>NC_085841.1:142131731-144531731 GCF_035594765.1 Anolis carolinensis | reverse complement strand
GACTGATCTTTATTGACTTTGATGGTTTTGACTTAAAAGGTTTTAATGGATCCCACTGCAGGCTAACAAAATGTGTTTGTATCATTTTACCTATGTCTTTGCATGTCTTTTTATCTATAGGACTGCAATTTTCATAAGCAGCCTTGTTTTGGGTTTTCATCAGTATAATTTATTTATTCTTTGTGTCAGGAGCTACTTGAAAAACTGCAAATCACTTCTGATGTGAGAGAATTGACCGCCTGCAAGGATGTTGCCCAGAGGACACCCGCATGGGAAGCTGGAGCTGACAGATGGGATTTGAACAGATTCAAATTACCAACCTTTCAGTCAGCAGTCCTGCCGGCACAAGGGTTTAACTCACTGTGCTATCGGGGGTTTGGGGCAAGAAAGGTAGACTAGTAAATTATATAATACCTTTAGTTGGAAGATGGCATCATCTATGATATCAAAAATAATAATAGCACAATGAAAAATATAGAGGAGGACGAGACAAAACTGGCAGCTTCTTAATATCTGCAACCCTTGGCTTTGAAAAAAAGCATGAGTAGATGCTAAAATGTGATAAATGCTTATTCAAATATTTTACTGTTGAGGAATATAAATGTTTCAGTTGAACTCTGGATTGGTTCCGAAATTGCATATATTGTGAGATCCACAATAGATGAATAAGCTTTAGGAGAGAGGGAGAGAAATTGAGAGAGACAGAAAGAGAGAGAGCTGCGCAGCTTGACTTCCAGACAGACAGGCAACGGCATAATGTTGCTGGGCAGCCTGTCCTTAAATCACCTCCCTTCGCTCAGACTGCAGAGGCAAGCCGGATGAGCTGGCACACAGGGCTCACGAAGCGGCCGCCGCAAAATCTGCAGCCGCACAAAGGCGACTGGAAATTCCCCGTCAGATTACTGTACTGGACCAACATAGGCATTGCCCAAAGTGGGGGGGAAAGGGGAATGAGGGGTGATTCACTATTCCCATTGCTTCACCGCACTAGAAAAAGAAAAGGGTGTGCGTGAGAGAGAGGAAGAGACGGAGACTGACATGCTGCAAGCATCCAGGCCAAATTACAAACTCCCTGCCAATTGCAAGGAAGAACAGGGTGGGAGGGTTTCTCCTTCCCACCGGATGGGAGCCAGAGCAGCCACCCACTCCAAATATAGCCGGAGTGGGGCGGAGGGAAGGAGTGGGTCGACGTCATGCATCAAAATAGCCCTGTGAGCCAGTGGGTGGTGGTCTCTAGCTGAGCCAATGTTGGGAGGCGTGGTGCTGGGGTCTACAACACTGGCCTGGCTGGAAAGCAAAGAAGTGCGTGAGAGGGCATGCAATCTTTGGACAAGGCTGAACGTTGATAAATTTGGAGTGGGGGAGAAAGAACACACCCAATTTTGAGGTTGCGCACACACGCATAAACCAAGCAGCGAAGCAGACAGCTTCTCCCGCACTCATTACTTTGTGCTAGGATCACCAGGCAACGGTGGACCACGGCACACCGAGATTACTCACCCAAAAGCGCAATATACTGCATGCGTCAGTGGTGACTAGTCATTGGGTGAGGAATGAGGTACCAAGGGAAGGCATAGTCCACCCGCTTCACTTACTGGCAATTCCCACAAACTATAAGAACCACTTCCTTCCAAGGGTGGAGCTATAGAATTAATGCAGTTTCAATTGCTGCAGTTTCATTGCTATGGAATCCCAGGTGTTGTAGTTTTGCAAAGGCTTTAGCCTTCTCTGACAAAAGAGTGCTGGAGCTCACCAAACTACAACTCCCAGGATTCCCTATCATTGAGACATGGCAATTAAACTGGTGTCAAACTGCATTCATTCCACAGGGTAGAGGTACACTGTATGTAGAGATTATTGATATGGATTCATATCTCCAGGCTATGCACCTGTGTGACACTGAATTCAGACCATGATTTTTCTGGATGCACCTCCTGTAGCCACCCAGATTAGCAAGAACGATTTCCACTGGCTTGTTTTAACAATGGTATGTTTAATTCTGTTTCCATATTTGTGTGCTGTAGGTTGTCTAGAAGAATGGGCCACTTTGAGACTTGATCATCAGGGAAAAGCAGGGAAGAAATAAAAATAACAACAGTGGAGGCAACAAGAGCAGCAGAAGAACCGATGTCTCCTCCCACCAGCAGCCCACATACAGCTGACAGTCATCCGTTCAAAGACACTTGCAGTTTCTCAAGTCGCTCCTGACATGAAGAAAAATTCATTCAAAGAAAGGGATTCTGAAATGTTTTTCACACAAACCCTATGTAAGTTAGAAATGAGCCCATTACAGGCCACCTTGAATGCAATGGGCTTTGTCAAAATGGATTACCTGCCTTAAAAGCGCTGGGATGCAGCCCTGGAACCATGCAACACTAAGGCATCACTCAGGCCCACCACTTGGCAAACCCACCCACAAAGTGCAACTTGCAAGCTACATAGGGTCCCACCTCCCTTAAAATCCTTATAGATACACCCTTCATCAGCTAATAACTGCCACGCTGGTTATCAAAAGGCTAAGCAAATTCATTTATTTTATATTCAAGAAGAAATATTATAGTAATATGTTGTTGAAGGATTTCATGGCCGGAATTACTGGGTTGCTGTAAATTTTCCGGGCTGTATGGCTATGTTCCACAAGCATTCTCTCTTGACGTTTCACCCACATCTATGGCAGGCATCCTCACAAGAGTGAGGTCAAAGGTGTGACCTCACACTTTTGAGGATGCCTGCCATAGATGTAGGTGAAATGTCAGGAGAGAATGCTTCTGGAACATGGCCATACAGCCTGGAAAACTCACAGCAACCCATTATAGTAAGCACAGAGTGGCAAAACCTCACTTGAAAGTTTTTCTTCTGATTTCATGGCACATCCCTCTTATTGGATCCTTAATCCTGACACTTCATTGCTATTGGAATCTGCTACTGATGTATACATGGGGTGGGTTCCAAATTAAATAAGGAAATACCAGAATTATAAACTGTTGAGGAGGTATACATTTCTTGAAATTATTTGCAAATAACTTAATAATACAATTTAACTCAAATGATAACACTGGTATGACTGTATGTATTTTTGAGATAAATTACAGGTAATAGTAATAATAATAATTTCAGATGTATATGCTCTTATGGGACTCTAAATTTTTCAAATAAACTGCAAATAAAATAATAATAATAATAATAATGCTAAACTGTTAAAAGAGTTTTTGAGATCTTCATTAATAACAATAATAAAAACAATTACAGAATTTTAAGCTGTTAAAGGTGTGCGCCTTTTTGAAATAACTTTCAAATAAAACAGTAACAACAACAAAAACAACAATAACAACAGTTCCAGCATTATAAGCTATTAAAAGGTGTAGACATTATTGAAATAACTAGCAATAATACTACTAACACTATTATTATCATACATTATGGACTGGAGCAAAATGCAATATATATCTCAATATGATGCCACCTGAATGTAAATGTAGCTGTTTCTTAAATTTACATATTTTATGATGCTTATATTTATTATTGTATATATCGTGATAGTTGTTTATGTGATTTTAATATGTTGGGTCCCTTAAGGGAGAAAAGCAGGATATAAATAAAGATTTATTATTATCATTATCATTAAGGGATGATGAACAGTTATGGGTGTATACTTTTTGAAAATAAATTGCAAATATAACAACAACAACAACAGAAGCAGCAGCAGCATTGTAGGCAGATATAGATCGATATATAAATATAGATGCAGATATAGAACTAACTAGCCAGGACTAGATTTCCTGTTCATGAAATTGCAAGTAAGATATAATAACAATAATAATTTCAGATTAAGCATTTTAAGGATGTTTATATTTTTGGGACACTGTTATGTATGTGTGCATATACATTTATCGAGAGAGAAATATATGTATTATTCATATATGATACAAAACCTAACTAGGCAGGACTTGTCCCTGATGATGGTCACCATCCACCCCACCCACCCCTTGAAGCGGATCTGATCCGAATCGAAGCCGGTACTCACCGCGGGGCTCTCCCCCATCTCCTCGGTGTGCATGGTGAAGGGCTCCTGTAGTGAGCAGCAGCCCCAGCAGCAGCAGCAGATGTGACAAAGCCAGCCGGAGCGCTCTCCCTGCTGCTTCCCCGCCTCTTTCCCTTCCCTCCTCCTTCCCTCCTTCCTTGCAGGGAGGCGCGCCGCCAAAACACAGAAGGAAACCCACCAAAACACTCCATCCAGCACGAGCAGCTGGAAGGGGCGGAGGAGGACAGAGCGAACGGGGGAAGAGTGTGGCGCGTCGCAGCCAATCGCGTCCCGAGCTGCTTTTTAGCCGGCCAATCGGCTCTCACGGGCGGCGTGATGGCCTCGTGCAGCTCGGCTCCGAGCAGGAAAGGCCCCGCGTGGGCACGGCGGCGGCGGCGGCGGCGGCAGAGGAGCCGAGCCACCCCTTTGGAAACTAGGGGAAAGGTCGCTCGAGTGAGGGAAAGGGGGCGGGGCCAAGCTGGAGCGCGAGCAAAGGGAAGGGCGGGGCTGTTCTGTATCAGCAGCCAGGGAATGCCCAAGGAGGGGAGGGAGGGGGGCGTGGCTGGGGGGAAGAGCCAGCGCGAGCGCAGAGGCAGCCGCTGACATCACCGCCCTCGCCCCAGCAACAGCGAGGCAGGCTCTTCCCCGAGGGGCGCGCTGCCCCCTCCGCCCTCCCTCCTTCGCTCTCTCTCAACACAAGCCACTCTGGCTGCTCCATTCTCCTTCATTTGTGTCCCTTTTGGGCCCTCCTAGGCTTCATGTCCTTGGCATGATTTCTCCAGAAGGGGCTGACCTTTGCTTTCCTTTGAGGCTGAGAGAGTGTGACTTCCCCAAGGCCGCCCAGTGGGCTTCCGTGGCCGAGCTGGGCCTCTGGAACCACACTGCAGAATGACTGTAGCTTGTGGGTGGTTGGATCCGTGGATACAGGATCTGTGGGAACTTGGGGCTGACTAATATTTGGAGCCCCCTGTGGCGCAGCAGATTAAACCGCTGATCTGAAGAACCTGCTGACTGAAAGGTCGGCAGTTCAAATCCAGGGAGCGGGGTGAGCTCTCACTGTTAGCCCCAGCTTCTGCCAACCTAAAAGGTAAAGGTTTCCCCTGATGTTAAGACCAGTCGTGACTGACTCTGAGGGTTGGTGCTCATCGCCATTTCTAAGCCGAAGAGCCAGTGTTGTCCGAAGATACCTCCAAGGTCATGTGGCTGGCATGACTGCATGGAGCACCGTTACCTTCCCACCGAAGCGGTACCTAATGATCTACTCACATTGGCATGTTTTCGAACTGCTAGGATGGCAGAAGTTGGAGCTAACAGCGGTCGCTCATGCCGCCCCCGGGGTTTGAACCTGGGACCTTTCGGTCTGCCAACCTAGCAAACATTAAAATGTGAGTAGATCAATAGATACCGCTGTGGCGGGAAGGTAATGGAGCTCCATGCAGTCATGCTGACCACATGACCTTGGACAACGCCGGCTCTTCAGCTTAGAAATGGAGATGAGCACCAACCCCCAGGGTCGGACACGACTAGGCTTAATGTCAGGAGACAACCTTTACCTTACTTTAATATATACAGTTGTCCCTATTATATGTATTATAATGTGTACGTAATATATACACACAAGCAACTGTAGTTGGCCCCATGTGTTGTTTGTGTGTATATACTACACACATACACATCTATCTATATACACATAATAAACGTGAAAATATGTATGTGTGTATGTGGCTGAGATATCCACTTCCACAGGAAGGCTCCCACAAATAGCTAAGACACTGCAGGTCACAGCGAGCGCCATGAACATGTCCAAGAGCCCTGTCAGTGTCCTCCACAGACACCATGCTCCCCACCACCCAAGTGAACGCTTTCATATGGGGATAATTTCATCCTAGATTTTCTGTTTTGCCTCCACCACAGACATCCCAGTGTCCCTTTCTCTTCCATTGCTGTGGAATTTGTTTGATCCTGCCCTTCCGCTCCCTTAACCCTTCCCTAATTTTTTGTATGGCACACAGCAAACAGAGGAATTGATCAGCAGCTGAACATACTAGAGAAGTTTGGGGAGAATTCAGCATGATTTATAGTTGTAGGTAGTGGGATGTATAGTTCACCTGCAATCAGTGAGCACTCTGAACCCCATCAAAGATGGAATTGGACCAAACTTGGCACACAGAGCCCCCAAGACCATAGAATCATAGAATCATAGAATAGTAGAGTTGGAAGAGACCTCATGGGCCATCTAGTCCAACCCCCCGCTAAGAAGCAGGAAATCGCATTCAAAGCACCCCCGACAGATGGCCATCCAGCCTCTGCTTAAAAGCTTCCAAAGAAGGAGCCTCCACTACAGTCCGGGGGAGAGAGTTCCACTGCCGAACAGCCCTCACAGTGAGGAAGTTCTTCCTAATGTTCAGGTGGAATCTCCTTTCCTGTAGTTTGAAGCCATTGTTCCGTGTCCTAGTCTGCAGGGCAGCAGAAAACAAGCTTGCTCCCTCCTCCCTATGACTTCCCCTCACGTATTTGTACATGGCTATCATGTCTCCTCTCAGCCTTCTCTTCTGCAGGCTAAACATGCCCAGCTCTTTAAGCCTCTCCTCATAGGGCTTGTTCTCCAGACCCTTAATCATTTTAGTCGCCCTCCTCTGGACGCTTTCCAGCTTGTCAACATCTCCCTTCAACTGCGGTGCCCAGAATTGGACGCAGTATTCCAGGCGTGGTCTGACCAAGGCAGAATAGAGGGGGAGCATGACTTCCCTGGATCTAGACGCTATTCCCCTATTGATGCAGGCCAAAATCCCATTGGCTTTTTTAGCTGCCGCATCACATTGTAGGCTCATGTTTAACTTGTTGTCCACGAGGACTCCAAGGTCTTTTTCGCACACACTGCTGTCAAGCCAGGCGTCCCCCATTCTGTATCTTTGATTTCCATTTTTTCTGCCGAAGTGAAGTATCTTGCATTTGTCCCTGTTGAACTTCATTTTGTTAGTTTCGGCCCATCTCTCTAGTCTGTCAAGATCGTTTTGAATTCTGCTCCTGTCTTCTGGAGTGTTAGCTATCCCTCCGAGTTTGGTGTCATCTGCAAACTTGATGATCGTGCCTTCTAACCCTTCGTCTAAGTCGTTAATAAAGATGTTGAACAGAACCGGGCCCAGGACGGAGCCCTGCGGCACTCCACTTGTCACTTCTTTCCATGATGAAGACGACGCATTGGTGAGCACCCTTTGGGTTCGTTCGCTTAGCCAATTACAGATCCACCTAACCGTAGTTTTGTCTAGCCCACATTTTACTAGTTTATTTGCCAGAAGGTCGTGGGGGACTTTGTCGAAGGCCTTACTGAAATCCAGGTACGCTACATCCACAGCATTCCCTGTATCGACCCAACTGGAGGGTCTTTGGGGAAAATTCACCTTGATTTGGGGAAGTTGTAGTTCACCTTTATCCAGAGAGCACTGTGAACCCAAACACCAATGGATCTGGACCCAACTTGGCACACATACCTGATATGCTGAAATTTGATTACTGGAAGGGTTGGGGGAACTGACGTCCTTTCTGGGAGTTGTAGTTCACCCACAACCAGAGAAACTCTGACCTCCACCGATGATGGACCTGGACCAAACTTGGCACACAGAACCCCCATGATTAACTCAACCTACTGGAGGAGTTTGAGGGGACTGACTCACCATAGTGGGAGCTCTAGTTTACCCTACAGCCAGAGAGCACACTGAACTCCACCGATGATGCATCTAGAGCAAACTTGCCCAACATAACAAACTTTAAGTACTGATGAAGTTTCTTGAGGTTAACCTGGTTTGATGTCAGTTGTAGTTAATCCACAACCTTATGCATTTTGTACAATTAAAAATTGACTTTTTTTAATCAACATGAGCAACGCTGGTACCCAAGCTATTATATAACATATGTTATAAAACTCCAGTATGCTGGTGATAATGTAGTCTGTGCTCATTCAGAAGAAGACCTTCAAGCCACTCTAAACACCTTTGCAGAAGCATACAAAAAGTTTGGCCTGACCATTTCTGCTACCTTGACAGCCACTTCTCCACAAAAATCAACATCAGTGCTGAACTACAACCCCGCCTAAGTTTTGGACGTGCAGCCTTCTTCTGAATGAAGCAGAGAGTGAGGATCGGGACATATGTAGGGATACCAAGGTGCTTGTCTATAAAGCTATTGTCCTCCCAACCCGGTTATACACCTGCAAAAGGTGGACCGTCTACAGATGTCACACTCAACTCCTGGAACGATTCCATCACCGTTGCCTCTGAAAAATCCTGCAAATCTCTTGGGAAGACAGGTGGACAAACATCAGCGTGCTGGAAGAAACAAAGACCACCAGCATTGACACGACGCTCCTATATCATCAACTCTGCTGGACTGACCACATTGTCCGAATGACTGATCACTATCTCCCAAAAACAGTTGCTATACCCCCCAACTCAAGAATGGGAAATGGAATGTAGTTGGACTGGAAAAGAGATTTAAAGGTGGGTTCAAAGCCAACCTTAAAAACTGTGGCATAGACATTGATAACTGGGAAGCCCTAGGCCTTTAGTGCTTTAACTGGAGGTCAGCTGTGACCAGTAATACTGTGAAATTCAAAGAGGCATGAATGGAGGGTGAAAGGGTGTGCCAAGAGGAAGGTGCGTCAAGCCAACCTTGACCGGGACCGCCTTCCACCTCGAAACTGATGTCCTCACTGTGGAAGAACATGCAGTTCAAGACTAGGTCCCTAAAGTCACTTACAGACCCACCGCCAAGACATAACACTTGGAAGGCCATCATCTTCAGAAAATGAGAGATTGCATAAGTGTGTGTGTGTGTGTGTGTGTGTGTAATTTTTATTTGGTGTGCAGTTTTGGTGAGGCTTGGCCTAGCACTATGGTATAATAAAAGGTTTTATTTCTGTTAAATTACATTCAGAGCAGCGTTGAATTCGGTCATACAAAGACAAAAGGTCTTTGTATGATCTCATAAAGCGTTACTCTGCTTTTTAAGTGCAAAGGGCCCTTCACACCATATAATCTTAGCAGTATGATTTCACTGTAGCTGCCATGGCAACATCATTCTATACTAGGAGCATCCGTGGATTTTGATATCCACAGCCAAACTCCAGCAAATATTTGAGGATCAACTGTGCTTAAAACCTCTTCTCATTTATGCCTAAAATGTGAATTGATAGTTTGACACCACTTGAACTGCCATGGTTCAATACTATGGCATTTGTATTTTTGGTTAGAGACCAGCACTCTTTGGCAGAGAAGGCTAAAGCAGGGATCCCCAAACTAAGGCCCGGGGACCGGATGCAGCCCATCAAAGCCATTTATCCGGCCTCCACAGCACAAGGGCAGAAGGGGGTTGGGCTAAATGACCCAAGGGGTCTCTTCTCTTCCAACCCTTATTATTATTATTATTATTATTATTATTATTATTATTATTATTATTATTAACAACATTGAGGCTGGGTGGCCATCTGTCAGGGGTACTTTGCTTATGCTTTCGGTGCACAAAGGCAGAAGGGGATTGGACTCTGGCCCAAAGGGTCTCTTCCAACACTCTTTTTGTTGTTGTTGTTGTTGTTGTTGTTGTTGTTGTTATTGCTCGGTGGCCAACTATAGTCCGGCCCTCCAATGGTCCAAAGGATCGTGAACTGGCCCCCTGTTTAAAAAGTTTGGGGACCCCTGGGCTAAAGGCTATGAGGAACTGCAGACCCCAGCATTCCATAGCACTGAACCATGGCAGTTAATGTGGTCTCAAACTGCATTAATTCTATAGTGTAAATGCACCCTGAGACACAGGCCTGTAGCGAGGGGGGATTTTTAGGGGTTCAACCTCCCCCCAAAATTTTTCAGGTTGAAAAAAAAACCTGGTTTACTCATGAATTTTAACTGGTTAACCAAATCCCCATGCTAAGTCTATGAGACGCAAAACATTAAGAGTACCTCCAGGCACTATCTCAAGCAGATATTGACAGGCCTGTAGCCGGGGAGGGGGTGCTAGGGGTTCACCCCCCCCCCCCCGAAATTTTCAAAACCCCTCCCGAAATTTTTTTCTGGCTACGGCCCTGCTGAGACACATCCTCTCAGTACTTTCATTCCCTGTACATTACTAAACTGCTTATATTGACTGCCAGCTACAAATGCTAGGCACCACCATCTGTGTTCATCTGGAATAAAAATATCCATTTTCTTTCAATCAGGATGATAAAGCCCCAAGCAGCTCTCCTTTTAGATTCGGGGGGGATGTGGAAAAAAAATACATCAAATAAATAAATAAAAGCATGGAGGTGATTTACATGCCCAAACTGGATCTAACAGGTGAGTTTTTTAAAGCTGCATTTCTCTTCTTGTTTTCTCACTAATAACACTGGGCAAGAAAGGAAGCTGCAAGGTTTCTCTGCTTCCCATTCTCCGCACTTTCATATTCTGTCACAGCTCAGGAGCTTTTTTAAATACCCATTTTGTCTAGAAATCGGAGGTGTTGTTGGACTACCAGATCCTTCCCAGTGATACTATAATACAATTAGGTGAAACTCTTATCTGGTGGCGATGTGGGTTCTGATCTGCTATGATCTACAATGCCTTTGTTGCTGTTACCGCAGCCGTCTTCGTGATGAGAACCACGTATTATATTTTAAGCATCCAGCACGTAGCGCCACTCCTTCTGGCCACATGTTCAGCTTTATTAATAATATCTGGCATGCAGCCTGCTTCCTCTTCTAATGCCTGCCTGCCCTCCATATAGTCACTTCTGTTTTTAATTACCGGTCAGCAACTCAATCAGGTTTTTGTCGTTATCGCACAATGGCTCTCAGTTAGGATTCCCACTGCTTTAACTATCATTTATGGTTTGCTAATGCATGTCATTCATGCAGTGTGGTCTTATAGTTGGACTTTTTAGCATGGTTGTTATCACTGCTTTTAACCAGTGAATTGGGATAGTCTGCCAACAGGATTGTAGCCAAAACACTAAGGCGGAATCTATACTGCATTGTATGGACACTGTAGACCAGAACTTCTCAAACGTTTAACATAGTGACACAACATTGTAGACATAGTAATTCAATTTTACTGCAAATCATAGGTTAAACTAACCCCTTATAAGATATAATGACACATATTTAAATTGGAATAAGAAAATATATGGAGTCACAACATATCTTAAATCCTTTCATGTATACTTTTTAAAATATACTAACTTTGCCCAGCCACGCATTGCTGTGGCTTATGGGAATCATTTGTTGGCCAGGTGGAATAGCAGTGAATAGCCTTGCAGCCTCAAAGCCTGGCTGTTTTCTGGAGTAGCTGGAGTAGCACCCTCAATCAATTCATTGCTCTTTATTTACTGTCCTGGTTTTAGAGATTATATTATTATGTATTATTATACCACAATAATTATTTCATATTATATTTATAATCTTATATTATCTGCTTAGAAGTGGATTATATGAGGCCCCTTCTACACAGCTGTATAAAATCCACACTGAACTGGATTATATGGCAGTGTGGACTCAAGATAGTCCAGTTCAAAGCAGATAATATAAGATTATAAATGGGTAATATAGCTGTGTGGAAGGACCTTGAGTCTACACTGCCATGTAATCCAGTTCAAATCAGATAATCTGTATTTTATAGGCAGTGTGTATCAGCCTAAGTGCACTCTGCCTGTGCCTTGGGTGTTATTTTGGCTGAGGGAGTTGCTAGGATATGAAGGGGGCAGGGCCTAAGGCAGCAGAGCCTACCTTTCTAACTGGCAGTTAGGGGGAGAAAGGCTCTTCCTCATCCTCTGTAATTTGGGCTATTTTTCTAGGTTTTTTTATTGAAAGATATATTTTGGATGACTATGTCTTTTGTGGCCAAATTTGGTGTGATTTGGTTCAGTGGTTCTGTTATTTATTCCATAGTTAAATGAACATTACATTTTATATATATAGATAGATGATATGTAAGACAATAACATGCATTTCCAAGATTTTTGTCATTTTTCATTACAGGGTTGTTGTATGTTTTCCGGGCTGTATGGCCATGTTCTAGAAGTATTCTTTCCTGACGTTTCGCCCACATCTATGGCAGGCATCCTCAGAGGTTGTGAGGTAGGGTGGATGCCTGCCATAGATGTGGGCGAAACGTCAGGAGGGAATATTTCTAGAACATGGCCATACAGCCCCGAAAACATACAACAACCCTGTGGTCCCGGCCATGAAAGCCTTCGACAACACATTGCTTGTGACATTCGCATGACACACCTACACACAGTTTAGAAAGCTTCATTGTAGACTCATATAATGAACTGCATTATATGAGTCTACACTGACCATATAATGTGGTTCCAAACTGCATTACATGACAGTGTAGATGGGGCCTAAGAAACAATATAGGTATTACCAGCTTGCTCTACTAAATCCAAAATGATTATAACAACAAGAACACAGATTAAGTATCCCTTATTCAAAATGCTTGGGACCAGAAATATATTGGATTTTTAAATTACATTTTGGAATACCTGCATTTGCATATATGTACATAATGAGATATTTCAGAGATGGTACCCAAGTCTAAATGTGGAATTCATTTATGTTTTATATAATGTTTATGTTTCATATACATGTAATCTGAAGATAATTTTATACACTATTTTAATAGTTTTGTGAAAAAGTTTGTGTGCATTGAACCATCAGGTAGCAAAAGTGTCACTATCTCAGCTTCCCACGTGGATAATTTTGGATTATTTGAATTTTGGAATTCAGGATAAATGATGTTCAACTGTAATAAGAAGAAGGAAGAGGGAGAGATAGCAGAAGAGGAAGTAAAAGCAGACAAAACAATGCAGTATGGATGCAGTATACTCAGTGACCACAGAATATGGACTGATGGTTGTAGAAGAAAACCAGCTAAATGGGAAAACAGATTGCAGTCACTTGTTGTAGTGTTTACTTGCATTCAGCAATGCAAATTGTAATCCATGTTGTGTATACTGTTTACAAGTAACAATGAAAAGGATAAAGTATAGGTTCTCTGGTGTTAAAGAAATATTGAACAAATGGATGTTGGTGCACGTTGGATGCATCTACATTGTAGAATGAATGCAGTTTTGTACCACTTTAACAACCTTTCTCAATGCTGTGGTCCTGTGCACCTGCGCAGGGGTTCAATCGCTCGTGCGGACAGGTGACGTAAGGCACGTCAGCCACCCGTCCGCACGAGCGATCGAACCCCTGCGCAGGTGCACAGGATCATCCGCCCTAAATGGGAGGTGTTAGCTGTCCCTGATTGTTTACTGTCTGGATTTCTCCTGTTTTCAGAGTGTTGTTCTTTATTTATTGTCCTAATTTTAGAATTTTTAATACTGGGGGCTATCTGGGTTATCTAAGCCCACACTGCCCTATATCCCTGTTCAATGTTTGGTGCTAAATTCGCAAATATAGTAATTCCTACATAATAGTACCATGTATTGAACTGCTTTTTCTATTGATTTGTTGTAAAACATGTTTTGGTGTTTAATTTGTAAAATCTTAATGTAATTTGATGTTTAATAGGCTTTTCCTCAATCCCTCCTTATTATCTGTTCCGGGTACCTACCTCTCCCCTAACTATAGCTCGCATTACTCACACTTTTTGGCCCAGTTCGTTTTAGGAGTCAACCCAGGATTTTATTAATGTATGATTTTTTGTATATGTGATTTTATTTGTTTTTAATCGATTTGTTTTTATATTGTGAATTTTATATTGTCTGTTTTGCCTGGGCGTGGCCCCATGTAAACCCCCCCGAGTCCCTTTGGGGAGATGGGGCGGGGTATAAAAATAAAATTATTATTATAATATTATTATTATCCAACATTTTCGCTTATCCAACGCTTTTATTTTTCAGTGATTGGTTTTGGGGGGGGGGGTGCCAAAAATGCTGTTCGCTTACATTTGAAAAATACCTAGGGCCGGCTCTGGAGAAGGCTAACTATATTTCCCGTAATTCCATATCAGTGAACTGTCACAGTTCTAGTGGGGTCAAACTGCATTCATTCTACAGTGTAGACACACCCATAGTTTGAAAGAACTGGGGTCTATAGGAATTACTGTTCAATATAGTCTTGAATATCCCTTGTGCAGAGGTGGTTAAAAGATGGGCTTTCAGATGTTAAGCTGCAGGTCCCAAAAGCCATAGCTAGTGCTGATGAGCACAAGGATGTTCGAATACAGTTTTTGTGCACCTTTGATTTACATCAAGAAAAGAAAGTCCTTTCTGCAGATGAATAAGCAAGCAGTTTCCTAAAAGGACACACAAAAAGAAAGGTTGTTGCCCGGTGTGTAGTGTAGTGAGAGTGGAAGCTCATTTTGTGGAACTTCATTTTGAGGCTTGACTCTTTTGCAATAACCACAAATCTAACTGAAAGGATACAATTGGGTAAGGGAGTGACTATGGCTGGATCTACACTACCCTAGAATCCAGTTTCAGGATGTGAATTAACTGCATGGAACTGAATTATATCAATCTAAACTGCTTGATAATCCAGATCATTGCAGTTAACCCACATTCTGAAATGGGACGATAGGGCAGTGTAGATCCAGCCTATATAATGGATGAGGGCTATTCCTCTAGTTAGGGCATACTTAAAGATACACGAGAGCTTGTCTACCCTTTGAGTATTGGCAGGAAGAATGATCAAGGATGCATCTATCCTGTTGAATTAAGGCAGATTGATAGCATTTAACTGCCATAGCCCAATACTATGGATTCCTAGGAGTTATAGTATAACTCTCCAGGAGATCAATAGGTTGGGGGAGGTTACCTGGGTGCAATTCCTCAAATGTATTGGTGTTGTTAACTGTCCTCAAGATGACGTCTTCATGTAGTGAGGCTATGAACAAATGACCTCCAGGTCACCCTGTCATCAACAGCCCTGCTCAGGTCTTGCAGACTCAGAGCAGCTATATTTTCCTTGATTGAATTTATCCAGTGAGCTCTTTCTCTTTTCCTACTGTCTTACCAAGCATTCATGCCTTTTCTAGTGATAGTGCAAAGTACAGTATAATAGTCTCTGTGTAATTATCTTAGTTTTTAATGAGATTTCAGTCTTGGTTTGTAGTAGGATGAATTTATTTGGGGTTTTTTTGTTTTTGGGGGGTTTTTTTTAGCAATCTAGAGTTCTTCTGGAGCATCTATTTCAAATGACTTGATTGGCTCCCTATTCTCTTTCTTCCCTATCCAGCTTCACACTCATACATAGAATTAGGGGTTACAGTGGCATGGGCCATCCTAACTTTAGTATATTACCATATACTTTGACAGTTCAGTATCTTGCCTAATTCTTTAACACCTCTCCTTCCACGTCCTAGTTTTCTTCTGCTTTCTTGATTGCAGTCTCCACTCTGGTGTATGATTGAGTCAAGGCATGGAAAATGTAGAACTATTTCAATGCCTAGGCTGTCAGGAAATAGGGTCATATCTTCATATGTGGTGGTCATGTAAAATTATACAAAAATTTTGGGAAATGATATTTAAAGAAATAAGAGCAATAATAAAAATAGAGATAATGAATACACCTAAATCAGCATTATTACTTATGCATGACAATATCCTCTCACAAGAGGAGAAAGAATTGGTTTCTAATTTGATAACTGCAGCAAAATTTCTAATAGCAAAAACTGGAAAGAAAAAAAGGAAATCCAATTAGAAGAATGGTACAGGGAAATTTGGAACATAGCAATTAATGATAAGCTTAAATTAATGATAAGCTAAAATTAAAAAGGGAATATCGAAACAAATAGATTTTTGGAAAATATGGAGAAAATTTATTGAGTATATTTTTAATGAGGGAAAGGGGTATATGCCAGCAACAGAGACAATGAAATATTGGACTTGTGAAACAGTATGAGTTGGTTGGTCCTGGTGAAGGTGGCACAAAATAAGGGGAAGGGAAGAGGGGGGAAAGGTATAACAATAATAATAATAATAATAATAATAATAATAATAATAATAATAATAATAATATGTATAAGTAGATAAAAGTAGTAGTAGTAGAGAGATATGTAGTAAAGTTGTAATGGAAAAGTCTAAAACTGATAAGAAATATGCTTAAAGATGTTTTGATTTTGATTTTTCTTTATTGTTGGATTGTATACAATATGATATGTTTAAGATACTGTAAAATGAGAAAAGAATGTATACTTATACATTTTGAATTATAAATTAATAAAAATAATATTAATATTAAAACATTATAAGTAGATAAAAGGTGTGTAGTAGAGAGATATGTAGTAAAGTTGTAATGGAAAAGTTAAAAAACTGATAAGAAATATGCTTAAAGATGTTCTTGTTTTTTTTTTTTTTTACTGTCGGATTGTATACAACATGATATGTTTAAGATATTGTAAAATGAGGAAAATGTAAACTTATACATTTTGATTGATAAATTAATTTTTTTTAAAAAATGAACATAAAAAAGAACTATTTTAATGCCTTCATTCTCTACTTTAGGAGCCGTGGTGGTGCAATGGGTTAAACCCTTGTGAACTGCTGATCGGAAGGTTGGGTTGCTGATGTAAAGGTTGTCAATTCGAATCTGCGAGATGGGATGAGCTTTGTCTGTCAGCTCTAGCTTGCGTGTACATAGGAGAAGCCTCCTACTAACACCTCTGGGTGTCCCCTGGGCAACGTCTCTGTACACGGCCAATTCTCTCACACCAGGAGTGACTTGCAGTATGTTTTCAAGTCGCTTCTGACATGATAAAAAAAAAAAATCTAAAGTCATTCAAACCATCTGTGGCCATTTTGTTTTGGTTTGTTTTCTAAAAGTGCCACAGTGAGAATTCCTTAAATACACCTTCAAAATACTGAGGAACATAGAGCAAAATGCACATATCTAACACACCTTATTAGGATCACGTTTCTGTTTCCCTGATCCCAATGGTTAGTACCATCCACAGCAAGCCCATTGAATCGCTGGCACTTAAGGAAGTGTTTACTTATGATGTTAGTCCTGGTTCAGTGGGTTATTGTTCTAGTTGAAATTTAACCGTTGCATTTAGGCCATTGTCCTTGCTGCATATTCTGTGTCAATTTTAATCCCTGGTACACACAAAGATGAAATGCACAGACATAGAAAACTCTGACTCAGGTACGGGGGAGGGATTTGCCTGCTGGGAATCTACAGATGGAAAACAAAGTGGGTGCTCTGATTTTTTTCTCTGCTTGTTACTTTATTTGAAATCTTCCAAGCTACGGATTTGCAGTGCATGATGCTCCAGATAAAAGTGCTGGAGGGGCTAGAGGTCATGCACGATGGGTAACACGATGATTTGGTCACGCTGGCATTGCCTACCTACAGTCAAAAACTAGGGGAGAGGTCAACCGAGAAGAGAAAAAAAAGAGGATCAGCAATGCAAGGTCAATTCCACAAGCTTGCATTGCCAGCAGTTTTGAAATAGAAATGAACTTGGGAACAGCGAACGCTGCCCCTTTACAAATGAGAAGTATTTTTGAATGGTTGCTGGCATGCTGTGGGATTGAAGAAGAAACCCCACTAGGCTTGGCATTTTGTGCTGGCGGTTATATGAGCCACGTTCCAAGCAGGGCTGTCCTGAAAAAGGGGGTCAAAGCTATGTCAGCTTGCCTTGTACACTTGCCTTGAGCACTTAATCCAAACGTAACATAGGCAACACATGCATGCAGGCAATGGGTGGGAAATGGCACTGATTTGCTGCCCAGGGAGAAGCGCAACAGAGTTCTTGCGACCCTGGAGAGGAATAGGTGTGGTAGTCTCCAGGACAGACCCCCCGGTCTTAAGGTTCTGCTTTTGAACGCCAGATCCGTCAACGGTAAGACAGCTGTCATTCAGGATTTGATCCTGGATGAGGGGGCGGATCTGGCATGCATCACCGAGACGTGGTTGGACGAGCTGGGTGGAGTGAATCTCACCCAGCTGTGTCCACCGGGTTTCGGGGTGCATCAGCAGGCCAGGGCTGGGGGGCAGGGAGGAGGAGTCGCGGTGATCTTTCGGCAGTCCATCGCCCTGATCAGATGCGCTGTTCCGCAATCTTCGAGGTCCGAGTGTGTCTTCTTGAAGGTGGGAGCCCGAGACAGCTTGGGGATTCTGCTGGTGTACCGTCCACCCCGCGACCCAGCAGTCTCTCTGTCTGAGCTAACAGAAGTGGTCTCCAATTCGGCCCTGGTCTCCCAACAACTCATAGTTTTGGGAGACTTTAACATCCATGCTGAGACCACATTGACAGGTGCAGCTCAGGATTTCATGGTTGCCATGACGACCATGGGGCTGACTCAAGTTATATCTGGGCCCACACATCAGGCAGGACACATGCTGGACCTTGTCTTTATTGTGGACGGTGGGACAGTCAGAGTGGGAGAGCAAAATATCCTTCCATTGTCATGGTCTGACCATCATCTGATCTGTTTAAGTTTCGCCGTGTCTTCTAACCTCCGCAGGGGTGGTGGACCCACTAAGATGGTCCGCCCCAGGAGGCTGATGGATCCGGATGGACTTCTGAGGTCTCTTGGGGATCTTCCTGTTCTGGAGACTGGCGATCCTGTTGATGTCCTGGCTGATCACTATAATAGTGAGCTGGCTAGGGCACTTGACACGATTGCTCCCGAACGTCCCCTCTCGCTTCGTAGAGTCACATCGACTCCTTGGTTCACTGAGGAGCTGGCTGTGATGAAGCGTGCGAGGAGGGGACTAGAGTGCATCTGGAGGAAATCTCAGGATGTGTCCGACCAAGCACGGGCTAAAGCCGCTATTAAGGCTTACTCCGTGGCTCTGCGAGCAGCCAGGAAAGCTTTCACGACTGCCCGCATAGCGTCTGCAGCCAACAGGCCATCGGAGTTGTTCCGAGTTGTTGGGGAGCTCCTGCGGCCTCCCGAGACCCAGGGGCTTCCTGATGACTTGGCAACTCGGTGCAGCGATTTCGCGCACCATTTTGCAGGCAAAGTTGCTCAGATACGCTGTGAGTTGGACTCCAGCTTAACTGTAGTTCCAGCGGAGGTAACCGAGGTACCTGTCTGTCCGCTCTTGTGGGATTCTTTCCGGCTTGTTCTTCCTGATGACGTGGAGGGGATTCTTGGGTCTGTGAGGGCGACCACTTGCGCTCTGGATCCTTGTCCTTCTTGGCTGGTTAAGCTGGCCAAAGATGGGTTGTTGGATTGGTTTGTGGCTATTATAAATGCCTCCTTGGGTTAGGGGTCAGTTCCATCCTGCTTTAAGCAGGCAGTAGTAAAACCATTACTAAAAAAGACCTCTTTAGACCCATCTGTATGTAACAACTACAGACCAATTTCCAACCTCCCATTTTTGGGCAAGGTTCTGGAGCGGGTGGTTGCCATGCAGCTCCAGGAGTTCCTCGATGACACTGATTTTCTGGACCGCTCGCAGTCTGGCTTCAGGCCTGGGCACAGCACTGAGACGGCTTTGGTCGCCTTGGTGGATGACCTCCGCAGGGAACTGGACAGGGGGAGTGTGACCCTGCTGGTTCTCTTGGACATCTCAGCGGCTTTCGATACCATCGACCATGGTATCCTTCTGGGGAGGCTCTCTGGGATGGGGCTCGGTGGCACGGTTCTGCTGTGGCTCCAGTCCTTCCTGGAGGGCCGTTCCCAGATGGTGAAGCTGGGGAACACCTGCTCGGACCCCTGGCCATTGACCTGTGGGGTCTCGCAAGGGTCTATTCTATCCCCCATGCTATTTAACATCTACATGAAACCGCTGGGAGAGGTCATCCGGAGTTTTGGAGGGTGTTGCCATCTCTACGCAGATGACACGCAAATCCACTACTCGTTCCCATCTGACTCCAAGGAAGCCCCTCGGATGATGAACCAGTGCCTGGCCGCTGTGGCGGACTGGATGAGGAGGAACAAGCTGAGGATCAATCCTGACAAGACAGAGGCCCTCCTGGTCAGTCGCGCATCGGATCGGGGTATTGGGTGGCAACCTGTGCTGGACGGGGTCGCACTCCCCCTGAAATCACAGGTCCGCAGTTTGGGGGTCCTCCTGGACTCAGCGCTGACGCTTGAGGCGCAGGTGTCGGCGGTGGCCGGGAGGGCCTTCGCACAACTCAAACTTGTGCGCCAACTGCGACCATACCTCGTGAAGTCTGACTTGACCACGGTGGTGCATGCCTTAGTTACCTCTAGACTGGACTACTGTAATGCGCTCTACGTGGGGCTTCCCTTGAAGACGGCCCGGAAACTACAATTGGTCCAGCGCTCGGCTGCCAGGTTAATTATGGGGGCGAGTTACAGGGAGAGATCTACTCCCCTGTTCAAGGAGCTCCACTGGCTGCCTTTTATTTTCCGGTCCCAATTCAAGGTGTATACCATCACATATAAAGCCCTAAATGGTTTGGGACCCACTTACCTTCGTGACCGTATCTCCTACCACAAGCCTACACGATCCCTTCGCTCATCAGGGGAAGCTCTCCTGTCCCCACTCCCGATATCCCAGACCCGCCTTGTGGGAACAAGGGAGAGGGCCTTTTCTGCTGTGGCCCCCCGATTGTGGAATTCTCTGCCCGCGGAGATTAGGCAAGCCCCCACACTAGCAGCCTTCAAGAAAGACTTGAAAACATGGCTCTTTCGCTGCGCTTTTGGAGAGTAACCATTTTATATTTCTTTGCCATTGCTCCCCCTAATATCTATCCTCCAGAATACCCCACTCCCTTATGACCCTGTTCGCTGTGGTTTTTATTTTTATGTCTTTCTCACCCCGAGTTTTAACTTAATGTTCATGTGGTCTGCCCTTGTCTTTATTGTCTCCTTGTTTTATTTTGTAATGGATATTATTTACTGTATTGTTTATTGTATTGTGTTGTGCTGTTCTTTTATATGCTGTTTACATTGTATTGTTTTGGGCGTGGCCCCATGTAAGCCGCCCCGAGTCCCCATTGGGGAGATAGTGGCGGGGTATAAATAAAGTTTTATTATTATTTATTATTATTTAGCTTGGCATGCCACCGAGAGGGCAGAGTCCTCTTTGAGTTTCCTCCCACACACTTTTAAAACAGAGAGAACAACAATATGCTGTGAGTTTTAACACGATGAGTGCGTTTTTAGCCTTCTCTAAGAGAAACTGAATGCTGTATGTAGTTAAATGTATAGATAGCAAAACATAATACAAAGTGGCAAATATCAAATGGCAAAATTAACATCTATTTTTGGACATCCTTTTGAATTTTTTCAAGCCATGGAAAGGTTCACCCCATGGGTACTGAATCTGTGGATACAGAAGTTCAACTACATACAGCTTAGCTTATCAATTCAGCAGCTACCTCAAGGGCTAGTTTGATGGTTTAGTCCAGGGTTTTGAGAACATGTGCCCCTCTAACTGTTTTCGGACAATGATTTGCACTTTAGTGAGAACCTTTGCCTAGGCTACTTCCATGCAGATGCCCTACTGACATGCTAATGGTGGATCTCACACAACACATAAAAATCTAGCTTGCCATTTGCACCCTTTACACTTGTTTAACAGACAATGGGTCTTTCTTCCCACCCTGGACATTTTACTACCATCAGATCCTCTGAAGATGCCAGCCACAGATGCAGGTAAAACATCAGGAGAAAATGTGCTAGAACACAGCCATATAGTCCGGAAATCACACAACACCTCAACCTTTGCCTTGTGTTACTCATGGGGCTCATCTACACTAAAATCTGGGGACAATCTGGAGAAGTATCCATGTGCATCCTGCAGCGGCACCAGGATGGAGTCCAGACCAATTGGTGCTGAAAATGCGTTGGCCCCTTTGGACTGTCATCTTACCTTTGCCATCCCCTTTGCCACTGCCAGACATCCATAGAGCTCCAGAAGCCATCAACAACATTGCCAGAGCAAGCAGAGAGAAACCCAATCTGATCTCCTTTCCCTGCGTTGCTGTTGTCCATACTCCATAGTGTGGGGCTGCTCTGGAGTTTTGCCACAACTCTGGAGTGTTTCCCTGTTTTGTTTAATGGAAGGTTAAATGCAGTTAGCTAGAAGTCCCTGAAAGCTGTCTGGACATCCAGGAGGAACATCTGGTTCACTTTGGCATATAGAGCTAGTGTTGATAAGCCCCAGCTAACGCCTATTAGGCTGTTGAGAACTAAAGGCAAGGCCTTCCCTTTGACAGCATATGATGAATTCAATACTTTCTCACCTAATGTTTTTTTTAAAAAAAATCTTGATCTTAAAATCTTGGTCTTTCAACTGCTTTTAACTGAACATAATGCTGTTTGTCATGCTGTTTTTATAGCTGTAGCCTTTTAAAGTGTTTTATTTTATGTTGACTGTATTTGTATATTTTATTGTTGTAATTATTTTACTTTATAAACCTTCTTGTGGAGGCTGTGCCTCAGAAGAAGATCTATAAATATTTAAGATATTAAAAAGCCCTAAATTTTGGCTCATGTCAAAATTAAAACATGCCGAGGTCCCTAAATTATGTTTGGTGCGCACACATCATATTATTGCAAAAGGTTTTGTTCAATCGCTTTAGTACTTATAAGCCTTTCACAATCTTACTTAGTTTGTGGATAAACTTGAATTTGTTGGTTATGCTAATTAGGATTTATGGGAAGTGAATACCAATAAACTCTGAAAGAGTATACAATTCCTAACCACACTAAATCACTGTGAGATTTTCATGAACTGAGAAATTAAAGAAGAAGGTGTTGGAGTCACAGGTCTACATTTCTTATCAGATGTTATCTCTGTTGTTCCACTGGTCCTGTGGGGGGGATTGACTCCCAACCCTTTTTTTGACTATGGCCTCATCTAAATTGCCATATAATGGAATTTCAAATTACATTAGCTATGGTCAGTGTAGACTCATATAATGTTGTTAGGAAATGTGGAAGTTGAAGACCAAAACTCCTAGTGGGCCCAAGTTTGCCCAATGCCTCGTCTATACTGACCAGATCATGCAGTTTGAAACTTTATGAAAGGGAAGTTTAGATGGGGCCCATGTGAGAAACAAGACAAAGGACAATAAAATAATCAAACTCAAGTATTAGCAGGAAAGTAACCACTGCTTTAATTACTTTCATTGCCATACAGTTTGAATTTCTGCTTTAGTGATTTCACTGCTACTAATGGAGTTTAATTTTTTCTTTTGTCCTCTTATATGATTTTTTAAAAACGTATTTCGCCTGATAAAGAAGGCAATGGAGCTGTGAAAGCTTGCAGGAAGTCTTTTATGCATTTGTGTTAGCCAATCAAGTTATCATTCTTCTGTGGATTTTCTTTTCTTTTCTTTTGCTGTATGGCCAGCCGCGCTACCCTTTGAATAAATTCCCAAAGTAAGATAATGCTGATAATTGCCAGTAAGGATTACCTGTCCTTTAAGAAGGTCAGTCCCTATGCTTTTGAGTCACTGATCTAGGGAAAGATTTAGCTAAGAAAGGTGACTCATGCAGAAATGAGTAAGTTTTAAAGGACTGGGACTTAAATCTTTTCTGCTTCCAACCATGGTAAAACGCTTTCATTGGACTGCAATTTCCAAGTTTTATCTATTGAGCACCTAAGCGTTTTTCCAGATCTAAGAGTACAGAGACTCCTTGAGAAATTCAATGTTCTCTGCCTAAGAAAGAAGCAGTTAACTTCACACAGGACAGGAATAGCTGGATCTCAAGGGAAGTTATTTTTCTGTTGCTAGCAGAGATGAAATTTTTATTACTTGTCGTTTATTGTTCCTTGTCCCTAGTCCTCACAAGGACAATAAGGGGAATGGCCTCTGCCAGCACTGAAATCTCTTAATACCATCTTAACTGACAACATCTCAGGCAAAATGTGGACTCGTAACAGCGTCATCATTTCCTCTTGTATGACTTTTAACACCTTTGAGGAAAAAGCCAGTGAAGCTTACAGAGCTTGCATACTGTATTTCAAGCCTTGGAGTTGGCCTTATAAAGGTATAGTTGCTTGTGAGTTTTGGATATTGTTATTTTATGCCTGCATGGCTGATACGGCTGCCCTGAATATAACTTTTTAATGCAAGAGGACGTACAGTCTTTTCTACATCTGCACTGTTGAATTAATGCAGTTTGACCACACTTTAACTGCGGTGTCTCATTGCTATGGGATTGCGGAAGTTTGGTAAAGCTCCAGCACACTTTGGCAGAGAAGGTGAAAGACCTTGTAAAATTACAACTCCCAAGATTACATAGTATTGAACCATGGCATTTAAAGTGAGGTCAATCTGCATTAATTCCACTATGTCAAGGCATCCACTATTTATGGAGTCTGTATCCACAGATTCAACTACCCACGCCTTAAAAATATTCAGAAACATCCAAAAAGGATACATTGATTTTGCCGTTTTATATAAGGTATGCCATTTCTCTGTGCCATTGTATATAATGAGACATGAGCATCCAAAAAGTTTGGTATCTACTGGAGGTCCTAGAACTAAAACCAGGCAGGCAACAAGGGCCCACTGTTAGATCTGGTCTGAAAGTTTCAGGATTGTGTTTGTTACTGCACTTAAGAATGTTTTTCAAGTAAGTAAAAATATCTGCCTCATTATAAATAAGAGGGTTTTCCTGGAATATTCTGTTCCAGAAACACCAGGAAATTGGAGCCTAGTTTAAAAAGCAAATCAACAGCAGCAGCATATGAATTGGGCAATATGGGTCTAAAGCAATATTTCTTCTGTTTCTTATTTTGCAGTCTCGCTCTCTTCTAGGAATTATACACGGTGGCAGTACTGAGAAATCTTCAGCAGAGTTTTTTGGAGGCTCTGCTCTAGCTACCAATCCTTGAGGAAAGCTAGGCTGCTGCATTTTTCTGGAGCAGAGATTATTTTTCTATCATTTATGACTAATTCATGAACTGTCTGACACCAAGGCTACTCTGAGTCACCCAACAAGGCAGTTTTCACCATCATGTGAGCCATTTCAGAACTGTTGCCCTATGGGATTGTGAATTGCAGTGGTTATTCCTGGCTTCAGCTTTTATCATTGTATCAATAATATTTGTAAATTTCTTCAAAAAGTGAGGATGCAGTAATATTTGTTGAAAAAGAAGATGGGCAGTTTTACAGTGGTGCTGCACAGTTTGATACTTTTGTATGTTATGATACAGCTATCATTAAGAAAATGATCCTAATGGAGAAACCTGCTCTCAAAGCACTCCTCAGAAATGGACTAAAAATCCATTATAAATTATATAAATATATATAGTGGATGAGATAGCTATTCTCAACAGAGAGGGAACAAAAAAAAATAAAGACTGACCTCTCAGTTCACTAAATTCCAAATGAAACTGCTAAAGCTCCAACCTAACACTGGATTTTGCTAGTGATGCTGAAATTTTGTCATTAGCAGTGTATGCATGAGGACAATCCACCATCCTGTCATGGGATTCTCCGACTTGAAATTCAAAAAAGTAACCTTTCCAAACTGGGTGGAGGAACCTTGTGTTAGTTATGGCAGTATCAATCATGCAGAATACTTTTTGGGGAGCAGATCTCTTTCAACTCTGTGTCTGGTGTAAGATTACATGACTAAATTGCAGCAAGTATGATGAGTCCATTAAAAGGGGGAATGCCTCATCACAGAAGACCAAAAGAGGCATACATTTGGGATATAAATATGATTTGCTGACTTCAATGCAAAGTTGGAGGCACTTTCTAGAACTGAAATAGAAATGCCTCTTATGTCACCATGGCAGGGAAGTCATAGCAGATGACTGCTTGGGCTCTGTTTATTATTGACAGGTAGCTTCCAGGCTTTTCATTCTCCCTGTTTCTCTTGTAGCTTTTGATCTTTAAAGAGGACTTGGGCTGGGCAGCCCTTCAGAGGAGTTTAATATGTAACAAGGACACATGGCTGCTTTAATAGGAAACTCAATGAGTCATTTAAATTTTTCTTTCTGTTCTGTTACAGAGATAGGGACTTACCCCAGTGTCACACTATAAGTGGTAGTGAAATTATTCCACTTTAAATACAATGGCAGGAGCCCCAGGTGGAACAATCGGCTAAACTCTTGTGCTGGCAACACTGCTGACTTGAAGGTTGGGTTGCTGACCTGAAGGCTGCCGGTTTGAATCCAGGGCAAGTGCAGATGAGCTCCCTCTGTCAGCTTCAGCTTCATGCAGGGACATGAGAGAAGCTTCCCAAAAGAGTGGTACAATATCAAATATCTGGGCATCCCCTGGGCAACGTCCTTGCAGAAGGCCAATTCTCCTGAACCAGTGGCAACATCATATGGAATACTGGGATTTGCAACTCAAGAAGCAATAGAGCTGCTAGTAATTGTATAGCATTGCACCTCAGCAGTTAAAAATGGTATTGTGCAGCATTGATTGTGCAGTGCAGCACCAGATTCAGGGCTTATGTGCACTAGCCAATTCATTCAGGGACAATTCAGAGCCCCAGGGGTCACAAAGATGCTTACAAGCTAGGTTGTTGGCCTACAACAGTGGTGGGGTGGAGTCTCACAGTCCTGTTGACCTGAAACCAGTTGAGCCCATCTAGACCATCGATTTCTATCTCACCACTGCTGTACAGCTGCAGAATTCAAGTAGAGTTCATGGGTATCCCATGCTCTATTTTGACATCAGCAAAAAGACCAGGAAATAGGAGGGAAGCAAGGTTAGACTTTCTGTATGCAAGAAAAGGCTTCCCTAATTTGGCAGGCTTTTGAATGTTAATGGACAAAGGAGTCATGGATTGTCTATTTGTTGTTTCCTTTAAATGATTTATAGTTTTGACAGGTTTCGATTTTTTTGGATAATTGTATAACATTTTATCTTAATCTTTGGAGGTTCATATCACTTGATCTTGTGGGTTTGAAAAAAGGTGATGAATAAATTAACTAACCAGGGGGATTTAAATTGGGTTATCTTTGATAGAAATCCTAGAGACAGAAAACCAGTGCGACAATTAGAAGGGTGTATAATGTCTAGATTCTATATCCAGGAAAATACAGTATGTAGCAGACAGAAATATTGTGTTGACACTGGGCCCCAATCTCCGCTCAGTGTTGTAGCCCAGCAGCAATCACAACAGTCAGGGGCTGATGGGTTCACTGATGACAGAATCAGATGGGATTGTGGGCTTTCCTGGGATTCATTCTCCTGCAGAGCCAGAAAGTGAAACTGTTGTAGACTGTGAATGTAATTGCCCCCGAACCTCAAGGCCAAGGCCAATCACGGGAGTTGGATAAGGAGTCTAGCGAAGACCAATTGATGAGAAATTCTCATGGAAACGCACCTGGTGACATTGACCTGAGCCAGGAGGCTTGTCTGCAAATTTGAACCGATAGCCAGCTTTGTAGATCAATACGGCTTCATGGGAATCAAAAATTCTAGGGTAGACATAATGCTTTCATGTCTGTTTATTAGGAGCTAATGGGCACTCTGCTCTTCAGTTCAGGCAACGTGGCTTTCAAGTTACAGCCAGGCCTGGGTTCTCTAGTTCTTGCCTTGGTTTTGGGATTCAAGTATTCTGGGAATTTTTCCATGTTCATGCTGTGTATCCTTGTTCAAGTTTTGCTTATGGATTCAAACTGCTTTTTAATTTTTCTGCTTCTTGCAGTGGGTTGGACTGGATGGCCCGTGAGGTCTCTTCCAACTCTACGATTCTATCATTCTATGGATTTTGGGACGGTTCTTGAACTGTCTTGCTTTTGGATTTACAAGAGACATTTGATTGCTGCCTTTTTGAATCCTACACCTTATTTCCTTATCCCTGCTTTTTACTATATATTGTTTGTGTGTTTTTACAATAAACTGTTTGCCTTTACTCTGGACTCTTATGTGATGCTTTGGTCTAAGTTGGCTTCAGGTCTGGGGCGCGACACTCAGACCCAGAGCTAGATTACATCACATTGCTATTCTAAGCATGTTGTCCTACCAAGTTCAATGCAGCTTAGAAGGAAAAAGAGCACAGGATTGCATCAGATTCCTGTGAGGAATAATGTTGGCAGGTCAAACCCATAGGGGTATGTGAAGTGATGTGAAAATCTCTTCGTCTTGGATTTTAGCGTTTTCTCCAAATTTCGCCTGTATTCTCACCCTGTCCTTGTGAATCAGATTGCTTTGTTTTTTTCCTGTTTACAAGGGATCCCATAATTTGTTTTTGCATTAAAAGTGAACTAATTTTAATGTATGCATTTTGTACACAATTTCCCATGACGTATACAGCCAGCTCTCCACATTTTCAGTTTTAACATTTATGGATACAATTATTTGCAGATCATACTAATGCTATCTCTAAGAATCTCTAGGTCCTCCAGGACAGTGGAAGTTGATCATACTTGACCACATCTATTTTTCTGCCTAAATGTAGGACCTTACATTTATCCCCTTCATAATTTATGTCAATAACTTTGGTCCCTAGTTTCAGGTTTTGAAACCTGCACAGTGTTAGCATGAATTATAAATTACAATATGCTGGTGGTTTTGGTCCCCCCATTTCGTCTTTTACTTCATGCACCAAGAGTTGAAGGATATTTTTGCGCTTTTTGAAAGCAGTTTATGTTTAACAATAAAATGACATGTCATGCTCAGGAAATTTGAGTGTGTTCTATTGAACCATTTCCTGCTTGAAGATAGGCAAAGTCAAATGCTTAATAATAGCAACCAATCTGTTGGGCCAACATAGTAGCAGTTCCATAGAACAAAACATAATTTAATTCCAATAATAACAGACCTTAAGATATCTGGTGGAGGCAGGTCAAATTTATACTGAAAGGAGGAAGATTACATGCTCTTGTTTCTCCTTAAACAATGTTTTCAAAGCCAACATCTGCCGAAAGACCCGTTTCCACATTGTTATAGACACTGACCAGAAGACTTCATGAATTAATTTGTAACCTGACGTAATAATAAATCCCATGGTCACACAACTCAGAAAGTGGTAAGAAGCCAGCACATACACAATGAACCAAACTGACAGAACAAGAATAAAAGCTGTACAAGAACAAAGACATAGTAACTTTTCACAACACAGCTTAATGAATAACTTTAAATAAAGAAAAAAACATTTCAAAGACAACATTGGACGACATTATTAAAAATGAAGATGAATATTACTTAATGTACTTCTATCTCGAGCTGCACCACATAATTAAAAAAGGAGAAAAATCCTGACATAACTCGCAAATAAAGATGTGGACATGACAGTCAGCGAGCAAGAAGAAACAGAAATGCCAATGCAAATTGCAATATAATATTCCCTCTTGCGAAACAAGACTGAATCCCACTTCCTAAGAGAAAAAGTTTCAAAATACCTTTACTAAGGAAACAATTCAAATGAATGTTACATCCTTCTATAAATTGTCAGCTGGCTTTCCTCATAGTAATTATGGAAAACAGTTTCTTATCAAGTTCTGAGAAGAGGTTAATTCAAACAGAGAATATGTCCACAGTACTGATAGGTAGTATGCCAAAATTAGAAATAATATATTTGGGCTCTTCTAATAAGGACATTCTAATTTGGCAAAATCTATGCATTAGGGTTTCACGTGCTATAATACAAATAAAGATATCTGTAGGCAATGTGTTGGTCTCCCCTTCACCACTCTGAACAAATAAACATTGGGGAAGTTAATTAAGTTTGTAAATAAAGTTACAAAGGGACAAGTGCAGTGTCATTGTCACACCATACACTATGGAATTATTGCAGTTGGACACCACTTCATCTGCTTTGGTTCTATGCTATGGAATCACAGGAGTTGGAGTTTGGTGCAGCACCAGCACTCTTTGGCAAAAAAGGCTAAAGACCTTAAAACTGCAACTCCCATGCTCCCATGGTGGGCAATTCATATACAGATATTTAAAATAAATAAAAAATGGAGATCTACTGTCCACTAACCCGAGTGGTTTTTGTAACAGCACATTTCTGATGGCATGCCTCAGAGAAATCAAATCCCGCTGACACGTGGATGTCACTGGAAATGAGGCTGCATGGAGCCTTTTCTGCTCTTCTACTATTGACATTTCTTTAACACATTTATACCCTGTATTTTGGGCCCATAAGAGACCTTCATGATGGCTAACATTATACGTTTTAAAAACAATGTACAATCCAAACTATGTCAAATATAAAGAGAGTAAAATCACAGCTGCAATGCATTGAATAACAAAAAAAGAGGATTAACTGAAACTAACATCATGTAAAGAAGGCAGCCAGTGTGGCACAGTGGTTTGGGTGTTGGACCATGACTCTGGAGATCAGAGTTTGATTCCCTCTTGGCTATGGAAACCCACTGAGTGACCTTGAAGATGTCACTCTCAGTCCCAGAAAACCCTATGATAGGTTCAGAGTTGGAAACAACTTGAACAACAACAAATGAAGGCTACATGTAGACTGAGTTGGCTAAATAACTAGGCTCAGGAGTTAAAATGATCTGCAAACCTGCATTTAAAAATATGGCTGGGAAATCTTTGTTCTGTGACATGTTTTGGAGTGTCACTCCCTCAATCTTCAATACAGGCAGTCCCGAAGTTATGAACAAGACAGGTTCTGTAGACTTGTTCTCAAACTGAATTTGTTTGTAGGTCCGAACAGGTAGTACATTTTTAAATGTAACTCCAGCCAGATAGGCATATTTTTTAGCTTTGGATAATGTAGGGAAGGGTTAACACCTCTGTGGTGTCTGTGCCCCTGTTCAGAAGATTTCACCTCACTTTCTGTCCCTGTGATCATTGAAAATTTTGAAAAATTTGGCTTGTGTGGAAATAAGGATTGGCAAGAAAGCTTCAGTGGAGACACCTTCTCCCCATGATCCCTCTTTCAGGAGTGAATTTCCCTTCCTAGGAGTAGATTTCCCTCCCTTCTTGTTATCTCAGCCCTGTTCTTAACAATGAGTCATTTGTAAGTCGGGTGTTTGCAACTCGGGGACTGCCTGTTCAGGCCATATGCTGGCTTAGGCTTTTAGGGATTGATACCTAAACAACCGAAGAATAAAGAGACTCCCACATTTGTCTTAAAACCTTAGGGACGGCCCACTCTACTTAAAATGTGCACGGTGGGAGGGAAACTCATCTTAACATTTGCTGGGGAACAGATTGATAACACTACTACAACATCATTACTTTACAACTGAGCTAGACCCAACTTAACTCCTATTCTGATAAGAAAGATATATTTGCTCTACAGAAACTAATTTACTTTTGGCTGCTGTTCTTTACAGAAGACTGAACATGTTCAGCATAAATGTAATTTAGACCTGAGCCTGCTTTTTCCAATATTAAATGTATATACATATGACCCTTAAGAGGAGCTTCAATGCATTTATTCATTGCACATTATACACACCCAATATATCTATATATCTTTCACTATATATATATATATTTATATATATTATATAAGCATGACTTATATTTACATATTTACAACCCTTCAAAAGATATTGCATTTATATACAGATAAAGCTCATCAATGAGATTTTAAAAAGTTCTTCATCAAGCAAGAATTCTTAAATCTGTAAGAAGTTTTAGAGCAGTGGTTCTCAACTTGTGTGTCCCCAGGTGATTTGGCCTAAAACTCCCAGAAATCCCAGCCAGTTTACCAGCTGTTAAGATTTCTGAGAGTTGAAGGTCAAAACATCTGGGGCCCCACAGGTTGAGAACCACTGGTTTAGAGGAAGTTTATCACATTGTGCCCTGCTCAGCCGTAAACACAGTCCAGCATTATCCTGGAATTCCTGTTAGCCTCAATGAGAAAAAGCTGTACTCACTGAACTAGAACAAAGCTATAAGTCACTGATGAAGAAATCCCACATGTTTAACAGGAAGAAAAGATACAGATAATGTGGCATTTAAAAAAAACACAAGTTTGTAGTGCTTCAATGGCATGTGCTATTTTGGTTTTCTTTTTCCTCAATGTGTACCTTCAGTTCATTTATTCAAACTGCAATATTGCAGGCAAAGGACAGATGTGTGGATGCATGTCAGTCTTGTTTTTTTTTTTTTTTTTAAAGCAAACACACCGTGGAAAGATATTCTTCTCTGAAAGAATAAATGGCTTCTTCCCTAAAGGGACTTTTTAAACCCTGAGGATAAAAGGTAATGAGAGGCTTGAGTTCACAACCTTCATTTACAACCCCGCTTCCCACCACAAAAGGCCTAACAAAAGTCAGTTTCAGATCTCGGTGAGAGTGAGTTTGTATGTTCCAGCAGCCTCTTCAATCTGTAATTGGAAGGTGTCTTCATTGGAATAGTGTTTCACAATGTTATCATCCATATTCACTAAGATTCTGGGGAAAGAACGGAATGTTAAAGACAGAATGAATAATGGCTGCAAAGAAAGACATCAATGACAACAGCACAGAACAAGTCATACAGGTGGATACCACCATAATTTCCTAAGAAAACTTAGCAGGATCAGTCTCATGGGGAAAATGACATTCATTTCTTTTTGCTCTCTTGCCAACTGAGGGTGCTGGAGATGATGGGAATGAATGCATTACAGTCTTGTAACTGGCTTCTGGTAAGCTGGAGAGCACCTTGAACTAGTCAGAGGCAGTGAGAAGCCCAGCCTGCCAGTCAGAAACTGGGAAACACTAAACGCATTCTGTTAGTTCACTTGTCTGTTAGTTCACTTTAAATCTGAAGGTCATAAAGTGGCTTAATTATCGGAATTCACACAAAGAGATCTAGAAAATAAAGTTTTTGCAAAGGGACAAGTATAAAATGAAGCATTTTCAGTAAGAACCTTCATAAACCAGTGTCTATTTTAGTTATGTTTTCTTCTCTCTCAAAAGCAATGAACTAAAAGAGTTAAACTGTGGGGGAAAATATATAAACCTGGCTCCAGTAAGATACACAGAGCAAGGACATTTTTCATTACTTCAGAGCAACTAGAAATTTCTGGTGTTTAGAGTCACTTTCAGATACTTAACAAAGTTTAGTTGTGTTTTGGCTGTTGTTGTTTGGCTACAACAAGGTATGTATGCACATAGGGAAGACCCCCTTGAGAGATTCTGGAGGCATGATTTTTCCTGTGATTTTATAAAAAAAAATATGGAGGAGGTGGTTGCAAAAACCTCTAGCTCTGGAATCATGTAGGCATGCAGGATACACAATTCCCACATCATTATAGACAGATTTTAAAACAGTTGCACCTGAACATGTCAAACATTTTTTCTGAGTAACAAACATGAGTATTATAACTTCTTTTTTTGTGTCAGGAGCGACTTCAGAAACTGCAAGTCGCTTCTGATGTGAGAGAATTGGCTGTCTACAAGGACGTTGCCCGGGGGATACCCAAATGTTTGATGTTTTACCATCCTTGTGGGAGGCTTCTCTAATGTCCCAGTACGTCACCAGACTCTAAAACAAATGACTGGAATAGTATGACTCTAATCCAAAGCTTTTTTAGGTTTCAATGTTGCCAATTGTGAATATTAAATGAAGCATGTCTCAGACATAGGCAAAATCCATTGGTTATCATCTTACACATCACTAATTACCATCATAACCAGGCTCTGGGGTTTTGGAGACCTTCATGCAACACAAAGTCCAGATCCTGCCTAGACATATCTAAGAGAGAGCACTATCATTTTGTTGAGCAACTATTTTGGGATTTCTTGACAATGCACAACAGTTCAAGGATAGAGGAGGGAAGAGGGTGGACAGCTTCTCCTGCCTACAGGGAATTAAGCAAGGATCCAAGGTACAGAAAAAGATTCCACCTAAACATTAGCAAGAAACATTAGGAAGATGGTAAGAGCTGTTCAACAGTAGAATACACTGCCTTGGAGTGTAATTGAGCCTGGAGGTTTTTAAGTAGAGGCTGGATGGCCATCTGTCAGGCATGTGTTTGATTGTGTATTGACTAAGCTGGACATGACAGCTCTTGTGATAGTTTCCAACTCTATGATTTTTATGACTCTTCTTTGGCAAAACTATGAAACATTAGGCATTGACCTGTTATCCTTTGTTTTCTGAAGTTCGTAGCTAAGGAATCCTATAGGAAGGATCAACTGAATGAGCCTTGTTTTTACAAGTTCATTATTTGAGAAAGGTGTGGCAATAATGCAGTGCATTTATTCAAAATATGGAGAAGGTATATGGAGGAGAAAGCAAAAAAGAGCTTCTAAAATGTCATGTTTTCCTTATCATGCCACAGAAGAGCACAGGTTGAGATATACTCACCCCTTTTTACATTTCTTGAACACTTTTCCAATTTTATCAATAGGGACATCATATTTGTCAGATATCTGTCAACAAAAAATGGAAACAAAGAAGTGCAAAGGCTCTTTTTTAACATTTGTATTCCAACTGCATTTCATACTGACAAATCAGAATTTGAATTTCCACACATAAAACTGAAAAGCCATGACATACACCTACTTTTTCAGCTTCAGTTTTGTTTCCCCTCAGCTTCATTCACTTATGCCTGTCTAGTAAAGTCAAGTCTGGACAAAGAATCATGGCTTGCCAAGTCAGACATCAAGCTATGCCTATGTTACTTTAAAACAAACCTTTTCAACCTGTGACCTTCCAGGCGTTTGGGCCTCCAACTCCCAGAAGCCCTAGTCAGCTTGTCCAATGGTCAGGAGTTCTGGGATCTGAAGCCCAAAACATCTTGAAGGCTGAAGGCGGAAGAGGAATGGTATAAAACATATACGTGAGTAAGGTAAGAAAATCTAGCATGAAGGCAGCCAGCCATAAGCTCAGGGAGACTGTGAGGAAACAGGTTACACCAAAAGGTAGAAGCTTGCTTATATGAGATTTAGGCAAGGTTTGAAGTTGATACAGATAGAGACAGGGATTGGAGCTGAAGTAGAAAAGGATTTGGATTTGAGAAAGAAAGAAAGAAGTACATATAGTTCTGAGGAGTTTAAAAATATTATTAGAAGTTATTATATTTGTATTCTGCATTTAATAAACCATTATTCTTGCTGTTTTAAACCTGTCTCTAGCTCTCTATGAAGCCTGAATTGGAGCCAGGTGACATATAACAAACAAACAAACAAACAAAAAACCCCACACAAGACATGGACTCAAGTCCATATTTAAGGGATCGTCCTGAGGCCCATTATCCCAGGAAGAGAATAATTGGGAGAATAAGGGAAGGGTGAGTGGCAGCATTCCTAGAGGTTGGAGTCTCAGGGCCGGCCTGAGAAAAGGCTCAACTAGTAAACCGTATTTCCCAATTTTGGTTTCCTGATACATTATGCTGTGGCTAAATAAGCTCAACAAAAGTTCAGCTTGGTGTTCGATTCAGACATATGAGTCTGAGTTATTTAGTCAGCTAATGCAGTCACCCAGTTTCATTTTCCAGATGCACATGCTTAGACAGTTCATGAATGCAATACATTTCAAGCTACTAAGGAAGAATCCCAAATCAGGGAATGGCATTTGAATCCCAAGGGCACGGCTAATAAGTTAAGCCATGGGCACAACAAGACTTTTTTTTCGTATATCTTCATAATCTTCCACCTCAATAAGGACTGAGGTAGAGGTAGCAAAGAAGGAAGTCCTAAGGGCCATTCTCCATGGTATGAGACCCTCGTCCCTGACTAATACAGGTACATATGTGGATAGAAGCAATCCACTCTTTTACAGGCAGAAGTATAAGAAGTAGGGTACCTTCCTTTTGGAAGATAGGTATTAAAAGCAAGGTCACATCAGAACTTCAGCTGCAATCCTAAAACACACATGCAAAGCAATAAATCTTACTAAACTTTGTGAGATTCACCTATCACATGTTATCTGCTGGGTGAAAGCAACCAAAATAAGCTTTTATACATTCATTCCACACAAGAATTTTCTTACATCATTTATATTTAAGGCTTGAGTTTTCCAAGGTTAAATGTTGCCTTAAAGTAGAATTTACATATACCTATGAATGTGAAGAAGCATGAGCAAAAAAAAAAATCTTCATCCATTTTGCAGCATAGGAGGGGCAAAGGGGTGAGGGAAAGAGAGAGAAAGAGACAAACTTTATCCTGAAAGGAAGCATTTTTAAACAAATATTTTGGTAATCCCTTTGTAAAACAGGTAACTGAGATGAAACCAACCCTACTGTGGACTGTTGACAGCTGATAATATATTTTGTTTGGCATGCAAAATGTTACATTGGCAGTGTAGAACTACTCCACAAAACAGGGATCATTTTCTATACCAACCAAAAGAGAATGCAAATACAGTAGAGTCTCACTTATCCAACATAAACGGGCCGGCAGAATGTTGGATAAGCGAATATGTTGGATAATAAGGAGGCATTAAGGAAAAGCCTATTAAACATCAAATTAGGCTATGAATTTACAAATGAAGCACCAAAACATCATGTTAGACAACAAATTTGGCAGAAAAAGTAGTTCAATACGCAGTAATGCTATGTAGCAATTACTGTATTTATGAATTTAGCACCAAAATATCACGATATATTGAAAACATTGACTACAAAAATGCGTTGGATAATCCAGAATGTTGGATAAGCGAGTGTTGGATAAGTGAGACTCTACTGTAAACATAACCAAGAAAATGTACGTGCCATGAAGATAATTTGCAGCAGACAGCCAGCATGGCAGACTGGTTAAAGTACTGGGCTGAGACACGGGGGCCCAAATTCAAATCACCACTCAGACCATAAAAGTCAGAAGGTGACCCTGGGCCAGCCCTTGACCCTTTCAGCTTGACCTATCTCCCTGAGTTGTTATGAAGCTAACACAGGGAGAGCCACAGGCACCACTCTCAGTTCAGATAAGGAAAGACAGGAAAATAACCAGACATTGCTCCTGAACAGGTATTGCTCTTCTTCAATCCCACAGCTTTATCCACTTTGCTGTGATTCAGCGCTACTGTTCATGATTGTGCTTTCCAAGACCCAATGTATACTCAATATCCCTTCCTTTTCACAAAGTCTCTGTTGCATCCACAGAAAGAACACCAAAGGAAGTGGGGTTTGTCTGATCATTTCATAAAATGCATCAGCTCAAAATATAAATATTATTCTATTTTTTTTCTCTTTCTTGCAGATTATTTTGGAAGGGAACCTTTTTTAAAAAAAGAAATCTTCTAAAGGTTTAAATTTATGCTTAGGCAGACAAGATCCAAAATGACTGCGACAGTTTGAACATAGCTAAACAACTGGGAACTAGATCCCATCTGATCTCAGAAGCTAAGCAAGGTAAGCCCTGGTTAGTACTTGGATTGAGGGGCTGCCAACATGTAAAACGTGCTGTTGACCATATTTCAGAAGAAGGAAATGGCAAAACCACCTCTGAAGATTCCTTGCCTAAGAAAACCCAATTAAATTGATGGGGGCCACAGCAAGTCAGATGACTAGAAGACACGACTTAAGTTTACAAAGAACAACTCACCAGACATTTACATTGCTAAAAACTTATATATAGAAGTATACATACACACAATTGTGTAACCCTAACGTGCAGAACAGCAAGTTTCCTCATTTCCTAAATTAGATAATAAAGAATTGTGCAACTTACAGCTTCCATTAGTCCTTTCAGAGATGGAATCTTGAGCATAAGTGCATCAAATACTTCTTCCGATTCCTTTCGAACATACAACAACACTGGATCCAGCAAACACATCATAGGAAGAGGGGAAATCAAATTATGAGCAGATATCAGCCAAAACTATAACAGTGATGCAAAATAGTGAAACATTAAATATTTACCAGGCCAGCCTAGGAGGAAACAGCACAAAAAGCAAATCCACTGCTAAATCCAGAGCTTGGAAACATTATGTGAAAGGGGGACCACCTTCCAGAATTGCTACAAGAACACAGCTCTGTCCAATTCACTTAAACATGCTTTAAAATCAGCACCCTTCCAAGCACATGAAAAATGTCACCACATAGAAAACTTATGTTGAGATTCAAGCTCACACAAAACAAGGAAGTTTAGAGTAACACACTGGCTGTCCTGAATTCACCCTTCTGAATAAACTGGTATCTGTTTGCTGCATAAGATAGTATTATCACACCTATGGGTTAGTTTATACTACCATAATGTTGGTTAACAAAGGTGAATTTAGGACACCAGTGCCAGAATGAAAAAAAGATACAAAAGGAAAGCAAAAGCTGAGGTGAGATTCTAAAAGGGCAATGTGCGCATGATCCTTTCCACCCCGTGGAAAATCACAGAGAATTTTTTTTTCTTTGAACATTCTTCTCTGCTTTTATACCTTGGACTTGATCCTCAGTACACAATTTGAAGATAATATTGCTCCTTAAGCATGCCCACATTCTGAGCTTGTTGAGTATATATGAGCAAACGTCAATGCTTTTCCATTTGATTCTCACATCTACTAGGCATTCAAAAGCTCTCTTTTATACACAGAGAGAAGCATGATAAAAAGACACCAAAGATGCCTTTATTGAACATCAGGAGAGAGCAAGTGAGGTAGACTGGGGCCTGATTAGCACACCCACAGAAAACCTCGAAAGACTGTACTCTCCCCTCATTAAGCCCACTCTGACCAAAAGGTCCAAAAATCATTTTTGCTTCCAGAGTAGAGTATCTTAAACTTTTCCACTTGTGACCCCTTCGGGCCCAATACATTTTTACGTGATCCCAGGTATCTATGTACCGGCATTCACAAGATTTGCTAACGAAGCCATTTTTACTTTTTATGAAGGACATATTCTGCAGAGTCCACTGTAAGCAGTGCACAACAAACTAGGTGCCATTCAGAAAACCTTTGCTGTTGCCAATTTTTTGGGGATCCCAACATTGAGCTAAGGGGGTCCCCATTTGGGTTCAGGACCCAAAGTGTTCTAGGGGACTTGGGGGCATTTTCACAATTTGAGGCCCAGTAAATGCCCTTTAACAACAGGAAGCAAGTGGAAATCACTTTTCTGTTTAGTTTCTGTTTCAAAAAAAGCCCATCTTGGGCCTAAACTGGTTCAAGTGATCTCCCCAAACACAGTGAAAATGCCCCACACCATCCAGAGAGCATTTGAGGGCAAAACCTTGTTTTTGTTTATTAACCGCAGTGGACCTAGTGGGCCGAATGAGATCCATAGGCTACACTTTGTTCACCTCTATAATAAAGTGTGCATAAACACACAAAAAACCTTTAAAGGTTAATTGCTTTTCTCCCTAGACAATCTGAATATGTCTCCCCCAACAAACACACTTTGCATATTGGAGGAAGTATGTTTACTCTAATGCCCCTTCTACATTGCAGTTTAAAATCCAGATTATCTGCTTTGAACTAGATTACATGGCTGCATAGACTCCTATAATCCAGCTCAAAGAAGATAATGTGGATTATCTGATTTGATAATCTGGATTATATAGCAGTGTGGAAGGGGCCTGGGCCAACAACTCATTGGGGCTGCCACCATAGCCACGGTTTCACCAGCCAAAGCAGCTTCCTGGCAGAGCCTTGCTGGCTTCAAATGACCTTTTCTTTCTACTAGAGCTAGTTTCATATTGTTTACTCTTCAACAAACTCATCCTTCAGCCACAAATTGTAAATTTTGATTCCTCTGCAAATGAATCATCTCATTGTGGCGTATATAACAAATAACAGCAGAGACATGGCTCATACAATGGACACTAGCTAGTTCACTCTGTCATGCAAGCATGGTTCAAGAAGCCACTGTGAAGTACAATTCAAACAGAACTTTACTTCCAAATGATTTGGACCTTTACCTCTTTTGGGTTCTTCTATTCGTGATAACTTAATTGGGCTAGCAGAAAAATCATCTTCATTTAAGAAAGGCCCCCTCTTCATGCTAGAGCTCCTGGAAAATCAAACAGCCAATTAAGCAATTATTTATATCCAAATACTCTATTTGCACAATTGCAGGTAGCAGAAGTAGGATCTAGTCCTAAGAACAGGGATGGTTTAATGGCCAAGGTTTCAGGCCATCCAATCAATATCAGAAATAAATGAGTGGAGAATACACTGTTTCAAAAACGAGTTGATTTATCAAAGAATGCATCTAAGAAAGAGGGGAATCTGCTTTAACACTCTTACTGACTTGTTAAGAGATTCAGTCCATATCATAACTACTCTGAATCTAGAAAATGAGAAAGTATCACAAGTGTTTTTCTCTGGATATCACAGTTGGCTTTTACTGGACTACCAAGTTGGAAAATCTGCTTGGTTTTCACTGGAAAACACTTTAATCTACTTTCAAATGTTCTTTCTCTTCCTATCCCAGTCTTCCTCAACCTGGTGCCATTATAAGATTTTGGACCACAACTCTCAGGAGTTTTGACCCCAGTCACATAATTATCTTGGGGTCAACAGGTTGAGGGAAAAGCTGTTCTATGGTATCATAGGCAATTCAACTGTTACCTGTACTAGAATTCAGCGAAGAAGATTAGATGAGAGAAAGCAAACTGAACCTGGAATTATCTCATGCAAAGGACATGCTCTTCTATTGAGCTATGGACATTTATTTCTATGTCGCATTAGTCCAGGTACTGAGCCAAGGTGTTTTCATTTATTTCTTCAGCAGTCATCATAGTTCCATGGCAACAAGCGATAGTCTTAGCAGACAGCATCTCCCCATATAAACCTTCCTGTGCTATGAGATATAGGAAAAGTTCATTCTCAGCCCCACCATCTTCACAGTCATGGTTGGTGGGAACAAAAGATAGGACTTTCACAATGGCTGCCTCAAAGGTATGAAATTTCCTTCCTGATGGCCTCATCCTTGCTCTCCTTCCATCAGCAGACAAAGACTGCTTTATTCCAACAAGCTTTTTGAACTGAAGATTATTAAAGGATGGGCTTTAAAGAGAGTACTGTATTGTTTTTGCTGAATTGGTTGTAAACTACTTTTCATTGTTTCTAAGTGTGTTTTTATATTGTTTTAATGCTGTAAATAGTTTAATTAATTTTAATTTTAATGCTGCTTTTTGTATATTGGCCATATTGTATGTGTTTTAAATTGTAAGATACCCTGGGCCCTAATTTGAAGGAATGACAGGGTAGAAATTATCATCACCCTCATCATTAGGATTACTCCAACAAGGGCAAGAATCCAGGGTGACTCAACCATCTTCAGTTGCAGGCTGGACGTGTTCTTAGCTCCCAACTTAAACACCCACTGACCACAATACACTCTTCAGCCATAGTGAGAAAGGAGCAAGGTTGTTTTTTGTTGCTCCAGAGACTAAAACATGGAGCAACGGATTGAAGCTACAAGAAAAGAGATTCCACCTAAATACTAGGAAAATACTGTTCGATAGTGTTCCCTTGGAATGTCTCTGGACATTTAAAAACATTTATTGAGAGTGCTTTCGTCGTCTATTCCTATGTGGACCGGATGGTACAACTGTGATTCTATGTCTTTACAGAAAGGATAAGGAGCAATGTTTGTCTTCTCTGTCATGATCTCATGCAGTCTTCAATCATAGATTGCCTATCCTAGACCACAGTACCACTTAACCAGATCTAAACCAAAAAAGCACCTCATACAAACAACTGGCTCTAAAGTACAAAAGTTAATAACATATTTTACCCTTCTCCCTCCAGTTCATCAGATGCAAGAGGAAACACCTAAAAGAGAAAGCAAAATAAAATAAAGATCAGGATTATTTAGGAAAATTTTGAGAGCATAATTGATAGATCAACAACAGAATAGTGCCACATTCTCTGTCCATATAAGGAGACTAGCAACTGAGAGAAAAGCTTGACTGTGATCAACCTGGAGGTGCTCATGCATGGTATTGTGGTAGAAAATATATCTTAATAAATCAATTGGATTACATTTCTCGGAATGTTTGCTGATATAATTGAAACAGTAACAGAATGTGATGAAATAACACTTTCTGGGAGATAATATATTCTAATTACAAGTGCTCAGGTACTTTCTCACCAATAGCATCATAGTCTTAAGATCCTCTGTAACCTCTCTCGACTCTCAACCATACAAATGCATTTATTATGTCAGAAGCTGAGAATGGGCCAAATTCCCACCTCAGTTACTTTGTGCAATTTGATGAGATGTATCTTTCCACGCCCCCCCCCCAACCTTTTATGTTTGTTTATTCACTGTAACCCCATCCCACCAATACAAAACAAAAGAAACAAACATACATGAGCTCCACGCTGAATATTGGAGTAATGAACATCAGGTATGAAGAGAACTGGCTGGGTATCAAGATCCATAAATGGCTTGAAGATAGTGATGTCTGTACGCTTGTGGGATGGGAGCATGGGCACTTTGACATCAGAAACTGGTGGAAAAAGGGGGAGGATATATAAGGTCAAAGAAAGAAAGTAAAAGTAGAAAGAAAGTAAAAGTAGAACTAACATGTGTGTTTGATATTTCAACCGGTATTGTGATGCAAGCAACACCTAATGATATTCTCTTTTCTGCACAATCTATTAAGGCAGATGAGTCTTTTACTTCATCTGACCTTAGAAGGAATCTCCCTGGTCTATGAAAACATATGGGGGCAGGATCCTAAGATAGGGAGGCTACTGCAAAGTACCTAATTAAGGACTATTCAGGCTTAATGGGCCTAGAATTATGGACAGTGGTGGAAAAACTCACGAAGCTAGGGAAGAACATGGAATTGAGTAGCTAGAAGCATGAACAGATATCATATTCCACAAACTGCAAACATTTTGGAACTCCTGGGGTTTTTTTGAAAGTAATTTTAAGGAACCCTTTGAGGCCATATGCAGGAAAGCAGCATGATGGCAACATTTTGATGCCACAAGGAATGATTGCATATTTTAAACAATCGTCATTCCCAACAGCCCTAACTCCAATGAATTTATTCAGGGTGTATATACAATGCAGTTTGACACCACTTGAACTGCCATGGCTCAATGCTATGGAATCCTTAGAGTTGTAGTTTGGTGAGGCACCAGTTCTGTTGGGCAGAGATTGCTAAATGCCTTGTAAAACTAAAACTGCATGAATTCTATAGTACAGATACACCATTAAATTCCATCACCATCTCTTCTTCCTCTGGAAATCCTCTCAATTACTGTTTGTCAGGTAGCATTCCTGTCCTTGGTGCAATTTAGTTATGTGAATCATCATTAATTTTGTTTTCACATATAAGAATGAAGTTTATCAAACATTTCCACCACTAAGAGGGAAATAAAATGATATTTTTTGGCATTTTTAAATGATTTTTCATATTTCACGACTTTTTGTGAACAAAACATTTCCACAAAATTGAGCTTTGGGGACAGGAAACAATACCTTCAGTGCCAAATACTTTGTTTCTTGTATAAAAATATTTATATACAATACGCTTTTAAAAAGATCTTGTGGCAGTCGACTGTTTTTTCAACAGGGTGTGTCTCAAAAGTGTCAAAACACCCTTTCCCATGAAGGATAGGAAACCTGACTAGTATTTTTTCCATCTCATTTCAATTAAGTGCAAGCTGTTACCTTGCTTAATCAATCTTCTCCCTCCATTCCCTGCACCAAGTTAAATAAATTCATCCTTTAGCAGAGTGCTAGGTAAAATAAAGATAAATTGTACTAACGGCTCTCTTGTGTCAGAGTGTGTAACTTCATTTCCAAAGAAGGATTGTGTTATGGCATTGCCTGTATTTTCAAGGAAGTGTAAGCTGAAATCATCCTCTACAGTAGGTGGCACTTAAGCATATATATTTCTACTTACAGGCATTCAGCTGTGAGCTGGGGTCAGTGCACTTGCCTTTTCTTTTGCTTTGTTTTCGTTCCTCGTCCCTGATCTTCCTTTCTGCTCCCTGTTAGAGAAACAAAGGTGAAAGTGCTTTTGGATGCTTCTTTTTTTCTTTGTCTTTGAAATGATTCTTTGCCTTCTTTCTCTCTGTGTTTTTTTCTCACATCTAGCCCCTTCTGCATCAGATACTGCTGAAATAACTACTACCTCTTCACCAAGTCACCCTGGGAGTACTAAATGTGAAACTTAGCCCCTGCCTGAATATACTATCTGAATGTAAAACAGTAATAAAGATGCTCTCTTTCAGCAGGTCTATCCTCACGAATTTAAATCATGAACCTTCCATTACAAATTTTAAATTGTGTTACTGGTTGTTTTAATATGTATTGATTGCATGTCTTTTTCAATTGATGTTTCAAGCGGTTTACGAGTTATGTGCTTTTAACTGACGGTATATGATGTATAATAACAAAAGCAACAATGATCTCAACAAGAGCAACCTACATAGTTCAAATCAATACATGCCAAACTAAGGAGGTGTGATCCTTTGAACTGGCTGTATGTGAGATATGTTGATAATGACTGCAATGTACCTCCTTATGTCTTTACTTTACAATTCATGACACATGTGTCAAACTCAAGGCCTGAGGGCCAAATCCAGCCCCCCATGTCATTTTACGTGGCCTGTGAGGTCTGGATACATTTCAGAGCTTGGAGCCTTTTGAATGGTTGTGCTTGCAGTTTGTTTTGTTTGTTGTTATTTTCAGAACATGACCAATGGATGAGGATGGTGTGTGATATACTTTCTGGAGTTATTTAACAGTATACTGTATTCACAAATAGTTGCATTCTGTGATGTAATCTGTTATATATTTTTTGTCGGCACTGAACGCTTGCCATATGTGTTGGAAGCCGCCCTGAGTTCCTTCAGGGAGATAGGGCAGCCTACAAATAACATTTTATATTTACACAGTCATACAATTACAAATGACCATTCAAAGGCAACCATAAGACTGATGCGACACTCAGTGAAAATGAATTTGACATCCCTGATCCATAGCAAATGTATTCTTACTCAGAAGCAATATTTTTGAAAAGATACTGAATATGTGTTTTTAAAGAGTGCAGAGATTTTCAATGACCGACAGCTTTTCTGATATTCAAGCCAAATATACTCTCAAGAGGTATTATAGTACAATTCTACAAATGTCCACTCAGAAGTGAGTTTACCCTCTTATATTTAGGATAGACTGCAGTCTTAATGTGAAATCAGCTGGTTCATTGTGTTCAGAAAACTAGAAAGGAATGCATACTGTACAGGTTTAGCAAGGCAAATTGTTTTTTTAAGCTGAGCCAGCCAGGCCCCATACATTTTTCTACTTGAGGTAAAAGAGAGCAATTGTCCTCAAGCAAAGGAGAAAGGCTAGATGACATAGGAGAAGCAACCAAAATCTACCACTACTGTCTTTCTCCTCAGTCACCTCATGGTATCTAATGATCAGGCCAGTCCTGTTTTAAGCACAATTCAGGTATACAAATATGCACAGGAAACCACTTGGCTATAGCTCAGTCCAACACATTTTTGTTGTGATGTATCTTCAAGGCTACTCTTATCAACTCTGGCTTATGGTGACCTAGAACCAAAACTTGGAGACTAGCAGCATTACAAGGCATAGATACTCAGTAAGCTTTGATGCAACATATACAGATGCAAACCATGGAAACCTAAGATTAATTCTTTGTTTTTATGTTGTTGCTATTATGTGCCTTCAATTTGACTGAGACTGTGACCTCCCTAAAGGCACCCAGAGGGTTTTCATAGCTAGGCAGGAATTCAAACCCTTTCTACTTGGCATGGAATACATAAAATATCGGTATAGTATACAGTAATGTTTAAAAAGACCTTTGCTTGGCATTCTTTTTCTAGTGACCTGTTCTTCATCAGATCTGGTAATGCCTTGCATGTGATAAATCATATTACAAAGACCCCAAAAGTAGCAGATAATATCCAGGATACAGAGGGCTGTTGTTATTTTTTCTGCTTGCTTGTAGTATTGACTTGACAGTCTAACCTAAATATCTGACTATATTTATTTATTTATTTATTTTTCAAACTTATATGCCGCCACTCCCCTAGGGCTCGGAGCGGCTTACAAGAAGCGGCTAAAATCAACAATTTAAAAAACATCTTAAAAAACATCTGTATATGAGATTACAGTGTTTCTAAAGCCATTGCTGGATAGATTCCTGTAGTCTTACCTTATCACAAAAGACTTTAATCTGGCAATAAGCTCTGTGGACAGGTTTGTTGCTCCTGTTGTTGTAGCTATAGGTATCAATCTGAAGATTCAAAGGAAGCCCTTTCACACCTTTCTGGGAAGAGAAATCTGTACTGAGGCAGTTTACCGCAATGAAAACCTGCAAGCAAACCAAGAATAACAATTCTTATTAGAACCAGCATCAAAGAACATGTTATTGCTGTTTTTATTATTGTCTGTTACAGATGACAAATACATCATTACTGCATTAATCCACAAACCAGAGGCATTGAAATTATGGATTTAAGGTCCACGAGACTGAATTCTACAGGAGACCTGAACAGTACAATCCTATATTTGATTATGCATTTCCAATTTATGGCAGGATGGTGGTATTGCCAGTTGTGGAGTGTAAGATTTAACCTTATTATCAAAGCATAGCAAAGATGAGATGCCATAAAACCACATTTTTCTGGAAAAGTGAGAATGGGTGTGAGTTATAGGGGATGATAGACAGGGAGATGGGATTGAAGCTTTTATGATAGTTGAGGCATTAAGAAAGGACAGCAAATTGTTATTGCAGTTATTTGATTATTACGATTTATTTCTTTACTCCCAAGGAAAAGTATGTTTAGGATTCTGTCTCTCAGGGGCTAGTATATGAGAGAAATAAAACATTGTCATGAATTTTCACTTGCTATTCCACATCAACCAGTGTAACATCTTGCCTAAAAAGTACTCTTCATATGAATGCCTTCTATGCTAAAGCAGCAATGAGATCTACACATGGAGGGGGCATACATTCAGTTCACACTGTTCACCAAGGATACATTAAAATTGCCAGAATAAGTATTTTGATGGGGATAGGCATAGCTATCACTATCTTGGACCGTTAACTGCTATTTGTGACTCTAGCTGAGTGTTGCTTCTGCATATAAAATGTTCTAATTAATCTTTTGCCCAAAATAAAAATATTTACTTTCTCCTTATTTATTGAATTTATGTTTTGCTTCCAATGAATACAAGGCTCATCCTTCTCCCCCACATTTTATAATCACAACATTTCTATGAAGCAGGTCAGTCTGAGAAAGAGTAAGAGGATCAATCTTTTACATTTTTGAAAGATATATTTAGAACTATTTTTTATTTCTGAGACTGAAAAGCATATTTATACCTCAGTTATTTATAAAGTTTTATTTTTACATCCATGCTTTTTGAGGAGGAAGGCCTACTGGCAAGGGATGGGGTGCATCTCACACAAGTAGGAAAACACCTTTTTGCGCACGGACTAGCAAACTTCATCAGGCGCACTTTAAACTAGGTCAGCCGGGGGAGGGGGACAATAGCCTTGCGAACAGTATTTTACCCACGACCACAGGGAATCGCCATAAGGCTACATGGAGGGTTGCACAAACAAAACAAGGACCAATTACCAAGAACACAATAATCCCAAAGGAACAGCTATGGGGAAGGTCCCAGGGGCTTACATGTTTTTACACTAATGCACAAAGCATGGAGAATAAACAAGACGAACTCCAACTTTTAGCACAACACCACACTTACAATGTCATAGGCATCACTGAAACATGGTGGGATGACACCCATCACTGGAATGTAGCCATTGAAGGTTATAACCTTTTTCACAGAAACAGAACAAAGGGGAGAGGAGGGGGAGTAGCCCTATATGTCAAAAACATTTTCATTGCAGAAGAGATGCAAGATGGCAATCTGGGAAACCAACTTGAAAGCATCTGGATAAGAATCAAGGGAACCGGGACTCAAAATGATCTCGTTGTGGGTGTCTACTACAGACCTCCAAACCAGGAAGAAGAACTTGATGAACCCTTCTGTCAGCAGCTGACCAAACAGGCACAAAGAAGAGATATAGTAGTCATGGGTGATTTCAACTATCCTGATATCTGCTGGAAAACAAAGTCGGCCAAGAGTACAAAGTCCAACAAATTCTTCACTTGCCTTGCAGACAATTTTATGGTCCAGAAGGTAGAAGAGGCAACAAGGGGATCGGCTACTCTTGACCTCATCCTAACAAACGCGGAGGACCTGTTCAATACAGTCAAAGTGGTCGGATCCTTAGGGGCAAATGACCATGTGCTCCTCCAGTTTGCAATACAAAGGAAGACTGAAACAAAAAAAAAAAGTCAAACCCGCATTCTGGACTTTAGGAGAGCTGACTTCCAAAAAATGAAGGAAATACTGAGCAGCATTCCATGGACGCTAATATTAAAAGACAAGGGAGTTAACGGTGGATGGGAGTTTTTTAAAAGTGAAATACTCAAGGCGCAAATGCAAACAGTGCCAACAAAGAAAAAAAATATGACAGATGCGAAGAAGCCAGAATGGATGTCCAAAGATCTTCTAACTGAGCTAAGATTCAAAAGAGACATGCACAAGAAGTGGAAAAGGGGAGAAATCACCAAAGAAGAATTCAAACGTATAGCCAACTCCTGTAGGGAAAAGGTTCGCAAGGCTAAAGCGCAAAATGAGCTCAGGCTTGCCAGGGACATTAAAAACAACAAAAAAGGCTTTTTTGCTTACGTTGGTAGAAAAAGGAAGAAAAAGGAGGCGATAGGGCCTCTGCAAGGAGAAGATGGGGTGATGGGGACAGGGAAAAGGCAGAACTGCTCAATGCCTTCTTTGCCTCGGTCTTCTCACAAAAAGAAAGCCATCTTCAACCTCAGCAACATGAAATGGACGAAGGATTTGGGGAAATCCAACCCCAAATAGGGAAACAAGTTGTCCAGGAACACCTGGCCGCTCTAAACGAATTCAAGTCCCCAGGGCCAGATCAACTACATCCAAGAGTACTGAAGGAACTAGCAGAAGTTATTTCAGAACCACTGGCAATCATATTTGAGAGTTCTTGGAGAACGGGAGAAGTCCCAGAAGATTGGGGGAGGGCAAATGTAGTCCCTATCTTCAAGAAGGGAAAAAAGAACGACCCAAACAATTACCATCCGGTCAGCCTCATATCGATACCAGGCAAAATTCTGGAAAAGATCATTAAGGAAGTGGTCTACAAACACTTAGAAACAGATTCAGTCGTTGCTAATAGTCAACACGGATTTACTAAAAACAAGTCATGCCAGACTAATCTGATCTCTTTTTTTGACAGAGTTACGAGGTCAAATACAGGGAATTGGGTCGATACAGGGAATACCGTGGATGTAGCCTACCTAGATTTCAGTAAGGCCTTTGACAAAGTCCCTCACGACCTTCTGGCAAACAAACTAGTAAAATGTGGGCTAGACAAAACTACAGTTAGGTGGATCTGTAATTGGCTAAGCGAACGAACCCAAAGGGTGCTCACCAATGGAAAGAAGTCACGAGTGGAGTGCCGCAGGGTTCCGTCCTGGGCCTGGTTCTGTTCAACATCTTTATTAATGACTTAGACGAAGGATTAGAAGGCACGATCAAGTTTGCAGACGACACCAAACTGGGATAGCCAACACTCCAGAAGAAAGGAGCAGAATTCAAAACGATCTTGACAGACTAGAGAGATGGGCTGAAACTAACAAAATGAAGTTCAACAGGGACAAATGCAAGATACTCCACTTCGGCAGAAAAAAATGAAATGCAAAGATACAGAATGGGGGACAATGCCTGGTTCGACAGCAGTACGTGTGAAAAAGATCTTGGAGTCCTCGTGGACAACAAGTTAAACATGAGCCTACAATGTGATGCAGCGGCGAAAAAAGCCAATGGGATTCTGGCCTGCATCAATAGGGGTATAGCATCTAGATCCAGTGAAGTCATGATCCCCCTCTATTCTGCCTTGGTCAGGCCACACCTGGAATACTGTGTCCAATTGTGGGCACCACAGTTGAAGGGAGATGTTGACAAGCTGGAAAGCATCCAGAGGAGGGCGACTAAAATGATCAAGGGTCTGGAGAACAAACCCTATGAGGAGCAGCTTAAAGAGCTGGGTATGTTTAGCCTGCAGAAGAGAAGGCTGAGAGAGACATGATAGCCATATACAAATATGTGAGGGGAAGTCATAGGGAGGAGGGAGCAAGCTTGTTTGCTGCTGCCCTGCAGACTAGGACGCAGAACAATGGCTTCAAACTACAGGAAAGGAGATTCCACCTGAACATCAGAAAGAACTTCCTCACTGTGAGGGCTGTTTGGCAGTGGAACTCTCTGCCCCGGAGTGTGGTGGAGGCTCCTTTGGAGGCTTTTAAGCAGAGGCTGGATGGCCATCTGTCAGGGGTGCTTTGAATGAGATTTTCCTGCTTCTTGCAGGGGGTTGGACTGGATGGGTCACTTCCAACTCTATGATTCTATGATTCTATGAGTGTGCCAACTACCGCTAGCTGAGACCTAATGCAGAAACCTATCAAAACTGTCAATTCAATGTAGTCCTAGAGATTCACTTCTCTACTCCTTCTGAATTTACCAATTGAAGATACTTGGACAACTTAAAACACATGCAAAAATGATACTTCCAATAAGAGATATAATTTAGTTTACTGCACATCTCTCACCTAAATGTAGCTTTTCAAAGGAATGAAAATTAACACATCAGTGGTGACTTAGAGACCCTTAGTGGGGAACAATGGGTACTGCAATGATAAACGGTTCTTTATGGAGAATATTTTCAATATCTCAAAAGGTTTTATTTAGTCATACTAACAAAACGTCGCTCCATGCAGTCATGCAAGCCACATGACCTTGGAGGTGTCTACGGACGACGCCGGCTCTTCGGCTTAGAAATGGAGAAGAGCACCAACCCCCAGAGTCGGTCACAACTGGACTTAACGTCAGGGGAAGACCTTTACCTTTACCTTAACAAAAGGGAAAATCAAGTAAATGTTCACAGGTGACAGGCGCACTGGTTCTTGAGCTACATCTCTCAAGAAATAGCGGTTCTTGCAATGAAAGCAAGCTGTAAGGTATTGTAACACAGATATAGTACTTTTCCACGTAAGGATTACTATGAATCTAGATGTAAATTGCACCATCTGACAACTGAAAATGGGAACTTTAAAATATCTTCATGCTCTGGGAAGTGAGAAATACAAATGAGAACTTCCAGCTGTTTGTGCAACAACAGAACAAAACATAGTCCCAATTTATCTGCAATTGTCTTATTTTACCATCTTTGTAAGAGATGCTTATGGTAAATCCAGTTGGAGAAGTACGTTTCCCACTCAGTCCGAAAGGTTATATCATTTTTCCTGCACATAAATAATCAGTTGTGATGAGGTGTCTGCCAAACTGACAATTCGCATCTATCAGGGCCATCACAATCCTATCCTAATGTTTTCCACATCCTGCAATCCGTTCACCAACAGCTCCCAGGATGGATCTAGACTGCAGTTAATTGCATTGAACTGGATTATATGGCAGTGTAGACTCATATAATGCAGTTAAACTGCATTCTGAAACTTGGCAGTGTAGATCTAACCTCACTCCCTTCAGCCAACTTTAGCCTGAGCAACATCCTGGATTGTCAACCTACCAAAACCCATTATTCCATGTTGCTTTTTGTTCTTCAAAATCTTGTCTTACACTGATGAGACCTAAAGCAGTGGCTCTTCCTCTAAACCTCTCCGTCCTGGCTTGGAAAGTCCCTTTCTCCAGAACTCCAGCTAGTCTTTCCTTTTATCAACAAAATAGGCAAGCTACAAATTCTTCTCTTTTTTGAACTTTCTCTAAACACCGTTCTCCACATATCTTGTCAATTATTTGAATGGAGCACCCAGTGGCACAATGGGTTAAAACCTTGTGCCAGCAGGACTGCTGACCTGAAGGTTGGGTTGCTGACCTGAAGGTTGCTGGTTCAAATTCGGGAGAGCAGGTGAGCTCCCTCTGTCAGCTCCAGCTCCCCATGTAGGGACACGAGAGAAGCCTCCCACAAGGATGATAAAACATCAAACATCTGGGCGCCCCAGAGTAGGTGAGAAGGAGAGGTCTATAACAATTTTTTGCAATACAGTGGGGGGAAAAGCAAAGAAAAATAGATATGATTTCCTAGACAGTTTGATGGCTCATCCATCAAACTGTCTGGGAAATTATTGAAATACAGTAGAGTCTCACTTATCCAACACTCGCTTATCCAACATTATGGATTATCCAATGCATTTTTGTAGTCAATGTTTTCAATACATCATGATATTTTGGTGCTAAATTCGTAAATACAGTAATTACTACATAGCATTACTGCCTATTGAACTATTTTTTCTGTCAAATTTGTTGTATAACATGATGTTTTGGTTCTTAATTTGTAAAATCATAACCGAATTTGATGTTTAATAGGCTTTTCCTTAATCCCTCCTTATTATCCAATATATTTGCTTATCCAACGTTCTGCTGGCCCGTTTATGTTGGATATGTGAGACTCTACTGCATTTACAATTTGGCATACAAGGTGTTAAAATAATCATTTGCAGCGTTGCCCAAAGATTATATTTCACTTGGTACTGTAGGTGCATTGTGTTTTGCGTGGCCTCAGAATTACTTTTAAGAGGCATCTTATAGATTTCTGATCAGTTTATTACATTTGAGAGTCTTTACCTATATGCACTAAAGGCACCAGATCCCATCTGATCTTGGAAGCTAAGTCCCCTTCCACACAGCTAAAAAAAAATCCCGCATTATCTGCTTTGAACTGGGATATATGGCAGTGTGGATTCAGATATTCCAGTTCAAAGGAGATATTGTGTGATTTTCTGCATTGATATTTTGGGTTATATGGCTGCGTGGAAGGGCCCTAAGTAGAATTAACCCAGGTTCGTACTTGGATGAGAAACCATCAACGAATACCAGGTTTGGTATGCTATATTTCAGAGGAAGGAATCAGCACAACAACCTGTGAACATTCCTTGGCTAAGAAACATTATGAGATGGGGGGGGTGGGGGGAGGACAGGTTACCTGAAGGCATGTACACATACACACACCTATATGTAAGTTTTATGCTACTACTTAGTAAAGGCTTTACTTCCATATAGGATGGGGTAGGAGACCTATGGCCTGCGAAAGTTATTCAAGTTGCATTGATCCCAATCAGTATGATAAATATTCAGGGATGATGGAAGTTGTAATCCAATATCATTATGGGATCGTATAGTTCCCCACTCATGTACAGACCTGTCAATATTTGCTCGAGATAGTGCTTGCCGTTCTGGAGGGACTCTTAATTTTTTGCGTCTCATAGACTTAGCATGGGGATTTGGTTAACCAGTTAAAATTCATGCGTAAACCAGGTTTTTTTTTTTACCTGAAAAATGGGGGGGGGAGTTGAACCCCTAACACACACACACACACACCGCTACAGGCCTGCAAACTATATAAATGTGAAGCAAATACCTTGCATTACGATGATTCTGCTGAGGCCATTTTATTTGGACATATAATGAAAGATATCCCATGGAAAGGTGATAAGACAGAAGATAGTAGAAAAAGCGGAAGACCACATTACCAATGGGTTGTTTTAATAAAGAAATCCATTGCAATGAGTCTGCAGGCTTGTTGATGACTGAAGCTCATAAAAATTTATCATTCATAAAACAAATTAGACAATGCTTAAACTTATGAATGCTGCTACTTCAAGACTGTGGCTAATTGGAGTCATTTGCTACTTGAAGTGAAGAACAACACAGTGCCATTTAAAGTATGAAAGATGAACAATAGTTAGTGGGACAATATTCTTTATTACATCTGAAAGCATGGAGGAGGACAGCCTGCCTAGCATGTAAGTCCCCCCTCAAGCACCTTGCTGCCACCTCCCAGCATCTGCTGCCTGAGTTGGAAGCCTCACTGTGGCAAATAACAATCTCCCAATTTAGCCATCACCACCAACCCCAGATTTAAACGGGTATTCAGCAAAATCCATAGGGGTTAAGCCTATTAGCAACTAGTAGGCATAGTAATGAAATGTGCTCTATATTTTCAGAGTTTATATACCTCTGAACAACAGATGCCGGGGAGTGGATGCCTTCATGCCCTGCTTGTGGCCTTTCTGGAAGGCATCTGGCTGGCTTCTGCTGGGAACAACCATGTTGGCAACAGAAAGGGTGGAGCTGTTCTCATAACCCCTGTAGTAAGACAGTATCTCTGCATCATAATAAAGCAGCCTGCATCCATAATCTGGAAAAGCGTCATTTTGCTGACAAGGAAGCATTTGTTTTAATTAAAAAGTATTAACCATACTGCTTTTTTGTTTCCTTGTGTGAGAAAAGGGAAAATGCCTTGAGAGAGGTTTCTGTCTGTCTGGATGTGTCTTCTAACATCCCCTGTGAGAAAAGTCACTCAAATTATATTTTGGAGGGGAGTTAATGAAACCCCTAAGGTCATCCCTAAACCCCAAACAATTCTGCTCCCTTCATAGTATTGCCAAGCTTTCAAGGTAACAATAAGGGGCAGTTGAAATACATGATATACACAGCAGACAATCAGGACATAGCTGTTGACAAGGTTCAGTTCTACTTAAATGCCCAATGATGTGCTGATTTCAATTAACGTAGTCATGTGTTTCTCTATAGAGTTAATGTATTGCCTAAATTCATAATAGATTTCTGTCTTTATAAAAGAGCCTACACCACAAACTCAGGGGCTAATTTACATAAAAGGAAAGCTTGAATCTCTGCCACCTAAAGTATGATTTTGCTTAAGTAGAAATACCTTTAACCTGTGTCTAAAGGGGAAGAAAGAGGTAGGTGATTTAGCAAGTGCATCCCCACCCAAGAAATGTCAGAAAAAAGAAGTTAAGTAACCACAAAAGTTGTTGGACATCTTCAGCCTGTAGAGCAAGATTCTTCTTCTGACACTTCTTTCCCTTTTGGAGGTCTCTTCCGCATTCTTGCCTATTATAGTTTGCTTGTTTTTGAGAAGCATTTTTATGTAGCTTTTTCATGTCAGATAAAAGAAATCAGTGCTTACAGATGGACATATACACTATTTAAATCCTGCCCATGAAGCCATACAGTTGGGGAGTAGTAATTGCTGTTAACAACTGACATAATGTACCTTAGCCCCTGTAGTTGTCATTTCCACTATTGCATACTGCCTCTGTGTACAGCCTAATTTCACCAAGAGATATTTATCTGAAAAAGGCTGCCAGAAGCCTTTTCCCCACTCTTTGTAAACTTTTTTCAAATATTCTCTGCCGACATTTTGTTTGCAGCAACTAAAATCCCGCCCCCTCCCCAAAACTGAATGAAAAAATCTACACAAAACAGAAAGTTAGTATAACAACCTACTAAAAACTGTAATTTTAATGGCGATAAATAATGGGAGTGGGGGGTTGTAATGAATTGCACAAGAATTTTTTTAAAGTTACATTCCCAGGTCTGAGTTGTCTACCCCCTGAAGAAATTAAATGAAGCAGTCGCCACCCCCTGAAGAAATTAAATGAAGCAGTCGCCCTTAGACATTTGAAGGATTTCAAGAAGCTATTTCTTCACAACTCCAGATTTATACAGAGGTGTATTCTGCTAGAGGAAACCTTTAGTAATACAAACTGAGGAAAAGTGAACAAATCTCTCGCATGAGTCAAAATAGATATCAATCAGGTAGAGTAATGTATCAGAAACAGGAACTAGAAAGCAAGAATCTCCTGAGAAAGAAGAGTCCTTTAGAAATTGGGTGAGCTGAATAGTTTTCCTGTGCATCAAAGGAGAAGAAGGGCTCATAATGCACAAAGACAAAATGTACTTCTGTTCAGCAGTTCCTAATGCTAAATAAGCATGCCATAAACATGGCTACCTAGAAATGGGTGTGTTCACTTCACAGCATTTTCCCACGCATAAGAATGATGGAGATAATTATTCCAAGGGTTTTAATTAACTCAAATCACATACACACACACACAATCCTATCCACTTGAACAGCAACAGTGCATAACCATACATAAAACGTAGAAATTACAGATTAGTAGAATTCGTGTTCCACAATATCATGTGGCTTCTTTCATAATTCAGCACATGCAAGATCTAATAATAATAGCTGAGGCAATCTAGGCTGTAGCAATAACCAGCAACAAAATGGGAGACAGACTGTTTTTAAGTACGGAGTCAAATTTGCAAAATGTTCATGTTGGAAATGGCAATGCTGGGTAAGGATTTGAGGAATTACAGTTCAAAAGAAGAATTTCCACAGACTTACTGAATGAACTAGGAGCGGAATTGCCTGAAAAGTAAGACACAGATCAGCTCCAGGCAAAATTATTATCTTCCTGTCATCTTGCCACATTCATTAGGTTTTATATGAGGTTTAGGCACTTGTAATGCCCAGAGCAAATGGGGCTTACCAAGGTTAGCAAAACAGATGCCTTAATAATTTCATATATGTTTTAATAAAACATTAAATATTAATACGGTAGTAGGTTTGCTTTCATGCAACACATACCCAAAGTAATGACAAACCTCTATCCAAAAAAAAAAAAAAGGATGACTGGGTTAAGTACTCACATAGGTGGGACATGTAAAACTTTTACTCAGTAGATGTAGAAGTTGAACACCACAGGATTTTCTAAGCAAACATAAGACTGCATCTATGATTCCAGCAGTGGGATTTACTTTGGAATGAAGGCAAATTAATGTAGCAGAAACAGGAAAGGGACAGTAAGAATCCTCTGGGAAATAGAGTCCATTAGAAATAGTTTTCCTGTTCTGGATTTCAAATCCCATTCTTCACCATTGACTGCTAACAGTCACAACTGAACAGTATCAGATGAACTGAAGGATTCTCATCCCTGCTTCGTGATTTGATCAGCAAGTCTGAACTTGCTAGTTTTGCAAGCTGGACCACAGCCAAAATACCACCGTTTCTTCTACTACAGAACTGGAGAACCTAGTGAACTGCAAAGTTCATCATTGCCCTCCATCACTGGCATAGTGAATATAGGTTGACAGTATTCTCACTGATGATGGTTCAGAGTGACAAAAGAAAATGCAGATGAAACACAAGCCCTTGGCTCGAAAAGGCCAGCTCCATTGGCCTCTTTCTTCCTTTAATTGTCTTTTTGCAGCAGCTACCCCAAGAGGGATGTGACAGGCACTGCCATGCTTTCCCCATCCCTTCTATTCATGTCAGGACACTGGGATGGCACACCTCTGTGGGAAGGGAGTATTTCATTTTAATTGATCTTATGTAAGCCTAGCTGGAAGTTCTTTTGACTGAAGAGTTGAATAAAATGTGCTATAAATAAATAGAATAAATAATATGGCGATTATAAAATATAGAATGATGCAAGCTTCTTACAGAACTCCCATAACACTCCATTCTTTAAATAAGGGACAAGGGGAGAAGAATACACCAAGAGGTAGCATTGCCTTTCTTCTTCACGATGAGGCTTGTGAGGAAAAAAACAAGGAGGAACTGTGCTGAGGCTAAAAGCACATTTATTAAGAATGAGCCTGATTCAATGCAAGAGAACGTACCTTGGAGCCAACAAGCTGAGGATTGCAGTGCTAGTATCAACCCTACACTCCCTTTTCTTGCAAATGTGAAGCCTGATTGACTCATTCACATGGCCCTCATTTAGTTTCATCCTAGACCATACTGGTATCTTGCTACAGACAAAAGGAGGTGACAACGCCTTATTGTAATGAGGTGCATGACAGAATGCTTCATTAGGAAGACCGCCTTCTAGCCACTCACAGCCAAAGAAAATTAAAAAGGAATGATTGACTTACTCTCCTATGCATCTAGCAAATAAAGATCATGCTAAGGCCTTGGGGGAATCAAATTATAGGAAGCAGTGCATCTTCTTCAGAGAAAGGCTAAACAAAGACAGCTCCAATTCAAATCAAAGGGAATTTATGTACCTTTTGCTTGGCCTGTTTGCCTGTTTGGCTTGTGTCTTTGAGAAGCTGCATCTGCATCATCATTATCATCATCACCATCATCATCACATTTCTTTGAAGTATATGGACTTTTTCTTCAAGGGCAAACCCAAACTCACGGACAAAAAAGAATAAGTAGTATATAGCACTACAACAGCATTTGAATAGCATTTTCAACGGGGGCAGTACAATACATTACCTTTGCAGTCCTTATCTCATTCCTGTGTAAGGGATTGTTGTATTAATGTGACACAAGACATACGGAGGACCCCAGATAATCATAGACCAGTATTACTCAAAGTGGTGGTCTCTGGAACGGTGTCGGTCTGCAAGCTCTTGACTGTCAAAAAGCGTCCAAGATAAAAAGAGTTGTACCCAAAAGGTATACATGTGATACTACTCCCTGACATATTTGCAGGAAAAATGCTGGTCCTCTACATCAGATAAGCATGTGAAATGCTGTGTTAAAATACAGATTCCATCAGACCTAGACCTAGTCAACATAGACAGTGGTAATGCTTTATGAGAACTGCATCCAATGATATCTAAAAGTCCACACTTTTCTTATCTCAAGAGTACAGGTTTATCTGAAAGTAAATAAATACATTCACAGTCCTGCCAAAGCTGAAACCATGCCACTTCAGTGTTGACAGTTCGTAGTTATCTACTATAAGATGAAAGAAGCAGTCCTACGAAAGCTGTAATCAGTTTCTTCTGTCAAGAGTTTAATGAAAAAGGAATACATGCCAACAATAAATACATCTTACATTGGCACACGTATGTAGAAAGTTCTACAGGTGAAGCCATTTGGCCCACCTGGTCCTTGGCTGTTGGGTTATACTGGCAGCAACTGGGAAGTTGCTCACCACATTATTTTTCCCACTGTGCTCTACAACAGAAACAATAAAAGAACATCAAAATAGCGTGTAACTTCCAAGACCAGAGCAACAAGTGAAAGTCCATAATTTGGTCGGCAACTCACAGAATTTTGTCTCAATCTTTCAAACTGCAATTGTAATCTTGTGACATGGTACATGAGGAGTCTGCCACACAGGTAACAGAGCTCCCACATCTCTTACAATCTATCTGGGCATATTTGTCTTTAGATATGTACTCTATGCGTTCATTCATGCAAGGACAGAGTAATGGAATTGCCTCAGGCGGCAAATGCTAGGGGTAAGCATCAGATGCCTCCTGGTATTTACTGGAGGATTCCATAGTGCTGGTGTGCAGTGTCAAATTTAGGGAGTCAGTTTCTTCTGGATTCTCTAAATTTGCCTGATTTCCTAAATGTTGGCTCTTAAAAGAAATATGACGATTTAACAGAGTCACTGTTCCCTAGCTAGTTGCAGAGCCATATAGGTTCACGTTTGCCTTGGCCTCTCTGGAGGCAAAGCAGCAGGCCCCAACTTCTCCTGCTGGCTTCCTTCCCAAAACTGAAACCATTCCCTCCCATTTCCTTCTCAGGGCCTGCCTCTTGAAAAGATAGTACACAGTGGCAAGCTTGTGCAAACATTCTACAAACCTGACAGAATCCGCAAGAATAAAGGAAAAGCTGGAAGCTTTTATCCCATGCTTCCTCCTTGCCTGGTCTAAAGGTACTACTACTGATAATGGTGAAAGGGGCAGATGAGGATCAATAGTTAGTAGCCAACAGTAGACCTTCCCTTTTCATAAAACCTATCAGTCTGTACTGTTAGTCTTTCTCAGCCATGAGCTCACCAAAGAGAATAGGGAAAGATGCAACAGTGAGAAAAACACCTTTCAACCACACTGGGGGAAGGCAAACATCTCTCATTCAGGTTCCAGCCTTGCTTATATTCATGCCAGGTCTTGCCTTTGTCCTATGTATTAGGATTCTGGCTGTGCTGGAGAAAAGGAAGCATTCTTTTTCCCATGGCCAAGCCTAAATTAAAATCCTGGATTTTGGAAACGCATTCATTTTGATTCCAGATCTGAATACTTCTACTTCCCACCTCATGTGATTATATTGGGGGTTTGATGCACACACACACACTCCCTTCTGTTGGACAGATAACAATACAAACAGTTCAACCAGTGTGACTTAGCGTGGAAGAAATAGCTTCTTGCCCCATTCTTGATCCCACACAAAGCACTTTGCATAATCCATGTGTACTTGTCTTGCCCCTCCTTTTGTTTTCAGGTAAGGCCCCTTCTACTCTGTCATAGAAAATCCGGATTATCTGCTTTGAAGTGGATTATATAGCAGTGTAGACTCATATATATAATCCAGTTCAAAGCAGATAATGTGGATTATCTACTTTGATAATCTGGATTATAGGGCAATGAAGAAGGGACCTTAGAAGATATAAGGAAGAGAGTAAAAGAGAATATCATTCAGGCAACTGGTATTTTGGACCTAACAAAAGTAGAGACTTAAAGGTAAAATATCCCTATTAACATCCTTGCTTTAGTTTTTTGGGGCCTTTTGGGGAAAGTGATGCTAAAAGACAGACCTTATTTAGTGACCCTTCAACTCTGTGTGGGAATAGTCTTAGAGCTGAAAACTTTAATGCTGCTTTCAGTTTCTCAAACAGGTTACAAGATGGTGGCAATATGATTGTTTTGGTATACCCCTTAGAAACATTAGTTCAGGGGTCCCCAAACTAAGGCCCGGGGGCCGGATGCGGCCCTCCAAGGTAATTTACCTGGCCCTCGCTCTCATTTATAATATAATATTTTTATATCCATTTTAATAATATAATATATTGTATATACATATAATATGATAATAATATCATTTTATACAATACAGTACTAACAATAATATCATATAATAATATTAATTATATGTTATATATTACATATAATATTACAGTATAATATTACAGTACAGTATAGTTCAATATAGTATAATGCTAATATTGTGCTATGCTAATAATATAATACATTGTATGTACATACAGCTGCTCTGAGTTCCCTTCGGGGTGAGAAGGGTGGGATATAAATGTAGTAAATGAATAAATAAATAATTTTGGACTTAGGCTCGCCCAAAGTCTGAAATGACTTGAAGACACACAACAAGAACAACAACAATCCTAATTAACCTGACTATCTCATTGGCCAGAAGCAGGCCCACACTTCCTGTTGAAATCCTGATAGGTTTATGTTGGTTAAAATTATTTTCATTTTTAAATATTGTATTGTTCTTTCATTGTTATTGTTGTTGTTTTGCACTACAAATAAGATATGTGCAGTGTGCATAGGAATTTGTTCGGTTTTTTTCCCCAAATGATAATTCGGCCCCTCAACAGTCTGAAGGATTGTGGACCGGCCCTCTGCTTTAAAAGTTTGAGGACCCCTGCATTAGTTATATGATGCTGGGCTACTGCAAAATCCCATGTTATGAGAATGATTGGGAGCAGGTATGAAGGAATAAAACTGCAATCATCCTTGGAAACCCATACATATCTCTTTTTGTAAATACTCTCAGGAGCTTGGAAAAAAGGATTTTTTATTATAGCTGCAAAAATTTCCCATCCAGTATAACCAGTGGATTTATTTATTTATTCACAGTATTTATTTTCCGCCCTTCTCACCCAAAGCAGACTTAGAGCACATCACAGAACACATATACGGCAAACATTCAATGCCGATTAGATGAAGACAGGATAGACAGACAGATAAAGTAAAGGTAAAGGTTTTCCCCTGACATTAAGTCTAGCCGTGTCCAATCTAGGGGGTTGGTGCTCATCTCCATTTCTAAGCCGAAGAGCCAGCATTGTCCGTAGACGTCTCCTAAGTCATGTGGCTGGCATAGCTGCATGGAGCACTGTTACCTTCCCGTAGAAGTGGTACCTATTGATCTACTCACATTTGTATGTTTTCGAACTGCTAAGTTGGCAGAAGCTGGTGCTAACAGCAGGAGCTCACCTCGCTCTCCAGATTCAAACCACCGACCTTTCGGTCAGCAATTTCAGTAGCTCAGCAGTTTAACATGCTACAGCATTGGGAGCTCAGTGCCAGTGCTGGCTGGGGATTATGGAAACTGTAGTCCAAACACAGTGAGATTTCCTACATCCACATATCTTTAAATGATAAACCAACTGTAGTCCCTACAGTTCTAGATAAACCAACTGAAATTTATCCCAGTATACACTGATTATGCATGCCTGTTTATAAAAACATTTAATATGAAAATCAACATCACCATTATAATAATATAAAATTCATGAAGCACTTCATTCTAAGCATGTGATTTTTGTTTTAGCTCTTTTCCCCACCCTGCAATGTACCACATAAGACCTTTGTGAAAAGAAAAGTAAAAAAAAGCAACAGGTCAAATGAACCATGCAATAAAAATTGTTGAAATTGGCTAGGTCTCTTCCTGATAAGATCCGAGCAGTGGGAAAGAATTGATGCTCTGTCTACAAGTAATCTGATTAAGAACCACTATCCAATACATTCACTTAGGAAAGCAAAGAAAGCCAAACAGGCAATTTGGCAATCCAAAACATACAAAGGAAGTCATTTTAAACTTTTTTTTTTTTTTGCATTTCATTTATTTGTAGTTTTTGTTCGATCAAAACAAAGTTGAAGGTTTTTTTGCTTTTGGGAGAGGAGAAGGAAGTATGTTTACCATGCTGGTAAAAGGTTCCCAAATGTTGTTGGGTTGCAATGCTCATCATTCCACCCAGGAAGGCAAATAGTCAGTGTTGAAAATTTATCTCAGCAAGATAGAATTACAAGGCTACAGCTTGGAAAAGTTATTTTTGGACTACAACCGCAGGCTGCAAGTTTGTGGGTATTTTCATCCAAAAAACAACTCTTTCAAGCTTTAATGAAGACCATGCATCACTGCAACATTTGTATTCAATACCTACTTCACAAAAGTAATGGCATTTTAGGCATTATGAACTGACACGCTGCCATTTGGGCTGGAAGGATAAACACATAATGCTTACCTGTTGAGAAGAGAATATTTATTTAGCAATAAAAGTTTGGAACACCTTCCCCCGCCCATCCCTTTATCACCTTCTTCTGTGCCCTCAAATCCTTCTTTGAAGAGCCCACTGCCAAATTAAACCTTCAAAGTCTCCCATTTCCTGCCTTCTGAACAACTTCCCAGATCATCTGTCAAGTACAGCTGGAGAAAGGGCAACTGCCATATATGCGTCATATTTTCTGAATTACAAAGGTTAAAAGCTCAAGATGGTGAACAAAGGATTCATTTGTTATAAATGTATATTATTCATTATAATAAATGTATACAAGAGAGTCTGTTTATCCCTATATGGCTCATCATGTGCGTCTACAAGAGCTGACAATCTTCCATATGCTCTCTGATTCCTTTTGGGAATTATTCTCTTCAACCAATATGAGGCAGTAAGAAAACAGTACTACAATGGGTCAACACTAAATATTGGCTGGAGTCCATAGATGCTTGCAGGAAAGGGTAGAGAAATGATAACAATGACACAATAGAATAATATTATTGATAATAAGAGATGTATAACATATGCATGATGGGATGAAAGTAGATAGGAAAGAGGAAGGGGACTCCTTTTTTAACACTAGATGTTCGGCTCATCCAATAGATGGAACCCCTGGTGGTGCAATGGGTTAAACCTTTGTGCCGGCAGGACTGCTGACCGATAGGTCAGCAGTTTGACTCCAGGGAGAGTGGGTGAGCTCTCTCTGTCAGCTCCAACTCCCCATGCAGGGACATGAGAGAAGCCCCCCACAGGATGGTAAAACATCAAATATCCAGGCATCCCCTGGACAATGTCCTTACAGACGGCCAATTCTCTCACAGCAGAAGCCATTTGCAGTTTCTCAAATCGCTCCTGACACACACACACAAAATCCAATAGATATCAAAAAAAGGGAAAATTGAGGTCTGGCACACAAAGGCCACAGTTGCACTGTAGAATTCACTGACACAAATGAGGTAAAAAGAGATTAATCAACCCCAAAGCTGTTAATGGAGACTAATTAAAATATCTACATGGTACCTTCAGGAATATATACAGTAGAGTCTCACTTATCCAAGCCTCGCTTATCCAAGGCTCTGGATAATCCAAGCCATTTTTGTAGTCAATGTTTTCAATATATCATGATATTTTGGTGCTAAATTCGTAAATACAGTAATTACAACATAACATTATTGCGTATTGAACTACTTTTTCTGTCAAATTTGTTGTATAACATGAAGTTTTGGTGCTTAATTTGTAAAATCATAACCTAATTTGATGTTTAATAGGTTTTTCCTTAATCCCTCCTTATTATCCAAGATATTTGCTTATCCAAGCTTCTGCCGGCCCATTTAGCTTGGATAAGTGAGACTCTACTGTACTCACTATCTCTCTGAACATCAGTTCTATGCTACTCTAACCAGGTCCCAGCTAAAGGGCTTCCCAGAGGCATTCAGTCAGCCAACTGTGGGAACAGAACATTGGACGAGACAGTGATATATTTTGTCTGAAAACATTGTCTCTGTGTGCTGGAAGACAGGGATGGGGAAATTCTGGTCTGTGGTACAGCTTCTTTAAATATTATCTCTGATCACCACAATCAAATATAAGAGTTGATTTAAAAACTAGGACCCGAGTTCTGAAGACATGAAGTCTGGTTTGCAGCTTGTGAAAGGATTGCACTCACCTCTGAGAAAACAGATATAGAATTCAGCATTTCTTTGGTTGGTGGGAAAGTTTGCAAACAGCAAAGAACTACATCAGGCCTGGCTTCTCCCAGACATTCACTCCTGCCTTTAGTCATATCTACTGCTTAAATACATCCTCTTCTGAAAATCCTTCCTCATCTACATCAGAAATAAAACAAAACTGCTAACCTTGATCTAAGAGCTCTACATTTATTACCTCACCACTGTATTCCTTATAAGCAGCTCTGTAAAATAGGATAATATCATATTCATCATTGGTCCCGATTTGTCATGATTTAATCCTTTGTTTGTAAAATGTTCCAGTTTCTCTTTCATCCTCCCACTTTCCTGCTTTCTCCTCAGCTTATTTCAATTGTTGCAAGCTGGGTTCGAAGTGCAAAGTAGTTTGCAGTCAATTAAGCAGGGAGGATGTAATAATAATAAATATAAATAGTAATAAATTATATTTCTGTCCCCCACCATCTCCCTGAAGGGACTTGGGGTGGCTAACAAAATACAGAGAAGTGCCACATATAGACAATACATAAATCTAGGACGATAAAACCAGAAAATTACAATCATGTATATGTAGAGAGTGGTTCTTAGCTTAACTAAAAACAACTAGAGGATTAATGGCTAAGCAGAGATTTCAGTTGAGGCTTTCAAATGAAAGGCAACACATTTAACCATTCTGATCAAGCACTAGACCAACTCACAGAAATTCAGATGTACTATTCTAACCCTTTCTACCAAGTAAATCTACTGCATTCAATGGGACGAAATTTGGAATAAACACGACTATAACTGCACTCTCAAATCATGTACTATTAATAGTCCCAGATACGGGGATTTGATTTTAAACGCCACCAGAGTAACAGAAATAAAGATCCCACTAACCCAGGGGCCCTTTCACACAACGTAATAATAACACTATGCCATGGCAACTTCCTATGTAAACCTGGAATTTCTGGTTTGGTAAGTTGCTAGAGAAGCTCTGTGGCTGACAATTCTTAATGCCCCTCCCTAAATTGGAAATCCCAAAATGTCATGGGAGGTTGTCACAGCAATTAAAATGGTGCCATAGTGCTATAATTGTGTAGTGTGGAAAGTCTACCTATTCTGATAGCAGGACATTCATAAGTCTTGCTAAAGAAAGTACACTGAACACGTAGCCCTCATTATTTCTTGAACAAGCTTATGCAAAGGATCAGAGTTTGTATACCCACAGCAGAGCATGGAAATTGATAGTTGTAAATACAGTAACAAGGTACCTGCAATTAATTCATTAATCATAACAATTAAGGCATAACTACATTACATATCAAAGTAAACTTAATGAGGGACAACATCAGACCAAGCTACAGAAACATTAACCCTTCGAAAAACTGCCCCTTTTCTTAACCAAAACTCAAACTGACATAGTTGTGATAGGACATAAGACATGGCCCAGTCAGACCCTAAATGAGATGGTTGTCGAAAAACTTTGGATGACAACTCTTCTATCCAACTAAAACAGCCAACAAAATAGCTTAGGTTGCCATACATAAAGTCTTCACATAACAATACAACTCGAACTGTCACTTGGACAACTCTGAGATTGGAATTATTAGTTTGGTGGACTATAGATCTCCAAATCTCCCAAACCAGCATAGCCAGTGGAGTCTTGGAATTTTGGTACAAAAGAAAGTAACATTTCTGAACTTCGGTTGAAAATTCTCTAAAATGCTACATTCGTTAGAGACCTATGCACTACAAATGGAGAATTAAGGGGACAGAATTAAGTACGTCTAACACGAAATGTGGAAATGGTGGAGACAGACTGCTTTCAGAGGGCTACAAGTTGTAACTTGCAAACACACCTTTATTTAAACTTAGGTGACTGAAAACTGGGTGTTTGAATAAGTTCAGTGGCGTGAGATCCTGACAAACTTCCAGACAGTCTTTTCAAGTGGAACTGAACTGAAAGGGCTACCCATAGTTTTATCCTTCGTTTCACCATCACACAGTTATGTAAAGCCACATTTGGGCAGAGATTGAAAAGCTGTATTTTTGAGCTAGAACTCATTGGACTCCTCAATTCTGGCTACAGAATTGTGGGAGTTGTAGCCCCCAAAAAGGAACTTTCCCAAACTCTGAAACTGAGATGGAGATGAGGACTCAGAAAAAGGACACCGCTTTTCTTCTCACTTTTCCATATTTCAGATGGACTAAAAGATCCTTCATAGAATCATAGAATCATAGAATAGTAGAGTTGGAAGAGACCACATGGGCCATCCAGTCCAACCCCCTGCTAAAAAGCAGGAAATCGCATTCAAAGCACCCCCGACAGATGGCCATCCAGCCTCTGCTTAAAAGCCTCCAAAGAAGGAGCCTCCACCACGGCCCCGGGGAGAGAGTTCCACTGTCGAACAGCTCTCACAGTGAGGAAGTTCTTCCTGATGTTCAAGTGGAATCTCCTTTCCTGTAGTTTGAAGCCATTGTTCCGTGTCCTAGTCTGCAGGGCAGCAGAAAACAAGTTTGCTCCCTCCTCCCTTTGACTTCCCTTCACGTATTTGTACATGGCTATCATGTCTCCTCTCAGCCTTCTCTTCTGCAGGCTAAACATCAGCAGCTTCCAAACTTTATTTGTATCCAGAAACACTTGAATAATCTTCCTAAAGCTATTTCCTAACTCAAAAATAAAACTAAGCTTAGAATGTGGGAACTGCCACATTAAAAACAAGCTTGTTTATTTTCTTACATACTAAAAGGAAATATAACCTTTGGAACTTACCTTTGCTTCATCATTAATGTCCCAACTAAAGGAAATGGCATTGTAGGCTATCTCTTCAATGTTACTGATGGTGTTGAAGCTTTCCTTATAATCAGCTGTTAATAAAATAAAATGATCACAGGGTGCTAATCTCTCAATCACATATACATGTAAAAATACCAAATTTTGCTATATATCTTTATATTACCTTATAGAAAGTTAAAAGGAAATAAAATGTGCTTACAGGCAACTCTTAGATAAGATTTTTTCCCCCTTTAAAAATGTAAAAACCAGGAGAAGAAAGGAAAAATTCTCAAAAGAAAAGAGAAACATGCAGAAAGACAGGTTGAGATGGTATCTACTCCTTTTGCCTTGCCTTGTGAGTTTATTTGGGAAATGTCACCCATCACAACTTTTTATGGTGACTCTTATGAGTCCTTCATAAAGGCTCCCTCAGTAATAAAGGATGATTTGCAACCTTGTCTACCTCCATGTACCTCTATGTGCCAAGTGATTATTCACAAAAGAAAAGGTCTGGAAGTAAAAACCAGCCTTCCTTGCAAAACAATCTGGAAGCCTGCCAAAACCAGGTTTAGCCACAAGCAAATAGGCATATCTGTAGTCTTTCATTTTTTTTCTGACCCAGCCATATTTGGGGCTTCCCTAACTCCAAAGATTCATTTCAGTATTAGAACTTCTTTTTGCCACACTAGAACTTCCATTCTGATATCTCAAACAATGTGCAACAGCTGTTTGCCTATGCACAGAATATATGTTCTCACTCCAACTAATAAATACATGTTTGTGATTAATGGATATGGGTGGTTCCCATGCACAGGTCATAAACTGTAGGTAAGTTTGGAGCCCAAGCACCTCATGCTTAAGGGAGAGATGTGCTAAAAATTGAGGAACGTAATTAGGCATTTGGTTCGATAATCCCTGGAAGAAATGAGTACAGCTGAAAATGTGACTATTCAAACTTTTACAATCCACACATGATATCCCCCAAAAGGATTTTATCAGCAAAATGGCAGTTCAGACATAAGACTGCAATATTTTTGACTTCTGTTTGATCAATTCCACAATCACTTAAAACAAACCCTACCAGTCAGAGAAATAGTAACTAACCCTCTTGAAGCATTACTATTATTACTCTTCCTATTATTATGATGTTTATTTATACCCCACTTTTTCTCTCCACAAAGAGACTCAAAGCTTCATGCTGGAATCAGTGGAAAATGTGTGGCCCTCTAGCAGTTTGGGTAACATTTCCCATTAGCCATAGTGAGTGATGCTAGGGGATGAACTCCAGCATCAACTGGAGGAAGCACACTTTCCTCATCTTGGCAGTCTTCAAATGTGAGTTTTGATTTACCAATTTGGGTTATCAATGCTCAACACAAAAAGGGTGAGGAAACAGAACACAAGTCATGTGAAGATAGAGCCCTGACTAAGGAGAGTTCTGGGCCTCCAAGTCACCTTCAGTACAAAACAGCAGAGGAGCTGAAACCTGCCAAGCAGAGCTTTGGCACCTGTGGCTGTGGCTTCTTACCTATGTCAATGCACCTTTGTTTGGCTGTGTGCTGCCTGGAGTGCCAGTACTTCCAGTGCCTGAGCTGATCTTCTCTTGTTTTGTCTTCAGCAAATACAACCATGATGACACTCTTCAAAAAGCAGGAAAAAGAAGGAGGTGGGGAAGAGACAGGAGAGCTTAGCTGACAGCAAGGCCAGAGGGTCTTTGGCAAAAACACTCTGTAAGAAGGATGGGTGTGTTTTTTCTTGTGGCTTAACTTCCAGCTCTGCGTTGTCCCAGCCCTATGCTTTTCTTTTTAAAACCTGACATTTGATGACAGTTCCTCACTAGTTAACCAACTAGACAGTCCTAGCAATTTGCATGCAAGTGAGCTTTTCAATCTGTATACAATGGATAGGTTTATTGAAAAGAACCTCCCAAGATGGGAAGGGCATTTTAAATCAAAAGTACCACCTTGGGAGGGTAGGCACAAACCACAATGTGTGGATGCCGTACAACTCCAAATTTCAAAGTGCAGACAGTGGTAAATAAATTTATTACGATAACAAACATAAAAAATATACAATAAGTTGGTTTCAAATCTACCACCTAGACTTTAGACTTGCATATTTTTGATTGGTGTAACAACCAATATAGACTTTGGAATATGTGTATGCACATGCCAGGTATGTACATGCATCTATAAATAACTTGACAAGACTCCCAATAAAAATAGATTCTATGTTAGTCCATAAAAACTGTGCAACCTCCGGCTTGCTCCATATATTGCACCACCCCTTTCACTGGCACCTTCCGGTCTATATAGAAGTCTGGAGAGGTAACTCACTCGAACTTTGCTGATGGGTTGATGGATCCCTTCACCACCACTCATTTCTTTCAGTGTAATGGGATAAAACTGCCCCTTGTTTAGGTAAGTCATGGTATTATCCCCTGGCTTTTGTCGAAGGGATTTAGAAGCTTCCAATGTGTATTCAAAATTGTTCCTGGCAAGTCAGAAGGCAGAGATTAAGAAGGCAACAACTGAAAAGAGTCTACATTTAACATCAAACACACTATAGACAGAATACAGAGAAGAGGGAATGGGGCTGGCCACCACTGTCCATTCGACCCATAAGTAAGGTTTCTCTTATTATGGCAGCATCATAAGATGCATTTATTCTTTCAGTTGGCTCAGCTTGGCATTCTGTTCCTACAGCAGCTAGCCAAATAATTCTGGGAAACAGATCATAATATAATTGCAACCCTTCCACTTCTACTGAGATATACAAGTATAGATACTAAAAGTAATACATGCCCACCATGACTAGTAACCCTAACGGCCTCTAATGCTGTCCACGTGGTCAGTCATGAACATATCTTGTGGTAGTGAATTCTACTGTATGGTTTGTAAAAAAAAAGTAGCTAATAGATTATTATCTTCATACCTTGATCACTGGCTAGGGATCTGAAAGCAGATCTGCCAGGCCTAATTCTACTATTCAGATTTACACATGAATCACAATGAGCAGTCTGATGAGCAGTGTTATGTCTGGGAAAACTACAGTCAAATTTGCAGATTTGACTTTTATGGGATTGGCTTTTGAGATATGATCATTTGTGGATTTGATTTAAATGTTCTCTCTAGGAATCTCTAAGTATTCTGGTGTGACTCTATGGTCAACATCCAGCAGAAGTTGTCCATAGAGTCATGCTGGAGAACCTGGAAATTCCTAAAGAAATGTTCTTGCAAGCTAAAAACAACAGTATTTGTTGTTTTCTCACTGTCGTGGGGGTCCTGTGCCCCTAATCCCAGCAAAGGTGGAAAAGAAAACATTTCTTATGGAGAGGTTACAACAGTGAGATATGTATATTCTTTTCAGGTTTTCCACGTCCTTCAAATGAATGTTCATTCATACAACTATGTAAGGTATATCACCATTATTATCCCCCAAATCGCAGGCAAAAACTAAAGTAGATGGTGCTTTTAAACCACACACTCAATTAAATGACCAAAACAAGATTCAAAACTAGAGCTTAGTGAATTCTCCCTCAGTCTCTTACCCACTACACTGCACAGGTTAGAAAAAGGAGGTCAAATACACTTCCGCTGTCTTGCTTTGCTTGCTACCACAGGTTCACCACACTTGCTTTGGCATCTTTACAGCCACTTTTCAAAGTGGGGGGAAAAAGACCTTATTTTACCAAAGGACTCTCCAGTGTGCCGGATATTCCTATGATGTCAGCAAACTGAGCTTACAGCAAGAGCACATGCCCTGGTTGGCAACTTTATTTTAATAAGGCCACATTTTGAGCTAATCCAAGGATGTCAGCATTGGCACTACCCGATGACGTATACCCTGCAGGGCTGAGGGGGGATCCCACTCACCAGGCTGAGAAATATAAACTATGGAAAAGACTTCCTCTTACCCAGCGATGCTTTCAAACACGTAGTCTTCAGAACCTATGTTCGACATCCGGAGATTCAGCTCAGCAGGGAAAAAAACCTGGAAGTATTAATTGCCATTTCAGGCATGGGTGTCAGTTTCTAAGGATGCTCCAGTCATAAATGTATAATTAATAAACAGCTTGCAGGCTTGTACCGGTTCCCAAACAAGCCAGCAAAAGTGAATAGGAGTGGGCACAGGACAAAAAGAGAGTGTTGCTACTAAAAATAAGAATTCTGCACTGCAATGAAATTTTCCTTAAGTTCTCACATTTTGACCACTGTAGCAATTTAAAACTTCAGTTGAATATTTAGAAATACAGTTTTAGTATGCAAAGAAAAAAGGGCAATAAAAATTAGCAAGAGAATGCAAACACAGCAAAAGTAAAAGTTGCAGGTGTGAACTGTTTTCAATTTCTCACTCTCGCTGCAAATTTGGAGACTAAAGGGAAAAAATCGCTCTAGGTGGCCTGCCTCTTATTCTAGACCTGCCTCTTAGCTGCAACACTCTGAGGGGAAGTAAGCCAAGGCTGGAGATATGGTGATGTTGTATGTGTTGTTTCAACATCTGTTTTCATTTCATATCAGATATATAACACAGAATATGTAATATGATTAGGTGGCTTAATGCCTAGGGCTAATATTAGAGAGCACACTTCTCGCCCAAGCTGTTTGTCTTCATTCCTTTCCCTCTCCAATTTTGTTTTGACAACAAATAAAACTGAATATTCTGGCAAAAAATCTTGATCCAAGACATAAGTAAATGGCAAAACATAATGTAAAGGAAAACATTCATTTACACATGTTATGATTCCTAAACATGAGGTGCATCTAAATTGTACAATTAATGCAGTTTGAAACCATCTTACCTGCCATGACTCAATGCTATGGAATCCTGGGATTTGTAGTTTGCCGAGGCACCAGGACTCTGCCAGAGAAGCTTAAAAACCTTGTCAAACTATAATCACCATGATTAAATACATTGAGACATGGCAGTTCAAGTGGCATCAATAGCATTAATTCTATAGTATAGATCAGGGGTCCTCAAACTTTTTAAGCAGAGGGCCAGTCCACAATCCTTCATGCTGTTGAGGGGCCAAATTATCATTGGGAAAAAAATATGAACAAATTCCTATGCACACTGCACGTCTTATTTGTAGTGCAAAAACAACAACAATGAAAGAACAATACAACATTTAAAACTAAAACCAATTTTAACCAACATAAACCTATCAGGATTTCCATGGGAAGTGTGGGCCTGCTTCTGGTCAATGAGATAGTCAAGTTAATTAGGATTGTTGTTGTTGTGTGCCTTCAAGTCATTTCAGACTTTGGCCGAGCCTAAGTCTAAAACTGAGGGTGGGCGGGGGGCAAATAAATGATCTTGGAGGGCCACATCCGGCCCACAGACCTTAGTTTGGGAACCCCTGATATAGATTTATCGATATCTGGCATTTGGATTCTAAAAGCCATAGCGCAACAGTAGTAGGAAAAAAAATGCTTAGTTTCAGTGCTACTGCTACTACATCTCCAGGATTTGAATAACACACCCAAAATTTTAGAAGTCTTTACATCTCTTTCCAGAGCTTGGAAATGTTTTGTTTTTCCAACTACATTCCACAGATTCTAGGAGCCATAGTCCCCCCCCCCCCAAAATAAATTTTCAAGTACTGCTCTTTTCTCTCGGGAAAAAAAACTTTACCCAACAAGAGTGGTGTCTATATTTCTGCCTTGCAAGTATTATTACGATATAGTCAAGCTTAAAGAACCATGTGCCCTGTAAAATCAGCCACACATTCTTGCTAGTGATTTAAAAAAAACACACTATTGTTCACTATTCCCACATTGTGAGAATATCTTCTATTTCTAATCCACTGGACTGGGATTTCAGGTTTATATAAGAACTAAATAAGAACCTGATATGCATTCACAGATTATGGAGTAGAGGAGCAATTGAGGCAGCTGTTATTTGACCTGTACAAGTTTAATTCATTTTATTTACAAACTTGACATGTGCCATGCTCTCTTGTTCCGCATTTATATACATTTATTACCCAGATTCCAGTATTCTACCTACTTCTGCCAGTTATGAGGTAGGGCACTGAAAATTTATTCCAGTCCTTTTCTTCAGAAATTTGGATTTCTACAATGATTGCAGTTGGTCCTTCACATTTTGAGGCCTGAATTTTATGGATTTGATTATTCACAAATTTGATTAAAATAGGTCTTCCTGTCTGCTTCCTCCTGTCATGCTGGAGGACCTAGAAAGAACACCTCAAAATACTCCAGTATGATTCCATGATCAGCTTTCAGTGGACATCAATCACAGAGGATCATTCTTAGAAAGATGCTCTTTCAGGTTAAAAAATCGATTTCTTTATTGTGTTTTTTCAATTTCTTGAGGTCTGTGCCCCAAAGTACAGAAGATATGAGGGACGACTACAGTTACTTGTAAACACCCTTTGTCCAATAATCTAGGCATGACAAAATAACTGTAACTTGATGGGGCAAAACTTCATCCCTTTTGTGATAGTAATATTTTAGTTACTTTTATAGGAATGTGACTTCACTAAATAGTGAAAGCAGTATATTATTTGGTTCATGCTCTATGCCTCATGTTAATGAAATATATAACAAGATGAATAGAAAGAGAACGTTTTGCATGATAAGGCAGTAATTTGTCACAAAGATGTAATTTAAAAATAACAATTCTAGTAACTTTTGAGCAGGAGTAGGAATTATACAACCTCTCAGGCCAAAAGGTAATGCCAGCATTCCTCATGATTGTTTATGTTAGCTAGGGATGCCAGAAGTTACAGTTTATGAACACCTGAAGGGCTACAAGATTCTGATAGAAGCTGACCATAGATTTGCACAGGAGAACCTAGAGGTTCCTAGAGAGGACATTTTAAAACAAATCCTTGAATAATCAAATCCAGCAATGTCAAAACTGCAAATGTGGAGGGATGACTGTATATGCCTCACATGTGTAGCAGACCACAAGCCCCAATTCTTTCCCTCTCCTCACTATTTTGCACATCTTGTTCTGACGACTAATTCTTGTACTTTAAAAAAGGTAGGTGTTGTCAATCAGCAGAATGCTTCACAGATAACCGCAACCAAAAGAGTCAGGCAGTTTCCACACCTCTTGCACGCCTTCTTTAAAAGACTCTGAGAAGGTAGAATCTGGAGTCCTCCGCTGGGAATTCTGAGTCGGGGTGGTAGAGTTAAACTGATCAGTATTGAGACGCCTGTCTAAAACCACCACTGGATCAGGTGCTTCCGAGTGATAGATGCCCGCAGGAGGGATGCCGACTGAAAAGCTGTGTGACTGAGTTTCTGTCTTGATTGAGTGGGTGGGCATGGAGGCAATGGAGACTGTGACGGTGGTGTCTGGAGGCGTTAGGTGGTTCCGCTTGTCAACACTCATTTGGGAAGTGTGAGGGAGAACAATATTCAAAGGCATGTTTTTCAAGACCTGGACCCGGTTTTCCCCACCAGCAATGAGTGACTGTTCAGTCATGTTTGGTATACTGTTCCTAAAAAAAATATGGATCAGATATAATATTAAGCACTGGGAAAGTATCAATTTCTAACATGACAAAAGCTAGAACTCAAGGCTGCTCTGTCCTGGAAGGATTTTCCAATTACTTCCAGTATGTCAGAAGCTTGTACAGTAGGCACTCAAGTGACCCGAGGGATCTCCTTCGTGTATAGGCTAAGAATCTCTTACCTAGAAATCTGAAAGAGTCCAAAATCCAAAACTGATCATGTGTGGCTGAGACAGTAACACCTTTGCTTTCTGATAGTTCAGTGTCCACAAATTTTGTTTCATGCATGAAATTATTAAAAAATATTGTGCAGAAAATTACCTTCAAGCTATGTGTATAAAGTGTATATGAAGTAAAGGTAAAGGTTTCCTCTGATATTAAGTCTAGTTGTGTCCGACTCTGGAGGTTGGTGCTCATCTCCATTTCTAAGCCAAAGAGCCGGCATTGTCCGAAGATACCTCTCCAAGATCATGTGGCCGGCATGACTGCATGGAGCACCATTACCTTCCTGCCAGAGTGGTACCTATTGAGCTACTCACATTTGCATGTTTTCGAACTGCTAGGTTGGCAGAAGCTGGGGCTAACAGCGGGAGCTCACCCCACTCCCCGGATTTGAACCGCCGACCTTTTGGTCAGCAAGTTCAGCAGTTTAGCGGTTTAATCCACTGTGCCACCATATACATATTTTTATGTATATGTAACATAAAAATATTTCTTGAATCCCTTCTCCAAGATTTCTCATTATGAATATGTAAGTACAAGTACTCCAAAATCTGAAATACAAAACACTTCTGGTCCCAAGCCAATAAGGGATACTTAACCTGTAATATGAGTTTTACATATAATCTGGAACCCTATTTTGATTACCTGGATTGAATGACGACTTGGGTTCCTGCCAAGGCATACCACAGAATCATACAGAAGTGATGTCTAGAGAAGTGTCCTCTCCAGGTCTGCAGTGTGAGTCTATGGTCAATGTCTGGTGGAACTCCACCACAGAACTGCACTGGAGGCTTAGAGAGAACATTTCTTCATCCATCAGTAGGTTCTCCAACACATTTATGAGATTTTCAAAGTTCTTTGTGTGTAACAAATCATGTTCAATGAGCTCACATAATAAGAAGGCCTACTGTATTACTTACACATTGTGGGTGAGGGAAAGACTGCTTACATGCAGGAGACATTTCATAGTTACAGAACTATGATTCCACCTTTAATGCCATGATTCCATCCAATGAAATCCTAGGTTTTGTCTGGTAAGGCATTTGAGTTCTATGGATAAAAACATTACATATTCCTCCCTAAACAGCAGATCCCCAGGGCTCCACTAAATATTGACACGGCATTGAAAGTGGAATCATAGATCTGTAATTGTATAGCGGTAATTGCCAAAAGAGCTCCAGGTCTGTAATGGAATAGCGTTAGAATGTTTAGGACCTGTAATACATTTGTGTCTCAGCCTTCAGCAACTATGCAGAGCTTTTCTATCCACTTCTACTTTGGGTGCTATCCATTGGTAGAAATAGCATATATTTCCTCTTGATGAAACTAGCATTGGCCAAAGCTCAATTTGACAGGTAAAAAAGAATGGTGGTTTTGATTATAGACCCAGACATTTATTTTTAAAGATGAATCACATTTCTGGGAATGCAAGCATCCATTTTTAATGACGGAGGTTAGGGAACTGAAAAAAGGGGTGTGTGCACTTAATCCATGGGAACATGTTGTCTACTTTGCACTATAATATGGAGTAAATCTAGTCTGGATAATGAGCTAGGGAGGTTCTTGGATAGCTTGAATATACAAGCTATCCATGATTGTCCATCAGTGGTTTTATATTTATTTATTTATTTGCTGCATTTTACCCCGCTCTATCTCATTCCTGAAGGGGACTCAGAGCGGCTTCCAAACTGGCAATATTCAATATAGTTATAGCTCCTGGCCTCCATCACAAGCTATCTGAATAAAGGTATGCAGGTGATGTACAGCCATTGTTTTATAGCTTGGGTTGAAGCCATTCCTATCACCAACTGCATTCCATACAAGAGATAGTTGGCAGAGCAACATCGTTTCCATACAAGTTTCCATCACAGAACACAACTTCACTTTCAAAGGCAGCTGTGCAACTTCTCATTCACTACAGCAACTTGAAACAGTACTAGTTACTAGACTGAGTGGGCTAGATGCAAGTATGGGCATTTGCAATACAATGGTCACTAGCTCATATTGTTGTATTTCTAACAATTGGTGTGTGTGTGTATATATATATATATATATATTTTATAACCATGACTAAAAAAAAAAAGATGGTCACCATTCAATGTGTAGGAGGAAAGTAATCCAGACCATCTAAATGGGGGAAAGGAGAAATTTCCTCCACTTCAACTCATAAATAATCATTTTTTGAAAGAGAAGACCATGCTCCCATAAGGGAAACCTCTGACACACATGAAACAACCTCACTTTTCCCATATGAATAACACATAACAAATTGCTAGTAAAGCTAGCTTATCTGCTTTCTGTTCTATCTGTTTTCTATGCATGCTGAAGTAAGGACTGCTGTTAACTTTGCCTGTTGCAGGCATGCACACACTGTTCAGTAATATTGGCCAGAGGAAACGCCTATTCATTTTCAGCTCAAGTTTTTTACCACATTGTTTGATAAAGGTATGGCATTTCATCCAGACACTGAAAGTCTGTATTTCTCTAGCTGTCCTTTACCATCCTTCCAATGGTGATTCTTGCTTAACAAACAAGCAAACAAAAAACCTCTGGCTTCACAAAGAACAAGGGAGGAGGTTGCCTGGGAAGACATAAAGTGTTTGTAAAAGAGAGGTATCCCTGTATTTAAAACCCATTCTCTTCTTCCAGGAGGTGTCAGGAATGAAGTGGGTGTTTTTTAAGGCAAACATAATAACATTGAATACTAAACCTTTTGCCATGGTCTTGGTCAGAATGATCAACATCAGGTTTCACTGCTGATGTTCTCCGGGGAACCTTCAAGTATGAAACACAAAAATAAGTCGCTCACATCTATTCACAGGATATTGCAACAGTAATCTTTATTTGACCGTAAGGTGTCAACAAAACAGAAAATGAGGTAAGACAAATAGACAGTATCTATTACAGATCTTATTAAGGGCACAAGCATTTAGTCCTAAAACTATTTGCGGAAAACAACTTGCCTTGTTATCAGGTTTGTCCTTACTAAAAGGTGAGTTTGGAAAAATTACTTTTATTATACTTCCCAGAAGCCTGGTAGGGATTCTGAAAATTCTAATCTCAAAATGTGATTTTACCCAAACTTATCTAAGACACTGAAAAGCTTCACAGTTAAGTTAGATGATCAAGCCAAAGCCCTTATAAAATCTGCTGTTTAACTCTTTCTTCTACCGTGTAAATATTTTCTACATTCAAATGTAGGTGCAGGACCACTAGATTATAACATTATGCTTTTCAAGTACCATTTGCAATCTCTGGCATGGGTTGTTAAATGCCAGCCAAAAATGCAAATATAACAATTCACTTTTATTTTAAGACAACCCAGTTTAAATAATGATTTAAAAATAAAGAAAAAACAAAAAGCATGTGTGTGACTAGTAGTACTTATAATGCTGCCAAGCTTGAAGGTGGCAATTAGTACTGCAAACATAAAGTTGCACATTGTGTGGAATTAGCCAATTTGCACATCAGGTGAAATTCTCTCAATGTCCTCCAGCACTGAAAGCTGCTATATCAGCAACACCTCTGCACTTAAACACCTTTCCCTAACAAACGCAAGCCATTTAAATGACAGTGGAAACACCCGCTTTAATCAACAGAAATTAGAGGCTGATGACAAGTTTTTAAAAGGAGTAGGAGAGTTGTAATAAATAGCTTCCAGTCCAAATATAAGTGGGGGGGGGGGGGAGAGGAGATTAAATGTTGTACAGAATGAGTAAGAGGGGATTGGTTGTAACAGTACCAAAATTATAAAAAGTGCTTTGTTAGCTTATAAATCAAGAATGAGATATCTGTTTTGAGAACATGTATTTTCACTGCTGATTTGCATACTTGAGAATTTCCAACCCATATTCTACATCTGTTCCACTATCAATCAGGGTGCAAGCAAGACTGTAGCAAGGAATTGTGACAATGGTCCTGTTTCTGATTATAACAGTTTCATTTGCACATGGGAAAAAGGTTGAAACATCCTAATTCCCTCCCCCCATGATCACCAGCACAACAGACCTCCACCTCTCAGTGTGGCTGCTGCCCAGTAAAGTAGATATGGGAGGGCATTCATGATCATAGCAATAGTGCTCCAATGGTAACTAGTACTGGTGAATAGGAAGCAGTTATGGACCCAGGAGTATAGGTTATGAATCTATAACAGCTATACAGAATGTTAACCCCCATCTTTTTTGCCCCAAAACTAAGCTGAACATTCTTAAACATGTTTGGGGTGGAACTATTTTTTAAACAGGGTCCCCTACACATGTTGGGCTTGTAACACCTAATAGGATGGAAGAGATAGAGTAGGAAACATTTACAAGAAGTAAACTAGCAGATGGAGAAAGGGTTGAGCAACATCCACTGACTACCCCACCAGTGTCTCCTGAACTGGAGAAGGAGGTGGATCGTAAACTCTCATCTGTAGTAGTAATGTAATACCTTTTTTTTAAAAAAAAGCACTTACACACCCACACACACACCCACACACACACACAAAGAAGGCCAGTTCAGCAAGTAATAACACACACAAAAATACATTTTAACAAAAAAGAATGACAAACTCGCTTGTTTAAGGGTGAGGTGGTGCTGGTTAAAGACTCCAAGGCCCTCAACTGCCAATCTAAGTTGCTCTTACCCAATCCACCTGTACTTTCACAAGACTGTAAGTGCTTCTTTTTTCCCCTTTCTTACAAGGTTAGAGCTCAACAAGATGACATCACTGGGTCAGTAGCCCCTCAAGCCCTGTAGCAGGTCTGACAAGTTTTAGATACTTAAAATAAGCATATGCTAAAGGTAGCTGTGGTAAGACTCTTCTAGGTTTAAGAACTACCATTTAACATGAGATATGTGGACCTTCATTAGCCATCTTTGAAAGGTGATACACTCTCTCCCATCCTTAATTTAGAACTATGAAACAATCAAATAGTTGGAATGATGATACAGAGATTGGAAATTTATTTTTCTGAACTATAACTCCCAAAAAAAAAAATCTGCAGGCCATTAACAATACTGGCTGGGGGTTATTTTTCTCTAACTGTTAGAACAAGGTGATGTTAGATGGCTCTGAATGCCTTAGAATCAAAGCTTTTCAAGTCAATGGGATGTACTCCCACAAAAGAGCAGAGTAACCTCATATGGCATCTGACTAGTGGCAGGCAACCAGTGTGACTGCTGCGATTTTGTATAATAATAATAATAATAATAATAATAATAATAATAATAATAATAATAATAATAATAATAATAATAATTTTATTTGTATCCCGCCTCCATCTCCCCCGAAGGGGACTCGGGCGGCTTACAGCTGCCAGCAACCTATTGTTGTTGTTGTTGTTGTGTTGGTATGCGCTTTCAATTCAAATTTGACCCATGGCAACTCTATTATAGAATTTTCTTGGCAATCCATTGCTTTCCTCTGAAGTTGAGAGAGCAGGACTTGCCTAAGGAGACCCAGGAAGTTTCCATGTCTGAGCAGGGTTTCAAATCCTAGTCTCCCAGAATCCTAGTTCAACACTGAAATCATTGCTACATGTTAGTTCAGTATTTAGCAGCCAAGACAAAGCCATTTAGAGCTGTTTTCCCCAAAGAGTTGGGGGTCATAACCAACCAAGAGTCATGTGTTATGGAAGTTGAAGTTCAAAATACATTCCGTTGGCTCCTGCTGCACTGACAGGCAGCAAATACTGGCCTATTTATCCATATAACTCATTCAAGTGTGTAAACAGATCATCCACTTAACCCACTTAAGGAAACCCCAGAATGAGGAAAGCTTCCAGAGCACGTCAATACCATCATAAGGAAGTGCTAAGAAAACAAGGGTGTCAGTCCCCAGGAAATGCAGGGTACTTCAGCTGCTGACAAGCTAAAGCACAAAGAGAACCTTGCCAAGGATCCAACCATGTAAGGGCAAGAATCATGAAATCTTCCAAATATTGTTTGGACTTAGGCTCCCAGCACTCAACAGGTTGTTTCCAGCAACACTAAGAAGGCCATATGATTCCTTGATCAATTTCAATGAGACATATCATGGAAGTCCATACGCAAGACAAGAAAGAAAATGCCTTCTCCTCTTGCTTGCCTGCTTCCCCACTCTGCTAGCCAAGATATGAACCAATACCTGTGGGTATGACACCACGTTAGCTGCCATAGCTTGGTACTAGAGAACCACAGGAGCTCTAGTTTAGCAATTCTTTAGCCTTCTCTGACCAAGAGTGCTGATTTCTCACCAAACTACAACTCCCAAGATCCCATGGCATTGAACCATGGCAGCTAAAGTGGTGTCAAACTGCATTAATTCTACAGTGTAGAGCACGTATGGGCAAACTTTGGCCCTCCAGGTGTTTTGGACTTCAACTCCCACAATTCCTAACAGCCTACTAGAGGGCCGAAGTTTGCCCATGCCTGGTGAAGATGCACCTTATGAAATCAAGAGTATGTATATATATCTGCCTAAATAACCTGTGGCTAAGTTGGCCAGAGGATATTGGGAGCCATTTCAACAGTGGCCACCCTCATTCTTAATGACAAACAACTCTGTATGTTACTTATCATGTGTTATAAACAAAAAATAGCAATTGTCCTGAATCTCCTGCCAATTCATTTCATTGCATGAATCCAATTCAGAGTACTATAAGATAATTCAGTTTAATTCAAGCAACGTGGCTACCCGGGTTCATCTAAAATGTTGCCCATGCCCTTTGCAAGCCTGGTATGGCTAGTGATCAGCAATAAGAGCTCATCCAAGTTATCAAATCACAAAATTACAATGAAGGACAGCATAAACCAAGGACTCAGGTCAAATTTCCTTGGTTCCATTGACATCAACAGAATTATTTCCATGGTTACTGAAACAAGTCCTTAGTCTTTTCCTGAGGTTTATAATACAAGTACTGCCCGAGTTACAAATATTTGACAAATGAGTCATAGCTAAGAATGGGGGTAAAAAAGTGAGAGAAATCTACCCTTATAAAGGGAAATTCACTCCTGAAAGAATTGTCATGGGTTAAAGGTATCGCCACTGAAGCTTTATCATTAGTCCTTGTTTCCACAACAAGCCAATTTTTTCAAAATCCAATTATCACAGGGTGTCAACCCTCCGCCCCATCTATATATATATGACTGGAGGTACACTTACAACAAATTCAACTGAAGAACAAACCTACAAATCTTGTTCGTAACTTGGGGACTGCCTGTACTTTAATTCCTATCTCTCTCTCTTACCCATCTATAAATTTCATTTTTAATATTCAAGACAGCACCCAACAACAAAGCACACCAACACTGTGACCTATTAAGGAAACATTTCAAAACAGGTAGCTCTGTCATGGGAGGAGTACTTATCTGACACACAATTGTTGATACAATGAACTATTTTACTAAAAAAAAAAAAACCAGATTATACTATTAGGAGACACTACATAAGCAGCTGTATTCTGTTTGCCTCCAAGTGGTAAATGTTTAATGAAGAATGTGTGTCAGTTCAAGCACACCTTGATCTGCCCATCCAGCATCTCAAATTCTAAGGACGTACCTTATAGTAATCATACAAGAGGCCCAAGGCAGCGGCACTGTCTTCATCCCCATTAATGCTCATCATGGCTTTGGTAGCCGCCGTAAGTGGGTTTTCAAGAAAAGACTTCCAGGCCTCATCCTCATTAGTAAACTGTCGCCTTTGGGAGTATAGAGCATCATTCTGCAGAACCAAGACTGGTCTTTTGCTTTAGAGACAGAGAAAGTAAAGTAAAATTACAAATGAGTTAAAAGCAGCCACTGAATAGTGTTCATAGACAAGCACTTCCACCACATACAAAAATTGAGATACTGTAGTTCCCATTCCCAGCTACAACCCCACACAACTGAATGGCCATGGGATATGTCCTGGAAATCCAGAATGACCAGAATGCACAAAGGCAGCAACAAAAAGGGAGTTTTCAAGGACTCTGATCTACAGACAGAAGGCCACACAGAACTACTACTTACTGTATTTTCAACATGCATCTAATGTTAAAAAGTCTGTTACAATTGCATTTTGCTCTGATGAACATATTAATTGGCATATGAATACTAGATATGATTCCCACTTTGTTCAATTCAGGGGGGAAATCCATCATCTCAAAACAAGAAAAAGGGCACATCATTTTCAGTCCTGCCTAAATAAATACATGCTTTGGCATCTGAGGGTACAAAGACTGTAGAATTAATGCAGCTTGACCCCACTTGAACTGCACTGGCTCAATTCTATGGAATCCTGGCGGTTGTAGTTTTGCAAGGTCTTGAGCTTCTCTGCCAAGGGGCGCTAGTAATTCACCAAACTACAAGTCCCAGGATTCCGCTGCATTGAGGTATGGCAGTGGTGTCGAACTATATTAGTTGTACAGTGCAGATAAGTCGTGTACAACTGTGGCCCTTCAAGTGTCTGGGACTCCAACTGCCAGAAACTCTAGCCAGCTTGTCCAATGGTCAGAAATTCCGGGAATTGAAGTCCAAAAAACCTGGAGGACTATAGATTGTGCAGGCCTGGTGTAGATAAACCCTAAATTTTGCATACCTAAATGAAAAGTTATACTTTTTTGCCCAATCACAAATTATCCTGCCTTAAATACATAATAGAGTGGTACGGCTGGAGACATGTTTTCATTGGTTTACCTTAAGCCATGGGACAGAGAGCACCGGTTTCCAGCAGAACACCTCTCTTTTCCACACACTTGAAAATCAGGAAACAAGCATCGCAAACCCAACCAAAATTGGTGACTTAACTTTTCGTCACCAATTTTGGGGTCTAAAGTTGGATGCGCTCAAAATTATATAGGCTAGAGTTTGGGCACATTGTTTGGGTGGAAGTGGGTTTGGACTGCAACTCCCAGATCAACACCAACACCCTGCTACTTAAATATGTGATTTAAGATTTAAGCCCCTTCTATACAGCAATATAATCCAGATTATCAAAGCAGATAATCCACATTATCTGATTTGGATTATATGAGTCTACATTCAAAGCAGATATACTGGATTGTAAATGGTAGTGTAGGAGGGGCCTTATTTGTTTGGATGTCAAATTCCCTGGCTTCTTTCAAGCCAGATGACCTGACACTGTGACATTTCAGTTAGCTCTCTGGAGTTTAAGAAGGACAAAAGATCTAAGATGGGATTTCATATGTGCAAGACAATGGTTTTACAAATGAGCTGCAAACTCCCAGTTATTTTGCCATGAACCTATGGGCCCTTCCACAAAGCCAAATAACCCAGAATATCAAGGCAAATAATCCACAATATCTGCTTTGAACTGGATTATCTGAGTCCACACTGCCATATAACCCAGTTCAATGAGGATTTTATACAACTGTGTAGAAGGGGCCTATGAAGCACAGTAGGAAAATATCATTAATAACAATATTCATCATCATCATCATCATCTTTATTTTTATCCCTCCCTATCTCTCTGAGGGGACTCAAGGCACTTTATAACAAAAATGGCAAACATTCAATGATGACAAACTTAACAAAACAGATCAAATCATAAACAATAAAATAAACAACATTGAGATGTACTTACAGAACACTAAAAATAACAAAACTGAAATTTAGATATACAAATAAAACATTTGGGACACATTTAACCAATACATCTAATAATAATAAACTGTTAAAACATTAAAAGTATAATGCAATTTGCGGCAAGCCAACAGGGCTGAGGTAGATTTCCATTATCTGAGTCAGCATGTTTAATAAAGTGTTAATCCTCCTCCTCTATGTGTGCTAGAGTACATAGATGAGTTTTAACAGCTTTTTAAAGGAGAGGAGGGAAGGGGCCATTTTAATTCTTTCGGGATGGAGTTCCAGAGGCGGGGAGTGATCACGGAGAAAGCCCCCTCTCTTGTTCCCACCAGCCATGCTTAAGACGGGGGTGGGACCAAGAGAACGGCCTCCTCCGCAGACCGAGGCACCCATGCCAGTTTGTATATGGAGATGTGGTTTTTCAAATAGTCTGACCCTGAACCGTTCGATGTTTATTGTTTGACAACCATTTATTGTTATCGAACACCACTACCCCCAAATAAAAAGTATCTATAGTTTTCTAAGGACATCAAGCTGAAATGGTATAAAAGGATTAAGTCTTGGTTACCCTATGACAGGACTAGCAGCAACATGGACTCCCCTTCCCTCTGGCTATATCTGTACACAACTTATCAGGTTTTTAATATATTTATAGCAGAAATGAACATGTAGCAAATGTACTGGAATCCCAGCTACCAGGGACATTGGTCCCTGCTTGACCAGCCTCAAGCAATGACTCACAAGCAAAGCTTTTTGTCTAGCTCGGGTGAGAGAAGGCATTGACATTTCTATGTAAGCATCTCCAAACAGCCAGGAGCAAAACCAAGAAAACAACTGCTACATATTATTTCTGCATTCTATATGTATATAGACACACACTTATTGCATTTATTTCCGAAATCCAAAATACATAAATTGTTTTAGGGCCCAATGGGTTGGCCAATCCTCACTCATCAAGTAAAGCTTCCTCCTGACCAGGCCTTCCATTGTCCTCAGGGATGTGGATCCCATAGTTCCATCATGCCCTGCTGAGTACATGCCAACCTCTCCTCTGTGGACTCCTCCCCACCCCCCTGAGCCTTGTCTCTACCTGGCTGGGAGATTTCCCACCACATCATTGAAGGCTCAGCCAATTCTTGGCCAGGGAGGGAAGATTCAAATTGTAACAATGAAACGAACTCTATTTAGCACCTTACAGGAGCACATGTTTTGCAGACTTGTCCTTTGGGCCGAGAGCCCACAAGTCTTCATCTCTGATCAGGATGAATAATAAAATGCCTCTGTCCTTGTCTTCAGCTGCTTTGGTGAGTTAATTTTAATCTGGAAACTTTGGCTAATAATTGCTAGCATTCCTTGTCAGGCAAATATCTCAAAAGTTTTGTGGCCTAGATTCCATACCATTATCATTATGCTGTAAGACCTCTAAATTTATGATTCCCATCAGGGGTGGGGGCAAAGGTCCTTGATGTTCAACTCCCAGAAACCCCTGTCATTGGCCATTGCAATCTGGTGTTTCTGACAACTGAAATGCTATATCATCCCCACCCAAAGGCTGTTAAGAACCACTGGTCGAAAACTCCAGTATACAGTTCACTTCGTATACTTCAAAAACAAAATGCAACTTTGACTCTTATTCTTTAAATTATAAATGTTTTCAGAATTCTAAATACTGATAATACAAGAGCTTTATATCACCCTGATTGTCTAAAATGCAACGGCCAAGGCCAACTTCGAATTCTACTAACCTTCCAACAAGCAATCTTAACTGCAGGAAAAAGGGTAAAAAAAATCACTGCTTAAACAACCAGATTATGCTGGCAGTCTACAAACGAACAGACTAGTAGGACAAATACCAGGTTCACCTAAGCTTTTTCTTAAAAGTGACTCATTACTGAACAAACTCATCAGAGGCTTGTGTGATTATTCAGCTCCCTAAATACACTTGAATTGCAATCCTGTACACATAAGCAAGACTATTGTGGTGGGTATGCACTGTTATGATGGCTAAGGACAAACAGACAGAGGTGGGTTGAGTCTCTCAAATTTGAACACTGAATTTATATTGCTGCACATGTACAGAGAGAGAGGCATCTATTTTTTCTTCTTTATCAATTATCATTAGAAAAAAAATCTCATGCTGATTGAGGAATTTTGGAGCCTGTGACCCACTCAAGTAAATTTCCCCTTGATCTGGCTTGCACAGCACTCCTTGGATACCAAGAGTATTCAGATGACCTTTTTGTTCCCCAAGCTAACATGAAGTTCATCTCTGAGCAAATATTATTAGGAAAAGTTAGCATTTAAAACGTGACTTGTAAGAAGTTGCTGAGCACGTTCGTTATTCCTATCAATGGACTGAGCTAGCTTTAAACCATTTAACATGAATATGAATACAACAAAATCCACAATCCACCCAAGACTGACAACTTTATTGGCCAACCAATACACTCATACATCATACAGGCTTTCAAACCTTGGATAACATATATTGTGCATTTTGGTTGGCTGATAAAGGCATTTCAGTCAAAACACTGTTTAATTTGAGCATACACAAAGATTTGTTAGTATTTACGACAGAAAGTGAACACAGCTTAAAATATTGCTGAGAAAATTGGAACTACAAAAACGCAAGCTACCATCAACCCATGAAGGAAAAGAGAAAAGAGGAAGGAGGAGCAACAGAAATCTATGCTGATTGGACATATAAAGATACATACATATACGATATTCTCAGTTCATTGCAGGCATTTGAGAAATACTGCGTATGAAAATTTATGCCACAGCATTCATAGAGAATTACATTTCAGGAAAGCCGCTTACACATAAAAAATACTAAAAACAACTTACAGCAGAGACATATTTACCTACTTGCATGTCCATATGTCTGTTTACAAAAGATGACTGTCATTTAAGCAGGCACACAATACATCTCTCTCTAGTGGAGAAGACTTTGAACAAGTGGCGCTGTGTGCTTGCTGCTCAGCCTGCTATCTACATGTTCTCTATTGATGGACAAGTACAGTAATACACATAACAATGGTAAACAATAATAATGTCAGTAACAAAAATAGATATACAGTAGAGTCTCACGTATCCAAGCTAAACGGGCTGGCAGAAGCTTGGATAAGCGAATATCTTGGATAATAAGGAGGGATTAAGGAAAAGCCTATTAAACATCAAATTAGGTTATGATTTTACAAATTAAGCACCAAAACATGTTTTACAACAAATTTGACAGCAAAAGCAGTTCAATACACAGTAATGTTATATTGTAATTACTGTATTTACAAATTTAGCACCAAAATATCGCGATATATTGAAAACATTGACTACAAAAATGGCTTGGATAATCCAGAAACTTGGATAAGCGAGGTTTAGATAAGTGAGACTCTACTGTACTTAAAAGTATAAAACCCCACTTCATTAAAATGCTCAGTAAAATGCAGCAATAGCTGTGGATAAAATGGTCAATTTTAGTCATGTAAATACCCGGGTCAAACAAAGTGCACGATTCCACAGGAATAAATTAATTTTAACCCTGATTGAAGGACTGCTTGAAAAGCCATGTTTTAAAATATTTATGAATACATTGAAATGTGTGGGTTAGTCTAATTTCTTTGGGAAGGGTGTTCCAAAGTGGAGGTGCCATCGAGAAGGCCCTCTCCCTCGTCCCCACCAACCGCACTTGAGACAGAGGTGGGACCAAGAGTAGGGCCTCCCCCGGCGAATTTTAGAACCTGTACCGGTTCATAGGGGGGAGATGCGGTCACAAAGATAGGAAGGAACTGAACCGTGTAGGGCTTTGAAGATAATGACCTGCACTTTGAATTGGGACCGGAAACTTGTCAGCAGCCAGTGAAGCTGCTTTAATAGGGGCATGGCATGCCCCCTATAGCTGGCCCCAGTTAGTAATCTGGCTGCCAACCTTTGCACTAACTGCAGCTTCTGAGCAGTCTTCAAAGGCAGTCCCACGTAAAGTGAGTTACAGTAATCCATTCTAGATGTAATTAAGGCTACTACTGTGGTCAAGTCAGGCTTTTAAAAGTACTATCGCAGCTGGCGTACAGGTTTTAACTGTGCGAAAGCCCTTCCAGCCACTGCTGACACCTGAGCTTCAGGTGTCAGCGCTGGGTCCAGGAGGACCCCCAGACTGTGGACCTGTATCCTCAAGGGGAGTATAACCCCGTCAAGCACAGGTTGCCACCCTATAGCCCAATTGGCCTCACGACTGACCAGAAGGACCTCTTCCTTGTCTAGATTAAGTCTCCGCTTTTTAGCCCTCATCCAGTCCATCACAGCTGTCAGACACCAGTCCAAGATCTGGGGAGCTTCCTTGAAACAGGGTGGATAAGAGTAGTAGAGTAGTGTGTCATTCGTGTAGAGTGTCACCCAACTCCAAAACTCTGGATGACCTCACCCAGTGGTTTCATGTAGATGTTGAAAAGCATGGAGGAAAGAATGGAACCTTGCAGGACCCCACAGGTCAACAGCCAGGGGTCCGAGCAGGTGTCCCCCAGCATCACCAGAGTACAATCCTCCAGAAAGGGGCAGAACCACTGCAGAGTAGTGCCCCCAAGACCCATCCCGGAGAGTTGACCCAGAAGGATACCATGATTGATGGTATTGAAAGCCGCTGAGAGGTCCAGGAGAACCAGTAGGGACACACTCCCCCTCTAGTTCTTTGCGGAAGTTATCCTCCAAGGCGACCAATGCTGTCTCCATTCCGTGACCAGGTCTAAAACCAGACTGTGAGGGATCGAGATAATTAGTTTCATCCAAGAATCCCTGGAGTTAGAAGCCACCACTCACTCTAAAACCTTGTCCAAAAAAGCAAGATTAGAAATGGGCCAGGGGTTATTTAATTCTGAGGAGTCAGAATTATGCAAAATATCAATAATTTCTGCAGACAATACCATATCACTTGCAGAAAATAGCAAAGACCGGAAACAGCTGCTGTAGAAAGTCAAGCAAGAAAGTGTAAAAGTGTGATGACCTATGGGCCTTGTAGTCCTGCTCATGACATTGTGATGCCTGATGAAGAAGAAAACTTGGGTTTTTTACCTTCCCAGTCAGAACTGGATTCTTCCCAGACAGATTCTTCCCAGCCAGATCTGGGAACCTTGCACCTGCAAGAGGGTTATGTTCCAGAAGTATGTCAAACAAACACTGAGGCTACATCTCCTGTGTTTTCTCGCCATGAGTTTTGTAAACAACAGAGAGGTTTGGAAGCGGCCTCGCGCAGGAGTGCTAGAATAATTGCTAAGAATTTAGCCAATTAAGCCTGCTTTCCATGAGAATCTTTAAGGAGTCAAACATCTGGTCTCAGAGATTAGCTTTCGTTTCTGGTTCCCAGAGAACTGCTCTCGGCGGGAAAGTTAGACTCTATATAGGTGTTTTACCCGCGGAGTAACTTTGCGGAGTCAATTCGTCAGCCTCCGGAGCGAGTTGTGTCTGGACAGCGCGCTCCGCTTCAAGCCTCGTTCCTGCTCAAGCCTTGTCCTTGTTTCCAGCCTTCGCTCCTGTTTCCCAGCCTTTGTTTACCTACGGACCTTGCCTTGTTTCCCAGGACTAAACCTTGCCTTGTTTCACGGATTTTACCAAGTTATTCCACGGACCTTGTTCTTGTTCCTCGTTACCTTGTTCCACGATTCAAGCCTTGTTTCAAGTATCAAGTTATTTCCTAGCCTTGCTCAAGTTCATGGACTAAAGGACCTTGTCATCTCCCCTCACTTTGCCTGGCAAAGTGAGTGTTTCGGTTATTGGATTACAACTTTGGACCTTAATATTTCATATTGGACATTGTTTCTTTGGACTAATTTTGACCTTTCCTGAAAGGTCTGCTTCTGGACTAACTTTTACATTTGCTTTTATTAACTTTATATATTTCCTTAATAAAGATATTAGATAGAATCTGGCCTCTGCGTATGGTTATTGGTGCTCTGTAGCCTGGGTCGTGACAGTTTGACTCCGCCACCCATAAGCACCAATTAACCAAGGCCAGAATGTCTACCGGAACCGTGCCGGGTGGGCAGCCGCTTACCTACACCATCGACAAGGATGAGGTGGACCGAATCCGTGATAAGCTCAATGCACAGGATGGGGAAATAAAGGGTTTGAAGGAACGCGGAATCCGTCTTCCGGCCATGGCGTTGCCAACCAAGTTTACTGGAGAAGCTTCTAAGGTTCATGTTTTCCGTCGCCAATGCCAAGCTTATCTAGAGGCCCGTGATGCCGAGTTTCCCCAGGAAGACATCAAGGTGGCGTGGATTTACAGTCTCCTAGACGGGCCAGCGGCTAACTGGGCGACGGCTCTGTTCGACCAAGCCTCCCCACATCTAAGGTCAGCGCAACATTTCTTGGACCACCTTAAGGCGACCTGGGGAATCGAGGACAATTTGGAGGCAGCCGGGCACAAACTCCGCCGCCTCTTCCAAGGAGACAGACCCATGTCTCAGTACATAGCCGAGTTCCGAGTGCTGGCCCACAACACCGGCTGGAACGATGTTGCCCTCAGAGGACAATTTCGGGAGGGTCTCAACATTGAAATGCTGGAGGAAATCTCCAAGGTGGATCCTCCCCAAACGCTTGAAGCACTCATCGATCAATGTTTACGGGCTGAAGTCATGATTGCCAACAGGAAACAGTGGGTACGAGGCCAGAGCGGTAGAGCTGGGGCAAAACCCCCCGCTCCCGCCAGCGTTCAGCCGCGTCCAGTGTGGAGACCCCCACCACCATCCCCATACCCCAGAGGGAGCGAGGAGGTGCCGATGCAGTTGGGCAATGTGCGTCCCAGATTAGATGCCGCCGAGAAGGCCCGCCGCCAACGCCTAAATCTCTGTTGGTATTGCGGGAATGGGGGCCACTTCGCCAGAGAGTGCCCAGCCAAAGGGAAGCCCGCCGCCCGTCTTGCGGCGGCGTCCTCCACGGAGACGAAGACGTCTGAGGCGGCTGGCACACCGCCGGCGGGGGAAGCCAACGACCGGGCGTAGAGAGGCTCGCCAACCCGGTCAAGAAACCCATTCAAGAGCCGCCAACCGGGGTCCTGTTCCTTCTAGTGGTCACCTTATGGTCAGCAAAAAAGGGACCCGTCATGATCCACGCCATGATAGACTCAGGAGCTACCAACAATTTCATTGATAGAGAGTATGCCGACTCTCTGGGATTACAATATCATGACTTCAAGAATGCCCGTGTGGTGCAAGCCATCGATGGCCGCCCTCTCAAGACGGGCCCCGTAAGCCAGTGGTCGGAACCCACCAGGATGTGGATAAGGGAACATATGGAAGAGATTTCCTTCTTTGTTACTGAGGTTCCCCATTTCCCTGTGATTTTGGGGATTCCATGGCTGACACTTCACGACCCAAGCATCTCCTGGTCCAACAGAGAACTGCAGTTTGCTTCAAAGTACTGCCAAAACCATTGCCTCGTAGCCAAGGTCTGCCATGCCACAGACACCGAGCCCATTATCACCTTGCCAAAGAAGTACTCCGAGTATTGGGATGTATTCAATGAAAAAGAAGCCGAAAAATTACCCCCACATAGGCCTTATGACTGTGCCATTGACTTGGTGGAGGGGGCCCCGATCCCGCGAGGGCATCTCTACTCCCTGACTGAACCAGAGCAAGAGGCTCTCAGGGAATTCATAGAGACAAACCTTCGCAAGGGATTCATCAGACCCTCTCAATCCCCAGCCGCCTCCCCAGTGATGTTTGTGAAGAAGAAGTCAGGGGAATTACGCTTGGTGGTGGACTACAGAGCATTGAACAATATCACTAAGCGGAACAGCTATCCCCTGCCCTTAATCTCGGATCTATTAGACCGACTTCGAGGAGCCAAGGTCTACACCAAGCTGGACCTACGGGGGGCTTATAATCTAGTTCGCATCAGAGAAGGGGACGAGTGGAAGACCGCCTTCCAGACTAAATTCGGATTATTCGAGTCCCGAGTTATGAATTATGGATTATGTGGAGCTCCCGCAACGTTCCAGCATTTTGTCAATGACATTTTTCAGGACTATCTAGATCGGTTCTTGATCATCTACCTGGACGATTTTTTGGTGTTTTCTAGATCACAATCAGAACATGAGAACCACGTTAAAATGGTGTTACAACGATTGCGGGATCATGGACTTTATGCCAAGCTGGAAAAATGCGCTTTTGATCTACAAGAGGTAGATTTCCTGGGGTACCGCATCTCGCCTCTAGGGCTCTCCATGGACCCGGCAAAAGTTTCAGCAGTATTGGAATGGCGGGCGCCAACCAACAAGAAAGAGGTGCAGCGATTCTTGGGGTTCGCGAACTATTACCGCAAGTTCATTCCAGATTTTGCCCGCTGGTCTGACCCAATCACCAGCTGCATCCGTGGGAAACAGCCCTTCCGCTGGACTGATCAAGCAGAGAAAGGGTTCCAGCAACTAAAGAAATTATTCACATCCCAGCCAATCCTTCAGCATCCAGATCCTGAAACCCTTTTTGTGGTGCAAGCGGACGCCTCTGATGTGGCAATTGGGGCTGTGCTCCTACAACCGGTGGGAGATCACCTTCATCCTTGTGCCTATTATTCTCGTCAACTTACCGCACCAGAGAGGAACTATACCATTTGGGAAAAAGAACTATTAGCCATAAAGGCAGCTTTTGAAACTTGGAGACATTGGCTAGAAGGGGCCAAATTTCCCATTGAAGTCCACACTGATCATCGGAATCTAGAACATCTAAGAACTGCCCGCAAGCTAAATCAGAGGCAGCAACGTTGGGCTTTATTCTTTGAACGTTTCAACTTCCAGATTCATTATGTGACCCCAGCCCAAACCAAGCAAGCAGACGCCCTGTCACGTAAACCGGAATACGCTGCAGGACGCAAGGAGACCTTTGAATCCCAACTACTACAACCCGAGAACTTTGCCACGCTCACAGTGGGGAACACCAAATCCACTCCCATTGATTCAACTCCCTCTACTCCAGGACCCATCTGTGCTCAAGAAATCAGGGCTAGTCAGCAAGCAGATGCCTGGGCGCAGGACCAACTTCGTCAAGGTCTGCATTTTCCCTTTTCGCTTAAAGATGGACTGCTTTGCTATAGAAATCATGTTTATATCCCACCCGGACCGGGCAGGGAAAAAGCACTTCGTCTGTGTCATGACTGCAAACCAGCAGGGCATTTCGGACTATTTAAAACCATGCATTTGATCCTAAGAGATTTCTGGTGGCCCAAGATCCGCAAGGATGTGGAAAAATATGTCAACACCTGCCCAGTATGCCAGCGCTCCAAGATAAGAAGGGAGAAGCCCTCAGGGCTTCTACACCCCCTTCCTACCCCATCTCGCCCATGGGAAATAATTTCTGCGGATTTTATCACTGACTTACCACCTTCCTGTGGATTCACCACGATCCTAGTGGTGGTGGACCTTTTCACCAAGTTAGCCCATTTCATTCCCTGTGAAGGCCTTCCCACGGCCCAAGAGACTGCAGATTTATTCCTCCAACATGTTTTCAGACTACATGGATTGCCCAAGAGTTTGGTCACAGACCGTGGATCCCAATTCACCTCTCGTTTTTGGAAGGCACTACAAAAACTATTGGGCATAGACTCTCGTTTATCTTCAGCTCATCATCCCCAAACGGATGGGCAAACGGAGCGCACCAATGCCACTTTGGAACAGTACCTTCGCTGTTATGTAAACTACCAACAGGACAATTGGGCTTCTCTGTTACCACTGTCGGAGTTTGCCTACAACAATGGAGTCCAGGCTTCTACAAAAGAAACGCCGTTCTTTGCAAACTACGGCTTCCATCCACGTTTCTTTCCCCCTGTCATTGAAACTTCAGAAGTTCCCGCAGCAGAAGATTGGCTGCAGGAACTCACAGCGGTGCAACAACTTTTGCTCCAGCAACTGGAACAAGCCAAGGAGGACTATAAACGTCACGCGGACAAACATCGCCAGCCGGGCCCCGAAATCAAGGTAGGAGATCGGGTTTTTCTGTCCACTCGCTTTTTGCCCTCCCATCGCCCTTGCCGGAAGTTAGATGCCCGTTTCATTGGCCCCTATCCAGTGGTGGCGCAATTAAACCCCGTGACTTTCAAACTCCAACTTCCGCGTTCAATGCGCATTCACCCAGTGTTTCACCGCTCCCTGCTCCTTCCGGCGGATGGTGTGCGGCCAGATGTAGACCGGCCGGCCCCCGTCCCTATTTTGGTGGATGGGGAGGACGAGTTCGAGGTTCAGGACATTTTGGATTCTCGCTTTCACCGCCGCCGCCTGCAATATCTCATTGACTGGGTGGGTTTTGGCCCTGAGGAACGCTCTTGGGAAGACGCCTCCACAGTCCATGCTCCTGATCTAACCCGTCGCTTTCATCAGACCTATCCCGCCAAGCCACGACCTCGCGCCTCGGGGAGAGAGTCCCAGTTTGGGAGGGGGCTTGAGGAGGGGGATAGTGTGATGACCTATGGGCCTTGTAGTCCTGCTCATGACATTGTGATGCCTGATGAAGAAGAAAACTTGGGTTTTTTACCTTCCCAGTCAGAACTGGATTCTTCCCAGACAGATTCTTCCCAGCCAGATCTGGGAACCTTGCACCTGCAAGAGGGTTATGTTCCAGAAGTATGTCAAACAAACACTGAGGCTACATCTCCTGTGTTTTCTCGCCATGAGTTTTGTAAACAACAGAGAGGTTTGGAAGCGGCCTCGCGCAGGAGTGCTAGAATAATTGCTAAGAATTTAGCCAATTAAGCCTGCTTTCCATGAGAATCTTTAAGGAGTCAAACATCTGGTCTCAGAGATTAGCTTTCGTTTCTGGTTCCCAGAGAACTGCTCTCGGCGGGAAAGTTAGACTCTATATAGGTGTTTTACCCGCGGAGTAACTTTGCGGAGTCAATTCGTCAGCCTCCGGAGCGAGTTGTGTCTGGACAGCGCGCTCCGCTTCAAGCCTCGTTCCTGCTCAAGCCTTGTCCTTGTTTCCAGCCTTCGCTCCTGTTTCCCAGCCTTTGTTTACCTACGGACCTTGCCTTGTTTCCCAGGACTAAACCTTGCCTTGTTTCACGGATTTTACCAAGTTATTCCACGGACCTTGTTCTTGTTCCTCGTTACCTTGTTCCACGATTCAAGCCTTGTTTCAAGTATCAAGTTATTTCCTAGCCTTGCTCAAGTTCATGGACTAAAGGACCTTGTCATCTCCCCTCACTTTGCCTGGCAAAGTGAGTGTTTCGGTTATTGGATTACAACTTTGGACCTTAATATTTCATATTGGACATTGTTTCTTTGGACTAATTTTGACCTTTCCTGAAAGGTCTGCTTCTGGACTAACTTTTACATTTGCTTTTATTAACTTTATATATTTCCTTAATAAAGATATTAGATAGAATCTGGCCTCTGCGTATGGTTATTGGTGCTCTGTAGCCTGGGTCGTGACAAAAAGTACAGTTACAATTGAAAATTAACCCCCCAAAAAATCATGATCACAAATGATTTACATTCTTTTAAAATGAATTAAGTCTTTATGTATCTGGGCGCCATCATCAATTAAAACAGAGACTATAGTCAAGAAATAAAAAGAAATTAAGACTTGGAAATGTAGATATGAAGGTACCACCCTCAAATGTAATGATATATCACGGAGTACCAAAAGAAAGTTCATGACATTGTATTTCTGATTTCTATGTAGGACAGCGAAAGCAGTACTGTAAAGTAGGCTGACAGAAAGATAATCAACTCATCCAAAATGTAGTGCCACAGGAGAGTTCTATAGATACCACAGATTGCTAAAGACAGATAAATGGGCCCTAAAGCAAATCAAACCTGAACTCTTCTTAGAAGCCAGAATAACCAAACTGAAGCTATTGTGCTATCATGAGATGGCATGGTGTGTATGTGCCTTCCAAGTCAGTTGTCAACTTAGAGCAATCCCATACATTTCATAGGGTTTTCTATGTTAATGTGGGATTTGTGTATTGGTAGTGTTTAAATGAAATTTGTGTCTTGTCTGTATTGCATACTGATTGCATTATCCAGAGTGTGCTATAGTCTGGAAAGAGTTAATTACTGAGAAGCTGTGATGACCTTGATGTGTGGCTGGAACTGGGGAGTGTCCAGACACAAGTGTGTGCATTTGCTGATTGCATCAGTTCAGTTCTATTCTGAGCAGAGATGAGTTCTGTTTGCCTAGAGTGAGAGTCCTGTGTTTGTCTGCAAGTCTGTTTGTCTTGTTTATTACTGCTTACAGTAAAACTTTGTATATAGTTTTACCAACGTCTCTGATGTCTCTTCGTTCTGCGTTCCACTGATTCCATCCAACTGCTGCTGCGCTGTAAATTACTCTGACATTTTAGGCAAAACTGCACTCCTACATAGTCCTGCCAGTTCTTTCAGAAATATAGCATACAGCCCTTGGTATTCGTTGCTAGTCTCCCATCCAAGTACTGCTTAGAATTGACTCTGCTTAGCTTCCACGATAAAAGAGGATCTGGTGTTTTTAGGGTGTTTAGGCTTTGAGATGCCATTACTCATAACAAAAAATGAAAAGAGGTGGATAGAGTCAAGCTGTTGATGAAAAGGTATTTTGGAGGTCTCTTATTCAAACAACCCTTCAACTAAAGGACTGCTCTCTATAAATTGAGACAAATTACAGTAATGCAAGTTACATTAGTAAATAGATGTGCTTCAATGATGGAAGGGACTTTTCTGTTTCATTAAAGGAGGCAATGATTACACCACTACTGTGTAATGTAGTGACAGAGTAATAAATAGGAGGTCAAAGGAATGTACAATTGGATAAATGATGGAAAATTACAGACTCTAAATTACCCATCTGGAAGAAAGTAAAGACTGGTTGCCCAATTTTGAGCATCCCCCAGTGCCATGGGTGATTTTAGATTTACATGGATATTGGATATTCACCTAATGAATTACAGTTCTTTGCATTCCTCCCCCCCCCCCCCCCCCCCACACACACACACACACCCTTACTGGCAATTATCTGGGGCTCAGCAACATCTGGAGGGCCTCAGAATGCTCACCTCTTTTTAAGATTCTTATTAATCAAGTTTTGAGTTTGCTTATAAGGTTGAAACTGCCCTAGTTGACAAAGCTGTATTAGGCAATACAAGGAAGTGCAAACATTATTCTCAGCTAAATGTAATTTAGTCCCAACTAGAGTAGAATTGGTGAAATTTACAAATAAGTGTCAATTTACCAAGCATCCATCAATTATTTAAGTCTATGCTGAGTACATTAAAAACTGGGTTCAGCCCCCTAGATCTCTCTGAGCCTTTTAGTAACATGAACTATGCTTGCTTGTGTGATACGGGGATGGGAGATGATGCAGTGAACCTCTACCCTGGAGGAAGATACCAGATGGAGAAAGAGATGTGCTGCTTATTCCACTAGCAATTTTCTTGGAATTCCACAAATTTTCTCTTGTATACATAATGAAGTTTGAGAGTGCTCAGTACAACTATCCAAGGTTCAGTTACTATGATGTCCATATATGATATGAAATATGATATTTTGCCCTGACATCAAATCTAGATGAAGTAATGCATTTACTGATGCCTCCAGTGAGAGACTGAATGGGGGCAAATGTACTGAAGATCAATCAAGTTGGAGAAGTCATTGATGGGAGACACAACTGTCTCTAGGCAATAGGGCTTTTAACTGTTCCAGGTAGAGTCATGGAGCAGTTATGCAGTTGATGTTGAGCACATCAGCCCCCGCACTCACATTGCTTTGACACCCAGCTGATCACTGCCAGGAGTTCCACAGGCTCATAGAATTTCCACTCCAAACTAGCTCCAGTCACTCAGAAACAGTCCCCTCTTCAAAGCAGGTACAATAGCTGAAAGCCACAGGCAGCTGCTCTCAATTAAGGCTCCATTGTCCTTTGCTACATTTTAAGCAGAGAAATAAATTGTATCTGCTTTCCCCTTTCACTTCTAGCCTGCAAAAGAGCTCCCCTTTGCACTCTTCTTTTACAACCTAAAAAACTGACAATAAACCCCTTTCCAAGCCACAGATCCATGCTGGCTTGACCAAGGCGGCCTTATTATGAACTTGGGAGCAAGGGAATGCGGTTTTGCCAATTGCGAATACGGAAGCCCGCAAAACCTCCATATCTGCGATTCACGGATTTGCTCCGGACCAATTCCATTTCACTCTGAAACACTTTTAAAAACAAACTGCTATCTTGCTTTTTGCCGCAATGGCCCCAGTCTCTCTCTGCCAGGATGAATTGGTTCCCTTTCCATGAATGAATTCCCCTTTATGAATGAGCATGGGCAATGTGATCCAAACTGCCCTTGTTCCTTCTTATGAACCCCCAAGGAATCAAGGACCCCCCCCCCTTTCCCTTTCCTGCATGAACCCCTTGTATCCCTTGTGCCGTCTCCCAGCTCTAGGGGAACGCCAAAGCCTCTCTCTCGCCTGCTGGAAACCTCGGGGACCCCTTGCTTTGTCCCCCATAGGAAACACAGGGGAGATCGAAGCCCCCTGAAAATCTCATGGATGAAACTTGTGTATGTCTCCCAACACAATGGGAATGCTGAATCTCCTTTCTCCCCCATTCTAAGTCCTATATGTGTCTTCTATCCATTTTATTATATGTTTTTTATTATTATTTCTTATAAAATGAAGAAAAGCGACCTCGTTGTGAACTCTGGCCAAGCATTCCTTTGACCTAGGTGCCACTAGCCTCCCCCAAGCCCATATCCTTACTCAATGGACTTATCATGATCATCATCTGAAAATAGCACAATGGACTCTTTCTTAAGCTTCGGAGGACATAGACAGACCACTTAAGAGTTGAGCAACCTTTGGACATTTTAATCAACTTTCATAAATGGCATATCCCCTCTCCGGAGGACAGATGCACTGCAGTTTACCAAGACATGGCCACCTTCCTCTCTCCGGATCCTGAATCACATAATCCCATCGAGATCACTGATACTAGTGACTTTGGGACAACGGAACTGACATCCAGGTGTCAGACCCCTATTCAAGGGACTTGTTATTCAACGTTCTTGTCAATAGGACAAATCCAGCTTGCAGGGCCCGAGGGTTCTCACCAGGCCGCTTGACAATGGACCCAGGATAGGGTCACTCATAATCCTTTCAAAAACATATGTTTGCCTTTGTTTCTCCTGCTGCCGCGCCTCCATCTCCCCCATTGGCTAGCCGGGGAGAGATGTCACAAGAGAAGCTCGCACTCTCATTGGCTGAGGTGCGCGGGCCCCCAGACTGCTCTTCTTGGTCTCTGACATCAGGGATTCCCCTGATCGATCAGAAAAAAAACCGGTCGGGTGGGTGGAAGCGGAAAATTCATACTGTAAAACAGGGGTCCCCAAACTAAGGCCCAGGGGCCAGATGCAGCCCTCCAAGGTCATTTACTTGGCCCCTGCCCTCAGTTTTAGACTTAGGCTTTAGACTTAGAGCGCCGTTCCCTCTCTATAGGGGTTATTTGTTCCAACTGTATTTCTATGGGTTTAGTCTTCACTGGACCAAGACGCACAGCGGCTCCAAACTACAAATCCCAGGATTTCATAACACTGAGCTTTGACAGTTAAAGTGGTGTTAAACAGCATGAATTCTGCAGTGTAGAAACAATTAAACTTTGTCCTTTCATCTAGTTTCTGAGTGCAATAAGAGCCCTTAGCATACTGATATTCTAGACCAGGGGTCCTCAAACTTTTTAAGTGGAGGGCCGGTTCATGGTCCCTCAGATTGTTGAGGCGCCGAATTATCATTTGAAAAAAAATGAACAAATTCCTATGCACACTGCACATGTCTTATTTGCAGTACAAAACCCCGCAACAACAATCATTTATTTATTTATTTATTTGCTAAATTTATACTCCACTCTCTCTCACCCCAAAGGGGATTCAGAGCAGCTTACAAGTTGTATGTACATACAATATATTATATTATTAGCATAGCACAATATTAGCATTATATATTACTATATTGTACTATACCACTGTACCATATTATTATTAGTAATATTACATTTAATATATAATTAATATTATTATATTATACAATATTATTACATTGTATTAATATTATTATTAGCCACCCTGAGTCCCCTACTGGGTGGGAAGGGCGGGGTAGAAATACCATAATAATTAAATATTATATTGTACTACATTATAATATTATTATCAATATTATATGTATACACAATATATTATATTATTACCATAGCACAATATTAGTAAATGAATGAACAATACAATATTTAAAAATAAAAACAATTTTAACCAACATAAACCTATCAGGATTTCAATGGGAAGTGTGGGCCTGCTTCTGCCCAATGAGATAGTCAAGTTAAGTAGGATTGTTGTTGTTGTTGTTGTTGTGTGCCTTCAAGTCATTTCAGACTTTGGGTGAGCCTAAGTCTAAAACTGAGGGCGGGGGCCGGGTAAATGACCTTGGAGGGCCGCATCCGGCCCCCGGGCCTTAGTTTGGGGACCCCTGTTCTAGACCAACGATTCTCAAAGTGTGCTTGGCGGAGCCCTTGGGGCTCCACAAAACATACTGAGGGACTCCACAGTTCCCTCTTCCCCCTTCCAACTTTCTCTCCTCTTTCCTGCTCTTCCTCCTCCCCCTCCTCTCTTGCCCCCAAAAACCTTTTCCCCTCGGCCCTCTCGCCCCTAAAAATCTTTTTCCCCCCTGCCCCTTTGGTCTCAAAAGCCTCTTCTCTCACCTTGCTTGCTTCCAAAACCCTATTTCTCTCGCCTCTTCTACCCCAAAAAGCCTTTTTTCCTTGCCTTCCTCACCTCCAAAGGCCTTTTTTCCTTGCCTTACTTGCTTCCAAAACCCTATTTCCCTCCCACCTCCCAGGTGATGCTTTAATTGTGCTTTTCCTGCATGGAAGAAGGGAGTTGAACAGGATGGCCCCTGGGGTTGCTTCTATTACTATGATGATGATGATGATGATTATTATTATCATTATTATTATTACTATTATTACAAAGGCTGGGTGGCTATCTGTTGGGGGATGCTTTGATTGTGCTTTTCCTGCATGGCAGAAGGGGGCTGAACTTGACGGCCCCTAGGGTTGCTCCTATTCATATTATTACTACTACTACTACTACTACAGTGGCTGGATTGCCATCTGCCAGGGGCGTTTTGTGTTCTTTCTGCATGGCAGGAGGAAGTTTGACCGGATGGCACCTGGGATCTTCCACTGAAATACTGTTAAGCTTATGTTGTTTGAAATTGTTCTTCATTTTAAATATTTTCTTTTCTTTCCCCTGGTTTTTGTGATATAAATGAGATTATGTGTAGTGTGCATAGGATTTTGTTCATGCTTTTTCCCAATTAGTTCACACAAATACTCTCCATCCATCAGGAAGTTTGCCCATGCTTGATATATATACATCATATATAATATAATATATAAACATTTCTTGGAGCTCCACAAGAAACTCTTGCTTCAAAAACGACTCCACAACTGAAAAAGATTGAGAACCCCTGTTCTAGACCAATATGAACATGTCTCACTCTCATTTTTCCAAGTCACACTTCAACACATTAACCACTACACTGGCTCCCATGAATTCCTCAAGACCACATTACTTTTTAAAAAGATGTTACTAAAGTAGGTATCACTTTTAAAAGGAAATTGCTTTGAGCCCCATAATTTTTCCATTTTATGTACTTTATCTAGTTTGGATCACAAACACTGATCAGAAACATGATCTTTGGTAAACTCAAAGTGAAGCAGATACATCTGGACTAATTGGCTTGATAAACCAGAATAAATGCTGTTTCCTTTATACCTGCATTTAAAACAAAACCCATTTTGTGCAAAGTAAACCTAAGATATGTGAAGAAAAGAGAGGTACTGAATGGGAAGGAAAGTCAGGGAAGAGTAGAAAGGAGTTAGCTGTGGGGGGAATGCGAACACAGAGATGTGATCAGCCTAAATTTTAGGGAAAAGAATAATACAAGTACATCCTTATTCAGATCTGAAGTTGAATATCTGGTAATCCAATAAACTGGCAAACAACAACTGTTTTCTCATTGCAACACCACCAAATAAAATCACAAATGCCTGAAAGGCAACCTAACTCAGATTAAAAGAGGGTGTAGAAAGAATTATCTTTACAGCTATCAACAAAGCAGAGCATTGGCAGTAATTCAATTCCTTCACAGAACTGCAGGTTCTTTTAGGGAAAATGAACCCATATTTTCGGCTTTTAAAAAGACAGCAAAATGTGTATATTTCTGACAGCTGTCTTGTGTCTGGTTTTAGAGTCAGAAGAGGCTATTGGCACAGTGAATTGTGAACACAACACTAAATGGCATTTAGCAAGATCTTGAAATAAGTCTTCTATTGTGCATGTAATTACTTCATAACTACTGGTTTGTTTTCTGCTTCAATAAGTTGCCAAAAAGGGCGGAGGGGGTGAGAGAAAAAGAAAACATTACACCAGTCAGTATCCTGCATATCGCAGACATAATGTAATACAGAAGTCTCACAGTGCAAAATCTGTTTGTCTTTTTCCCATGAAATTTTATTCGGTCATTGGGTTTTGTCACTGCTCACCTTGCTAAGCAGGGCTAGTTACTGAGTTACTGGGAAATTTAAAAAATGTTTCATTGATCAGTAATCTGCTTCAGTAAATCTATAATCATCCCTCCTTGAATAAAAGCAGAGTGATTAATACTTTCAATAGGTTCAAGCAAAATGTTCCAATGTGAAAACTTTTATATGGCATTTAAAAAAAATGATGTGAAGTAGTTACACAGCTGAACAACATCTGGAGAGTCAAACCTATCCTCAATCCGGAGCAATCTTGCATACATAAAAAGGAAAGACATTGCTGATGGGTGAAACCCCAAATCCACAATACAGCAACGTTTTTATTGAGACAACAATGGTCCAAGAACCATTGTGATGTGAACAGTCCACATGTTAAACTAGGGATGCACCTAAATTGTAAAATTAATGCAGTTTGACAGCACTTTAATGACCATGGCACACTGTTATTGAAGTTCAATGGTGTCCAACTGCATTATTTTTACAGTGTATGTTTACCCTAGGACTCAGACAACAGAGATTGAACCTACTGGGTGACCTTGGATACATCACATTCTCTCAGGCTGAGAAAGGCAATGGTATACTTCCTACAAATAAATCTTGCCAAGAAAATCCTATGACAGGATTGCCATGTCATAATCAACCTGAATATATACAACACTAAGTCCTATCCGATTTGTAATCAATCCACTCCTTTGGGCTTCATATAAATATACCATTTACTAAAATATATGAACCACCAATGGTTGAGCTATTTCTGGACGAATAGCTCAACCATTGGTTTGTCCCATCAAGTGCGAGGTCTGCCCAAGGGCCACTTGTGGTCTCTTGGTATCCAGTTCGTTATTCAACATGTCAATCGGTTGTCTTTTGTTCGTGCTGTAAAAGTGGTATTAAAATCCTCTTCTTTCTTGCTTTAGAAAATCAGTTTCCTTTTATAATTGTTACAAAATTAAGAATGCAGTAAAGGCGGAGAGCAATTGGAAGATTCAATTCCTCACTTCTCCAAGAACAGACTCAATTGAGTCCCAGAGAAGGTTTCATATCTGAATGGCAAAAGCAATTACTTAGACAGTTTGCAAGAAAGAGTTGAAAGATATAACCCAAACAGAGAGATATTTGTCAAATACTAAGCTGGATGGTCTCATCATACCAGTTTCCCATGAGGTCTCTTCCAACTCTATTATTCTATTACTCTAATTCATGTTACTACTAATGAGAATAAAGAATTTAGCAATTATGCTTATAAATAGCTGTACTAAACATAGACCACATATGTACAGAATCTGGTTTTACATTCTGATCTGGAGAAAAAATAAGCATCAACATCAGGACACAATTCCAAAAGGTTACTTTATGAACTTTGGTGACAATTCAAATTTTTAATCTTATATAACATTGCTCATAATTTAAAAAGACATCTTGGTATGTTGTAATATGAAGGGGGAGATATATTAAAGTTGCAAATCTTCCTGTTGTAAGTATATACTGTGCCCTGAAACAACAATGTATATAACAAGGAAGAACATGGTTAATAGCTAACAGATTTAAGAATATAAAATCATTTTTTTTAAAAAAGAAAAAAAAGAAAAAACTATCCCCATCCCCCACCATTGCAAGCAATGTCAGGACATTTATTTAGACTCATGTCTATAGCTGATCTAATCTTTCCTTAAACTGAGGTGTGAAGAGAATAGGTTTTGAATATTGCTTATCCAGAACATCTCCAACTCTGCCAACCAAATCTATCTACTCTATTTCTCCCAAGGCTAGAGAGATGATGGTTATGAAAGGGACAGCAAAGAGGTGGTGAGATATATGAGATCAGAACCCTATTTCTGTCATCAGCAAAAGATTTCCACTACATCCTATGCTATCCCAGGGACCATGGGATTAGAACCTTAGGTTCCCATATGTTCCACTTCAGAATGTACATCCATAGGATTGCATGTATACTCAGATGCCCAAAGTAATCTCCATATTCTTGGGATCACTGCAATGGAGAATACGTTTTTTTCATGTGAACTTGCAGGATATCTCTCTTCAGTTCTGAAAAGTCAAGATAACTCTTTACTAGGATTAACATCATTATACGTATTAATACTGTCATCCAACACCAATGCACTCTTAAAGAAAAGCTTCGACAATGGCTGGTCCTCGGTTTTCAGGTAGAATACACAGTGAAATACAGAGCATGGTACACCTGAGTGCTGCTGAATGCCTTCTTATGAAAAGACGCTTTTACTTTGTTTGCAAATCACCCTGGCAGTCCCACAAGACTCAGTACTGCCAAGCAGGAAGATTCTCATATGCCAATGGTTGTTCATATACAGGCAGCACTGGGTTGATCAACAATTACTTTCCTCAAGTTCCATGCATAGCATTTTGCTTCTTGAAGCATCAGATTACTTTTAAAGCTTCTAAGACAAAATATACCACTTTTTCTAAATCCAGTATTAGAGATATATATCTCCAAAAAGTACTCTGAAACAAACATTGTAATTATAACCTTAGCCCAGACATTTAATTTATTTCTATACTATTCTAGCTACATTTCTCCAAGTCAACTGCCTTTCTCTGTTTCTCAACTGTCAACAACGTATTTCAACAGATTCCAGAAAATGCCAAAGTTATGCCACAAGGCTGGAAAAAAGGAAAGAACCAACAAAGGAGGTTGCCCACAAGAAGGTGGTATGCAAGTCAATTTACCCTTTATACGAGTATTCTAATGATACTGATGGCCAAGAAACCACTTTTTCAAAATATGAGCATCCTGGCATAAAACACTGCCCCTGAAATCTGGAATAAAGGCACACTATGAGAAACAGAACTGTCATTTGGAAATTAATGTCATTTCCCAAATTTCCCAGTTTTAGGGAGAAAACATTGTTTAAAAGATGCACCAGATTACCTAGACAAATCCACCTTCCCCGGAGGATGAGTTTCATAAAAATCCATCAGTTTTTTCTCCAGTAGGGCATTAAAAGAGGGTCCACAGGACAAATCTACACATCACAGTCTAATTACACATCAGTCTGAAGCACTCAAAGAAAAAACCCTATTAAAAATCAGAGTAGGAGTATTCAAGCCATTAAAAGAGAGACAGAGGCGTGACTCAAGTAATGACACCCCAGTGAAGGCAACTCTTTCATAGCCCAGCCCTTGTCCTCTCCTTCAAAGGAGGTGGAGAAGTACATACAAGCACCTCATTAGGTTCCTTCTTTAGAGGAAGCCAGAGAAAGAAAAGCCCTGGGCAAGGCAAGAGGGTCTGGACTTTGGGGCATTTCTGATACACAGCCCTTTTGAAAGTTGGGGAGGGGACTTAAAGCTCCTCCTGACAAACCAGGAATTCTTTGGCACACTCAGCATTTCAAGAGACAGCAGAGGGAAAGAAGGGGGAGGTGATCCAAACAAGAGGTGCCAAGTTTCAAAGCCAAAGGCTTCTCCCTGGGGTTTCAAGTGGAAACAGAGCAATCCCAACAGAAGTGTGAAACTCTAAGCGTGTGGGGATGAGTATTTCTTTTAGGCATGCCATACTACACAATGTAAATATCAACATGAGAAATAAAAAGGAGGAATGAAGGAGGAGTAAAAGATGAAAAGAAAACAATTTTTAAAAAAATATTTTTGCTTCAACTTTTGTGGATGCAAAGCCATTTGTTCGGATGCAGTGCCTAATGATATGAAGTCCTCAAGTATAAAGCATCAATATGAGTTTGCATAAATTTACATCCTGAAATCAAAGAGCACAGCACTTTCTATGGGTTGCTCCACAAATACCCTGACATTTTGGAAAGTCCACAAACATGCTAGCATTATGGGCACTTCATAAGCACCTTGATATTTGACAAAGGACAGTATTCTACAACTGTGCCTCCTAATCACAAGAAATTTGTATAGGATTGAGCCAAAAGTGAAGCCATTTCAGCTCTCCAGAGCTGAAATGCTGATTTAAATGGGTACACTTAACCATCCCCTCCATTGAAACTAATGCAGATTTTCTCTGCAAGATCATTTCCAAAAGTTATCACCTCAGTACCAATTCCAGTCCTTTTCCTATGTTACTTGAGAATCCTTGTCCTGTGCCTTTAAAGCACTTTTGACATGGTAACCGTTGTGGTATTTTCTTGGCAAGATTTGTTGGGGGAGAGCTGTGCTTCCTGCCCTGAGGCTGAGACAGTGTGACTCAAACAAAGTCCATGCAGTCGATTTTCATGTCCAAGCTGGGATTCGAACCCTGTGGCCTCTAGAGTCCTAGGATGCAGCCACACTGTAGAATGAATGCAACCTGACACTGCTTTACCTGCCATGGCTCAAAGGTATGGAACCCAGGAAGCTGTAGTTTGGTGAGACACAGTACTCTTGGACAAAGGAGGCGAAAGACCATGTCAAACTAAAACTCCCATGATTCCATAGCACTGAGCCATGGCAGGTAAAAAATACTGTCAAAGTGCATTCATTTTACAGTGTGGATATATCTGCTATGATGACTTGGATTTATTTAATCGGGAGTAAGTATCTGCCACGGCCTGTGAGTGTTGAAGCCAACTCATCTCCCTCTCCTACTTGGCATCCAAAGAAAAAAGAGAAATCATGGGGTTTTTTATCGTAAAGCCTCCCACAAATATAATACATTGAGGGGTCTCAGTGGTGCTTCTCTTTAGGGAAGAACACAGAGCTCAAAGAAGCTCCACTGGCTTGACCACCACCACCACCACCACCACCACCACCACCACCACCACCACCACCACCTCCTCCTCCTCCTCCTCCTCCTCCTCCTCCTCCTCCTCCTCCTCCTCCTCCTCCTCCTCCCCAAGTGGCACCTGCTCCCAAGTTTAGAAAGGATGACTCCCAAGGAAGAAAACCACGTCAGGGGCACTACAGAATGGATGCGGTTTGACGCACACTGCCCTATATCCCAGGATCTGAGCCCAGATTATCTGGCAGTGGAGACTCATAGAATCCAGTTCAAAGCAGAGAATCTGGGATCAGATCCTGGGATATAGGGCCGTGTAGGTCCCTCATACTGCTCCCTCACAGAGGTGCTGTAGTTTTATATGCTTTCATGGTTTTAACGTGATTTTTAAAAAAATATTAATGCTGTTTAATACTGTTTTAATATTTGTATTGTAATAGTCTGAATTGTGAGTCGCTTTGAGTCTCTGTCTGGAGAGAGAAGGTAAGACATAAATAATAATAATAATAATAATAATATACATCACACAGTCCTAGACACTTGGGAAGTGTTCGACTTGTGATTTTGTGATACGAAATCCAGCATATCTATCTTGTTTGCTGTGTCATACAATAATAATAATAATAATAATAATAATAATAATAGATACAGCCTTGGACTGCCCTAGCTCGATGTTATGGATGCCTAGGAGTTGTAGTTTGACAAGGTCTTTCGCCTGCTTTGCCTAAGAGGCAAAAAGAGAACACTCCCAGCACGGAGCCGCAGCAGTTCAAGCACTGGGCTGCTGTGAGTTTTCCAGGCTGTATGGCCATGTTCCAGAAGCATTCTCTCCTGATGTTTCACCTGCATCTATGGCAGGCATCCTCAGAGGTTGTGAGGTCTAACTCTAAAATCAGAACAGCAAATAAAGAACAACACTCAGAAAACAGGAGAATGCCAGACAGTAAATAATCAGGGCCAGCTAACACTTCCCAACAAAGGATTCCCCCAGGTAGGAAGCAGCCAGTCCTTTAAGCTGAAAGGCTATTCAACGTTAATCAAGGTGGCCAACTGCAACATTCACACTTGCCTCAAACTGACAAGTTGTTTCTCCCACCCTGGACTTTCCACAGATATATAAACCCCACTTGCCTAGTTTTCAATAGACTTCACAACCTCTGAGGATGCCTGCCATAGATGCGGGCGAAACGTCAGGAGAGAATGCTTCTGGAACATGACCAGACAGCCCGGAAAACTCACAGCAACCCAGTGATTCCGGCCATGAAAGCCTTCGACAACACATTAAAACAAAAACCACCTACAGGAGGGAACCATCCAAGCCCTCCCGAGAGATGGCCATCCAGAGATGGAGAGGAGGCTCCGTGGGGAACTTGACTCAATCAGAAGGCGGTGTGAAGGGGGCCGAGGAGGCACCCTTTCCTCCTGGGAACACGCTGACCCACAGCCCACTCTCCCCTTCCCCCTCCCCTCCCCACTTCCTTCCCTCACGCTCTCACTTACTTGTCGTACTCTTGTGTCATGTCTGGCAGTCAGGGGGTGGCAGAACTGGCCGGGCTGGTTGGGACGGGAACTGAGAAGGACGAGAAGGGTAGACCGGGGAAGCCAGCTAGTTGAGCCGGGGCGCGCTCGCACGCGCACGCGCACACACGCCTCCTCACACCGCACGCGCAACCGCAAAACCAAACGGGTTGGGCAGGCTTTTTCTTTCTCGCCCGCTTCCCTCAAGAGAGAGAGAGAAGGCTCCCGCGGGAGTCGCAGGTGGACCGGGCGGCGGCTTCGCCCATTGGCTGACGGGATTACGGGGTGGGCGGGGAGATCTCGCGAGCGACGCACTGGTGGAGCAACGGATTGGAGGAGCGCGGGGCGGAGGGGCCGCATAGGTTTCAAGCTGAGCGAGAGAGAGAGAAAAAAAAGAAAACGGCCGGCGCTCGCGCTCCTGCCTCCTGAGAGGCAGCCAATGGGGCTGAGCGCGAGAGGCCTGAGGGCCCCGCCCCCTAGAGAAAGGCACATTGCCTCCACAGGACTGCCACAATATACAGTAGAGTCTCACTTATCCAACGTTCTGGATTATCCAACGCATTTTTGTAGTCAATGTTTTCAATGCATTGTGATATTTTGGTGCTCAATTCGTAAATACAGTAATTACTACATAGCATTACTGCGTACTGAACTATTTTTTCTGTCAAATTTGTTGTATAACATGTTTTGGTGCTTAATTTGTAAAATCATAACCAATGTTGATGTTTAATAGGCTTTTTCTTAATCTCTCCTTATTATCCAACATATTCGCTTATCCAACGTTCTGCCGGCCCGTTTATGTTGGATAAGTGAGACTCTACTGTAGACTCCTATACATATAAATATTACATATAATGATGTATACTTGCCTATATATACATACACAGACATTCACATACACATATATACAGTATATGCACACACACCATGAAATATACTGCCATGAAATATGTACCTATATATTGACATATATATATATATACACACACACACCAAGAAATATGCATGGATGCATTCATATACACATACCCCATGAAATACACTGCCATTAAATATATATATATACACATATACATATCTTCTTCTTCCATCTTTTTCTATCTATCTATCTTCTATCTATCTATATATATTCACAACCCTTACGAAATAATATCCCCTGATGGCGTAGTGTGTTAAAGCGCTGAGCTGCTAAACTTCTGGACCGAAAGGTCGCAAGTTTGAACTGGGGGAGCGGACAGAGCCCCCACTATTAGCCTCACCTTCTGCCAACCCTAAAGTTCAAAAACATGCAAATGAGAGTAGATGAATAGGTACTGCTCCAGTGGGAAGGTAACGGCGCTCCATGCAGTCATGCCACATGACTTTGGAGAAGTCTACGGACAACGCCAGCTCTTCGGCTTAGAAATGGAGTTGACCACCAACCCCCACAGTCAGACACGACTGAACTTAATATCAGGGAAAAACCTTTACCCTTTACCTTAACTACCACCAATTCCTCAATACTTTATTTCCCATACCACCATACTTTGCCACAGCAACGCGTGGCCGGGCACAGCTAGTATATGTATATAGTAGGTAAAGGTAAAAGTTTCCCCTGATGTTAAGTCCAGTCACGTCTGACTCTGGGGATTGGTGCTCATCTCCATTTCTAAGCTGAAGAGCCGGCGTTGACCGTAGACACCTCCAAGGTCATGTGGCCGGCATGACTGCATGGAGCGCCATTACCTTCCTGCCGGAGCGGTACCTATTGACCTACTCACATTTGCATGTTTTCGAACTGCTAGGTTGGCAGGAGCTGGGGCTAACAGCCGGTGTCCATTCTGCTTCCAGGATTTGAACCTAGCACCTTTCGGTCCGCAAGTTCAGCAGTTCAGCGCTTTAACACACTGTGCCACAAGGGGCCCCATTTATTAGTTTAAATGGGAGAAAGCTACACCACTAATGTGTGTGGAGGGAGAGAAGGGAAAGGGAGACAATATGAAAGAAGCTCTGAGTCAATGTATGAACCCCTGTGTTCATATTGTGGCTATTATTTAACAGTCTTTCAGGTTCTCAACCAAAAGTTATTGCTGATCATTATTGATAATTTTTTATCCACTTTCCTTTTCCCCACAGCTATCTGCGGCCCTATCTATACTGATCATTTAATGCAGTTTCAAAACGGCATTGAAGAAAGTAGTTTTGCTATGCAGATGATTACATAGGAAATCCTGGAACCAGTTTGACGCCCAGATGGTGATGACACAAAGCATTTATGAACATCAGCATGCTTTCTTTTTTGTGCTTCTGCAGGTTTTTGTTGTCTTTATGAAGCTAGCATCGAATTAAATGGTCAGGGTAGATGGGCCTATGTCCTAAAGGCCAGCTGAATTCAAGTTTCGTTAAATTTGTTCAGATCTTTAAAAGCAATACCTTTGACAACAGTTCAGGAAAATGAAACTTCAGGCCAATTGTCACTGTATACCTGGCTTCAAAAATTTGCTGAGAAATAACCTAAACGCGCTAAGCTGCATCTTATCAGTTTCAACTGATCAGTGTGGTCTGGTCATTGGTCCCCTGAACCGCCATATTTGGTGTGACCTACTGTAACTCTGAAACTCTTGCACAATGCTCTTTCTCAGCACAACATTTAAAAATCCCTAAAATGAAAGGTAAGGAATCTGATCTCCAGATGTCAGTGGGATTCAGGGTCTCATCAGTCCCAGCCAACATAGGTAAAAAAAGGATTTCCCCTGACATTAAGTCTACTCATGTCCGACTCTGGGGGTTGGTGCTCATTTTCATTTCTATGCCATAGAGTTGGCATTGTCCGTAGACGCCTCCAAAGTCATGTGGCCAGCCGTTACCTTCCTGCCAAAGCGGTACTAGTTGATCCACTCACCTTTGCATGTTTTTGAATTGCTAGGTTGGCAGAAGCTGGGGCTAACAACAGGAGCTGACTCTGCTCCCCGGATTTTAACCGGTGACCTTTCGGCCAGCAAGTTCAGCAGCTCAGCCGTTTAACCTGCTGCGCCACCCAGCCAAACACAGTTAACTATTAAAATGACAAGAACTGGAGTTTAAAAGCAGCCATATAAATATTGAAGTCCCACTCCTGGCTTAACTTAACCTGGTCTTGGATCCCATATTGGATGCAAATCTTGTGCATACAATATAATAACAATTGTCCAGACAACATATTATTGGGTAGAGTTTGGAAGTTATTTCTTTGGACTGTAACTTCCAAAATCCCTTAGTGAACTATGGGTATTTCCAAAAAGGGTAATTTTTTTGAGCTTTGCTGCAAGATCATGGTATATTCATGGGGTACATGGCCTTCCAAATATTGTTAAATCTTATCTTCTAGCCACTCTAGTTAGTATAGCCAATGGCAAAGAATGCAAGGATTTACTATTCAATGATACCTGGAGTGCTGCATGATTCCTACCCAGTATGGAAACACTCAATTTTTATAGGAAGCCTCCTTCCTTCCTCAGACCAGTAACCCAGCTTGCCCAGTATGGTCAGTGACTTTCCTACAGCTCTTGGAAATTCCAAGCAGATCCTTTCTCATTGCAGCCCTTTACTATACCACCATCCCACATAGGAACTGTTTTGTAATGTGTGATGGTACACAGACAACCTTCTCTGTAACTACATTTAATAGAACATCAGCATTCCAGCAAGAAAATGGGATATTCTCATTAGCGAAAACACTGAGATTCTTCCTATGAATATGGAGATTTAACCCCACTTTATGCTATGTTCCTTGATGAGGGAAGTATACACGTCAAATAAACAACTTAAAACTGTGCATTTTAGAAGGAAGGAGGATTGTACTAGAAAAGCAACAGGCACAACATGGAAAAGCTTTTTGGCAAGGAGACTAGAATTCCAATTATTTCTCAGTCAACATGAACAACATTGGGTATTTTGAGAATTGTCTTCCAAAAGGTGACTGCCAAGTGCTTCCAATGGGTGTAAACTAAATAATTCCTTTGGTATGCCTAAAGGGAAAAGAGGTCATAAGGAATTAGATTGTAATTCTATATTCACTTCACCAAATGAGTCAAGCATGATGGCACTCATGTCTTCATAAATGTCTTGATAGTGTTGTCGACCGCGTTTCTGGGGGATCGGGCCCCTTAAGGAGAGAGCCGATCCGGTCCTGAGGGAACGGACCTTGGCGAAGCCAAAAGAAGAATATAAGCCGCAATACAACCTGAAGCCTGAAATGAAGAAGGTCCGCCAAGTTGAAGGAAAATCCGCCAAGGAGTTTTTATTGAGCAATTCAGCTGAAAAGGACGCTAATAGCGATCATTCAATCTACTAGCGTAACATATGTTTCAAATAAAGTCATATTTATACAATGTTTCGGTCTGACAGCCCTTTGAATTTCCCGCCCCGCTTCCCCGCCCATCTGATCGCGGATAGGCTGAGAGGTTGAACGAGGCGGGCTTTCGTTTCCCGCCTTGCTCTGCTGGCCCAATGGGGAGCCGTTTTTTGTCCCCCCTCGGGCCAATCAGAGAGGAGGAGGCGGGAGCTATTGAAACAATGAGGTGACCGGACAGGAAATATCAGATTAATTCTGGCCCAGCCGATTTCTAAAGGAATTAATGGCACCCATCAAGGGTGTCCGGGGTCCTGTCACGTTCACAGATTTTAGATATGCCTTGGGGTGTCAGACGGGAAGTGGTGATGGGTGGTGATGAGCCGTCATTGACGGGCCCCACAGGGTGCCTTCCAGCGGCGTCCTGGCCTGGGATATGACAATGTTTGCCTTGGGGGCGAGTCACCTTTTGGAATTTGGTGACTCTAAACCCTATATTGTCCATGCGATCGGAATGAGATTGGATTAAACTGTGGCAGATTATCCTTTTGTTTTTGGGAAGGGAGGTCTGGGTCATGGGGCTAAGGTTCACGTTGGGGTCATAATATTTCCCATTTGATTTCATGATTTGACAATTATATGGGATAAAGTGAAAATTAAAATAAAGTTGGAACATAAACCCAGCTGGGAAAAACACATATTTTCCGGGGATCCCAAAGAGTATAAATACATATAGGCAGATAGGTAGATTTCGAGGAAATAAGGGAGAATCCATAAAGGTGGGTTACATTGCATAAAGGGGAATCATGAATGATATAACCAATTGCTGGGGAACCCAATATGGAGATTCATAAGAGTGGAGTTCTAGCAGCATAATTTCACAATCCATGAAGTTAGCCCAACGATTAGAAATTCATACAGCAGTGAGTCATGAGAGTGTCCAAGTACATAGAATATGAAAATTCACAAATACATGAGGAAAAAGAGTTCATCTGTGATGGGAGGAATTCGTAGAGATGGCATGGGGAAGAGGCACATGTGGGTTGCAGTCTTTGGAAGTATAGGATTTCATAAGTCCAGGGGTAGGTCTGGGGAAGAGTGTTCTTCTCCTTCATAAAATCATGAAAAGTATGAATGAAACGTGGAGGGCACCCGTCCGGGCACCCCCTGGCAGCTGCAGAGGGCGAGGGTCCTTGGAGAACTATGTCTCCCCAGCGAGAGAGCGATCCCCCCCATCCCCAATTCACAGAAAGGGGCTAGGGATCTCTTAAACCCTTTCCGCGGGGAGAGGAAAGTCCGGGATAAGGCAGCAGTTTAGCTTGAAAGGAGCCGTCGGTCCCGTTTGACAGTCAGCTGTTGAGGTGCCGAAAACTGGACCGATTCCGGTTCTGCTGGTTGTCTTCGAGTCAGGAGCCTTAGAAAGGGTTAGGACTAAAAGAGGAGCGTTCTAGGGGTAATTTTGATAGAGATATGAGCCAATTTGTATCGACCACCATATTAATCTATGGCTGAGAAACCTCATCCGGAGTTAAAGGGACGGGAGGGAGAGAGAGAGATTGCATGCAAAGGAAGGAGTCAGAGAAAAGATACAAAATAACCAGATAGAGAGGGTTACTGTTAAAATAAATGCTACTTTTATTGGGGGAATTTGTTACATAGTTCAGGGAAGGGGAAAATGAAGAAAAAAGATCTCTTAATAATAGTCTGCTGCGGTCCCGTTCCGTTCCTTTTGTGAGCGATCTACGGAACTCTCCGCTGCGTTTTTTAAATCAATTAGAAAGCTGGGGTGACGGTCATCATATTCCCCACTCGGTAAGGGCGGGGCGAAGTGGGAGGAGCCCATTTCGCCCCTGCCCTACCGCATAAACATTATAACCTCTTAGCGGCAGCATGGCCATCTGCTGAGAGGGGTTCAAATGGTTCTTTTTGCGACAAATTTGGAACAGAGCGGGCAAATGCGACCAGCAGCAGCTTATTATTAGAAGGAAAAGGATTACAGCTAGAGAAGAGGAGAAATCCTTTGCAAAACCGGGCTAGAATTGACAGGGAGGGTTAGAGAAGAAATGAGGATTAGGGTTAGGGTTAGTACCCTGGACAGCTCCCAAGGAGAAAAATAGAGAGAAAATTAGAACTCACGGCTCCTGATTCAGCATGCTGGACAGCTCCCCAGCGGGGAACCGCGGTATCAGTTCTTCCGAGCGGGGGGGGTTGAAGTGAGGGCCGATTTGACAGCTGTCAAAGTGAGCTGTCAAATGTTTGTAGGTCCAAATGGGGGTGTTCCCGTGGTGCTAGAGGGATGGGATTTGGAGGGGTCCTCGGAGGGGGTCTTGTGCTTCCGTCTCTGGCGTTTGGTCTTTCTCCGGACCTCGGGAGGGTGTGGGTCAGGACAGCTTGCGGGCAGCGGGCCCTGAGGAGGTGTTTTCCGGAACAACACCTTCAGGTCGTCTCCCAGCTCAGCAGTCCACAGGTCTTTGTCTTCCTCGCCGCTGGTGGGGGCTGGTTCTGGTTCAGGGGCACTCTTGATGGATCCTGGCACGGATTCCAGCACCTTGCAAGCGGTGTAGGAGGTCAGGAGGACTTCGAGGAGGTCGGGATGCCATCTTCACCAGGCGCCTCCTAGTGTCCACAGCCAGGTCCAGCACCTCCACCCGGGAGGAGGTCCAAGGGATAGAGAATGCCTCAAGACAGCAAAGAAAAGAGATCACGTGTCCCATCCCCACTCCCCTTCCCCCAAGACCCTAAGTGTGGAGGGTTAGTTTTATAAGGAGGAATAAAAGGAGGAAAGAAAAAATGGAAATAAGTCATTCATACCTTTTGGGACGTTTTCAATACTGAAGGTTCCTCTGGCACCCTTGCAGCCATGTTAGGGCTCCCCACTCGCGCCTGACTCAGCGACCAACAGCGGGGGTCCTGTTTGTGGCTCCATGGGGACGCACCTTCAGCCTCTACCGCCTCTTCTCAGGTGAGGGGGGGTCGCCCTTACCTGCCAGCCTTCTCCTGGTCTCGTGGGGGCGCCCTTTCCTCCCTGCATTAGAAGGGGGATGTTCTTCTGCTCAGGGTCAGCCTTACGACCCCTGCCAGGGGTTGGAGCCAGCTTGTGGGTGGGGGCCTCATCACCGTGATGGCACCCCACTGGTTGCTCTCGCCTTATCTGAGCTGGGTTTCTCAGAGTCCCTTTATAGCCACAGGAGCGGATGATGGTCCTGGTAGTCCAGGTCGGAGTGGAGTGCCTTCCATGTGGGGTGCCAGGATCCCCATTCTACAACTCCCAACGGTCCCTTTTATACTGAGAGAGTGTTAGTAAAATCCCTAACCCATTGTATACACAGTCATTCAAGAGATAGCAAACAAGAGGGAGAGAGAGAAACAGAGAGGATAGCTCAAGGAAGAAAATCATGAGGAAAAGGAACAAAACTTGGTTCCCCACATTTAAAGGACAGACAAAGCTTCAATGTCAAGGCAATCAAACAAAGAATACTACTCAGAGAACAGGGAAGCCCCAGGCAGGACTCAGCCAGTCTCTGAAGATGGAAGGTTTTCCAAAGATACACAATAACCCCCAGAGAGGAGGGGGGCTGAGAGAGAAAGATTCAAAAAGGGGGGTTTTTGCAGGGTTGCCCAAAGGGATTGGGTGAGGAAAAAAGAAAAAAAAGGGAAAGGAGTCTTTGAAGACACAGGATCCTTTTGTTTTAGCAAATTTCAAGGTGTGACCTGACGATTTGGAAAGAATGCCAGATCAGAGGTCCCACTTACAAATTGTAACCAACAAAAATGCAATTTGACAGTCTAAAAATTTATGTTCCTCTGGGATCTTTGGGGAGTTTCTAGAGATTTTGGGTAAAGTTTTGAAAGCAAACAGAAAAGAAGAAGGAAAAAGGGGATTGAACGGTGACTCAAAAATTCAGATTCAGATTGCTTTGAAAAGGAGGGAGAGAGGGGAAAATAATTCTTTGGAGAACTATTGACCCAATATTCAGGAGGCAGATAAAACAGAGGATGGCAATGGATGTCTTATGGTCTCTGAACAGTAAATTCCTCCTTCCCCTGCCTCATCCCCCCCCCAGGGCCCCTCCTTTCCCCCTGTCCCTCTGGCCAAAAAGGACGAGCGAGAGGAAGAGAGGGAGAGATTAAGGGAGGGGGGCTGCAAGGGGGAAGAAGTCTTGGGGTGGAATGGAAAAAAAGGCTTAGAGGGATTCGGTTGGGGGGGGGGGTGGAGAGGGAATAGGAGGTTGGGAAACGGAGGGGAGATGGGGCTGAGAGAAAACAGAGGGCTGGGAAACGGAGGGGGGACGGGGTGAAATGGCAGGGAGTTGGGAGAGTGAGTCTGGGAGAGTGGGATCCCGGGAAGCAGAGGTTCCCTTGAAGGGTCGATTTGGGGGTTCTGGGTCGGTGCAAGACTCCGAACAGGGGGAGAAAGCAGGGGATGAGGTGGGGCAAGGGATGGGGGTCGGGGTTGGTAAGGTGGGGGGGGCAAGCAAATGTGTCCAGAAAATCCTCTGGAGGAGGGGGTAAGGGGAAAAGGGTCTAGGGGGGAATCTTTGGGGGGGTTGTTTTTGGAGCCCAAATCTCTGCATGGGAAGACGTGGACCCCCCTCCCCCCCCCCTCCGATTCTCTCCCTGGCTTAGGGCCATGAACATTGCAGCATAAGCAAGTTGGGACCACTTGCCCTCCCCCTGGCGAGTCACCTTAGGTCAACACTCCGAATTCGGCGACTTGAGCAAGGGGGGGCAAGCTGTTCCCCCTTCAAGGGCCACAAGGGGCCACTTATGTGCTCTGAGTTAGCCCAACCTGGCCTGCACCATGTTTTTCGATGCAAAGCCCACCCCAATTGGCCAGGATCTTTCCCAATGGAGAATCCCTGGGGATGTCTGCTGGGGTGGGACACCCTAGACGCGCTGAACAAACACCCATTCTTGGCTCAACCCCTGCCCAGTACCTGACAGTTAACGGAGTAACGACTCACCCAACCGGCTAGGTGCCGCTCGTCCTACCGAGAGTTCCCTTCACCAAGACTGAATGGCTGGCGTCCGTGGAATCCGCAGGTGCCCCGGGAACACAACCGTTCCCCTACCCCGCGATTCTTGGACCTGTAATCTTACAAGCCAGACTGTTCTCACACGTCCCCCGAGCGCCAGATGTTCCCGCGTTTCACCAGGAATTTGTTACCGAGCCCTGATCCGAAGTGCAATACCTCCAGGGCTCCTCCCACCTGGGTCTCAACAACGGGGCCGGTTCCCTTTTATTTTTACAGGGCGTCCCCTGTTTCTCGTTGGCGCCTTTCCTTCGAGGAGCTAAAAATCTGCTTCCTCCTATCTGGCTCCTTTGTTCAGTACCCTGAATCAGATCTAGAGAGAGAAAGGGACTGCCAGAGAAATTTGGATGTGAAATGAGGTCAAATTGTTGGTCGGAGGGCCCTCCTTGCAGCCGTTTCTCTCCCCAACCTGTTCCAGAATATCTGGACCAAGGTCGCCGCTTGGAATTTTTAGCCTAGAAATTGATCTTTGGAACTTCCAAGCAAGTCCCTTCGTGGTAAAGCCAAATTATGTTGTCGACCGCGTTTCTGGGGGATCGGGCCCCTTAAGGAGAGAGCCGATCCGGTCCTGAGGGAACGGACCTTGGCGAAGCCAAAAGAAGAATATAAGCCGCAATACAACCTGAAGCCTGAAATGAAGAAGGTCCGCCAAGTTGAAGGAAAATCCGCCAAGGAGTTTTTATTGAGCAATTCAGCTGAAAAGGACGCTAATAGCGATCATTCAATCTACTAGCGTAACATATGTTTCAAATAAAGTCATATTTATACAATGTTTCGGTCTGACAGCCCTTTGAATTTCCCGCCCCGCTTCCCCGCCCATCTGATCGCGGATAGGCTGAGAGGTTGAACGAGGCGGGCTTTCGTTTCCCGCCTTGCTCTGCTGGCCCAATGGGGAGCCGTTTTTTGTCCCCCCTCGGGCCAATCAGAGAGGAGGAGGCGGGAGCTATTGAAACAATGAGGTGACCGGACAGGAAATATCAGATTAATTCTGGCCCAGCCGATTTCTAAAGGAATTAATGGCACCCATCAAGGGTGTCCGGGGTCCTGTCACGTTCACAGATTTTAGATATGCCTTGGGGTGTCAGACGGGAAGTGGTGATGGGTGGTGATGAGCCGTCATTGACGGGCCCCACAGGGTGCCTTCCAGCGGCGTCCTGGCCTGGGATATGACAATGTTTGCCTTGGGGGCGAGTCACCTTTTGGAATTTGGTGACTCTAAACCCTATATTGTCCATGCGATCGGAATGAGATTGGATTAAACTGTGGCAGATTATCCTTTTGTTTTTGGGAAGGGAGGTCTGGGTCATGGGGCTAAGGTTCACGTTGGGGTCATAATATTTCCCATTTGATTTCATGATTTGACAATTATATGGGATAAAGTGAAAATTAAAATAAAGTTGGAACATAAACCCAGCTGGGAAAAACACATATTTTCCGGGGATCCCAAAGAGTATAAATACATATAGGCAGATAGGTAGATTTCGAGGAAATAAGGGAGAATCCATAAAGGTGGGTTACATTGCATAAAGGGGAATCATGAATGATATAACCAATTGCTGGGGAACCCAATATGGAGATTCATAAGAGTGGAGTTCTAGCAGCATAATTTCACAATCCATGAAGTTAGCCCAACGATTAGAAATTCATACAGCAGTGAGTCATGAGAGTGTCCAAGTACATAGAATATGAAAATTCACAAATACATGAGGAAAAAGAGTTCATCTGTGATGGGAGGAATTCGTAGAGATGGCATGGGGAAGAGGCACATGTGGGTTGCAGTCTTTGGAAGTATAGGATTTCATAAGTCCAGGGGTAGGTCTGGGGAAGAGTGTTCTTCTCCTTCATAAAATCATGAAAAGTATGAATGAAACGTGGAGGGCACCCGTCCGGGCACCCCCTGGCAGCTGCAGAGGGCGAGGGTCCTTGGAGAACTATGTCTCCCCAGCGAGAGAGCGATCCCCCCCATCCCCAATTCACAGAAAGGGGCTAGGGATCTCTTAAACCCTTTCCGCGGGGAGAGGAAAGTCCGGGATAAGGCAGCAGTTTAGCTTGAAAGGAGCCGTCGGTCCCGTTTGACAGTCAGCTGTTGAGGTGCCGAAAACTGGACCGATTCCGGTTCTGCTGGTTGTCTTCGAGTCAGGAGCCTTAGAAAGGGTTAGGACTAAAAGAGGAGCGTTCTAGGGGTAATTTTGATAGAGATATGAGCCAATTTGTATCGACCACCATATTAATCTATGGCTGAGAAACCTCATCCGGAGTTAAAGGGACGGGAGGGAGAGAGAGAGATTGCATGCAAAGGAAGGAGTCAGAGAAAAGATACAAAATAACCAGATAGAGAGGGTTACTGTTAAAATAAATGCTACTTTTATTGGGGGAATTTGTTACATAGTTCAGGGAAGGGGAAAATGAAGAAAAAAGATCTCTTAATAATAGTCTGCTGCGGTCCCGTTCCGTTCCTTTTGTGAGCGATCTACGGAACTCTCCGCTGCGTTTTTTAAATCAATTAGAAAGCTGGGGTGACGGTCATCAATAGGATTGCTCTGCTATCCACAGAAACTCAACATACTGTGTAATTAACTTAGGGATAAACTGGGTTTCTGAAATGGCCTGAGGATGTCTGGAGCAACTGAATTATCAGATACAGAACAAAACAGAAATGCTCTTTACAATGACAAAGATAATCCAAGTCCTTTGGACAGCACAAAGTTTTGGATTCCTAAAGATTGGCTTGTACATTGCTAAAGAGTCAGCTTAAGAAATGTAAAAGCATGTAAAAAGAAAGCATGTAAAAGCTTTCTTTAAAATGCAGTTTTACAATATAGTTTTTAAGTACAGTAGAGTCTCACTTATCCAACATTCGCTTATCCAACATTCTGGATTATCCAACGCATTTTTGTAGTCAATGTTTTCAATATATCGTGATATTTTGGTGCTAAATTTGTAAATACAGTAATTACTACATAATATTACTGCGTATTGAACTACTTTTTCTGTCAAATTTGTTGTATAACATGATGTTTTGGTGCTTAATTTGTAACATCATAACCTATTTTGATGTTTAATAGGCTTTTTCTTAATCTCTCCTTATTATCCAACATATTCGCTTATCCAATGTTCTGCCGGCCCGTTTATGTTGGATAAGTGAGACTCTACTGTATATTAGTCCCATTGAGAATATCAGATTTGGGATGTTTTGTTTTACTAGGGGGTATCCCCTAATTGCTGTCATTTGGTCATTCCAACAGTCTTTTAATACTAAAGTTTTAAAAGAATGGGCTAAAGGAGTGATGTATTATCTAAAACTGTATTTTAAAAAAGTTTTAAAGATATTTTAAATTGAATTTTATTTTGTCAGCTAGAGATTTAGTGTGTGTTTAATACTGTGATCAGTTTTAATGGTTTATTTTAACATTAACTTTTTGTATGTTTTTCACTCTATTACTTTATTAAAATGGATGTTGCCTTGAGTTTTAATTTTTGGAGAAAGGCTGGATACAAATAAGTATGCTATTACTACCACTTCTCTTCTTTATTCCTTTTAACAAGCTTAACTAGTCTCTCCAACCTACTCAGTGAAATCTTAGTGAGATTTAAAAAACAAACAAACTTTTATTTAGAGAAACAGTCTACTGGAGCTTATCCTGAAATCTTCATGGGATGATGTTTGATTTTGATATAATACAAAGTTTATGGGAGAAAGAAATAATCTTTCTCTAATTTTTAAAGGATTTTTCCTGAAGTAAAGATAACACTTGGCTTGATGCTGCTCAAGTACCAGTTTTACAATGCATTGAGTGTGTTTCCTACTTACTTTCCATATGTTATAAGCAGGTCTTTCAGTCAATTTAAATGAATACCTCAAATGGGAAGTTGTGGTTCACACATGATTGTTGCTGTGGGCAGATTGATTCATTCTCCAAAGACAGTTCACACCACGGCAGAAATACACTCCTAATGTTGCATACATTAATGGGCTGGGATGCTTCTGACTAATGGACAAGTCAGAAGCAAGGGGAAAAAAGTTTGTAACACTGCTCTAACTATGCAGAGCTGAGTTTACATCATGAGGTTCCTGGTACTCGAGGCAGAAATGTTCTTTGTATAGGCTCTTCTCCCTATTTGTTTTGACACCATCTAGGCTGGAAAAAAGAACATGTATCTTCTAAATGTTGATGAACTACCTTTTCCCATAAAATTCCAGTACTGTCCAGGTTGGCAGTGGTGGGAATATTATAGGATGGGAATCAGAATTGGAAAAGGAACATCTGGTGTGCCACTGGTTTCTAGCCCTCATTTAGGACTCAGATGTAATTTAGGGCAAGAATGTACAACTATGCCTTACATATGCTTTAAACTGCAATTCCCAGTAACACCCCCCCCCCCCCCCACACACACAAATGGCTAGTGGATGGGAAATTGCAATCCCACAGCATCTGGAAGGTCAGAGTTGTCCATCCCAGGAGTCACAGAAATACTGAAAATTGGAGTGTTTCAGTGAACTGTGGATGGTGAAGTTTATGTCTGAAGAGCTCCAATTAAGAGGTGCTGTGAAGCACCTTTTCAAAATACATAAGCAAGAATGCCCTTTTCAAATGCAACATTCCCAATATGTTACTCATTGCCTTATATCTATGGTATTTCCCATTGTGTATCCTCACAACATCTGTATAAAATGGGTGTGAGTGATAACAATTTCATCTGCATTTACTCCCACTGTTTCAATTTGACATTGTGATTTGTTGCTCTTTGGTTTGAACCCTTCTGAAATATGATTGAAATGTATACTGTCAATCAAAAAGCCTGAATAACTCTGAAGGCACCAGATTCCAGCTGATTTGGGGACCTAAGTAAGGTCTAGTCAGGTTAGTAATTGGATAAGAGGCAACCAAGGAATGGCAGGTACTGTAGGCTATATTTTTGGAGGAAGGTAACTGCAAACTATCTCTGTGTATTCCTTGCCTAACAAAACTCTTATGACATGGAGTCCACATATTGTAAATCAACAGGCAACTAGAAAGCAGGGACTCATGCATATAAGGTGATACAGCAAATGTTTTTCGAACACAGCCCTCCAGATGATGATCTGCAACTTCCATCAGGCCTTATTAGCATTGAAAATGGCTCTCTTATGCATTCTCCTTCCTTCCATAGGGAAGCCAGGATGATGCCTTCTTGGTCTTCCTTTCAGTGGCAAAACTTTTATTTTCCAGCAAGCTTTGGGAAACTGATTTTAACAAAAACATTTATGGTGCTATACCATTTTTAATCTTTTTTCATTTTAATCGGTTTTCATTGGTTTGACTTTATATGTTTTTAAATTATATGTAGTCTATTATATTCTGGCTTTAAGTAAGCCACCTTGAGTTCCAGTTTAGAGAAAAGTAGGATATAAATTAAACAATAGATGAATGGAACACAGTGTTCCTTGATCTGATGGCCTCTGGATTTTTTGGACTACAAGGCTCCCTATTCCTGACTGTTGATGCTGCTGTTTGGGGTTGATAAGAGGTGAAGTCCAAAACATGTACAGAATATCAGGTTAGGGAAGGCCAGAGGCAATTTGAAGTTGGGTCGCATCCAATGAGCTGCATGCAATGGCATGCGAAACAGAATTATTGTATTAGTAATATTCCTGGACCCACCTTTCACCCTTGAATGGTCAGGCAGCAGCTGAAGCCATGGTTGATTCTGCCATATTAAGCTAGGAAGGTCAGATCTAGACATAGTGAGACATGCCATATAGTGCAATCCCCTGCATGGTGTAGAGATGTGAACGTTAAGATTACAACCCTGGAGACCAGGATTTGAGCCTTTGCACAAGTGCACTGGGGGAATTTAGGCTTGTCTGAGGAAGGCACATCCCCTCTGAACAAATCTGGCCAAGAATACTCTGTGACAGGCTCACTTTAGGGTCACCATAAATCAGAAAAGAACTGAAAGAATCCAACAACAAAAATGTGTGTGTACAGTATTATGTACTCAAAGTAGAGAACAAATCAAGAATAGCGCTAGAAAAACAAAAGCACACTCTTAAAACAATCATTTTCTTATTTCTTATTTTCTGTTTTCTTATTTCTTAACCCACTCAAGAAGATAGTCAGCTTCTTGGTCAGTTACATGACTAAGGACAGCAGGTGAAGTTAAAGCCAAATAGTATTTGACTGAGCACTCAAAAACAATATGAAGAAAATCCTTCCTCTTCATAAAGGAGAGCATAAGCATAGATAAGAATGCTGATTCTTGCTGAATGCTTTTGGGAAGAGACAGGGAGCTACAATTTAAATGCGCATACAAGAGGTAGTCAAAAGCTGTTGTCGTGAAGGTACACACCTTGCCCTTGGGCTCTCTAGACCCATTTGACAGCTTGAGAAATGCAGCTCCACCTCAGTGTAAGGGTGGCCAGACCCAAAGCGCTTGTGCTGAGCTTGGGACACAACTTTCCCTGCAGTTGGGATCAGGCGCTGCCACGTTTCTGTAACTGTTAGCTAGGATTATAGCAACCAAGGATTGACTGAACAAGTAGAGAGGAGCTGATACCATATTTTCCTGAAATATATATCACCATATCTGCAGGAGTTGCAAGAACTAATAAACAAACAAGGATTTAGTTCAGTATACCCATTTTGTTATCGAACTCTCCAGCATCCAAAGTAGATTACAGCAAATTATGAATTTACATTCAATATTGAAACAGTGACAATATTGAAAAAGACTAACATAACTCTTTGAAAAAGGTTTTGCTTGACTACTTAGAAAAAAAAAGCCGTGCATGTAAGCAAACATTTTTAAAAATGGTAACTAGAATCATAGAGTTGGAAGAGACCTCGTGGGCCATCTAGTCCAACCCCCTGCCAAGAAGCAGGAAAGTCGCATTCAGAGCACCCCCAATAGATGGCCATTTAGCCTGTTTAAAAGCCTCCAAAGAAGGAGCCTCTACCACAGTCCAGGGCAGAGAATTCCAGTGCCGAACAGCTCTCACTGTGAGGAAGTTCTTCCTAATGTTCAGGTGGAATCTCCTTACCTCTAGTTTGAAGCCGTTGTTCTGGCTCCTAGTCTGCAGGGCAGCAGGAAACAAGCCTGCTCCCTCCTCCCTATGACTTCCCCTCACATATTTATACATGGCCATTATGTGTCCTCTCAGCCTTCTTTTCTGCAGACTAAACATGCCCAGCTCTTTAAGCCGCTCCTCATAGGGTTTGTTCTCCAGACCTTTGATTGTTTTAGTCGTCCTTCTCTGGACACATTTCAGCTTGTCAACATCTTGCTTCAATTGTGGTGCCCGGAACTGGACACAGTATTCCAGATGTGGTCTGAGTACCAAAGCAGAATAGAAGGGTAGCATGACTTCCCTGGACCTAGACACTATACTCCTATTTATGCAGGCCAAAATCCCATTAGCTTTTTTAACTGCCACATCACATTGTTGGCTCATGTTTAACTTCTTGTCCACGAGGACTCCAAGGACAAGCTCACTCAGGAAGATGATACAAACAAAAGAGCAGATAGAAAGGGCTGACAAAATGGGCAAAGGGGGAAGAGATGCTGTTGTCCCCTATGGATGGAAGTGTCATCTGTTTCATTTCCTTTTCTTTTGCAGACCTCCAGAAGTTGATGACTAATACTCCCATGAGCAATAGTTGTTGGCAAAGCTTGTGTTGAGGAATACTGGGAGTTGCAGTTCAACATCTGAAGTCTGCGTTTAATTTTTTCTTTAGAGCTATCTACTTGCAGCATTACTATATACTTTTGAAAGAGGTAGAATGTTCAAAATAATATGGCCTATTGACTTCTGTACTGAAGAACTATATCTTATTTACTCAGGTGTATCAATTAATTTCTTGAGATCAAATTATTGTATCAAGAATCTAACACATTATACCGGACCAAGTCTTCTCATTCTGGAAGTGGGAACATGATAAGCACCTTAATTCCTTTTTTTGGAGCTCAAGGAAAAGAAGAGTGAAGTTTACAGCAGTGAATGGCAGAGTGGGTTAGCAAAATCTGTTCATCTTATATCAGGGATGTCAAACTCATTTCCATCGAGAGCCACATTTGCCATATGGCAGCCTTCAGAGGGATGTTGAATCCATGGATGGAGAACCCAACTATCATTTTTAAGATAGTGGTTGGTGCTCTTTAGTTTTTACCCAGTATGGATCCCAGATATTATTGAACAACAACTCCCATCACTTTTGTTTATTGGGCATGTGGGATGGAATTGCAAGCCAAAATCACTTGTGGTTCTGAGGCTGGGGAAAGCTTAAAGCCAGACATCATATCCACCAGTCTTGTATCTACATTCAACCCCTACTCTCCTGACTAAACAACAAACTGCAGCATTCCAGATGTTACTGCATCATAACTTCCATTAGCTCTAGCCATGATGGCTAAGGAACAGGAATACAGGAGTGCAGCAACTGGAGGGCTACAGAAAATGACACAGAAAGCCAAATTCAGCCTGCAGACCTTAAGTTTGACACATGTGATCTACTGTGATGCCTCATGGGCCTTGTAGTCCTGCTCCTAGTGCCATCGTGGCAGATGAAGACGAAAACATGGGGTTTTCGCCGGTTCAACAAGAGCCGGAGTCCTTTCACCTGCCGGATGTTGATGTTTGTCCCCAAGAATTCAGTAAAACAGACCTTGGACATTCCTCGCCTCCGTTCCCTAGAAAAGAATCCTACTGTGCTGACAGAGGAGTCAGGGAACAGAATCGCAGGAGTTTACGGATTGCTGCCAAACAACAGGCTGATTAGACCTGCTTCCCTTGGGAAATTCTAAGGAGTCTTGCATCTGGACAAAGTTGGGTTTCGCTTCCCGTTCTCTAGGGAAAGAGATTGTTGGCGGGAAAACGAGACCCCAATATAGGTGCCTGACGCGGGAGAATCTTTGCGGAGTCAACAGAGCAGCTTCAGGAGTAAGATCGTGTGTGGACTTCGTAACCCCAGTTCCTTGTTTCCCGGATTAAGTAATCAAGACTTGCCTCGCTTGCTTTTAACCACGGACCTTGTTCCAAGAATCACTGTTGCCTTGTATCCAGCCTTGTATCCAGCCTTGTATCCAGCCTTGTTTCCAGCCTTGTTGTCAAGCTACCTAGGACTCCTGAGACTCAGACATTTCCCCACACTATTGCTTGGCAATAGTGTGTGTTTCGGTATTGGATAAAGAACTTTGAACTCTAATATCATTTATTGGACAATATATTTTTGGACTATATTTGACCTCATTTGAAAGGTCTGCTTCTGAACTATATTCTTCACTTGTTTTTATTGCTTTTATATATTTCCTTAATAAAGATATTAGATAGAGATTGGCCTCCGTGTATGGTTCTTGGTGCCCTGCTGCCAGGGGTCTGACATCTACATCATTCACCTCCTCATTCACTCACCAAGTATTCTTTTCACAGTAGAAACAGGTTGTTCGAGTGCCAAGCAAGGGCAATACCTAAACAGGTACAAGCAACTGAACTTCCCTTCAGTAAAAATACAATGGCAAAAACACTGTTAGTACAAAGGGCATACAATTGTGCTTTTCAAAGGTATGGCTACACTTACTAGGTTTTAAATCTCGCCTGCTTCACCCGCAAAAGTGCTTACGGAAAGAGAGAATGCTCAGCTAGGACAAAATGGAAAGGGTTTACATGAATATTTGATTCAGTACAATTATAGCAATGCTATAGAATGAAAGCATTCCATGAAGCAACAATCAAATACATTTTAGCATCTAAAGGGAAAAATCCAAGTGGTTCCACAATCCATCTCAACTTTTGATTTTTTTTTTCATGTTAGGAGCAACCGGAGTTGCTTCTGGAGTGAGAGAATTGGCCGTCTGCAAGGACGTTGCCCAGGGGATGCCCGGATGTTTTGATGTTTGCCATCCTTGTGGGTGGCTTCTCTCATGTCTCCGCATGGAGCTGGAGCTGATAGAGGGAGCTCATCCGCGCTCTCCCCGGGTGGGATTCGAACCTGGCAGCCTTCAGGTCAGCAACCCAACCTTCAAGTCACAAGGCTTTTATCCCCTAGGCCACCGAAGGCTCCAACTTTTGATTTAAAATGCTAAACAAACAACAGATAACACAAACAACAGATACTTTGTCATCTGAAAACATTGTGGCCCATGAATCAGCAGCAAAACAGTTCCCTGCCACAAAATTTATGACCACACCATTAAAAAACAATATTTTTATTTTTAGAAACAATATTACAAAAGGGCGACAAGTCAATATATTAAAGTAATTTTTACATGCTTTATTTTCAATAAAAAGAGGCAATACTGAAAGAAAAGAAAATTTTGTAATATTACTGGCACTGAATGGGAGAAAAATGATTAGATTAAGACATCTTCCCAGCTGCAATTTCTCATTTTGTATGGACCATTCAACCCATTTCATCTGGATCATTTCAGTTATTACAGGACTCTGTTCCCTCAGGATGCATTCACTTTCTGGAGGTTTTGAACACTGTGGTTTTAAGAGAAAGTCTTGAATTAAAAAGTTTATGCTCCAATACACATACTTCCTCGTGGATAAGAGAAGGTTGTACTCGCAGAAGGAAGGAGAACAGATTCAACACGAATCGGTAGGTATGGGGGAAGTCTGATTCTTTGAAGTGTGCAAAATGACCACACCCCCTATAAAAAAAAGCGAAAGTGAAGAAAGTATCATAAATCTATTCTAATGACATTATTAAAAGGGGTCTATCCAACAATGCTCTTCTCATATCATTACAACTAAGCTTTTAATTAATATTTACAATCTCTTTGTGACAATTGTTCTCAGACTAACTCAATTCCTATTTTAACCAGCTAACTTACTATCAAGAACAAAAATTGGTCACACCTGTAAAATGCATCCATCTTTTTAGTGTTCATAGAAGGCATCTATTAAGGAAAATATAACTGAGAAGCAAAGTAAAAGGTAAAGGTAAAGGTTTTCCCCTGACGTTAAGTCCAGTCGTGACCGACTCTGGGGGTTGGTGCTCATCTCCATTTCTAAGCCGAAGAGCCGGCGTTGTCCGTAGACACCTCCAAGGTCATGTGGCTGGCATGACTGCATGGAGTGCCGTTACCTTCCCGCTGGAGCGGTACCTATTTATCTACTCACATTTGCATGTTTTCAAACTGCTAGGTTGGCAGGAGCTGGGGCTAACAGCGGGCGCTCATTCCGCTCCTGGGATTTGAACCTGGGACCTTTCGGTCTGCAAGTTCAGCAGCTCAGCGCTTTAACACACTGCGCCACCACCAGAGGCTCCAGTACAGCCCTTATTCCACATAAGTATTTTCCAGTCATTTCATTTTGGATGACATAAACAAGGAAAATAGGGATTTCTCTATTCACTGATGAGGCTATCTGATCAGCGAAGTGCATTTCATCATTCTTGCTTAGATACAACATTGTACATCTAAAATATTTTTAAAAACTGGTAAATGAGAAGAAATATATTCAGATAGCTTCACAGGATCAATGCAGTAAAATTCAAAGCAAATTTAATAAAATGTAGACTTCTGCATGATTGTTTTAACAATAGACTCAACACAATGTATTCCAAATTCTTTACATACTATGATATAGTGTATATATGACAACTACGCCTATCTAGCACAAATCACCAACAAGAGTGTCAAATACTTACATTGTGCACAGCTTAGTAGTACCCAACCAATAGTTTTTGTTCAGAGCTGGAAATACGAAACATTTTTGAGGCAAAATTCCAGCAAGGCTGTGCTTATAAAAATAGGTCTTGTCAGTACTTTCTTCAGTCCAATTCAGCTGGAAAGCTGAAGGTTTTTGCTTCTCAGGTGGTGGTGTGGAGCCGGACAGTGTACGAAATTGCTTTTGAAGGTCCACTACCATTTCTGAACAAAACAGAAGATCATAGCTGTAAACTTCAGCACAAATTAGTATCACAGCACACAGATAAAACCTGTAGCTTTTAGGAAGCAAGCACTACACGTCATACTCACATTCCACACTCACTTTATTTCTTAAATGTTTAGGAGCGGAGTGGCAACCATGTGGCTTGTCTGATGTTTTTGAACCGGGCATTCCTTATCTCTGGCTTTACTAATGAGGGCTGCTAGCAGTGGCAACCCAAAAACATCCAAAAGGACCCATGATTCCTATTTCAAGTTCAGCAGTAGTGCTGATTGTAAAGTAATAGCACAATTTTCTTGAAGAAGTATAATAATGGTGTCATCATCCTGCAGAATTTGGATACCTTGTGATGCATATTCTAAAGGCTTAAATACTCTTCAGGATTACATCAAAAGAAGCATTTTCAGAAAACAGTGCCGCAGCTCTAGCTTGCTTGAAGTAAACAGTGCAAAAAGACAGCAGGGCCCTCCTCTTTCCCAAGATGCTGAAGACAAATTATTTACAGTATTTGAAGAAGAGAAATCGAAGAATAACCCTTAGGGCAGTGGTTCTCAACCTGTGGGTCCCCAGGTGTTTTGGCCTACATCTCCCAGAAATTCCAATCAGTTTAGCAGCTGTTACAATTTCTGGGAGTTGAAGGCCTAAACATCTGGGGACCCACAGGTTGAGAACCATTGCCTTAAAGGTTACATAATTCGGTAATGCAAGGATTAGGACTGATGACTAGGTCAAGTCTGTCACTAGTTCCTTGCAACAAATTTTGGTTCCCTCTTTGCCCTTGCAGATTTGTTGTGCCATAAATATCATGGTAATCGAATTCTAAATCTCTGTTCTATCAAGGAACAAGCAGTTTGGGCATGAAATTGTCCAGGAAAAATTGCTATCTTCAATTTTTTTTAAAAAAGGGAAAGGAATAGCATGCACACTTACGATGTCTTTTGTGAACTATATACTTTTTTGCTGCTGAAAATAATACCGGTTTCTCACATTTCCATAGACGCCTGCAGATGAAAAAGTTGAGGTATTAGTGTGGAGCAGGGGAGGAGAGAGAATGAACAGTATGTAGCCCTTGATGGGTCTTCGTGGAATCCTTAGGGCCCCACTGATCCCGTGGGCTCCCAACATCACCCCACAAAATACTTTAAAACAGCAAAAATCCACTCCCATATTAATGAACAATTCAAAATATTTTAAACTTTGAAGTGTGCCTGTGGCCTTTTTCAGGTTCCCCAAATCAGGAGATACGGCCCTCTTGCTCTGGATTATGCCCACCTCTGGCCTTGACATCTTGCAGAACAACCTAATGTTACTACCTCTTTGATTTCAGCATTCTTTCTTAAAATATGAGAAATGTAAAAACTCTTTGACTCATATTCTGATTACATGTGATCAAGGGACAGTTACATGTACCCTAACAGGTTGTCATTGTTGTTTCCTTTTTATGGGCCTTCAAGGAGATTTTCACTTATGGCAACAGTTCCATTGGATGTTCTTTGCAAAAATTCTTCAGAGGTTTTTCATTGCCTTCCTCTGGAAAAATGCAACCGGCCCAAGTTCACCCACCAATGTCTTTCCATGACAGAGTTCTGATTTGAGCCCTGGTCTCCCAAAATCATAGCTCAACACACAACCCCACATATTACGTTGTCTGAAAGAGCCATTGCCCCCCCCCCGGTCTGCTTTTTATAGCTGATGTAATGAAAAGTCTCTGCTTTAAAACTGTTGCTGATTGATTGGCTCAAGATGCTGATTGATTGAGATGTGCTGCCTGTGGTTTAATGCATTTCATTTGTGTTTTGCATCTTAAATTGCAATGGTGATTAGGCAACTGAATTGGATCCAGACCTAGGCATGCAGACGGGAGCTGTCAGAATGAACAGCCATATGCCACTCAGGCTCCCAAAATTGCTACAGAGAGAACTGGAACATCTTGCTCAATATGGCAGGGCTCTGCTCAAAGAATGTGCCTCCACTTAATTCCCAATCTTCTGCAACACAATCCCATCCAATGCGTTAATTGATCTGCTTAGAAGCACTTGGGGGGAGGTATTGGATAGCCCCCACAGGGTGAAGAGGGAGAGGAAATTGTTTCTACAAGCCACTCCCATGCAACTAAATCTGGACGCAACCTATTACAGTATTTTAAAATATATTTACAATCGTTCACCTATATATTGTATGCCATTGTGTGAATGCAAATTGGCAGAATAAATAAAATAGAACTAGGCTGGGAAAGCAACATGAAAGAAGAAAGTGAACCTCTTCTGGTCTCAAGGCTTTGATCCTGATGAGGAACACACAATCTGCTCCATATATAGAAAAATATAAAGAGGAGATGTAGCTCAGATCTCCATCATGTCATCTAGTTAAACCCCGAGGGCCACAGAGCTACTGCACCCAATCCAATAAGCCTTTATTGGCATATATAACAAAACAGTGTAAAATGCAGAATATATTATACAATAGAAAAACTTCATGTTTGTCCAACATTCAATTTGCAGACTTCATTCAGGAACCTTGCCAATGTGAGGCAACCCCTAAACAAGCATAGATTAAAAATTAGAATTCACAGGTAAAGGTAAAGGTTTCCCCTTGGCATTAAGTCTAGTCATGTCTGGGGGTTGGTGCTCATCTCCATTTCTAAGTTGAAGAGCCGGCGTTGTCTGTAGACACCTCCAAGGTCATGTGGCTGGCATGACTGCATGGAACGCCACTACCTTCCCGCTGGAGCGGTACCTATTGATCTACCCACCTTCGCATGTTTTCGAACTGCTAGGTTGGCAGAAGCTGGGCCTAACAGTGGGAGCTCAGTCTGCTCCCCGGATTCAAACTGCCAACCTTTCGGTCAGCAAGTTCAGCAGCTCAGCAGTTCAACCCGCTGCGTCACCGGGACTCCTGAAGATTAGAATTACTACCCCAAATATTAATTACTATTTTTTTAAAAAAAAATTAATAGTAGCAAAAGGAGTCAGGAAAATATATTAAAGTATATCTAAAAGGTTTACACAAGAAGAATTTGATTTCCTAATAAAAATTTTGGTCATTAAATTTTATTTTCTATCTTCCAGTTCTGTTTAGAGCTATCACACACATTCTCAATATCAAATGAAAGACTGCTACTTTCTGAACAATATACCTGATCCTTTCTTCATTAAATTTCTTCTGTTCTATATCCAGAGTGTTTTTTATGACTCCATACCATTTTTCAATATCGAAAACTGGAGGTCCTGTAAGAAATGTACTGTCTCTTAATTTTTACTTAATTCTTTTTTTCCCTGGAACTAAAAGCAGCATTTTTGCCTCATCAGAACTGTGCAAGATAGAGAAGGCTATATAATGCAAGATAGAGAAGTCAACCTGATTAAAAAGTTAATTCCCAAGCCTCGGCAAAACATCCTGAACTGATTTTTTTTTAAAGTATTATGCCAATGGTGCATAATGCTATTTGTTTCTTGATATTCTAGGGCAGTGGTTCTCAACCTGTGGGTCTTCAGGTGTTTTGGCCTACAACTCCCAGAAATCCCAGCCGGTTTACCAGCTGTTAGGATTTCTGTGAAATGAAGGCCAAAACATCTGAGGACCCACAGGTTGAAAACAACTGTTCTAGGATAGTTAGCATTCAGCAGAAGAAATCCATGAGTCCAATGAATTACTGGATGTTCTTCGAAGGAATCTAGTTGGATCTGTTCTACATAGTACTATGCATCAATATAATTATTCTGCTTTGCACCCTACAAATATGGTCTTGACAAGAGTTTCTCAAGCAGTGCTCCTCCAGATGTTTTGGACTTCAACTCCCACAATTCCTAACAGCTGGTAAACTGGCTGTGATTTCTGGGAGTTGAAGTCCAAAACACCTGGGGGAGCACTGCTTGAGAAACACTGGCCTTGACTACTGTGTTATATCTCTTGAGAGGAAGAGCTACTGCTGACTGAAACTTGTTAGTTTAAAAAAAAAACCATGCAAAATATAAACTGTTTAGCATGAACAAAGCCGGTGGCAAAGACAAGAATTTGCCTCACAAGAGAGATAGATTGCAATTGTAAAGGCAGTTGGTGATCTCTTTACTGTGATTAACGAAAGATAACTGCATTACAGGTTGAGCTTCCCTTATCTGTGATTGCAAAATCCAAAATTGTCCACATGGGTGGCTTAGGCACTGATAACTTTCCTTTCTTTTGGTTCAATGTACACACATTCTGTTTCATGCTCAATTTTTGCAAAAGATATTGTATGAAATTCCCTTCAAACTATATAAAACATAAACATTGTGTGAGAGGAAGAATATGCAAATATTCCAAAATCCAAAACACTTATGGTCTTAAGCATTTCAGATAATGGATACATAACCTGTATTTACATTCACCCACACAACTTTCTTGTGTTTTGAAAACTGAGGCTTCATCAGTTTATCTGTACTAACTTTAAATTTTAGATACTTTGAACTCCAGTGCATAAGAGTTTACTATCATTCTGACAATGCTTATAGGAAACATGGAAACACCATATGCTCCATATCGCACACAATTCTTTTTTGTGCTTGAGTATGGTTAGAGAGCATCTTTTTCTTTTCAATTCACAGATGCTACCCCCAATCAAACCATCACTACTAGCATGCTAAAAATAGTAGTCTTAAACTAGACTTTATTGAAAATTTATCAATAAAGAAATACTTAAACAAGATGTGGGTGACAGCTCTATCACAAAGTTAACCTATAAATTAAGATGAGCAAAAGGAGAAATAAAAGAAGATCTATTTGATAACACATGGAAGCCATGTATTAGATTTTTGTGTAAAAGCAATGGCGAATTTAAACCACAAAATGTCCAAGAAATATTGTGGAGGAACAATTAGAAAATATACTATAATTATTATATGTAATGGATTAAATTAGAATAAGTAGAAGTAATAGAAGTGACAAGAGCTGTATTTTTATAATGCTATTTGGTGAGAAAGATAGAGAGAGCATAGATTTGGGAATAGAAGATGTGACAATTGTATTATGTTTTAAATGTTTTGAAATAAAAAATTCAAAAGAAATTCAAAAATAATTTTAAAAGACCTTTGTACCTTCTTTGTTGTCCTTGTTTTTCTCTTTAGCAATGTCTGCCAGTTGCCTGAAAAATACATCCATCAGATTTAACCTTTATTGGAATCATATTCATCATTCTGTTTTTATCTCCCATCAAAACCTCTGATCAAACCATCAAAATGTTAAGGACTGATTTTAAAACTGTTTGCCTAGGTGGAGGCTACCAAAACACAATTCCATGTAGATGTTCTACATGCATACAACATGTCCATACAAGTTCCTGCTAACATCAAGGAAGTTCCATTTTGACATGAAAGCCAACATGGTCAATGCAGGACAAGCACTACACCAGTGAGCAAAATTATATGTGTTTTTGTCTCCATGAGAGATAAATATCACTTGAAGCAGCACTATGTTTGATAAAGTCAACCCCTTTGAGATTCTGAAGGACAGTCTGGCTGGGCTGACAAACTGAGAGGAAAATAATCAAGAGAATATCAAATTCTATGCACATTTATAAAAATACAAAGTAAGTGATACTTTTCACTTAGTCCTACTTCTATTTGTTAGGCCCCTAATAAGTAGTTAAAGAGACCACTTATATTTTATGATCCCTGAGCTGTTACTACTCTTCTTTGTTATGATGTAACACACACTTACCACTCATACTTGTCATCCAAAAAGAACAGGATTTTGAGCACCACTATAACAGTGGCTACAGCAAGAATGTCATATTTCACTCTTTCGGATGATTTCTTTCCAGGCTGAAACTTCAGAAAGTCTATTTCACCAATGCCAGTTTTTTTAATCACTGTACATGTCCAGTTATGCATATCATCTGAATTAAGAAAAAAACAATACGTTGGGGACAGTTTCAAATGTTATAAAATTCAAATGCAGAAGCACATTATGCAAAGGGAATAGTACAGCTGCTCACTAATCGCTACCCACAACAAACTGACTTCTGTGTAGTAATTTCATAATGTTTGAAGCAGCCATATAGTTGTTATCTCAAGTGTGCTTACCGATATATATGGAATTGTGTTGTAAATACACATATTTAAGACAGAGGCATTAGCATTTTCAAGCAAGATGATCATAATAGAACATCTCAGAGACTAAAGCAATCCACACAAGGAAAAATATTACAGTATACTGTCTGAAGAACTGCACAGATAAAATGCCATAGGAAAATGCTTTTAAGAACAAGGCAATCTACGCCCACAAGCCTCACCAATATGTACACTTGCCTTTCTAGTGTCTTATTCATTCAGCTAATGAGATGTAATATTCAAGCAGGGTCAGAAATTATGCACTCCTTCAGATGTCGGTGAACTACGGCTACCAACAACACTGCATCATTGAAAATGTCAGCTATATCTGTTGTGAAGTCCACATCTGGAGGACCACATGATTCCCAGCCCTATGTTAATGTTTAGTAAGGAGTAATGCACTCATTTGACTATAGCAGGGCTTCTTAAACGTTTCCACTCAGGATCCCTTTTGGCCTGAGAATTTGTAACATAGGAGGGATGAATGAAAAGTAATGCCTCCACCTTCGTAACTCCTCAACAGATGGCAGTACTGGTATGCGGCAGGTACTGACTTGTTCAGTAGACTCTCCTCTACAGTTCCATTTGTCGGTAAGCCTTAGCATTGAATGGTTGAGTTGTTAAAGTGCGAAGTATGGAACCCTGTGCAGAGGGTTGGTCAACACGACTTAAGCAATGTGCAGTCACTGAATTCTTAACAGCAGAAGGTGTCACCCCAAAGGAGATTCATCAGAGAATGCAAGCTGTTTATGGTGATTGTGTTGATGTGAGTACTGTGCATCATTGGGCGAGTAAGTTTAAAGATGTTGAGGTGGGAACATCTGACCTGCGTGACAAAGAGTTGGACGTCCTGTGGCAGCAACCACCAAGTTTCACAAGCAAAAGGTTGACAGATTGATTCAGGACAATCTTCATATCACTCAGAGAAATTTCAAGCATAATCAGCATTTCACAAGAGCGTGTGGGTCACATTATTGCTTTGCTTGGCTGTCGGAAGATCTGTGCACGATAGGTACTGTGAGACGCTGGTTGTGGAAACAGAGTGTAGACTTCTTTCATGACGGCTTCAGAAAACTTGTTCATTGTTGGCAGAAATGTATCTAATTGTCTGGTGATTATGTGTAAAAATGAATAGTGGTAGTTAAAGAGCACATTCTAAGGATTATTTCTGCGTTTGATTTATTAAAATATTCCCATCCAAACCCAAGTAACGAAGGTGGAGGCATTACTTTTCATTCAACCCTCGTATATAGGTATACAAAATAGGTATAAAAATCAAACATTTACCGATAAGAAATCAGCATTTGCAAGGCTTACTCAACAGGTTGATTTCCCTTTTTTGGAATACAACTGATGCATTTTCTGTGTAGTTAACTGTAGACACTGCACAACAGATCCACATAAATGTTTAAAACAACCACGAGATATGTTCAGAATGTTTTTGGGGACCCCAACACAGAGCTAAGGGGGTTGGGACCCACAGTTTAAGAAGGCCTGAGCTAAAGGATATTGATCCACTGCATGTGCAGCAATAAGCGGTTCCTCCAAAGGCCAGTCAGTCAATCAAGTGTGGAGAATTCTTAATCAGAAATGTTTTTAGTTCCCCTGAGCACATGCAACAAAGATTCTGCATAATCCAACCAAAATTGAGCACTGCTGACTTCAATCGATTTCAACAACACAAACGTTTAAGGAAAATCTAATGTTCTACCTGAAATAAAGGAGACTTTATCATACTTAATTTTATCTGATCATGCCTACATGAATCTTAATATCTGTTTTGGGGTTTTTCTTTTACCAATTTAAAGGGAAGCCACCACATTCACACTATTGTATAAGAACTTTCCAAAAGACAGCAAGAGCAAACTTTCTTACTCTTCTAGTTTAGCAAAAATCTTGTGACTCAGCTCCTTCACAAGATTCCATAGGGGCTGTCAGAAGCCACAATCTAAAATATGTACAGTGCTTACTTATTTGATGGAAGTTAGTATCTGTGAATCCTAAAGGTAAGAACCGCTGATCAGCCTATTCCAACATCTTTTTTCCTAATCTAAACTGTGAAAAAGAAGTACACCTGAACTACTACAACATATTGCAGTAAAGTATAGTACAAGCCTTGTAGCCCTGGGACTGGGAACTGCAGTTTCACCAACCCGTATCTGATAAAATACTGTTTGTCCTCTCTAGGAATTTTGTAGGTCCTCCTAGCAATTCTATGGAATGCTTCTACTTGAAGGTACCACAGAGTCATGTAGGAGGGCTCTACTTCTGATGAAAATATTCCTTTCAACAAAATTTCCATGGTATGTTCAAATATGCATCTCCTGTGTATACAGGGGTTGTTATGTACTCTAAAAGTAGGTATGATTCCATGTGAATATTGCCCTTACCAGGTAAGTTAACTTCCATCAAGTATTTCATACAAAGAATGTTTGGATGAAGGAAGCAGCTCTCTGATATGTCTGGAAAACATGGCAGCTCAATGTATTTTGCAAGGGCGTGCATTTTTTTGTGAACATCGTCGTATGCAGGCCAGGACTGAAAGATAAAATTGTACAAATACAAATTAAGAATGTTGTTTTCCTTGCATTTCAAAATGCAAAATATATTATTACCAATATATTATTACCACACAGGACACACAAAACAGCAGATCTGTCTGGTCAAGAACTTTGTTTTTGTCTGGGACCTTGTCACCTAACCCAAACATAAATACAACAACCGAAACACAAAACTTCAGAAGATCCATTATCAGTAGAGCTAGAACTGCTTTTGGTCTGTCAGTTCACAACGACGCTGCTTTTTTCCTTTTAACTATCTTTGAGAATGATCTGCAGCATTCAGGCCACAAAGTCATATGTAAAGTATAAACCACAAAACAAGTCTTTCTTGTTTGCTAATAAGGTGGTATGAAAAGAAAGCAACAATTCATCTTAACATGCATCCCCATTCAAAGATATATGCTGGTGGAGTTTATGTCAAAGCAGGCCTTTAAAAGGCATAGCAGGAGCTTCAAGTTTAATGCATTGGTTCAAGTACGTGTTTTATGAAAAGCGAGAACATTCAACAATCCTTTAACTACAAAGAAATTGATAAGCAAGATTTCATGTCAATTTAGTTGATTCTGTGATAGCTTCAGCATTCATTTCTACTTAATGCTTAATATTTTATTTGTGCTCAACATTAGTAATTGGTTGGGGAGGGCAAGATGAGGAGGCAGGCCATCTGAGTCTACTGCACAAAAAACAGAAAAATTGTTGCCTAAATCTTGATCAAAATTAGCATATTTATACAATTTTGGTTTGAAGTTCTGCTCCCAGACTGGGGTTGCCTTGCCTCCTTGTGCGGCTTCCCTGACATAGATATAGGACAGCACCCCTGGATCCAAGCCAGTGATTGTATATTCACTTAACATATGTAGTTCTAAAAGATTGAAAATACTTCTTTGATAACTACAATGTTGTGAATGTAGCTTTACTAATTGTTTCATGGGGAAATGTTGATCTATTCATTACAGCAATAAGACATACAGAAGATTCCATGTTTTTCACTATGCCAGGGATTCTGGCAGTACTGATTTATTCATTATATCTATCTGCATCCTGCTACTTTTTCTGAAATATGCTGTCACAATTTTGTTGGACCCACAGATTCAACCAGTCATAGTTCGAAAATATTCAGGAAAACACAGTCCAGAAAGGAAGTCTTGATTTTGTCATGTGCTGAGTACTATGTTGATGTGTAGGCATATCCTGCTACTCCTTCCCACCATTTCACAGATCCTCAGGCTCTCTAGCACTTGTAGGAGTAGTTTGCCATTTTATATAAGTGATGCCATTTTACTACACAACTGCATGTAATGGGATTTGAGCACCCATTAATCTTGGTATTCACAGGGTTGTCCTGCAAGCAAACTCCAGTGGAAACTGAGAGCTCACTGTATTTACAAACGTCAGTTTGGATTGTTAGTGAGGTATTCTTTATGGTCAGTGATGAAGCTCCTTTGTCTGCATTTCCCCTGTCATGTGTAGACATTTATAGAGTACAGAACAGGATCTCCTCTCAGTTGTGCTGGATTATAGAGAAGGTAAGAAGATGAGCAGATCTGTGGAAACCTGCCCATGTTCAAAAGTAACTATATTGTTGTTGTGTGCTTTCAAGGCCTAATGACTCTAAGTCCCTATCATAGGACATTCTTGGCCAGATTTGTTCAAAGGAGATTTGTCTTAGCCTTCCTCTGAGGCTGAGAGAGTGTAGCCTGCCCAAGGCCACCAGGTGAGTTGCCACGGCTGAGAGGAGATTTGAGCTCTGGTCACAGTCTAATGCTCAAACCACTGTACTACACTGGATCACATCAGTAACTATAGTATTACTCACAACATTAGTCCAAGCCCACAAACAGATGCCTAACTAAAATATCTGCATGAAACCTGCTGAGATAATCTTGTACCATAAACAGTATTATCATTACAAATGATTGTGAATATAATAAGCCTTATTGAACCAAACCAAGCATCCCTGACCACTGAACAAGCAGGCTAGGGCTTCTGGGAGTTGAAGGCCCAAACAGCTGGAGGGCCACAGTTTGAGGATGCCTGAACTAAACAAAAAAGGGGGAAATGGTGTAGTAAGCATTATAGTCAGTCCACTGTATCCACAGATTCTATATCCACAGATTCAACCACACATGGCTTGGAAGTATTTTTTAAAATCCAAAAAGGAATAACAACAACAAATTGTTGTACCCCATCTCTCCTTGCAGCTTGAGGCAGGGTACAACAGAATTAAAATGGAACGATAGAACACAACACTATTAAAATACATATAACACAAGACTACACTAATAAAAATTTAGGTTAAAATTCACAGGTTGAAATTGACCAGGTAGGCCTTCTAAAAGAGACAGTTTTTCAGTTGTGTCTTGAATCCTGACAGCTGATTTAGCTGTCAGAGTTCTCTCGGCAGGTCATTTCATTGTTTTGGAGTGGCCGATGAAAATGTCCTTTGGGACTTGATTATGCTATTTTATATAATACAATTTTTTGTATATAATGTATATAAAACCTTCATATATAATGGAATCAGAGCATCTAGAGCAGAGGTCCTCAAACATGAAAGAACTAAACAATATTTAAAATGAAGAAAGTTTTAATCAACACAAACTTACCAGTATTTCAGTGGGAAGTGAGAGCTTGCTTTTGGTTGAGAGATAGTCAAGTTAATTGGGATCGTTATTATTGTTGTGCATCTTCGTTTCAGTCTTAGGCCAACCCTAAGTCTTAAGTTTAGGGTGGGGGCTGGTTAAATGACCTTGGAGGGCTGCATCCAGTCCATGGGCCTTAGTTTGGGGACCCCTGCTCTAGACATTTTGATATTTACAGGGGGTCCTGTAACCAAACCCCAGCAGATACCAAGAGTTCATTGTATTGCCTTTTAAATGTTCATTTAGTATTTCAAAAATAAAACAATTATTTGTAAACTTCATTTTTTGATCATTTTAATGAAACAGAAAACATGTTTGGGGTTCCAGAACCTGAAAATAATCTCAGTCAAACTTTTACTCGTGCATATGAATGTTTACAACCTATATTTCACTCCAAGACTTTAGAGGAAAGTTTTTAAAAGAAATCTTTCTGCCTGAAGGACTTTTCTTGAAAAACAAGAAATTCATGTATTACAGGTCTTGTTACACATCAGGGTTTACATTGCACTTCAGTCATTTTTAGGACAGTAGTCATACAGAATGAATCAACAACAATGAGAGCTACATGTTGGAAGCAACACGCTTCCCTTGATATTTCACAACTAATAAGCCTAGGTATGACTTCCTGAATATTTGAAAAGGAAATGTTCAGAACTTATGCCTTCTTAGGCTACCCCTTTCTAATATATCATGCCAAAATGTTCATTTAACTTCTGAATTAAATGGACAAAAGATGTTATGAAATATATAAACTGAACAAAGTCACATTCAACCCTGGTAAAGGTTTCCCCCTGACATTAAGTCTAGTCGTGTCCGACTCTGGGGGTTGGTGTTCATCTCCATTTTTAAGCTAAAGAGCCGGTGTTGTCCATAGTTGCCTCCAAGGTCATGTGGCCAGCATGACTACATTGAGAGCCATTACATTCAACTATCAAGGTATTTCACTATGAATAATATAGAGATTCCAAAATCCAAAAAGAATCCCAAATACTTTTGGTCTCAATCATTTTGGATAAGGGATACTCAAGTTATATAACCACAGAAAGCCCTCTACATTTTCTTGAGTTAAGGGCACAGGACACTCATGAAAATGAAAAAAAAGCGAATAAAGATATTTGTTATTTTTTGAAATTAAGAGAACACTTCTCTAGGAATTTTTAGCTCTCCTTGCATGATTCTATGGTTGACTTCCACTGGAATCTGAGCACAGAATATACAAGAGTAACTGGAGATTACTAGAGAGAACGTTTTAATCAAATTTGCAAAAGTTAAAACTGAAAATGTGGAGGGACAACAATGGAACAACTTCTCTTGTGAAGTTGGCGAGCCTTCTTCCCGGGGGCCTATTCTTCATCTAAGCTAACCAGGGAAGGTTAACTAAATAATATAATAGTATTTGAAATGACCTACTTATATGAGGGAAGACATTTTATACTGAGAGATTGCTTGCAATGAGCCATGTCAATTGTTAACTTGACAATGCACATCTTAAACAAGAGTTCTCCCTAAACATTAACTTTTAAATTCAACTCGGCACTTGAAAAAATTAAGCACCCAGCCAAGCCTGGTATGATTGTGCAGGAATTTCATACGTTGGGGATAACCAGTGAAACAGAACTCAACCCAAGAACTCCCCCCATTATTCTCTATGCACCTCTTGCACAGCACAGTACAACTATGTAAAATGAGAGACGAGTGTTACTGGTCCCAGCCTTGTGACCACCACAAAGAGTGTGTTCTTTCTTCCCACTCATCGTATCTTTACCCTCACACCCCACTAGATCTTATATCTCATCCTAATCTAGATTAAATTGAGATAATTGCAGTATCGTATACATTTCTAAATGAATACTTTCTTAAATGTTGACATAATGCCACATAGAGGGTGTGTGGTCTTCCAAATATTGTTGGACTGGAACTCCTATTATCCTGCACCACTTGCCTGTACTGCCTAGAAATTATGGGGACCACATATGGAGGACCAATTAATTCCTATTTGTAAGAAATAACTGTTAATTCATAAAATGTGTGAGGGATTTCCATTTTATGACAATAGCTTGGAGACTTTGTGTCTGTGTGTAACTATATGTGTATGTGTGTATATGTTAATTCAGAACTGGAACATACAGGAATTGGGAAAAGGCATTTTTACTCCACTAAAGGCTACTTGATGCTTTTTTTTTTTTGACAAATTCCTAACACTTAGATGCTTATGATATTTATTTTAGAAGATATCATTCAGCCTTTACAAGTGATGAGGTAATGGAGAGAAAACAAAGAGGTTTCATCTGAAAACTCAATTTTCAGCTGTCTTTACTAATGGTGAAAGCCTTGCATATTTTTTCTGCTTACAATAAATGGAAGATAGCATTTGTAAAAAAAAAAAAATCAATTGTCCCAAATTGCAAACTTGATGGTGTCATGCCACCTGGTAGGTTATTTTAAAACAGACAGAGAGTGTGTTAGAAACATTCAAAAAGTTGAACAATTACAAAAAAAAACTTATCATGTCATGTAGGAAAGAGAAAGAAGGCTGCCATACCCTGAGTGAAAAAATCAGTATGAAAAATGAAAAAAGATATTAACTAAAAACCACTGAAGAGATTATGCCAAGCAAGTAACAGTTACAACAAAGCATGTTTTTGAATGCCAATATTTTCATTATTTCAAGCCCTTTGAGAACATTCCCTAAATGATAGGTGAATCTATCTTCCATTAAAAAAAGAATTCTCAATTCTGGTTTAGGTGAAGAGCACAAGTTCCATTCTACATTGCTCAGATAGGGAACTAGCTCTGAAATCACTCTTTTTATAGCATTGTGTGTCTGTAACATCCTGAGTTTATGGTGGCCTTACAAAAAAGTGTAAAGAGTGATCCTATTTCTTTTAATGTGCTAAGGCAAGATTGTTCAAGTCTCCACTGTCCTTTCTCCCTGAAAATGCTTTAGAATAGAAGGAAAGATGGCATAATAATAATAATAATAATAATAATAATAATAATAATAATAATAATAATGATGACCCAAAGTGCAGACTGTGCAAGGAAACCGATGAAACCATTGATCATATCCTCAGCTGCTGTAAGAAAATTGCACAGACAGACTACAAACAGAGGCACAACTATGTGGCCCAAATGATTCATTGGAACCTATGCCTCAAGTATCACCTCCCTGCAGTTAAGAATTGGTGGGATCACAAACCTGCAAAGGTTGTGGAAAATGAACACGCAAAGATACTGTGGGACTTCCGAATCCAGACTGACAAAGTTCTGGAACACAACACACCAGACATCACAGTTGTGGAAAAGAACAAGGTTTGGATCATTGATGTTGCCATCCCAGGTGACAGTCGCATTGAAGAAAAACAACAGGAAAAACTCAGCCGCTATCAGGACCTCAAGATTGAACTTCAAAGACTCTGGCAGAAACCAGTGCAGGTGGTCCCGGTGGTGATGGGCACACTGGGTGCCGTGCCAAAAGATCTCAGCTGGCATTTGGAAACAATAGACATTGACAAAATTACGATCTGCCAACTGCAAAAGGCCACCCTGCTGGGATCTGCACGCATCATCCGAAAATACATCACACAGTCCTAGACACTTGGGAAGTGTTCGACTTGTGATTTTGTGAAACGAAATCCAGCATATCTATCTTGTTTGCTGTGTCATACAACGTCGTTGTGTCAATAATAATAATAATAATAATAATATATTTATATACCACCCTATCTCCCCGAGGGGACTCAGGGTGGTTTCCAATCAAAAAACAACATATATTATATAGTCAAAAATTGAGAATATTAAAAATACAACCATATAATTAAAATATACAATAAATAACAATTACAACCAATCAAGGTCAAGAGGACTGGGATCACTGGCCAATATCATAACAATCTGATCTTACATAACATGTTCCAGTGCCATAGGTTGGAGGTATATAGAGTAGTTTACTCAAAAACCTGCCGAAACCAGCAGGTCTTCAGATCTTTACAAAAGGTGGATAAGGTAGGGGATAGTCTAATCTCTTTTGGGAGTGCATTCCAGAGCCAGGGGGCAACTGCCGAGAAGGCCCAATCTCTCGTCCCCACCAACTGTACTTGGGACGGAGGTGGGAGCGAGAGAAGAGCCTCCCCGGCCGATCTCAAGGCCCGCACCAGTTCACGGGGGAGATGCGATCACTGAGATAGGCAGGGCCCGAGCCGTTTCTTGGGCCCTGCCTATTCTGATTTTCAAGTCATGTTTGGACTATGGGGCTTTGAAAATTCTGTGTTTAAGTCAAGTATGTGAAGCAGCACTAGAGCTTTTTGATGTTGAAATATCAGCTACTGCCCAGAGTCCCCTGGAGCTGACCTTAGTCCCTTGCTGGAGATAGGGTGGTCTACCAATATATTGTTGTCGTTGTTGTTGATGATGGTGATGATGTCACCCTTCCCTTTTATCTATTAAGAGGCACAGCTGTACAATTTTTGGACTTTTCTAGGAAACATGGGCTACATTTATACTAACTACACAGAAAAATGGTGGAAAAGGGCAACACTGTTCTCTGAGACAGTGCTGGTACTTCCCCCTCTTTAGGGAATGGCTCTCCACTTGTCCGCAAGTCACATCAACATCCATCAATTTTGGCCCCAAAACCTGCCCTTGACTTATACATCAGGTCAACCTATACATAAATATATACAGTTCATCCAACTTAACAAATAATCAAAGTAAATTTTGGTGAATAGGTTCAAAAACAGCTTAACTGCTCTATTTCTTTGATTTTAAGATGTACCCCTCCCCATATAAACATATCTAAAGACAAGATGCATTTTAGAATATAAATATATGAATGAATACACACACACACACGCATGCTATTTGTGGTACTGAAATTAGTATGCATTTTATAATTGTGACGGCGCTAGTGGTGCCATCTATATGTTGGAACTATAAGTTTCAAGATTTGAATTGTTGTATCATGCCTGATTTTGCCCTTACCCTGTAAATGTAGTTGGATTGGTTATTTATATCTGTCAATCAATGTTGTTTGTACCTGTTACATTGCTCACTCAGCAAAACTGTTTGGCTCCACCTCTTCCTGGAGTAGGACTGTGTTTCCTCCTTTTCATTCCATCAGCAAGTTCTCTATCGGATGGACGTGAAAGAGAGGCTTGGCTCAAAAAGCCCTTCAAAAGTTACCTCTCAGCACCAATTCTGAGGTTCTTACCCTTGGGACTCACACTTCATGTTCAGGGCCAACCTGAACAACGTTGAGGAGTCTCAAGCGCCTTCACATCAGTCCTTTGGCAACAGAGGAAGACTCTTGTCTTCAGATATAGGTCATTGGACTGAGGCTGAGTTTGCTCCGGCATTCACAGCCAGAGAAAGAGGGATCTGGACAAGCTTCATGGACTTAAACAATCAAAGACTGTAATGTATATTTTCTTTTACCCCCTTTGTGAAGAATAAACCCAGTTTTTGAGTTAACTACAGTGTTTTGGTCCTTGGGAGTTCCAGTTTCCCTAAAGGAGGGCAAGAAGCAATCCCCTGGGGAAAGATGTCACGTCCATGCCTCTTTCACTAAGAGTTTACAGCCCCAGGCGCGACGGCACAGTGCTGAGAGAAGCCTTCTTTTCCAGAAGTACTGAGTGTGATGAGTCATGGGCCATGTAGTCCCATTCCTGGCACTGTAGTGCCAGATGAAGAGGAAAACTTGGGTTTTTCACCGTCTCAGTCAGATTTGGAACTTTCCCAGCCAGATTTGGGAACCTTGCACCTGCAAGAGATTTGTCTTCCAGAAGTCTGTCAAACAAGCCCTGAGCCTAAATCTCCTGTGTTTTCTCGCCACGAGTTTTGTAAACAACAGAGGGGAGTTCAAGCGGCTTCTCGCAGGAGTGCTAGGATAGCTGCTAAGTATTCAGCTGATTAAGCCTGCTTTCCATGGGAAACTTTAAGGAGTCATGCATCTGGACTCAGAGATTAGCTTTCGTTTCTGGTTCCCCAGAGAACTGCTCTTTGGTGGGAAAACTAGACCCTATTTAGGTGTTTTGCCCACAAAGGGTTCTTGCGGAGTCAATTTGTCAGCTACGGGAGTAAGTTGTGTGTGGACAGCGCGCTCCTGTTTCCAAGCCTTCGTTCCCGTTTTCAGCCTTGTTTACCTCCACGGATCTTGCCTTGTTTCCTAGGACTTAGCCTTGTTTTTCCAGGACTCAGCCTTGCCTTGTTTCCCGGATTTTGCCAAGTAATTCCACGGATCTTGTCCTTGCTTCTCGTTCCTTGCTGCCTTGTACCAAGCCTTGTTTCAAGTTACTCCATAGCCTCGCTCAAGTTTCATGGACTAAAGGACCTTGTCATCTCCCCTCACTTTGCCTGGCAAAGTGAGTGTTTCGGTTATTGGATTACAACTTTGGACCTTAATATTTCATATTGGACATTGTTTCTTTGGACTAATTTTGACCTTTCCTGAAAGGTCTAATTCTGGACTATTTTCTACACTTGTTTTTATTAACTTTATATACTCCTTCAATAAAGATATTAGATAGATTCTGGCCTCTGTGTATGGTTATTGGTGCTCTGCAGCCTGGGTCTTGACAGTTTGACTCCGCCACCCTAAGCACCAATTAACCTAGGCCAGAATGTCTACCGGAGCCGGACCGGGAGGTCAGCCACTCAGCTACACCATCGACAAGGAGGAAGTGGACCGCATCCGTGATAAGCTCAATGCGCAGGAGGGAGAAATAAAGGGGTTGAAGGAACGCGGAATCCGTCTCCCGGCCTTGGCATTGCCAACCAAGTTTTCTGGAGAAGCTTCTAAGGTTCATGTTTTCCGTCGCCAATGCCAGGCTTATCTAGAGGCCCGCAATGCCGAGTTCCCCCAAGAAGACATCAAAGTGGCGTGGATCTACAGCCTTTTAGACGGGCCAGCGGCCAACTGGGCGACGGCACTGTTCGACCAAGTTTCCCCGCATCTAAGATCAGCGCAACACTTCTTGGATCACATTAAGGCGACTTGGGGGATCGAAGACAATTTGGAGGCAGCCGGCCATAAACTCCGGCGCCTCTCTCAGGGGGACAGACCCTTGTCCCAGTACATAGCCGAGTTCCGAGTGCTGGCCCACAGCACCGGATGGAATGATATAGCCCTCAGAGGACAATTCCGGGAGGGTCTCAACATCGAGATGTTGGAGGAAATTTCCAAGGTGGATACCCCCCACTCTCTTGAAGCACTCATTGATCAATGTTTACGAGCTGAAGTCATGCTTGCCAACAGAAAACAATGGGTCCGAGGCCAGAGCGGTAGAGCTGGGGTGAAACCTCCCGCTCCCACCAGCGTCCAGCCGCGTCCAGCATGGAGACCCCCACCACCAGCCCCATACCCCAGAGGGAGCGAGGAGGTGCCGATGCAGTTGGGCAATGTGCGTCCCAGGTTAGACGCCGCCGAGAAGGCCCGCCGCCAACGCCTAAATCTCTGTTGGTACTGCGGAAACGGGGGCCACTTCGCCAGAGAGTGCCCAGCCAAAGGGAAGCCCGCCACCCGTCTGGCGGCGGCGTCCTCCACGGAGACGAAGACGTCTGAGGCGGCTGGCGCACAGCCGGCGGGGGAAGCCAGCGACCGGGAGTAGAGAGGCTCGCCAACCCGGTCAAAAAACCCACTCAAGAGCCGCCAACTGGGGTCCTGTTTCTTCTAGTGGTCACCTTGTGGTCAGCAAAAAAAGGACCCGTCATGGTCCATGCCATGATAGACTCAGGAGCCACAAACAATTTCATTGATAGAGAGTATGCCGACTCTCTGGGATTACAATATCATGACTTCAAGAACGCCCGTGTGGTGCAAGCCATCGATGGCCGCCCCCTCAAGACGGGCCCCGTAAGCCAGTGGTCGGAACCCACCAGAATGTGGATAAGGGAACATATGGAAGAGATTTCCTTCTTTGTTACCGAGGTTCCCCATTTCCCTGTGATTTTGGGTATTCCATGGCTGACACTTCACGACCCAAGCATCTCCTGGTCCAACAGGGAACTGCAGTTTGCTTCAAAATATTGCCAAAACCATTGCCTTGTAGCCAAGGTCTGCCATGCCACAGACACTGAACCCATTATCACCTTGCCCAAGAAGTACTCAGAATATTGGGATGTATTCAATGAAAAAGAGGCCGAGAGATTACCCCCACATAGACCTTATGACTGTGCCATTGACTTGGTGGAGGGGGCCCCGATCCCGCGAGGACATCTCTACTCCCTGACTGAACCGGAGCAAGAAGCTCTCAGGGAGTTCATAGAGTCAAACCTTCGCAAGGGATTCATCAGACCCTCTCAATCCCCAGCCGCTTCCCCAGTGATGTTTGTGAAAAAGAAGTCAGGGGATTTACGCTTGGTGGTGGACTATAGAGCATTGAACAATATCACTAAGCGGAACAGCTATCCCCTGCCCTTAATCTCGGACCTACTAGACCGACTTCGAGGAGCCAAGGTCTACACCAAGCTGGATCTTCGGGGGGCGTATAATCTAGTTCGCATCAGAGAAGGGGACGAGTGGAAGACCGCCTTCCAGACTAAATTCGGATTATTCGAGTCCCGAGTTATGAATTATGGATTATGTGGAGCTCCCGCAACGTTCCAGCATTTTGTCAATGACATCTTTCAGGATTATCTAGATCGGTTCTTGATCATCTACCTGGACGATTTTTTGGTGTTTTCTAGATCACAATCAGAACATGAGAACCACGTCAGAATGGTGTTACAACGATTGCGGGATCATGGACTTTATGCCAAGCTGGAAAAATGTGCTTTTGATCTACAAGAGGTAGATTTCCTGGGGTACCGCGTCTCGCCACTAGGGCTCTCCATGGACCCGGCAAAGGTTTCAGCAGTATTGGAATGGCGGGCGCCCACCAACAAGAAAGAGGTGCAACGATTCTTGGGGTTCGCGAACTACTACCGCAAGTTCATTCCAGACTTTGCCCGCTGGTCTGACCCAATCACCAGCTGCATCCGTGGGAAACAGCCCTTCCGCTGGACAGATCAAGCAGAGAAAGGGTTCCAGCAACTAAAGAAATTATTCACGTCCCAGCCAATCCTTCAGCATCCAGATCCTGAAACCCTTTTTGTCGTGCAGGCGGACGCCTCCGATGTGGCAATTGGGGCTGTACTCCTACAACCGGTGGGAGATCATCTTCATCCTTGTGCCTTTTATTCCCGTCAATTGACCGCACCAGAGAGAAACTACACCATTTGGGAAAAGGAACTATTGGCCATAAAGGCAGCCTTTGAAACTTGGAGACATTGGTTAGAAGGGGCCAAATTTCCCATTGAAGTCCATACTGATCATCGGAATCTAGAGCATCTAAGAACTGCCCGCAAGCTAAATCAGAGACAACAACGCTGGGCTTTATTCTTTGAACGTTTTAACTTCCAAATTCATTATGTAACCCCAGCCCAGACCAAACAAGCAGATGCTCTGTCACGGAAACCGGAATACGCTGCAGGGCGCAAGGAGACCTTTGAGTCCCAGCTGCTACAACCCGAGAACTTTGCCACGCTCACAGTGGGAAACACCAAATCCACTCCCATTGAATCAACTCCCTCTACTCCAGGGCCCCTTTGTGCTCAAGAAATCAGGGCTAGTCAGCAAGTAGATGCCTGGGCGCAGGACCAACTTCGCCAAGGACTACATTTTCCCTTTTCGCTTAAGGATGGGCTACTTTGCTATAGAAATCATGTTTACATCCCCCCAGGACCGGGCAGGGAAAAGGCACTTCGTTTGTGTCATGACTGCAAGCCAGCAGGGCATTTCGGGCTATTTAAAACTATGCATTTGATCCTAAGAGATTTCTGGTGGCCCAAGATCCGCAAGGATGTGGAAAAATATGTCAACACCTGCCCAGTATGCCAGCGCTCCAAGACAAGAAGGGAAAAGCCCTCAGGGCTTCTACATCCCCTCCCTACTCCATCCCACCCATGGGAAATAATCTCTGCGGATTTTATCACTGATCTACCACCTTCCTGTGGATTCACCACGATTCTAGTGGTGGTGGACCTTTTCACCAAGTTAGCCCATTTTATTCCCTGTGAAGGCCTTCCCACGGCCAAAGAGACTGCAGATCTATTCCTCCAACATGTTTTCAGATTGCATGGATTGCCCAAGAGTTTGGTCACAGACCGTGGGTCCCAATTCACCTCTCGTTTCTGGAAAGCACTACAAAAACTATTGGGCATAGACTCTCATTTATCTTCGGCTCATCATCCCCAAACAGATGGGCAAACTGAGCGCACCAATGCCACTTTGGAACAATACCTTCGCTGTTATGTGAATTACCAGCAGGACAATTGGGCTTCCCTGTTATCGCTGTCAGAGTTTGCCTACAACAATGGGGTCCAGGCTTCTACTAAAGAAACCCCGTTCTTTGCAAACTACGGCTTCCATCCACGTTTCTTTCCTCCTGTCATTGAAACCTCAGAAGTTCCCGCAGCAGAGGACTGGCTGCAGGAACTCGCAGCGGTGCAACAACTCTTGCTCCAGCAACTAGACCAAGCCAAGGAGGACTATAAACGTCACGCGGACAAACATCGCCAGCCGGGCCCCGAAATCAAGGTAGGAGACCAGGTTCTTCTGTCCACTCGCTTTTTGCCCTCCCATCGCCCTTGCCGGAAGTTAGATGCCCGTTTCATTGGTCCCTATCAGGTGGTGGCGCAACTTAACCCCGTGACTTTCAAACTCCAACTTCCACGCTCTATGCGCATTCATCCAGTGTTCCATCTCTCCCTACTCCTTCCGGCGGATGGTGTGCGCCCTGATACAGACCGGCCGGGCCCCCCTCCTGTTTGGGTGGATGGGGAGGAGGAGTTTGAGGTTCAGGACATTTTGGATTCTCGCTTTCACCGCCGCCGCCTACAATATCTCATTGACTGGGTGGGTTTTGGCCCCGAGGAACGCTCTTGGGAAGACGCTTCCACAGTCCATGCTCCTGATCTAACCCGCCGCTTCCATCAGACCTATCCCGCCAAGCCGCGGCCTCGCGCCTCGGGGAGAGAGTCCCAGTTTGAGAGGGGGCTTGAGGAGGGGGATAGTGTGATGAGTCATGGGCCATGTAGTCCCATTCCTGGCACTGTAGTGCCAGATGAAGAGGAAAACTTGGGTTTTTCACCGTCTCAGTCAGATTTGGAACTTTCCCAGCCAGATTTGGGAACCTTGCACCTGCAAGAGATTTGTCTTCCAGAAGTCTGTCAAACAAGCCCTGAGCCTAAATCTCCTGTGTTTTCTCGCCACGAGTTTTGTAAACAACAGAGGGGAGTTCAAGCGGCTTCTCGCAGGAGTGCTAGGATAGCTGCTAAGTATTCAGCTGATTAAGCCTGCTTTCCATGGGAAACTTTAAGGAGTCATGCATCTGGACTCAGAGATTAGCTTTCGTTTCTGGTTCCCCAGAGAACTGCTCTTTGGTGGGAAAACTAGACCCTATTTAGGTGTTTTGCCCACAAAGGGTTCTTGCGGAGTCAATTCGTCAGCTACGGGAGTAAGTTGTGTGTGGACAGCGCGCTCCTGTTTCCAAGCCTTCGTTCCCGTTTTCAGCCTTGTTTACCTCCACGGATCTTGCCTTGTTTCCTAGGACTTAGCCTTGTTTTTCCAGGACTCAGCCTTGCCTTGTTTCCCGGATTTTGCCAAGTAATTCCACGGATCTTGTCCTTGCTTCTCGTTCCTTGCTGCCTTGTACCAAGCCTTGTTTCAAGTTACTCCATAGCCTCGCTCAAGTTTCATGGACTAAAGGACCTTGTCATCTCCCCTCACTTTGCCTGGCAAAGTGAGTGTTTCGGTTATTGGATTACAACTTTGGACCTTAATATTTCATATTGGACATTGTTTCTTTGGACTAATTTTGACCTTTCCTGAAAGGTCTAATTCTGGACTATTTTCTACACTTGTTTTTATTAACTTTATATACTCCTTCAATAAAGATATTAGATAGATTCTGGCCTCTGTGTATGGTTATTGGTGCTCTGCAGCCTGGGTCTTGACACTGAGAGAGAAGCCTTCTTTTCCAGAACTGCTGAAAGAAGCCTTCCAGAAGTGCTAAGAAGGGAAAAGAAGGAGTGAAAGGGCCTTAAATTTGCCAAGCCCATAGTCTCCTAAAGATAAAGAAGTCAAAGGAAGCCCAGCCTTCAAAAAATTGAGACATTTGCAAGCTTTCCCGCTCTTTTTGCATCTCAAGCCACCAGCAAATTAATACATCCAGCTCTTGTAGCTGCAGCAAGTTCAAGCCTTCTGCAAAGTGGATACATTTTGCTAGAAGCCTAGCCTTTGCAAAATTGAAACATTTGCTAAGCTCCCGCCTTTTCTGTTTCCCAAGCTAGCCAGCTAATTGCTACATTCAGCTCTTCAACTGCACAAGATCAAGCTTTTTGCAAAGTAGATACATTTCTCCAGAAGCCAGCCTTTACAGCTCAACCAAGCCTCTTCCAGAACTCAGTTTGCAAAGCAATAAATTTCCAACCTTCTGCAGTTCCTGCCATTTCTTCAGAGCCTGCTGCAAGTTTATGAAAGCCCAGGCTTAACTTCTCAGTTAAGCAGCTGTTTTAATTGTCTTGTTTAAAGTATTGCATTGCTCTTTTGTGTGCCTTTAATTGTATAGTTATATAGTATTGCATTTTGTACTGTTTGAAACTTGGGATAAGTTTCCTTTTGAATTACAGAATGTCAAGTCATAGCAATGAGATTTTGCAAACAAGGGTCAAATCTCCCCGCCCAGTCAGAGAAAGGCACCCCACAGAGAAAACAATGCTCTGCCTTTTGCAGCAGGAAGGCCAGCTTAGGCAGAGGTTTAACAGAGCTTGGCAAAACCTGCCAACCATAGCTGATGCAATAAAGGCATCCTTTTGCCCAAAGGAAAAGGAAATTCTTAGGCAAGAATTTGTAAAGGCCTTCAATAATGGGAGTGCTATTGCAGAAGAAATAATCTATGTACTGAACAAAATTAGCACTCCAGAGTCTTTAGATAGGGCTAAGGAAATTTCTTTTAGCCTACAAGAAGAGAGGAGGCGTTACAGCGCGGTTCTATCTGAACCAGAGCCCAGTTCCTTATTCAAAGGTGCAGAAGAAAGGGTTCAAGGTTCCCCATGTGTAAGCCTTAGATCTAGTCTGCTCAAGATTCCATCTAATGATGCTAGCCATAAATCCAAGCATTCATCTAGGCATAGCAGTTCCTCCCAATCCATACATTCATTCATCAGTACTTCTTCCAAAGCAGCCCACTACAACAGAGAGGCTGTCCGTTTGAAAATTAGAAAAGAGGTTTTAGAAGCACAGGCATCTGCAGAAATGGCTAAGCAAGACCTTTCCTTCAATGAAGAGGAACTCCTCCTTCAACAGGCTAAAGCCAAGCAGAAACTGCTTCTAGCGCAGGCTAGGGCCCAGCAAGAAGCTGATCTAGCGCAGGCTAGGGCCCAACAAGAAGCTGACCTAGCGCAGGCTAGGGCCCAACAAGAAGCTGACCTAGCGCAGGCTAGGGCCCAACAAGAAGCTGGCCTAGCACAGGCCAGGGCCCAGAGAGAAATAGAGCTTGCAATGGCTGAAGCCAAGCAAGATGAGCTGCAACGGGATCTAGATCTGCTTCAAGTAAAAAGAGACACAGCACAAAAGATAGTCAGAGCTAACGTTCTAGCCAAAGCCCTATCACAGGAACTAACACAAGAAAACCTTAGTTTCCTGCCAACACAAGAGCCTACAGCAAAGGTTTCAGCACATCTGCAACTGGAATCACCTGTAGTGCAGAGTCATATCTCCTTTCGCCACCTTGAAGATCGCTCACCTGTTCCAGTGTTCGCAACTTCAAGGCCTGCCCATTCCTCAGAAGTACAGCAAAGCACGGCCAGGAGAGTGCCATCATCTCTGTCAGAGTCCATCCCTGCACTTAGGCCTCAGAGATACCACCTGTCTACTTGGGAACGAAAGGATGACGTCTTTCAACAACATCCAGATGTCCATTCAGATTGGCAAGGCATGGCCGGGAGTGAACCACCACATTCATCCCTGCATACCAAGTCAATTCTCCCATCGCTGAAGATAAAAGCTTCAGAGGTGCTGCCTGCCAGCAATCTGCTGAACCCAGCATCGCCTACCATCGCGAAAAGATGTGTTCAACCGAAGAACATTGAGTTTGTCACGCCACATCACACTACTCAGATGTACCCTTACACACTGGAGTCTCAATTGGGTTCCCTCTTGCGAAATCCAAGAAGAGACATCAGAGACAAAGGCGTCCAGAAATTCACTGACCGACCGGATGACTACCCTCTGTGGAAAATCACCTTCATGAGGGCCATTCGAGATTTCAAGCTAGAAGCGGATGAAGAACTGTCCCTTCTTATGGCGTGGCTTGGACCCAGCTCAGCCGAGCAAGTAAAAAGACTTTACGCTGCTCATGTAGCAGACCCCCAAAGAGCTTTGTCCACAGCGTGGTCTCGCTTGGACCAGCGCTTCGGTGCGAGCACTGAGATAGAAGCGTCCCTCATGGATCGACTCAACAGGTTCCCATCACTGAAGATGAAAGATTGCAAACAGCTTTGGGACTTTAGTGATCTTTTACTAGAGCTAGCTTCAGCCAAAGGAAATCCAGAGCTGCCAGGTTTAGCATGTCTAGACCAGCACACGTCACAGAGTGCCATTCTCTGCAAACTTCCTTTTCCTCTTCGAGAAGCTTGGGGGAAACAGGTGTTCAAGTACAAAGAGGAGAATGCAAATGTATACCCGCCCTTCACCTTTTTGGTGGATTTCGTCACTAGAGCAGCCCGTGAGAGGAATGACCCTCAGACAGGTCTTCTCGCTTTGTACCAAGACCTAAAGCCTGAAAAGACCTCCAAAGAAGACAAAGCCCAGGGCAAAGATCTTAGAAGGAACCTGAGTGTCAAGATGACAGACGCAACTCCTGCAACTTCTGCTCAACCAGTCAGCAACAACACCATATCCTGTCCCATTCATCAAAGGCCACACAGCCTAGCTGAATGCAGAGAGTTCGCAAAGAAGCCTTACAAAGAACGACTCCAAATAATTCAAAAGGCCAAGGTGTGCTTTAGATGCTGCGGCACCACTATTCACTTCTCCAAAGACTGCAAAGAAAAGGTTAAATGCCAACACTGCAACAGCATCAAGCATTGCTCTGCAATGCACAACTTCGATTCCCCTCAATTCAAAGCAAAGTCAAATTCTCCTGCCAAAGAAGAAACCAAAGAAGACCAAAAGCCTACAGAACCTCAGGTAGCCCTCAAGGCTCCTGCGGTTGCCTGCACCGAGCTTTGTCAAAATAGCCACAAGCCCAGGATTTGCCACCCAATCTGCCTGGCAGAGGTGTATCCAGACAAGCAGCCATGGAATAAGAAAAGGGTCTACGTCGCCTTGGATGCCCAAAGTGACGCATCTCTTGCAACCCCAGAGTTCTTCGACATGTTCGACCTTCATACAGAGACAATAGAATACACCATATCCACTTGTTCTGGAAAGAATAAGATGAATGGCAGAGTTGCAACAAAGTTCAAAATCTTACCTGTCGGACAAAAGGCCAGGTACGATCTTCCCGACCTTATAGAATGCAGCCTGATTCCCAGGAACAAAGAACAGATAGCGACGAAGGAGGTGGTACAAACCCATGCTCATCTCAAAGGTATTCAAGATCTAATTCCAGCTTTGGACTTAGAAACAGACATCGTAATGCTTATTGGTGCAAATTGTCCCACACTGTTCCGTGTTAGCAACCAGATTGAAGGTCCTAAGGGATCACCCATGGCCCAGCAGTTGCCTTTAGGATGGACGGTGTTAGGCCCAGTCTGCCTGAACAAGATGTTCCAGCCTGTCACTAAAAGGCCTTCACTAATGCAAGGATGTGCCAGCCACATCTCAGTTTGCTGCCAGGGAGTAATGCCCGATTACTCTTCCATCTTTGAAGTCACAGAGAGAGATGAGCAAACAGCCTTCCCTAAAAATGAACAGAAGTTTCTTGAGATGATGAACAACCAAGTCACTCAAGACCCTGAAGGTAATTGGATAGCACCTTTACCTTTCAAGCCGGAAAGACCATCTCTACCCAACAACAGAGATGTTGCCCTTCATCGTCTCCTATTCTTAAGAAGAAGGATGCTAAAGGATCCGAAGGTAAAGACCCAGATCACCCAGTTTGTGGAAGACCTCTTCAGAAGCAACTACGCTGAACCAGCTAGCGCGTGTGCGGAGGGAGAAGAGCAGTGGTTCCTGCCGTACCACAAAGTGACTCATCCTCAGAAACCTGACAAAGTCCGTATTGTTTTTGATGCTAGTGCGGAATGTCAAGGTAAAGCTCTAAACCATGTTCTTCTTAAAGGTCCCGACTTGCTTAACAGCCTGCTTGGAGTTCTTTTAAGGTTTAGAGAAAAGAAGTATGCAGTAATAGCCGATATACATAAAATGTTTTACGCATTCTTAGTTTTCCCAGAACATCGAAGGTTCTTGAAGTTTTTATGGTTTAGAGATCCTGAGTCCCTCTCTGATGTGACCGAATACCAGATGAGGGTTCACGTGTTTGGTAACACTCCGTCTCCGGCAGTTGCCAATTATTGTTTAAAAAGGACTGCAGACAAATTTGGCCATTTGTTTAGTCAATCAGCATCAGTGATTGTCAACCAGAACTTTTATGTCGATGATCTTCTTGTATCCTATGATTCTGCGCAGCAAGCTTCAAAGTCAGTCAAAGAAATTCAAGAAATGCTGGGCGAGGCCAACATTCGCCTTCACAAAATAAACTCAAATAGTCCAGAGATACTTCAGGCTTTCCCACCAAAAGACTTGGTGGAAAAGGATGCATCAAAGTTGTTTCAAGACTTGAACGCTCAAGCCAGTTTAGGTTTATTATGGAACGTAGCTACAGACTGTTTTACTTTAAGAGCCCCTAAATTGGCCAAGGTCACCTCCAAAAGACTTATGTTATCTGCCATCAATGGCATTTACGATCCACTGGGTATAGTGTCTCCAGTAGTCATCTCAGCCAAATTGCTTTTCAAACAGGCAATTCAGCTTAAGCTTACCTGGGATCAAGAGCTTCCTCAGGATCTCATGTCACAATGGAAAAATTGGACTTGCCAAGCCCAAGGCATAGAAAACATACAACTGTCAAGGCAGTACATAGCAAGCAGTTCCTCACCTTCAGAAATCATGGAACTACACATATTCTGCGATGCATCCACCAAGGCTATCGCTGCGGTCGCATACGCCCGACAAAGAAGTATCAGTACCTGCTCTTCAGGATTTGTGATGTCTAAGGCTAAAATAGCACCCATGGACACTACAGTGCCCAGATTAGAACTCTGCGCCGCCGTCTTAGCCACTCAGTTGAGCCAAATCATCAAAAGGGAGACTGGACAATTGTTTCAAAAGATATTCTTTCACACAGACAGCATGGTTGTGTTAGGTTACCTGCAAAACACCACCAATAGATATAAAGTTTATGTTTCGAACAGAATTAACACCATCCTGAAGAGCTCTAATAGCAAGCAGTGGCATTATATATCCACTTCAGAAAATCCGGCAGATGTGGCATCCCGAGGAACATCAGCCGCAAAGTTGTCCAAGTCATCCTGGATCACTGGACCCAAATGTCTCCAAAATCCTTCCTTTCCAGAAAGCATCTCCGTGCTCAAAGACACTGAGTTGCCAGAAATTCAGTCCTGCAAATCTACCATCAATGGCCAAGACTTATCAAGGCAAGGTTTAAATCCAGCCAAGTTTGAAAGATTTTCAAAATGGACTAGACTTCAGGCAGCCATTGCCAGGCTCATACATTACATCACTACAAAAAACAGTGGTGCAATTCAGCCCCAAGATCTTTCAAAAGCCTCAACAGTCATCCTGAGATCCACTCAAAGACAGTGTTTTTCAGAAGAAATAGCTTGTCAAGAAAGAAAAGCATCCTTGCCCAAAAATAGTTGTTTAAAGGACTTGAACCCCTTCCTGGACAATGAGGGTCTCCTTAGGGTTGGAGGTAGACTAAAGAGAGCAAAGATTAGATCCTGTGTTAAAAATCCTGTTATTTTGCCACACCATAGCCACATAGCTCTGCTGTTGACACAGCATTTCCACGCAAAGGTTAAACACCAAGGAAGGACATTTACTGAGTCTGCCCTAAGAAACAATGGGTTTTGGATTGTTAATGCTCGTAAACTTGTTGGTAAAGTGATTTATAATTGTGTCAAATGTAGACATCTTAGGCGTGATTGTCAAAGTCAACTTATGGCGGATTTACCACCAGATAGGACAGCCACTGACCCCCCATTCTCACACATCGGCATTGATGTATTTGGCCCTTGGGAGGTCACTGTAAGGAAAACTAGGGGTGGCAGCGCCAACTCCAAAAGATGGGCAGTACTTTTCACATGCCTGGTGATTAGAGCAGTACATATAGAGGTAATTGAAGGTATGGATTCATCTTCCTTCCTCAATGCCCTTAAAAGGTTCATAGCAATCAGAGGCCCCGTTAAGACCATCAGGTCTGACCATGGGACCAATTTCATAGGAGCTACTAAAGAGCTCGATTGTCTGACCCTATTTGAGAAGGATGAAGCCATCCGTGAATTTTCAAATCAAGAGCAAATAGTTTGGATGTTCAATGTCCCTCACGCGTCTCACATGGGCGGTGCTTGGGAAAGAATGATAGGTATCTGCAGAAGGATACTCAGCTCCATCCTAACAGAACACAAGTATCTTACACACGAAATGCTTGTCACATTCATGGCTGAAATCTCAGCCATTATCAATAACAGACCACTGGCCCCGCTTACCAGCGACCCAGACAATCCCCAGTTGTTAACTCCTGCTTTGATTTTGACTCATAAGGTTCCGGGTTGGAATGATATCATGCTGCCTGTTGCAGAAGGGTCATATAGAGCCCAATGGAAACGTGTCCAATCTCTGGCTAACCAATTTTGGAAACGTTGGAAGTCAGAATACTTGAGTTTATTACAGAAAAGAAAGATCTGGCAACGTGAAAGTGCCAACATAAAGGTTGGGGATTTGGTGTTACTTAAACAAAAAGATGCTCCTAGACACCAATGGGCTAAGGGTATTGTGTCAAAATTATATCCTAGTCCTGACAATAGAGTGCGCAAGGCCCAGGTTAAGGTCGTCTCTAACGAAAAGGTTTCTTTGTTTGACAGGCTTATCAGCGACATGGTTGTGTTATTTTCAGAAGACATACAGTCTTAAAGTTATTAGAGTTAAAGGTATTTAACTCCATTTTGTTTAGATTTCCGAAAGTCCGGAAATCTAGGCCGGGAGTGTGACGGCGCTAGTGGCGCCATCTATATGTTGGAACTATAAGTTTCAAGATTTGAATTGTTGTATCATGCCTGATTTTGCCCTTACCCTGTAAATGTAGTTGGATTGGTTATTTATATCTGTCAATCAATGTTGTTTGTACCTGTTACATTGCTCACTCAGCAAAACTGTTTGGCTCCACCTCTTCCTGGAGTAGGACTGTGTTTCCTCCTTTTCATTCCATCAGCAAGTTCTCTATCGGATGGACGTGAAAGAGAGGCTTGGCTCAAAAAGCCCTTCAAAAGTTACCTCTCAGCACCAATTCTGAGGTTCTTACCCTTGGGACTCACACTTCATGTTCAGGGCCAACCTGAACAAGGTTGAGGAGTCTCAAGCGCCTTCACATCAGTCCTTTGGCAACAGAGGAAGACTCTTGTCTTCAGATATAGGTCATTGGACTGAGGCTGAGTTTGCTCCGGCATTCACAGCCAGAGAAAGAGGGATCTGGACAAGCTTCATGGACTTAAACAATCAAAGACTGTAATGTATATTTTCTTTTACCCCCTTTGTGAAGAATAAACCCAGTTTTTGAGTTAACTACAGTGTTTTGGTCCTTGGGAGTTCCAGTTTCCCTAAAGGAGGACAAGAAGCAATCCCCTGGGGAAAGATGTCACGTCCATGCCTCTTTCACTAAGAGTTTACAGCCCCAGGCGCGACGGCACAATAATCGATGGCACCTTAGAACAGAAGAAATACTGTATTTTGGAATGCACTTTTTTCTGCCAAATGTTTCAATGAAGAAACATCCAATTTCAAGGTTTTTCCAGCGAAGAATATTCCACAAATGTCCCAAGTTTCAGGATTCTAGTTTATTGGAAAGTACCCTAACAAATTCATCATAGACACACACAGCTAACATGTGAAAAAAAACAGGTGAACCCATTACCACATGAGCTAACAAGTTCAATTTATAACAAAAACATCTTTAAATGCATGAATAGAACACAATACAATATATGCCAAATAAATGGAAACGTGTGACACAATGATATCAGTGAGGTCAACTGCCAATTATGTAAGAGAACTAACTATGCCACATGCAGAATGAACACCCAAACTGGTATCTGAAGCAAGTGACATTGTTGCTCAATATGACATAAACTGACACTTGTAAAATGCAAATCAGATTAAAATTCCTTTCTTAATTATTCTCTTGTTGGTATGATGTTTTGGCCTACTACCGTTTACATCCCATTTTTGCCCAGCTTGTTAATCTGGTGATAATGAAGTAGCATGCAACCTACGCAAAATCAAATTTGACTGACACCATACACAGGCCCTTTCAAAAAGATATACAGTTTTCTTATGAAGCTAGACATACTACTATTTGCTGATGATTTCTTGATTTCCAAGGTTTTCTTCATAAATGTTACTGGCAATTTTGATTGCCTTCAAGATTACAGTTCTAGCCATATTTACATACCAGTAAATGTGATAAAATTCATAATGCCTTATACTGGGTTCTTTAAACATCCATATGCCATCTTTTCACTGGAGTAAGCACGGGATAGTGATGATGATTGTCTTATGTTTTCAATCTCATATTTATGTATTAAAAGTTCTATCTAAATAGATAAAACAGTGAGTAAGTTGCATTTTCAAAATATTAATTCTCATCACTTATCTATGTTTACAGAAGCCAACATAGTGAAGTAGTCTGAGCATTGGATTACAACTCTGGATATACAGACATCTTCAGCTTTCTGGAAAAAAAACTGCTACAGTCATTGCTACCTTTCGTATGTATTCATTTTTTCCTGTCCTACTACTCTATGGTCAAACAGGTTTGACAAGAACAGATTTTTAAAGTGCTTCAAAAAAATGGTTGTCCACCCAATGGCAGACAATAAATGAGGGTGCACACCCCAGCAATGATAATCCTATAATTCCACCTACAACTATCTAGAAAGAGCAAAACAGAAGTATCACACACCTTCAGCAGAATTTCATTCAAGAGTATTCGTTATTGGTTTTACGACGTTTGTCTTTATTTTTGACAACATCTTGTTTTATATATTCCTACTAAAATGTTCACAAAAAGAAGATTGACTATACTAGATATACCATCAATGTTATATATTTTAAAGCTCTATTTTCTTTGCAGAATTTTCACCAAAACAGCTAACAACAAGCCAAACACAAACACTGTATTTCTCATACGCAATGGACTACAACTCTGAGGTCCAGGGTTCAAACCCCCACTCAGCCATGGAAATCCACTGAATGATCTTGGGCAAGTCATAGCTTCTCAGCCTACCTGGAAACCGCTTTGGACAAATGTTGCCAAGAAAACCCCATCATGGGTTTTCTTTAAGGTTTTCATAAGTCAGAAACTACTTGAAGGCACAAAACAACAACAGCAGCAATCATCATATGCTAAGTAATATTGGACATCTTTCCTTCCATGAGAGAAAGTAGAGAACTTCTATTATTCCGAAGGCATCCAGTGCTGTCCACCTGCCAATAGAACGGATACTACTAGTAGACTTCTAGAACACTGATAAAAACAGATACTACACTTGATCTTAGACAAATAGCTGAGAAGCCAAATTTATTATAAAAGCTGCCCATCTGAAAGATCTCTTTCTTTCACAAAACCAGATTTCTTGTCATTGTGATGAATGAACTTATTTAAAATCATTTTGTAATTTAATCTTATCCGATTTTAGCAAGCTTATTATTTAATCAAGTTTTAAATGTTTAAATGTATTTTAGCTAATTATTACAGGAGTGTTAAGATAGAGATTTGTGTTTCTTGTGTCTTTGTATACTTATCTTTTGTCTTTTACTGTTGACATAGTCAGAGGACTAATCAATAAACCTATCTATCTATCTATCTATCTATCAGCACACATTTGCATCCTGGCGTTACTAGCAGCCTCTCCTCACTCCATTGCATACCTTACAAATCCGTTCCAAAAGCTCAGAAGTATATATGAGGGCCATACTGTATATACTCATGTATAAGTTTAGAAAAGTTGGTCTAAAAATCCATCAAAAATCGTGGGTCAACTTATCCACAGGTCAATATAAGTACTGTACTTTAATTCTTCTCAAAAAAGGAATCATTTTCTTCCCTGAACAGAATAGCAAAAGGTGGGAGCTCAGTATGTCCTGGGAGGACCTGCTCTGTTTCTGGCCTTTTTGAATACTTAGCAGCCCTAGCTGGAAAAATGGTGCCAGTAGTGGTAGTTCTTTGGTGTCCCCCTCAAAGGTGAGGCTAGCGCAGGCCTCCTCAAACTGCAGCTGTTTGGACCTCCAGCTCTCAAAGTTCCTGACCAATGAACAAGCTGTCTAGGGCTTCCGAAAGTTGGAGGCCAGAACAGCTGAAGGGCTGTGGTCTGAGGATGCTTGGACTAGATGGTCCAGAGCTTATTTTATGTTTGTCCAGGATGGACGAAGCCCTGGATAATCGTCGATTTATCTACGGGTCAGATTAAGAACGATATTTTTGCCCCCGAAACCTGTCCATGGCATATATATGTAAGGTCAAGATATACATGAGTATATATGGTATAAAGAAGGGTGCAGAAATGAAAACAGGAATGGGAAGTCAATGTGTGAGAAACTGGCCACTTGTGCATTGGAGATACCATATATTTTAAGTCACTTTAATGACTGTCTTGCCACCTTTTAAAGACATTGTACCATGGTCAGCTCAACAGTGAAAATTTTTAATAAGATGGGAGCATTTCTTTAAAACAGCAAAGAATATAGAGGAGGGAAAGCATGTTTGGGAAATACAGAGTAGTGATACAAAGGGTGGACACATAACTTCTAATCCTAATACCTGTGAAGCGCACATTTTCAGTGATGTAACAAGAGAGGGTGTGCCTCGGATTACTAAAGGATAACAAATGGCAGAAAAGAACAAATATGTGGGTGAAACGCCTACAGCTTTAATTCAGAGGGCTCCTCAGAGGTATCCTGACTTCTAAGGAATAAACAATTTGTAGATAATTTAACAGACAACAAGATACTAACAAACATTTCCAAAATATGAGAATTAATCAATATGGACAGTGTCACCAAAACTGAAAATCCTTGAGGAAACAAAGTTTCAGCCCCACAGGCCAAAATTTGACAGAAGAAAAAGAAATGTATGTATATATGGAAGTTAGTTCTGGGGCAGCAGCTCAATGATGCTGCACAGTAGGACTTAGGTAGCTAAGGCTCTTCCTCCCCACTCTTCAACCTCCCTCATTTTATTTGGAATAGATGATACACATTGATTAGCATGTCTCATGAATAACAAGAGCTGGAAGACACCAAAGGGCATTCAAGTTCAATTCACACACTCTAAGTATGAACTTCTTTCTTGCTCTCTAAATACACATATGCAGTTTCCCACATACAAAATCTACTCTGTAAGCAATAGCCATGGTAAAAGCAATTCTAAATTATCCACAGAACAACGTATGAGCTCAGTTCTACCAAAGACTAATATTTTAACATGAATTATATTCCAGAACAGTCACTGCATATTCTATGAGAGAGTTCTGGACAAATAATAATAATAATAATAACAATAATAACAATAATAATAAATGTAAAGCAAAGTGAAAAACCTGCTTTGATTGAAGTCAAAAATCAGAAACTCGTCAAAGCACAGCAGCCAAAAACCCAGTACAAGAAAACCACACTACAAACTAGAGCTGACAGCTGGCACAACAAAACATTGCATGGAAAGTTCCTTGACAAAATTGAAGGAAAATCTGACAAGGAGAAGACCTGGCTATGGCTCACGAATGGGACCCTGAAGAAGGAGACAGAAGGCCTGATCCTTGCAGCCCAGGAGCAAGCCATCAGGACAAATGCAATTAAAGCCAAGATCGAAAAATCAGCTGATGACCCAAAATGCCAACTGTGCAAGGAAACCGATGAAACCATTGATCATATCCTCAGCTGCTGTAAGAAAATCACACAGACAGACAACAAACAGAGGCACAACCATGTGGCCCAAATTATTCATTGGATCTTATGCCTCAAGTACCACCTGCCAGCAAGCAAAGAATTTGTGGGATCACAAACCTGCAAAAGTATTGGAAAATGAGCACACAAAGATACTGTGGGAATTCCGAATCCAGACTGACAAAGTTCTGGAACACAACACATCAGACATCACAGTTGTGGAAAAGAAAAAGGTTTGGATCATTGATGTTGCCATTCCAGGTGACAGTCGCATTGATGAAAAACAACAGGAAAAACTCAGCCGCTATCAGGACCTCAAGATTGAACTTCAAAGACTCTAGCAGAAACCAGTGCAGGTGATCCCAGTGGTGATCAGCACACTGAGTGCCATGCCAAAAGATCTCAGCCAGCATTTGGAAACAATAGACATTGACAAAATTATGATCTGCCAACTGCAAAAGGCCACCCTACTGGGATCTGCGCACATCATCCGAAAATACATCACACAGTCCTAGACACTTGGGAAGTGTTCGACTTGTGATTTTGTGATATGAAATCCAGCATATCTATCTTGTTTGCTGTGTCATAATAAAATAATAATAATAATAATAATTCAATGAGATGCTGCAAACTGGAAACATCTCATTGAATTATTATTATTATTATTATTTTATTATGACACAGCAAACAAGATAGATATGCTGGATTTCATATCACAAAATCACAAGTCGAACACTTCCCAAATGTCTAGGACTGTGTGATGTATTTTTGGATGATGCGCGCACATAATAATAATAATAATAATAATTTTATTCTTATATCCTGCCCCATCTCCCCGGAGGGACTCGGGGCGGCTTACATTTATTATTTATTTATTTCCAGAATTTATACCCCGCCCTTCTCACCCGGGGGGACTCAGGGTGGCTTACACAGTTGGCATATATGGGGCCATGCCCAGACAAAGCAGATCCCAGTAGGGTAGCCTTTTGCAGTTGGCAGATCGTAATTTTGTTCAAACTTCTGACAGGCATAATAGCTGATCAAATTCAGGATTACTTGGAGGAAAATAACATCTTGCCAGTAGAACAAAAAGGCAATAAAAGAAGAAGTAGGGGCACAAAAGATCAGATTCTGATTGACAAAATGATACTGGAGAATTGCAAAAGCTGCAAAACAAACCTCTATACAACTTGGATTGATTACAAAAAAGCATTTGACTCACTGCCACATTATTAGATTATCAAATGTCTAGATGTCATCGGGGTTTGTGAAAATATTAGAAAATTCACCGAAAATGCAATGAAACAATGGAAAATTGAGTTGTTCATGGGCAACGAAAGCTATGGAACTGTTAATATCAAGAGAGGAATTTTCCAGGGCGACTCACTGTCACCACTGATGTTCATTATTGCAATAGTCCCTCTGTCAGTAATTCTACAGGAAACATACCTGGGCTACCAAACCCCAACAAATTCACCAAAAATTTCCCACCTGTTGTACATGGATGATCTAAAGCTTTACGGAAAATCAGAAACAGAAATCCAATCACTGACCAACACAGTCAGAATCTTCAGCACTGACATCAGTATGGAGTTTGGCCTAGACAAATGTGCCACAGTGGCATTAAAGGAAGGGAAAATTACTCACAGCGAGGGCACAGAGATGCTAAATGGACAAACCATAAAATGCAATCAGCCTGAAGCCTATAAATATCTGGGCATACTACAGTTGGACAATATCAAGCATGGGCATGTGAAAAATGTGCAAAGAATATATCCAAAGAGTCAGAAAGATTTTTGAAGAGCAAATTAAATGGCGGAAATACGACCAAGGCTATCAACACCTGGACCATACCCATCATTAGATACACTGCTGGAATTGTGAACTGGACACAAACAGAGCTAAATGATCTGGACAGAAAAACAAGAAAACTGATTGACAATCCACTACTCATTACACCCGCGTAGTGATGTCAACAGACTTTACCTGCCCAGAAAATCAGGAGGCAGAGGGCTTCTGCAAGTGAAACAAACGGTAGAGGAAGAGAAACATGCTCTGGCAGATTATGTGAAAGGCAGTCAAGAACCAAAATTGAGGGAAGTCAATAGTAGTAAACTGCTTCAAGTGCAAAAGACAAAGAGTGAATACCGCATAAACACAATCCAGAGCAGAAGAGAAAACTGGCGAAAGCAGGCTCTCCACGGACAGTTCCTGAGAAAAATTAAGAGCCAAATTGACAAAGAAAAAACATGGCTGTGGCTCACAAATGGGACTTTGAAAAAGATGGAGAGCCTGATTCTGGCAGCGCAAGAACAAGCCATTTGAACCAATGCCATCAAAGCCAAAATTGAAAAGTCAACGACAGATCCCAAATGTAGACTCTGCAAGGAAGCAGATGAAACAATAGATCACATCCTCAGCTGCTGCAAGAAGATCACACAGACAGACTACAAGCAGAGACATAACACCATTGCTCAGATGATTCACTGGAACTTGTGCCACAAATACCATCTGCCTGCGACAAAGAACTAGTGGGATCACAAGCCTAAAAAGGTTACAGAGAATGAACATGTCGAACTACTCTGGGACTTCCGAATTCAGACAGAAAAAGTTTTGGAGCACAATACTCCTGACCTCATGAGCGTGTTAAAAAACAAAGTATAGATTGTCGATGTTGCAATCCCAGGTGACAGCAGGATTGAGGAGAAACAATTGGAAAAGGTCACACGATATGAGGATTTAAAGATCAAATCGCAAAGACTCTGGCACACGCCAGACAAGGTGGTCCCAGTGGTGATCAGCACACTGGGTGCAGTGCCTAAAGACCTAGGCCTGCACTTAAACACAATCGGCGCTGACAAAATTTCCACCTGCCAGCTGCAGAAGGCCACCTTACTGGGATCTGCACGCATTATTCACCGATACATCACACAGTCCTAGACACTTGGAAAGTGTCCGATGTGCAATCCAATACAACAGCCACCAGAATGTCTGCTGTGGACTCATCTTGTTGTGTTTCAAATAATAATAATAATAACAACAACAACAACAACAACAACTTTATTTACCCCGCCACCATTTCCCAAAAAGGACTTTAGGCAGCTTACAAAAGTACATAATAGTGCCATAAAACACATAAAAATGCAGGTAAAGTTATATCAACATGTTAATAACAATATCAATTATCATAAAACAACACATTACAAAAATAAAAGACCAACCCCAATTTTAAAAAACCAATAAAACACAGCAATAACTACTATTAAAATGGCTAGTACAACATCCCAGCCACAGCCAAATTACAAACTTTAAAGTGCTAGTGTCAATATTAAGTTATTTGGTCCTTTAGATTAGCTGATGTCTTGGTCATTATCAAAAATCTGCCTAAAGAGCCATGTTTTCAACCCCTTGTGGAATCATTGTACTGTGGGGGCAAACCTAATATCCCTGGGGAGGGCGTTAAAAAGCTGGGGGCCACCACCGAAAAGGCCCTCCCTCTCGTCCCCACCAACCGCACTTGAGACGGAGATGGGACCGAGGGGAGGGCCTCACCGGCAGATCTTAGAGCCCCAAATGATATTATCACAATAGCAAGAGTACAAAGCAGAAAAAATCACAACTATTGTGACACACTACTTAGCATTTTATCTCACTCATTAATTCCCACACAAAATATTTTTTAAAGATAAATTTAGTTTGAATTCAACTAACATTTCAGTAAACCCATTTTGTTTCTCTGTTAAGCAATACTTCAACAGGTAAGGACAAGCCAGAGTTTCTGTTACGCAAGAGTAAACTCCTGTGATAGAGCTGATTACAATAAATGTCAGAAATGAACTTCCTCCTCAGCTCTTTTTAAAGAGCCTCACCCTTGCTTATTGTCATTTCTGATGCTCTTTCCAAAGAGAAAAAATAAAATGCTTAGATTCTTCTGCTAATTTCATTATCCTTGGTAGATATTTTCAAAAATGTAAGTGAACAAAAGGGGTTCAAGCCCCCAAATACTAACCAAACAGGCAAGATGTTGCTATCTGAAGTAGCAAAGGGACAGACCAAGAACTGAATCTCTTTGTCTTGTAAGCTTCATAAGACAGTTAACTAAAACGGGTAAAAAACCTCATGCATCTTTTAAAGTTTTATTAGAACTTGGAATAAATGAAAATAAGAAAAAGTGCATTAGTAAGAAGACATAACATGATAAGATTCTGAATCTACAATATATTGCTTGGATATACCTATCTACACAGATTTCGCACAAGTCTCTGCCCAACTATAAGATAATATTTGATGTGAAACATGACTACATTATAAATTGAAAGATAATCACAGCACAAATAATCAATTTTCACAAAATCAATTGTTATACTGCTAGAATTGGGAGATTGAAGGAAACCTTTTTATGTGTGGGTGGATCTCTTCCATATATCAAGAGCACAAAATAGGTCCTGAGCTGAATCAGACCACGGAATATGGAAGAGGCCAAGATGATCAGTGAACCACAAAGTAGCAGCCAGCCATGAAGAGGGAGATGGTGTTTCAAAAAGATGAATTCAATTTGAAGACTTTATATCTCTGCAACCACGAACTGCCCATGAATGAAACTCCTACCTCTTGAAAGGGTAGGGCACAGAATTTCAAATTATGTTTCTCCCAGTGCACAAACAGCCTCTAGCCTCAGTCATTCGCAGGATGGCAACCACGTATCAGACGGCATTTAGTGTTCTGCAGTTCAGCAAAACTGAATCTGTAACTGCGGTACAGTGTACGTTTCAACAGTGTTTTGGCATTGATCCACCACTGCCAAAGAGCCTTTGTCATTGGTACCAACAATTTGGGGAAATGGGCTATTCATGTAAGGGGGAAAGCATAAGGAGACCACGCATTTTAGAAGAAATTGTGAGAAAAATTCAAGGGAGTCTTCTATGTAGCCTGCACTTCTTGTGCCAGTTGACACCTTGCGGCAACGTTTAATCACGAGACCATCCTGGCTGCACTCACTTGAGAATGTGAGAAGAATGTTGTGGGGTCAAGCCACCTGGGGCTACAGCCCAAAATGCTCCTTAAGCCAAGACCCTGCTTGAAATAAAGGCAGGCATCTGAACTTGAATCTACTCAGGAAATGTGGATCAGTGGCGAGAAACACAAGCAGGAGAGTCAGGGACCATAGTCGAGATGGGAAAGCATAATGGCAGTTCATTATACAAAGGAAAACAGTTGCTCTAATGCAGGGTCCACTCATGACACCTTTCCACCCAAGAAATTTTTTTGACACCAATTATATAAAACAGGAATAAAAATAAAATATTTACTGATGATGATAAGGCTTGCTAAACAGGCCGATTTTCCTTTACATTAAGTACAGCTGAAGCATGTTCTTCAGAGTTCATTATAAACACTACATTCTTCTTGAAAGATTCATGTAAATGTCTAGGTGGCGTTCAGAAACCAAATTTTTGTGACCTCAACAATAAGCTAAGAGGACTCCATTTGGGATTAGGACCCACAGTTTCAGAAGCAGTGCTCTGATGTATTAAAATGTCCCTTTGTAATATAGGTGGCATATCCTGATCACAATAAATTCCAACATTTCATTAAATTAAATACATTTCAATTTGTCCTAAATGGAAGAAGCCCATTGACAACCAGAGCACTGCACACCCGCTTCACTACTTCATGATTAATAGTAAAAGGCATAGGGCATTTTGATCTCCCCTTTCCCCCTGGCAAACGAGAATAGAACTGCTAGCATGTTTTCCAGCTATTTTGTTGTTCTTGTTTATAGTGAGAACCTCCCACTTTATAGAGAAAAATCTGAAATTTGGGGAAACTTTACAACAGTATTGGTCATAGTGCTGTACAATATCTAAACTGTACATATACAGTACTTGTAAATTTTTAAACAAAATTTCCAAAATCTGGGGAACTAAAAAAACAATCTAATGTAAGGGAGTTATATGATGCTTCCCAAAGTATCTAGTGAGAAAATTTTTATTTTCTTCAGTGAGTTGGCCACCAAGGAAGGGTTTATAATCAGAAATGAGAGGGTGAGGCACTCTGAAGAAATTACCTCTAATTATCAAGCTGTCCCAACTTCTCTATTTCTAAACAGCCACAACTAAAAAAACATTTACGGAAGTGATATCAAATGCTTTTAATCTTTTACTGTACAGCTTTAAGCCTGCAGTTAAAACAGCATAGGATGCAAACATGAACAACATTATTTTCAAGACATGGCAAATAATAAGATCCATGGTGAATAATAAGATCCATGAATACTAATTTTTAATTAATTTTTAACATAATATTTTCAGTCTGACATCTGGAGGGCACAGGGTAAGGAAATCTGAATGAGGTACTCTCTGTATTTAAAATCTGGAAATAGGTTTAAATGCTGTTTATGGCAATAAGAATACAATAAACAGAAGCTAAATTGGATCCACTAAAAGTTAGGGTTGATTAGAATTTGGCCTCTGTCCAATATCCAAATTGTGTTTCCATTATCGGAAATGCTTAGGACAAGAAGTATTTTGGATTCTGGATTTTTTTTTTCCAGATTTGGCATATCAGTGTTTTACGCATACATATGTATATTGACAAAAATGAATTGTGTTCAAACTTAGAGATGAGATCCAAGTTTGCACATAAAATTGATTTATGTTTTATATATGCAACTTAGAGGTATAGTCTTAAGGTTATTTTATACCATATAATAATACTAATAATAAAAATGATGATGATGATGATGATAATAATAATAATAATAATAATAAAGTTAATAATATTTTTGTGCACAAAACTACGTTTGTGTGCACTGAACCACCAGAAGGCAAAGGAGTCACTATCTCATCCTTCTGATGGGTTTCAGAGTATTTTGCATTTTATAATTCTGGAAAAGGGGTACTGAGGTTGTAAAATGCTAATGAACAATAGGGAGTTATTCTGAAGGTTCTACTGGATTTTCTAATTTGAACCTAGTTGTTGATTTATAAAACCATCTTCCCAACATAAAAATATATGAAGGTCTGTACAACTTATGCACAAAAAATGTTCCAAAAGTGACTTGCCCAAAAAAAAGGATAATTAGGGTGCTAATTTCCAATTATACATAAACAGTATTGCTTGCCTTGATTTTTGCCAAAAGACATTGAATCAGAGGCTCTAACTCCTCCCATGGTGCCACCACCTCTTTCAGCATAAAATGTTTTTGCAATGCTGGCTGTAACATCAGAAGTGGTTCTAAAACATATTCAGAGGTGGGATTAACATCTTCAAGGAGTGAGGAGATAATGGAAATGATGTTGTCGGTCTTGTTGGTAGGATCTCTTTAAGGGGCAACAGATTTGTGGATCTAGTGAGACCATACAAATCAGTTACCATATATATTCATGTACAAGTTGACCTAATGTATAAGTCGAAAGCAGGTTTTGAATCCAAAATTGTGGATTTTTGTTATGACTCATGGACTAGTTGAGGATCATTCTGCAGAGAGGGAAAAGTACCAATGCTGCACCTTGGTTGCCAATGTCATTTCCCTTTCCAGACATTTCAAAAGGTCAGAAGCAGCGCTGCAACGGAGATAGGAGGGGAGATCAAGTGCATCTTTCTGCTTTCTTTTGGAGTCTCCTGGGATGGATGAAGGCTAAGCCTTTGCTTTTCACCATTCTACTCATAGAAGATGGTTGCTTTTTTTAAAAAAGAGTTTTATTAGTACAGTAGTCACACTGTCCTGTGAATAATTCGACCCAGGTTTTGGGGTTGATTTTTCGACAAATATTTATCTTGTGAGTATTTAAGGGACTTATTTTCTTTACCATATGAAAAGATACATTCAGTAGATGTGTCTTTAGCAAACCTAATGTCGCCCATTAATTTCTGAGCAATATTGGGGAGTGGTGAAATAAAGGTAAGAGTGTGATTTTTTTCAAGGGGTACATGAACTTAATTATATGAACACACTGTAAATGTAACTAAACCTGGAGCAACGTCAACATTACCCCACCCATCTATACAGAATGCCTAGTTACTAATTTATTATTGCATGCACAAAGGTAATAATTGTTAATCTGGGTAGAAACTTGAATAGAAACAAGAATGATGTCATCCCACTCTGTTAGCTTTTAGGAGAGAATTAAAAACATGGCTCTTCCATTGTGCTTTCGGTGAGTAATGTCTGTCATATATCTCCGTATTACTCCCCTCCGAACTTCTATCCTCCAGATTACCCCTTCCAAATGTCCCTGCCCATAGTGGAGTACTTCTCTGTCCCTCTCACTCCGGGTTTTATCTTTGTGTTCAAGTGGCCTGCCCTTGATTTATAGTTTTTTTGTTTTTGTTTTTTTCTTGATTTCTTGATGTTCTGTTTATTATTATTTATTGTATTTTAAATGGTGTTATGATATGTTGTTCTTATATTTTATTATGTTGTATTGCTCTGGGCATGGCCCCATGTTAGCCGCCCCGAGTCCCCATTGGGGAGATGGTGGCGGGGTATAAATAAAGTTTTATTATTATATTATTATTATCACCAGTGTGCCATTTGGTCGTGTGTGCTAGCATTGCAAGATAGAGCAGAATTCCCAAAATACAAACCACACCAGGAAGGTGGAAGTGTGATTGATGTTTTGATTTTAAGAACTATCCAGTGGATTGGTGGAGTTTCAAAACTAAAATGTTTACTGTGAACATTCTATTGTTACTTTCTGTCTGTATATATCACTTGTGGAATAATTTATGCCACACTTTTAGAATATGGCTTTTTAAATGGTACTAATTTGATAAGCAAAAATATTTTTGTAATACACATTTTTAAAGAAACTAAAATTGCTAAACGCATATATGAGTATATGGTGGAACCTCTACTTAAGAGCATCTCAACCTAAGAGTGTTTGAGTTAAGAGCTATCTCTCAGCCCGGGTTCCACCTGAAATAAGAGCAGCATTTTGAGTTAAGACCTAGCACTAGAGGGAACGCCAGCACCAGAGCACAGGGCCTTAGGACTTCAACAGAGCAGCATCTGTACCTCTATGCCTTGTGCTCTTGTCTTCTTTGCTCTTGTCCACTTTGAGGAACTTTGGGTTTGACTTTTCAAACTGGCCTTTCATAATGATGAATGTAACATCTAAAATTAGGAGGGCATACAAAGGCTGAAGTTGCAGCCTTATGCTGAAATTTTTAAATTGGCTGGATGTCTAACTTGAAAGTATTATTTACTGTTTATGTTTTAAATTTTATTGTTCATTTTATTTTAAATTGGGGGTTTTATGTATGTTCAGTGTATTTCCCTTGGCTGTTTATTTTTACTGATGTAGTTTAATTCCACTGTATTCATTATATGTTGTTTGAACTGTTGTTTTTGTGAGTCACCCCGAGTCCCCTTGGGGAGATGGGGCATGATATAAATAAAGATGATGATGATGATTATTATTATTAGGTTAGTTGATTTTGTGTGGTTTTTATTCCTGCTATGTTTGGTTTCATGAAGAGAGACAACAAGAGAGGGAGGGAAACTGGAATGAGTACAGTGTTCCCTCACTACTTTGCTGTTCACTTTTTGCAGATTCGTTGTTTTGCGGTTTTTCAATAAACTCTAAAATTACAATTTACACGCTAAGGAAGAGAGGAAGGAGAAGCCGAAGGGAGAGAAAAGGAGCCTAAGTGGCAACAGGTGGAGAAGGGGGCAATTTATCAACACATAATTGGTTGATAAAGACTTAAAATAGTGTATAACTACTAAAATAATGTATAACTATTAAAATATAGTGTCCCTACTTCGCGAATTTTCACTTATTACGGGTCATCCTGGAACGTAACCCCCGTGACAGTATGGAGAAAATGATGCTTCTGCGTCTTCACTTTGTGCTTCCTTGCCACATCTTTGTACTTCTACCATTTTAAAGTTGATCTTTCTTTTTTATTGTTCCATGTGAATGTGCAGGTTTTGCCTTTCTGTTACACTGGGCAACACACATTTTATTGTCTCAAATGTGCTTCCCTGCCACAACTTTGTGCTTATAACATTTTAAAGTTGATCTTTCTTTTGTTATTGTTCAATGTAAATGTGCATTTATATATTATTTGTTATTTATAATGTACATTTTCTTATTTAAAAACATGTAACAAAATGGTGGGGGGGAACGGATTAATAGCATTTCAATTGGAAACTCTGCTTGGAGATAAGAGCATTGTGACTTAAGAGCTTGGTCATGGAATGAATTAAACTCCCAAGTCAAGGTAGCACTGTGTACGGTAGTATGATTATTAATGCCATTATTTATGCCTTACTTTTCTCTCAAAACTGAAATTAAAGGTAGCTTACAAATTAAAATACTGTTAAAACATAAAAAACATAAGGCAGCGGTTCTCAACCTGTGGGTTCCCAGGTGTTTTGGACTACAACTCCCAAAATCCGAGCCAGTTTACCAGCTGTTAGGATTTCTGGGAGTTGAAGGCCAAAACATCGGGGGACCCACAGATGTTGAGAACTACTTACATAAGGTGACCCCTGCCGAACCAGATACAACATAGGGAACATAAACGAAGCTATGCTGGTGCTATTGGGGCTTCATTTTTCTACAATGAAAACATCTTCTTCCAAATATTCTGTTTCTGTCTGTCTTTGGACGTGACGTTGGGCATACCTCACTTTCTTTCACATTGGTCTTCAAAATGAAAAAACATCAGTAAGAGAATTTATTTGAGAGAATCCCGAAACCAGAGTCAAATGTCATCCACTGTCTTTTGGCAAACATTTACAAATTACTGCATCAAATAGAATTTCTTAAAGTAATAAAAAGGAGAAATAGTTACCAGTAAAATCTGCAAAGGATATTTACTTTAATCAATCACAACTACACTTAAATGTACTGTCTAAACATGTTTATATGAGATGAATGACTAAAACTTACCCTCACATTAAACACCTTGAAGTCAGCCCCATATACCTTCATCTCTTCTGGGAAATCTTTATAAGCATTTAGGTAAGGAATGTAACCATCCATTACAAACCTAAGGTAGAAAGAAAGAGAGATCTAAATTATTTGGGTCAAAGGTGGACCCCATGTTTCCAAAACTAGACACAATGTTCTGTTTAACTCAAGAATGGTCTTCCTCTAGGATTTCAGTATATATTCTGCCCAGGTTTCCTTTCACAAATAAGTAAAAACTTCTATTCTATTAGATGTTTGGAGACTAATGAAGATGACTAATATAATGTTGTTGTTTTGGCCAGTTTAATCCTCCCAAACAAGGAGAGAACATGTAGTCACAGCAAAACTTACAGTCAGTGACCAGTATAGAATCCCACTTTACAATAATCCATCCACATCAGTACAGTGTTTACATTAGGTTATGAAATAAATTAAAATTTAACACCATTATAAAAGATACTTACAAAACCCTACTCTGACTATAGGTTTTGAAAAGCTAACCTAGATCTTAAAACTATATCATGTTAAAAACATCTTGTCCATTAATATCTGACTGCTGGATGTCACTTTTTATTTTTACAAATTGATGCACAGAAACAGGTCATTAATCGTGTATTTCTGAGGTCACTGACCATTAACATATAGTCTAATATTTCTTTAACATTTGAGACAGACAGGCCTACCAGCACTTGGCTCAGGATTCCCTAATGGGGTTTTTCATAGATAGGGCATCTAAAAAGAATATATGCTGTAGGGCAAGGGTCCTCAAACTTTTTAAGCAGAGGGCCGGTCCACAATCCTTCAGACTGTTGAGGGGCCGAATTATCATTTGGGGAAAAAAAAACCGAACAAATTCCTATGCATACTGCACATATTTTATTTGTAGTGCAAAAATAATCCCAACAACAATGAAAGAACAATACAATATTTAAAAATAAAGACAATTTTAACCAACATAAACCTATCAGGATTTCATTGGGAAGTGTGGGCCTGCTTCTGGCCAATGAGATAGTCAAATTAATTAGGATTGTTGTTGTGTGCCTTCAAGTCATTTCAGACTTTGGATGAGCATAAGTCTAAAATTGAGGGCGGGGGCCAGGTCAATGACCCTAGAGCAAGGCTGACTTAGTTTGGGGACCCTTGCTCTAGGAAATCTATTTCAGAAAGTAGGCAGGGTCAACGCCTCCTTCCAAGTGGAATTTTCTTATATTTTCCCTCAAACATATGGCCAAAGTGAAAAATCCTCTCAAGATGCTATATTCAACGAAGTAAAAAATAAGGTACTGTAATTACTTGCCATCTTAAATGTTCTGGTGCTAGAAATTAAGGTTTCATGAGCTCTGATTACCTTCCTATATCAAAAATTCTCTGTTTGATTAGTGTACATGCCCTATCATCTCCCACAGCTAGAAGAGATTGAGTGCAAAGACATGCCTGTTAAAGGGATCATTTAGTCACAGTTATGTTTTGCCTCAGAATCTGCCTCACAGAAGGAGATCTACAGTAGAGGTATTTTATGATGCAAAATAAGAAGCAACATCCCTGAATTTCAGCCATATATCTTTTGCTTCTATAAAAAAACCTTATGTACAAAAACCTGATCAAACAAATCAACGAATCTGCCTTCCCCTTGTGTGGGTTTCATATTCACGGTTTTGATTACAGGCAGTCCCCAAGTTATGGACAAGATAGATTTTGTAGGTTTGTTCCTAAGCTTAATTTGAATATAAATCGGAACAGGTAGCTTTTAATAATAATAATAATAATCCAGCATATCTATCTTGTTTGCTGTGTCATACTATGTCTTTGTGTCAATAATAATAATAATAATAATAATAATAATAATAATAATAATAATTTATTTTTAACCCACTCTATCTTCCCAAGGGGACTCAGGGCGGTTTCCAAATAAAGTAACAAACTGGCAAACATTCAGTGTTGAAAACAAACAAATAACAAATGAAAACAGTGGATAAACAATCTTAATACAATCAAAATAATCAAAAATTAAACATAAATAGACATGACCTAGTGTAACTCAAATTCAAGGCACCTCAATAACCATGTGGAACTGGCTCCTCCTCCCCTCCTTGGTGACCACAGGGGTGGCCCCCCATTTCTCCCCTACCTCACTGGAGGTGTTTGCCATTTTCCCACTTTCATGGGGGGAACTGCACCCTTAACCCCTGTGAAAGTGGAGGAATGTAATTCCTTTGATACTGAGATACCTTTTTATCCTAGGCAATGATGAGATAAAAAAGTATCTCATAATACAAGTATGTAGAATTGACATGGTGTTATATCCCAGCCTGCACCTGAGCTGTCAGGTGAGCCTGAGATTGGGCCTGTTCAGCCTGTGATTGTACCTGCACCTGACCTGTCTGATGAATCTAGGTTGGGGCCTAGAATTCCCATGCTGCCAGAGCTGGATAAGGCTGCTGTTCCTGGACAGCCAGGGTTTGTTCCAGAGAATTCTGGGAGCAGGCATACAATGGTTTCAAGCAGGCAGCTTAAACCGCATTCCTTGGGAGAGTCAAGGTTGAGTTATTCCTTGGCAGATGGGCATATCAGTTGTGATCAGAATGAGGTTGACAGAAAGAAAGCAATATGTCAACAAAGCCAAGAAAAGGAGGTTTTGAGAAGGAGCAGATGGTTGCTGAGAAAGGGTTTTGAGCAAACTTCCCATGGAAAGAGGCCTTGATTTCAGTTTTAAGAGGAACCGTTTCTGAGGGAGATTTTCAGAGGTGGTAATCTCATCAAGAGTGCTGTTCCTGTTTCATGGACTCATACTTCATGCCTGTTTCATGGACTCTTGTTTCATGCTTCATGGAATCTTGTTTCATGTTCCTGTGGTCTATCATGCCAAGTTCCTGTAGCCTTGTATCTTGAGTTTTGTTCCAGTTTCTGTTATTGCTTCTGGGGATTTTGGATTACCAAGTCATAGTTTCTGAAAGCTTGCACTTTGGATTCCTTGCTCCAGTTAAAATGTCCTGCTCTTTGTTCCAGTTTTGATCCTGTATATTGAAGTAATTTTGACATCTTGTTGAAGTTTATTCTTGTGTTTGATTTCATGGACCCTTGATTCACGATTCTCAAGTATCTTGTACCTGATGGACTAAAACTTTGTTTCATTTACTTTGAACTTTGATTTGCTATTGCTTACATATATTCTTCAATAATTAACTTGCTTTTCTTATAGTCTGGGGCTCCAGTGTTGTTTTGAGGTGTCTCTGCAGTCCAGGGGTGCAACACATGTTCTGGTTGTAAACAGGATGATACCCTTCACAGAAAATCAAAATCCCTTTCATGAAAGGAGATATTAGAATTCATCAGGGATAGAAAATACCTCACAATGAGACAGGTATGTATTACTTGATTGTATTTTATGTTATTTTATTATATTTTATTTCATCTCATGTTTTTGGCTCTGAGTAGTCATTGGAAGTCATGCAATTCTGCAAATACAAAGACTTCACAGCAAATGAAGTGTTTTATACCCTACAGCACAGATTACACTCCACAAACTCACACAGTGCAAGTTTTCTTTCAAGCTTGTCTGTGAGTTTAAATTATATAAATATTGTTTGTGAACAATTATGTTTTAAGATATGGTGTATTAATATTATACATATAGTCAACTCTTGGTATTCGTGGGTTATGTATCTGCAGATTCTACCAACAAAATATCATATTTCATCGTATAATAGTTGGCACTGCATTAATAGTCGCAGCTTAATTTTCAGGGTGGCAGAACCAGTAAAATGTATATTCCTTGCAGAATAGTTTCAACCCTAGTTCACAGCTGCAACTGCAAAGGGGACAGATGCGCAGGCAGGTGAGGCTTCACATGTCCACGCGTCTCTTCCCGTGTAGCTATGGGGTTTGCCTTGGATGCCAGCCGAAACAAGTTGCTACAGTGAAATACAGTAGGGAAGGGAAGCAAAAAAGCTAAACTTGATTTTACTGTACACCAAACACTATGCTGATGTGTAGACATAGCCTGCTATAGATTCTCTCCAGAATTCATTTGAATTGTTCCCCATTTGATATCAGGGATGCACTTTTCCAACAAATTGTAAATAATAGGTCTTGAGCATCCACAGATCTTGGTATCCATGGGGTGGGTGGGGTCAAAAGACCAAATCCCAGCAGATACAGAGGGTTCACTGTAGGTACATCTACTTACTCACAACTCATATAAAAACGTGGCAAGTCTTTGACAACACATCCCAATGATTAAATGTAAAACATAAAGTAAGCTTAAATACTAAAATATTTCATTAACATTAAGCTTACCTTAAGAGATCTGATAATGTTATTGATTCTCTCAGCCAGAGCAATGCTAAAGAGCAAAAAGCCAGAGTCATTGGCATAGACATTCTCATATCCCCTTTTTTGCATCTTTGTAAATATAAGGTACCATCCACAGATCCAGACCAGGCTGATGTTCCTATGGAAAGCATTGAAGAAGCATATAAATATTCTTTTGCTCTATTCCTATTTTGAAGTAGTTGTTATATTCTAAGCAGCAGTCCAGTTACCCTGATAATAGGATGGCAAAGCAGAGAAGAGAAACAAACAGTTGAGGAAAGGCATGTCAAGGAGAGGGGCTGAATTCTCTTTAAATCTTATGCACTGAAAACTTCAGTGTGTTGGAACTGGGGTCTTGGATTCCAAATGTTATTAACTAATCTAAATTCAAACCAACAGAGGCGTTTTGCCTTGCTACGTAGATGTAAAACATAGAATGATGGGTAAAGAAAGATCCTGAAACCACAAATTAGAGTTGGCTCAGAAAGGTGTGTGTAAGCAAATCATCAGATTAAATCTCTACAAAGGATTTCATTTCTCAGCATAGCCAGGAGGATGCAAGGGAACTGATGTAATCTTTAAAAATTAAAACCAATTATTAAGTACAACTCTTCTCTACAAGTTAAGCTTGTTATGAAGGTAAAAATTATTTATCTTATTTTTTAAAAAATGGACCACCCAGGAAGAATTAACAAATGATTAAATATATAATTCCATTGATTAAACCTTTCTTGTATCAATTGTGTGTGTGTGTATATACACACACACACACACACACACACACACACATATACACAGTAGAGTCTCACTTATCCAACACTCGCTTATCCAATGTTCTGGATTATCCAACGCATTTTTGTAGTCAATGTTTTCAATACATAATATTTTGGTGCTAAATTTGTAAATTCAGTAATTACTACATACCCTGTTTCCCTGAAAATAAGACATCCCCAAAAAATAAGACCTAGCAGAGGTTTTGCTGAATTGCTAAATATAAGGCCTCCCCCAAAAGTAAGACCTAGCAACGTTTTTGTTTGGAAGCATGCCCGGCACCCGCCAAACAAAACACCAGAGCATGTAGGATCGGTAAATGTACATACCAGTTGTACATGGAAATAATGGTAATAATATATTAAAATGTTATATTATTTATATTTATACAGTAGTAACAAGAAATTCTTGACAGGAGTCATAGTTTGTCTGGTTTGTTTATGTTGGTTTGTGATGACAACTACTGTACAGTATATAATAAATGTTCATTTTTTTGTTCAACAATAAATGTGAATTCTTCTTCATGGAAAAATAAGACATCCCCTAAAAATAAGACATAGCACATCTTTGGGAGCAAAAAAGAATATAAGACACTGTCTTATTTTCGGGGAAACACGGTAGTATTACTGCATATTGAACAGTTTTTTCTGTCAAATTTGTTGTATAACATGATGTTTTGGTGCTTAATTTGTAAAATCATAACCTAATTTGATGTTTAATAGGCTTTTCCTTAATGCCTCCTTATTATCCAACATATTCGCTTATCCAACATTCTGCCAGCCCGGTTATGTTGGATAAGTGAGACTCTACTGTATATACGTATTAAGTGATCTCCTTTGCATAAAAAGATACACATATTCAAATGATACAGGAAAGGTTTAATCAAAGAAATACAAACACTGGGCCACAAGGAGAGAGTAATAATTGCTTCTTTCTTCTGAGGCAATAGCACAAAAAGTACTGTCAATCAGCAGCTATGACTCCTCAGATCTGATGATGCGAACAAACCAGGTGGGGAGATTTCCATACAATTCAAGAGAATCCATCACTCATGTCACGCTATACATACTCAGCCCTACCACATACTTCAGTACCTACCTTTTTTGGTTGTAAAATAAGCTTGCAAATGGGATGGAAATGTGCCGAAGAATGGGGACAAGCCATTTTTGGGACTGTTAATTAATTTAGGACTGTTTATTATAACTACATACTCTCTTCTTGGAGGAGAGCAATGACCAATCTCAATAAAATAGTGAAACCTCACACTGGTAATGAAAGTCCGCATAGTTAAAGCAATGGTATTCCCTGTAGTAACCTATGGAAGCGAGAGCTGGACCATGAGGAAGGCTGAGTGAAGGAAGATAGACATTTTTGAACTGTGGTGTTGGAGGAAAATATGAGAGTGCCTTGGACTGTAAGATCAAACCAGTCCATACTCCAGGAAATAAAGCCTGACTGCTCACTGGAGGGAAGGATATTAGAGGCAAAGATGTAGTACTTTGCCCACATAATGAGAAGACAAGAAAGCTTGGAGAAGAGAATGCTGCTGGGGAAAATGGAAGGAAAAAGGAAGAGGGGCCGACCAAGGGCAAGATGGATGGATGGTGTCCTTGAAGTGACTGACTGGACCTTGAAAGAGCTGGAGGTGGCGACAGCCAACAGGAAGTTCTGGTGTGGATTGGTCTATGAGGTCACAAAGAATCGGAAGCAACTGAATGAATAAACAACAAATACTTTCCTATCTCCAAAGAGCACAAGGAAGTATACATGTTGCAACCCTTGTTCTAATTTTAACTTTGCAAAAGCCCTAGGAATCCATTACTGGCTGAAAATAATAGTTTCTTGACTGAGAAGGTTACGAAAAACTGCTCTAGTCCCAATGCTTTGCTGCTTTTGGTTTTGATGCTTACAAGTCCTTAATGTCAATGATTTCAAAAAACATGTTACACCATCTGTGACCACTGCTCACTCGACTAAAAAGATATGGAGATAGAAGCCCCACTAAAAAGTCCCAATAGTACTTTTTTGCATGCTTTCTACAAATCTATTATTAATTACGCACTATTCATATTTTACATAACACTAAACAGGTTTTGATTTATTACAACTTTTAATAGTGTATTTAGTATCACTCCGCCTTTGCAGCCTATAGATGACGTGACCAAGAATAATTGCTCTAATAGAGCCGTCCTCCTGAACTTTTGTAAGAAAAGACGAGAGATGTTTTGAATGACACTGCACATATGTGAGTCATTGAGTAAGATACATGGAGCTCTGTTAATCCTTTCAGTCATCAGTTTTACCTTTTTTATGTATATGCGATGTTTTGAGATTATGAAGACAGAAACTATTGCTAACTCCAGATTCACCATGAATCACAATAATCCCCATATTCTATTTGTCGCCATCATGTTAACACAGCAGCTTTTCATTTTATTTGGACTAGATTATGGAGGGCATTATAGACAGTCAGCACAAAATGTAACATAACTTACAATTTAGGACATGTCATAACAACTTACAAATTTAATAGGCTTCCCAAACAGTGTCTATATACTGCACCAGGTGGAAGGTTTCAACTTGGTAGCTCAGAGAACAATAAATATCTGAAAAGCTCCAAAATTTCATAAGGAGTAATTATTACAGAAACTGATGTGAAGCGACCATTCATTAGTCATAAATAATACAGTGAAAAATTGCAGTTCTGAAGTTCAAAGAGTGAAACTCAATTGATTTCCCATTAATATGTACCAGCATAAGAACATTTTAGGAAATATACTGTACAACATATGTTCCAAAAAGCTGGTAGACTGAGAAAACCCAGTTTCAAAGTCTACAACAGAGACAAAAGAGATCACACTGTGTAAGATACTGGGAAGACTTGCATCAGAAATACAGAACAGCTCCTACATATGTACCTCATTAAATCTCATTTGGTAATTCTACTGACTAGTAGTATGTGAGAAATCTGAATAATTTAACAATACTAAAGCCTTATTCAAATGGGAAAAATAGTTTTACCTTTCCCACAAAAGAAATGTAATGAATAATTTTTCCAGATTATATCAGACACATAAATCACTCCATAAAGTTTAGCTTTCCCAAATATATATATACACAAATATATATGTACACAAACCATGTTTCATGTGCCAAATTATTAAAAATAGTGTTTGTAAAATTACTTTTAGGCCATGCAAATGAAGTACAGTAGAATCTCGGTTATCCGATTTAAGCGGGCAGACCCCAACTCGGGTTACCCAGATTAATCAGATAACCCAGATTCTAGGCCCAGGCGTCTGACGGAGGGAGAAAACTAATCCCTCCAGCAGGTGCTTGGACCCAGGGAAGCAGGAGGAATGCCGCTGCCTAGCGACATGCCTCGCGCTTCCCTCCCTGGGTCCAAGCACCTGACGGAGGGAGAAACAACTCCCTCCATCAGGTGCTTGGACCCAGGGAGGGAAGCACAAGGAGCACTAAGCAGCGACACGCTTCGCGCTTCTCTAAAGGCCCAAGCACCAAGCGGAGGGAGAAAACTCCCTCCGCTCAGCGCTTGGGCCCAGGGAAGCAGGCCACGATTGCTGCTGCAGCAGGAGTGATCGCGGCCTCCTTTCTCCTGCCTCTACCTCTCCTCTTGCGAGAAGGAGCTCCTTCTCGCAAGAGGAAAGGGAGAGAGAAGCGTCCCGCCTCTTCCTCCTCTCGCACAAAGGAGCTCCTTCTCACGAGAAGAGGGGCAAAGGCCAGAGGAAGGGGCGCAATTGTGGCCTGCTTCCCTGGGCCGCGCCCTCATCCCTTGGGAAGCAGCCCACAAACGCTGCTAGGCAGCGGCAGTCATGGGCTCCTTTCCAAGGGGTGAGGACTCCTTTGGGAGGGGGAGGGGGGCCCGCGGGCCCCTTGGATAATCTAGAGCCTCGAATCACCAGGGCTCGGATTACCAAGATTGTACTGTATATATGAAACATAAATGATTTTCATGTTAGACCTGGGTCCTGTCTCCAGGAAATCTTATTTATGTATATGAACAAAAAAGCCAAAAGCTAAAACAATTCTGGTTCTAGGCATATCAGATACTCAACTTGTATTTGCTGCTAGACATGTCAACGATACACATAAATATCATGGTTTCAGCATTTTCAATAAAGTTGAGGCAGCTAGAATTTCATTTTAAACTATTTTCATAAACTTTGTTCTAAGATAGTTAATCAGATAGGCCTTTGATTCACCCAGCAGCAACCAGGGATAATCTAAACATAGCTCCCCAAGAAATGTTTAGCCTTACCTGACATCTTGCTTGTAGAAGAACCACCTGTAACGCAAGATGCACCATCTATGTCTGTATCACTTGCAGAGGAAGCCAAGCGAAGGATTTCAGGAATATCAAGCTCTGTCTCTGCTTCAGTATCTGTACTCTGCGAAAAATCAAGTAAAAACTATGGCACCGTACTCCAACTGCAGAATAGGAACCCACATCTTAAATCAGCATTTTTAAAAAGGAACTTGTTCTTTGTGGACAGTAACCTCTTAACATTACATTGCCAAGGAAAACACCAAATGGTAGAAACATTCAGGAATTAGGAATCATGCATGAAAACAGATTGGAGGAAGGGTAGAAGAGATGATTTTTAAAAAGCAAACCAATATCAAACATCAATTATGTGAATCATATATATCCCTGCCTCAATTAACTCTCATGCCAAAGGATCAATCAATGTAAAGGAAATCTGTCATCTCCAGGGTTGTAGTTTTATTGGAAGGATCTTCACATTCTCGAACAGTGAGAGAGAACGCTTCTATGAACAATCTTGTGCTTAAATCACTGACATTATTCAGATAGTGACAGTAAAGCTTACCTATCATCTTTTTATGTCTTCTCTCATAGAGAATGTAAAAGGAGATTTACCATAAATTTGTTATTCTCCCTGGGCCTAATTTGAGTCAAAACAGTGGATTGTGTTCACTGTGGATTCAAACAACCCAACAGTGATCCAGGTCAGACGCTACTTTCTATAGGGGCAAAGTGTGCATACAGTTGTCCCTCTATGTTCACAGATTCTGTATCCATAGATTTAATCATGATCAATGGCTTGACATATTTTAAAAAGTTACAAACCTTGATTTTGCCATATTATATAAGGAATACTATTTTACTATATCACTGTATTTAATCAGACTTGAGAATACAAGGATTTTGGGATTCACAGGGGGTCCTGGAAATACCAAGGACCCATTCTACTCTGGTATACATTTTAGAGGTTTTCTTCAGATTAATAAAATGTGAATTACAGGGCCCACTGTACAATACAAACATTAACTCCTATGCTCTGTATAAAGTAAGAAAATCATATGGTCTGTATAAGACTAGAAATTGGTATTTCTGCCTGCGTTTTCAGAATATGTTTGTTTTATTTGGGCTCCATCTGCTGGATTTAATGCCCCAAAACATGGTTTTCAAAGTGAGCTGCTTCCTTTCAAAAAGCATAAAAAAGTTATAACTAACATCTATGGAGAGTTTTAAATGTCAGGCATAATTATTATTATCACTTATTATCACTGATGTGCTTGGCTTTTATTAGGCACTGAGGTACCCTGCTTACATATTTTAATGTAGAAAGAGTCTGGTAATCCTGTATGAAGAGGAACCCATTTCATTATGGCATATATGAACTTTCATGGGCCAAAGCTCATTCTCATCAGTCACGTCCAATGAAAAGTGTTCTGTTCGGAAAAGCCAATGCAATAATTGCTACATTTTAACAGGTCTCAAGATGTATTATTATTATTATTATTATTATTATTATTATTATTATTATTGCTATTATTAATACTATTATTATTATTTTGCTATAACAAACTCACACAGGCATCACTTTCAAAACAGAGACATGCTATACCAACTCTTTGTCTTTGTGACTGAAAACAGACCTGTTTAGAAAAACAATATATGAACACATGTGAGAAGTCTGGCATAAATAGTTCAACCACATGGATATTGAATTCTGCTATAATGTCACAAATTATTTCTATAGCAATGTATGGGTTGTAAGTAACTATTTTGTGGTCCTTGGGTATTCCCAAAATCTGTGAGGTTTTAGCAAAAGATTGGATATGTTAAAAAAAATAGCATAACTCCCTAGCCAGTAACGGCTGCCTTCTCCTGATATCTATGCTCTTGGACCCTAGTCAATATAGAAAAGATGACTATTTGCCAACTGCAAACTTAACACTTACTGACAAAATCCCAGAAGTAAAACCACTTCTTGTTACAGGCTTGTTACAAAAAGCCTGCTTGCTCTTCTGAAGGTATCTTCGCCACAGGTTATACAGAACTTCATCCTGAGAAGAACAACAAAAAGTTATTTAGCCAGATACTTTAATTTTGATATTTATTTCGCAAACATAAGCATTACAGAAACTCTGCTCCAGTGTTTTTATTCATGAATCTTGGAAAGTTTTCGTATTCGAGTTGCATTGATACATTTCATTCATCAACCTTGAAAGATCTTTGATATGTTGATTATATAAGTCTGGACTGTGAATATTAAATTGGAGACACATATGGTTTTTCAAAAGTTATAAGAAAAATATATTGCATGTATCTACAAATGATTTTTTTTCCAAAGAATTATCTTATTTAGGACACACTCAGTGAGAATTAGACTGCACAAATGAAAATGGTTACATCTTGAAGTCCTATGTCCTCATTTCCTAGCAGGCTTATAATTTCCTCTAAGGTCTTACCACCCCATTATTTCTTTAGCAGGTTTACAACCACTTTAGGTCTTAAATAGGTCAAGAGAATGTATGATTGATGTATTTATTGTTGTTGAAAGATCCAGGAGCATTAATACAGACACCCTCTTATTACTCCAGTTCATAGCACAGCCATATGCTGGTGCTTCTGCCATCTTAAAACCAAGGCTGAATCCAGACTTAAAGGGGTCAAGACCATCAGCTTCCTCCCACAAAGGTGGGTTTATATGTAAGAGGATGTCTCCCTCTCTGGCCCCTTCCACACAGTTGCATAAAATCCACATTGAAGTATGGACTCTGATAACTCAGTTCAAGACAAATATTGCGGGTTATCTGCCTTGATATTCTGGGTTATATTGCTGTGTGGAAGGGCCCTGTTTTATTTATTTATTTATTTACAGCATTTATATTTCGCCCTTCTCTCCCCGAAGGGGACTCAGGGCGGATCGCATTACACATATAGGCAAACTTTCAATGCCTTTTAACATAGTACAAAGACAAGACAAACATAGGCTCCGAGCAGGCCTCGAACTCAAGACCTCCTGGTCAGAGTGATTCATTGCAGTGATTCATTGCAGCTGCACCTGAGCACTGCACCAGAATCCTAAAATGTGGATATCCTTATCTATGGGGATAAATCAAACAACACTATTCAGTCAGGCCTTCACATTTGCTGGAGTTAGAGGCACAGGACCCTCATGAAAGCAAAAAGTCATAAATAACATACATCCCTTTATTTATTTCCTTTTTGTATGAGAGAATGTCATTCTAGGAATCTCTAGGTCATCCATAGTGAATCTACCATGATCAGCTTCTGGCAGAGTCACATTGGAGGAGAAACAGATTCCTAGAGACAACGTTTTAATCAAATCTGCAAATAATCAAATCCACAGAAGTCAAAACTACAAATGTGGAGGGGAGGGCCAACTGTCATTTGAAGATGGGTTATTTCAAGAAGCCACCATTAAAATTAATCACTGGTTTTCTTTCTACATTCCTCCTTGCAGCCAGAGCATAAGTACGTATGAAACTGCCTAAACTACAGGATTGCAGTTGCTTGCCCTCATAATTCTAAACTAAAGAAGGCATTGTACTGGTGTACCTTTATGTGTGAAGAAACTCCTAAGGACTGCAGAGCTTCACCTTGCTTCTGGAGTATATACTGAAAGCCTTCGCAGATGTACCATTCCCAACCTTTATCTAAAAAATAAATCCATAGAAAGCGCAATACTATAGTTCATAGTTTAAATCAACAGTATTAAAGTTCATTCATAGGAATGCATGGAACAAAGTGTGCCTTGTTGTCGCTGTGTGTTTTCAAGTCACTTTCACCTTATGGCAAACCTAAAACAAACCTATGATGGGATTTTGTGAGGTTTCAATGCTGAAACCACTATACCATACTGGCTTTCAAAATCTGATTCACTTCCCAGTGTATACGAATATGACTTCACTGTTAATCATTTAATATCCACCTCAAGCAAAAAAGAACAGTCTTAAACAAAAAAAAAGTGTCCTTATCATAAAGAGCCCTCTTTAATGAGCTCTGCTACAATTCAATCTCTAGGAAAGTTTTAATCCCAGTGACAGAATGTGGTTTGCCTGATAATATACCATTATACCATCAATGGACATGAAACCAGTTCCTTGCAACCAGTTACACAAACTTCACTGGAAAAATTTTATCAGTTGGAATTCCCTCCTAGACTTTGTTGAGATAAAACTACTTGAAACAGGGGGTATAAGACAAAAACAACTTGAAGACATGCAAAAACAACAAACCGAGAGCACCAACTACCGTAATAGAAATTTGCACGACATTTTGCAAATAAAGTCACTCAGATCCATTCCAACTTGAATTCTGTTACTGGATGTAACTCTGGGTCCTGCTTGCCCAGTGTTGATAGATACCTTTCAATCTGTGCATCCTGCATATGTGGACAGAATCCTTGGAGAGGTTAGCGCTCACATGTATTCTAGATCTGCGCCCTTCCTAGCTGATCAAACAGGCCAAGAGGAGACTGGCAGAGTGAGTGAAGGTGGTGGTCAATGCCTCCTTGGACCAAGGCAGAATTTCAACTTGCCTAAAGGAGGCAGTTGTGAAACCTATATTTTTAAAAAGTCATCCCTGAACTCCTCCATAATGAACAACTATCGGTCAATATTCAACCTTCACTTTTTGAGCAAGTTTTTGGAGCATGTGGTGGCCTCCTAACTCCAGGGATTTCCAGGTAAAATGGATTATCCATTGATCCATTTCAATCTGGTTTCAGGCCTGGCTATTGAAAAGAGGCAGCTTTGGTTGCCTTGGTGGATGACCTTCTCAGAGAGCTAGATAGGGGGAGTGTGTCCCTGTTGGTTCTCATGGACCTCTCGGTGGCTGTCGATACTATTGACCATGGTATCCTCTCCTGGACCGTCTTGCTGGGATGGGACTGAGAGCCACTGTTTTACAGTGGCTCTGGTCCTTCTTGGATGATTGTTCAAACCACTGGTCATTGTCTTGTGGGGTCCCTCAGGGTTCCGTTTTGCCCCCTCGTGTTGTTTAACATATACATAAAACCGCTGAGAGAGGTCATCCGAAGTTTGGGAGTGCAGTGCCATCTATATGCAGATGACACCCAACTCTACTACTCCTTTCCACCTAAAGCCAAGGAATCTTCCCTGACTCTAAACCAGTGCCTGTCATCAGTAATGGACTGGATGAGGGAAAACAAACTGAAACTTAATCCAGACAAGACAGAGGTACTCTTGGTCAGTCAGAAGGCAGATCAGGGAATAGCGATTTAGCCTGTGCTGAATCCCTCTGAAGACACAAGTCCACAGTTTGGGGGTCCTCCTGGATTCGACACTGAACCTGGAGGCCCAGGTGTCGGCGGTGGCCAGGAGGGTCTTTGCATAATTAAAACTTATGTGCCAACCTTGCTTGTTCCTTGAGAAGCCAGCTCTGGTCAGGGTGGTCCATGCCTTAGTTATATCCCATCTGGATTACTGTAACATACTCTATGTGTGGCTGCCTCTGAAGAATACTCAGAAACTTCAGCTGGTACAAAGAGCTACGGCCAGGTTGTTCACTGAGGCCAGCTGCAGGGAGGAAACAACCCCACTGGCTGCCAGTCTGTTTCCGGGCACAATTTAAAGTGCTGGTTATGACCTTTAAAGCCCTAGATGGTTCAGGTCCAGGCTACCCCCTTGGACGAACCTGCCTGGGCCCTGGCATCTTCACAAGAGGCCCTTCTCTCAGTCCCACCTCCATCTCAAGCTCGGTTGGTGGGAACGAGAGAGTGGACCGGACCTTTCTTCTCAGTGGCTGCCTCTTGACTCTGGAACTCCCTGTCCAGGGAAGCCAGAATGGCCCCCTCCCTGCTGTCCTTCTGGCGGCAAGCTAAAACCTTTTTGTTAAGGCAGATTTTTAAAGAAGAAGGTTATAAAGATTAAGTCAATGGCTGTTGTGGTTTTAGCTTTGAATGTATTTTTAATAAGTTTTTATGGATTTTCACAGTAATTTTTAATATAATAATAATAATAATAATAATAATAACTTTATTTTTATATCCCGCCACCATCTCCCCAAAAGGACTTGGGTCAGCTTACAAGTGAGACTAAGCCCAGCATAACAAAGTTTACGAGCTAAAAACACATTTATAAACATAATTAACATATAGCAATCTGATTAAAACAATTAAAACAATATAAAAACAACCATAAAATAAATCAAAACAACCTCAATATGTGAGGGGAAGTCATAGGGAGGCGGGAGCAAGCTTGTTTTCTGCTGCCCTGCAGACTAGGACGCGGAACAATGGCTTCAAACTACAGGAAAGGAGATTCTACCTGAACATCAGGAAGAACTTCCTCACTGTGAGAGCTGTTTGGCAGTGGAACTCTCTCCCCAGGACTGTGGTGGAGGCTCCTTCTTTGGAGGCTTTTAAACAGAGGCTGGATGGCCATCTGTCGGGGGTGCTTTGAATGTGATTTCCTGCTTCTTGACAGGGGGTTGGACTGGATGGCCCATGAGGTCTTTTCCAACTCTACTATTCTATGATTCTAAGATTCTAATAGCCAGAACCAGGGATAAGGTGGCCAAGATCAGAAATTGGAGGGCTGGGCATGAGCGTGTACAAAAAACAGATTATATGGCCAAGGCTGGGGTAAAGTGCTGAGTTCACTGTAATGGTCAATTTGGGCTGGGCATTCACAGAGGCCTAATCATTATCAAATGCACATTGGAACATCCAGGTTTTGAGGTCCCTGTGGAAGGTGAACAGAGTGGGTGCTAGCCTAATACCATTGATATTTAATTCTGTTTTAATGTTTGTAGATTTTCTTTCTTTTTTTTTTTGCAAATATTTTTTATTATGCAATTTATAAGCAACTTGTACGTATCGTATTACAAACAAGGTCCAATAATCTTTTTCATAATGTAATAAAAACATATAGTAACTAACCCCCAACCAAGAACCAGTATGTCATGAGAAAAAGAAAAAGAAAAAAAGAAAAAGAAAAAAAAAGGAAAAAAAAAACAATTTGGCATAGATTCACAGTTGCTGTATTATCTCTGTAACTTCCAGAGGTCTAGATGTGGTCCTCTTTATTTTTTCCCTTTATTCATATTTATTAACTTTTTAATTAAAGTCCCAGGTCTTCCTTAGTCGAACTTTATGTGTATATTTATTTTTCCTTTTAATAAATACTCTTTCATGGGTGTCCAATCTGTACTATTTTGAGGGGTTCTATCCTGCGCCAACCTTTGAGTCAATTAAGTCCATATTCATCACGTCCATCACTTTATTGATCCATTTCTCCAAACTAGGCACTCCTCCGATTTCCATAGTTGTGCCAGTGTGATTCTTGCCACCATAGTAAAAAAAATATATTAATCTATCAGTATTCTTGTCGATTTGTGGGTCAGTGATTCCCAGTAAAAAATATTCTGGCTTAAATTCAAACTTCTTTTGAAGAATTATTGTCATATTTTAATAAATTTCATACCAGTATTTTTTTTTATCTTTTTGCACTCCCACCACATGTGGAGGAAAGTGCCAGTATGTTTCCCACATTTCCAGCAATTGCTACTGGTATTCCCTTTGCTGTATTTGGCCAATTTATTTGGTGTCAAGTACCACATATAAAACATTTTATACCAGTTTTCCTTAATTTCTGTGGCGTAGGCCCACCTCAATTTTTTTGACCAGATTTCTTCCCATTGGTTGACATAAATCGTATGACCTATCGCTCTAGCCCATTTTATCATCACTTCTTTTATTTGTTCTTCCTCTAGAGCCCAGGTAAATAATTGTTTATATAGTATTCTTATTAATTTGCTGTTTATTTTCAAAATTTTGTCCCAAAATTTTTCTTCTATTTCAAATCCTTTCCCCTTATCTTCTTTACATTCCTCTCTGAACTGCCAATATTGAAGCCAGCTCATATATGGATCTATTTTTTTAATTCTTTGAATGCTTTTAATTTTACCTCCTGATCGGTGAATGTTAGTAATTGTTTATATGAAAGCCATTGTTCGCTCGGAGATTCTCTTCTATGTTTAGCTTCTATGGGTGGGAACCACATTGGAGTTTTAGTGTAAAATCTGGTTTTATATTTATCTCATGTTTTAATTAATTATAAAATGGTTTTTAATTTTTTTCCTATTTTGGCCTTATCTTTCCATAGATAGCTATGCCATCCCCTTCTCAGATCTATACCCTCGAGTGCTAGAATTTTTTTCTTTTCTAGTGTGGCCCAGTCTCTCGCCCAGGTCAATATGGCCGCCTCATAGTAGAGCTCTAGGTCTGGAAGTCCCAGACCCCCTCTTTTTCTGTCATCTTTTAAACTTGAAATCTTTATTCTTGCTTTTTTGTTAGTCCACACAAATTTAATATCCTTCTCCCATGTCTGTAGATTTTCAATTGCATTGAAATGCTTTGGGTGAGCTCCACCATAAGAGAGATAGCACTTTGAGTCCTTGTTACTATCATGGCCAGGCATTAGCAGTAGCCCAAAGCTATAGAAAGGGAAATTAATTTTCCAATGTTGTTAATCTGCTATGGAGGTGGGATAAGTCACACTTTGCACACTTCGGTTTTCTTTGCTTCAGCACTATCTAACTCATGGGAGTCTATCTTCCTTTGGGCTGCTCCTGAAGGAAATTTACACTAGGTTTTAGGGACTCAATTTAGCAAACAACAGGGAACGGGATCATTGATTACCTCCCTGATTTCCTGTCCAGCACTGCAGTTCTTAAGACTATTCCGCCCCCCCCCCCCCCCAACTACAGAAAGTCATCCAGATCTCAAAAGGAAGAACTAAACAGTCAACAATAATGATTGGAAAACATCATAAAGAGATAATTCCTTTATAAGTATTTTCATTTCATTGTTAGCAACCCAGATCCCTATACAGGGAGAAAGGCGAAATAAAACTGAATAAATTAGTTACCTATTTTCTGAATCCTTCCTTTTTCTGAAGACTATAAACTCTTTAAAAACTTAAAAGTTAAATCTCAAAAATGTATCACCCCTGTAGCTCCCAGAATGCATAGCTTGCCCACGTAAAAGGACTAGTGTGCATGAGCAAAGTACATTGGAAAAGGTTAGGCTGTCTGTTTGACATATATGAAGTGAAAGGCATATTTCATTTTTATTTGTTTTAGAACAAATGGAGAAGAATACTTACCAAACTTCCTCCTCTTTTTTAGTCCTCTACAAAGAGACTGTGCTCTAGCATTTGAAACAACGTCACCAGTTACAACTTCTCGAGTTCTCTAAAAGACAATTTTGAAAACACATATGGTTAAAAAATGCAAAAATGCTAGGGACACTTTAGTTTATATCTGGACTGAAATTGGCAAGTTTGAAGAGGAGTTTGCAGGCCAGTTTCCACTCACGGATATCCAGTGAGAGTGCATTCACAACCCCAAAAGTCACCTATATTGGAAGGTAAACGAATCCTCACATTTCTTTAAAATGAGGCATTGCGAGAACGGCATTGCGAGATCATGTATAATAGGGTGGAACAGAAATAGTTTTACATCATACTCACTGTCATTTTAATTGTCATAGAATCATAGAGTTGGAAGAGACCACATGGGTCATCTAGTCCAACCTCCTGCCATGCAGGAAAAGCACAATCAAAGTACCCCTGACAGATGGCCATCCAGCCTCTGTTTAAAAGCCTCCAAGAAAGAAGCTTCCACCACACTCCGAGGTAGAGTTCCATTGCTGAACAGCTCTTACAGCCCGGAAGTTCTTCATCATTATTTAAAGGAATTCTGTCCTTTTGAGGGGCTTTCAGGAGTGGAATTGTTATTAAAACATTAGCTAACAGGTCCAACCTCTTGCTCAATTCAGAATGTCCAGAGAGACCATAAAGCAGGTGTTTTATGTTATTCTTCTCATCACCAAGCTGTACATGCTCTGCTTCTTCAACCTCTTCTTGTATGTTTTATTTCTATACCTCTTACCATTCTCATTACCCTTCTCTGAACTCACTCCATTTTGTCTATATCTTTCTCAAAATGAGTTGCCCAGAACTGAACATAATCACTGGCCAGTGCAGAAAAAAGTCACACTATTACTTAGTTCAGCTTAGCAATAATGCTTCTATTACTGCAGACCAAAACAGCATTTGTCTTCTTTGTTGCAGCATTACACTGCTGACTCATTCAAAACTTATGAACAAGAATAATCCCAAGATCTCTTTCACACACAGAACCGCTTAACCAAGTATCTGCCATTCTTTATCTGTGCATTTAATTTTTGTGGCCTAAATGTAGACTTTTTCATTTGTCTCTGTTGAACTTCATTTTATTAATTTTAGCCCATTTTCCAGTTTATCAAAGTCCCCACGTGGGAGGTTCTAGACGAAGCACAATCCGAAGACCTGAAGACCTCAACGGTGGATCAGGCGGAGGATAACATGGTACATGGTACAACGTCTGTGAAGGCAGAAGAAAGCTGCAACAGTTTGGGAAGCCGCCGTTGTCTTGTCAACCATGCCACTGGTTGGGACCCCACTCTGTGAAGACTGTGCTGATTGGCTGTATACCAACCTCCACACATTTTAAAAAAAACCCACACACAGGCATCTTCCAAGAAAAATAAAAACAAACCAATGAAAGTCCCATAGCAATCAGCGAGTGGCGACGGGGGTAGAACTGTGAAATCCAGAAGCCCCTAGTCACAGACTGGCACATGGGCGGTGGATATGGACTCAGTCGCTCTACCTCAAGGTCTGAGGCAGTTGAGTAGTCCGGCAGCTGTATCCATGACTGAGCAGCCCTTTTCAAGATCCACTCTGCTCACCCCACACAGGGAAGAGGCTAGAAAAGGTGCCCTAAACATAGTCTGCCTCTCTTATCCCTTATTGGACTACTGCGTCCAGAGGGGTCACCACCCTGCGGCCAAAAAAGCTGTGACATAGACATCGAGAACTGGGAAGCCCTGGTCCTTGAGCACTCTAATTGGAGGTCAGCTGTTACCAAGAGTGCTGCAGAATTCGAAGAGGCACAAATGGAGGCTTAAGGGAGAAACATGCCAAGAGGAACATGCCGATCGGGATTGCCTTCCCTCTGGAAACCGATGTCTTCACTGCAGAAGAACATGTGGGTCAAGAATAGGTCTCCACAGCCACCTACGCATCCACAGCCAAGACACTACACCTGGAGGGCCATCATCCTCGAGCTACGAAGAATCGCCTAAGTAAGTAAAAGTATTTGCAGACATTCTCCTTTAAGCATGGGCATGATTTTAAAAAATTATTATGAATACAATAGAGCCAGCAGCAAAGGCTGCAAAAATTGATCCCAAGTGGGAAACAGGTACCTTTGGGGGTAAACAGCTTTTTATGCACAGACCTGGCCTGGATGCAGACCCTGCCTGAGAATCCTACACAGTATAACAATATTCTTCTAGACTCTTGGGTGCGTTTTTGGACTGTGATATACATCTGTATTCTGGGTCACTAATTAGTGAGAGGAAGACAATTAATAAAGATCCCAGACAATGCTGATGGTTTAATTTTTAACCAAAGATTTACAGTTTAGGAATGTGGAAGGGGATAAGAGCATCGATTATTACTTACTTCTGTGACCGTGTGGCAAGACCTGCAGTAAAATTTGCCTTCATCTGTGACACCCCAGTCGACAGAAATACATTTTGCACAAGGTTCATCGAAGTCTCTCTGAAAACAACAATAAAATCAATTTTTATGTAAATACCTACAGTTCATACTATTCAAACATGCTATAAACTGTAACGGCACTAAGATTTAAAAGAAATATCTTATTCAAAAGATCTGAATGCATGCCACATCTCCTTTAAATCTCCATCACACAAAAATCACTATATTTATTCAAAAATGAAATGGACTGTGGTTAGCAGGGCCTCCAAGTAAGTGTGCCTAGAACTGCACCCAAGTATTATGAACTTTTACCATGAAGCACATTCTACTGAACACAGTAGGGCTTGGGTTTGTGTAAACAACATGCATGAGATTGTGGTATAAAGCATATTTTTAAAACTAACTTTAGATTTCTCCATTTAAATATGTTGTTTGCAAATACTTTAAGATAATTAGGCTTTATCTATAAGTGTATCATATGCATACAGCCTTGTATGGTGAGTTGGACACCCCAAACGACAGCTAGGTTCTTCCTATACAACTATAATTGAGAGGTTTTAAAAATATCAATAAAGTATTGTTCAATTTCATATGAAGGCGTGGCAATTTTCTTAGTTTCTTTTTTCACAGACATCAACAGTTCTGAATCCAGTCAATTTTAAATGGTGAATTTTAAATTTATATTCTACTTGTGTATATATATATTGCATTGTATTTTAATGTATACACCATGCATTTTAATATATGCATTTTGCAATGGTGTGTTTTAATGTATGGATTTTATATGTATTTTATAGTGATGTTTTGACTGTGTTGTGCCTCACCTTGGGCCGTGAGAAGAGGCAAGTAACACATTAAAATATCATTTTATTATTAATTATGTAATAATCTTTCCTCAAAATACTCACATCCCCAAATGTTGGCTTTTCAGCATCTCATTTAAGGTGCATCTACATTGTAAAACTAATGCAGATTCCACTTTTGCTAACATGGCTCAATGCTATGGAATCCTGGGAGATAAAGAGCTTAGAAGGTCTTCAGCCTTCTAAGCCAGTGGTTCTCAACCTGTGGGTCCCCACGTGTTTTGGCTTACAACTCCTGGAAATCCCAGTCAATTTACCAACTGTTACAATTTCTGGGAGTTGAAGGCCTAAACATCTGGGGACCCACAGGTTGAGAACAACTGTTCTAAGCTAGAGTGCTGGTGCCTCTCCAAACTGCAACTCCTAGTATTGATTATGTAGCATCGAGCCATTGCAGTTAAAGGGGTGAAACTGCATAAATTTACAGTGCAGATGCACCCTCAGGCCCCTTCCATACAGCTGTATAAAATCCACATTGAACTGGGTTATATGGCAGTATGAACTCAGATAACCCACTTCAAAGCAGATATTGTGGATTCTCTACCTTGATATTCTGGGTTATATGACTGTGTGGAAGGGCCCTTAGTTTATGCAGAAGGACATACATTGCTGCTCTCATGTAAAGGTTATCTCTTATAAGGAGGGAGACCATTATAAGAACTTGCTAGCCCTGACAGGGATAAGGTTGTCAGCCCTCAGACATCCCTGAACATAAGGGACATTAAATGCAACCCTCTCAAACCTTCCTCTGCCACCCAAGAGCTCTTTTACGTTTAACAGATAGTGATAATAACTTCCATGGGAGAGAGGGGAAAAGAGTGTTTAACCTACAGCCTAGAGCAGTGGTTCCCAACCTTTGAGCCTCCAGGTGTTTTGGACTTCAGCTCCCACAGTTCCTAAAAGTTGGTAAGCTGGCTGCGATTTCTGGGAATTGAAGTCCAAAACATCTGAAGCCTAAAGGTTGAGAACCACTGGCCTAGAGCATGGATCCACTTTAAAACTGGATTCTGCCTCCTACAGAATTTTGGGAGTTGTAGTTTAGTGAGGTCCAGGGCTGTTTAGCTGTAGTTTAGGTTCCTCCCTAAACTACAAACTCCAGAATTCTGCAGGAGGCAGAATCCAGTTTTAAAGTGGATCCATGCTCTAGTGTGATGAGATCCCTACCGAAATGCTACTTCTGGAACCACTGCTTAATGCTGTTTTATTTTAAGTCAGGCCCTTTCCACACAGCTGTATAAATTCCATACTGAACTGGATTATATGGTAGTGTGGACTCAGATAATCCAGTTCAAAGAAGATGTAGAATATCTGCCTTGATAATCAGGGTTATATGTCTGTGTGGAAGAGCCCTTGGGCCTCTTCTATACTATCACATGAAATCCAGATTAATTTCTTGGACCTGGATTATCTGGCAGTGTAGCCTCATATAATCCAGTTCAAAGCAGATAATGTGGATTATCTACTATGGCAATGTAGAGGGGGCCTCAAACTCTGGTCTTTCTGATGTGTTGAACTTCAGCTCCGTGCATTCCTGAATGCTGGCCATGCTGGGCTTCTGGGTGCTCCTTGAGGCTATGGAATCCTGAGTTGTTGTTTTACAAGGCCTCCTCTGCCAAAAAGGGCTGGTGCCTCCCCAAACTACAACGCTGTCTGCCCCACGTGGGTTTTCAGTCTCCCACCCAGTATGTCCAGGGAATGCTCCTTCGCCCCGAAGTGCCCCCTTCCCGCAGCCCAGCCTCACCGCCTCCTCTTCCTCCATCTGAAGGTCCCTTCCAGGCCACCGTCGATAGCCCCCACGGTGCGAGAGAAACCCACCAGCTGCTAGCGGTCCGCTCTCAAAAACAATCGGCCGGGAAACAACACCCCGAGTGATTTGGTTCCGAGGCTCAAACCGTAGAGGCTTTTCTCTGTTGCTCGTCGCCCCCTGCAGGGAAAGAGACGCGCCTTTGAAGCCGGATTCATGGAATGGGTATGCGAAAAGTGAATGTGATATACGCATCAATTAAAAAAGACAGCAGATGCCACTTGCCTCTCTTTACCAAGGCTTCTTCCACACAGCTGAATAAAATCCCACATTATCTGCTTTGAACTGGAATTTATTTATTTATTTATTTATTTGCGACATTTAGATCCCGCCCTTCTCACCCCGAAGGGGATTCAGGGCAGTTTACAAGTATATATACATAGAATATATTATATTATGCGACTATATTGCAATATTATTAGTAATATTGCATGTAATATACAATTATAATAGTGAATTATAATTATTATTACATTGTATTACATCATAATATTATTATTAATATTACATGTATATACAATATATTATAATATTCGTATAGTATAATATTATTATATATTATTATATCATTAAATTGATACAGGAGACATGGTGGAAAGATGTCCTCCTGGCCCCGCCTTCTTCATTCTGCTCCAGAATGGCAGTTAGACCTGTGTGGAAGATCCCCAACTCATAAGCGATTTTGATAAGGAAGTTCAGATGGCAAAACATGGAACCTAGCAACTTTGAATGTGATTCTTTTTGGCAACCTATCTTCCATTCGTCTTGCCAGAATTGGAGGGCATATCAACACAAAGGTCCCTTCCACACAGCTGAGTAAAATCCCACATTATCTGCTTTGAACTGGAATATATGGCAGTGTGGACTCAGGTCCCTTCCACACAGCCATATAACCAGAATATGGCAGAAAATCCCACAATATCTGCTTTGAACTAGGTTATCTGAGTCTGCACTGCCATATAACCCAGTTCAGATTCCCTATGAGACCTCTTCCACACTGCCCTATATCCCAGGATCTGATCCCAGATTATCTTCTTATCCCAGATTATTTGGCAATGGAGACTCATAAAATCCAGTAGATCATCTGGGATCACATCATGTGATATTGGGCAGTGTGGAAGGGGCCTGTGTTGTTGTTTATTCGTTCAGTTGCTTCCGACGCTTTGTGACCTAATGGACCAGCCTACACCAGAGCTCCCTGTCAGCCATGGCCACCCCCATCTCCTTCAAGGTCAAGCCAGTCCCTTCAAGACTACCATCCATCCATCTTTCCCTTGGTCAGCCTCTCTTCCTTTTTCCTTCCATTTCCCCCAGCATCATTCTCTTTTGCAAACTTTCCTGTCTTCTCATTATGTGGCTGAAGTACTTCATCTTTGCCTCTAATATCCTTCCATCCAGTGAGCAGTCGGGCTTTATTTCCTGGAGTATGGACTGGTTGGATCTTCTTGCGGTCCAAGGCACTCTCAGAATTTTCCTCCAACACCACAGTTCACAGTTTCAGCAATGGGGATTTAATTTAATTGCCAGAGAAGAGATAAATCTAGGTAGAATTATTTGAGGGAACCCCAATTTTACCACTGGTTAGGGGAGGAATTCTAGACTCTGAAAGAAAAAAGCACTGCAATGCTTTTCTGCTTAGTGCCATCTTCTGCTGCACCATTTACCATCAATAAAGCTTACGTTGTGTCAATGATGTGTGTTTTGATGGAGCCGGTAACAAAGGCTGGATCTACACTGCCCTATATGCCAGGATCTGATCCCAGATTATCTGCTTTGAACTGGATTATACGAGTCTACACTCCAGTTAATCGGATGAAAGAAGATAATCTGGGATCAGATCCTGGGATATAGGGCAGTGCAAACCCAGCCAAAAAGTGCTCTCATGAAATCAACAGTAAAAACCTCCATGCCAATCACATACTCTGTCCCAATACAAATCACCAGATTACAAATCAATTAGTCAATTTCCATCATTGGTGCCTTCAATGTTCTGATTTTCAGTGTCTAACAGTCCTTCCACACAGCCATATAACCTAGAATATCAAGGTTGGAAATCCCACAATATCTGCTTTGAACTGGGTTATGTGAGTCCACACTGCCATATATTCCAGTTCAAAGCAAATATTGAAGGGTTTCCTGCCTTGAAATTCCGGGTCGTATGGCTGTGTGGAAGGGCTGTTTTTTAAACTGTAGAAATATCTATTTAGCCTTTGTCAGTAAACATGGAAATCAGGATTAGAAAACATGTGGGCCGCTAGATGTTGTTGAACTGCAACTCCTATTAGTCCTGGTTGGTTCAGCCAACAAAAAGGTAAAACTTTCATTCTCCCTAATTACTTTTCACAGGCAAGTAAAGACTTTTCTGTTTAGACATATGTTTTCTGATGAAAAAGGAGTTAAATGCAAAAAAATATATATATCAGATCTCAGGTTAAGCTATCCAGCATGGATAAATACATCTTTATGGACTATGATTCCTTTTAGGGATCTTGCCAGGTCATATGCATCACTCATAAAACAGAACAAGTCTGGACTATGGCCCCATCAGCACTGCCATATTGTAGCGGAACCTTTGTGCTACGGTCCTTGTTTGAGCGCAGTGGAGAAATTGGAGACGGACAACTGAAGGAATTCCAAGAAAGCAGTTTTATTCCGCTAATGGCCACTAGGGTTCCCCCTCGCACAAAGTAAGTGCTTTTCCAGGGAGAACCCCCAGTGGCGGGCTGAGTAAATATTTATACACACTACAGGGTTCGGGTTATGCCCGCCCACAAGCAAATTCATTGGCTTAGAGTTGTGACGCTGCCTGACTTGGACCCAATCAGTGCTGACCAGCAGGCCGGCCGCACTTTTTCTGTGCCGTGCTCACAATCATTCAAAGCGCCTGCGTACGCATGCGCTGTTTGTTTATCTTTAGCTTTCATTTCTTCAGAAACACATGATTTCCCAGAAGTCACATGTTTCTGTGAGTTTATGCACCTGGGTCGCTAGCTGTCGCCATCTCTGCCCATATATGGTATTTCCTGGGGTTCTTTAACCTCCCGCCTCACTCCCCCATTTTCTTTTTGCGAAGCGCATGTACAAAAGCTGAAGCAAAGCATTATGGTTCCATCCAATCCCGCTTGGCTTGGAGTATGGCTATCTTTTTTTCAGGTAAAGATTGTGTGACACACCTAGTACACATTTGCATCATTATTGGAGTGCAGCACATAACTATGAGAACAATGAACAATCCTAAAATCCCTACCAACAATATGTTCTTCAACCATTCTATTGAGGGTAACCAGCTAGTCACCCAGGAGAAGGGAGACCAACCTTCTTTCTCCTGGACATTATTGTAAATTAACTTTTGTAATGACTCGATGTCATCTTCAATAGTACTATTCAAGTTATGAAATTTCACTACACAACGCCCTCTAACCATGGCGCATAAACCCCCCCTGGCCGCCAGTAGGTAGTCAAGGGCCAACTTATGCTGTAGGGCCATCTGGCTGATTTCTTCTACTTCAGACTGGATTTCCCGGAAAATTTTACCAGTGGCATTTATGGACTTTTCAAGGCGGCAAGTCAGGCCTAGAACACTTCTACGATTTGCTTGAGCTACAATCCCTGGGTAAGCACCCAGGGTCAACAAGCCTGTGATCAGGCCTCCTCCTACACGGGAGGCTTCTGAACCTGACAGGGCCTTGTTAATAATGACCTCATCCGAGCATTCTGGTCCTAGAGGGCCTGTTTGCACAATGTCCCGTTTCAGGCGCTGATGCCTTTTGTGTAAGACCTGAACTGGGAATGTCAAATAACCCACACCGACACACTGGTAGTTGCCGGGGTGATAATTTGTGGCCCATTTATCAAAGAAAAACCATAGATTTGGATCCCTAATTTGCCATAACGGACAGAGGCTTTTACCTAGGCTCAGTTGGGTTAATTGTTGCAGTATGTTCATATAAGATTTTAGGCCCTCAATAGAATCATTCACACTAAATGTAGGATAATCTGGATACATGCTAGCCCACTCGGTTGCGGTTAGATTTAATCGTGAGACATAAGATGTATTAAATCGTCCATGTAGATAGAACCGGTCTCGACAGTGGGAGTAATTGCCTAATCGGGAAAAGAACGCCTGCCTAGTTCCCCAGTGTTTCCACTCAGAATTCCATATTCCCGATCCTCCACAACAGAAGCACAAACCCCTGGTGGAGGTATGGTATCTAAACCGTCGAAACCGAGTTTTATTTATTTTTTTCGGTATGCTAGAAAACACGGTAGGTGGACCCTCCTGAGCCTTGGACAATCCCTCCAACACAATCTGTGGTTCATCAATTAAATCGGGAAGAAATGAAAAATCTCCTATGGTGAGGGGGTGTTCATATATTAATGCTACCTCTTTCCCGTGCTGCTCAAACATATAATTGGCATGTTCTTTTATCCAATTCCCATGTGCTCTTTTTCCAAAAGAGAGAATAAAACTCAGCACAAATAATATACCAAACACAGTGCGCTTTCCTCCCCTCCTCATAACTTGTCTCCCACTTTTTCCTCTCAAAATGTCTAGCCACCATCTCCCGGAGAGCGCCTTTGTTGGGCCATGCTGCGACATACTTGACCACCGACGCTCCGTTGCACCCGAAGGGATCAGCTTCATGGCCTTGTTGACCCCTTAGGGAGTTGCCGGATGATCCTGAGTCTCAGGTCCTCACCAGGAACTCGCTCCGTCCGCCACTCCTCAGGTGCTAGTTTTACACGGGTGTAATGTATCCACGGCTTAATCTCCTTCACCTTCACTGCAGTGGGGGTAGACAGGAGCACAACATAGGGTCCTCGCCACTTGGGTCCCAATGGCTCAATCTTCCAATCCTTGACCAGAACCTCGTCACCTGGTGAAAAACAATGTAGAGGTGTGGTAGGGAATGGTGGGTTCAATTCAGAAATGTATTTTTCTAACTGCTGCATTTGTCTGCCCAAAGCCTGAACCTGGGCCAATGTCTGTTTCTCTCCTATGAGGTGTTGCTCAGCTCCTGTCTCTAAGGCTCCCTTCAAGTTCAAAGGGGGTCCTCCATAGAGTCTTTCAAAAGGGGAGAGTCCTGTCCGTTTGTGTGGTGTACATCTGATTCCTAATAATGCCATGGGCAAAACCACCGTCCACGGCAATCCTGTCTCTTGGCAAAGTTTCCCAAGCTGAGCCTTTAATGTCCTATTCATTCTTTCCACTTTTCCAGAAGATTGGGGTCTATATGCACAATGTAACTTCCATTTTATGCCCAAAATTCTACATAATCCTTGCACAGCCTGTTGAATATATGCGGGGCCATTATCTGATCCAATTTCTAAGGGTATGCCAAATCTGGGAATAACATCTTTCATTAGAGCTGTTGAAACCTCTACAGCCTTCTCAGTCCTTGTAGGGTAAGCCTCCACCCATCCTGTGTATGTGTCCACGAACACCAGTAAATATTTGTATCCTTTGTATGGGGGCATTTCTGTAAAGTCAGTGACTAAAGCTTCAAAGGGTACCCCACCCACATGTTGGACTCCTGGTGGCTTGAGGGGTCCTTCTCTGGGGTTATTTTTTATACATGTCCAGCATCTTCGGGCTGCTGCTGCCGTTAGGCTATGTAATCCATCGATATACAACTGTCGTCCCAGCAGATTTGCCAATGCCATTTTTCCTAAATGTGTGTTTTGGTGCATGTGTTGGACTAAGTGCCATGCCAAGTCCTTAGGGACGTAGACACGGGCGTCTGGCATCACTATGAGTTCTCCTGACCACTGACCCTTCTCCTTTAAGGCCCATTCTTCTTCCTCTGGTGTATATGTAATGTTATGTTCAGTTAATTCTACCTGTAGGGCCATTACCTGATGTTCAATATAGGGCAGCCTAGCTGCCTCTTTGGCTGCCAGATCAGCCTGCCTATTTCCTTGCACTACGGGATCGTCTCCACGTTGGTGCCCTTTACAATGCATCACAGCCACCTGCCTTGGCTTCCAAACCGCCTCCAGGAGATCCACAATCTCTCCAGCATGTTTCACGCACTTTCCTCCAGACGTGAGGAGCCCGCGCTCCTTGTACAGTGCTCCGTGTGCGTGGAGGGTAGTGAAGGCATATTTTGAGTCTGTGTAAACGTTAACCCGCTTTCCGCTTGACAATTCCAACGCTCGGGTCAGGGCAATCAATTCGGCCTTCTGGGCAGAAGTTCCCGGGGGCAGTGACTCTGCTTCCAGCGTCTCTCCCCCCCCCCCCCCCGAACAACCGCATAACCTGAGTGTCTTTGATTATTTTCCATAAAGGAGCTTCCATCTGTGAACAGAGTGTCGTCCACCTTAGTTAGTGGCACATCCTTCAAATCCGGTCGACTGGAGAATACCTCATCCATCACCTGGGCACACTGATGGATCGTGGTGTCTCCTGGAGTCGGGAGCAAGGTGGCCGGATTCAGAGTGGAGCAAGTCTCCAGGGTCACCAGTGGGTTGTCACACAACAATCCCTCATATTTCATTAACCTCTCACTTGTGAGCCAGCGCGGTCCCTTAATGTCTAACAGTGCCTTAACGCTATGGGGCACCTTAACTGTCAGTGGCTGTCCTAGGGTCAATTTATTCGCTTCTTTGATTAAATCTACTGATGCTGCCACAGCCCTCAGGCAAGGTGGCAATCCACGAGCCACTGTGTCCAATTGCTTTGACAAGTAGGCAATCGGCCTTTGCCATGAACCTAGTGGTTGGGTCAATACTCCAACCGCTGTTCCTTCCCGCTCTGCAGCGAACAGAGTGAATGGTTTTTCCAAATCGGGCAGTCCTAATGCTGGAGATGACATCAATGCTTCTTTTAATGCCTTAAATGCCTGTTGACATTCTTCTGTCCACTCAAATGGATCTTCTCTTCCACCTCTCGTAGCCTGGTACAGCGGCTTAGCCAACACGGCGTAGTTGGGGATCCACTGTCTGCAATATCCTGCTGATCCCAAAAATTCCCGCACCTGTCGCCGGGTACTGGGAGTGGGGATGGCACAAACAACTTCCTTTCTTTCAGCTCCTAACATCTTCTTTCCTTCGGTCAGATGGAACCCCAAATATTTCACTGTGGGACAGCACAACTGGGCCTTTTTCTTTGACACTTTGTAACCCTTTTCTTCCAATGTCTTGAGTAATCTCAAAGTATGCTCTCTAGTGCCCCCTAGTGTCCGGCAAGCGATAAGCAGATCATCTACGTACTGAAGCCAAATTCCTTCTTCTTTAGGTATTACAAAATCCTGTAAGTCTTTGGCCAGGGCTTGACCAAAAATGGTCGGGCTGTCCCGGAACCCCTGAGGAAGGCGTGTCCAAACATACTGGGTCCTTTGCCCTGACTGCTGAGATTCCCACTGGAAAGCAAAGATCGGTTGGGATACAGGGGCCAATCGAATGCAAAAGAATGCATCCTTTAAATCCAATACAGTAAACCATTTGGCAAATGCTGGTACTAGACTCATCATGATGTATGGATTTGGCACTACCGGGGTTAGGGGAACGGTGACTTGATTTACAGCCCGCAAATCTTGAACTGGGCGATATTCTCCTTGTCCTCCAGGTTTCTTGACTGGGAGCAGGGGCGTGTTCCACGGGGAACTGCATGGTATCAATATCCCATGCTGCAGAAGTCGCTCTAGATGCTTTCTGATCCCCTGCACCGCCTCTCGACTGACGGGATACTGTGGCTTACATATGGGTCCCATTCCTCTTTTCACTTCCACCACCACCGGTGGAACATATTTAGCTAATCCTGGAGGATTATCTTCTGCCCACACTAAAGGAGTCTCATGCCATGGCCATTGTATTTCTTCAGTAAAAATCCTAACTTGAAACAGTCTCCATTCCTCTTCCATGGGAAATGATAGTTCCATTTGTCCATTCTTCATGAACTGGAGTTGTGCTTGTAATTTTGATAAAATGTCCCTTCCCAATAAAGGGACTGGGCAGTCTGGGAGATATAACATCTTATGCTTGACCTGATGTCCGGCCAGATTGCAGGTGCGTTCCTTAAGGAAGGGGCACTTCTGGGTCTTCCCAGACACCCCTATTACTTTCGTAGTTTCCCGAGTTGGTGGACTAATTTTTGTATTTACTACTGATTTTTCGGCACCTGTGTCCACCAAAAAGTCCAATTGTTGGTCCCCGATTTCAAGTGTGACCATCGGCTCCCCGGGGTCCAACAAAACAAGAGCCTGGCTTCCTCATTCCTCTCCTCCATCCATATCTTCCCATTCTTCTTCCATCACAGCTGCTGCAGCTATCACCTCTCTTGCAGGAAAAGGTACGTAGTTCCCACGTCCTCTTCCCCTTCCTGGGTTTCTTCCTCTCTCAGGCCTTCCTCTTTCTCTCGGTCCTTCCTGACTTCCTTCTCTTCCTTCTGGGCATTCACCTTTCCAGTGTCCAAACTTCTTACATTTAGCACATTGGTCTCGACCTAACCTCCGAGGGGGCCCTCTTCTTCCTCCTTGTCCCCCTCTGGCATATCCTCCTCTTCCTCTCTGTCCACTTGCACTTTGTTCCATCATGGTAACTAATGCTTGGTATTCCTGCTTCTTCTTCCTGTCCTTCTTCTCTTCTTCTACCTGGTCCCTCGCCATATAAACTTGATCTGCGAGTGCCAACAATTCATTCATAGTCTTTCCTAGAAATCCTGGTTGCTTTTGAATCTTTCTCCGGATGTCAGGAGCCGCTTGACTGATAAAAGACTGTTGAATCGCCCTCCTACCGTTTTCATCCTCCAAATTATACGGGCTATACTTTCTATATGCTGCCTCCAGCCTTTCCAAAAAGGCTGTTGGTGACTCAGATTTTTCCTGTACCACTCCCTGAATTTTTACAATGTTGACGGGTCGCGGCGGGCCCCTCTTTACCGCTTCTACCAATATACGCTGGAATCCTTTCAGTCTCTGCAAATGTCCTTCTTCTGCGGTGTCCCATTGGGGATCTATTTCCACAGGAAACCTCTGTGCTCCCCACTCGGCTGCATCACCATCTTGTGGGGCCCCCACCTGGGCTATGGCTACCCCATTATTCAACACTGCTCTTCTCTCTTCTGATGTGAACAACATATTCAACAATTGTCTGCAATCTTGCCAGGTGGGATTATGGGTTGCCATAATCCCTTCCAATAGCCTAGCCATAGCTTGGGGTTCTTCACTATAAGGTGGAGTATTATTTTTCCAGTTCAAAATGTCACTACTACTGAAAGGCACTACCTGGTATGCTTGAACTATCTCATTCCTGTTGTTTATCACAGGCACCGTTCTCAAGGGCATCTGGAGGGCCGGGCCAGTCGGTGAATCACCAGGCCACACCGGAGCTCCATGTCTCCGAGTTTGTGCCGGAGAAGCATCACTGGGCATTCGTTGTGACTTCTTCTTTTCCTTTGTTTCCTCCTGATATTTTTCTAGGCTAGGGTAGTGTTTCTTGGCTGCTTCGGTTGACTCTGGAGAGTAGGGTGGGGGTCTCGTTCCTAGTGTAGGTGCACCGGGGGCTGTTCCCTGGGGTGGGGGGGGCGGTGGCAAGGGTGGCGGCAATAATTCCTGTTGTCTAGCCTGTACACTCAACTGTAAATCTGGGTAGTCCTCCTCATTGGATTGGAAAACTTCCTTCTTTTTCCCTTCCTTCTTCACCACCATACATTTGCCATTCCTGCACTGTCGAACCCAACCTGGATCTTCTCTAACTACCCGTTCCCAAGTAGCAATATAGACCCACTGGTTCGGATGATTCACAGCACAATATTCTTCCACTGTTCGGATCAGTTTCAGATCCCACGTTCCTTCTACTTGCCAACCTAACCCAAACTCTGGCCATTCTCCCTGACACAAATTCCTCAGTCTATAATCTCTCAGGTCCCTTGGATTCCCTGCTACGGCTCTGATAGCAAAAGAGCCAAAATTATCTAAGATGCATTGTAAGGGAGTGGAGCTCTTTGAATTTTTCCCTCCCATCCTGCCTAATAGAGGGGACTGTCCTGGCCTGGGCACCCGGCCACTCAACGGCATGCGTCAGGAAACACAAGACAGAGCCCCTTTCTACCTCCCTGGGAACTTTTTTGTGTCCCTCCCAGCGCTGGTGTTCCCTTAATGTCTCATGCAACCACTATACTTGCCAGATTTCTGTAGACGTCGGACCAACCTTCGCCCCTGGGCTTTTTTCCCTGGATCCTCTTCCTCCTGGCTGGTTTCTATGGAACCTCGCTGGTGTTGCAGCTCCCGCCGTCAGTCGGCGTTGGCATCAGAGGCAAGCACCGCAGCCAGTCTTGTAATATTCAGGGGCCCCTTCTCGTCTCACGGTAGTTGCCTCAGGCCCCCACCGCTGAGTTGAGGCCGTCCCGCCAACGGGATCCGTCTCCAATCTCCTGGCCCGTCTTATAGGAAATCACGTCGGGGTCACCAGAAAATGTAGCGGAACCTTTGTGCTACGGTCCTTGTTTGAGCGCAGTGGAGAAATTGGAGACGGACAACTGAAGGAATTCCAAGAAAGCAGTTTTATTCCGCTAATGGCCACTAGGGTTCCCCCTCGCACAAAGTAAGTGCTTTTCCAGGGAGAACCCCCAGTGGCGGGCTGAGTAAATATTTATACACACTACAGGGTTCGGGTTATGCCCGCCCACAAGCAAATTCATTGGCTTAGAGTTGTGACGCTGCCTGACTTGGACCCAATCAGTGCTGACCAGCAGGCCGGCCGCACTTTTTCTGTGCCGTGCTCACAATCATTCAAAGCGCCTGCGTACGCATGCGCTGTTTGTTTATCTTTAGCTTTCATTTCTTCAGAAACACATGATTTCCCAGAAGTCACATGTTTCTGTGAGTTTATGCACCTGGGTCGCTAGCTGTCGCCATCTCTGCCCATATATGGTATTTCCTGGGGTTCTTTAACCTCCCGCCTCAATATAATGTAGTTTGAGCTAACATATGTGGCTCATATAATGCAGGCTGAACTGCATTGAACAGGATAATATGAGTCTACACTGCCATATAATCCAGTTCAATCTGCATTATAATGGTAATGTAGATAAGGTCTATGACGTGTGTTACCTCTCACTATTGGATGTTCCAGCTAGCACTCACATAAGTTATATCTAATGCGCTACAAGTTGCCCTCACTTAATATAGTGAACATTTTTTTAATCATAAGTGTGCTAAAACAGAATTCAGTTGAGCGTTTAATTTTCCTGAAAGACACCCACACTTTTCATTTTGTTCTCCTTGTTCTATCATATTTCTTTAAAGTGGATATTGTATTATTTAACTTGGGAAGGAGAAGGAGGAAGAAGATGTCCTTCCCAAATTAAATAATACAATACCCACTTTAAAGAAATATGATAACAAGGAGAGCAAAATGAAAAGTGTGGGTGTCCTTCAGGAAAATTAAACACTCAGCAGATGCCAACATTTATGCTCAACTGAGCTCTGTTTTAGCATACAGTACTTACGATTTTTAAAAGGTTCACTATGAAATCGAGCTAAAATTTGGGGGTTCCCTTCCTTGGGAGGGAACCCAAGCTCCTCCCGGCACAGGTCCGACAATCCTGGCAAGAGGGGAGCCGCTAGAGATCAAGGTTACCCCGTTCCCAATAATCTCACCCGCAGATGTGAAGAAAGAGTACCGAGTTGTTGATTTATTCAGTTCAACTGAAAAGGATGACACCCGCTATCATTCGTAAGGAAGCCATAACATACAATACAGAGCATCAACCTTTATAATACAGAAAATGGGGAGGCGCGATTTGAAATTCGCGCCACTTGTTCCCCCGCCCACCTGCGCACTGATTGGTCCCTAGGGGAGCGGCGCGAACCCTCGTTCAATCAGAGAGCTCCTGTCGCTTCCATTTCTCGGCCAATCAGAGGCGATGAGGTGGGCTGAGCCGAGAACAATGAATTGCTGAGCGGATTATGGATGGGCAAATGGTCCGATAGAATCATAGAATCATAGAATAGTAGAGTTGGAAGAGACCACATGGGCCATCTAGTCCAACCCCCTGCTAAGAAGCAGGAAATCGCATATGTCAAAAGGAAATGCTGAGGACCCTGCTGAGTCCTCAAAGCATCTTCCGAGGGTGCAAATATATATATTTGTCTGACAAGCCTTGTCAGACCCGGCGAGTCAGCTTGTGCAAACATTAGTTTTATAAATGAGTCCAGTCCATTGATAAAAGGAGAGCTGTCACCCAGGATGATCCGGGCTTTCCTGCTCCAGGTGTGAATGAAATGTCAACCAAGTGGCCAATTCCTTGCTTAATGGTCTGCTCCGAAGTTAAGAATAGGAGAGGCCAAATCTATTGTCCATGCAAGATGGTATCTGGTTGTCTCCTGGGGTGAGGAGCAATCTCTGGTTTGTGTTGCAACTGTCTGTCCATACTGGTTTCCAGGTCAGATTTCAGTCACTCTTAATATTTCATAATATAATATATATTTCATGGTAATAAAGGAAGAAGGGAACATGTGGGGTACTTGGGACACATGTGGGAACATAACTCATCTTGTACTACCCATCCCAGAGCCCAAGATTTAATGCAGGGGGTTCATAAAGTAATAAAAGTTCAGAAAAAGGGGAAAGAATCCATGGCGGTGCAGGTGAGATGGCCATTCTTGGCCAAAGGTCAGCGAGGGGTCACTCCAATGGTGAGGGCAGTTCGTAGATGGCAAGCAGGGAGTCCTAGGTGACCCCCTCCGTGCCCAGCCCACAGTCTGAACCTCCGATGACCTGATCCTACAGGGAAATCTGTGCCATAGCTCGAAAAGTTCAATTTTGACAGCTTTGACAATTAGCTGATTTGCTCCTTAAAACTTTATCAATTTGGGTACGGGTGGTCTCCTTGTGGCGGGGAGGCCTTTAAAGTTATTGGTTAGGAAGATGGTCATGCTTGGGGTCGAAATGAGAAAGATATGACTGGAAATAGAGGCTGGGGTAGGTTAGTCTGCGGTTTGGAAGGGAAAAGCCATTTTGGTTGGGGAGTTGTTTCTTCAAATCATCCAAAGGAATTTCTTCTTAAGGATAAATCTACCTGTCTTGGAAGATCATCATTTGAGGTCCTGTTGAAAGCCTCCAGAAGGCTCTTTGCTGCAGTGATTCCCTAGTTGTGGAACTTTACAACTACTCTGTGGGCCTACTCTATTATTATTGATTGTATTGTATTTATTTATGGTATTTATATTCTACTCTTCAGCTACAAAGACTCTCAAACTGGCTTACAAATTGTTAATTTGATAGTTCCCTGCCCTCAGGCTTACAATCTAAATAAGACTCATATACAAGGAAAAGGGCATGGCAGTGTGGGAGGAGGGGATTAAGTCCAGCAGATACTGCCTCTTCTTCTTTCCCTGAGGCCAAGGCAGTGGTTGTTGGGAGAGAAGGAGGGCCTTTTGTTTGCTTCTGCAAAATGAAGCTGTATCTGACAGTTATCTCCCTCTAAGGCCAGGGCAATGGCTGTTGGGATGGAGGGAGGGCCTTCCGTCTGTTTGGGCTGAGGCATGATGGAGCTGCGCCTGGTTCTTCTCTCTCTCTGAGGCTAGAGCTGTGGCAGTTGGGGTGGATGGAGCATCTTACCACAAGGCAGGAAGGGGGAGGAAAGCTGGAAGTCTGCTCTTCATCCACTATTTCAATCCTTTTGATCTGGTGTCCTGAAACAATAGTATTTTCTGGCTTTTGGCTCTGTTGGATTGGACTAGCAAGCTGCCTTGCTTAGTTGCCTTCTCTCAACATACAACAGTTAACATTCAGTCCTTGGCTGAGCAGGAAGAGAGAAAATCAGCCTAAGGATCTCCGTCAATACGTCTTCTATACAAGCCCTCCTTATTCTGTTCACATGATCACCAGTTTACATCAGCACACTGTTGAACTGTGGCACCGATTTGAGTGGATGTGGAACTCATACCAGAAGAAAGAGTTAGGGCTCTTCCACACAGACATATAACCCAGAATATCAAGGCAGGAAATCCCATAATATCTGCTTTGAACTGAGTTATCTGAGTTCACACTGCCATATATTCCAGTTTAAATCAGAAAATGTGGGATTTTATTCAGCTGTGTGGAAGGGGCCTTAGTGACCAAGAGAAAGATGTTGGATGAGGGAGCAGCATATGTCTCGTCCCAATGTGAGCCGCCCCGAGTCCCTTCGGGGAGATGGTGGCGGGATACAAGAATAAATTTATTGTTATTGTTATGGCTTGCTGTATTTGGGTGAAGGATGCCATCTGTTCTCATAGCTGAGCTGAATTAAGATTCACTTCCTAGTCCAGCTTTCATACAATGAGCCTGCGTCACCTTGGTTTTTTTATTTAGCGAAGATGAAAAAAATAATTAGTGCAACCCTGGATATCCTATGTCAGGCACTCTGATTTGAAGTTGACATTGTACTCCTTGAAGGACCAAGGACTTTTCACACGGCAGAATTCTATCACTTTATCTGTCATGGAAACATCTTATGGAATCCTAGAATTTCTTGTTGAGGGAGAAACATTTAATATTGTCATCCAGAGAGCTCTTCTAGAGCCTCAACAAACTACAAACAACACAGTTCTGGATGTAGCTAGCAGAATTATAGTTCTAACCTTTTGTAGTGTGAAAGGACACCAGATTTACATTATTTTGTTCTCTAGGCAGTGGAAATGTATACGTAGAGACACATCCTCCATAGAAAAATAGCTTCTCCCCATTCCCACTTCAATATATTTTATTTTAATAAATGTAATAAATTGGGAAAAGTTTACTATCTCAAAAATGCAGATTGCACCATCTGTGTCCTCTGTCGCTCCTCTTTTTTCTGGTGTTTTAGCCTAAATATCCTGAAGGCATTAGGCCCATTGTGACGATATATCACTGAACACTAAAGTTAGAACTTCCCGCTCCATTGTATTCCCCATTTCTATGTTTACCTGTGAAAGCTAGACAGTGAAAACCTCTGTAAGAAAGAAATTCAGCTCATTTGAAATGTGCTGGAGAAGAGTTCTGTGAATACCATGTCCTGCCAAAAAGAAGAAATAAATGGGTCCTAGAGCAAATCAAGCCTGAACTCTCCTTAGAAGCCAAGGACTAATCTGGGACAGATTTACTTTGGTCATATAATGAGACGTTATTACTTACTAGAAAGGGTGATAATGTTTGGTAAGGTAGAAGGCAGTAGGAAGAAAGTAAGAATACATAGATGGGTAGACTCAATCAAGAAAGACATGATTCTGAGTCTGCAAGATCTGAACACGGCTGCTGATGATAGCGGGATAAGAGCCATAAGCTCAGGTTGACTTGACAGCAGTTAACATCCACAATTACGTTCAGCGTAAGAATTCAAGCTTTAATGTTTTAAATCTGTTTGATGTAGTATATGGTCGTTAGATGTGGTGTTAACATCCAAAGTCAATTTCTACAAGGGGTTGAAATGACTTAATACAAATGAAAGTATCAACTTGAAATGAAATATTTATGAAGATTAAGGAAAAGTGAAATAACGTACAATAACACAAATCTTCAACCTAATTCCATTTTTGGAGGGATCACATAAAGTTTAGCAATGTTGCTTCTGTATGGCTACATTGTCAATGAGGAAGGATGCCCAGCAGGGTTCTCTACTGTGGTTCAGACATTAAAAATATTGCATAATGTTATGTACAGGTGCATGCTCCACTCCTCTCCTCCATTCCATCACAAAGAGACGAGAAGCATTTACTTCAGTGTTCAATAAACCACCATTTTAGTTTGTGGTATTACTCAAAGCAAGAGCTCCAATTAGTTTAAACCAAGACTCCTCAACATTACATAGCTGTTTCATTCATGTGGAACTTTAGATATAATCAGCCTTCAGCATTTAGGGACATAGAGCCCCCATGAAATTGGAAAAACTGCTAATAAAAATATGTTATTTTTTTCACTTGGGAGAAGACCTCTCTAGAAATTTCTAGCTCTTCCAACATCATTCTATGGTCAGCTTCTGCAGATGATGATGACAGAATTGCACTGGATTGTAATAAAATCCTTGATTAACTAAATCCACAAAAGTCAAAACTGCAAATGTGGAAAGTTGGTTGTGTTTTTGTTTTTGTTTATATTACCTTCTCTTTCAAAAATTGAATTCACGGTGACTCGCAAGAAGACAATAAAACAGTCAGAAGTAAAAACACAAAAACATATATTAAAACACAACTCATTAAGAATAATTAAAGGAGTGCCATGAAAAGTACACCACAGCACCTTAAGCCTGAATCTGAGTAGTCCAGGCAGCCAACTCTTAATTACAGTGTTATTATTTCACTTTGACTGTCGTAATTTCATCCCATGGAAACCTACGATTGGAAATTTAAGGAGAACCATTTAAAATGATCAGTCCCAGTTTTCTAGTGCCACGTCAAACTATGAATTCCACAATGCCATAGAACAAAACCTTGGTGGTTAAAGTGGGATAATAAAGCCTTCATTGTATACTATGAAAGGGAGCCTTTGGTAACCCTATGCTCTCTGGAGAACCAAATTCTTCAGAATCCATTACTGGATTTAGCCCAACTATTTCAGATAAGAAACTCAACCTGTATATGCATGTATTATTTTAAAAAGTGCACACTCTGAAATCATTGTTATTGTGTGGGATTTCATCGTTGTTCAATGAATCCCTATGTTAATCACTTGGTAGCCATTCTCTTTTTTCCCACTCACTCTTCCTTGCTCAAACACCAATTGGAGGAAAGCCAACCCTGCCTTCAAATAATGGCATACACATATAACCAGTTATTCAACATATACAATTATGTGTTAACCTTTGTCTATAATTATATGTTACCCAAGCATACGGAGACATTGATAGGAATATGATAATGTTGGAGTTAGGAGACAGTCTGTCTTCTTGCTTCAGTTCACTTTTCTAATTAGATTGTTATATGCAGTACGCTCAGCTTGATACACAACTCAGATAAATACACGCCCAGTGGATTCTTCCAGGCTTCCTTTCTAATGAACAAAATTCCACACTTCTGGTTCCCATTTCCCCAAAGCTAAATAGTCCTGCCTAACATTGACACACAAGCTGTTTAGGTTTTGGTGTTTGGCATGCTTATTTATAAGGAAGCCAAGCCATTCTCTTTGGTGATGTTGTTAAATGTCAAGGCGTTTGCTTTCAGCAACCTGTAACACTTCAAAATGTCTCTGATAAGAGTTCTCTGAGGAGCATACACAATTATCTCTTGCCAGCCATTCACGAAGACGTAAGACCTCATCAGATGCAAGTCATGTCCCCTCCCTTTCTATACACTTTTAAAACACTTCACAAATGGAGCTAATCATATGACGCAAAATTACTTCCGTCTGTTGTCCATGTTACTCTGCCTGTGAAGTGTTTTAAAAGTGTATAGAGATGGGGAGAACTGATTTTCCATTCTGCTGGACTCATCCACACAGGCTAGTCATTGTGGGACCAGTCCCCAGCTAGTCCATATCTTCAGAAGCATCTATACACCCCATCCCTGACCTGCGGTAGGGGCAAAGTGGAGTCTACATGGTCCAGCCGGGTCAAACCAATTTTCCCTGGCTACACTGTCACCCGACCTTCCCTGTTGCCATCACTGCTGCCAAATAGCCACAGAGAGCTCCTGGCCATTTGTGGACAGACTTTGCTGAAATCAGCAGAAGTGCCCGCATCACCAGGAATCAGGAAGAGGATGTGTGTGACCACAATGAGCTCTCCTGGAGATCTGTGGCTCTCTACAGCAGTGGTAGCATCACAGGCCAGATTTTTATCATTTTCCCTTCACTGATGATCACAAGGAAAAGTGGGTGGTGGCAACAGCACATATGGGCAATGGACTAATCTGCATCGGACTCAGTCATATAGTAAGCACTGTGCCCAAAGAGCAGGGTTGCTCCAGTGTTTTGGCCAAACTCCAGAACATTTTCCAGTTTTCCTTAGTGCAGGGCTAAATCAGCTTAACCTGGTTTACATCATGATAAGAACTGAAACTCCCTGCACAGTCAATGCAGACATTTGTCTCATATTCAGCATTTATCTCATATTCAAGCTCTACAGTTGTTGTTACCCTTCTTATCCATTACCAGAGCATGGAAACATAACTTGGCCATTCTTGTATTTAAGCTATGCTGCTCCTGTAAGGCTTTGAGAAGTTAGGTTACCGTCAATACTATTAATCATCACCATGCAAAGAGCCAGTATGTGGTGTGACAGAGAGAAAGCTGAGCAGATAAGTATATACTCTATCAATCTTTAGGAAACAACAATTCCTCCCCTGTGCCTCATGAGCACCCCAATTCCCCCCTTCAGATTCCCTTTCTTTTAATTCCACTAATTGTGTTGTGTTTTGAAATAATCCTGTATATTGCTTTGGCTAAGATTCTTGGTTTAATTGTCTTGATGTCCTGGCAATGCACTTATATTAAGGTTTTAAAGTTTTAAAGTTTTGGAAGTTTTGAAGTTTTAAGTCTTAAATTTCCAGACCCCTTATACCTGACTGTGTCCCTCTTCTTATGAGCTGGTCATTGGCCATAATAAAGTGAACTTGAACTCAAAATATTAGTTCCTGTTCCTTTTCAATAATTTAGTACAAGAGTGATCCTTCATGTGTTGCTATTCTGCAACTTTCCCATCACTCTTAATCTTTGTCAAGGTTGACTAAAATTGATGGAAGCTGCAGTCCAAAAACTATACTTTTTCATGCCTACTCTGTGGGTGTGATTATTTAGTTTAAAATATCGAGCTATTTCATTATATTGTTTGTGTCACATCAAACTGATTAATGGTAAGACTTGCCCTAAGACTAAGCATAAAATGATACCTAAGGAAGACACCCGATGTGTAAATCCTCTTCATGAAGAAGGGATGGGTTGCCACCTCCTGGAACTGGAATTTATTACGGCAGGATACAGCAAGGTACTTGTATTAGAAATTTTATAGCGTTGTGTGTATTGCTGTTTAGCCAGCGTAGACCAGTGGTTCCCAACATTTTTTTGACCAAGGACCATTTTGACCAGGGACCACTCTCCAACATTAGTACCAAATGGGGTTACAAATCAGTTTTTTGTCAACTTCAGATTTATTTATTTTTTTGGTTATTTGTGGTGATGATTGAGAAAATTGCATTGGATAGACCACATCAGCTCTAGTTTCTGATACAGAACATATGTCATCCAGTAGTCGCCATCTGCTTGCCCACAGAAAACCATATTTAATAATGAAGAGCTGATGTGGTCTATGCAATGGTAATCTCTGCAGAAAGGAGTGAAAATAAAATTAATAAAATACAATAACTAAAGAGGAAGGAGGTTCACAGAGTGGATTATCGTTCTCATGGCCCACTGCTGGGCCATGGCCCACAGGCTGAGAATCACTGGCATAGACTCATATAATGCAGTTTAACTAATAGTATGAGTCTACATTGGCTGTATAATGCAGTTTCAAACTGCATTGTATGACAGTGTAGATGGGGTTCTAGTTACATAACTTATAGAGAATTCTAGCTGCTGTGTTCAATTACAATAAAGGATTTATTTCATTCACATTCCTCAACCCGTTTGTTTTGAGATTACTCACTTTTAATCAGTTGTTTGTAAACTTCAGTCAGCAAGAAGTCCTGGCATTCAAACAAGTTCATGGGCCACAGATCTGTAGCAATTAAGATTTGGGGAATAGTTATAGCTGCCCATTTTCACCTGAAGGGATTCGTGTTCAATGTGGGGAAGGGGACTTGAAAGAAAATCTGTGGCCTCTATGGCAGAACTTTGTAGAAAAGGACTTAGGTATCTGTTTCTGCCTTCCTTTGCATTTCAATGGGAATAGCCTGAAGGCTTGAAGCAAAAGGGTGAACCAAAAATAGCAACAAGAATAACAACAATAAAAACTCTTATTAAATTACCTGCTTCCCAATGCTGGTGTCCCTCTGGGCAGCTAAACCTGGCAATTCTAACTGGATGGCCCCCCATGAGGGTCTTCCTCCAGGGGCAAACCAAGAATGGGCAACTTGGAAGTCCCTAAACAGACTGAGAAGCAGAGTGGGCAGATCAAAAGACAACTTGGCAAGGTGGCACTACCTGGAGGGATCCTCCACCTTGTGTGACTGTGGAGCTGAACAAACAACTCAGCATATGTATGCTTGCCCACAATGCCCTGCCTCATGTACGGAGGAGGAGTTGTTTAAAGCTACGGACAATGCGGTTGCTGTTGCCCGCTTTTGGTCCAAAACTATTTAGTTGCTTGTGATTTCCTTCCCCCCCCCCCCCCCCCCCCATCATTTTGAAATGTATTTGTCGTGCAATGCTTTTGACACGAAATAAATAAAACCAGCTTCCCACCGGAAGGCAATTCACCTATAAGAAATGACTTGCAATATGACTCTTTGTTTCTATTATTTTTTAATCCAATCTACTTGAGGATTTTGAATCCTGTAGTTCAAACAGTTGCATGAGGTACATACAATAGCCACCCATATAATTATTGCATAAGTCATTAAAATAAGCAAATATTTTGGGATGTACATGCCTCTGCAAAGAAACAGTAGTGTTAAATCTCAACTGTCCAAATGAACTCAATGTTTTGGGATATTATATATGAATTGGTACACACTACTTTCTGTAGTACATAGAAACATTCACTTTGCTTTCATTTTTGTCAAGGATGGGCAATTAACAAACACCCTGCAGATGTTGCATGGCTGTTCTCATCATCCATTGATCATTCTGGCTATGGTTGCGTGTGTGTGTGTGGGGGGGGGGGGGGGTTCAGTCCAATACATCTGGAGGGACATTTGTTATTTACCCCTAATTGATATTAGCTTAGCACGTTAAGAGAAAATATGTACATATTTTTAAATTCCCAGCATAACCCAGATCATAAAGGATGTTTGTAAAAGATACACTTAAATTGGTGTTATAGCTCAAGAAATGGAATATGTGGTCCATGGGTCAGATACTTTCTTTTGCCTGGTTCAACTGAGACCTTCCTCCTCCTACTTCACTTTACTGAGCTCTTTTCCTTTACACTCTTTTCTGTACATTACTTTTGTAACGTAACTGCAAATGCATCCTTGTTTCTCTTTTCTCTCATTCTCTCTGTGAGAAAGAGATCAGCGGTAAACCAAAACCAAAGCAGTTGCTTTTGCATGTTTTCAGCACTACTCAGAAGCATTTCTTCTTTACAATGAAAAATTTTGTTACTTTATTTTTACTTTTCTGCTTACTTTGTTCTCGTAAGATTCCTTGAACTGTATTATTAATGACCCCTGTTGAATATGCTACTCTATTAAGCTTCCTTCGTGTATTGTTGAAATAGTCTGAACATCCATCCATATCAATCCTTCCAACTTAGGTTGCACATCCACCAAAGGGCTAGCCCAAGATATTAAGCTGCCTGAAACAAGGCAGGACGGCACAACCCAACACACTTCCTTTTTATGTGAGCTCCCATAAGCTGAAGAAACCGGTAGTTCAATTTTACAGCAACACCAGTGCCAAACATGTGTCCTACTGAAGGCAGCAGGATAACTTACATTGACCCTATCTCCACTGCCATATAATGCAATTTCAAACACTGTTATACAATCAGTGTAGACTCATATAATGCATTTCAATGCAATCAAACTGCTTTATATGAGTCTACACTGACTACATGGCAGTATAGATGGAACCAGTGTCGTCTATTGCCTAACTCTGCTTAATGATAGGGCAAGATTTCCCAGAGAGTTCATTTTCTGTTCAAAAAATGAATAGGTTTCAGGAGCCTCCCAGTACTATTTAATAATTAAAAGTGCTGTTTTTCAAAACCAGAAGTGGCTTTCCAGAAAATTGCAGCATTTGCTTTGTTTGTCATACCTCAGGTTAGCTTCACCTTGCTAAAGACACCGAGCCACACACAGGAAGTAGTCTTTTGTAGTTTATTTAGAGAATCGGCAAAAGATAGTTCATAAAAGGGTAAAAGTTCAGTTCCAAAAGATAGGTACAAAACAAGGCTGTAAGCAATAAGTCTATAGAAACATAGAGCATAAAACAAAGTCCTTTTCATAGAAGCCAGAAGTCCCGGCAAACAGAATATATCCACGAGATATTACAGAAAAGCAAACTTGGCACAGGAAAGCAGACTTGCTTTTAGATCAAGTGATAGAGTTGCATTGACAGAGATCTCTCTACCAGCAGACTGTTTTAAAAGCATGACATAAAGGCATTCCTTTGCCCTTTGACCTCTCGTTTGTTAGCTATGCGAAGACTTCTCCGTAACCCTCTAAATTCCAATATTGTAGCCCGATCGAGATCCTCAGAGTCAAGGCCACTGAGCTCGTTACTGTTATCAGGCGGAGGCAAAGTGCTATCCTCCCTTTCTACTTCCTGCACCTGAAATTCCTCATTAGACACAACATCATGATTTATTCCCATGGGAACAACTCCCTGCTCTTCATTTCCCACAGCCGGAATGCTCCTATAATTCCCAGCATAAGAGTCATCTTCAAATTCATCCTGAATCCCATCATTATGCACATATAACCCAGAATCCTCATCAGAGTCACACAAAGGCACATCAGAGTCACACAAAGGCAAAGGCTGAGTCACAACATTGTTTTAGGATTTTTTTGGCACTTTGTTGCCCAATTCTACACAATTTCCTACTCGGACCATCAGTGTGACTCTTCAAGTTCTTAGAAAACTAGAATATGACACCAGTATCTGCAGAACCAATATATGTGGTTTTGCTTACCCACAGTTTCAATTATTCATTTACAGTGTTCCCTCACTACTTCGCAGTTCACTTTTCGCGGATTCGCTGTTTTGCGGTTTTTCAATATACTCTAAAAGACTATTATAAATCATAAAAAATTACAATTTACAGCCTAAGAAAGGGAGGAGGAGAAGCCAAAGGGAGAGAAAAAGAGCCCAAGCGGCAACAAAAGGAGAAGGAGGTGATTTATCAACACAGGAGTGGTTGATAAAGACTTGAAATAGTGTATAACTAATCCCCACTGCCTGCCTTGCACTTTAGTCAGCTCAGACCCCTATACCTATGCTGCTCATGCACCCTCTGCACTTTACAACTGCATTTGCACTTTGTATTGTTGGAGGGGGGTGGGGGAGGCTGGAGGGTTATGGGGACTGCAGGGTGGGGGAAGGGAATGGGTGTGAAAGGATGCCAATCTATAACAGAAAACTAGTAAACCAAATAACATCGTTTGGACCAGGGGAAGAGAAAGGGAAAGGACAGTGTGATAGGGGAGGAGGGTGTTCTGATGGGTGGGGAGCCCCTATAGAGGTGGTGTCTGGGAGGGGGAGATACGGGAAAGGGAGACCAAATCATTTAATTCGGCCTAGGGTTTTTGGTAGGACATTAATAGTTCCAAAACGGTCTCCTGACATAGCTAATCTGGGTAGTCAGGATGGCGGTCCCTCCAGGTTAAAGGTGGTGCTGTTTAATGCCAGGTCAGTGAACGGAAAAACATCTTTCATCCAAGATCTCATCTTGGATGAGCATGTAGACCTGGCATGTATTACGGAGACCTGGCTGGACGAGATGGGAGGAGTTAATCTCACCCAGCTCTGCCCGCCAGGTTATTCCGTACAGCACCAGCCGAGAACTGGAGGGAGGGGAGGTGGGGTCGCGGTGGTCTATAAGGATTCCATCCCCCTGACCAGGTGCCCCGTCCCACAGTCGACCATGTTTGAATGTGTCCACCTGAGGGTGGGAGACCGGGACAGATTAGGGATTCTGTTAGTGTACCGACCACCCCGCTGCACTACAGTCTCCCTGCCTGAGCTAGCTGAGGTGGTCTCGGGCCTGGCGTTGGAGTCCCGGCGGCTCATAGTGCTGGGGGACTTCAATGTCCATGCCGAGACCAACCTCTCAGGTGCAGCTCAGGACTTCATGGCCGCCATGGCAACCATGGGGCTGTCCCAATTAGTAACAGGCCCCACCCACAGTGCGGGACACACACTGGACTTGGTCTTCTGTCAGGGATGGGAGGAAGGTGGCGGTGTGGAGGAGCTCACCATCGCTCCGTTGCCATGGACCGACCATCACCTGATCAGGTTTAGACTTACTGCGCCCCCCAACCTCTGCAGGGGTGGTGGACCTAAAATGGTCCGCCCCAGGAGACTTATGGATCCAGAAGGATTCCTGACGACTCTTGGGGAATTTCCCGCCTCCTCGGCAGGTGATCCTGTTGATGCTCTGGTCTCTCTCTGGAATGGAGAGATGACTAGGGCAATAGACACGATTGCTCCGGAGCGTCCCCTCTCGAGTAACCGAGCCAAACCAGCTCCTTGGTTTACTGAGGAGCAGGCAGCGATGAAGCGAAAGAAGAGGGAACTAGAGTGCGTGTGGCGATCAGGGTATAACGAGTCAGACCGAACACGGCTAGGCTCCTATCTTAGGGCATATGCCGCGGCAATCAAAGCTGCAAGGAGAGCCCACCTTGCGGCCATCATTGCGTCCGCACAGAACCGTCCGGCGGCGCTGTTCCGTGTCATCAGAGGGTTGTTAACTCCCACCAATCAAGGTGGGAGCCCTGATAACTCGGCAGCCCGCTGTGAAGCATTTGCTCGGTTCTTTGCGGACAAAGTTGCTCTGATCCGTTCCGACTTTGACACCATATTAACGGCAGTCTCTGAGGATGTAACGAGTGCACCTGCTTGTCCAGTTTTGTTGGATTCATTTCAATTGGTTGAGCTCGAGGATGTGGACAAGATCCTGGGAGAGGCGAGACCGACCACATGCATCCTAGACCCCTGCCCATCCTGGCTGGTGAGAGAAGCCAGAGGGGGTTTGGCCGAGTGGGTGAAGGTGGTGGTAAATGCCTCCCTTCGGGAGGGCAAGTTTCCAGCGAGCCTAAAAATGGCTGTGATCAAGCCGCTGTTGAAAAAGCCATCATTGGATCCCACTCAATTCGGAAACTTTCGGCCTATTTCCAATCTCCCCTATTTGGGCAAGGTCTTGGAACATGTGGTTGCTTCGCAGCTCCAGGGTTTCTTGGTTGACACTGATTTTCTGGATCCGGCACAGTCTGGCTTTAGGCCGGGGCATGGTACTGAGACAGCCTTGGTCGCCTTAGTCGATGATCTACGCCGGGAACTGGACAGGGGGAGTGTGTCCCTGCTGGTTCTGCTGGACCTCTCAGCGGCCTTCGATACCGTCGATCACGGTATCCTTCTGGGACGCCTCGCAGGAATGGGACTTGGAGGTACTGTCCTGCAGTGGCTCCGGTCCTTCCTGGAGGGTCGGTCCCAGATGGTGTCATTGGGGGACGCCTGCTCGGCCCCACAACCGTTGACTTGTGGGGTCCCGCAGGGTTCTGTACTGTCTCCCATGTTGTTTAACATCTACATGAAGCCGCTGGGAGAGATCATCAGGAGTTTCGGGGTCCGGTGTCATCTGTACGCAGATGATGTCCAGCTCTGTCACTCCTTCCCACCTGTCACTAAGGAGGCTGTTCAGGTCCTGAACCGGTGCTTGGCCGCTGTGTCGGACTGGATGAGGGCCAACAAATTGAAATTGAATCCAGACAAGACAGAGGTCCTCCTGGTCAGTCGGAAGGCCGAACAGGGTATAGGGTTACAGCCTGTGCTGGATGGGGTCACACTCCCCCTGAAGGCGCAGGTGCGCAGTCTGGGGGTGATCCTGGACTCATCGTTGAGCCTGGAGCCCCAGGTCTCAGCGGTGGCTAGGGGAGCCTTCGCACAATTAAAACTTGTGCGCCAGCTGCGACCGTACCTTGGGAAGCCAGACTTGGCCACGGTGGTCCACGCCCTTGTTACATCCCGTTTAGACTACTGCAACGCACTCTACGTGGGGCTGCCTTTGAAGACTGTTCGGAAGCTTCAATTAGTCCAACGGGAAGCTGCCAGGTTAATAACTGGAGCGGCGTTCAGGGAGCGTACTACTCCTCTGTTACGTCAGCTCCACTGGCTGCCGATTAGCTACCGAGCACAATTCAAGGTGCTGGCTTTAGCCTATAAAGCTCTAAACGGTTCCGGCCCAGCTTATCTATCCAAACGTGTCTCCCGCTATGACCCACCTCGAAGCTTAAGATCGTCGGATGAGGCCCTGCTCGCGGTCCCGTCAGCCTCACAGGTGCGGCTGGCGGGGACGAGAGACAGGGCCTTTTCAGTAGTGGCTCCCCGCCTATGGAACGCCCTCCCCATTGAAGTCAGGCAGGCTCCCTCCCTCCTATCCTTCCGTAGGAAGGTAAAAACTTGGTTGTGGGGCCAGGCTTTCGAATAAGAATCAGCAGCATTAATTACTATTATGTATACTGGAACTCAATTGACAGACCCAGTCTTTTAAACTTGTACACGCCTATCTATATTTTATAAATGCATTTTATGAATGTTATATGTAAGTTAATTTTTTAACTAATTTATAGTGTATTGTACTGTTTTTATATGTCTGTTTTATTGTAAGCCGCCCTGAGTCCCCTGTTGGGTGAGAAGGGCGGGATATAAATATTGTAATAAATAAATAAATAAATAAACTATTAAAATAATGTATAAATATGAAAATAAATATAGTGTCCCTACTTCGTGGATTTTCACTTACTGCGGGTGGTCCTGGAACCTAACTCCAGAGATAAGTGAGGGAACACTGTATTCACATAGCACTTTCTGTATAAACCATACCCTTTTCTTGGTACCTCCTTGTTTGTCTCATTGAAAATAATAGTTTGCTACTATCTGTAGTTTCACGTGAAGTCTGTGACTGTATCCCCTATGTTTTTAAGGTCACACTGTATCTTATAGACCAGAAGGTGCTAGGCATTGAACCTGGCGCATCTTCATTTGAAAGATCTACTTGACTAAAGATCTATGTTCCCTTCCCTAAATTGCTGAAGCACAGATTCCTATCACCCTTTATGAGGGCAACTTTGGAAACTGAGACAGAAACTCACGACCACAAACCATTACTTTTGATATTGTAAATCCTGAATTGGCTTGGGGTTCCTGGAAGTTGTCATCCAAAAAACAAAGCAAGTTTCCCAAGGTCTGGTAAATTGTGGTGTTTATGGAGGAGGCATTACATTAGCCTTCATTACCTGAATGAGCCACAAATATCTCAGTATGGTAAATAACTATAATCCTTCCTCCATTACTACCTACAACGCAATCTGAGGATGAGAAACCACTGTCAGAAACACTTAGATGTTGGGAATGATTCATGGGAATAGTTATCTTTACAGAAAAACTAGCTTTTAGCAGCCACAAGGAAATACAACTGCTCCATTTAGTTTTTCATCTTTCTCCCACTCTTTAAACATGACTGTGAGGAATAATAATAGGTGTTCTTCAACATCTATTCTTTAAATTATCAATTTCCACTCTCTAAATTGTTTGGCATCTTCTAGGCTCAACTTTATTTTATTCTTCTCTATGTTTTACTATATTTCAAATACATATGTAGTGAATTGTGTGGCAACTAGCTTTTGTAACTTACTTATTTTATAAAAAACATTCTGCCCTTGTTGATGGGAAACTTTTGCAGATAGTGAGATCCGGACAGCGGATAGCAAGACCCGATACGTGAATACCGAGATCCAGTAAGCGGATAATGAGACCTGGTAGTGAGCAGCCAAGAGTCTGTGCCTGGCGAGACAAAAAGCTAAAACCAATGTTCTCCAATCAAAGAAATCTCACCAGTTTAAGAAGAAGCTACTGTGGAATTTATTCAATTCAGCCAGAAAGGATGACAGCCAGTGCTAAATCTCTCAAAGAAGCTGACATGTTTTGAAAGCATAAAACATACATTTTATACAGTACAGTCTTTTGTTTTTCACATGTTTGTCCAGGGGAGGTCGATTGGCGAAGCTGGCCTTGACATCACAAAAACCTGGGAAGGTTCCCTCCACGCGGAGGGACGGTGGTCTCCAGCAACCAATCAGAGAGTGTTCCCCACTTCCAATGAAGATTCCTGCTCTCCAATGGCTGACAGAGGGCTGGGTGATCAGTGGAGCAAAAGGAGACATAATTTTGTGAATAGATTACCATGCCTCAACCTTGAGACAAATAAAGAGGGGTCCTCAAGTCCCATGGGTTTTATTGTCAGTATAATGGTCCTGTGAGTCCTCAATGAGTGAGTCTAGTGCCCATGGAGCTAGTGTCCATTGTGTTCCATTGCAGTGTATTGTCCAGGATGATAGGATTAGATGACCCATCCTTGGGAAAGGGGTATGGCAATCAGGGAGAACAGTGTCATAGCTTTCCCCAAATTCCAGGAAAGATGCCCGAGTGATTGTGAGTCCTTTGTCCATGTGGCTGGCACAAAAGAAGGTTGGCCCAATTCAGGGTCCAGTAATACCTTGCTCAGCTGGTTCTATTTATCCTGGCGATGCTGATTATTTGATTCCATTATTGAGGTGATGACCCAGAGAACACAGGAGGAAATCTGGGTCACAGTGTATCAGTGAAAAGTTACCAGGAAGGTTTCATCTTCCAAAGAGATACAGTATATATAAAATTATAAAACACAAAAATATTAAACACACACACGGATTCTGGGGGCAATAATTGCCTGGGACTTCAGGGTTTGGGGTTGACTCAGAGGTTGGCAATGCATGCAAGAGGCTTTATAGGGGGGAAAGGGGGCTTGTTCAGGCAGGGGACCTCAGCCAGAGATGATGGGGTCAGGAAGCCCTAGTTCAGGGATGATGGAGTCTGTAAAGGCAAAAGTCGGCTGCAGCGGTGAAGAGAAAAGAAAAAACGAGTCAAGAAGGATAGCGAGAGACAAGCATAGGGTAAAAGGATACTTTTCACTGGGGGATAGTTTTACAATTCCGGGAGAAAAGAGGTTCAAAACAATGTATCTCTTGGAGATACATTGTTTTGCTGCTGTAGGTCCTCTCCCGGTCTTCGGCCAGTTCATAATTTTCGACAGGGAGGGGAGTAGTGGCTCGACATCAAAGTCCTAACCATCCAGTCAAACTGAACCAAATTTGGCCCCGCTGGATGATAATCCTTACCTTTTGTTGTTGTTTGACTTCTCAGTGGCTCTGGAAAGTCAGCAAAGGTGATATCAGCAAGGGCACCTGTGGGACATGGAAAGAGATGGGAAATAGAGAGGGGCGATTCCCTTCCTTTCTCCAAGTCAAGCTGGTGCCTTTTCCAACATCAGCAAAGTTGCCCAGCGAAGTGTTCTCTTCAGCTCTGTGGCCACCATTGCAGCAACAAACAGGGAAGTGCCACCCCATTTCCCCTGCACCACGGAGTGTGGGGAAAGCCAGATGACAGCACTGGCTCATGTGAACAGCAAGGCTGGATCCAAATCAGAACTGGCCCAAATATGACCACAATTTGCAGGACAGCTCCAGAGCATCCCATTACTTTTGCTAACACAACATAAAATCAGGTTAGCTGGTTTTACCCCATATTAGGGCCCAAGTACCTGGACCATGTCTGGATTTCCAGGAGCAATTTCTTACTTGTTTTACTGCATGTGCCCTGTGTAGACAGGCCCTTTGTGTATAACTGCAAGAGAGTTCAATCAGTTTGCGTAACAAGCATGCCTTCTGTATTTTCATCTCTGGCTTATAGCCATAAACACCAATTAGGCTCTACAGAAAAATATAAAGAGCTTTTTAAAAGGGATAAAGGAATTACCTAAAGTAAAATCAATTGAAATAAAACCAAAACAAAAACACAAAAGAATAATACCATTATTAGGCTTTTATGGTTCTAAAAAGAGCATTAGTTCCTAATAGCCTTGTTTGACATAATAGAAATCAGTCTAAATACAAAGTGAGCCCTGAATAAGGGAACACTAATTATTTAAGAATTCAATTTTATAAAACAAATTGAATTGTTCTTTCACTGTGATTGATCAGAATGAGGAGTTAGTTTGCAAGGGACAAAATATGAAAAAACCAGTAAATTAGTCTTAGTAACTGGATTGTTGTTGTTTTTATTACCAGGGTAAAAAGAGATATATTTTTCATCCTTAGGATTTTCTGTTTTACGATCGAACATTTGTTTACTTTATTCATTAATATTTCTCATTTCTCGCAATAAAAGGACTCAAGCAGCTAACAGCATATTTTGAAGCATCACAGATTTAAAACTATACAAATCCCTTAATGAAAGCATAGCTATAAAGGTTACTTAAAATACAGTTACACAGTTTATAAAGTTAAAATATTAAACATTAAAAACATTAATCTTCATTACAAGTCTGCATACAAATTTTAAAAATACCATGATTCATTGTTAAAAGCGCACCCCACTCAGTTTCTGAAAAGTTGATGGCATTAAAATGCTTTAACTTGCTGTTGGAAGGAAAGCACGCTTCTGTCATGCTCCATAAGACACCACTGAATGACTGCAGGTAGATAACTGACACACAGCTTTGTTGCATGTTACTGAAGGTGTGAGACTGCCAGTGGAACCTGGATACACTGGAGGAACTGGTAAGTACTGGTAGAATTCCCTTCTCAATACAAAAGCCCCAAGGATTTAAAGAGAGGTGAAATAGAGCAATTTAAAATGACCTCAAATGGTGAGATCTGAGCTGCAGACAGCAAAACCTGAAGCACGGATACTGAGTCCCAATAAGCGGATACCGATAGCAGCCGCCTGTGGATCCATGTGACTGGCAAGACAAAGAAGCTACTCAATGTTCCAAATAAATCTCACCAAGTTGAAGAAGCAGCCACTGAGGTGTTTTATTCAAATCAGCTGAAGTGATGCCAGCTCACAGTAATCCACCAGGAAGCTGAAATGCCATACAGTATAAAAAATGCATTTTAATAGACAGAAACCCTTTGAATTTCCCTCTCCTGCCACAGCTGGACCTGACTTCACCGTGATTGGCTGAATCCCGTTGACATTATGAACAGCTGAGGGAGGATTACCTGCGCAGGCGGGACTGCAGTGCCTGCCTGCCAATAGGAGAGCCTTCCTCACTTCAATTGCAGATTCCCGCTCTCCAATGGCTGACGAGGGGTGGGGGTTGGGGGGGGGGGGGTGGGAGGGTAGGCTGGTCTGGGAGACAAAGGGTTGCAAAGTACAGTTGAATTAATAAACTGTGTCCCATAGAGAGACAGAACAAAGAGAGCCATCAAGTCCTATGCATTTTATAAACGTTCTTTGTATGCATGAGTGACCCATTAAGGTTGGTGTCCGGCACCCACGGTGTCCATGTCTATTGTCTTTCCTGCAGAGTATTGTTCAAAATGATGGGATTAAGAATCCAGTCCTGGGAAAAGGGGAAATGGCATTGTGGAAAATGGGACATGACCTCATCCTTGGAAACTGTCATGCCAGGTGATGAGTGTCTTTACGTGTCCAAGGAGCTGCGCAAAGGACAGGAGGCCTGTACCCAGGATTCCTGTTCTCCTCTGCACAGCTGGAGTTATGGGGCTAGTAGAGATGGACTGGCCCCGAAGATGATGGGTAATTGATGATGGGTCATGAGGTGCTGACGAAAAGGTCACCAAAAGGTCTTGAATGGTGGCGTACTTCTTCAAAGATGTTTTTATACATGGAAATATAAAATTTACACATTAAATGGGGAAAATGGGGATCTGTGGATACCAAGGGCTCCCACCGAGGGAACCGGGGCACCCACGGGGGTGGGTGAAGGGGTTCAGGAGATGAAGGGGTGATTAGTGTGGGGGAGAGAGAAAGAATAAGCCTCGCTCTGAGGGCCATGGAGGGCTGTGAGGCCATGAGGGAGGCAAAAGCAGGAGGAATAGACTTGGAGACAAAGAAGCAGATATAGCAGATAACGCACCAACGTACACGTTTATTTAGGGGTTAGAGACAATATAACTATTAAAAGGGGAGAGTGTTGCAAAAAGTATCCTGGGTGCCAGTAGTTGCTGCTGGGCTCCTCTGAACCTCCGGACGTTTGCAAAATTAAAGGTTCTCTCTGGCCTCAGCTTGTCCTTACTGCGGTGCCTGCGAGACAATTTGATATAATTTTACCTGGGGGGGTGGGGGTGAGGGGTCTACACTTGACAACAGAGGGATGATTAAACTATTTAGAAGTTATTGCTCCAAAGGATATCCAAATGAGAATTTTATTGCACAAGGCAAGCAAGCCAGCATTGTAGCTGGACCAACTTCTTTGTGACAGTCCCTTTCACAAAACATCATGTGCATCATGCTGCCAGTCTACCTCCCCCATTTCTCCCATGATTCTCCCATCCCTAACTATTGGTGAATAAAACCAGTTAATAGCTCCCGATCCCATAATGTTCCCATCAGCTGCCTTGGTGCAATGAGTCTTTTCTCCTTCTGTGCCAGCATGCTGGCAGTAAAAAAATTTTTTTAAAAAATCAGTAGGTGGGATGTGTCTCCTCTCTTTCTTGCTATTCCCAAGATGGCTGTTTTCCTTTAATTTTATATTTATATTTGCTTTTTTGGCCTTTAAATGCTGGAATTGCATAAAAATATAAATAAAAGATTAAGGAGCAGAAATAGTGTGGAAAGGCTGGATTACAGGGCCCTGGATTGGTTAATTGTTGCAATTATTCTAATGCAAAGAGGTACAATATCACAGATGTTAAATGTGGTATGTATCCACTATCAATGATAACTCAAGTATAGTAGAACAGCCAGTTTGTGTGATAAAGTCCAGAGATGCTGCGAGGTCCATAAAGAGAAGATCTGTACATGAGTATAAAATTCACTCAGTTATCCTGTGATATAAATTCTGTGCTGCAAAGCATGATGCTGAAATTATTAACATATTTTGCATAGACCAAACATTCTTGCTCTACATTAGAGTACGATTTCCCCCACCCCTCTTTCTTTTGCAGTAAATGTAGAAAATAACTACCAAACCATCAAAAAGCTAGGCAGAATAACAAGAGATTTTGAAACCTAGCAACAATGCCAAATTTCTGTAGAAGAGAGAGAGAGTTGGTGGTGAGAGATTTCAGAGAGATTATTTGAAGAGGAAAAAAACACAGATTGTTGTCTACATAGGATGGTTGAAGGGAAAAATCTGAGGGAATTGTTATAATCATTAGCAGGATGTATTGCTGACGTGTCACATTTACCTTAACCTTTCTCTCAGGAAAGTTACCTGTATTTCATCTCATAATGGTCACACCTTTCCCCTTTTGTGGGGGAAGGAGGTGCAACTCTTATGTGATGGTGGCTATTACGTGGTGAAAAAACTCCCCTAGTAATAGTCCCTTTGCCCATGCGGGTGGAGCCTCATCCGTCCTCACTGCTGTGCCCTCAAAGCCTAGCTGCGGAGGGGAGAGGCAGGCAAGTAGGGGCACTTCCCCGTCCACCTGCCTCTTTCCCTTTTGGTCTGACCCTTTTCCTTGGTGCTGCAGGGCTTAACTCAGTTCCTATTTGAATCAAGCCTCATAGATCCAAAAGGGCAGTCGTGCCTTTAATTTATTTGCCATGGCGGGTGAACTTAGAACCTCATCAGACAGACAGGGGGCAACGGAGGGAACTGTCTTACACCATCTTTCCCTGTTTTCAGGGATAGCCAGCCATCCCATGTGCTTTCCGCTCCTTTTCCTGTCTTCTCCCTGCTTTCCCCCGCATTATGTTGTATGCCTATACATCACATCTTCGAACTCTGTTTCCATGCTCTGCAGAAACGGAGCCCCACGAATTCCCACTGGAAGTGCCCTTACGTCATGTGATCGCCTCAGTGAGACTCCCATGGGACTCCGATTCCGAAGCACATAGAAGCAGAGCCTGAAGCCTGTGGAATGAAGTCCTGAGTTCAACTATTATGCAGGGAATGACCACCCACTTTGCCACCCTGAAAATGGGAATGCAACTATTAATACAGTATATATGATAAAACACTCATTTTTTGCTGTAAAACAAACACCTTGAAAAGATGTTCACAGAAAAAAAATGGGAAAAGTTACTTTCTTGGGCTCCAGTTCCTTAAATCCTGTAACCAGCTTGCCTGGTAGCTCAAAAGAAGGAGGAGGAGGAGGGGGAGGGGGAGGAGGGGGAGGAGGAGAGGAAGGAGGAAGAGGAAGAGGAAGAGGAAGAAGAAGAAGAAGAAGAAGAAGAAGAAGAAGAAGAAGAAGAAGAAGAAAGGGTTTGGGGGGGAATTATTTTTTGGACTACTAGCAAACTTTGTCTATGCTGTAACGTCGCTCCATGCAGTCATGCCGGCCACATGACCTTGGAGGTGTCTACGGACACCGCCGGCTCTTCGGTTTAGAAATGGAGGTGAGCACCAACCCTCAGAGTCAGACATGACTGGACTTAACATCAGGGGAAAACCTTTAACCTAAGCAAACTTTGTCTATGCTGAGTCCTGTACATTGCTATCATTCTTTAAGGCCCCTCTAAGACAAAAAGATGGTTCACAGACAATAACTACTGCATAGGACACACGTTCACTCCATATAAACATCTCTAAAAAGTGTACATCTTAGAACCATTGATTCTAAGATATATACCATTACATATATATACACACACAAACGTATATATACCACTTTTTTCCTGATGATGGTACTGAAATTAATGTGCATCTTACAATCAATGACATCTCAGAATTGAAAAAATATGGCATATGACTGTTTTGTGTAGCAAACTATCCATGTTCTTTCTGCTGCTGATACCATTTTTTAAAAAGAAGGAAGGCTTAGGGTACTGTCCCATTATGTGGGTGGAGGCCACCAGGGGATGCTAGAGAGAGAATTGTCCAATGTATGGGAGTGGAGGGGTGGGTTGAAGGAGAAAAACCATTTCCCCTTGTTTTCCTGTTATTCCCCCCATCCAAGTCCCCTTCGTGGAAACAACCCTCCTTTATGATATGGGACGTGGGGAGGCAGAATGACCAGCACAAATGGGGGAAATGGTTTTCCTTCTTCAACTCCCCCCCCCCCCCCAATAAATGGGACAATCCTTCTCTCTCTTGCACCCCCTGCTGGCCTCTGTCCAGATAATGGAACAATACCAGGCTTGGAAATACATGTATTTTGTCAAATGATATATACCTGCACAGTAATTCAAACAGGTATGCCTCCAGTACAGTACCAGAAGGAGCCATAAGGTGGCAGAATAGGAGGCTCCTCGGGGTTAAAAATTAGGCGACCATTGCCAGAATCTCAAAGCTTTGTTGGATTCTAGGATTTGCAGTCCAAAAATGATTTATTTATTTTTTTTGCTCCGTGTAGACAGTCTTTGAGGTATTACAAATGTCAATTACCAATTTGTGGTCTTTTTCATTTACTGTCTGTTTGCACTATTGCAGGTCTCACTTCTGGCTGGTGAGCCTTGTCTCTTGAGTGTGTGTTTTTGTACCGAAGGGGAGTAGATTGCATACTGGGAAAACTGGTCTCTGGAAACTCTTTATCCACTCAGTTCAGCAGTCACATGCCTAAAGTAGGCAATGTAACTACGATACTCCTTTCCCCATTTCACATATGTTATCATCCTCATCACCATCATCATTTATTTATATAGTGACATCAATGTACCTGGCATTTTACAAGTGAAATAACTGAAAACAACCAGCCCTGTCAAAGCCATATAATCTAATACATACAGGTGAAGGATTAATACAGATTAAAAAGTTGCAATACTATAAAACCACTTATCCAAATACAATACAAAACTGCAATATAACATGAAACAAAATGACATATACATATACAAGTAGTCCCCAAGTTACAAACATCTGACTTACAAATGATTCGTAGTTAAAAACAAGGGTGAGGCAACAAGAAATGAGAGAAATCTACCCCTCGGAAGGGAAATCCACTCCTGAAAGAATTATCATGTGGAAAAGGTGACTCCACTAAAGCTTGATCACCCATCCTTGTTTCCACAACATGACAAATTTTTCAAAATCCAATTCTCATGGGGACAGAAAGTGAGGTGAAATCTTCTGAACAGGGACACAGACAGCAAAACAAATGACACAGGGGTGTTAACCTTTCTCTATACTATCCAAAACACCTCTCTCTCTCCCCCTCTCTCTCTCTACACACACACACACACACACACACACACTCTTTTGGTTGGAGTTACACTTAAAAATGTACTTGTTCCATCTTACATACAAATTCAATTTAAGAACAAACCTACAGAACCTAGATTATTTGTAACTTAGTGGCTGCCTGTAATCAAAATAAATGTTAAACACTATTAAGCTTATTCCAAACCCTTCGGAATGTTTTCCATTAGACTTTTTAAAACAATGCAAAGCCAAGGAAGAGGAAACTGTAAGAAAGTCAAGAATTACCAAAATGCAGATTCTGAGCCGGTGGTCAAAAAGGAAAAAGAAATAAAAGGGTGCTGATAGCATGGAGAAGCAAAATCACGAAGGGCTAAGAAAGTTAAAAGAAGATTGTTCCAGATCTTTTTATTTATTTATTTATTTATTATATTTTTTAAAAAATATATTTTTATTGAAAAGTTACATACATACATCATAACAACATACAGTAACAAACAACAATAAAACAAGTGCAACACATCTCACACACACAAAAGGGAGGGGGGAGTGATAAGGATTGATAAGGGGGAGAAAAGGGGATGGGAAACAGAAAATACAATAAGGGTTAGGGAATGTGAATAGTGGACACAATAGGGGGGGTGTTCTTCCGATCTTTGTACATCTTTTTGTTATAAGTTCCCAAATCAATTTTTAGATGTAATTTTCTTAATGTAGTCCTCAAGTGGAGACCAGTCCGTGTCCTTCATCGCTCTTCCATTACTCTTCCTCAGCAAAAAAGTTAATTTGTCCATATCCTTTATTTCAATCAGTTTTCCCAGCCATGCTTCTTTTGTTGGTGCATTTTCACTTTTCCATTGCTTTGCGACCAGCATTCTCGCTGCAGTGATACAGAAGGTGAATAATTTATCTGTATTTCTATCTACCATAATTGATTGATCGTATAACCCTAGCAATAGGAGTTCAGGTGCTTTTTTAAAATTTGTTTTTAAGATTTTGTTACTTTCCTCTAGTACCATCGTCCAAAATTTCTCTAATTTTTTGCAACTCCACCACATATGGTGGTGTGAGCCGATTTGTGTTTTACACCTCCAGCATTTGTTATTAGCCTTTTTATACATTAGCCCTATCTTTTTGGGTGTCAGATACCACCTATGCAGTACTTTGAGCCAGTTTTCTTTCATATCTGTAGAATAAGAGTATTTTATCTTTTTTCTCCAAATAGATTCCCATTCATGTATATAAATAGGACGGCCGATGTTGTTTGCCCACTGAATCATTGCTTTTGTTGTGCCCTCTGATTGTAACTCCCATTCCAATAATTTACTGTATAATATGGATATAACTTTTTTGTTGGACTGACAGATTCTATCCCAGAAACCCTGTTCAGTTTCAAAACCTTCCGGGTTGTCCTTTTTATAGGATTCCTTAATTTGAAAGTAATGATACCATGTTACATTCCTATTAATGGATTGGATTTCTTGTAGATCTTTTAACTGCGGAGTGGTATTTGTGTTGAGTGCTGAATTTAAGATTTCTTTATAAGTCGGCCAATCTCTCCACCCTAATAATCTACAGTGATTTGCTTCTAATGGAGAAAGCCAGAGGGGGGTTTTGGTATGAAATTGCCTTTTATATTTATCCCAAATTTTAATTAATGAAGATCTTATGAAGTGATTACCAAATTGCTTCTCAATTTTTGATTTGTTATACCAAAGATAACCATGCCATCCTCTCCTTAATTCATGTCCCTCCAAATTCAAGATTTTAATTTGTTTCAATTTAGTCCATTCTGTAATCCAATTGAGAGCACAGGCGTCATGGTATAATTTTAAATCTGGTACGCCAAATCCCCCTTGCTTTTTAGGCGAAATCATTGTACTATATTTTATTCTAGCTTTCTTTTTTTCCAGATAAATTTCATAATTTCTTTTTGCCAATTGTTTAGTAGGGTGGCTTTCCTTATAATTGGGATGTTTTGAAACATGTACAGCATTTTAGGGAGAACATTCATTTTAATTATGGCAATTCTGCCCATTAACGACACGTTTAAGTTACTCCATTTCTCCAGATCGCTTTGAATTTCTTTCCATTTAGACAAGTAATTTAAATCTAAAAGTTTGTTATTTTTCGCTGAGAGCCAAATACCTAAATATTTTATCTTAGCAGGAATCTCCAGCCCCGAAATGTCATATAACTCTTTTTGCTTTTCTTTTGACATATTTTTCGTTAATATTTTTGTTTTTTTGCTATTAATTTTTAGACCTGCCACTTTTCCAAACTCGTCAATTTTACTTAACCAATCTTGTATACTCTTTCTGGGATTTTCAATAATACAAATAAGGTCATCAGCAAAGGCTCGAAATTTGTAATCCCTATTGTCTAATCTGATTCCTTGTAACTTTTCATCTCTATTAATGGCTCTTAATAAAACTTCCAATGCAAAGATAAAAATTAGGGGAGATAGGGGGCACCCTTGTCTCGTTCCTTTATTAATTTTGAATTTTGTTGACTCTGATCCATTTATTTGTATTTTTGCCCACTGCTCTTCATAGATGCTGTTTATTCCATTTCGAAATTGGAAGCCAAAATCTAATTCCTGTAGCAGTAATTTAAAGAAATTCCAGTTTAAGTTATCGAATGCTTTTTCAGCATCTAATGCCAAAAATCCTACTTCTTTCTGACTATTTTGTTCGTAATATTCGATTGCATCTATTATTATTCGCACATTATCTTTAATACTTCTGGCTGATAGAAACCCTGTTTGATCCTCCCCAATCCATTCCTCTAAAAATTCTTTCATTCTATTTGCTGAGATTTTAGTAAAAATTTTGTAGTCTGTATTCAATAATGAGATAGGCCTATAATTTTGTACATCCAATCCATCCGAATTTTCCTTAGGGATCATTATTATTATTGCTTCTTTCCATGTTTCTGGGATAATTTTTTCTTGCAATGCCTGATTCATTAATTTACATAAGAAGCGAATTACTTCTTCCTGACCTTTTTTATAAAAAGCTATGGTGAAACCATCCGGACCTGGAGCCTTATTACTTTCAAAACTGTTAATTGCCTTAAGGATTTCTTCATTCGTAATTTCTTTATTTAGATTCAATCTTTGCGCATCTGTAATCTTCCCCAAATTTTGTTTCCCCAAGTATTCCATTATCTTTTCCGGATTGATCGTCTCTTTTGTATAGAGCTTTTCATAAAATGTTTTAAATTCTTCTCTGATATTCTCATCACTGGTAACGATTTTCCCTTTTGATTTAATTGCAATTATTTGTTGGTTTTGTCTTTTCTTCCTGATTAATCTCGCTAACCATTTACCTGGTTTATTTGCATTTTCGAATGCATTTTGTTTAACCCATTTTATCTGGTTAGCAATTTTTTCCATATCCCAATTTGCTTTCCGTTTTCTTAGTATATCTAATGCTCTTTTTGTTGATTGATTCCTCGGGTTAGCTTTTAAATCTTTTTCCTTCCCCTCTATTTCATTGTTTAGTTTTACCATCTCTAATTCCTTCTGCTTTCTTTTACTGGCGTTTAACTGTATCAGGAAGCCCCTTGCCACTGCCTTGAAGGCATCCCAGATGATTTGCGGCCTAATTTCTTTGGTGTCATTATATTTAAAATATTCTTTAGTCATATTCTTAATTTTCTCAATGTCATTCCCCTGTTTTAGTAGGTTTTTGTTAAGTCTCCACTTTTTAAAAGTAGACTTTTTATTAATTTCTAGCAGCAGTGGACAGTGGTCAGATAGGTCTCTACTTAGAATTTTTATATTTTCAATTTTTGTTGCTAAGGATTTCGACACCCAGACCATGTCGATTCTCGACCACGTCCTATGTCTGCTTGAAAAGTATGTGTAATCTTTCCCCCCAGGGTTCTGCTCTCGCCATACATCTATCAAATCATATTCGTCTTTTAGAGCGACAAAATATTTTGGTAGGGTGCCTGTATTTTTCTCTTTTTTATTGTTCTGGATGTGTCCCTTACAGTATCTAAGACTCCATTAAAGTCACCTAGTATTATAATGTGGTCGAATTCAATTTTGGCGATGTTTTCCCTTAGAAATTTAATAAATTTTGTCTTAGGACCATTCGGTGCGTATATTATACAGATTAAGATTTTTTCCCCTGCTATTTCTGAGCCGGTGGTCAAAAAGGAAAAAGAAATAAAAGGGTGCTGATAGCATGGAGAAGCAAAATCACGAAGGGCTAAGAAAGTTAAAAGAAGATTGTTCCAGATCTTAAAAGGAATAGGCAGCCAATGAAGAGATATCAAAAGGGGGGTAACATGTTTGAACTAATGGTCCAAAAAGATAATCTTAGCAGCAGAATGGTGATTAGAAACTGCAGAGGGCTGATACAAGAGAATGGAAAACCAGTCAAAAGAAGATTTTAGTAATCAAGGTGGGAAATGGCCAAGGCATGATTCTTTGCAGAGAAATCATATAGAAAAATCACAACAAGCCTTTGCTACAGCCTCAATGTGAAGAACAAAAGACAAAGAAGTGTCAAAATAAAACCAAGACTACATGTTTATTGAAATGGAGGTTTTGGATGAAAAATAAGTAGTTCTATCTTTGCCATATTAGATTTTAGGCATCGATGAAGCATCCATGCTGAGATAGCTGAAAGACATGCTGTGATCCAATGTCCAAATCAGAAGAAAATTAGTCAGTGAAAAAACACAGCTGAGGATCATCAGTATGAATATGATGTAGGAAACTTTACAATGAGATTACTCAAAGAGAAAACCACAGATGGCCCAGAACAGAACTCTGAGGAATCCCAAACAAAAGGAGAAAAGAAAAAGATACACAACTTCAGTATACCATAGGTCATGAAGGAGATCCAAAGGAGGAGCAAGGCTGCAGAGAAATCAAGGAGAATTAGGACTGAATGTGATCTTTGTAAGAGCATCTCTCCATAGGGTGTAAAGGGCAAAATCCAGATCAAAAAGGGTTCATTACAGAAATATGAGAAATAAAGTTGAGGCAATGTATGACAGCATATTCCAAAACTTTAAGGAAAACTGCAACAGTGAAGCAGGGCAAGTGATGATTTTTTTCAGAATTGGAAAAACAGTACTATGTTTAAATACAGAAGAAAATGGGCCAGTAGAAAAGCCAGTAGAAAGGGACAAAATAATAATAGGGGGAAAGACAAAAAGACAAGGGCAATGGTAATTAAAAATCAAGAATTAAGAGAAGAGGTAAAATAATTTTATGACATAAACATCTTGGATATTTGTCTAAAAAGGCAGTCTTCTTTCCCCAAGTTAAATATATGCAGCTGCCTAAGCTGTTCCTCATAGGGCTTGGCTTTCAAACCTTTGATCATTTTGCAATCATCAAAGGCATGGCCATATTGAGACTTAACCTCAGGCATATGCCAAGCAGCCCCTTGGCAAGGCTGGGGGTGAGGGTGCTGTCCCATGTAGGCTTGGTGCAACATGCAAAGTCATCAGAGTTGAGACTCTGGAATCAATGAAATGAAGCTCTCAAAAGGAACAGACAACAAAACACTCAAGAGATGGATTACAAAACAGTGCAAAAGAAACAAGGCAATAATCAGTGAAAGGAAATTCAATTAAAAAAATAGATAGAACATTTCGTAATAAGAACGTGATCGAGGCAGTGACCAAGGGAATGTGTAAGTGAGTCAGAACAAAGTGCAATCCCAAAAGAAGACAAAAAAAGAAAGAAAACATTATATCACAGAATCTTGGGAACCATCCACATGTATTTAAAAAAACATAATAAGAATGATAATGTCATCTGAAATAAAGAAACTCAATCAAAGAACAAAGACAGATATAAAAATGGAAAGTGGGGTAGGTGGTTGGTACATGCAGCCCAGAAGAGCCTCACTGCATGAGCCTTAAAAGAAGAGAAATGTATAGCTAGAAAAGAAAAAAGCTGAAACTTGCATGGGGTGGTTCTATACTTCTGACCTCATCACACGGCTCAAAATAAGCATCCTAGGATGCTAAGGGCCTTCTTCGGGGATGAAGCCCTATGGCAGCCATCAGAACATTGCCTATGGCTTGGTCGCCAACCAGGTAAAAGGGTCACCCAGATGCTCTCCACGCATCAGAGGAGAATACCCTTGTTGTACAGGACCGCCTCCCCATGAGGGCGATGCTTTCCCCATGTGATGGTAAAGCATCAAAAGAGGGAGCTGCGCCCGGGGCGAGGGATTCGCCTCACTGCTCCCTCTTTTCTTGCTGGAAGCCAGGAGAAGAAGGACACTTCATCTGGCCTTTATGATAAGGTAGTGCCTCGAATTACTGGGGCCAATGCAGTGTGATATACGCTGGATCGACCCCAGGATGGTTTGCACAGCCACCCCCATCTCCAGCTGCTATGAAGGTGCTGGGGGTGTGGGGAGTCCAGCATGCCAGACAGTCGCCTTTGCTGTCCCCTCCCGTTCTACTTGTTATTGTTGTCTCTTGATGTGTTATGGGTCCTGCTACTCTATCATTGCCTGTAGGGCAACAAGAGAAGGGAAAGGGAAGAAGAGGAATCTCCCCATCTCTCCTCCCTCCTTTCCCAATCACCCTGTTGCCATGGCCAGCATCACTGCAGACAGTGGCTGATTTGCAGGGCCCATGCCGTGTCTGGAAACCACCTCAAGAAGGAAAATGGGAAAGGATGATAAGTACCTTTCTATATCCCCAGGCTGCCTAAGTCTGGGGAACATGGGATGGCCATGAAAGCAGTTATGACTGGGTCCATCTCACTCCCAGCCCAAAAGTTTTCATGGGCCTCAAGTTACAGGTTGCTCCAAACTCTAGGGTAGAATTCAAAGCAAACTGCGACTTTGGTTAATGCAGGTCAAGGGCATGTTTATTTATTTATTTACGACATTTATATTCTGCCCTTCTCACCCTGAAGGGGACTCAGAGCGGCTTACAGCTTATATGTATACAATATATTGTATTATTAGCATAGCACAATATTCGTATTATATATGACTCTATTGTACTATACCACTATATTGCAATATTATTAGTAATATTACATGTAATATATTGTTGTTGTTTATTTATTCAGTTGCTTCCGACTCTTCATGACCTCATGGACCTCTATATTGTATTATACTACTATAGTGCTATATTATTAGTAATATTACATGTAATATATAATATACAATTATTATATTGTATTATTAGTAGTATTATAATATTATAATATTAGTATTAATATTATATGTATATACAATATATTATATTATTAGCATGTTAAGATAGCCTTGCCCTACATTACCTCAAGTTAGCTCGATGTGATGACTCATGGGCCTTGTAGTCCTGTTCCTAGTACTGTTGTGGCAGACGAAGAGGAAAACATGGGATTTTCGCCGGTTCAGCAAGAGCCGGAGTCTCTTCACCTGCAGGATGTTGACGTTTGCCCTCAAGAATTCAGCCAAACAGGCCTTGGGCAGAACTCCCCCCCGTTTTCCCGGAGGGACAATTATACCAAAGATAGGGGAGTCAGGGAGGCTAATCGCAGAAGCCTGAGAATCGCTGCCAAACAAATGGCTGATTAGGTCTGCTTCCCTTGGGAAATTCTAAGGAGTCATGCATCTGGACAGAGTTGGGTTTCGCTTCTCGTTCTCTAGGGAAAGAGTTCTGTTGGCGGGAAAACGAGACCCAATATAGGTGTTTGTCGCAAGGGAAACTTTGTGGAGTCAATTGATCAGCTTGAGGAGAGAGATTGTGTGTGGACTTCGTAATCCCAGTTCCTTGCTTCCCGGATCAAGCTTCAAGCCTTTGCCTTGTCTCACGTTTTGCCACGGACTTGTTTCATGCTTCATGTTTGCCTCGTTTTAAGTCTTGGATCAAGTCAAGAATCAAGTTTAATTCCAGCCTTGTTGTCAAGCTTCATTGGACTATAAAGACTCTGTTATTTCCCCACACTATTGCTTGGCAAAGTGTGTGTTTCGGTCAAGTGGATTAAAACTTTGAACTCTAATATCTTATATTGGACAATACATTTCTGGACTATATTTGACCTTATCTGAAAGGTCTGCTTCTGAACTATATTCTTCACTTGTTTTTATTGACTTTATATATTTCTTTAATAAAGATATTAGATAGATTCTGGCCTCTGTGTAAGGTTATTGGTGCTCTGCAGCCTGGGTCCTGACACTCGATGTGACCACTACAGAACTGATTTAGGGGCCCATCACATTATGTAGTCGGTTTAAATGTATGTAGATAGTAGAAGTCCCACCCACTCTGATCCCAACCCCAATGATCACTTGTATGAAAAAAGGACAGTCCTCTGAAGGTCTGTGATTTATTTCTCTTGAAATCTTTTTGCTTCTTGCTCTCACTGAAATCTGGCTTCTTGGTCATGATACTGCTGCTTCTCCAGAGAACAGCAGAAGCAGCAGTATCATGACCGAGAAGCCAGATTTCAGTGAGAACAAGAAGCAAAAAGATTTCAAGAGAAAGAAATCACAGTAGCAATCTCGTGGGAAATGGAGCAACAGTTTCATAAGGAACAAAAAAAAGCTGAGAAGAGCAGATCAGAAGAAATGGGAACTATAAAAAAGAAACATGTATAAAACATTACCAATAAAAAGATAACCCAAAATTAAAGAGATAAGTTACAAAGAGAAGTCTAGAACTCCGAAGTTGCTAGTAATAAAGACCAGGACCTCCAGCAGGCTGAGAAATTGTGCTTTTGGGGGGCGGGGGCGGGGGGGGGGGGTTGTTGCAGAAGATGCTGGAATGTACCGTGGCAGTACAGTATGACCCCTGTATCCGTGGAGTATATATTCCTGGACTTCAAGTGGATATTGAAATCATGGATAAAAACAAAGAGCAAAATGATGGATTCTTGAACCAGAGATGTCATACAGCTATGCTGGATCAAGCTAGAAAAAGCCCAGAGAGAACATTTCTTCTAGACATGGATAAGTGAGCCTGTAGATATAGTCCCACAGATACAAGGGTTGTATTGTACTTGGGCCTTTGTCTGCCCAGAGGCAGCTGAAAGTCAGTCAGTATACCATAGGAGAGGTATGCTCCTGCAGTGACTGTAACAGCAGCCCGTGAGTAACACAACATGCTTTGTACATTCTGGAGGGCCTCTTCATCCCTTGTATAATTTTTAATCTTCCTTTTCTTGGGGATTAAAGATATGGCATCTTCCACTATCCTGAAGACAACTGCTTAGTTTAGAGCGTGCAGAGCACTCACAGCTTTGGCCTCCATAGCCTCCATAGCTGCCTTAAATCACTCTGACCATGAGGTCATGAGTTCGAGGCCAGCCCGTGGCGGGGTGAGCACCCGTCAATTAAAAATAAAAAATAGCCCCTGCTCGTTGCTGACCTAGCAACCCGAAAGATAGTTGCATCTATCAAGTAGGAGATAAGGTACCACTAATAAAAAGTGGGGAGGCAAGATTAACTAATTTACGACCTGGTATGAGGAAGTGCCGTCAGTGTGGATGAAGCAGCTGCTCCCCCCTGTGGCCAGAATCGAACATCCCCTCAGAAGAAGGTTAACTTGCCTCTGCGTGTCTCTCTCTGTCTCTGTTTGATGTGTTTATGGGCATTGAATGTTTGCCCTATGTGTGTTATAACGTGATCCGCCCTGAGTCCCCTTCGGGGTAAGAAGGGCGGAATATAAATACTGTAAATAAATAAATAAATAAATAAAACCTATCATGCATCCTTACTTTGATCCATCCCTTTTGGAATACATGATGCCCTTTGTCCCTCTCCCTCTGATTTGAAAACACATCTTTTTGTTGCCTGAGGTTTTAAAGACAATTTTTTTAAATCCAGTTTACTCCACTGTTTTGGGGGAAGAAATTATCAAGGAATTCGCATCACAGTAGAATCTGGGGTGGGGGAGATTAGGGCCAGAGACTGGGGCCAGCTGTATGATCATTTAGGCTACCTGATTGTTCCTATCGTGGAAGAGTAACTTCTGGATATAATTTTCATGTAGATTCAACCCAAGGAAATGCAGCAACAGGTCAGTCACCATAGCTCCCTAGCATCTGTTGTCTGAGGCAGCTGTCTTAGGGCCCTCCCAGAAAGGCCAAAATGTGGGATCTGTCTTGGTTTTACCTGAGGTGTTATTTGGATGCCTCAGGTAAAACTAAATTAATCCAGAGAAAACTGGGATTTCTCAGTTTGCTCTGGATTAATAAGTAAAGGTAAAGGTTTCCCCGTATCTGGATTAATAAGGCACCTGAAAAGATCCTGACTTTAAGCGAAGGTTCGCATCTTTCCAGGTGAGAGCCCTGTGGGGATTGACTCCCAGGACTTCTTTCGCAGTCCCGGAGGTCAATCCCCACAATCATTTTTGGGGTTCCTGGAACTCAAAGGAGAGGGATACCACCTACCTCCTCCCATCCAGTCACCTATTTCCCCCTAAAAACTTACCTGAAGGGCCTACCAGCAGTGCTGATTCCTCTGGAGGATACTCCTGATATGAAAAAATGATGCATCGGGAGGTGGGCAACTCCTGATGTGTCATTTTTGCACATCAGGACTACTTTCCTGAGGGGCCTGCACTGTCGGCAGGCCCCTCAGATAATCTTTGGAGGGGGCAATGGGGGGCTGGAGAGGGACTGGATGCCATTCCGGGTCAACCTTTAGTTGACCCGGGATGGCATCTAGCTACCTCCCAAGGGAAAGCCTGAGGTCATGGAAGGATGTGGGGACAGAAACCCAGGAGGAACTGGTTAAAAAAAACCCAGTTCCTCCTGGGTTTTGGGCCTATTTGGAAGTGCCCTTTCTCTACTTAATGGTTCAGGTTTTAATGCAGTCTTTGGGGAGGGGGAGAGGCAGTCTTTAATGAAGGTTGTTAACTTAAAACTCCTAGCATGGTTCTGTGTGTGCAGAAGAGAATATATCATGCCCAACATTTTTTTTAAATGTTTATCAAATTGTAACTACCAGTGTACATTGAAGAAAGTGTAAGCCAGCTTGTCTACTGCTAAACTCTGAGCAGGGGAATGTTGACTGTTTGACTAAATCACCGAATAGTCACATGTTTTCCTTTTGTGATAGAAAGGGAGTGGCTTTCTCCTTAGGAAACGGTGCCCACCAAAAACAACCTAATACCTTCAAGGGAATTGCTCACCCAAATTGACCATGTCAACACATCCAGCTGAGAAAAAGAGCATTCACACACCTTTTTTCTGCTGCCACAAAGCGCACATTGCTAACCTCTTTTCTTTTCAATTTTCTCATTTTCAAAATGAGAATATAAGTATCCCTGAAGAGTATTAAAGGATTATTTAACTCTGGATGATAGAGAAAGTACTATTACCAAGTTATTTCATACCACTGACAGAACTGTTGAGAATATTAAGACTTTGGTTCCAGCCCCATAACAGAAAACTAAAGTGGGCTGAAATCATTCCAAATGCTGTTCCTATCATTTAAAAGTGGAGAGGAGAATAGAGAGAATAGATAGTAACTTCATAAGGATGGATGCTACGTAGAGTTCAGTGAGGCTTGAACAGGTTATTATGGATCAAGAATGTAATGCATTTTGTGCACTGAAAAGTGAGATTGAAATTATTATCAGCAAGAAGTACAGAACTGTGAAGGACAGGGCTAAGCTTTTTACCCATGATCCTTTGCAGGACTGTTGAAATTATTTATTTTAATCTATATATTTTTCAGCAATATAAGTATTATTATACAATTTATAAAGACAATCATTTCCCCCTCTATGACTTATATCACTACAGGCAGTCCCCAAGTTACAAGATTTGTAACTTGGGGACTGTAGATTTGTTCTTAAGTTGAATTTGTATGTAAGTCAGAACAGGCCAGAACAGGCTGACTTGGACAACTTGTGTTGACACCAGGATTATTTGGCTTGCGGGCTATACACATTGACCTGGGAGGAAATGCACCTCCAGCCCGCCAGCCCTGAGCTGGCCAGGAGAGAATTAGCATCAAGTGTGTTTTGGATGTCTGGAAATAGGAGGTGGAGACTGCAGCCCTAAGAGTGGGGTGCAGTGCAGGAATTGCTGTCTAGAATTTGGTGCTGCGTAATATGCCAAACCATCAGAAATACTATATTATATTATAAATTAAAAGTAAATAAATAAATCAAATTGCAGACCTGTTGCATCTCAGAGCAGGAACACCTCTATACTTAACCACCACACCAGTTCAATGAATCAGCAAGCAGCTTATTGAAGAATATATAAAAGGCAAAGTGATAAAAATTATAAAAATAGTTTAGTCCAAAGATGTGATATAGTCCATTAACTCCAAGGTACAAACGTAGAATTCAAAATCCAAGAATGGAAGATATCCGGATAAATAAGGCAGCATAAAATTCAATACACAGAACTCCAGAAAAATCATTTAAACTTGGAAAACAAGAAATTGGCTAATTGAAAACATGAAACTAGAAATTCCCTTGGCAAGGCTTGATGCAAGATGTTCTTTATACTCCAATGTTGCCCAGACTGATCTAAAATCTTTTCCCTATCTCATATAAAGCTTTTCCTCTCTCATAGACTGTCATGAAATCATTTCATTTACCTTTACAACTAGATAAGGGTTTCTTAGCTAAGAAGCGTAATGACTTTCGGCGCGCTTCAGAACCTGTCCAAAGATTATGGAAGATCTGCCTCTTATCTCCTGACTCACTAGTCTCTTCACCTGGCAATTCATCTTCAGAACTCACTTCCCTAGAGAAAGGCTGCTCTGGACCCCCTTCAGGAATGTGGCCTTTGGAAATGACAGGAGAAACACAATGCTCATTTTCAGGATTTAAAATATCAGGCAAAATATCAGGTGAACAGTCAAAATTGCAAGAGTGAAACCCGCAAATGTGGAAAGCTGGCTGTAACCTCAAAAACATTTTTGTAAGTCCATTTTAGGCCCCTTCTACACTACCATATAGTCCAGATTAGCAAAGCAGATAATCCACATTATCCACTTTGTACTGGATTATATGAGTCTACACTGCCATATACTCCAGTTCAAAGCAGATAATCTTAATTTTAAATGGCAGTGTAGAAGGGGCCTTACATATACTGTATCAATATACCTACAAGGTTAAAAACTCTTACTAATATACTTTTTGAAGCTCCTAATATTTATACACTCCAGTCAGAACTGACAATGATGCTTAATTACAACAATGCATCGAATCACATGGTTTCATCTGCAACACATGGTTTTGTCTGATGTGTGCATTGCTTTTTTTATACTCTCTGATTTTGTCAAGCAGTTTGATATTTTAGTTACAATATTGTGGTCTGTTCTGATATGGGAGGTCTACAGGGCTGATGCCAACCCTAATGATGTCACTGAGGGTTGATTCTGCTTAGCTTCCAAGTTCAAGTGGTATCTGAAGCCTTTAGACTTATATTGATGGAATCAGCTTCAGAAATGAAAATAATATCGGTTTGAGCAGTATTTGGGAGAAGTCCTCTACACTCATGGTTGATAGCCTCGTCACACTCAAGCATCCACTTTAATCCACATTAAATGCTGTGACTGCCTCCTGAAGCATTCTGGAGTTTGCTCATCCAGAGAAGCCCTGGGCTTCCCTAAACTACAAACCCCAGAATTCTGCAGGAGGCAGTCAAAGCATTTAAAGTAAATTGAAGTGGATAAATACTCGAGTGTGAGGAGGCCTCTAGTCATCTCACCTTTTGACCTCATCAGACGCAAGTCCTCCCCCGTTTCCACACACTTCTAAGACATTTCAGGGACAAAGTGCCACGGAGTCTGTCACACTTTACAGTTCGTCCCTGAAATGTAGTAGAAGTGTAGCAAAAGTGCTAGTGGTGGAGAGACAGGAAGTAACTGTCTTCTGAGCTCCTGAGGTGCCTTGCAATGAGATAAAGTCATTAAAGGGATAGGATCTGTCAGACTTGCCCATGTTGCACTGCTATAATAGAAGGAAAGAAAGCATGGGAGGATCGTGGTAAAGCCGTTTATAATAACACTGGTATAATGGAGGGAAGGAAGACATGGGAGAGACAGATTATGGCAAAGGGGCTTAGAATTCCCCCACTTCCTCCCATATAGGATGAGGTCCATAGTAATTTTGGTTTTTGATCCTGAAGTTTTCCCCGATTCTAAAAGAAAAAAGAATGCAGTGTGAGCAGTGACTGGACTTGCTGGAATGACAGTTCAGAATGCTGGACACAATGGGAAAAGGCCGAAAACCATAAAGCGGTGTTTCTCAACCTAAGTCATGCGGGTGGTTTCAGAGGGATTGCCAAAGACCATCAGAAAACACATATTTCTTGTGGTCTTAGGAATCCAAATCCCTCCAGTATTTTCTGTTGGTCATGGGGCTTCTGTGCAAGAAGTTTGGCCCAATTCTATCATTGGTGGGGTTCAAGGAGCTCTTTGATTGTAGGTGAAATATAAATCCCAGCAACTATAAATATCAAGGTCTATTTTCCTAAATTCCGCCAGTGTTCAGATTTGGGCATATTGAGTATTCGTGCCAACTTTGGTCCAGATCCAGAATTGTTTGGAGTCCACAGTCTCTCTAGATGTTGATGAACTACAATTCCCAAACTCAAGATCAATGCCCACCAAACCCTTCCAGTATTTTCTGTTGGTCATGGGAGTTCTGTGTGCCAATTTTGGTTCAGTGCTATTGTTGGTGGACTTCAGAATGCTCTTTGATTGTAGGTGAACTATAAATCACAGCAATTACAACTCCCAAATGACAAAATCAGTTCCCCCCCCCCCTCAACCCCACCAGTATTAAATTTGGGCATATCAGGTATTTGTGCCAAGTTTGGTCCAGTGAATGAAAACACATCCTGAATATCAGATATTTACATTATGATTCATAACAGGAGCACCAGTACAGTTATGAAGTAGCAATGAAAATATTTTTATGGTTGGGGGTCACTACAGTATGAGGAACTGTGTTAAGGGGTTGCGGCATTAGGAAGGTTGAGAACCATTGACATAAAGCATGGGATGGGATTTGTAAAATGGAACGATGTCTTTTAAAACAAAAGGGGATGATATGCTTTGCTAAGAAGACGATTCCCACATATACACACACACTTTCTGCCATTTGTCTGATGGTCCTTTGACAGTTTGAAGACTATGAGTCATGGATATTGACATCAAGCATAGAAACAGAAATTTTTGCTTTGAACATGTTATGCAGTACATTTGCCTTAGTTCAGTTTTTCTCCTGTGCTTTGAATTACCCAAATGTATCAATTTTGACATACTTTTGAAAGCTCATGTCCTCTAGTTCACTTATTTCCTCATCCATGTCCATGTATTTTTGAAAGAAAAATGCAGAGGCACCATTTTTCCAGCTTTCCATCAATCAGAAAAGCAACTAGCCACTTTGAAATGTACTTCAAGCTGTTTTTTCTTGCCGCCCACGTTCAATGCTTTCCCTAAATGCTGTTCTTTATCACTATAGAAACCGCCCTCTCTCTTTGGACTGATAAAGTTTGATTGGTGTTAAAATTATCTACCTGTCAAGCACTGCTTCCGGTAACCTTGTCATTTTGCCAAATACAGAATGACCTCTGCTGGACTCTACGTTTCATGTCAACTCCCTGTAACTTGGAATAAATTATATTTTTCAACTCTTGACACTGAGGCTTCACAAGTTTGCAAGCTCTTATTCCAAACTAAATGCACTGAGCATAAAATACATACTTCGCCAAGAATTACTTTAAAATATAATTATACAATATGACCTCCTTATCTGAGGGGGAAATAGTCATAAATTGACCATGGAAATAGGAAACAGTGGGTAAAAGTGAATTCTATTATAATGAACAACTTCAACTGCAAATTACAATAGAATTATCTAGAAGACCTAGAACATTCCTAGAGATTACATATTTGTTGGAGGTATATTGTTAGAGCAGGTACTAGCTCTACAGGTATAGAATTTGTATTGCATTGCATTCTTACTATGTAATTTCTGGCTCTTCCATTGACTGGAGTCACATTGCCTGACGTCACAGAGAATTTTGTATATCTTATTATTTTATTTTAATTTATCCTATGATTAAAGCCATTTATTTATTTATTTATTTATTTACTGTATTTCTATCCCGCTCTATCTCACCGCAAGAGGGGCTCAGAGTGGTTTACAGCTTGGCACAATTTGATGCCAAATCGAAGCATAAACATAACAGATTATAAATACATTCAACATTAAATCATTAAACATAAAACAATATTATATATATAAGAGTGATGGAATCACGGCAGCGACAAAACGACAAAACTAAACACCCCACAACCTCGAAAATTGACAGCACAACCCCTCATCCACGCCTCTAAGTTGATACAACAAAAAGAAAAGAAAAATAAAGTCCTAATTAAAGGAAGAGGAACAATTGTTTTTATCCAATTGCTGCCAGTTAGAAGGCTAAGCTCCGCCCCCCTTGGTCTCCTAGCAACCCACTCAGCCCAGGGAACAGGCAGCGTTAGGCCTCACTTAGGCCTCTTCCACACTGCCTATAAAATACAGGTTATCAGATTTTAACTGGATTATATGGCAATGTAGACTCAAGGCCCTTCCACACAGCTATATAACCCATTTATAATCTTATATTATCTGCTTTGAACTGCATTATCTTGACTCCACACTGCCATATAATCCACTTCAGTGTGCATTTTATCTAGCTGTGTAGAAGGGGCCTCATATAATCCAGTTCTAAGCAGATAATATAAGATTATAAATATACAGTAGAGTCTCACTTATCCAACATAAACAGGCCGTCAGAATGTTGGATAAGTGAATATGTTGGATAATAAGAAGGGATTCAGGAAAAGCTGATTAAACATCAAATTAGGTAATCATTATACAAAGTAAGCAACAAAACATCATGTTATACAACAAATTTGACAGAAATGGTAGTTCCATGTGCAGTAATGCTATGTAGTAATTACTATATTTACAAATTTACCACCAAAATATCACAATGAATTTAAAACACTGACTACAAAAACATTGACTACTAAAAGGCAGACTGCGTTGGATAATCCAGAACATTGGATAAGCGAATGTTCGATAAGTGAGATTCTACTGTAATATAAAATAATTACTGTGGTAGAATAATACAGAACAATATAATTCCTAAAACCAGGACAGTAAATAAAGAGCAACACTCTGAAAGCAGGGAAATTGGAAATTCCACAAAGGAAACAATCAGGGCCAACTAACACCTCCCAAAAAAGGATTCTTCCAGAAAGGAAGCTGAGAAGGGAGTGAAGCAGTGTGTATTACCAAAGTCATTATTATTACTATCATTATTATTATTATTATTATTATTATTATTATTATGTTGCTGTAAAGCGTGAAAATGTATACAATCTGGCTCCAAGTATTCAAAAACACTAAAATCAGAATATATAAAAATTACTGTGGTATAATAAAACAGAACAATATAATCTCTAAAATCAGAACACTAAATAAAGAACAACACTCTGAAAACAGGGGAATTCCACACAGGAAACAATCAGGACCAGCTAACACCTCCCAACAAAGTATTCTCATCACCAAAGTCTGGCAAATTCTCTGTTTTTTGAGGGCCACAGACAGTAGAAGCACATAAAATATCGCAAACAACACCACTCTGAAAACAAGGGAATTCCAGACAGGAAACAATCAGGACCAGCTAACACCTCCCAACAAAAAATTCACTCAGGGAGGAAACAGCCAGGCCTTAAAGCTGCAAGGCCATTACATGCTAATCATTTTCCCTAATTGCAGCATTCATACTTGCCTCCAACAGACAAAAAAAACAATCAGAAATATTGTATATTCACAACCTTTAGGAAATAATATCCCCTGATGGCACAGCATGTTAAAGCGCTGAACTTCTGAACTTCTGGACCGAAAGGTCGCAGGTTTGAATTGGAGGAGCGGAGAGAGCCCCCACTGTTAGCCCCAGCTTCTGCCAACCCTAAACTTCAAAAACATGCAAATGAGAGTAGACGAATAGGTACTGCTCCAGCGGGAAGGTAACGGCGCTCCATGCAGTCATGCCACATGACCTTGGAGGAATCTACAGAAAACGCCAGCTCTTCAGCGTAGAAATTGAGATGACCACCAACCCCCAAAGTCAGACACAATTGAACTTAATATCAGGGGAAAATCTTTACCCTTTACCTTAACTACCACCAATTCCTCAATACTTTATTTCCCATACCACCATACTTCGCCACAACAATGCTTGGCCGGGCATAGCAAGTAACATATAAATACAATTAAAACAAGACGTAAAACAGCAGTTAAAACAATCACATAATCCATAATCAGAGTCCATGAGCCATTCCAGTTACAGTCACATTAATTCACACCTGTCTATTGCCTTGTAGCCAGTCTCCAAACGCCTGTTTTCCGAATGCCAGGAGGGAGGAGGCTGATCTCAGATCACTAGGAAGGGAGTTCCACAGTCAAAGGGCCACCACTGAGAAGGCCCAGTCTCTCGTCCCCACCAGCTGCACCTGCGAAGGAGGTAGAACCGAGAGCAGGGCCTCCCGAGAAGATCTTAATGTCCATCCTGGTTCATAGGGGGAGATGTGCTCGGACAGGTAAGCTGCTGATTTGAGCTCCACTAAAACCACAGGTTCAGGAGCCCCGCATGTCTAGCTTCCCAAAAGCTTCCCCTTCTCTAGTGAAAACATAAAAGAAGCAGTGACCCCCCTCTAGGATGTGGCACCACTTCTGGCCATTTTGATGTGACAGCCAGAGGCAACTGGGCCCATGGAACAGCATTGATGCTTTTACCTCTGCAGAATGACCCCTGACTTATCCACAGATCACATCAAAATTAATTATTTTAGCCACAAAACCCACCCTTGAATGATCCTTGAGGTAAACTTATACATGAGTACATGTTGTTGTTTACTCATTCAGTCACTTTCAACTCTTCGTGACCTCATGGACCAGCCCACACCAGAGCTCCCTGTCGGCTGTCACCACCCCCAGCTCCTTCAAGGTCAAGCCAGTCACTTCAAGGATACCACCCATCCATCTTGCCCTTGATCAGCCCCTCTTCCTTTTTCCTTCCATTTTCCCCAGCATCATTCTTTTCTCTAAGCTTTCCTGTCTTCTCATGATGTGGCCAAAGTACTTCATCTTTGCCTCTAATATCCTTCCCTCCAGTGAGCAGCCGGGCATTATTTCCTGGAGTATGGACTGGTTGGATCTTCTTGCGGTCCAAGGCACCCTCAGGATTTTCTTCCAACACCACTGTTCAAAAGCGTCTATCTTCCTTCGCTCAGCCTTCCTTATGGTCCAGCTCTCGCAGCCATAGGTTACTATGGAGAATACCATTGCTTTAACTATGCTTTAACCTTCATTGCCAGTGTGATGTCTCTACTCTTCACTATTTTATCAAGATTGGTCATTGCTCTCCTCCCAAGAAGTAAACGTCTTCTGATTTCCTGGCCGCAGTCTGTGTCTGCAGTAATCTTTGCACCTAGAAATACAAAGTCTGTCACTGTCTCCACGTTTTTCCCCTCTATTTTCCAGTTATATATTAGTCTGGTTGCCATAATTTTGGTTGTCTTGATGTTTAACTGCAAACTAGCTTTTGCACTTTCTTCTTTCACTTTGATTATAAGGCTCCTCAGCTCCTCCTCGTTTTCAGCGTATTAACATTTGTATATCTAAGGTTGTTAATGTTTCTTCCAGCAATACCTTGCTGCCTTGTTATTAGCAATGCTTCCTAAGGCCCATTTAACCTCACTCCTCAGGATGTCTGGTTCTAATTCACTCACCACACCGTCAAAGCTATCCTCTATATTATTATCTTTCCTATATCGATCTTCTGCATAGTCTCACCACCTCTTGATTTCTTCAGCTTCTGTTAGGTCCTTGCCCTCTTTGTTTTTGATCCTGCCCATTTTTACCTGAAATTTCCGATGTTTCTAATTTTCTGGTCTCTAATCCTCCCTATTCTATTGTCTTCTTCCACTTCCATGCATTGCTTGTTTAAAAATAGTTCCTTACCTCTTCTGGCTAACCTCTGGAATTGTGTGTTTAGTTGAGCATATCTCCCCCTATCGCTGTTTCCTTTCGCCTTCCTTCTTTCTTGGGCTACTTCCAGTGTCTCAGCAGACAACCATCTTGCCTTCTTGGTTTTCTTTTTCTTTGGGACGTACTTTGTTGCCGCCTCCTGAACAATGTTGTGGACTTCTGTCCATAGTTCTTCTGGGACTCACATGAGTGCATATGGCAATTAAAAATGTTAAAACAATAACCACAACAAGCAAAACCATCAAAGATGCCAAAACTCTTGAAAATATTAGGTACTTTACTGTATAAAGCAGCAAATGTCCCATTGTCAGCAAAAAAAGAGCTCTTTGAATAAATAACCTCTTTGAAGCTAAGTTTGTATTGATTTTGCAGTGTTCACAAGTGGGGTGCCTTCCAAGACCTAGAATAAATGTATAAGGAGAGAGATGGGAGAAGAAATGATGCAGAATTTTGATTTATCCTAACTTAGCTTGATATGAGAGTACACAGCACTTTAGAAATCTGATATTGAATTAAATGTTAAATGCTTGCCTGCATCATTAAATCCCAAGCAAAACACCAGCACAGCAAAAGCAAAAGGTTGAGCAGGCAAAGAACTTTCTATTCCAGAAACTGGCAAATCTGTTTAGGAAAGGTCTTTATTAATGGATTAATGCTGTGTGCTTCTTCTTCTTCCTTTATTTTTGAGGATGTATTTTAAAATGCAATCATGTTTAACTGTGCATGTTTTTAGCCATGCCTGGTCTTATCAATATTTGTTTTAATTGTTTTGGGTCTCAGTTTTAGGAGATATGCAAAATATATATCAAATAAATCTTCATCGCACATTTTTTAAAAATCCCACATGCTTTCTACTAGTAATTAAAATGTTAAAGCAATAACCACAACAAGCAACTTAGAAAGTTTCTTTCGTTACTAATGAATGAAACGGTACACTGGAGCCAACCATTAATGAAGAAGCACTTGAAGGGAGAAACAGGCAAAACATAGTCCTGGATGCAATACATTGTTTTTGCAGGAATATTGTGGGTCCTCAGTATTATATGCCATTTATGTGCGGTGGAGAAATGGGTTAACCCTTGTACCAGCTGAAATGCTGACCTGAAAGCTGGGTTGCTGACCTAAAGGTTGCCAGTTCGAATCTGCGAGAGGGGGTGAGCTCCCGTCTGTCAACTCTAGCTTGCAGGGACATGAGAGAAACCTTCCAGCTATCACATCTGGGTGTCCCCTGGGCAACATCTCTGTAAACTGTCAATTCTCTCACATGAGAAGCAACTTGCAGTGTGTTCTCAAGTCTCTTCTGACATGATAAAAAAAGTATCTGCAAAGTGTTAGGCTTCCTTATCCCATCTGAAATTAGGTGGGAAACACATGAAAATTTAATATTCCATCAACTCCCATTGTGGAATCCTTCCTGAACAATCTGGCATTTTTATTTCATTTTTAATGCATGGGCTATTGCCAAATCTGATCTTTAACATTCCACTAATTTGTATTCAAGTTTAATTTCTTGATTTCTGACATATTAAATCAGTGCAATGGCATCAGAAAATACTTTATTATATAGCACAGGCTTTGAACCTGGCTGTCCCGATAGGCTGGCTTAGACTGGAAAATAATTGGTCTTTATTCCCAGTCCTGGTTGAACATGTTCCTCTGGTTTTAAAGTGAAAGCACTTTTTTTTTAAGATACCCTTTATCTAAAAGGGGCTTTAATGCATTTTTGGAAGAAAAAAACCTCTTATTTTTAGGAAAAACAGCTTTTTTAAACATGTGTCCTGTGTCCGCAATTGGGATTGGCGTAGAATGGTGTAGAATAGTTAGAAGGCACGACAGGTTGGTTGGTGGGTGGTTACTTTGGTATCCCATCTCTGCAAGTATGGTGTCGTCATTTTAGGAAAAAAAACCACAACAACACTGTATATATTCAAATATCCAAAAGCATGAGATTCTTTGTGAACTAGAGTGTGTGTGTGTCACATTTTATTAAACTCAATACTATTTCATTCCCAGGTTTGTAAATATGTCATTTATTTATTTATCATGTCAGGAGTGAATTGAGGGTACCGTTATCATGTATTTAAAAATGCAAACAAAGTTAAAAACTTGGCATTATATCTGGCCATTTGGAGTGCCTCCGGTGTCGCTGTGAGAAGGTCTTCCATTGTGCATGTGGCAGGGCTCAAACAGCATTGTAGTAAGTGGTCTGTGGTTTGTTCTCCTTCACACTCACATGTCGTGGACTCCACTTTGTAGCCCCATTTCTTAAGGTTCGCTCTGCATCTCGTGGTGTATATGCTGATATCTGCATATTCAACTACTTGGAGGTCTGAGATTTGCTGCTTGCCGCAGGGAGGGTGCTACATTTTATTAAACTCAGTGGTTTCTAGTAAAGACATCTTGGATCATGTCACACATCTAAACCTATTTACTTGGAGGGAAGTGAAGTTCATTGTCACATGAACTTATGCCCAGCTAAGGGCCAGAAGGAAAACAGTATGTCCAAAGTTTAGCAGTTCATTAACAGTGTGTTTTTATGTGTTCCTACCCAGAAATAAGTCAAACTGAGTTAAGTGAGATTTGCTCCTTGGTAAGTAGGTAGAGGATACATCTTTATTGGAGGTTACATTCCTTTAATGGAGCAAGAAACAGACTGGGAGCTTTGAGCTGCAATCTTGGCTGGATTAGGGCCAATAGGTTTACAAACTAGGTGTTCCATTCTGTAGGGTTTTTCTTTAATCCTAATAATCTTGATTTTTTTTCTGACAGACACAATGCGCACACACAGGATAGACTAGTTTTGTGATTTCCAGGCAAAGGGGAAAAAAGGAGCAAGGGAACTGGCATAGGAGTTGTATACAAGCCAACCAATGAGAATGCAAGTGGGCATTAAAAGTAACAGGAAAACAGTACAGATTCTTGGTTTAAATCAGTGGTTCACAACCTTTTTTTGACCAATGACCACTTGACCAGGGACCACTCTCCAACATTAGTACCAAAAGGGTTACAAATCAATTTTTGATCAACTTTAGATTTGGTTTGGTTATTTAGGATGCTGAGTCAGAAAACTGCATTGGATAGACCACATCAGCTCTAGTTTCTGATACAGAACATAGGCCATCCAGTAGTCACAATCTGCTTGCCCACAGAAAACCATATTTAATAATATAGAGCTGATTTTCCCCACATGTCTCACGGCCCACCAGTGAGAACCACTGGTTTAAATGAATATGTAGATATCCATATATCTGCATGGATATGGGAAGAAGTAAAAAGCGGCCACTGAGATTGTGTGATCTAAAATAATCTGAAACAGTGAATATAAAACATGGTAGAAATGCCCTCTTCTATCGATGCAACTTCAGGGTTGGGAACTATGCAGCTTTCACAGACAATTTGAGTTTGGAACTAAATAGGTGAGTGTGCCGTTAACAGGGTCAAAATAGGGCAGGATAATGTACACAAGAGCTGGAATATAAAACTCATATGGCTTCAGCCTTATTCATACTTCTCAGATCCAGAGAACCAAGACTCCTTCTGCCCTCAGATCAAGAGCCAGGCTGTGGCACAGCTGGTTAAGTAGCCAGCTACAATAAATCACTATGACCAAGAGATCATGAGTTCGAGGCCAGCCTGTGTTGGAGTGAGCACCTGACCATTAAAAAAATATAGCCCCTGCTCATTGTTGACCTAAGCAACCGAAAGATAGTTGCATCTATCAAGTAGGAATTTAGGTACCGCTTTGAGGGGAGGCTAATTTAACTAATTTACAACACCATAAAAATCATCCAGTGGCCGTTTGGAATGAGGCAGTATCCATCAAGATGTCACAGTGGATGATGAAGCAGCTGCTCCCCTGTGGCCAGAATGGAGCATCCCCTCAGGAAGCTGGAAACTAGAGAATGTTAAATTGCCTCTGCATCTGTCTCTGTCTCTATGTTCATATGGCATTGAATGTTTGCCTTGTATGTGTACATTGTGATCCGCCCTGAGTTCCCTTCGGGGTGAGAAGGGCGGAATATAAATATTGTAAATAAATAAATAAATAAATAAATAAGAGATATTATATTTCACTGTCTTGTAAAATGGGCACAGAGTAATCAAACCCAGTTGCTGCATATCTCTGGTAAGAAGAGCCGGATAGTTCATGCAATATCCCTTTGAGTGGACCACTTTTTGATGAAAGCCATTTTCAAACATTCTTTCCCAAGGCAATATTATAATATGATAATATGTGCCAACTTCCACAATTTGGGCTTCCAGCTGATGCTGAACTACAATTCTCACTGGCCCCATTTACCACAGCAAATTATGAGAGCTTTAATCAAAAATATATTTGTGCAAGTTAAACAAAGACTTTTGTGTTTGAGTCACAAAAAGGTGATAAATTATGCATAGAGCTGAAGAAACCTCTTGAGATGAACAATGTTAAGTCTTCTTTTTGTAATTTGATCAAATGCTGACTCTATGTTGCATCTGCCGTTTGAAAAACAAGATGCAAAAGGCTTCTGAACAATCCAAGCATTAGGAGCAACAGCAGTATCTTCACTCTCACCAATTCCATCCCATGAGAACCCCAGATGATCTACAGATGATATTTTGCCCATAGGACATGCTTCTGAACATAATCAATATGCAAGAGCTGAACACAATCAACATTCAGGAGCTTGCTGCAGCATGGTACAAAAGCCGAAATGCGTCTTCATCAGCAGATATAACCTAGCTACTGTCTGCAATAATGGTTTCCGAGTAATTGTGTTGCTCATGATCTGGAAATCAACGTGTGCCAGACCACTAAACAGATTCAATGGAACAGAAGTCACCCCTAAATAAAAATGTTCCAGTGTGATGTGCTCCCATTCAGTGTTTCAAATAGCCATGCCTAATTTCCAGGGTATCCAACTTCATTTCTTGTCTTTTCCAATTTTTAGATACTCAGCACTTTGTAGTCAGTGAGTTTTTCATTGAGTTGTTTTTGGAAGATATTGAACCCACTCCCCAAGACCTTCATAGGGCTCATCTACACTGGCTGATTATTGTGGAGCTGCTCTGGACCAGCATCGGAAATGGCCACATATTCTGTCCCTGACCCACGGAGGTAGCGGGGCCATTAGGGCTGAGATTGCTCAGCCTAGTTAGACCTTACTGTCCCTGTCACCATCATTCCTGAAAGAGCTCCTGGCCATCCCAGTAGGCCCATGCATCAGCAGAAGTGACTACATGACCAAAGAGAAGGAGAAGGATCCTGTAGACCACTGATTCCTAACCAGTGGGTCCCCAGTTGTTTTGGCCTACAACTCTCAGAAATCCCAGCCAGTTTACCAGCAGTTAGGATTTCTGCGAGTTGAAGGCCAAAACATCTGGGGACCCACAGGTTGAGAACCACTACTGTAGACAGCTAAGAGCAACTTTGTAGTCAGTGCAGGACACTGACTTGGTGGAAACCAGCCCTTCATTTTGCAAATCTTGGAGTCCCCTAAAGAGTGATCAAACATTCCTCTTGTTTTCCAGCTGCTCTGTTTTGGCTACAGATCCCTCCTTCTTGGCATTGTAACAAGCTCATACATGATTAATTTGTCATTTGAATTAAAATTGGGGTATTCTGATGTAACAATAGTTGGATCACAACTGAAGGATTTGTGGAATTTGGAGTGCTATGCTTTACATTTGTCTATCCAAGCACGGGGGTAGGCAAAAGAATAGCTGGCACCTTTATGAATTGAGTTGGCATCTGAAAAGTATGAATAAGGTGAGGAGGATACAAGTTGAAATGATTGAATTGATCATAAATATTCTCCACCCTTGCTTCACTGACATGCTGTCAATGAGTTTTCTCTAGTTGACGTTAATATATCATTTGTCACTAACCAGTAATATCACTCTTTATTAACTTTTAACAAATAAGATGTTTGAAGAGCAACTAACCAGCATACAAGTTGGCAAGAATGAGATATCATATAAAAGGATGGGAGAGATGAAGATAAATGACAAAAACAGAACTGTGAATGCATGTAGTAGTGCAGTCTGACACCATTTTAGCTGCTATGGCTCAATGCAACATTGTCATGGGAGTTGTAGTTTAGTGAGGCCTCGGCACTCTTGGGCAGAGAAGGCTAAAGATCTTGCAAAACTACAACTCCCAGGATTCCATCACATTGAGCCATGGCAGTTCAATGTGATGAATTTTGCATTAATTTTGCAGCGTAAATGCACCCTGAGATCCCATACTTTGGGACTCCCTTTTACAGTCTGACACTTTCCAGATGTGCTGGGCAGCACCTATAACTCCAAAGTAATTATAAACTTTGCAGCCTAGTTATAGAGATTATGGTCTAGGAGAAGAGAAGGTTAAAATGGCAACAACAACAAAAGTCTCTAGGGTCAGGGGTGATTGTCTCTGTCCCATTCTGTATAAATTATGTGGTCTGTGCAGAAAAAATTGTAATTAATAAAATTATCATACATACTTGAGTATATGCTGAGTTTTTCAGCCCTTTTTAAAGGTTGAAAAAGCCCCCCTCGGCTTATACTCGAGTGAGCGTCCTGGCTGGCTTATATTTGGGCCAGCTTATACTCAAGTATATATGGTAATCAGAGTTGGACAGACTTATCGTAAATTACAGTTTCATGTAAATATTCAAAAACTGGATTTAACCTACTTATCTTAAATTAGTTTTATGTAAATATTTAAAAACATTTAGCCTCAAGTAATGTAATTTTATTGATATCTATTTTTATTTTTATTTTTGAAATTTACCAGTGGCTGCAGCATTTCCCACCCTCATCTTATACTAGAGTCAATAAGTTCTCCCAGTTTTTTGTGGTAAAATTAGGTGCTTCATTTTATATGCGGGGCGGCTTATACTCGAGTATATACGGTAATTAACAACTTGACTCAGCAGTGGAATTGGGATCTTGACTCAGCAGGATCTTGGGATCTTCCCATAAAGTCCTTCAAACTCCATTAAATGCAACCAATTAATTCCAGTTATTAGTTGTGGTGAATTAATTTCTGATATTTTACTGATTTTCAAATGTAATGTCCCAAGCTCAGAAACTGAAGGAATACATAGCTTAAAGTGTGGTAACCAGAGAATTCTTCATATTTTGCTTCAAATATGAAACTGTAAGTGGAATTTGACTACATCTTTAGCCGTCTTTTATTTTAAGAAGAAAAATATTTTATAGTCTTTCATGTTTCCATGGATACTGTTAACAGCAGCTTCCTTTTTTCTGCTGCTGCTGCTTTTATTAGAAACGATGGAAGAGTTCAATACACCTCAATTTAGCTGCATTAGAGACTGCCTGTCCCTGTGCTTTTAACAGCAATGAAATACAAAGAAATTAATAAGGAAAGCTTTTTTGGATCATGCAGGAACACTTTTTATTACTAGCTAATATGTGTACATGAAACTGTTGTTAAATGCATAGTTTAAAGAGAAGCTGGTTTTAAAAAATGGCAAGGATATAGTGAATTCAATCCAGATGCAGGAGAGAAGGGAGTTCTCCTCCCCCCATTATTTTTCTGTGGATGTTAAACATGATTGTCTCAATGTTGAAAAGGCCACGAGTTCAAATGCCACTTAAAGCCTCTATTGTCAACCTTTTAGCTCTGACTGAGGAATTACGCAGCTGAATGACACACTTATTGACGGTGAGAAGGAACGCCTACTGGATAAGTCACTGCCATTCACTCTTAAGTACAGTGGGCTCTTTCGAGCTACAGTTGGCCCTCCACTTTAGTTGGTTTGACATTTGAGGATTGGAATATTTGTGGAATTAATTAAAATATTTTATGTATGAATCTCTAGCTCCTCCAATGCAACTCCATGTTCAACTTCCACCAGAAGTTCTGTAGACCTTTGTAGGTCCTCCTGCACAATTCCACGGTAAGTTTCCATCATAAATACATTTATTTATTAATTGTTTGTCCACTTTCATAGGGAATCCAATGTCCCTAATCTAACTGAATCTAACGTAATGTGAAAGACTTAATGTGTAGAATTATAGTAGCATTATCGTTCCACTTCAGCTGTTATGGTTGTGTCCTAGGGAATCCTAAGAAGTGTAGTTTAGTGAGGCATTAGAGCTCTCCAGCATTCAATTCTATGTTCCCCTCCACAAATTGCAAATCCCTGGATCTCATTGGAGCATCATGGTGGTTTACATTTGTAGTGTGAAATAGCTGAGGATCTGTTTCTAACCCTCATCTGCTTCTTAGGATGGATCTACACTGCCATATGATCCAGGTTATCTGCAGATCTAGCTTCAGGCCTCATCTACACTGACATTTTAAATCCAGATGATCTGCTTGGCACTGAATTATATGGCAGACGCCTTCTACTCTGCCATATAATCCAGATATCAAAGCAGATGATCCATATGATCTGCTTCGACCTGAAATATATGAGTCTACACTGCCATATAATCCAGTTCAAAGCAGATAATCTGGATTTTAAATGGCAGCGTAGAAGGGGCTGCAGTGTAGATTCATATACTCCAGTCCAAAGCAAATAATCTGGATTATCTGTTTTGATAATCTGGATTATATGGGAGTGTAGAAGCTGCCCTAGTTTGCAGCTACTGAAGTAGAACAGGAGGAACATAGAAAGCAAGTAGCAGCAGTGTCAATGGAAAAGGGAGGCAGTGAAGGCAGGGCTTCCTAAGGGCAGGAAAGTCAGAGTGCCAAGGTTGCTGCTCCCCTGAGGTTTAAGAACACCACTGGGCTCCTAGAATCCTGCATTCCACAGGACTATGATGGTGGTAGGATTCTGGAAGACGTAGTCTCAAAAAGTAGTATGGTTATGCTGGCTAGGTAATTCTCAAGAGCTACTATCAATGGATGCATCTGCACTATAGAATTAATGCAGGGCTGAACTGCTGACCTGAAGATTGGCTTGCTGACCTGAAGGTTGCTGGTTCAAATCCGCAAGACGGGGTGTGACGGCGCGAGTGGCGCCATCTATATGTCAAACTATAAGTTTCAAGATTTGAATTGTATCATGCCTGATTTTGCCCTTACCCTGTAAATGTAGTTGGATTGGTTATTTATATCTGTCAATCAATGTTGTTTGTACCTGTTATATTGCTCACTCAGCAAATCTGTTTGGCTCCACCTCTTCCTGGAGTAGGACTGTGTTTCCTCCTTTTCATTCCACTCTATCGGATTGACGTGAAAGAGAGGCTTGGCTCTGAAAGCCCTTCAAAAGTTACCTCTCAGCACCAATTCTGAGGTTCTTACCCTTGGGACTCACACTTCATGTTCAGGGCCAACCTGAACAACGTTGAGGAGTCTCAAGGGCCTTCACATCAGTCCTTTGGCAACAGAGGAAGACTCTTGTCTTCAGATATAGGTCATTGGACTGAGGCTGAGTTTGCTCCGGCATTCACAGCCAGAGAAAGAGGGATCTGGACAAGCTTCATGGACTTAAACAATCAAAGACTGTAATGTATATTTTCTTTTACCCCCTTTGTGAAGAATAAATCCAGTTTTTGAGTTAACTACAGTGTTTTGGTCCTTGGGAGTTCCAGTTTCCCTAAAGGAGGGCAAGAAGCAATCCCCTGGGGAAAGATGTCACGTCCATGCCTCTTTCACTAAGAGTTTACAGCCCCAGGCGCGACGGCACAGTGCTGAGAGAAGCCTTCTTTTCCAGAAGTACTGAGAGAGAAGCCTTCTTTTCCAGAACTGCTGAAAGAAGCCTTCCAGAAGTGCTAAGAAGGGAAAAGAAGGAGTGGAAGGGCCTTGAATTTGCCAAGCCCATATTCTCCTAAAGATAAAGAAGTCAAAAGAAGCCTGCCTTTGCCTCCAGAGGGAAGCCCAGCCTTTGCAAAATTGAGACTTTGCAAGCTTTCCCGCTCTTTTTGCATCTCAAGCCACCAGCAAATTGCTACATTCAGCTCTTGTAGCTGCAGCAAGTTCAAGCCTTCTGCAAAGTGGATACATTTGCTAGAAGCCTAGCCTTTGCAAAATTGAGACATTTACAAGCTTTCCCGCTCTTTTGCATCTCAAGCCACCAGCAAATTGATACATCCAGCTCTTGCAGCTGCAGCAAGTTGAAGCCTTCTGCAAAGTGGATACATTTGCTAGAAGCCTAGCCTTTGCAAAATTGATACATTTGCTAAGTTTCCCGCCTTTTCTGTTTATCAAGCAAGCCAGCAAATCGCTACATTCAGCTCTTGCAACTGCAGCAAAATCCAGGTTTCTGCAAAGTAGATACATTTCTCCAGAAGTCAGCCTTTGCAGACCAACCAAGCCTCTTCCAGAACCCAGTTTGCAAAGCAATAAATTCCAACCTTCTGCAGTTCCTGCCATTTCTTCAGAGCCTGCTGCAAGTTTATGAAAGCCCAGGCTTAACTTCTCAGTTAAGCAGCTGTTTTAATTGTCTTGTTTAAAGTATTGTATTGCCCTTTTTGTGTGCCTTTAATTGTATAGTTATATAGTATTGCATTTTTGTACTTTTTGAAACTTGGGATAAGTTTCCTTTTGAATTTCATAATGGCAAGTCATAGCAATGAGATTTTGCAAACAAGGGTCAAATCCCCCCTTGTAGAAGGTGCAGAAGAAAGGGTTCAAGGCTCCCCATGTGTAAGCCTTAGATCCAGTCTGCTCAAGATTCCATCTAATGATGCTAGCCTTAAATCCAAGCATTCATCTAGGCATAGCAGTTCCTCCCAATCCACACACTCATTCATCAGTACTTCTTCCAAAGCAGCCCACTACAACAGAGAGGCTGTCCATTTGAAAATTAGAAAAGAGGTTTTAGAAGCAGAGGCGTCTGCAGAAATGGCTAGGCAAGACTTTGCCTTCAATGAAGAGGAACTCCTCCTTCAACAGGCTAAAGCCAAGCAGAAACTGCTTCTAGCTCAGGCTAGGGCCCAGCAAGAAGCTGATCTAGCGCAGGCTAGGGCCCAACAAGAAGCTGACCTAGCACAGGCCAGGGCCCAGAGAGAAATAGAGCTTGCAATGGCTGAAGCCAAGCAAGATGAGCTGCAACGGGATCTAGATCTGCTTCAAGTAAAAAGAGACACAGCACAAAAGATAGTCAGAGCTAACATTCTAGCCAAAGCCCTATCACAGGAACTAACCCAAGAAAACCTTAGTTTCCTGCCAACACAAGAGCCTACAGCAAAGGTTTCAGCACACCTGCAACTGGCACCACCTGTAGTGCAGAGTCATATCTCCTTTTGCCACCTTGAAGATCGCTCATCTGTTCCAGTGTTCGCGACTTCAAGGCCAGCCCATTCCTCAGAAGTACAGCAAAGCACGGCCGGGAGAGTGCCATCTCTGTCAGAGTCCATTCCTGCACTTAGGCCTCAGAGATACCACCTGTCTACTTGGGAACGAAAGGATGACGTCTTTCAACAACATCCAGATGTCCATTCAGATTGGCAAGGCATGGCCGGGAGTGAACCACCACATTCATCCCTGCATACCAAGTCAATTCTCCCATCGCTGAACATGAAGGCTTCAGAGGTGCTGCCTGCCAGCAATCTGCTGAACCCAGCATCGCCTACCATCGAGACAAGATGTGTTCAACCGAAGAACATTGACTTCGTCGGGCCACATCACACTCCTCAGATGTACCCTTACACACTGGAGTCTCAATTGGGTTCCCTCTTGAGAAATCCAAGAAGAGACATCGGAGACAAAGGCGTCCAGAAATTCACTGACCGACCGGATGACTACCTTCTGTGGAAAATCACCTTCATGAGGGCCATTCGAGATTTCAAGCTAGAAGCGGATGAAGAACTGTCCCTTCTTATGGCGTGGCTTGGACCCAGCTCAGCCGAGCAAGTAAAAAGACTTTACGCTGCTCATGTAGCAGACCCCCAAAGAGCTTTGTCCACAGCGTGGTCTCGCTTGGACCAGCGCTTCGGTGCGAGCACTGAGATAGAAGCATCCCTCATGGATCGACTCAATAGGTTCCCATCACTGAAGATGAAAGATTGCAAACAGCTTTGGGACTTTAGTGATCTTTTACTAGAGCTAGCTTCAGCCAAAGGAAATCCAGAGCTCCCAGGTTTAGCATGTCTGGACCAGTACACGTCACAGAGTGCCATTCTCTGCAAACTTCCTTTTCCTCTTCGAGAAGCTTGGGGGAAACAGGTGTTCAAGTACAAAGAGGAGAATGCAAATGTATACCCGCCCTTCACCTTTTTGGTGGATTTCGTCACTAGAGCAGCCCGTGAGAGGAATGACCCTCAAACAGGTCTTCTCGCTTTGTACCAAGACCTAAAGCCTGAAAAGACCTCCAAAGAAGACAAAGCCCAGGGCAAAGATCTTAGAAGGAACCTGAGTGTCAAGATGACAGACGCAACTCCTGCAGCTTCTGCTCAACCAGTCAGCAACAACACCATATCCTGTCCCATTCATCAAAGGCCACACAGCCTAGCTGAATGCAGAGAGTTCGCAAAGAAGCCTTACAAAGAACGACTTCAAATAATTCAAAAGGCCAAGGTGTGCTTTAGATGCTGCGGCGCCACTATTCACTTCTCCAAAGACTGCAAAGAAAAGGTTAAATGCCAACACTGCAACAGCATCAAGCATTGCTCTGCAATGCACAACTTCGATTCCCCTCAATTCAAAGCAAAGTTAAATTCTCCTACCAAAGAAGAAACCAAAGAAGACCAAAGGCCTACAGAACCTCAGGTAGCCCTCAAGGCTCCTGCGGTTGCCTGCACCAAGCTTTGTCAAAATAGCCACAAGCCCAGGATTTGCCACCCAATCTGCCTGGCAGAGGTGTATCCAGACAAGCAGCCATGGAATAAGAAAAGGGTATACGTCGCCTTGGATGCCCAAAGTGACGCATCTCTTGCAACCCCAGAGTTTTTCAACATGTTTGACCTTCATACAGAGACAATAGAATACACCATATCCACTTGTTCTGGAAAGAATAAGATGAATGGCAGAGTTGCAACAAAGTTCAAAATCTCACCTGTCGGACAAAAGGCCAGGTACGATCTTCCTGACCTTATAGAGTGCAGCCTGATTCCCAGGAACAAAGAACAGATAGCCACGAAAGAGGTGGTACAAGCCCATCCTCATCTCAAAGGTATTCAAGATCTAATTCCAGCTTTGGACTTGGAAACAGACATCGTCATGCTTATCGGTGCAGATTGTCCCACACTGTTCTGTGTTAGCAACCAGATTGAAGGTCCTAAGGGATCACCCATGGCCCAGCAGTTGCCTTTAGGATGGACGGTGTTAGGCCCAGTCTGCCTGAACAAGATGTTCCAGCCTGTCACTAAAAGGCCTTTACTAATGCAAGGATGTGCCAGCCACATCTCAGTTTGCTGCCAGGGAGTAATGCCCGATTACTCTTCCATCATCGAAGTCACAGAGAGAGATGAGCAAACAGCCTTCTCTAAAAATGAACAGAAGTTCCTTGAGATGATGAACAGCCAAGTCACTCAAGACCCTGAAGGTAATTGGATAGCACCTTTACCTTTCAAGCCGGAAAGACCATCTCTACCCAACAACAGAGATGTTGCCCATCATCGTCTCCTGTCCTTAAGAAGAAGGATGCTAAAGGATCCGAAGGTAAAGACCCAGATCACCCAGTTTGTGGAAGACCTCTTCAGAAGCAACTATGCTGAACCAGCCAGCGTGTGTGCGGAAGGAGAAGAGCAGTGGCATTACATATCCACTTCAGAAAATCCGGCAGATGTGACATCCCGAGGAACATCAGCCGCAAAGTTGTCCAAGTCATCCTGGATCACTGGACCCAAATGTCTTCAAAATCCTTCCTTTCCAGAAAGCATTTCCGTGCTCAAAGACACTGAGTTGCCAGAAATTCAGTCCTGCAAATCTACCATCGATGGCCAAGACTTATCAAGGCAAGGTTTAAATCCAGCCAAGTTTGAAAGATTTTCAAAACGGACTAGACTTCAGGCAGCCATTGCCAGGCTCATACATTACATCACTACAAAAAACAGTGGTGCAATTCAGCCCCAAGATCTTTCAAAAGCCTCAACAGTCATCCTGAGATCCACTCAAAGACAGTGTTTTTTAGAAGAAATAGCTTGTCTAGAAAGAAAAGCATCCTTGCCCAAAAATAGTTGTTTAAAGGACTTGAACCCCTTCCTGGACAATGAGGGTCTCCTTAGGGTTGGAGGTAGACTAAAAAGAGCAAAGATTAGATCCTGTGTTAAAAATCCTTTTATTTTGCCACACCATAGCCACATAGCTCTGCTGTTGACACAGCATTTCCACACAAAAGTCAAACACCAAGGAAGGTCATTTACTGAGTCTGCCCTAAGAAACTATGGGTTTTGGATTGTTAGGTGCCAACGTAAAGGTTGGGGATTTGGTGTTACTTAAACCAAGATGCTCCTAGATCCCAATGGGCTAAGGGTATTGTGTCAAAATTATATCCTAGCTCTGACAATAGAGTGCACAAGGCCCAGGTTAAGGTCGTCTCTAACGAAAAGGTTTCTTTGTTTGACAGGCCTATTAGCGACATGGTTATGTTATTTTCACAAGACATACAGTCTTAGAGTTATTAGAGTTAAAGGTATTTAACTCCATTTTGTTTAGATTTCCGAAAGTCCGGAAATCTAGGCCGGGAGTGTGACGGCGCGAGTGGTGCCATCTATATGTCAAACTATAAGTTTCAAGATTTGAATTGTATCATGCCTGATTTTGCCCTTACCCTGTAAATGTAGTTGGATTGGTTATTTATATCTGTCAATCAATGTTGTTTGTACCTGTTATATTGCTCACTCAGCAAATCTGTTTGGCTCCACCTCTTCCTGGAGTAGGACTGTGTTTCCTCCTTTTCATTCCACTCTATCGGATGGACGTGAAAGAGAGGCTTGGCTCTGAAAGCCCTTCAAAAGTTACCTCTCAGCACCAATTCTGAGGTTCTTACCCTTGGGACTCACACTTCATGTTCAGGGCCAACCTGAACAACGTTGAGGAGTCTCAAGCGCCTTCACATCAGTCCTTTGGCAACAGAGGAAGACTCTTGTCTTCAGATATAGGTCATTGGACTGAGGCTGAGTTTGCTCCGGCATTCACAGCCAGAGAAAGAGGGATCTGGACAAGCTTCATGGACTTAAACAATCAAAGACTGTAATGTATATTTTCTTTTACCCCCTTTGTGAAGAATAAACCCAGTTTTTGAGTTAACTACAGTGTTTTGGTCCTTGGGAGTTCCAGTTTCCCTAAAGGAGGGCAAGAAGCAATCCCCTGGGGAAAGATGTCACGTCCATGCCTCTTTCACTAAGAGTTTACAGCCCCAGGCGCGACGGCACACGGGGTGAGCTCCTGTCTGTCAATTTTGGCTTGCGGGGACATGAGAGAAGCCTCCCAGCTAACGCATCGTCTTGGCAACATCTCTGTAGACAGGCAATTCTCTCATACCAGAAGCGACTTGCAGTATGTTCTCAAGTCACTTCTGACACAAAAACAAAACCCACCATGGCTCAATGCTATAGAATCATGGGAGTTGTAGTTTGGTGAAACACCAGCACCTTTTGGCAGAGAAAGCTAAAGACCTTGTAGAGCTGCAGCTCCTGGGATTACATAGCATTGGCAGCTAAAGTGTTGTCAAACTATATTTAATTTTACTGTAGATGCACCCCGAAATAGTAACATGGGCATCTGGGGGATTCTGGAAAATGTAGTCCAAAAATGTGACAGAATTATATTGTTGGGAACATTTTAATGCTTTAGTTCCCTTCAAAAAACCATAACCCAAAATAGTTTTCTCAAGGATTACACCTGAATAGTTTGAAATCATTCAGTTTGTGGGTGTGTTATGCTTTGGATGTTCTCTGAAAGTTGAAACAGATTGGAAATCATCAGATGCAATGCAGTAATAAACTCTGTATTAGATTTCTCCCTGGTTTCTTTGTCTTTTTCCCTTCCCAAGCTGAAGCAATATGCCTTTGTGGAAAGGAAGCAGACAGGGAAAGCTGCTGACACAAGCAGCCGTGCCCCATCCCTGCTGGGGCTGGGCACTCCCTCCTTCTCCACTTGTGTCATGCTGACTCACTCACTCCGCTGCAGTGACTTTCTGAGGAGTGATCCAAAAGCCTCCGCTTTCCCCCCTCCATACGGCACACCCTTCAGAAGGAGAGTGCCTTTATTCACAGTCCACTAAGCCTCCTTCCTAGGCTTCCAGGGAGATGAATTCTATGATGGTGAGACTGTCTGACCTTACTTTGCTTCTGCAGTGTCATAATTTGGTCCGGTTCACTCACAGTTATCTATTCTAGGCACCCAAATGAGTGAATTTCCAAGGCTTCATTTCACAGTCCTTATAGTGTTATATGATTTTGTCATGAATACTTTTTAAACAAAGGTTCTTTTATTGCAATTTCCAGTGTGAGAGGGTATTTCAGAAATTCGACACTTTTACAGAAAGAACGACATTGGGCATATAGACAACCAAATTATATATAACTACATTGGATTCACAACCTATAGTTACATTGGCTAACAACAGGCAAGGGGGGGGTTTACACTTTTACTCAGCATTCACCCACATGTTCTGTTATTGATGTTTTTAAAAGGTGCTTTTAGGATGTTTTTAAGATGTTTTTAAATTGTTAGATTTTAGCCTGTTCTTGTAAGCCGCCCCGAGCCCTAGGGGAGTGGTGGCATATAAGTTTGAATAATAAATAAATAAATAAATAAATAAATGTGCATGCACTGATCCTCATGCATACATCACCATTTTTCCATTCTTCCTCCATGAAGAACATCTCTTTGACCAGACTGCTTCCTTGCAAATCTGCCAACGCACAGTTCCAAAACTTCCAAAACTTCAAAATGTCAAAACTCCAAAATCCCTAAGAACATGACTCCAAAAAGCACTCTTTTCTCTTCCCTTGAGAAAAAGAGACAAGTCACCAGACTGCGTTCCATTGCAGATCTGCCACTCCCAAATACATACACTATTTCTCTCCTTCCCAATGGAGCAGAGCATAGCGGGTGAACAGTTTGCTATCTGTCACACTTTCTGGAGTGTAATAAGATCTCTTATATAGCAATATTTCACTGATGTTGTCCACAAAGCTGCAAATTATGATAGACGTCTTCCATCCTGGTACATGTAGATTTAATCTCAGTTTCCTGGCAGATGTTGACTCTTCTTAATTGGTGTTGCTAACTCAAGCAGCTCGGTGTTGCTTCCTTCTTAACATAAATAAATCTTGTAAACATTTCCTTAACTTAAAAAAGCCATAGCCTCTGATTAATGTAAACACATTGTTTTTCCCCCAAAATTCATCAAGTCAGCAATGTCAACAATTAATTATTTGTTGCAGTTCTCATCAGAAATTTTTAATTACAGTAGTTGTTTTCCAGGCCTCATCCCTTGGTGTCTTAGAATGGTGTCTTCAAATTATTAGGTCTCATTCATCCATCTTTCATACAGTTCATATAATCATATATCATATATCATTTTTCTGTGACAATTTCAGTTCTGCTAAAACCATGGGTTCAGGGCATGAAGTTCAAGCTTCCAAAGGACCAGATAAGACACAGATGGGCTAAAGACTAAATCAGAGGTTTTATTCTCAATGGCCAGAAAGAATGTCAGTGAAGACAGCGCTTCAAAGAATTGACATACCTCAATGGAATGCTACTGCTGTTCCAAAAAAAAGGCACATTGCCGCACTAGCTTCTGACTGGTCCAAAATGTGGCCAACTAGGATCAACTTCCTAGTTGGTCTAGGCCTCCGTCTGTCATCACTGCTGGTTGGCTCTAATCAGGAAATGTAATAAACTGTCTTTGGATTATTTTCAAAATTGTGTCAATTTATTGATCCGCTGATTGGAAAGTAATGTGGTGAGGCAAGTGGTAATAGGCTAAAATGGATCTTGATATTCCAGCTCCAGTTAATACAATGGGTACCAGTCCAGCAGAATGCAAAGGTACTTAGGATTGCTATGAGTTTCCCGGTACATGTTCATACAGCCCAGAAAACTCACAGCAAACCAGTGATTCCAGCCATGAAAGCCTTCGACAACACGGTACTTAAGATATGGCCATTTCAATGGGAGCCCCAGAGATGGACCTGGTCTGGAGACATGGACAAGGAAGCGTTCCTAGGAATAAGCAAGATCATATCAGAGAGGACCAGGAAAAGTCCCAGAGGCTCTTGTGCAAACCCACTGTGTGCTTCCTCCCCTCCCCCCACCCCCAAGTCTTCCTGCTGCATTGTGAAGGGATTATGATAATTCTGAGACTTCAACCTGAAATCCAGGGTGCGATGGAGCAACATTCCAGGGGAAATTCATGAAGGTTACTACAGGACAAAATGGCAAAGGCAGTACAAGCTTGTAACATGTCCCAATATTGCTGCATCTCATGATTCATAATTTTGGAGTCTAATTTTTAATAACAATGGGATGCTGAAATTTAGGTTGCGTATAGATGATTTTGACAGAAGAAATTGCTTTGGCTTTTTATTTTTACCTCACAAATTCTTGGAAACACAGAGCTTGAGGAATTTCAATTTTTGGACTTACTCCCCAATATCTCAGAAAGCGGGACCACAGTATAATGTATAATATACTTTATCCAATGCTTTGCATATTTCAGTGTTCACACCTTTGTTTGGTGCTTTCTTCTTTATTTTACCATTTTGTTGTTGCCATTCTTCCTTGTATAATTTAGAAACTGGTCTGAGAAGGTGGGAAATTGGGTTGTTGTATGTTTTCCGAACTGTATGGCCATGTTCTAGAAGTATTCTCTCCTGATGTTTCACCCACATCTATGGCAGGCATCCTCACAACCTCTGAGGATGCCTGCCATAGATGTGGGCGAAACGTCAGGAGAGAATACTTCTAGAACATGGCCATACATCCCGGAAAACATACAACAACCCTGTGATCCCGGCCATGAAAGCCTTCGACAACACAGGTGGGAAATTGGTTCTCAATTGACGAAAAGGCTGGCAAATTACCATTATGTGCAGCCATGCTCTGACAGAGGAAGAGGCACTTGCAGCTATGTTCACCAACTAGACTTTCCTATCTGATGTGTTCATCCTGCAAGCAGACCCTTCAAAATCTTGACGGATATGTTCCTGTAACATGTGTACGGTCTCTTTCAAATCTACCTCCCTTGCTGCATAAATCCCTAAGTTGCTCAGTTGGTCCACTGAGTCCAAACCTTGTGTCTCTGAAATACCCCCAAATATCTTTGTGCCAGCACTTGAATATTACTTTTTAAATTAATTCATTAGATATGTAATGGAAGGCCGGAATGAGAAGTCCAATATACATACTAATCACAAAACTCACCCAAATGAGCAGGCAGAAAGTTAAAACAATTTCTTTATTTATTGAATTAAAACCCCCAAACAATGAGTCACTGCAAAATAAAATACAGTATGTGCTGTATCTGAGGAACCAGTAACAGCGGTTTTATTTCTTTGATAAAAATGTCCTCTCTAGGCATTTTGTAGGTCTCTAGTGTGGTGCTATGGTATTCTTGGGCTGGAAGTTCTTCATTACAACAGTAGGACTTACTATGGCAGAACCACGGTGGCGCAATGGGTTAAACCCTTGTGCCGGCTGAACTGCGGACCTGCATGCTGCGTTGCTGACCTGAAGGTTGCCGGTTTGAATCTACGAGGTGGGGTGAGCTCCTGTCTGTCAGCTGTAGCTTGCGGGGACATGAGAGAAACCTCCCAGCAACATATCCTAGCATCCCCGGGCAAAGTCTCTGTAGACAGCCAATTGTCTCACACCAGAAGCGACTTGCAGTATGTTCTCAAGTCACTTCTGGCACAATAAAAAATATATATCTATGGTTTCATGTTTTCACAAGAAGTCCAGGACTGTATCGCCGTGGATATAGCAGTCATATTATATTGACTCAAATAGTCTAAAAGGCACTATGGGTAGCTCTCTTTTTCATGTTTCTACCTGTTTTTCCAGCCTCTTTCTCTCTGATGCCTCTTCCTTGTTGCTGATTCTCCTTCTGACTACCTTTTTTTGTCCATTGTTTTTTGAACTACAGCTTCCAGCATCTCCAGCAGCTATGCTAGCTGGGAACACTGTAGGGGTGAAGACCAAAAAGGAACTTTCCCTTCACTAATATTCCTTCTGTCTTTTTACTGTTTTCCACAACTCCTTCTTTCTGACTTTCTCAACAGACTCCCCCCCCTCTCTTCCCCACACCCATCATTCCAGCACATTCCCGTGCTGTCAATCATTCCCCCGCTCATTTTTTTCAGTTCCTACTGCCTGTAAGAAAATGCATTAATTATACTTGAGGGAATCCACAGTGGGGCGTAACCACATCACATCCCCAGACTGCCTGGAAAGCTTCAGTTAAAAACAAGAACTTGTTACAGATCAGGAAAGTCTGATCATTTTTATCAAAGAGCCAAAGGCAGGAACCCAGCTGTTTTCTGAACCTTATGAGACATGCTAGACTCACATAAGAACAAATCCACACTCTGTTTTCAAAGACTCCTGCAGAGATTGGTAGAGTGAAAAGAAAACCACCTTCAAGTCTAGGGCAGCACTTTTGAAAATATTAAAGTGAATACCTATACAGAGAAAAGGCAATAACCAAGTAGTTGTCACAACATTACACTTGAAATTCAAGAAGGGGAATTGTTTCACCTTCAGCAGCAAAATAAGGGAGAGCACCAACCGAGACAAAGAGTGTGCCCACAATATTCAATTACATTGTTGTTGTTGTGTGCCTTGAAGTCGTTTCTGACTTATGACAGCTCTTAGGTGAACCTGTCACAGGATATTCTTGGCAAAATTTGTTCAGAGGGGTTTGCCATTACTTTCCTCTGATGCTGAAAAGGGTGACTTGCCCAAGGACACCCACTTATTTATTTTGTGTCAAAAGCATTGCATAATAAATAAGTTTAAAAGTGATAAAACAAAGGAATCCCAAGCAGCTAAATAGTTTTAGACCAAAAGCGGGCAACAGTGACCGCATTGTCCGTAGCTTTAAACAACTCTTCCTCTGTACATGAGGCAGGACATTTTGGTCAAACATACACATGCGGAGTTGTTTGCTCCACAGTCACACAAGTGGAGGATTCCTCCAGGTAGTGCCATCTTGCCAGGTTGCCTTTTGATCTGCCTACTCCGCTTCTGAGTCTGTTCAGGGACTTCCAAGTTGCCCATTCTTGGTTTGCCCTGGGGTTGTGCTCATCTCCATTTCTAAGCCAAAGAGCAAGTGTTGTCTGTAGACACCTCCAAGGTCATGTGGCCAGCATGACTGCATGGAGTGCTACTACCTTCCCGCTGGAGCGGTACCTATTGATCTACTCACATTTTCATGTTTTCGAACTGTTAGGTTGGCAGAAGCTGGGGCTAACAGCGAGAGCTCATCCCACTCCTCAAATTCGAACCTCAGACCTTTCAATCAGAAAGTTCAGCAGCTCAGCGGTTTAACCCGCTGCGCCACCGGGAACTGAAATATAATCCTTGGTAAATCCAGAGATATTCAGAGGTAAATTCTGTTATGCTTAGTGGGATTGTATGATTAGCAGATATATTTAGAGCTATAACTTTTATTTGTAAATTAAACAAATCCAACATCCAAAGAAATTTGAAATAATCCAAACCAGACATCTTTAGGTGGTGGTGATGGGGAGCCACTTCAGGTAACAGAACAAATAGATATGGGTGGTTCCTTCCAGTAATCCAGCAATTTTTGTTGTAAAATAAGAAACTGTTATATTCATGCCCAAACAAAATTTAGGTATTTTCCTTGAAACTCAAATGATTATACTCCTTGCTCCTTATAGCTCTATTGCCTGGGCAGTGTTCTTTTTGCTAAATTGGCACAGAGAACATTAGGTTGTGAAAAGTTTACTTACATCTGTTGGAAATAGCAACCTTCTACAAGCCTGCTGTATTAGTTATTTGTTATGTATATAAATGTGATTGCTTACTACAATGAATGTACAGTGTTCCCTCACTTATCGCTGGGGTTACGTTCCAGAACCACCCGCAATAAGTGAAAATCAGAGAAGTAGGAACCCTATATTTATTTTAATATTTATACATTATTTTAGTAGTTATACACTATTTTAAGTCTTTATCAACCAATTGTGTGTTGATAAATCGCCTCCTTCTCCTCCTGTTGTCACTTGGGCTCCTTTTCTCTCCCTTCAGCTTCTCCTTCATCCCTTCCTTAGGCTGTAAATTGTAATTTTTTTATTATTTATAATAATCTTTTAGAGTTTCATCGAAAAACCACAAAACAGTAAAACAGCGAAAAGTGAACCGTGAAGTAGTGAGGGAACACTGTATATATTGGTATGCAGTCTAACAACTGAGAAAACTAAATTGCCTTGCATGAATATTAATGGATTTCACCACTAAGGAGAAGATTGACTCAAGCGAGTTTTTAACTCTTCTCAGGACAATCATACTTTTCAAAAAGGTTATTATTATTCCAAATAGTGTGATGCCAATTGATCTCCAAAAAGGGTCATATTTCCAAATGGCTATGCAGATTCTGGCTTTCCAAAAGGTTATGGTCTCTAAAAAGGTCATGCCTTTCCAAAAATACCTTATGCACATGATTCTTTGGAGAAACATTATATGATCTTTCAATTGCCTGTACACAATATGGAAATGTAATTCTCCTAATGTATTGCAAGAAGTGAAAATATCCGCCAAAGCTCAGTTGTCCAACACTGTTCAAAGTTCTTGACCAGAGGTCCATTCCTACTACAGAACTATAGCACTATGATGCCACTATAACTGCCATGGCAACATCCTATGGATTCCTGGAACTGGTAGTTTAGTGATGGGGCATTTAACATTATCATCCAAAGAGCTCCTCTGGTGCCTCTGACCAAACTGCAAACCTCAGGACTCTGTAAGATGTAGCCATGCAGTTAAAATGGAATAACAGCACTATCATTTTGCTCTGGAATCCAAAATACTTAAAACCTTTTCCTGTCCTTGGTACACTTCCACTTTTGGGGAAAGGGGGCTAGTCACATGTCCAGCGTATGCCCAAGGGAGTGCACAATGGGACAGGCGCCAAACCAGTCCATGAAGGCGAGATGAAGCAACCCCATTGACCCTTTGTCCATTCCAATGGTGGCCTCCTTCCATCATAGAGATTATGAAAAAGACTCATAGTGAGCAGGGATTTTTGAATTTTCCCCTCCCTTCCTGGCTACTTTGCTAAAAAGGCAGAATGTGTGCTGAAAGCCAGGAAAGCTTTTGCAGGGCCTTCAACAAGCGGAGTTTATCCTAATGTCCCCTCATCTCTTTTCCTATCAGGGCTCCTTCAGGAAAAACCCTGGGGCTGCTGGATGTGTGACTAGCTCCCCCCTTTTCTCCTTATCCTTGAGACCAAAAAAGTCTGTTCCAAGGCATTTGGATAAGTGAGACTTAACTTGTACTATGAAGGGCTCTAGGATTTTTTTTAAAAATGTTAGGATTATGGCCATGAAAGTTACTGAAGAGACTGACTCTTCGTCTTTAATATCCTGACTCCTACATAAGTATTACTACCATATTACCATAAACTGTGCTCCATACAGACTATCCAAAGATACAGATGAGTGCTCAGCGATCTGGGTGTTTCATATACCCAGGAACAAATGGTTACACTTACTGTAACATGGAATTGCCAAAATGACACATCCCAAGATAAAAATTACATGACGGTTTAGTCTCTGAAGTCTCCTATAATTAGCTAAATGTTACTTACATACCTGTAATAAAAACATATGACTTATAGATCATTGCTTGCATGGTTTTTGTCACATGCAAACAGTCAAGAGGTCTTCAGAACAGGCTTCTCCCAACCACACCTGGCAATCCATCAGTTCAAAATGATGGTAGAAAGCTACCTTAAGATGACATTTTTCCCTACCCTCAGGCAGTCCTCTGTGCTGTTCACAGGGGCACAAAGAAAGGATAGAATTGAGAGGAAATATTTATCCCCTTTGAATGTTTTTCTGTATCTGTCAAATGCATGAGAGAACCCTTATTTATAAAATATGCACTGGAAAAAAATCCAAGGTAGCTTTGCTTCCTTTTCGTTAGATCTTTCCAGCGTAGTCTGTTACCAATCACTGTTTCAGAGTTTGGCTTCTTTACATGTTCCTTTTAAGATTTTGGTTTCCTTTCCTTCAGGGAGCCCATTAACATCAAGGTATGTTGCTGTATAATAATGTAAGACACTTAAAGAGATGTCCTTCTTGGAACAGTGTATATTTTCACAAACTCCCACTCTAGTTCCCTTCCCACGGCACTTTTTATGCCAGAATGAGAGCTGCTGTGCGACAATGGAATAAAGATTATAGCTATTATTAAGAACCCAAAGTGTTCAGACACATTGTTTGAAACAATTGTTTCAGCACTTAGTCAAGATCTGAATTTAAGAAAATGACTTTAAGAAATGGAAAGGTTTTCTGCCAAATGAACACACAATTAACAAAATGGTTGTAAAGCGTGTGTGTGCATGCACAGAAACAAGGCTTGCTGAATGGGTAGGCTAGTGTCACCTTCAGCTCTCCTCCCTTTTCTCAGTTGGTCTTGTTTGTCCTGTTTTTATTTCTTAGTTCCTGCCTTTCCTAAATCCTCTCTTTTAGGCTTCTGTTGGAAACCTAACTCTCATATTTCCATGTTCTTAACTCTCATCTTCCCTGATTCCTTTACTGCTCTTCATTTTCCTCCACTATGTTTTAGTCATTTTTATTCCTAACCTTTTCCCTGAGAAATCTGCTTTATCTATTCCCAGCCCATCATCATAGCTTACAATGAATTAATATAGACCTTAAAAGATTTGCATATTCCTTACTATGAACCCAAAACTGCTTTCTCTGCATGTGGAGACTCTCCAAAGTGGAACTGAATTTTTAAAATTCACACTCTGATCCAGATTGTTATTTAAAAAATCGGACCCCAAATTACAAATTATGGGACATGGCTTCATTGAGACATATATCGAACCCGCATTGTCTCTGTCCAGTAGTAATCCTTCATAAATTACCTTGGAATGTTGCCTAATGCACTCTGATTTCAGGGAGAAAAAACCCATAAATTATAATAATCCTTTCACAATGAACTAGGGAGACTCAGGGGAACACACAATGGGCTTGCATCAGAGCCCCTGATTCCTTTTTTCCTGTTTCACCTGATATGATCTGGGAACGTTTCTTCTCCTATGACCCAAGCCAGACTCATCCTTGCAACACCCATTGCAATGACCATCACCCTAAAGCTCCCATTATCTGGACCAATGGTTTCCAACCTGTGGTTCGTGGACCCCCAGTGGTCTGCAAGAACTAAAATATGGTCCACGGCCTCACCATTACTACTGCAAATAATAGCACAGGCCAACCAAAACAATTTTTTCCTTGGTATCTTTGTTTTTAGGCCTGTTCCTGGGGTTATTTGGGGTGCTGATCTAAAAAATTGCATTGGATAGACCACATCAGATTATTAAATATGGTTTTCTGTGGGCGAGCAGATGCCGACTATTAGATGGCATATGTTCTGTATTAGAAACTAGAGCTGATGTGGTCTATCCAATGAATTTTCTGAATCAGCACCCCAAATAACCAAATCGAATCTAAAGTTGACCAAAAACTGATTCATAACCCTTTTGGTACTCATGTTGGAGAGTGGTCCCTGGTCAAAGTGGACCCTTGGTCAAAAAAAGGTCAGGAACCACTGATCTTGACTAATACCATTGTTTCTACTGGAGCCAGAATATTAACCCCTTAATCGATTGCCATGCCACATTCCTTTCTGATTGCCCCCTCTCAGAGGCAGATTAATTAATGAACAAACTCTTCAAGATAATCCAGTGACAGTTTCTTTAAGTTTCCCAACCAGCAATGACATCAGAGGGAATTCCAGACCAACCACAGCCAGAGACTTTCTGAACCAATCAGGAGCTCTGCAGGGGTCTTGAATAGCTGTCAAAATGTAATAAATATGCTCTGCATCCACATTTATATGTCAGTTCTCTGGAATGCTTTGTTCACTGACATTGTGTCTGGTCACTGAGAAATAAACCTCTGATTTTGCCTTCAACCCATCTGTGTCTCATTCAAATTTCTGGGAAGCTAGACATACCAAGCTCAGAACCTGCAGTTCTTGCAGAAGCTGAAATCACACAAGATTATGTGCCTGTGTAGAAGCTGCCAAAGTCTCTAGGTTCTCCAGCAAGATTGGAGCAGGTTGACCATAGAGTCATACCAGAGGATCTAGAGATTCCTAGAATGAACATTTTTGATCAAATCCATGAATAATCAAATCCACAAAAGTCAAAATTACAAAGGTAGAGGGACATCTATAATGTATTTCACCACTTGGAGCAACAGAGATGCAGAAAAGGTGCATCAAGGATCTCATTTGATCCTTGATTTCCATTCCACTATGTTTTGTAATTTAAACTTTAGCTGATGATATGTAATAATTATTTTTTTAAAAGAATGAAAATAGGCAGGCCTAATAATGGTAAATGTTTTCAGAATGATTTGCTTGGAGATTTAAAAAACAGGGTTTCTAACAGTCAGGAAGCCCTGCTATGAAGAATCAATGGCCATTGGGAATTTTGAGGAATTTTCTCTTGAGATCTAACATTCTTTCAACAAAAAACCCCTTTGCCAAAAAATCCGCATGTTCCTTTTCTTATAGTAATTTTTGATGTTTACATATATAGGGACAATACTGTAGAGGGATAAGTATTTTCTCCTATAGTGCGGAATAAACTACTTTAATTATCCATCCTCCCATGTAAGGACAAAATAACTGCCCTGAGTCCCTTTGGGTGAGAAAGATGGGATATAAATGTTGGAAATAAAATTTACTAGCTTTGGCCGGTTGATTCGGCCACTATTTGTTATGTCTTGTCTTTTTATAAGCATTGCGTTAATGCAGTGTACCTCTTGCTTTAAGTATATATAAGCACTTAATCACCCAGTGGAAATGAAAGGACCAAGGCATTGACATCTCCAGCCCATACCCTGTTTGGATATCAGTCAGCGCACCAACGTCTTAAATCAAGAAATAGTTTCCTAAGATCTACAGAGATACTCGCAGGAACACCTCAGCAAGCAAGAGTCCAAAAGTGGCAGGCTAAAACCCGGAACCTCAATCAGTGGCTGAGACCGGATGAGAGACTCCCTCCTGAGCACACAGAAGACTGAGCGACTTGGAAGGCACTGCACAGACTGCGCTCGGGCACCATGAGATGCAGAGCCAACCTTAAGAAATGGGGCTACAAAGTGGAATCCACGACATGCAAGCGTGAAGAAGAGCAGACCACCAACTACCGACTACAATGCAGACTGAGCTCTGCCACATGCACAATAGACGATCTTCTTATAGCAACACCAAGTGGCCAGCTACTGGTCAAAGGACATTTAGTATAATGCCAAGTTTAAAAAAAACTGTGTTTGTGTTTTCAAATACATTACAACTTATACCTTCTGTTCGCTTCTGACACGATAAACAAACAAATAAATAAATCACCCAGTTTCTTAAACAAAGGTTGTTCAAAAAAAAAGTAGATAAAATAAATCTTGGTTAAAGTTGTGATTTTGGAATCTGAAAAAAGCAGGCAGAGTTATATAACAATGACGTTGCTATGGCAATTACTTGTTGAAGGGTAGGATAATTGAAACATAACAAATCCCAACAAATTAATCGGTCTCTTTGCAACCTAATTCACTATGTTTAATCCTTTTACTATACTGAATAAAACAGTGCCTGAATCGAATGGGACGCTATTTTTCGGACTTCTGAATCAACATCTGTTTTATATTTGTTGTACAGGCATCCACCGAGTTACAAACATCCAACTTTAAATTTTTTTTATTTAAGAACAGGAGTGAGACAACAGGAAGTAGGAGAAATTTTCCCCTCAGAAGAGAAATTCACTCCTGAAAGAGTAATTATCATTTGGGAAAGGTGTCTCCACTGAAGCTTTATCACCAATTGTTGTTTCCACAAGCCACATTTTTCAAAATCCAATTCTCACAGGAACAGAAAGTGAGGTGAAATTTTCTGATCAGAGGCACAGACAGCCAAACACAGGTGTTAACCCTTCCCTATGCTATTCAAAGTTTGTATATATCCATGGAGTTACATTTTTAAAATCTCCCTGTTCTGGCTTACCTACAAATTAAACTTAAGAACAACCTGCAGAACCAATCTTGTTGGTACCAGATTTCCCCAATCAGCTCAAATTTCCCCTATTTGAGATACAGAACATACGCCATCTACCAGTCACAATCTGCTCACCCATAGAAAACCATGGTAACCATATCAAATAAACTAGAGCAGATGTGGTCAATTCAATGCAGTTTTCTGAATCGGCACCAAATAACCCGAGGAACAGGCCTAAAAATCAAGGCACAAATGTTTTTTTTAGTTGGGCTGTGTTATTCTCCCAAAACCAAGAGCATAGGATCACATAGTATGGCATAAGCCTTTATTTAAAAAATTGGCCACATCTAGCTTTTTGTTACACCCAGTCCTCCTTAATCTGGCTTCATATGTAGCACTTCAATCCAACAGCTGTAAACATTTGGAAACCTGACAATTACCATGCAAATCATTGGAACACTTTGACTACATCGCAGTTGTCAGGAAGCTCCTACTATTTTAGTGCAAAATAAACAGTCATTTTCCCCTTGTTTGTCAGGGGCGAATTGATTCCTGCTGCACACATGTTGACTTCTAACACACTTTTGGCAATGAGAGAAAAAGGAGACATACCACCACTGACCAGAAATCTAATATGGCATGATGTGTTCACCAATTTCTGAAATGTATTTATTTATAATAGTAGCTTGATTTAATAGGTCTTTGTGATGACATGACTTACTGAAATCTCTCTCTGGTAATGAGAGGTGAATTGAATTTCACAAAACATGATCATCGTGATCATTATTCAGCATGCATGATGGTTTGGGCTGTACTGTTGTATTATAACTCATACACAAGAGACAAATTGTTTTGCACTCTACCAAAGACTGGAAACACATCAAAGATGCAGCGCTCATAGCTGAAGCTGCTTCATGCATAAAATTTTCCCTTATAGGTAAAAGAAAAGCTAAATGCAAAAATGTCTGCATCACATCATGCATGAATACTGGCTAGTTTCCTATTCTCATGGACTTTTGATACAGAAAATGTGCATTTAATTTCATACATGATAATCATGTGTTTTTATGCTCAGCAGAATGAGGCATCTGCCTCAAGTAGTTGATATGGGGTTGAATGAAAGTGTAACGTATTGTTCATTATTAATTCATTATTATTGTATTATTGCTGCGAGGGAGTGAGCCAGATTTTTGTTAATGTAGAACCAAAGTGTTAAACTTATATAGAAAGGGCCCTTGGTCAGTGTTGAGTGGTGATGTCTTGCTTGCAGTTTTCTCTAAAGGACTTTTAGCCAGGCCAGAAAGCCATTGATACTAGAGCTTGTCTTAAGAGCATCCCTACAGGAGGCTGAGTGAGAATGGATCCTGCAGCTATCGGCTACTACTCAAGCAAAGAACAAACAGCAGAAAATTGCTTCAATGAGCAGATAACTAGCCTTACGTAACTAGCAATACAATACATGTGAACACATCTACTGAGAAGTAACTCCCAGTTAAACAGATTCAGAATTGCAGCTAAAAGATACTATTTTATATGTAGATAATGAAGGGTGAGATAACTGTCAAAGACAGTCAACTCAAGATAGGGCAGAGGAAGAAAGTAGGTGCATTCTTGTGGAACTGGCTTCTCAAGCAAAACCAGGATCAGAACCTCACCATCTGAAAGAAGCAAACAAACAAGTGGGGAGCGGAGTCCTTCTGGCAGTATTAACTCCATATCAGTTTGTTGCATACTGCAAGTCGCTACTGAAGACATCTGCCCTCGTGCTTCGCTACTCTGCTGCTGAATACGCATGCCCAGTATGGAACACATGTCACCACATTAAAACAGTGGATGTGGCTCTTAATGAGACATGCCACATTATCACAGGATATCTACGCTCTACACCACTGGAGAAATTATACTGTTTAGTATTGCACCACCTGACATCTGTTAGGTGAAAATAATGAAAGGACCAAGGCATTGACATCTCTGGCCCATCCTCTGTTCGGATATCAGCCAGCATGCCAATGCCTAAAATCAAGAAATAGCTTTCTAAGATCTACAAAGATACACCTCAGCAAGTGAGAATCTAACAGTGGTAGGTTAAAACCCAGAACCTCAATCCATGGCTGATAACAGATAAGAAACTCCCTCCTGGGCACATAGAAGACTGGACGACTTAAAAGGCATGAACAAACTGCACTCTGGCACCATGAGATGCAGAGCCAACCTTAAGAAATGGGACCACAAAGTGGAGTCCATGACATGCGAGTGTGGAGAAGAGCAAACCACAGACCACTGACTACAATGCAGTCTGAGCCCTGCCACATGCACAATGGAGGATCTTCTTACAGCAACACCAGAGGCACTTCAAGTGGCCAGTTTCTGGTCAAAGGAAATCTAGCATAATGCCAAGTCTTTAACTTTATTTTTTTAATACAATATAATGGTACTCTCGATTTGCTTCTGACACGATAAATAAATAGTTTGTTGCATTCCAGATACGTTGGGAGCATAGCTCCTATCCACACTGTAATAAATGTCTTCCCATGCAGTCATGCCGGCCACATGACCTTGGAGGTGTCTACGGACAACGCCAGCTCTTCAGCTTAGAAATGGAGATGAGCACCAACCCCCAGAATCAGACATGACTGGACTTAACGTCAGGGGAAACCTTTACCTTTTTTTATGTTTTCATGGGAATCTTGGAACACCTCCTACTTAAAACATATAGCTGCCTAGTCTTCTGTTTGAGCTGTTATTGCTATATCTGTAGAATTACATACACATGAAAAAAAGAGTTGTCTTTTTTTTAAGCTCCAACCAATTTTATTTGCTTTTTTGTCTTTAAAAGGGTTGATGGCTCTGAAGAGCATTCAAAAGAGAGGAAAAAACCAAGGCTCCCAAGTAGGATCGTACCCTACATTCTAGATAGTTTGCAACAAGTTCCCTGGCTAATATATCCAGGACAAAAAATATATGAAAATATTCCATATATTTCTCTGAAAGAGCCTTTTAGAAACCAGTCTATACAATTCTCCCTCCCCCCGCCAACCCTGTAAAAAACATGGCCCACTCCCCTGCTAGTAAAATCGCTTGTTCCGCTCCTGGTGTTTCTGGAAGACCACAGCGCCCACAACGACACATACAATGATGCCAAGCAGTGAGCATAGCAGCAGCAGGAACACCTTCCAGCCTGTCAGGGGCCCACTATGGAAGTTTTCTGTTGGATCATCCACATTGTCTTTGGGTGATTTCAGAAGGCTCACACTAGGCTCAATCTTTGTCCAATCAATGTTTTCTTCCTCTGATGTATGCTCCACCTTCAGCTGGAATAACTTCGTTGAGATGATATCATGGTTGTCAGATAGATCTCCGGTACCAGCAGAAGCCCCAAAGAAGTAACCTGTGGGTAATCGAATTCCTGCAAGATCAAAGCAGTTTTTCCATTCATTTTTATCCTCTACATCCTCTACAAAAAAGAGTGGTCTTGATGAACCAACATTTTAACGTCTTATCTGGCTAGCTTTCAAATCTTCATTTTTCACCCTAAGGATTAAGCTTTATATTGCATTCAGAAACCACTTGTTTTTATGACTCCACCAGACTCCTATCTTCAAATATCACATGAATGATTGTAGACCAGTGGTTCCCAACCTTTGTTGCTCCAGGTGTTTTGGACTTCAACTCCCAGAAATCCCAGCCAACTTACCAGCTGTTAGGAACTGTGGGAGTCCAAAACACCTGGAGGCCCAAAGGTTGGGAACCACTGTTATAGACCAATGAACCAGACTTCCTCCTGACGATCATGTCTCCTGGATGGTAGGATTTCAACAGCACACTCTGAGGTTCCTTCATCATTTCCATTGTGACTCAGAAGCCGAGTTTTCCTTCTGCTCCCCTTAATGACAGCAATGTGTACAGACGGTATAGTGGATGAAAAGACCACACAACAGGATAATGCTAAACCAAGAGGAACATAAATATTGAGCAAACATGTGACACAAGGGAGCAACTTGTTAACAATTATTTCCTGGCACAAGCCCCAATGTGAAACACACATACACTTCACCACCACTGTTTTTCTGGATAGTACTGTTTTTCATAGAAGGCTGGCAAGAAGTAGAAAGTTGGGGCCTGTCTACATGGGCTATAAACTTTAAATCCATCTGGAAGTTACTTCTGGATGTCCACATGATGTTCTGGGGCTTATAGACCCTAATGTGAGATATAACCAGTTAATCAGATCTTAGCCAGTATTAGCAGAAGTTAAGGAACACTCTGGAGCTTCTCAAAAACTCTAGTGCAGCCCCACACATCATGGTTGGTGCAAGCAATTGGGTGGGTCTAATTCAAATTGGTCCAGTTATTCACAAGTCTAGTGCTGCCATTCCATTTTTGCTGTGTTCTGCGGTGCAGGAAAAGGAGGATGGCACTTATCTTTTCTGTTATTTGTTACCATGGTAAGAGCCACAGAGCTCTGGGGGTTCCTGGCCACTGATGGGTACATTTTCTGATATTAGCACAGGCGTCTAAATGTCCTGGGAATAGTAGGGGATTCTCGCCCCCTCCTTTCCTCCCACTTTTTCCCAGGTCCCACCAGTGCCTTTGCTGAAATCACTGAAGGTGCCTGGTGAAACCAGAAACTCTCTGGAGCTCCATGGCCACTGATGCAGTGAAAAATAACTGGAAAAATAAGACTGGCTGTCCAGTGGGGCTGTTATGTGCTTTCAGCTCTGCTAAAACCACAGGTCTGGTTCCAAAGGACCAAATAAGACACATGGGTTGAAGGCAAAGTCAGAGGCCTTATTCACCATGGCCAAGGTGAACACCCAGTGGAGCCTGCGCTCCAAACACTGACATACTCTAATGCAAACATACAGAAATATTTATAGCCTTTTGACATCTGTTCAAATCAAAGGCACATAGCTACACTAGCTCTGAATTGGCCCAAAATGTGTCCAGGGGCCCATCCAATGTCATTGCTGGCTGGCTCCAACCATGGCAGGAATTTTAATAAACTGTCATTGGGTTATTTTGAAGACTTTTGTCCTCTTATTGATCCACCCAGGCAGACCCGTAGCCAGGATTTTGATTCGGGGAGGGGGGGGGGAGCTGAGTCTGAGTGAGAGGATCTACCCTGAGAGAGGATCTACCCTAGTAAACCTTTTGTATCGTTATCCCAAGACCCCCATGCATATGGGTTATATTGAGCATGGTGATCAGATAACGATATGAATAAACATTACAGTTTAAATAATAAATGTTATTTATTTACTTTCATTAACAAAATGTTTAGAATACTTTTTGACTTATTTTTTACTTTACAGAAACAGTCTTCTTTTCTTCTCCCCGGCCATTTTGTCAATTACTTTTTCTGGTTTGATAGTGATGTCCCGATGGATGGGAATCATTGCCAGTCCACTAAGTCTCTGTCTGTCATTAAACTTCTAGATACATTTTTCACTCTCTTCATGGTTGAAAACAATCTTTCCACACTGCATGTCATTATTGGTAGAATAGCTAACACAGTCAAAAGGAAATTTATTGACTGATAGTAGGTTTTGTCACACAGTTCCAACACTTTAAGTACCTCAGTATCTTTCTTAATTGATGGTGGAAGCAAGTGCTGTGTCATTTTCAAAGTATTCTATATATTTCTAATATTCCGACTTGATGTGGATTTTTATGCTCTGCCAATAACCCTCTTCTTCCTTTCAAGCCTAATCTTAAACTTAAACTGAACAGAAATCCCCAACCAACTGTCATTCTAACTGTCATTCCCAGAGTTCTAAAGCTAGGGCTCCTTACCCCTCCCCTACTCTTAAAGATACAAGCTCTAAATTACATATTCTGCCTTTGGAGGCAGCATATTAGTAGCATAACTAACTTCATTTTAACATAGAAGAACTGTTTAATAATAATAATAATAATAATAATAATAATAATAATAATAATAATAATAACAACAACAACAACAACAACAACAACAACAGGGCATTGAACCAAGCCACGTTGGATCTGGACCAAACTTGGCACATAGAGCCAATGTGCCCAACAGTGCATACAGGCAGGGGAATGATTGCCCTTTTCAAATAGTAGTTGTTGTTTACCTGGATCCAGAAAGCACTGAAGGCAGCCAACATCAAATCTGGACCAAACATAGCCAACTGTGCATATAGGGCAGGCGGGGATTGGGGGTGATTGACCTTGGATCTGGGAGTTGCAGTGCGCCCTTATCCAGAGGGCATTGAACCAAGCCAATGCTGGATCTGGACTAAACTTGGCACATAGAGACAATGTGCCCAACTGTGCATAGAGGCAGGGATTGGGGAATGATTGCCCTTTTTCAAATGGGAGTTGTTGTTTACCTGGATCCAGAGAATCCCAGAAGGCAGCCGATGGTCTCGACGCACTCCACTCCTCGCCACGAGTGTGGCGAGACTTCAATACACAGGCACAAAGGCCTGCCGAGTGCATGGTCGCAAAGGCCTATTGCGGCCTCCGAATGGTCTGTGGTGCGGCAGCATCCTTTTTGGCACCTGGGCTGTCGGCGCACTCCCCTTCTTCTCCCATCACCGAAGGCTGAAACCAGGGGCACCAAAAAGGAAAGAGAGTGCGCCGAGGGCCCAGGCGCGGACAAAGACACTACCGTGCCACGTACCCTCTCACAGACCACCCTGAGAATTTCAGGGGGGGCTGAAGCCCCTCAAGCCCCCCCCCCCCCAGCTACATGCCTGCACCCAGAAGAAGGGTGCAAGTGGAAAGAAATGGGATGTGGCAAGAGATCATGGGCTGAAATGAGTTTTGATGACTCTGTTTTGGTCAATACAATGGGTGCCAGCCAGGTAGATGAAAAAGTGTTCAGAGTGTTGGCATATGGAGACCATGTGACAGAAGAGGGTTTCGCACAACACTAAAGATGAGCAGATGTTCCCAAGACAAAATCAGATAATACAGTAGAGTCTCACTTATCCAAGCTAAACGGGCCAGCAGAAGTTTGGATAAGCGAATATCTTGGATAATAAGGAGGGATTAAGGAAAAGCCTATTAAATATGAAATTAGGTTATGATTTTACAAATTAAACACCAAAACATCATGTTATACAACAAATTTGAAAGAAAAGGTAGTTCAATACGCAGTAATGTTATGTTGTAAGTACTGTATTTACGAATTTAGCACCAAAATATCACGATATATTGAAAACATTGACAACAAAAATGGCTTGGATTATCCAAAGGCTTGGATAAGCGAGGCTTGGATAAGTGAGACTCTACTGTATTAAGACAACCCTTGTGGTTCTTCCAAGCGACCCATTATGTGTTCCTTGTGACTTTTCCAGGGCATTGTAAAGGGATTGTGCTAAATGTGTGACTTTCCCCTGCGGTCTGGTGTTTGGTAAAAGATTAGGCAACTCTCCAGGAAGAGGTTCATTGAAGATTAATTAAGGGAGAGACCAACGTGTGCTCACTGTCTGCCCCAATGGAGTCACGGACTTTGGGGTTCATATTTTTGGGGTCCAATTTTCGAAAACAGAACCAAAACAGGGTCAGCCCAATTGGACAGTTGGGATTCTGTTTGTGCTGAAGGATTAAGGAAAAGCCTATTAAAACATCAAATTAGGTTATGATTTTACAAATTAAGCACCAAAACATCATGTTATACAACAAATTTTACAGAAAAAGTAGTTCAATACGCAGTAATGTTATGTTGTAATTACTGTATTTACGAATTTAGCACCAAAATATCACGATATATTGAAAACATTGACTACAAAAATGACTTGGATAATCCAGAAGCTTGGATAAGTGAGGCTTGGATAAGTGAGACTCTACTGTACTAATGTTTTCACTTTTCCCTGTGCAATGAACAACATTCATGTGTTATTTTTTGTTTTGTGTGTGCAAAATGATTTATGAGTATTTAAAGATTTTGGGCCATTTTCTTTTCATTTGTTTTAAAAAGAATTAAATAATAGGAATTATACATCAACAACTCTGTAGTTGTTGAGCCAAGTATGTGGGCTTGGGGAGATGGTTATAAAGAGTTTCCTAGCCCATTGTTTTTAAAAATGACTTTTTTTCGCTCTGAAACAGGTAAGAAGATGTCACATTATAAGAACAAGAGAAATCACTATAAGGAAGAAACTTGTGTGGGCTTAACTTAATTTATATCTGGACATTTTTACTGAAAAGTAGTGTCTTTGAAAAAGGAAATGTATCCGCAGTACCAAGACATAAACACAAGGTAAAAACGAAAATATTTTACTGAATGACTGGCAGGTTGTTATCTAAATTCTAGGGTAAAAATGAGCTTCACTCAAAAGCATCACAACTTCAGTGCTTTGCAATAAATTATGTGTGTGCAAGTAAAACATATAAGTGGCACAGTAATAGCCATTTCAGATATCCTCTGATTTTTGTATCTGTACTTTCTTCTCTGACTCAACCACTAATAACAGCAAATTAAAGGGTATGTGGGAAGTGAATTGTAATTCAAATACTCACAAAACCTAAAACGAGTGTGTGTGAATTAATATGCTAAAAATCCACAGTACAGGAAGTATTCCTACATCATCTCCAAACTGTAATCACTATATTTAGCTGAGAGGCTAGGCCCTTCTTATCAGTTCTTAAAATGCTTCCATGCATTTCCATGCACAGTTGGTGTATTATCTGGTTTGCCAGATTTCATCTGAATTTTAGGTGTGCTACCTGGTGGTCACTCAGACCATACCTGATTGGAATTTCAAGCTTTAAAAAAAGTCTCTAGTCCTGCTGACAGCCAAGATACATGGCAAAACATACAGCCCTCCTCCTCCTCCTCCTCCTCCTCCTCCTCGCAAGAAATGAGACCCATCTGGCACTTCAATAGAGTGCCCCAGTTTCAAATGATTTAAATCAGTGGCATGCACATGATGATATTTATTTCTTTTATTTATTGACAGTATTTAATTCCGCCCTTCACAGCAAGCCTTTCGGTCCTCTGGTTTGGTATTACAGTCCTGGAATGAAAGTGGAAGATCCCCCCTCTCTATGCAAGCATGTTCTAGGCAATATGAAAATGTTCAGCTCTTGCCTTTTTTTACCTCTTTATTTTCCTTGAATTGGAGAAAAGGGGAATATTTTCTGACATAGGTGAGAGCTTCCAGTGTGTTAAAAAATAAACAGGGATAGTTTTGGAATTTTTTAAAAATCATGTTCTGTGAACCAGGGTCATTCTTAACTAAGCTATTATGTCAAATTAATTCCATAATTGAAGTCTATCAACATCCAGTGGTAGCTGGGAGTTTCCATGTTTGTGAGATGATATGTGCGGTCCATTTTTTAGTCAGTAAAGGAGTTCTCCAAAGTACTGCATCCCTCTCCCAATAGATTCAGCACTTTGGATAGTTCCTTTAACTGCGGTTAAAAATCCAGGCGCCATCTACCCTGCCATAAATGTTAGAGTGCAGTTTGGCTACTTTCAGAAACTGCATTATCTAATCCAGTTTGATGCAGGCAAACTACATACTGAAACTGCTTTATATGGCAGTGTAGATGGGGCCCCAGAGTGAGTCCACTGCCTCAATTCACATGGGAACCATCGGCCATCCAAATGAGCCCTTGCCACAAGTGTAGATGTGAAGTTAATAGTGAAGGGATTAAGAAGTGGAGAGAAGTCAATGCTTGGGCATCAAATGTCTAGCAACAATATGGAGAATAAATAATTCTGGGTCAGCTTGAATGCTGTATGCAGACAGTCCCCAAGTTACAAACAAGATGTTCTTAACTTGAATTTGTACGTACCATAAGTCAGAACAGGTACAATTTTTAAGTGTAACTCCAGCTTTGGATAACATAGGGAAGGGTTAACACTGACAGAAATATTAAAAATTGTCTAGATATTTTAAATTACAAAAATGTGAGTCAAGCACTGAAAGGGTCAAATGGATGCAATGACTCAGCAAAAGCTGCAGTTCAATGTAAGCAGCAGGTGTGCCTATAGCTAAGCAGACTTCAGAGTGAGTAGGCCGTGGTGTAAGAAGCTTTGGTGAGAGAAGCTCCATCGTGAAGACTGCTGGGTGTAAAGCTCCTGTGTAAGTTTGGTGTGAGAGGATGCTCTGTGAGAGCAAAGCTGTTAATTTGCATGAGAAAGAACCTCAGCATGGAAGCATAGAAGTTGAAAGTAAAGAGACAAAGAAGGAAGTATGAAGAATTTTATTTGTGTTATGGAAACCCTATTTGTGTAAATAGTGCAACCATATTATTTTGCTACAAAGAAAAGCCTCCTAAGGAAGAGATAACATTGGTCTGTGTGTTTTTGTTCTTTTTATCATCTTTGGCTACTGCTGCTGGGTCATGCTGCAACTAATAAGTTACTCTGCTATATGTTTATGGGGAAGGTCTCTTGTTAATAAGCCCACTCGCCTAACAAACACCCCTGTGGTCTTTGTTTTGCTGTCTGTGCCCCTCTTCAGAAGACTTCACCTCACTTTATGTCCCTATGATATAATTGGATTGTGAAAAATTTGGCTTGTTGTGGAAACAAGGATTGATGCTAAAACTTTAATGGAGACATCTTTTCCCCATGATAACCCTTAGAGGAGTGAACTTCCCTTCCAAGGGATAGATTTCTCTCACTTCCTGTTGTCTTAACTATGAGTCATTTGTAAGCAGGCCTGTAGCGGGGGGGGGGGGGGGGTTAGGGGTTCAAACTACCCCCGAAAATTTTCAGTTAAATAAAAAACCTGGTTTACTCATGAATTTTAACTGGTTAACCAAATCCCCATGCTAAGTCTATGAGACGCAAAAAATTAAGAGTCCCTCCAGGCATTATCTCAAGCAGATACTGACAGATCTGTATCCCGGGGGGGGGGGGGGGGGGGTTAGGGGTTCAACTCCCAAAATTTTCAAAACCCCCTCCGAAATTTTTTTCTGGCTACAACCCTGTTTGTAAGTCAGATGTTTGCAACTTGGGGACTGTTTGTAGTCCATGAGCATTCAACTGTAAGAGCAGTTTAAGCAGAATGCAATCACAGCAGCAAGTTAGGACAATTCCAGAGTAGGATTACTGCCATCAGCCCAAAGAGAAATGTCAAAGCATGCATAAGAGATACAAAGACTCCTGAGAGATGCATCACTAATCTTGACTCATTTGTGGGAGTTTGATTATAAACCTCAAAGTGGAATTTCATTGCCCTCCCTCCCTCCCTCCATTAGTCACCTCATCTATGCCGTTCTCCTAAACACCTCTACCTATCCACCTTTGTTCCCCCTTTTCTTGGAACTCCTCCCTAACAAATGGTTCTTAGTTCTTCCAAGGCTATCTCCAAAAATCTCATTTTCCCCATGAAACTGTCTGCAATGAGAGTGGCCATTTACCCAATTAAAATAAAAAGAGCATGAGAGAGGGCATTCTTTTTTAAATAAATAGAGATAAATCTTAGAGTTAGGCACTATAAATAAATAAATAAATAAATAAATAAATAAATAAATAAATAAATACAGTACAGTACAGTACAGTACAATGGGCTCTTGAGATCCCCTGGATTTTGGTTTTGAGACCTCCATGGATACCAAAAATTCATGGATGTGTATGTCCTATTATATACAACGATAGTATAAAATGTTGTCTCTTTTGGAAAATGGAAACCTCCATAACCTTTTGGAGATTTTATGATCTTTGGAAAGGCATGACCTTGTTAGAAGGCGTAACCTTTTGAAAATGATGCCATAACCTTTTGAGGAAATGGCATTCATGCAAGGCAATTAAGTCTCTCAGCTGTTAAACAGATCTACCTATCTCTTTGAACTGTTAGGGACAAAGATATGCCAACACACAAAACACACATACACATATAGCAGAGTTTCAGAAGTGTTCTTTTAGTTTCTCAAAAACATCTGCTCTCCCTTAAAACATCTTGGTTTAAGTCATGCTCTCAAGAGACAAAAATAAGCAGACTTCTTTAAAAGTAACATAGTTGGATTACTCACAAACTTCATGTATTCAGCATACAGATACTTTGCATATCAATCCAGTTGCAGGTAGGATTTGAAGTAGTTTCTCTGTGTAGGTAACACAGGGCATCTTTCTTATAATCAACAGTCCAAAGTCCAAAGTATCTCTCTGGTCTGAAGGTCTAATAGAGTCTCTGTTTCTACATTGAAAGTCTAATGCCTTGAATTTATTGCAGAAAACAAGCTTGCCTTCTCCTCAATGTGACTGTTGTAATACAGCCAGAACCTGAGGCTCATGGGTTCACTGATGGTTTATGCCAGTCGTTCTCAGCCTGTGGGTCCCCAGATGTTTTGACCTTCAACTTCCAGAAATCCTAACACCTGGTCAGCTGGCTGGGATTTCTGGGAGTTGTAGGCCAAAACACCTGGGGACCCAAAGGTTGAGAACCACTGCTCTAAGCATACAGTTTCTAAAATGGAGTCTGAGCCCTGAACAATCCCAGATCTGATCACATGGTCTGCAGCCCCTCCCACAACAAAGAGTTAAGGAAAACTGCATACCAGTACACATATACAATACAGTAAGCAATCTGAATTGTAAATGCCCCTTACAATTCTCAGCTAAGGAGTTATAGGGCCTCAACCAAACTTTAAACCCTTAAGACTATATAGGAGTCTACCATGGCAGTTAAAGTGGAATGGAATTGTCATACATGCTGTGTTTTCCCGAATATAAGACATCCCCTGAAAATAAGACCTAGTAGAGGTTCTTGGTGAATTGTCAAATATAAGACATCCCCTGAAAGTAAGACCTAGGAGGAGGGAGCTGCTGTCACCGAGGAAGGCACATGCGGCACGAAGGAGGAGGGAAAGGTGCATGTCTTTCCCTCCTTCTTCTCCTTGCACGTGCCTTTCTTGGCCGCCGTGGCTCCCTCCTCCTCTGTCGAGGAAGGGACATGCAAGGAGGAGAAGGAGGGAAAGGAGGGAGCATTCCCTGAAAATATGACCTAGTGTGTCTTTGGGAGCAAAAATTAATATAAAGCACTGTCTTATTTTTGGGGAAACACAGTAGTTATGTAGTGTGAAAGGGCCCCAATAAGTGTGGCTCCTTGGTATATTCTTTCTAATATTACCCTTTGTCATAGTTCAACTATAGATAAGGAATTTCATGGCTCTTTGTTTCTATTATTGTTATGGTTTTTCAAAATCTTTATTTGAACTAGGTAATTCTTCAAGTAAAAGACCCTTCACTTTTTATTCCAGTATTTATGTATACATATATATGTTTTTTATTGTGTCAGAAGCAACTTGAGAACATACTGCAAGTTGCTTCTGGTGAGAGAGAATTGGCCATCTACAGAGACGTTGCCCAGGAGATGCTCAGATGCATTACCATCCTGCTGGGTGGCTTCTCTCATGTCCCCGCAAGCTAGAGCTGACAGAAGGAGCTCACCCCATCTCATGGATTCGAATTGGCAACTTTCAGGTCAGCAACCCAACCTTCAGGTCAGCAGTCCAGCCAGCACAAGGGTTTAATGTATTGCGCCACCACGGCTTTGAATGTTTACAGGGGATAACTAAATATTTGTGGGTTTCCTACTTTATTTTTTTTTAAAATAATCTTTATTAAATTTTCCATTTACATATTAAAATATAGATATAAGATAATAAGCATGATTAATAGTGAGATAGAAAGGGGAAAAAAACACAAACACAAAAAAGGAAAAAGAAAAAAGAAAAGGGAAAGAAGAAGAAAAAAAAAAGAAGAAGAAAGAAGAAAAGAATAAAGAATATATATAAAATAAATTGGACTTCCGGGCATCTTCCTGGAGATTCCCTTCCTTTTCTTTCTTCAGTCTTTTCCTTGTTTCGTTTCGTTTCTCTGGAGTCCTTCCTTCCTGTCTTTCTTCCATTCATGATGGGGTTTCCTACTTTATGACAGCTATAATATGAATTTTGTAGTACAAAGCCAATTCTTACTATGGTATCTATCTAATCCATTTCCCACTCCTAATTGTTTGTATCATTTTTTAAAAACAGTAACTCATATTCAAATGTGTGTGTGTGTGTGTGTGTGGTTGTCAAGACAAGTCATTTGATATATTCATGCCAAATATCAGACGGCAAAACAACACATTCAGCCTCCACAGATTAGTTGATAAAAGGAGATCGTTTTTATATTAAAGTGTGCTTATCTATGCAAGGATTTTCCCTTTTTTTCCATCTCAACCTTCTCTCAAGAAGCACAGGATGGAATAGATGAAACTTCATCCTCGTGGTATCACCATACTGAGACACAGCACTTTGCCCACACATCTGTATCTAAATAGATTTCTTTAAACTAGTGTTTCTCAAACTGTGCTCCTCCAGGTCTTTGGGACTTTAGTTACCAGAAATCCCAGCCAGCTTACCAGCTGTTAGGAATTGTGGGAGTTGAAATCTAAAACATATGGAGGAGCACAGTTTGAGAAACTCTGATTTAAATAATTAATTATATCTCACCTTTTGTCACAACATCTCAGGATGATGCACAAATATCACCATTTATTTATTTATTTACAGTATTTATATTCCACCCTTCTCACTCTGAAGGGGACTCAGGACAGATCACAGAACATACATATGCAGAAAAAAATTCAGTGCTATTTTTATACACTGACAAGACAGACAATTGTACATAGAGTTATATATAGGCTTTTCCCATCTTTGGCATCTTGGAGGCTTGTGCTCGGTTCCAGCCACAGGGGTGGGGGTGCTGTTGCTCCATCTTCCGGCTGAAGAGCTTTGTTTGTAAACTTCCTCCTTGATCAAATCACCGGCAATTTTCTGGCATTTCCTCATGAGTGCCTTAAAATATCTCCCCGCTTTTAAGCAGTACCTATTTATTTTCTCTCTCTCTCTCTCTCTCTCTCTCTCTTTTTTTTTTCTTTTTTTTTGCTTTCGAACCACTAGGTAGGTGGAAGCTGAGCTAAAGGCCAGGAGCTCACCCTGACCCGGGCTTTGAACTTCCATACAGCCATATAACGCAGAATATCAAGGCAGAAAATCTCACAATATCTGCTTTGAACTGGGTTATCTGAGTTCACACTGCCATATATTCCAGTTCAAAGCAGATATTGTGGGATTTTTTTCAGCTGTGTGGAAGGGGCCCCAGCAATAAGGTTATGAGATAACCAGTTCTGAGACAGCTCTCCTGCAGTTCTAAGTGGCTTAGTCTTGAGTGGGTAATTAATACCCATTACTTTTCCAAAAGATCTGAAGATAGAAAATTACTTTAGCTGGTTTGTTGATCTTGGCCAGCAGAGTGTTTAGTTGTGTGCCTGCAAGTCATTTCTGACTTATGGTGATTCTAAGACAAACATATCATGGGTTTTCCGGGGCTGTGTCAGCTCAACAATAGACACCCATATAACTTTACCAAGCAATCATATAATCGTTCTATACAATGCAATTGAAGCGGAATAGTTAGTATCTAGAGGGGCAGCCATGTCAGACTCTTATAGCAAAACGAACAGAGCATGTTGTGAGACTTTAGCAATGTTCACAAAAGCTTAGACCTCATTCAGTTTTTGATGCTGAAAGATTGTTATTTTCAGGATAATTATATAAGTAGAATCATTAGGATTTGTTGTTTCAGGATAATGAAAGAACCTTCATCTACCTATGTTTCTCCTAAAATTTAAATGTCACAATCCCACCCACCTGTTCTCCCACACACCGACACAGTTTGCTGCAAACATTTCTTTGGTGTCTTCATATCTCCTGGAGTATTATCTGCTAGTCACTGTGAGATGAGTGACATATATTTATCATACACCGGCATGCATTATGCATACTTTCAAATAGTTCACGAATGAAAACCAGAAAACAGGCTGAGGAACATCCATGTATAGCCTGAAGGAGGAACTCCCCCTGAAGGCGCAGGTCCGCAGCTTGGGGGTCCTCCTGGATTCGGGGCTGATGCTTGAAGCTCAGGTGTCGGCCGTGGCCGGGAGGGCCTTTGCACAATTAAAACTTGTGCACCAGCTGCGACCATACCTCGAGAAGTCTGATCTGACCATGGTGGTCCACGCCTTAGTTACCTCTAGACTGGATTATTGCAATGCGCTCTACGTGGGGCTGCCTTTGAAGACGGCCCGGAAACTGCAATTAGTTCAACGCACGGCAGCCAGGTTTCTAACTGGAGCAAATTACAGGGCACGTTCAACGCCTCTGTTTAAGGAGCTCCACTGGCTGCCGCTTACTTTCCGAGCCCAATTCAAGGTGCAGGTTCTTACCTACAAAGCCCTAAACGGTTTGGGACCCGCCTACCTTAGAGACCGCATTTTCCCCTATGAACCCGCACGATCTCTTCGCTCATCGGGGGAGGCCCTTCTCTCGCTCCCACCACCCTCGCAGGCGCGGTTGGTGGGGACGAGAGAGAGGGCCTTCTCTGTCGTGGCCCCCCAGCTTTGGAACCTGCTCCCTAGGGAGATTAGGCTGGCCCCAACCCTCCTCTCCTTCCGGAAGAATCTGAAAACCTGGCTTTTCCGGAAAGCCTTTGATGAGTGACTTTTGTTGGTTTAAGATGCCTGCCTATGTAATAATAGACCCACTGATCTGCCCTTTTATTGTCACTATTGTCATTTATAGTACTTCATTGACTATGTCAATTATGTAACTATCTCCTCCCGATTTGACACATTCACCTTTCGGCCCAGACTTGTGTTTGATATACCTGTTTTAACATTTTATCTTGTAAGATTGTCCTTTTCGATTGTTTTACCGATATTGTTGATTTGTTGTTGTAAATTTGTGTTTTTGTTTTGATTTTATATTGTGATGTTGGGCAAGGCCCCATGTGAGCCGCCCCGAGTTCCTTTGGGGAGATGGGGCGGGGTACAAGAATAAATTATTATTATTATTATTATTATTATTATATTATTATTATTATTATTATTATTATTTAATTTATATACCGCTCTTCTCCCCCAGGGAGAATATTATTATTATTATTATTATTATTATTATTATTATTATTATTATTATTATTGTAGCCAAGATGCCAAAGGTTGTTAACAAGTTAAAAGACACAAAATAGGAAAGATGATAGCAGTTTGCTTTTGCCTGAGTCTGCTGGAAAAAGAAAGGATCCTGTCATCTCTTCTCCCTGCTGAGTTGAATGCAAATGACTTTTGGCACATTGGACTAAGTTTGCAGTAACTGACATGAACAAAGAAGAAAAGGGGAAAAGTGGGAGATGGAGAAAGACACTGATACATTTTAAAAGCAGCTGAAAATGGGGCATAGGATTAATTAGAATCCCCCCTGCCAAACTTGGATATATATATTTTATGGATTTGGAGAACCGAAGGCCACTCTTTCACTCTCTCAGAACTCAGAAAAGGGAAATACCTAAACAGCAGCAATAGCTTATATCAGCATGCTCCTACTTCCAAGTGCCAAAGGGGTGCTGTTTTCAAGTCCTCAACCACCAAATTGCTCAAACTATTTTCTTTCACTATTTCTAGTGTCATAGCTTATTCTGAAGTGCATCCATTCCCCATAACAGTCCTCATAACCACATTCCAAGGAGAGTCCAAAACTCCAGACAGCAGTATTCCAATAAGAGTCCCAACAATTTTCATCTCCTCAAAGATCAGGTCTTATGTAAAGCAAATCAATCTTGATCATCTATTCCAAACCAAGGTAATATTATCCCCAGTATTTTCCTTTACAGCTTGTTACAATATGTTATTATTGAGGAAGCAACAATGCACTCCCTCCCTCAGTTTCTATGAGGATTTCAGCGTAGTTTAAGATGAGCTAGGAAGTCCAAATGGAGGGCCCATTTACATTACAAGGTATAGTGCTATAATTCCACTTTAATTGCCATGGCAACATCCTATAGAATTTGGGATTGGCAGTTTACCTAAGACATTTTGCCCGTTTGGAATTATTTAGAGCCTCACCAACAAATTACACACTCCAGAATTCCATAAGATTCAGCAGTGGTAGATAAAGTGGAATAATAACATTATAATTGTGCTGCTATAAATGGGCCCAGATGATGGGCATTGTTGTAGATCAGCTAGAGGCTTGTGGTTCAACTGATGACGGGGGTGCTTTGAATGCAATTTCCTGCTTCTTGGCAGGGGGTTGGACTGGATGGCCCATGTGGTCTCTTCCAAGTCTACTATTCTATGATTCTATGATTTAGGAAGTATTGTGGGCTTTCCTGTGGCACAAAGTGATGGGAATTCAGGTGTGGGAAACTATGTTTCTCTCTGTGAGAAAACTGGCTCAGTAAGTGCAGGGCTTCAAGGCCAGTCCAAGGAGTCAGAAGTAGCAACAGCAGATACTGGATTCGGTATGGCTGACAAGATGGTTTTAAACAATTGATTTTAAGTGGAGATAACTGTTTTAATGTTTATGTATTTATAGTTTATTTTATGTTCCGGCATTTAATGTTTGCCATATATATGTTGTGCTCCGCCCTGAGTCCCCTTCGGAAAGTTGTTTACTTTAAAGGCAGTTCAGGCAACGCTGCATTAGAGTGAGAAGCTAAGCCTGTGTTCTCTTGCACATGGTTCAAGTCAAGCCTTGATTTTGGATTTAATATATCCTGGATGTTTTCTATGTTTCTATTCATGAACTCCTGCTCAAGGTTTACTAGTTATATCTTCTGATTGTGGATTTATGCTGTATCTGTGATTCCTGGCTATTCCTGGACTTTGTCACCTTTGGAACTTTATGAGACATTTGGATTATTGTTTGGTTCACACCTTTTGCTAAACTTTTTTGAATTATATATCTTCCTTCTTTATTCCTGATTTTTATATGCTTTTAATCTGTTTTTACAATAAACTGTTCACTTATGTTCCTGGACTCTTGTGTGATGCAGTAGTCATAGGTGTTTCCAGGCCTGGAGTGCAACAGCCATCATCTTAGTTAATAAAAACATCCTGATGCCTTGGCCCTGTGCGATCAGTCTTCACTGAATTACTACTTTCAACAGTTGCATATTATATTCTCTTCCGTACCTTTCATGTCTACTTCTTGATCGTCTCATTATTTCCTCCTCTGCTACATTTTATTAATACAGTAGAGTCTCACTTATCCAAGCTAAACGGGCTGGCAGAAACTTGGATAAGCGAATATCTTGGATAATAAGGAGGGATTAAGGAAAAGCCTATTAAACATCAAATTAGGTTATGATTTTACAAATTAAGCCCAAAAAGATCATGTTTTACAGCAAATTTGACAGAAAAAGCAGTTCAATACGCAATAATGTTATGTTGTAATTACTGTATTTACAAATTTAGCACCAAAATATCACGATATATTGAAAACATTGACTACAAAAATGGCTTGGATAATCCAGAAACTTGGATAAGCGAGGCTTGGATAAGCGAGTTTCTACTGTACTGGGAAATGAATGTCACCCAGATAGATCACAACTAGAAAGAACATGATCTGTGCTAATGAAACTACTCAAAAGTGATATGAACCAAGGCATCTGGGAAATTCTTTATCACTTCAGCTATTTCTCCTTTAAAATATTTGTACATGCAAGGGCAGATCAAATGTTCTAGGCAGAAAGGAATACGGAAAGAACTTTTGGCAGGAATAAATATTTTATTGTTGCATAAAATATAGAACAAAGGTCCACCAAATCCCTGCACAGCCAGCTGTGAATCACAGCTTTGAAGAAAAAAGATGATACTGCTGTGAGTAGGAAACTCCTTAGCAATGTTACATCATCCTATTAGAATGAATTCAGATAAAGTTATGCTATCTCTACATGCTGCACATATAAGGGCATTAAAAGTCTCACCAGCATCAAGGGAAGCTTGCAACATGAGATGGTACAAAATTATAGTATTCCCTCCAGGGAAGGTTGGATTCAATTGCAGGTGAAAGTGAGCCAAGTGCCAATGTTGATTCAAGGTGTACAGAATTATAAACTAGTGTGGTAGTGTAGCTGTGTTTCACTTGGCAGAAGATTAATCCAGCAATCGCTGATGTCAGAGTCTTTGTATGGATTTCAAATAGAATAGTTCTGTTACAATATAGGACATATATTGCAATATAAGGCCATGTGCCTTCCATTAGATAGGGCTTCTTAAACCTTTCCCACTTTCACCCCTTTCACCCAAGAAATGGTTACATGGCCCCAGTTATACAGGTATCTGAAACAGATATACAATTGAACATTTACTGAGAGTAAATCAACATTTACAAGGCATGCTAAGCAGGCTGATTTTATGAAGTATAAATGAAGCATTTTCTGCATAGCCCACTGTAAACACTCCACGCTTTTGCTAACAAATTTGTGTAAATGGGTGGCCTTCAGAAACCTTTTACTGTTGTCACGCTTTTCGTGACCTCAACATTGAACCAAGGGGACACCATTTGGGGTTGGAACCCACTGTTTAAAAAGCAGTGCCTTAAATATTTAAGCAATTGCTACTTTAAAATTATCCTGGTGGCCAATTCCCTTTCCCATTTCAACAAAGAAAGCATATGGGATAAGCAGGGCTTGCCCTACCATCAGGCAGAGGAAAGAACCCACCTAAGGCTTTATATGCAGAGTGTATATAGCCTTTAGCCTTCTCAGCTAGAGTGCTCACAAAATGACAATTCCCAGGATTCCATAGCAAAGTGCTACAAAACTGCATTAATTATACAGTATAGATGCACCCAAATACTCACACAATGTGTACAAGCTTTCATGCATTCCAGATCTCTTCTGCATGTATGTAAGGTGCTACAAAACTAGATTGGGACATGGAAATTGGGGAGGGGAGTGCTCATTTGATCCTGAGCCATGTTGTCTGCATTGTATCTTGTGACGGTCTGAGCAGCATGGGAGTTTAGCTAATGCTAATAATTCCTGTGGCTCTCAGTCATGTAAACAGACTGCTAAAAGAAGATCAACAGTGTTTAACTTGTGTCAAAACAGTTCCAAATGTCCAGATGTTTCTGTATGAATGGCATCTGAAAAGAGATCTGGACACTCCTTTTGCTGGGATTTGTCAACCCACTGTGCAAGCGCAGCATCAGCTTTCAGAATGCAGAAATAAATCATTGTTGTATCAAAGGCAGACACCTCAATTCTAAACAGGGTGTGAACTCTTTTGCTGAGATATTATCATGGATGTTAGGGAGTGGTGCCTTGGGAATTACATGACGAATACGCCTGTACTTGCCTCAATTTCAATGACCTCAGGAATGATGGAAAGCCATTATCAGAACAGATGGCAAACCTGCATTAATACAATTCTTAATTAGATCTCTGGAATAGGAACTCATAAATACCTTAATTTACTGAATGTAATAATAGTTATGTACAACCTAACAGTGTATGGTGTCATAGTAATTAACATTATATACTTCTGCAGTAGGATTCAGGAATGGTGAAAAGAAGGTGATAGAAATGGTACAGCTGAAATAGAGCAGTTTAAAAAGGCTGTGGATAGTGAGATCTGATACACAGTTACCGGCCCTGTAGGTCTGTGCACCTGGTGAGACGAAGAAGACAATATTCCTGAATAAATCTTACCAAGTTGAAGAAGAAGTCACTGAAGTATTTTATTCAATCAGCTGAAAGTGATGACAGCTCACGGTTATCTGCCAAGTGAGCTAAGATACCATAGTATTGCAAAGTAGACATTTTTATACAGTTAAGGTCCTTTGAATTCCTCGCGCCTGTCCCAGCTGGAGCTGGCTTCGCCGTAATTGGCCAGATAACGTCAGGGAGGATTCCCTGCAGAGCCTGGACTGCAGTGCCCACTGGCCAATAGGAGAACATGCCTCGCTTTCAATGCACGTCGAGTGCTGTCCAATGGCTGGAGAGGGGTGGTAGGGTCCAGGAGACAAAGGTGCTGAAATGAGTTCTGAGTGGATTATTGGGTCCCACCAAAGGACAAACAAAGGGGGCCATCAGGTCCCATGAGTCTTTATTGTTTAAATAATTGCAATCTGAGTCCCCAGCGAATAGGTACAATGCCTCTGGTGTTGATGTCCATAGAGTCCAAAAACAGAAATACTGTTCATGCTGATAGGATCAAGTGGTCAGTTCCTGGGAAAGGGGAGATGTCATTGTTGGAGACAGGGTATGACTCCTTGGTGAACTGGATGGTCATGCCGGTGTGATGAATGATGGTAATGTCCAGTTGACTAAATCAAAGAAAGGGCTGCCCCAGCAAATAGGTCCTGTTATCCTCTGCCCAGTTAGAATCATAGAATCGTAGAGTTGGAAGAAACCTCATGGGCCATTCAGTCCAACCCCCTGCTGAGAAGCAGGAAATCGCATTCAAAGCACCCCTGACAGATGGCCATCCAGCTTCCGATTAAAAGCCTCCAAAGAAGAAGCCTCCACCACAGTCCAGGGCAGAGAGTTCCAATGCTGAACAGCTCTCACAGTGAGGACGTTCTTCCTAATGTTCAGGTGGAATCTCCTTTCCTGTAGTTTGAAGCCATCGTTCACATCCTAGTTTACAGGGCAGCAGAAAACAAGCTTGCTCCCGCCTCCCTATGACTTCCCCTCACATATTTATACATGGTTATCATGTCTCCTCTCAGCCTTCTCTTCTACAGGCTAAACATACCTAGCTCTTTCAGCTCCTCATAGGGCTTGTTTTCTCCAGACCCTTAATCATTTTAGTCACCCTCCTCTGGACACATTCTAGGTTGTCAACATCTCCCTTCAATTGCGGTGCCCAGAATTGGACACAGTATTCCAGGTGTGGTCTGACTAAGGCAGAATAGAGGGGGAGCATGACTGCCCTGGATCTAGACACTATACTCCTGATGTGTTCTATCTAGTGCAATTTTCCAAATCAACACCCCAAATAACCTCAGGAACAGGCCTAAAAATGAAGACACCAAGAATTTTTTTTTTGATTGGGCTGTTATTATTCGTAGTAGTAATAGTGAGGCCATGGACCATATTTTAGTTTTTGAGAACCACTGGTGGTCCACATGCCACAGGTTGGGAGCCACTGAACTAAAGCATCTCATCATAACTCCAGATGTGACCATTCAAATTCTCCACTCTCAGTGGTGAAATTAGCAAAAGGAATTGTAATTCTGGCAGGTCATTTCTTTAATCTTGTATACAAGACACCAAGTTTTCATAAGTACTACTTCCCAAATTCTTTCAGTCAAGACCTGCTTTGAATTTTTACAGTTCTGAGCTGTTACCAGTCTTGCAGTGCAGCAATAAATAAACAAATACAAAACAGCTCTTCATGATTTAAAACCTCAGAATTGTATTAAATGATAGCGATAAAATAAACAAGAAATCAAATATGAGAATGGAATGTGTATTTGATTTCTTTCTTGACAGATAAAAAATTCAGTAGTTTTTTAAGACAAACGAAAAGTCCATAGGTTTCTTCATATTTATCCTAGGTGGTCCGTAACTATATGTATTTTCATTCTGTTATGTGCATTCAAGTCATTTCCAACTTATGAACTTATTAACTTTGACCCTCAACAATCTGAAAGCATCAGAAAATCAGGGTTCCCTCTCACTCCTTCTTGGTTGCAAGTGTAAGAAGCAAGGCTGTCAAGCCCAGAGATCATATAATGGCACAGGTTGCCATTTCTAGCCATCCAACTGCTTTCAAAAGAACTGGAAACCTTAGCTCAGGTGACCAAATTATCTTTAGTTTCCTTCCATCATTTTCCTGAAATTCCTTCCCTGCTTACACCACCTTCTCCCCACCAAACTCTTGGCTAGCTAACTGAACTCGGTTGGTTCCCTCCACCTTCTCACTTTTTCTCAGATCCTCTGAGTTAACCTGTCTTATAGCATGGTAGTGTAGACTCATATAATCCAGTTCAAATCCAGTTAATTCAGAAAGTGGATTATATAGCAGTGTAGATCCAGCCTGCATGTGTGATGCGCTGCTTTGAAGAAAGACATTACCTGCTCAAGATTATCCTCACCCGTCCAGATTCAGTTTCTCTAAACCTCCAATACCACAGGTTATCGGTGTTTGCTCCCTAAAAGTAGACTGAACCTTCCGTGGCTTTTCTTTGGGGGGGGGGGGGGGGGTTCTCATCTGAAAGCAAAGGACTCTGCCCACCCACATGTTTTGGACTTCAACTAACAACAGCATTGAGGGCAAGAGATTGCGTAGACTGTAATCTACAACATCTGGGTCACTGAAGTCTCTCATCTTGTTAGGAGAGGACCACACACACAAAGATCTGTGTCAGTACTAAGTGCACTTAACAGTACATTCACTCCAGTTATTTCAAAAAATAAATACATGAACTATCACTTTCCAACACATTTTTAGAACTAGAAAGCCAACCTATTTTCCCTGTCTTATTGATCAGCCTGCCTTCTGTCGATAAATTAGCAGACAGACTTGTTCACCTTGACTGGAAGCTTCTCCTTTTGTTTCTTGGTAGATAACCTTCCTGTTTCTTTCCCTGCTGTATGAGTTAGACTTGCTTTTGGGTCAACAAATCCGGAAGTGTGACGATTGCTATTTTTACACACTTTTGCTCCCTATTTCCTTTTGCCAACTCTGGCGGCTCCTCCTCCCACAGTGATAGCAGGGTCAATTGGTTTTGTCTACTGCTGCATTGGTTACGCGCCTGTTTGTCCAGCAAGAGAACAGAGACTATGTTGCCTGAGGGCAACACTATGGATCACACCCAGCACTCAGCAATACGGTATTGTAACAGCTGGAGAGCAAACTGCCCCCATTACTCGAGAATCGTAGAGTTGGAAGAAACCTCATGGGCCATTCAGTCCAACCCCCTGCTGAGAAGCAGGAAATCGCATCCAAAGCACCCCTGACAGATGGCCATCCAGCTTCTGATTAAAAGCCTCCAAAGAAGAAGCCTCCACCACAGTCCAGGGCAGAGAGTTCCAATGCTGAACAGCTCTCACAGTGAGGACGTTCTTCCTAATGTTCAGGTGGAATCTCCTTTCCTGTAGTTTGAAACCACGATTGCTAACGATTATGTCTATCAATATAGAAGGTTTGTCACTTGCTAAGGAAGAACTATTAGCCAAAATGTCTGAGGACATCTCATGTGACATCCTATGTATACAGGAAACACACAGAGACATTACAATGAGAAGACCAAAAATTCTTGGAATGCAGCTGGCAGTGGAACGACCTCACAGACAATATGGCAGTGCCATTTTTGTACGATCTGGTGTAGCAATCTCTGCAACTTCCCTCACAGAAGTGAACAACATTGAAATCTTATCTGTGGAACTTGATAGTTACACCGTATCATCACTCTATAAACCACCTGGGGCTGATTTCTATTTTACGCCCCCAACCAATTGCCACAATCATGAAGCCCATTTTATTGTGGGAGATTTCAATAGCCATAGCTCTGTCTGGGGCTATGATGAAGATGATAGAAATGGCGAAGCAGTTCTAACGTGGGCCGATAATAGTAGAATGTGCCTCCTTCATGACAGTAAATTACCACCATTATTTAATAGCAGACGATGGAAGCGTGGTTATAACTCTGATCTGATTTTTGTAAAGGAAAGCATAAGCCACCAATGCACCAAAAGGGTATTAAACCCGATACCGAACACACAACACAGACCAATATGCTGCGTAGCATATGCAGCTGTAAGACCGAAAAGTGTCCCATTCCGCAGAAGATATAACTTCAATAAAGCTAACTGGACAAAGTTTACAGAGACCTTGGAAGCTGCTATCTCTGATATAGAATCTTCTATAGAAAATTATGACCTGTTCGTAGAAGCCTGTGAAAAGATCCTCAAGGTTCTCAATCCCTAGAGGCTGTCGCACAAGCTACCTACCAGGCCTAAACGAAGAATCACTAAATCAGCTACAAGAATATCTCAGATTATTTCAAGAGAACCCATACAGTGATGGGACTATAGCAGCAGGCCAAAAACTATCTACAGCCTTAGCTAATGCTAAGAAAGACCGTTGGATAGAGCTGCTTGAGAACCTGGACATGTCCAAGAGTAGCCGAAAAGCCTGGCAATTGCTGAGACGCCTGGATAGTGACCCTCTGGTCAACCCTGGACACGCGAACGTGACACCAGATCAGATAGCTCACCAGCTAATTCAGAATGGGAAAACCAACTGCAGCAGAATAAAGATGAAAATCAACAGGGTGCCTGTGATGACTCATGGGCCTTGTAGTCCTGCTCATGACATTGTAATGCCTGATGAAGAAGAAAACTTGGGTTTTTTACCTTCCCAGTCAGAACTGGAATCTTCTCAGCCAGATCTTTCCCAGGCAGATCTGGGAACCTTGCACCTGCAAGAAAGTTGTGTCCCAGAAGTATGTCAAACAAACCCTGAGCCTACATCTCCCGTGTTCTCTCGCCATGAGTTTTGTAAACAACAGAGGGGTTTGGAAGCAGCTTCGCGCAGGAGTGCGAGAATAGCAGCTAAGAATGTACCCAATTAAGTCTGCTTTTCGTGAGAATCTTTAAGGAGTCAAACATCTGGTCTCAGAGTTTAGCTTTCGTTTCTGGTTCCCAGAGAACTGCTTCGGCGGGAAAGTTAGACTCTATATAGGTGTTTTACCCGCGTAGTAACTTCGCGGAGTCAATTCGTCAGCCTCCGGAGCGAGTTGTGTTTGGACAGCGCGCTCCGATTCAAGCCTCGTTCCTGCTCAAGCCTTGCCTTGTTTCCAGCCTTCGCTCCTGTTTCCCAGCCTTTGTTTACCTACGGACCTTGCCTTGTTTCCCAGGACTAAACCTTGCCTTGTTTCACGGATTTTACCAAGTTATTCCACGGACCTTGTTCTTGTTCCTCGTTACCTTGTTCCACGTTTCAAGCCTTGTTTCAAGTATCAAGTTATTTCCTAGCCTTGCTCAAGTTCATGGACTAAAGGACCTTGTCATCTCCCCTCACTTTGCCTGGCAAAGTGAGTGTTTCGGTTATTGGATTACAACTTTGGACCTTAATATTTCATATTGGACATTGTTTCTTTGGACTAATTTTGACCTTTCCTGAAAGGTCTGCTTCTGGACTAACTTTTACATTTGCTTTTACTAACTTTATATATTTCCTTAATAAAGATATTAGATAGAATCTGGCCTCTGCGTATGGTTATTGGTGCTCTGTAGCCTGGGTCGTGACAGTTTGACTCCGCCACCCTAAGCACCAATTAACCTCGGCCAGAATGTCTACCGGAGCCGTACCTGGGCCGAGCGGCCAGCCGATTACCTACACCATCGACAAGGATGAGGTGGACCGAATCCGTGATAAGCTCAATGCACAGGATGGGGAAATAAAGGGTTTGAAGGAACGCGGAATCCGTCTTCCGGCCATGGCGTTGCCAACCAAGTTTACTGGAGAAGCTTCTAAGGTCCATGTTTTCCGTCGCCAATGCCAAGCTTATCTAGAGGCCCGTGATGCCGAGTTTCCCCAGGAAGACATCAAGGTGGCGTGGATTTACAGTCTCCTAGACGGGCCAGCGGCTAACTGGGCGACGGCTCTGTTCGATCAAGCCTCCCCACATCTAAGGTCAGCGCAACACTTCTTGGACCACCTTAAGGCGACCTGGGGAATCGAGGACAATTTGGAGGCCGCCGGGCACAAACTCCGCCGCCTCTTCCAAGGAGACAGACCCATGTCTCAGTACATAGCCGAGTTCCGAGTGCTGGCCCACAACACCGGCTGGAACGATGTTGCCCTCAGAGGACAATTTCGGGAGGGTCTCAACATTGAAATGCTGGAGGAAATCTCCAAGGTGGATCCTCCCCAAACGCTGGAAGCACTCATCGATCAATGTTTACGGGCTGAAGTCATGATTGCCAACAGAAAACAGTGGGTACGAGGCCAGAGCGGTAGAGCTGGGGCAAAACCCCCCGCTCCCGCCAGCGTTCAGCCGCGTCCAGTGTGGAGACCCCCACCACCATCCCCATACCCCAGAGGGAGCGAGGAGGTGCCGATGCAGTTGGGCAATGTGCGTCCCAGATTAGATGCCGCCGAGAAGGCCCGCCGCCAATGCCTAAATCTCTGCTGGTATTGCGGGAATGGGGGCCACTTCGCCAGAGAGTGCCCAGCCAAAGGGAAGCCCGCCGCCCGTCTTGCGGCGGCGTCCTCCACGGAGACGAAGGCGTCTGAGGCGGCTGGCACACAGCCGGCGGGGGAAGCCAACGACCGGGCGTAGAGAGGCTCGCCAACCCGGTCAAGAAACCCGTTCAAGAGCCGCCAACCGGGGTCCTGTTCCTTCTAGTGGTCACCTTATGGTCAGCAAAAAAGGGACCCGTCATGATCCACGCCATGATAGACTCAGGAGCTACCAACAATTTCATTGATAGAGAGTATGCCGACTCTCTGGGATTACAATATCATGACTTCAAGAATGCCCGTGTGGTGCAAGCCATCGATGGCCGCCCTCTCAAGACGGGCCCCGTAAGCCAGTGGTCGGAACCCACCAGGATGTGGATAAGGGAACATATGGAAGAGATTTCCTTCTTTGTTACTGAGGTTCCCCATTTCCCTGTGATTTTGGGGATTCCATGGCTGACGCTTCACGACCCAAGCATCTCCTGGTCCAACAGAGAACTGCAGTTTGCTTCAAAGTACTGCCAAAACCATTGCCTCGTAGCCAAGGTCTGCCATGCCACAGACACCGAGCCCATTATCACCTTGCCAAAGAAGTACTCCGAGTATTGGGATGTATTCAATGAAAAAGAAGCCGAAAAGTTACCCCCACATAGACCTTATGACTGTGCCATTGACTTGGTGGAGGGGGCCCCGATCCCGCGAGGGCATCTCTACTCCCTGACTGAACCAGAGCAAGAAGCTCTCAGGGAATTCATAGAGACAAACCTTCGCAAGGGATTCATCAGACCCTCTCAATCCCCAGCCGCCTCCCCAGTGATGTTTGTGAAGAAGAAGTCAGGGGAATTACGCTTGGTGGTGGACTACAGAGCATTGAATAATATCACCAAGCGGAACAGCTATCCCCTGCCCTTAATCTCGGATCTACTAGACCGACTTCGAGGAGCCAAGGTTTACACCAAGCTGGATCTTCGGGGAGCTTACAACTTAGTTCGCATCAGAGAAGGGGACGAGTGGAAGACCGCCTTCCAGACCAAATTCGGATTATTCGAGTCCCGAGTTATGAATTATGGATTATGCGGAGCTCCCGCAACGTTCCAGCATTTTGTCAATGACATTTTCCAGGACTATCTAGATAGGTTCTTGATAATCTACCTGGACGATTTTTTGGTGTTTTCTAGATCACAATCAGAACATGAGAACCACGTCAAAATGGTGTTACAACGATTGCGGGATCATGGACTTTATGCCAAGCTGGAAAAATGCGCTTTTGATCTACAAGAGGTAGATTTCCTTGGATACCGTATCTCGCCTCTAGGGCTCTCCATGGATCCAGCCAAGGTTTCAGCAGTATTGGAATGGCGGGCGCCAACTAACAAGAAGGAGGTGCAGCGATTCTTGGGGTTCGCGAACTATTACCGCAAGTTCATTCCAGATTTTGCCCGCTGGTCTGACCCAATCACTAGCTGCATCCGTGGAAAACAGCCCTTCCGCTGGACTGATCAAGCAGAGAAAGGGTTCCAGCAACTAAAGAAATTATTCACATCCCAGCCAATCCTTCAGCATCCAGATCCTGAAACCCTTTTTGTGGTGCAAGCGGACGCCTCTGATGTGGCAATTGGGGCTGTGCTCCTACAACCGGTGGGAGATCACCTTCATCCTTGTGCCTATTATTCTCGTCAACTAACCGCACCAGAGAGGAACTATACCATTTGGGAAAAAGAACTATTAGCCATAAAGGCAGCTTTTGAAACTTGGAGACATTGGCTAGAAGGGGCCAAATTTCCCATTGAAGTCCACACTGATCATCGGAATCTAGAACATCTAAGAACTGCCCGCAAGCTAAATCAAAGGCAGCAACGTTGGGCTTTATTCTTTGAACGTTTCAACTTCCAGATTCATTATGTGACCCCAGCCCAAACCAAGCAAGCAGACGCCCTGTCACGTAAACCGGAATACGCTGCAGGACGCAAGGAGACCTTTGAATCCCAACTACTACAACCCGAGAACTTTGCCACGCTCACAGTGGGGAACACCAAATCCACTCCCATTGATTCAACTCCCTCTACTCCAGAGCCCATCTGTGCTCAAGAAATCAGGGCTAGTCAGCAAGCAGATGCCTGGGCGCAGGACCAACTTCGTCAAGGTCTGCATTTTCCCTTTTCGCTTAAAGATGGACTGCTTTGCTATAGAAATCATGTTTATATCCCACCCGGACCGGGCAGGGAAAAAGCACTTCGTCTGTGTCATGACTGCAAACCAGCAGGGCATTTCGGACTATTTAAAACCATGCATTTGATCCTAAGAGATTTCTGGTGGCCCAAGATCCGCAAGGATGTGGAAAAATATGTTAACACCTGCCCAGTATGCCAGCGCTCCAAGATAAGAAGGGAGAAGCCCTCAGGGCTTCTACACCCCCTTCCTAACCCATCTCGCCCATGGGAAATAATTTCTGCGGATTTTATCACTGACTTACCACCTTCCTGTGGATTCACCACGATCCTAGTGGTGGTGGACCTTTTCACCAAGTTAGCCCATTTCATTCCCTGTGAAGGTCTTCCCACGGCCCAAGAGACTGCAGATTTATTCCTCCAACATGTTTTCAGACTACATGGATTGCCCAAGAGTTTGGTCACAGACCGTGGATCCCAATTCACCTCTCGTTTCTGGAAGGCACTACAAAAACTATTGGGCATAGACTCTCGTTTATCTTCAGCTCATCATCCCCAAACGGATGGGCAAACGGAGCGCACCAATGCCACTTTGGAACAGTACCTTCGCTGTTATGTAAACTACCAACAGGACAATTGGGCTTCTCTGTTACCACTGTCGGAATTTGCCTACAACAATGGAGTCCAGGCTTCTACAAAAGAAACGCCGTTCTTTGCAAACTACGGCTTCCATCCACGTTTCTTTCCCCCTGTCATTGAAACTTCAGAAGTTCCCGCAGCAGAAGATTGGCTGCAGGAACTCACAGCGGTGCAACAACTTTTGCTCCAGCAACTGGAACAAGCCAAGGAGGACTATAAACGTCACGCGGACAAACATCGCCAGCCGGGCCCCGAAATCAAGGTAGGAGATCGGGTTTTTCTGTCCACTCGCTTTTTGCCCTCCCATCGCCCTTGCCGGAAGTTAGATGCCCGTTTCATTGGCCCCTATCCAGTGGTGGCGCAATTAAACCCCGTGACTTTCAAGCTCCAACTTCCGCGTTCAATGCGCATTCACCCAGTGTTTCACCGCTCCCTGCTCCTTCCGGCGGATGGTGTGCGGCCAGATGTAGACCGGCCGGCCCCCGTCCCTATTTTGGTGGATGGGGAGGACGAGTTCGAGGTTCAGGACATTTTGGATTCTCGCTTTCACCGCCGCCGCCTGCAATATCTCATTGACTGGGTGGGTTTTGGCCCTGAGGAACGCTCTTGGGAAGACGCCTCCACAGTCCATGCTCCTGATCTAACCCGTCGCTTTCATCAGACCTATCCCGCCAAGCCACGACCTCGCGCCTCGGGGAGAGAGTCCCAGTTTGGGAGGGGCCTTGAGGAGGGGGATAGTGTGATGACTCATGGGCCTTGTAGTCCTGCTCATGACATTGTAATGCCTGATGAAGAAGAAAACTTGGGTTTTTTACCTTCCCAGTCAGAACTGGAATCTTCTCAGCCAGATCTTTCCCAGGCAGATCTGGGAACCTTGCACCTGCAAGAAAGTTGTGTCCCAGAAGTATGTCAAACAAACCCTGAGCCTACATCTCCCGTGTTCTCTCGCCATGAGTTTTGTAAACAACAGAGGGGTTTGGAAGCAGCTTCGCGCAGGAGTGCGAGAATAGCAGCTAAGAATGTACCCAATTAAGTCTGCTTTTCGTGAGAATCTTTAAGGAGTCAAACATCTGGTCTCAGAGTTTAGCTTTCGTTTCTGGTTCCCAGAGAACTGCTTCGGCGGGAAAGTTAGACTCTATATAGGTGTTTTACCCGCGTAGTAACTTCGCGGAGTCAATTCGTCAGCCGCCGGAGCGAGTTGTGTTTGGACAGCGCGCTCCGATTCAAGCCTCGTTCCTGCTCAAGCCTTGCCTTGTTTCCAGCCTTCGCTCCTGTTTCCCAGCCTTTGTTTACCTACGGACCTTGCCTTGTTTCCCAGGACTAAACCTTGCCTTGTTTCACGGATTTTACCAAGTTATTCCACGGACCTTGTTCTTGTTCCTCGTTACCTTGTTCCACGTTTCAAGCCTTGTTTCAAGTATCAAGTTATTTCCTAGCCTTGCTCAAGTTCATGGACTAAAGGACCTTGTCATCTCCCCTCACTTTGCCTGGCAAAGTGAGTGTTTCGGTTATTGGATTACAACTTTGGACCTTAATATTTCATATTGGACATTGTTTCTTTGGACTAATTTTGACCTTTCCTGAAAGGTCTGCTTCTGGACTAACTTTTACATTTGCTTTTACTAACTTTATATATTTCCTTAATAAAGATATTAGATAGAATCTGGCCTCTGCGTATGGTTATTGGTGCTCTGTAGCCTGGGTCGTGACAGTGCCAGAACTTGAAACCCACCAGTTGTCTTCTCCTCTAAACCTGAAAGAACTCAGAGAAGCCATCAAGCGATGTAAGACTGGTAAAGCACCTGGCCTAGATGACTTAATGATGGAGCAAATCAAACACTTGGGGGCCAAAGCTGAAAACTGGCGTTTGAAATTCTACAATCAATGCCTGGCACACAAACAGATTCCCAGAGCATGGAGGAAAACTAAGATAATTGCCATCTTAAAACCTGGTAAAGATGCCTCCAATGCCAGGAACTATTGACCAATCTCCCTCTTACGTCATCTATATAAAGTCTATGAGAGGATGCTATTAAATCGACTAGGACCTGTTATCGAACCCAAGCTTATTGCACAACAAGCAGGTTTCAGACCAGGGAAAAACTGTACAGGTCAAATTCTTCATCTGACTGAACATATCGAGGAAGGCTACGAGAAAGGCTGCATCACGGGAACAGTTTTTGTGGACCTTACGGCAGCCTATGACACGGTGCAACATAGAAAAATGCTGCATATAGTCTACCATATCACCCAGGACTTTGACTTTACAAAAACTGTCCAGACCCTCTTAGAAAACCGCAGCTTCTATGTGGAGTTTCAGGGCCAGAAAAGCAGATGGAGGAGGCAAAAGAATGGTTTACCCCAAGACAGCATTCTTGCACCAACCTTATTTAACATCTTCACGAACGATCAGCCACAACCACCACTCACAAAGAGCTTTATATATGCTGATGACCTTGGCCTTACAACACAAGCAAAAGATTTTGAAACAGTTGAAAAGCAACTCACCAATGCCTTGAAAGATCTCTCCAGCTACTACAAAGAGAACCACCTGAAGCCTAACCCTGCCAAGACACAAGTGTGTGCTTTCCACCTACGTAACCGCGAAGCCAACAGGAAACTGAAAGTTACTTGGGAAGGCCAAGAGCTCGAACACTGTTTCCATCCTAAATACCTTGGTGTCACCTTAGACCGAACACTAACATATAGGAAACACTGCATGAACACCAAGCACAAAGTAGCTGCACGCAATAACATCCTGCGGAAACTGACTGGCAGCGCATGGGGAGCAGACCCACAAGTAATAAGAACCTCAACTGCAGAGTATGCCTGTCCTGTTTGGCACAAGTCTGCCCATGCAAAGCAGGTGGACATAGCACTGAATGAAACATGCAGAATCATCACGGGATGCCTTAAACCTACACCTGTTGATAAACTCTACAAGTTAGCTGGCATTGCCCCTCCTGACGTGCGACGGGAAGTTGCTGCTAACGGTGAGAGAAAAAAGGTTGAACATTGTGAAAGCCACGCACTGCATGACTATCAGCCTCCTCCCAATAGACTCAAATCAAGGAAGGGCTTCATGAGAACCACCACTCCTCTTGATGTTCCTCCAGCAACAGCAAGGGTGTCTCTCTGGGCAGCTAAACCAGGCAACTCTAACTGGATGGCCCCCCAAGAGGGTCTTCCTCCAGGGGCAAACCAGGAATGGGCAACTTGGAAGTCCCTGAACAGACTCAGAAGTGGAGTGGGCAGATCAAAAGACAACTTGGCAAGGTGGCACTACCTGGAGGAATCCTCCACCTTGTGTGACTGTGGAGCTGAACAAACAACTCAGCATATGTATGCTTGCCCACAATGCCCTGCCTCATGTACGGAGGAGGAGTTGTTGCTGTTGCCCGCTTTTGGTCCAAAACTATTTAGTTGCTTGTGATTTCCTTTCTTTTCTATTTTATTTCCATTATTTGAAATGTATTTGCTGTACCAATGCTTTTGACACGAAATAAATAAAACTCGAGAATGGTATTGTACTGAATGTGCAGGAAAAAATCATTTCATTATTCCACTGCTGTCCATTGCTCTATCCTTTTGTTATTTATTCTAAAATAAATATGCAACTCTAATAACTGTAACGATATATGTAACAGGAGGGTAATTAAACAACTAAGCACCGGAGACACAGAAAGCTCAAAAACAATACCAGTTGGAAGTTTTAAAGTGTGGAGAGTCTAAGATCCAGACACGTGGAACCTTCAATTGGTCTATGCAATCTTAATATTGCTTAAAGCATTTCAAATAGATGCTTTTGGATATGTGCAATGCAGCAGGAACACCTGACTTGTAACTTAACATCCTGGCACATCTTTTATTTTCAGTAGACACATATACAATGGAACCTCTACTTCAGAGCATTTTGAGTTAAGAGCTAGCGCCAGAGCAAGAGTTTTGGAAAACCAGAATCTCCATAAGCTTTTGGAGGAAAATGGCACCCACAACTATCTGAAAATCATAACTTTTTGTAGAAGTATGATCTTCCAGAAAAGAGCCAGAAACTCATTTGAGTAAAATCTTCTTTTCAGTGACACATATCCACTTATGCAAGGCAATTTGGCTTTCAGCTCTTAGGCTGATAACCTGATTGTCTCTGATCTGTTAGGAACAGAGATTATACCAACGCACAAAATATAGCAGTTCTTCAGAAGTGTTTTTTTCAGTGCCCAAAAACATCTACTCTCCTGTAAAATATCTTGTTTATATATCATGCTCTCAAGAAACAAAAATAAAATAGACTTAGTTAAAAGTAAGATATCTGGTTTACTCACAATCTTCATGTATTCAGCATACAGGTACATAACTTGTCGATCCAGTTACAAATAGGATTTGAAGTAATTTCTCTGTGCAGATAACACAGGGCATCTTTTTTTACTTTTAACAGTTCAAAGTCTAATAGCATCTCAGTGTTCGAAAATTGAGTCTCTGATCTGAGCAGTCCCAGATCTGATCATGTGGTCTGCAGCCCCTCCCACAACCTCAAGAAACATAGAGTAAAGGGAAAGCTGCATACCAAAACATACATATACAATACAGTAAGCAAACGGAATAATATACAAACAAATTACTAGTGGAGGCTTGAAGAATGTTGCCATTTTGAACAAAGAGTACAGGGCTTTAGAGCTTCAAAGGGAGCAGGCTCAGTGCCTTGTGCTCTTGCCACTTTGGGAGATTGCAGTCTGCTTTGCTCTTATGCGCTTTTAAGAACTTTGGGTCAGTTGATTTTATGTGGCTGTTATTCCTGGCATGTTTGGCTTCATGAAGAGAGAGGGGGGGGGGGAGAGAGCAAGAGAGAGGGAGGGAGGGAGGGAGGGAGGCTGGAATGAGTACAGTATGAAGAAAAGGATGCTTCTTCCTCTTCACTTTGTGCTTTTTGGCCACAACTTTGTGCTTCTACCATTTTAAAGTTGATCTTTCTTTTTTATTGTTCCACGTGAATGTGGAACATTATACATTATTTGCTATTTATAAAGTACATTTTCTTATTGAAAAACACATAACAAAAAATTGGGGTGGGGCTAGACGGATTAATAGCATTTAAATGGGAAAATTCGAGATAGGAGTGATTTGAGTTAAGAGCTCAATTGCAGAACAAATCAAACTCTTAACTTAAGGTATCACTGTACTCTGCCTTTCTCCCTTGGAGACTCAAGGCGGCTAACAATCCCACACATAATAATAATAATAATAATAATAATAATAATAATAATAATAATAATAACAGATGGAAATAACAACTGAAATGATCAGCAAACGAGTGCAAAAAGTCAAGAACTGGACATCGCCTGGTAGTGATCAACTTCATGGATTTTGGCTCAAACATCTGATTAGTTTACATGGAAAAATGGCCCAACAATTCAATGAGATGCTGCAGAAAGGAAGTATCAGTGAATGGCTAACAACTGGAAGAACATACCTGATACAAAAGGATCCTGCAAAAGGAGCAGCACCAGGAAACTACAGGCCAATAACGTGTCTGCCCACTATGTTTAAACTACTGACTGGCATCATAGCTGACAGAATTCAAGACTATCTTGAAGAAAAAAACATCTTGCCAGATGAACAGAAAGGCAACAAACGGAAAAGCAGGGGCACAAAAGACCAGTTATTGATTGACAAAATGATTCTGGAGAACTGTAAAAGCCGAAAAGCTAATCTTCACATGACGTGGATTGACTACAAAAAGGCCTTTGACTCACTCCCACACAGCTGGATCATCAAGTGCCTGGACACCATCGGGATTAGTAAAAACGTTGGCACCTTCATTGAAAACATGATGGAGCACTGGAAAACTGAACTGTTTGTTGGAAATGAAAGCTATGGACTTGTCAACATCAGGAGAGGAATTTTCCAGGGAGACTCATTGTCCCCTCTGCTTTTCATTATTGCCATGATCCCTCTGTCAACAATCTTACAAAAAACAAATCTCGGCTACCAAACATCTAAGAATTCTCACAAAATTTCGCATCTGATGTACATGGATGACCTGAAGCTGTATGGAAAAACGAAAACTGAAATCCAGTCTCTGACTAACACTGTCCGAATTTTTAGCACTGATATCAACATGGAGTTTGGTTTGGACAAATGTTCGACAGTGGCATTGAAGAAGGGGAAAATCATTGAAAGTGAGGGCATAAATATGCCTAATGGCCAAACAATAAAGTGTCACCAGCCAGAGGCCTATAAATATCTGGGCATATTACAGCTGGACAACATCAAGCATGAACATGTGAAGACTGTGGTCAGTAAAGAATACACACAAAGGGTCAGAAAAATTCTCAAAAGCAAGCTCAATGGAGGCAACACCATCAAGGCCATAAACACCTGGGCCATGCCTGTCATAAGATATACTGCTGGCATTATAAACTGGACACAGATGGAACTGGACAATTTGGACAGAAAAACAAGAAAACTCATGACCATTCATCATTCCCTGCACCCTCGCAGTGATGTTGACCGGCTATATCTGCCTAGAAGATCAGGGGGCAGAGGACTCTTACAAGTAAAACAAGCAGTCAAAGAAGAAGAACATGCCCTGGCAGAATATGTAAAGCAAAGTGAAGAACCTGCTTTGATTGAAGTCAAAAATCAGAAACTCCTCAAAGCACAGCAGACAAAAAACCAGTACATGAAAGCCACACTACAAACTAGAGCTGACAGCTGGCACAACAAAACACTGCATGGAAAGTTCCTTGACAAAATTGAAGGAAAAGCTGACAAGGAGAAGACCTGGCTCTGGCTCACGAATGGGACCCTGAAGAAGGAGACAGAAGGCCTGATCCTTGCAGCCCAGGAGCAAGCCATCAGAACAAATGCAATTAAGGCCAAGATTGAAAAATCAGCTGATGACCCAAAATGCAGACTGTGCAAGGAAGCTGACGAAACCATTGATCATCTCCTCAGCTGCTGTAAGAAAATTGCACAGACAGACTACAAACAGAGGCACAACTGTGTGGCCCAAATGATCCATTGGAACTTATGCATCAAGTACCACCTGCCAGCAGCAAAGAACTGGTGGGATCACAAACCAGCAAAGGTCGTGGAAAATGAACACGTAAAGATACTGTGGGACTTCCGAATCCAGACTGACAAAGTTCTGGAACACAACACACCAGATATCACAGTTGTGGAAAAGAACAAGGTTTGGATAATTGATGTCGCCATCCCAGGTGACAGTCGCATTGATGAAAAACAACAGGAAAAACTCAGCCGCTATCAGGACCTCAAGATTGAACTTCAAAGACTCTGGCAGAAACCAGTGCAGGTGGTCCCGGTGGTGATGGGCACATTGGGTGCCGTGCCAAAAGATCTCAGCCGGCATTTGGAAACAATAGACATCGACAAAATTACGATCTGCCAACTGCAAAAGGCCACCCTGCTGGGATCTGCACGCATCATCCGAAAATACATCACACAGTCCTAGACACTTGGGAAGTGTTCGACTTGTGGTTTTGTGAAACGAAATCCAGCATGTCTATCTTGTTTGCTGTGTCATACAACATTGTTGTGTCAATAATAATAATAATAATAATACTTTATTTATACCCTGCTGCCATCTCCCAAAGGAACTCAGGGAGGCTTACAAAGTAGTACACATAACACATAAAATACAATACACCAGCATTTATAAAATCAATGACACACCAATTTAGATAAAAACAACACACAGAAATTAACATAGTTTAGTCATAGTTTTAAAAGCACAATACAAAAGTGAAAAAACAATGAAATAGTACAGCGTGGATAAAAACATATTAAAATATAATAAATACACTTAAAATAGTCTTTAAAACACACAACCCCTTTGCCTAGAACCCCCCCCCCCCACACACACACACACTTCCCCAGCAGCATGCCCTTATCCTTCCCCAAATGGCACATATAGGTCTTGACCTGTCTGCAGAAGACCGGCAGGGATGGGGCCATCCTGGTCTCTTTTGGTAGGGACTTCCACAGCCACAGAACAGCCACAGAAAAGAGTAGATTGGGCCATAGTGAAGTCTGTTAGGTGACTTTCAGGCTGGGAATGTAGACTCATATAACTCAGTTCAATGCAGTTAATCTGCATTCAGAAACTGCATTATATGGCAGTGTGGATTCAGCCCCAGACACACTGACAGTCAGTTATCTCAGGAAGGTGGTCTACATGGCTTGCCTTGAAGAGTAATGGAGGATGCTGACTCATTTCTAGAGTGAAGGAAAAAATCATCTCTGTCCAGTTAGTTTTTTCCAGTGGAGAGGATCAGCAGAGGGGTGATTCTTGCCCTTGAGCACAGGCCGTGAAGTGTCTGGGACCTGCTCTGCTAGTTTAGCAGTTGCTGGGTGACTGCAATGTTTTCTATAAAGCGTACTAATGGTCACTTAGTGTGAGTTTGCTGAATGCTCACTTTTCTTTTGACCCGCTGCCAATGTTTCCACATGGAAAACAACCATGAATGTTATTAGCATGGGATTTCATGCGACTAAATAAAGAACTCTTCTCAACACAAAGGGTTTCCTCTCTGACAAAAGTTTAACTGAAGCAGTTAAGAGGTTTTTTATTTTTTTTTAAAAAAAAACCCATGGCACAATGCCTAATATTTTCTATTTTAAGCCATCTATATATAACACAGTGACTCTCAAGGACTTTTGGTGGTTGTGAATGAACAGCTGGCTACAAAAACTTCGACGCATAACCATATAGGATGTTTTTTGCCTTGTTTTTGCAATATCATGTTCCCGAGCCATATTAATGTCTTCCTGCTCAGGGAGTTTCCCAGACCAAGAGAAATAATATGATGGAGAGGGGGGTGAAGTAATAACTACAGTTGTTGACAGGCTGATGTTAAGGTTTTTTCTAATGTTAGTCTTGTGAGGGCATGAACCCCAAAGAGAATATTTTTCTTGGCATTTGTAGTCCTCTCAATCAGTTTTGTGGTCAATTTCCAGCAGATGTTGACCACAGAGTCACACTAGGGGACCTAGAGATTCCTGGAGATGTGTTGTCTCGGGTGAAAAATAGTATTTGTGGTTCTTCCACTCTCTTCACTTTGTGAAGAGAGAAAGCGGAATGTAAATAAAGAAATAAATAATAATAGATATCCTGTGCACCTAACCCAGGAGACTGTGGAGGGTTGACTACAAAGTGACTTAGATGAAAGAGGAGAAAACACATTTTTCATAACCCTCACCTTGCAATCACAGACCTTGGACCTTCTCTCACAGTGGAGATTTTGAAATCACTTATGTGCTGAGTGTTGGATTTTTTTTTATATCATGTCAGAAGCGACTTGAGAACATACTGCAAGATGCTTCTGATGTGAGAGAATTGGCCATCTGAAGAGACATTGTCCAGGGGACAATGTGTTACTGGGAGGCTTCTCTCATGTCCCCACAAGCTAGAGTTGACAGATGGAAGCTCACCTTGTCTCGCGGTTAGCAACCCAACCTTCAGGTCAGCAATTCACAAGTGTTTAACCTTGGAGTACCATTGTATTGACAAGACATTGTCTTGAGACTATATGCATCTAATGGAGCATTGATATGGTAACATGCATGGGTGGATTGATGGATGGGTGGATGGATGGATACGGATGGATAGATATTATATAGCTTCGTATAATAATATACCAGATTTTTTTTTCATGTTAGGAGCAACTTGAGAAACTGCAAGTCGCTTCTGATGTGAGAGAATTGGCCGTCTGCAAGGATATTGCCCAGGGGACGCACAGATGTTTTGACATTTTTACCATCCTTGTGGGAGGCTTCTCTCATGTCCCCACATGGGGAGCTGGAGCTGACAGGGGGAGTTCATCTGCGCTCTTCCCAGGTTGGATTTAAATGGCAACCTACAGGTTAGCAAGCCAACCTTCAGGTCAGCAGTCCTGCTGGCACAAGGGTTTAACCCATTGCACCATCGGGAGCTGTGTGCATTCTTCAACTGCAGTCTATAAAATGGTGCAAGTAGACATTTGAACAGTTTCATAGGTAATAAGCATGGAATTTTATTATAAAAAACACTATAGTCCACTTAAGGAAACAATTACAAAAATAGCCTACAGACTTCCTAGATATAAGAAATCTTCCCACGGGAAGAAACCTATTTATTTAAGACTGTCTCTTCGATTAGCATGGTTATCTCTCGGCATCTATGTAATAAATAAGGCTAAAGTGAGGCATATCATCTAAAAGTTCAACCAAATGATAGAACTACAATATTCTCGCCCTCCTTCATACAGATGCTATATCCATTCCAATATAGTACCCATTTCTACAGTTCACTTTTAAGTAACTGGGAAAAAAAAGAATAGAAAAATGCTTTTGGAGACATTAGTCCTGATAAAGAAATGATGAATGTATTATTATTCCTTTCATGGCCACTTTTGTTTTTGGACCTTGATGCCATTTGGCTCCTTTCAATTCTCAGTGTGTCCAGTGCACCTGGATATGATTCACTGCAGGAACAGGAAGTGTGGGCAAATGTGATGTAATTTTTCCATGGTGAGAAGATTAGCATCCTCATCTATGGAGCCGATTATAAGAACAATCATTGCATTGTGAAAAGGAGTGGGGATAACAACGTGCTTTGGAATAATAATGAGAGAAAGAGGAAAAGGCTGGGGTTAGGGTTTGTGTACCTAATTTATTTTTATGCTAATCAGCCATTACATCAACCAACGACAAGATGAGAAATCAATATCTAACATAATATTCTGTGTCTGTTCTCCAGCTGAATGGGAACATTAGCACCCATGCTTCTCCTAAGCTCCAAAAAACATGTTTGCAGAACAATGAGAATAATCAGAAGGCCAACTATAGCATACAGTAAATTAACCTGCATCACTCTCCCTTTGCTTGTCTGAGTTTGAACAGGAGCTGCAGGGATCAGAAACCCTTTTGCTTCACGCTTTGGATCTGGTATCTTTTGGATATTCCTAAGGACTGTTCTTTTAAAAAGTACAAACACAACAGGACTAAATACCAATAGACATCTCAGCATCTCAGGATGTAAGACATCACAAAAGAAATAAGCCTGCAAATTTTCTTTACTGAGAAGACAAACCAATCAATGCCAAAAGGAAACATATAAATCCTGTGAAAAATATTTGCTTCCACCAAAAAGGTACAACATGTGTCAGGCTTCACAGGGACATTTGGTAGGGATGCAAAGACAATGCCTTTTCAGTGGCGGCTTCTAAGATTTGGAGAGCCTTTCTTGGGATGGTGAGAACCACCTGCATTTCTGATATCAGTGCCTCCTGTTTTGAGGCAAGGCAAGTTAAATAATAATAAGTATAAAATAAATAATAACAACAATAATTGCCATCTTTATCAAAAGGCCTTTGCAGACTGGATGTTGTTGAGGAAGTTACTTTTATTCGGTTGTTGTTCTATTTTTAAGTGTTCTCATTTAAGGCAGTTTTTAACATTGTTTTTAATGTAACCGTTTAATAAATATTAAATAATAATATTTTTATTTATTACCCACCCCTTCTTTCAACTCAAGGAGGAGCACAACATAGTTAAATACAGCTGTAATAACACATATTAAAACATAGTGAAAATGCAACCATTAAAACATAGTATATTCAAACATACACATATTAAAATACATGAGATCTAAGTTAAAACAAAATAAACATAGAATATAAATCAAATATCATGACTGAAAGTTGACTGCTGGAAAAGATGGGTCTTTAATTGTGTCTTAAATTTGGACAGCTCATTCAGCTCATTCCATAGCCTTTTTGGGGCGGCCACTGAAAGGGTCTTCTGGGTCACGGTTGCCAGTTGGGTTCTAGCTGGTTGGAGTAAGTGTCCCTCTGAAGACCTCAGTGTTTGGGGTGGATTATACAGGAGAAGGTAATCCTGTAGGTAACCTGGACCCAAACCATGTAGGGCTTTAAAGGTCAAAACCAACACTTTGTATTTTGCCCGGAAACTAATTGACAGCCGGTGGAATGATATTAGAATAGGTGGTTTTCTTCGTATCAGGAGCAACTTGAGAAACTGCAAATCACTTCTGGTGTGAGAGAATTGGCCGTCTGCAAGGACATTGCCCAGGGGACACCCAGATGTTTTCCCATCCTATGGGAGGCTTCTCTCATGTCCTCTCATGGGAAACAAGAGCTGACAGATGGGAGCTCACCCCACTCCCCAGATTCGAACTGCCAACCTTTTGGTCAGCAGTCCTGCAGGCATAAGGGTTTAACCCATTGCACCACCAAGGGCTCTGTTAGGATAGGTGTAATATACTCACTCCTAGATGTTCCTGTAACTAGTCCGGATGCCCTGTTTTGAACTAATTGGAGTTTCCGAACTTGGTACAGAAGTACCCCAATATAAAGTACATTGCAGAAGTCCAACCTTGAGATTACCAGCCCTTGCACTACCATCTTTAGGTCCTCCAATTCCAGTTTACATTGCAATTCAATTTTAAATGCCTGTGTATTTTAGATACATGGTACAGTAGAGTCTCACTTATCCAACATAAATCGACTGGCAGAATGTTGGATAAGCGAAAATGTTGGATAATAAGGAGGGATTAAGGAAAGGCCTATTAAACGTCAAGTTACGTTATGGTTTTACAAATTAAGCACCAAAACATCATGTTTTACAACAAATCGACAGGAAAAAGCAGTTCAATACACGGTAACGTTATGTAGTAATTACTGTATTTACAAATTTAGCACCAAAACATTGCAATGTATTGAAAACATTAACTACAAAACTTTGGCTACTAACAAATTGACTACAAATAAAGATAGAATTGCATAAAATGAACTTACAGTAACAACATTGTCGGAAATTAAATCCGTAAAAAGTTCAGTCCTTGCTACCTAGAGAAACAGCTGTGGATCCAGGTGGGAGGCAGACTGCGTTGGATAATCCAGAACATTGGATAAGCGAATGTTGGATAAGTGAGACTCTACTGTATTTAATTGTTAAACCCTCCTGACTCCTAGCAGTTTTTTTCTGGGAGCAGGAGAAGGTAACACCACACAGCTTATTTCCAATGTTTTTACTGCCACAGGCTAATTGCTTTCTCTCCAGAAAATGGGGAAAAGGAATATTTTTTGCTACAGAAACTAAACTTTAAAGCAGAACAGGTCTCAAAGGGAAAGGGCAGATTAAAGTTTCAGATGGTAGCAACTTTCCAAAATTTCGCAAGTAAAAACTGGGATAAATTTGGCCAAAGAACATCAGAGGTGGTCACGGCTGGACAGTTTATGAATAAAGAAGGGTGGCAACCTGCATCGCAGAACGAATGCCATTTGATACCACTTTAATTGCCATGGCTCAATACTAAGGTATCATTTGGTGATGCGCCAGCACTCTTTGGCAAGGAAGGTTAAAAACCTGGTAAAACTAAGGCCCCTTCTACACTGCCCTATATCTCAGGATCCGATCCCAGATTGTCTTCTTATCCCAGATTATCTGGAAATGGAGACTCATATAATCTCTAGTTAAAAACAGATAATCTGGGATCAGATTCCAGGAAATAGGACAGGATAGATCCAGTCTTTAACGCCTATGATTCTATAGCATGCAGCTATAGCAGTTCAACTGGTGTCCAACTGCATTCATTGTGTATTGTAGATGCACTTGAGGTTGTAGAGATTTGCTTGTGCTTGAATGTACTGAAAAAGGCAAGACTCTCCCCTCCTCTCAAAGTTAAAATTTGCACTTTGAAATCAATCTGTCACAATTGAAGAAAGCTGAAGGCAAAGGGTGAAAGTGGGATGGAGAGAGACATTTTAAAAATCCAGCCAACAATGTGGAACTGAAGTTTAATTCAGAAGGTGCCTAGGACAGAAATCATAACCCTGTCCATTTATCCCACATGGAAAATGTCCTGTAACAATGGCATTCAGTAAAAAGAACTCAGACCGCATCTACTCAAAGCAACTGGCAAACATTTTTTTTCATTCTATGTTGCTTAAATTATGTTCTGAGTCATAATGTACAAATGGTCTGATGGTAACCATAGCTACTTGGAAATAGGTTCCCCTTGTGTTAAGTTAGGCTTACTCTGAGGCAGTTACGGTTAAGACGGGAGTTTCTGCCAGATGGTAGTTCACTCTGGATGGATTGAATAAAGTCTATCAGGTCAAGATTTTGCAAGGCAACTAACCAGTTTCACAAGTGTTTTTCCTAATGCCGGTTATGAACCTGTGAAGCCCTATTTGACTTGGATCTGGGCTATTTGAAGGACTGTATTCTCCCATATGACCTTGCTTGAGTTTTGAGGTCTTAATCCTCAGGAGTACAGATAGAAGAGATGTGGGAAATGGTTTCTTCAATGACTGTTGGCGGCTTCCAAATCCTTGACCTCCCTAGTAAGCAAGGCCAAGCTGATTGTTTCCTTGTCTTTCAGGCAGAAAGCAAGATCTTTTTTTAAAAAAAAGAAAACAAATCTCAGAATGATTTTGGCAACAACCCTGTTACTAAGGAAAGGACTTTTAACTGCAGTTGGCCTCCAGATTTGTGCGCTTGATCTTTATGGAGTTATTTACAGATTTGATTAAAATATTCTCTTTGGGAAACCCTAGTTATTCTAGTTATTCTACTCATTTTCTTCCAGACATGATCATAAAATCACACCGGACAACCTAGAGATTCCTAGAGACAACAACTCTGCAGGAATCTCTAGATTCTTCAGTGTGAGTCTATAGTCAACTTGTTAGATGTTCTCCATAAGGTCATGCAGGACTAGATTCCAAGACAGCTGTTCTCTCGTGTTTTAAAAAAATGTTTGTTCATGGTTTCCCAACATTTCCTTGGGTCCTGTGTCTCCCGAGCCTGGAGTATCCCTTCCCCAAAACAGGCCCCCAACTGGAAACAGTCACAATGGCCATCCCACGTTCCCTGAGCTCAAGTGGTCTAGTGATATGGGATAGCAGTCTCTTTCCCTTTCACCTCTGTGTCACGTGGTCTCCAGATGCAATGCAGCACCTACTTTCCCCCCATCATCTGCCCTCACAAGGAACTCTGGGGAGGCGAGATGTCCTCCTCCTCTCCGCTCACTGCTTCATTGCTCTGTTTGATGTCAGGGAAAAGGTAGGTGCCACATCACAGCTGGAGACTGTCGCAACATTGGGGGGGGGGGGGGATCTAAGGTGGATGTCCTGTGATACAATCCATGACTTTTCCTGCTGGAGGGTGGGGACTCCTTCCTGCCTCCGAAGTGGCAGGGAGCGTCCCTGGGCAGACTCTTCACCATCACTACCACCACTAATAATAAAAATACATTTTATTTATTACCTGCCTCTCCTGGTGGCCCAAGGCGTGGTACAACAAAGTCAAAAACATATAAACATAAAGTGCAAACAATAAATTACATAACAACACAAAAATATAAACATTTGCACCAAACACAGATACAGAATTGACAGTAGCAACAGAATGTAAACCAAATTCCTTGGTGGCTACTTCTTCAACTGGTGAGATTTCTTTGATAGGTTTTAGCTTTTTGTCTCGCCAGGCATGGACTCTCGGCAGTTCGCTACCAGGTCTCATTATCCGCTTATCAGATCTCAGTATCCATGTATTTGGTTTGGATCTCACTATCCACAAACCACTCTAAATCGCTCGACTTCAACTCTGCTGCCACAATTTGGAAGAGGAGAAGTGTAAACACCATAGCAGAATATGAGGCTAGTTCAAAGCTGCATTTTTGACCCCTAGAGATGGTCCCAAAGGCAATTTGAAAGTTGACTGGGTAGGCCTGCCAAAAGCAATGAGTCTTTGCCTTTTAAATTCCGACAGTCCGTTTAGCTTCCAGCAGGTCATTCCACAGTCTTGGGGCAGCTGATCAAAAGGTCCTCCAGGTGACGGTTGCCAGTTGGGTTCTGGCTGGTTGGAGTAAGCGTCCCGCAGAAGACCTCAGTATCCTAAAGGGCTATTGTGCAGGAGGTGATCCTGTAGATAACCTGGACCCAGACCATGTTAAGGCTCAGTGTAGATGTGTCTGTTGTGTTGTTGGACTCAAATTACCACCAGTCCTGAACATCTTCTACCAATGGATTCCTCAAATTTGAAGAAGAAAACAAAATGACATCTTCCCTATGCTCTTTATGCAAATAGTATATTTTTGGTGTTGTTGAAGGCTTTCATGTCCAGAATCACTAGGTTGCTGCGAGTTTTCTGGGCTGTATGGCCATGTTCCAGAAGCATTCTCTCCTGACATTTCACTCACATAATAATAATAATAATAATAATAATAATAATAATAAAACTTTATTTATACCCCGCCACCATCTCCCCAATGGGGACTCGGGGCGGCTTACATGGGGCCACGCCCAAAACAATACAATGTAAACAGCATATAAAAGAACAGCACACCACAATACAGTAAACAATACAGTAAATAATATCCATTACAAAATAAAACAAGGAGACAATAAAAACAAGGGCAGACCACATGAACATTAAGTTAAAACTCGGGGTGAGAAAGACATAAAAATAAAAACCACAGCGAACAGGGTCATAAGGGAGTGGGGTATTCTGGAGGTTAGATATTAGGGGGAGCAACGGAAAAGAAATATAAAATGGTTACTCTCCAAAAGCGCAGCGAAAGAGGCATGTTTTCAAGTCTTTCTTGAAGGCTGCTAGTGTGGGGGCTTGCCTAATCTCCGCGGGCAGAGAATTCCACAATCGGGGGGCCACAGCAGAAAAGGCCCTCTATGGCACATCTATGGCAGGCATCCTCAGAGGTGTGAGGTCTGTTGGAAACTAGGCAAGGGGGGTTTATATATCTGTGGAAGGGAGAAAGAACACTTGTCCACAGATATATAAACATTCCTTGCTTAGTTTTCCAATATATCTCATAACCTCTATATATATCTGTCCAGGCTGGGAGAAAGAACTCTTGTCTGTTTGAGGAAAGTGTGAATGTTAAAATTGGCCACCTTGATTAGCACTGAATAGCCTTACAGCTTCAAAGCTTGGCTGCTTTATGCCTGGGGTTCTTTCTCCTACCCTAGACTTTCCACAGATATATAAACTCCACTTGCCTGGTTTCCAATAAATCTCACAACCTCTGAGGATGCCTGCCATAGATGTGGGCAAAATATCAGGAGATAATGCTTTGAGAACATGGCCATACAGCCCAGAAAACTCGCAGCAACACAGTATATTTTTTCTAGACCTAGTCATTCCACCAAGAAATTGACTAACGCAACCCATAATTCTCAAAGGGTCATGAATCCTCAGTTCTATTAAATTTATCACAACGGCTTTAAGCTATGGGATAGCTTATCTGTTTCGTGACTTCAAACATATTCCTACATACTGTATAAGAAAGGAACAAGTATGTCCAAGTATGTGGACTCAATATCCTTTCTAACAAAATAGGATTTTTTTTCTATTTAAGGTAATGATCCTCAGAAGATGATCAATAAAATTCCTGCTAATTTTGAAAATACTCATCAGGTTATGTTAAAAGTACCCAGGCTTTCATTTGATTTTTTATTTATTTTTTGCTATCTATCGATCATCTATGTATCTATCTATCCACATAATAAAAGTGAAAATTTGCATGTGTGTATGTGGCAGGGATGTCCACTTACACAGACAGACTCCGGTCTCCACAAACAGCTTTAACTCAGTGCTTGGGAGCTACCAAAGCCCTTCCTCCAAGGACATTGCAGGTTACAGTGAGCGCCACATCCAAGTCTTCCTTCTCTCTCAATTGGTGTAGAATTTGAATTACCTCACCCACTGCCTCTCCCTTAACCCTTTCCTATTCTTTTCTATGGCACACAGCAACTGAACATACTAGAACAGTGGTTGCCAATGTTTGGACCTCCAGGTGTTTTGGACTTCAGCTCTTCCAGTTTCTAACAGCTAGTAAACTGGCTGGGATTTCTGGGAGTTGAAGCCCAAAACACCTGAAGGCCCAAGGGTTGGGAACCACTGTACTAGAGAGAGGTTTGGGGAGAATTCACCATAATTTGTAGGAGTTGTAGCGACTGGGATGTATATATAGTTCACCTGCACTCTAAGAGCACTCTGAACCCCACCAACGATGGACCTGCAACTAACTTGGCACACAGACCCAACACGGCCAACTTTGCATACTGGTGCGGTTTGGGGGTGATTGACATTGGCATCAGGGAATTATAGTTCATCTGCATTCAGAAAACACTGAACCCAGCGGATCACAAATCTGGACCAAATTTGGCACACAGACCCAAGATGGCCAACTGTGAACACTGACAGTTTGGGGAGGACTGACCCAAGATTTTTGGGAATTGTAGTTCACATCCTTATGCATTTTCTAATGGGCTGAACCCCTGGAAGTTCATGCCAAATATTATTTTTATTAAAATGATTTTAAAATATTTTTAATTTAAGTAAATTATTTTTAAGGTAACATTTCTTTTTGTTGCTATTGTAACAGATACAGCAGCCATTACGAACAGCCATGTGTGCAATTGAAGGTAATGGACGAAGTGTTGTCGAAAGCTTTCATGGCCGGAATCAGTGGGTTGCTTTGTTTTCTGAGCTGTATGGCCATGTTCCAGAAGCATTCTCTCCTGACGTTTCGCCCACACCTATGGTAGGCATCCTCAGAGGTTGTGAGGTCTATGGAAAATAGGCAAATGGGGTTTATTTATCTGTGGAATAATGTCTAGGGTGGGAGAAAGAACTCTTGTCTGCCTGAGGTAGGTGTGAATGTTGCAATTGGTCAGCTTGATTAGCATTGAATAGCCTTGCAGCTTCAAAGTGTGGTTGATTCCTGCTTGGGGGAAATCCTTTGTTGGGAGGTGTTAGCTGGCCCTGATTGTTTCTTGTCTGGAATTCCCCTGTTTTCTGAGTGTTATTCTTTATTTACTGTCCTGATTTCAGAGGGTTTTTTTTTTATAACAGTGGTTGGACGAAGCATCAGATTTCATTAGCTGTGCAAAAGACAATTCCTGGCGCAGAGGAAACAGCGACAGCGGGTTTATTGATAGGGCTCAGGAGAGGAGCTGCCGCTATTTCTGGAGCCTTGCGAGGGCATGGCTGGTCAGGCGTTTTAATTTTGGCCGCTAAGCCCCCGTGAAAGCCATACACTCCTTGGCTTTGAAGGGTGGTTGCTTGCTCCCAGCATATTTCCTCCGCATGGCGGACTCAAGGTCCTTATCTGCGGCTCGCATTCCTCCCCTGAAGACTTTGACCTTCCTTCCTGTGCTGCTTGGTGGCAACAGCAGCAGCAGCAGCGACTCAGCATGCATAGCAAACCCGCCTTTCTCCCCCGCTTGCTTTTCCCTCCCGCTTTGCAAGGAGGAGCAGCACGAGACGGTGCCTGACTCCCTCCCTGGCCCTCGCTTCCGCACTGTCTCGTGCCTCGCCCTGGCTCCCAGGGAGGAGCCGCTTTTGCGCATGTGCGAGAGAAAGAGGAGCGGGGAGGGGAAAAGGTGGGGGAGAAAAAGAACGAGGGAGGAGCTGCTTTTGCGCATGTGCGGGAAAAGGAGAACGCGGTAGGGAGAGAGGGAGGAGGGGTTGTAGCGGCGTCCCTATGGCGACAGTGACGTCAGCTCACCCTGGATCTAATTGGAGGAAACCCCGTGGCCCCAGCTGCCGCAAGCACTAGCCAACCGAGCTTGGACCCTGCTGGTTAAGCTACTCCTGTCCGCGGCCGCGCGCACAGGCCACGATTGGTCGCCTGGGACCAAGGAGGCGGGGCTCGGGCAAGGATCGGCATTTCGATTGGCCGATCAGCGAGAGCGCGGGTCCTGCCGCGGAGAGGGCTCGCGCTTTGTGCCAACGCCCTGTAGCAGCGGCGCTGTGCGACGGGAGCGGCTTTCTGTCTCTCTCTCTCTCTTCCTCCCCCGCCCTCCTTCCTCTCTCCTCTCCTCTCTTTCCTTCCGTCCCTTCCTTCTCGGAACAGAGTCGACTGAGCAGAATTAAGGCGCGCGCCGGCTCGGCCTTGCGCCCCCTCAGCAGCAAGAGCAGCAGCAGGTGAGGGAAAGAGGTCGAGAAGGAGAAGCAAGGGAGGGAGAGAGAGGGCGCGAGGGCACGTCCTCCCCGCCGCGCGTGGCCTCGCCTCGCCTCGCCTCATCGCGGTGGCGTCCATTTTGTGCAGGACGGAGGAGCGAGCCGCTGAGGGAAGAGCCAGCCAGAGGGAGGGAAGGGAGGGAGAGGCGCCGCCGCCGCCGCCATTTCGCACCGGCCTTTCCTGGAAGGCAAGGGAGGCGCCCTGGTCGAATGGGCCTTTGCTTCCCTGTTCGCTCCCCCCTCCGCCTCCTTCCCTTCCTGCCGCCCTTCCGGAGGGGAGGTGGAGGAGCCCTTCCCTTTCTTCCCATTATCCCTCCTTCCTTTGTACCTCCTTCCTGAGCCCCTTCTCTTTGCCGTTTTTCTTTTCCCCTTCTTTTCTTACCTCCCTTCCCCCCTCTCTTTTCTTCCCTTCCTTTTGGGGGGAAGAGGAGAAGCAATGGGGGATGATGTATTGTCGAAGGTTTTCATGGCCGGAATCACTGGGTTGCTGTGAGTTTTCCGGGCTGTATGGCCATGTTCCAGGGCCTTTCCACACAGCCCTATATCCCAGAATATCAAGGCAGAAAATCCCACATTATCTGAATGTGGACTCAGATAACCCAGTTCAAAGCAGATATTGTGGGATTTTCTGCGTTGATATTCTGGGATATAGGGCTGTTTGGAAGGGCCCCTAGGAGCATTCTCTCTACCGAATACCATGCAGCTGTGAACAAGTCTACATTAGGACCACTAGACGCAGCATTGCCTAGACACGAAGCAAGGAACATGAAAGGCACTGCAGACTAGTCCAACCAGAGAAGTCAGCCATGGCAGAGTACTTGATGAACCAACCTGGACACAGCATTTTATTTGAAAACAGAAATGCTGGACAACTCTAACTACCACTATGCCAGGCTACACAGAGAAGCCATTGAAATCCACAAGCATGTGGACAATTTCAACAGAAAGCAGGAATCCATGAAAACGAACAAAATCTGGCTACCAGTATTTTAAAAAACTCTAAAAATCAGGACAATAAATAAAGAGCAACGCCCAGAAGACAGGGGAATACCAGACATGAATAAATCAGGGCCAGCTAACACCTCCCAACAAAGAATTTCCCCAGGCAGGAAGCAGCCAGCCATTGAAGCTGCAAGGCCATTCAGTGCTAATCAAGGTGGCCATTTGCAACGTCCACGCCTGCCTCAGGCAGTCAAGAGCTCTTTCTCCCACTCTGGACAAATAACCCAGCTCAAAGCAGATATTGTGGGATTTTCTGCCTCAATATTCCATTGTTTCCAGCAGATTCCTCAACTTGTGAGGATGCCTGCTATAGATGTGGGAGAAATGTCAGGAGAGAATGCTTCTGGAACATGGCCACACAGCCTGGAAAACTCAACAGCAGTGCAAAATAGTTTTATTTCTTGCCTGCCTCTCCTCAGTTTCGATAAATAGATCTACAGGGCATTCATTGACTTTTTTTTTCACATGCCTTTTGGTTTTCCTAATAAAATAATAGAATCATTAAGAGTAATCCATTACAGTTACAAAGAAATGGTGTCTTTCAACCAAAAGTTTGAAAGAAATGTACTGAGATACTATGGCTAGTTTCCTGTTCAACACCTATGATAATCCTAACTGCTGGGAATTCATGTTTGTGGTCATGAATAACTGAATGCGACTCCAAAAATCTACATTAATTGAAACATTTCTGAGGGTGCTTTCACACAGTCCTATAACCCAGAATATCAAGGCAGGAAATCCCACAGTATCTGCCATATATTCCAGTTCAAAGCAGTAAATGTGGGATTTTATTCAGCTGTGTGGAAGGGGCCTAAGGTGCTAGAGATTGAAGCACTGGACAGTAACATCTATAGCATGCTGCAATTCATGTGATATATTAGGTCAAGGAGGGGTCTCCATCTCATTTCTCCTTACCACCTCCTTTCTCTTCTCCTCTTTCTTCCTCTCTTCTTTCTCATCTTCCCTTCTTTCCCCCATTTTCCTCTTTCCCTTCTTCCCCTCCCAGTCTCCTTTCCCTCCTTTCTGCGGACAAAGATTTCACACCTTGGGTGTGCCCTCCTCTTTCTCCTCCCTCCCTTCTTTTTCTCCCTTTCACCCACTTCTGGGGCCCTTCCACACACCTTTAAATCCCAGAATATCAAGGCAGAAAATCCCACAATATCTGCTTTGAACTGGGTTATCTGAGTCCACACCGCCATATCATCCAGTTCAAAGCAGATATTGTGGGATTTTCTGCCTTGATATTCTGGGATATAGGCATGTGTGGAAAGGCCCCTGGCTTCTCCTGTCGGCCCCTCTTTTTGGCTTTGTTCCTCTTCCTCATTTTCTTGCTTTCCCTGCTAGGTTTACCCACATCAGGGTGCATCTACACTGCAGAGTGAATGCAGCATGACACCCCCCCTTTAACAGCCATGGCTCAGTGCTGTGGAATCCAGGGTCTATAGACTGGTGAGGCACCTGCCCTCTTTGGCTGAGGGCCCTTCCACACAGCTATATAAACCAGAATATCAAGGCAGAAAATCCCACAATATCTGCCTTGAACTGGGTTAGCGGAATCCACACTGCCATATAACCCAGGTCAAAGTAGATAGTCTGGATTTTATATGGCAGTGTAGAAGGGGACAATTTATGGTTTTCTACTGACAGTAATTGACTCAAAATCTTCAGTCTTCTGAGGGCCTTTCCACACAGCCATATAACCCAGAATATCAAGGCAGCTGTGTGGAAGGGCCCCCAGAATATCAAGGCAGATCATCCACAATATCTGCATTGAACTGGGTTATCTGAGTCCACGCTGCCATATATTCCAGTTCAAAGCAGATAATGTGGGATCTTATTCAGCTATGTGGAAGGGGTCAGAGATGGCTAAAGACCCGGTAAAAGGGCAACACCCAGGAGTCCACAGGATCAAGCCATACCAGGCAAAGGAGGGGTGTCTACTGCGTTAATTCAGCAGTGTAGACGCAGCCTTAAGTCTCTCCCCCACTCGGCCTCCCTATTCTGGCCCCGCATGCCTCTGACGCCCTTCTGCACATGTCTTGCATTCTTATTAAAGGCTGCCGTTGATTTTGAAGGCTTGATTCTTATTTCTGCAAATAGCACTCCCTCTCCCCCCCTCAAAATGACTTGATCTCTTCACTTCTGATTTACAGAAGAAGAGGCTAAGTATCTTTCTGATGCTGTTGAATTGCAGCTCCCATCCTTTACGGCTAATGATGCTGAGTAGAATTGATTGGAACCACAGTTCAACTGCAACATCCAGAAGGGCACATTTTCCAATCCTAAAGTAGGGATCTCTGCCCTGATCACTGTTTCTAAGCATTGTGGGTGTATCTGCACTGCACAATTAATGCAGTTCCACATTACGTTAAGGGTCATGGCCCAGTGCTATGGGATCCTGGGAGTTGCGGTTTTATAAGGTCTTAAGCCTTCTCTGTCCGAGGTGTCTGGTACCTCACCAAACCACAACTCTCAGAATTTTACAGCACTGAGCCACTGTCCTTAAAGTAGTGTCAAACTGCATCAGTTCTACAATGTAGATGCAGCCTTAATCCCAGCAACACAGTTTGAAGCTGTATTGTATGGATCTACTCCAGACCTGCACAACCAGTGACCCTCAAAGTGTTTTAGTCTTCATCATTTTGACCATTGGACAGCGCTAGGGCTCCTGGGAGGTGGATTCCCAAACATCTGGAGGGCCACAGATGGTGCCAGTCTAGTGTACATTGATTATATAGTGCAGATTCAAACTGTATTATGTGGCAATGGAGATCTGATTGCTATCTTAGGATGGATCTACACCGCCATATAATCCAGTTCAAAGCAGATAATCTGGATTGTATATGGCAGTGTATATGGGACCTTAGGTAAGCCTCAGGGAGGATGATCATTTGACCTTTTCTGAAGCTATGTTTGTTCTATTCTTGCATTTACATTGGCAACACTTCACTGCTGCTATTCTCACTGGCCTGATTTCCCGCATCCATAGTAGCTCCTCCAGTTGCTTTGAGCAATTGCTTACTTGGAATAAGCGCAAGTTTCAGAACATCTCCTTGTCTTTGCAGGTTTTCTGGTGCCTTCTCTTGACTGTGTGAAAGGCCTCTCTCCTCCCCAAGTTAGTTGTCTCACTGCTTTTACTGCTACTGGCCAACATGGAGAAGACCGAGATGATCCAGAAGGCCAAGCTGGCTGAGCAGGCGGAGCGCTATGATGACATGGCTACCTGCATGAAGGCAGTGACAGAACAGGGAGCTGAATTGTCCAATGAAGAACGCAATCTGCTTTCTGTGGCGTACAAGAATGTTGTAGGGGGGCGGCGCTCTGCTTGGCGGGTGATCTCTAGCATCGAGCAGAAAACTGATGGCAATGACAAGAAGATGCAGCTTGTCAAGGACTACCGAGAGAAAGTGGAATCTGAGCTTAAGTCCATCTGTACTACGGTTCTGGTAGGTTGGTTTCATCTTGCATATGATTAAACTGCTATCCATATGATAGAGAATTAAATGGAAGAATCCCTCTTTGCTATTCATTAATTGTGTTTTATGTCTTACCCAAAGAGACAGTTTTGAACAGGCTGATAGAAAATATAGAATTTCATAGTGCTGTGCTGTTGGAAATTTTAAATTGGCCAATAGAAGCTTAGTTCTAATTCATAGAGCAACTTCTAATGACTTTTCACCTACTAGCTTGTATTGCTGTTGCCTGTGCATTACTATATTATCTTTTAGACTGTTTTGAGAACATCTACTAGAAATAATGGCGAACAAGCAAGGGAATAGTCATGTCAGGAGATGATTGTGAAAAAAAAAGCAAATACTGCCTACTGTAACAACCCAAAATATAGGCAATAGGCATGCTGCGATAACAAAACTCATAGCATTTTATATTTTGAGTATATTTTATTTTTATTAAACATGTTTCTATGATGATTAAAGAGTATGACTTTGGCAGTTACTGCTTTTTTAGTTTTCCACACCTGGGGCCCCATGCCATTCTTGCTAAGTATCATGTGCTTAATAGATTATATAGAGTACTGATTTGACATTATTTCCACACTATTTTACAATTGTCTATTTTAACTGAAAAGTAAACTTTTTAATTGCAGGAAACATCGTATTACTGCCAGAAGGGGTTTAAATAGTATTTCTTCAAGTATGGGTTTACTATAAAAATGTGGATTTGAAGGAATACCCTTGATACACATACATGCACATATATACAGTAAACACATTTTGAATTATTTTGACAGAGTAATACCTAATAAACACAAGAAAATTAAGAGAATATTTTCTAAATATATACTCTTGGATAGACGGTCATGAAACTTCAAGGCTGACCTTATGCTTTCAAAATTATTTTTATATTCTCTTTAATTTTTAAAAGCATATACTTGGGTCTAATACATTTTAACAAACTGCTGTGCGTCCATATTTGCCCACAGGTACGAAGATAGCATGTCAAGTTGTTACTTGATTATTGTAATGCAGGCTAGTATTCATGCACCACACATTTTGCAGCAGTTGAGGAAATACACCACTGCTAAGTTTTGGTTTAAATGCTTTAATTGTGTTCTTTTAGGCTTAAAAGGAATGATTAAGGTTTTCAGTAGCATCAGTACATAGTAATTGAACCCTTCCCCCCAAAAAAGATTTTATTTGCAGTATAGATAATAAAGGAGTAAAAATTGAGTTGTGTTTTTTTTTTTTAAAAAAAAGCAAACTGGTACTAAAAAGGTAACATTTCGTTCAACTAGAAAATATTTGATTTTATTAAGTTAAGTGCTGATACTAGAGACTATTGAGAACTTGAAAGGCACCTGCTTTTTTCTGATGTTTAATATAACAGTAATAAGGATGCCAGTTGGGTTTTGAGTGCCCCAAGGGTAAAGCACCATTACCAAAAAACCTATCTCTCCTAATTGCATCCCAACACGTTTCTGATAATGAGGACACCAAAGAGAGGGTGGCCTCAGATGTTCATTGCAGTGGGCAGGGGATTTGAATCAAGAGATTCAATTTCAACAAAATAAGATTTTATTGGAAGCCTTGTTTGTAGGACTTTAATGCTGGGATCAGCAACCTGGGCAAAGTAGCCTCCAGTGGCCTAGGGGATAAAAGCCTTGTGACTTGAAGATTGGGTTGCTGACCTGAAGGCTGCCAGATTTGAATCCCACCTGGGGAGAGCACGGATGAGCTCCCTCTATCAGCTCCAGCTCCATTCAGGGACATGAGAGAACCCTCCCACAAGGATGGTAAAACATCAAAACATCCGGGCGTCACCTGGGCAACGTCCTTACAGACGGCCAATTCTCTCACTTCAGAAGCAACTCCGGTTGCTCCTGACACCAAAAAAAAAAAGCAACCTGGGCATTCTAAAACTTGTTGGACTGCAGTCCCTCAGCATTGATTGATGATAGTTACAGTGTGGCCACATCTTGAGGGCCTGTCACTTTGAATGAAGCTTGGGCACTTTGTGAGCAGGGAAGTTCTTTAGCACAGTCAGATGATTATTTGCCTGAATATTGTTAACAGACTAGATGCTGTGTTTTGGATTAGGTGCAGTTTCCAATCTGTTCTTAAAGGCTAACACAAGTCAATGTGTTAGCCTTTAAGAATAGATTGTCAAGTTAAACTATTTCTGAAAACCTGGTTCTGGCTTACTTAAACAGTCTGCTGATGGAAAGCTTTCAATTCACTCAAATGTAATGGGTATGCCTCTGGATCTTGACTAGTATGTGCAGGTTAAATTGTTGAGCAATCCACAGTGTGAAATTTAGGGAGCTCACCCTGTGAAATTCATTAAATCGACAAGCAGTTTGAATGCATGCATGCAAACAGATTATATTATTAATTGAGGTTAGTGCATTCTATTTTACCTAAAAGAGCATGAGTTTTAAAGTTCAATTTTTACATCCTCTTGCTCTTAAACCTGTGGTAGGAAATTCTGAGCAGTGTAGACTCCCCTGCCTTTTGTTAGATCCAAGAGAGACCTTTTTTCACACCAAAAGGAAGTAAATAGAATTCACCTGTGGTTTTTGAGGAAGCCTCCACCTGATTCTAAAATATCTTTGGGGGGAGGACATAATAGAATTGCTCATGTCCCCTAAAGGGTGTGAGAGGCATTTTTCAGTTAAAAATATGTGTAGGGGTAGTAGGATACTGTATACAAGCTGCATTTTGCCTGCCTATGTATCATAGTGAAGGTCAGGTATCTCCTGTAGCCCAACATTTAGCTGCATTATATAAGTACATTGCCATATAATGCAGTTAAACTGCACAATGAAACTGCATTATATAGTAGTGTATATGTAAGCCAGTCTATGGTCTATGTAAGCCAGTTAAACTTTAGAAAACAAATGTTGTTGGGATATAGTCAGCTCTCCACATTTGTAGACCTAATTTTTGCAAATGTGATTATTCAGTCTTGATTTAAAATATTCACTCTAGAAATCTCCCAGTCCTCCGTTGCAGTTTTGTCGTTAGATCTGGTGGTTGTTACCCATAGAAAAGTGCTTGATGAGCTAGAGATTCCTAGAAAGGTGTTCTTTTAGTTTTTTAAAAAAAGTTTTTCTAATTGTGTTTTTCCAACCTTTAAAGGACTGGCTATATAATCCAACTAATGCTGAACAGCTGTATCCTTGCACAGTGGACTGATTTGAGTATAACTTTAATGTAAAAATTGTGTCTTAAAGCTTCTTTTCTCAAAAGCTTCATTGCAGAATAAAAGCTTTGTGGGAAAAACGCTTGCAATTTTTCTTAATATGTCAAAAGTATTTTGTGCAAGGGCTAGTAATCCAGCTATGTTAATAGCCTAGAATATGTAGTATAAATTATAACAGACATGAGTAAATACGACTTCTCTTAAAATATTTGATAGGATAACATGGAACAAAATAGTTTCAGTCAAAACACCCTTGATATTTGATATACAAATACGATAGCATAATGTGCATAATTGGATTTTTCAAAATGGAATCTGGGAGGATATTTGGTCAGATTCTGTGGCTAAACCCACAGTCTGATGTTGGGCAAGTTAAACTTTCATAGCCTCTGAAGAAGGCGGTGTCAAACTTCCTCTGAAGAAATCTTTGCCAAGAAAACCTCCTGATAGATTTGCCTTAGGGTTGCCATAAGTTGGAAACAACATGAAGGCAAATCCTGTGATTTTTATTGCAACCAGATTGTTTAGTAACTGCAAGATAAATAACAAATAATAAAAATTAATACAGCAGAGTAATAAATGATAGTAATTAAACGAAATAAGTATGTTTAAAAGCAAGATAATGGTATTGGGTTGTGAATGAAGGAATCTGAGTGAAGATTGTGCTGACATAAAATCATGACTACGATGCAATGCTGAAAAGATTTTGCATTGATTTGGGGAAAGCAGTGAGCAATACGTTCTCATTTTACTGCATCAAGCTGGTGAGTTCACATGACCTTCAAGAGGAACTGGGATCCATGTGATCAGTAAGCCTTGGAACATGATCCTTACTGATAATAATGGGGTATTTTCCCTACTATTTCTTTATCAATTTCATAAGGAGAGTCTGGTGTAAAAATGTGACAAGGGGGCAGTGGCCATTTTTTATAATTTGAGTAGTGGCCTGTTTTCCATGCATATCCAGGCTCTTTAACATGACTGAATAACATCCCAGGTCCAGGTATTAGTTATAATCCATGGAATTCTCCATAGACTCTACCCATTGTTTCTTTTTCTAAACAGGAAGTCCATTTCAGCTTTAAAAACCTCAAAATGGGAAATGTGTTGTTTCAATGAGGTCTGGTGTACAGACTTTCATTAACTGAGAGTTGCCTCTGTGATTCTTCTTGTTTTGATGGCACTCAAACACACATAGGCACACACAAATTCCCAGTAGTGTTTGGAGTCAGAAAAAATGACTGGGAAGAAGGTTCCCGTGTTTCACATGCAGCATATTATGACCTCTTGCTACATAATAATGGGATACAGCGGCTTCATTGCTCTTTGGGGGATTGATTGTGAACTAGAAGAGTGAATTGCAATGAACGTTGCACATCTGTAGTGCTAGATTCCCAGTCCCCTTGAAGGTGTGTTTCCACATCTGAAACATGTTGTAAATATGGGCATGACATAAATCTCTCCCATGCCTGCTAGCAGGTGCTTGACCCTGAGAAGCAGCCCACCTCTGATTTAGTAAAAAATTAAAAGAATGGTGTAGCTGCAGGCCAGACTGAGCTGTTTGTATCTGGTACACACTGAAGAGAACTCGCTTTGAAAGAACCCAGAGTGGTGGAAGGGTTGGCATTTTAGAAAAGCCTGGGGGTAGGGGAAGCATCTTGATTGGGTGGTGTTAAGTGTAATAATATGAGTCAAGAATAGGGCTCTACAGTCACCTATATATCCACTGCCAGGACTCTGCACCTGACACATTGTATATGTGACCTTATTGTTTAATTGATTTGTTTTTATACTGTTGAGCTTTAATATTGTCTGTTCTGCCTGGGCCTTGGCCCCATGTAAGCCGCCCCGAGTCCCTTCAGGGAGATGGGGTGGGGTATAAAAATAAAATAATTATTATTATACTCGGGACAATGAGGGATCGCCTAACTATATGGGTGTGCAGAATTTTATACTGATATAAGGTGAAATTATTTTGGGATAATCCATGCCCCAGTTTACAATTTGATATATCAAGGTATGGAAAAATTACTGGAAAATTCTACAACCTCACATGTTTTACCAAGGTTGTATTTTTGGGAGACATGAATTTGGGAATATTTTTCTGTAGAATGATAAATATCTAAAAATGGGTGTTCATTTATTTAAACTTTTTAAAAAGTGTAACAATTAGCAGTGTGCATTATGTGATCATTGCAATTCCTCGTCTTGGTATCCTTTTCTTAATTCTTATAGGAATGAATGGGTTATATCTGCTTGGCATTTTGGAAGACTAGAAGATGCATTTTTTTCTGTTTGCTTATGTTGATGGCTTCTGCTGTTCTTGGTAGTTTTTGTCTGGTCCTACCCAAGTGGCGAAACAGCTTCCTTTCAGTTCTTTTATGGGAACGAGAGAGTGGACCTTCTTGGTGGCTGCCCCTCAATTCTGGAACTTCCTGTCCAGGGAAGCCAAATGACCCCTCCCAGTTGTCCTTTCAGTGGCAGGCTAAAACCTTTTTATTCAGACAGACTTTTAAAGATGAAGGTTTTTAAGATCAAGTCGAGGGGTGCTATGGTTTTTAACTTTGAATGTGTTTTAATGGATTTTAACTGAAATTTTTAATACTGTTTATATTTAATTCTGTTCTAATATTTGCATATTTGTATATTTTAAATTGTATTTTAATTCTTTTATGTTAAGCTGCTTTCAGTCTCCTTTGGAAGAGAGAAAGTTTGGGTATAAATAGTTATAATAATAATTAGCAACAATTAAAAAACCCTAATCTCAATTTTCAGTTATTATCAGAATAAACTGTACTTTGTATATAACAAACACCATAATTTTATGCTAAATAAAATTATACATAATATATTTTTATTCCTAAATTAACACAGTTTCTATAAATCTATGGTAGATGCTAATATAGCATTTCCCTCAAAAAATCTTTCCACGAAAAAATGTGGTTTATTTCCCATGGTTCCAGCATTTCTGGAAATTGGGGTAAAGGTAGGAGATGTGAGTTCTGATGTTTGTGTTAGCATCATTATAGTGGCTAAAGAAAAAGCAAAGATTGCAACCTGATAATGGTAGGAATGTTGCATATAAACTTGGATTGACAAAAGAACTGAATACAAGGACACCCTTGTACCTATTCTTGACTTCATTTTCCTAGACACAGATGTCCACTGCTATCCTAGTTTACTTTCCAATGCAAGGTTGTCATCTAAGCCTCCTTCCTTGTCCCATCCCCATGATGTTTCTCAAGAACATCTGTTCTGGGTCCAGTTATTTCCTTTAGAGAAGCTTAAGAAAAGGCTAGTCCCCATATTTCATGCTTTCTTGTTGCTACAGCTCTGTTCTCACTGTTGGCTATTCTTCTAGGAAAATATTGTGAGTTATCTACGGTAGAGGGTTGTGTGAGGGCATCCTGGAATATGTATGGAAGACTTAAAAATAAATAGTATAGCAAGAGCTTGGCAAAGTTACTTTTTATAATAAAACTCTCAGGATCTCCAGATTCTGATACAGTAGAGTCTCACTAATCCAAGCTAAACGGGCCGGCAGAAGCTTGGATAAGCGAATATCTTGGATTATAAGGACTGATCAAGGAAAAGCCTATTAAACATCGAATTAGGTTATGATTTTACAAATTAAGCACCAAAACTTCATGTTATACAACAAATTTGACAGAAAAAGTAGTTCAATACACAGTAATGTTATGTTGTAATTACTGTATTTACGAATTTAGCACCAAAATATCACGATATATTGGAAACATTGACTACAAAAATGGCTTGGATTATCCAGAGGCTTGGATAAGCGAGGCTTGGATTAGTGAGACTCTACTGTAGTTATAATCTGAAGAAATGAGCTATCCATTTCATAATATGAAATAAACTTGCTATTTCCTTGACTTTCAAAACCATAAAAATAACAGGATTGCCTGAAGTGTAGTTCGGGTTATAGCTTCTAAGGCAAATTTGGACTAACTAGCTGCAGAACATTTATTTCTTCTACCCTAATAGTATGGAATTAATAAATAAAGTATTTTTTGAGGATTTTATTAAGAAATACTTCCATTTGAGGATAATTTATGTAGAATGCAAACTTACATTGAACCCTGTGAAATGAAGATGAAAGTGTGCTATCAAGGATCTTGAGATAAAAACTGATGCACTGAAGCAAAATAAAGCCAGTCTGACATAGATGTTTGAGCATTGGAGTAGGACAACAGGTTCTGAATCCCCACTCAACCATGGAAATCCACTAGGTAATCTTGAGCAAGTCACATTGTCTCAGCCTCAAATGAAAGTAAAGGCAAACACCCACTCCCACTGAACAAATGTTTGCCAAGAAAAGCTGTGATGGTTTTGCCTTAGGATTGCCATAAGTCATAAATTATTTGAGGGCGCAACAATAACAAATGCAAAATGGGGTGTTTGTTGAAACATTTATATTTCTTACCAAACCTGGATGGCTTCATATTCATAATACAGTGTCCCCTCTGGCCCTGCAAACTCTGGGTCTGTGATTTCAGCTAACTGGGGGTCATTTTGCTCCATGTTATTAAATAGTGGTGATGTGAACATAGACATGCTGAAATAGGCACATTTATTTAATTATATGCAGCCTGTTCATCCTCATTTTTTGTGTCTGCATGAGTACCTGGAACTAAATCTCAGATGTGATGAGTCCACTGTTGGCAACAGTGAACATGTATATCTTTTGCATATGACCTTATTGCACAGGTACTCAAGTTAAACTTAGGGATAGTAGTTACCAATTTTCCCTGTCTCCATAGGTCACACGCCACAGCAAGCCAGAATAATTCTGCTTTACCTCTGCAATCCATCCCAAAATGGTGAAATAATGTTTTGTATGCATTACTTCTTTGAGATGTCTTGCTGTGTATTTTTCATGCCATAATGCCTGAAAATCATACTGATCTTTTAAAAAAAAATGGGGGAGAAGTGAGGCTTTAGGGGTTGAACTTTCACCATTCCTCCGTTATAGTGTTCAGTACATTTAAACATTCTAAAATTAGTTTGTCTTCTCAGTCTTCCATCCAAATATAATCAAAGATGACCCTGATTAGCTTCCAAATCAGATAGGACCTGCTATTCTTGGTTAACAACTGGTCTTAGTACAAGGGAGAAAATTATTTCGTTTCATTTCATTTTCCATAGCCTCAAGATTATATGAAGCTATTCCTATAAAAAGAACAAAGAAAACAATACCAAGATCAGTAATTGCAATGATCAGATACTCTATATTGGCTTACCTGAAAGTGGTCTTGTTCCATAGTTTTAAGGGGAAAAAAGTTCATGAAACAAACTGTTGTGAGGTTGTGAATGTTCCCAGTTTTTTGCCCATGCCTTCATGTCTCTTATCACATGTCTTGAGTTGGGACATGGACACTTACTGGGTTATCCCAGAATAATTTTTCCTCAGGCTTTTAGAAAAAATAAGGGCATTTTAATGGGTTTTTCTTCTCTATTTATAAGCCATGAAGCTTATTTGGATATCGCTTGCATCCATTCGGTAATTACATCTTCATCATCCTTATTTCAAGTTCTGAAATCTGATATACTCCCGAATTGCCCACATGGGTAAACTAAGATAATGACACCTTTATTTTATACACAAAATTATTCAAAATATTGTATATAAACGTGCCTTTAGGTTATGTGAATAAGGTATATATAAAAGATAATAATAATAATAATAAACTTTATTTTTATATCCTGCCCCATCTCCCCAAAGGGACTCGGGGCGGCTCACAACAGGGACAAGCCCGAAACAATGACACAACATATTTGCCAAAAACTTAAAACATTTCAACGATACACAAAATAAAATAATGGACAATATATTAAAATCCAAGCAGATAAAATCAGAGTAATTAAAAGCAAACCAGCGGGGACAGGTTTCATAAAGTGCTGTATCATGGAAATGAGTAACAGTGATAAAGTGCCATATGCTTTTAAAACATAAAGAAGTATTCTGATGACAGCTCTATTGGACCTATTCATTCAAACCCGCTCTGGAACAACCATGTTTTCAATTCCCGGCGGAAAATGGGCAGGGAAGGAGCTAACCCGATCTCCTTAGGGAGAGAGTTCCAGAGCCGGGGGGCCACTACTGAGAAAACCCTCTCCCTCGTCCCCTTTGAGACAAAGGTGGGAGTGAGAGGAGCACCTCCCCGGATGATCTTAGGGTTCGTGTTGGTTCATAGGAGAGGAGGCGATCACGGAAATAGGCAGATCCTGAACCGTTTAAGGCTTTATAGGTAATAACCTGCACCTTGAATTGGGCCCGGAAACTTATTGGTAGCCAGTGGAGCTGTTTAAACAAAGATAACTGAATTTTGTGATTAGACTTGGATCCCGTCTCATGTACATATATACAAAATTGATATTCTAAAACCTGAAATCCAAAACATTTCAGATATGGGGTTATTCAACTTGTATGATGCAGGATATGTAAGAACGCAGAACAATTCCTGCATGCATATGTCATGTTACATGGCTGTGGCTTTACATATACTGTACAGCATACATTAGTCTAGGGTGGAAATAACAGTTGTTTTGTTGTTAATGAAGACATATAATAAACCCACAATTATAATAAAATTATTTTGGGTTAGCGCCTCTTGTCACCTTTAATTTTTTTTCCTTCAAGCTAAATTGGAATGAGTGGAGCCCTGGTGGTGAATTGTGTTAAAGCACTGAGCTGCTGAACTTGCAGACTGAAAGGTCGCAGGTTTAAATCCCGGGAGCGGAGTGAGCACCCGCTGTTAGCTCCACCTTCTGCCAACCTAGCAGTTCAAAAACATGGCAATGTGAGTAGATCAATAGGTACTGCTCCAGCAGGAAGGTAACAATGCTCCATGCAGTCATGCCGGCCACATGACCTTGGAGGTGTCTATGGACAACGCCGGCTCTTTGGCTTAGAAATGGAGATGAGCACCAACCCCCAGAGTCAGACATGACTGGACTTACCGTCAGGGGAAACCTTTACTAAATTGGAATGAAGTATGGTAGTACAGTAGAGTCTCACTAATCCAAGCCTCGCTTATCCAAGCCTCTGGATAATCCAAGCCATTTTTGTAGTCAATGTTTTCAATATATCATGATATTTTGGTGCTAAATTCGTAAATACAGTAATTACAACATAACATTACTCCGTATTGAACTACTTTTCTGTCAAATTTGTTGTATAACATGAAGTTTTGGTGCTTAATTTGTAAAATTATAACCAAATTTGATGTTTAATAGGCTTTTCCTTAATCCCTCCTTATTATCCAACATATTCGCTTATCCAAGCTTTTGCTGGCCCGTTTAGCTTGGACAAGTGAGACTCTACTGTACTAGTAAAGAATGTATTTAACATTGAGCAAAACCCACAAACAGCGATCTCTTTTGATAAAATGTGCTACACTTTCCTTGAAATTACAAATTGGGTAGAAGTGAAACATTACTAAGCAATAGATCACAATGATAGTGCTGTTGAAATTCAGCGGAAAGGCTGTTTCCAGAATTTCTTTTTGCAAATCCACTCCTGATTGGGCTTAGTAGAGACCCCTGCTGGAAGAAGTTGAAAGAACAATGTAAGTATTAAGTATCAAGCACCAGAAGAAGGAAAGGGGTTTCGACTTTTTGGAGATACCTTTCAGCAGCATTGTAACATAATTTCGAACATAAGGGTCTTGTGTTTGTTCAAAAGTAAAAATGACTTAAACCTTCCGCTGGAACTGAACTGGGTTGTTCTCCAGTATAGTGGTCCTATTAAATGTAGCTTTTCTTGAGAAGGTGAGAGAGGGCAAAGACATTGGAGTGTGTCATAGGGAGGTAGCTATCCTTTGCACTGGATTGACACAGTCTCTGTTCAACTGTAGCCATTCAAATAACTTAGTAAGACAAAGTTGTATGTTGTATATTTTAGTGTCCCTGTTAGATAAAGGTTGATGTGACAAAAAATATGAAACATTAAATCAGAACTTCAAACTTTTCATGTTACGGGCTGCTAGGAATTGTGGGAGTTGAAGACCAAAACACCTGGAGGGGCAAAATTTGCCCATGCCTGGGTTAATCACTAACATTGTCAACAGATTTTCTTTCTTAATTAGAAACGTGTCTATTTTGTGCTAATTTCACAAATTATAAAAGTGATACAGTACCTACATTTGAACAGCACCAGCACTCCGCGTTTTTAGCAATTAAACCTCTCTAGAGGTCTTTAAATAGAGGCTAAATGGCCATCCAGGGGTGCTTTGATTGTGTGTTCCTGCCTGACCGAAGGGAGTTAGACTGCCCTTTGGGAATCTCTTCAGTGAAATCTCCTTTTCTGGAGGTTTTTGGGCTAAGGCAGGATGGCTGTGTAATGGAAGGACTTATACTGTGTCTTCTTGCCTGGCTGAAGGGGTTGGACTAGATGGCCTTTAATTCAATTATTCCCTCTCCTGAGCCCCTTCTTGCCTTTGTTTTCCTTCATGTTGTCTTCCGCCTATTATGGGCACTTACTCTTTGAATCTTTAGAAAAGGGAACTGACAAACTTACTTTGCAAAACTAGATTACATTGGTATTGAGAAATGTCATTTCTGAGGGGTTAGGCCTGTGAAGAAAAAGGAATCATCACCTGGGGAAAATCATGACCCACACTCGAAAACTGCAAAATTGTAGGGTATAACCAGTGACTTTGATAGAAGGAGTGTATTTAAACCTATGGGGAGAGGCACTTTCCTGTACTTCCTCTGTACTTCCTCTGTAGTTTGGTATTTCATCTGAAAAAAGCCCAGGTGATATTTGTATTTGTTTTCATTGGTTCTGAAGAAAGAGGGCATTAGATGATGACCTCACTTATCCTTAGGCACAAAACGTTACAGGGATTATGTAGTTACTAATGCATGAGGCCCTCTTTAACTGGCACTAGACTTCAGTAGAACATGGGCAGTTATTTGGAGCATGCAATGGCAGAAGGACTTTGAACATCCAGTACAGTGTCCCTTGGTATTCACTGAAATTTGGATCCAGGAATCTCTGTGGATATCAAAATCAATGTATGTTTAAGCCCCATTATATATAATGTAATAAAGTGGTATTCTTTATATAAAGTGGCAAAATCACTAGTTTTTTTTTCCTTTGGGAAATATTTTCAACCTATGGATGGTTGAGTCTTTGAATATGGAGGGCTGTGTGTACCAGTTGGTTGTTGTGTGCCTTTCAGATCATTTCTGGCTTGTGGTATTCCCTATATAAAAAGACAAAACAGCTGAAATTAGTGCTGGAAGGAGCCTGAGGATCTCTGAAACTGGTAGGCTGCAAAATCACTGTTGCTGTATTACGCAAGTAACCACACACTTTCAACTCCTTCCTGTTTCACAGTCTCCACCAAGTTGTTTCAACATTCCTGATCTTGGAAGTGAAACTAGCAAAAATTACTGTGCATAATTAATCTTGTAATACTTTATGTCAACTCTCTTTCCTGAAAACATTGTGACTAAAGATTACTGGTAACACCATTTGCTGTTAAATTAGTATTGCCAGTCTCAAAAAAAAAGTCCCTTCCAACTCTTATATAAAATGTTTGAAAAGAAATTTGTCAGGTTTTTTATATATACATTATATCTCTTAGGATCAAATTATTGACAGATCTTTAGAATCAGTTTTGATCTATTTCAGACAAGTCTTATTTTTAATCTAAATAATGGCATTATCCAGTTCTGTATTTTGCCTTTGTCTTAATCTGAAATATACTCTTAGTACATATGGCTTTGGAAGTGATATTGAAAAGGTTATTGTGCCACTGCCATACACAGTACTTCTGCACCACCAAATTTGAGATGGATTCATTCCAGAGTAAGAAAAATCAACTCAAATAATTGTATCATCAGAGATTTGTTCAGACTTTTAAGATAGTTGGACTGTATATTAGAAGCATATTTTTCTTGTGGGTGGTTGATGGAAATTTTCCTCTGGCTTAAAAGGCGATCTTAGCATACAGTGTAAAGATAATACTGACCATGTGTTCTCAATTATCTTTTTAGCTCATTGGCAAGATTTACTTTACAGTACGATTGGCTTCATTCTTCAGACTCCAAAGAAATTTAGCCTTTTTTTTTCTTTTTTGCATAAGTTACTATGATTTTAAAATACCACCTGAGGCATTGACATTGTTTTATTTTACTATTCCTTGTCTCACTAATTCATTATGTGCCCAAGTTTCTGAAAATATATTATTGTGGGTGCATCATATAGCCATGGCAATGATTGTTTCAGAGCAATACTTTTTAACCCACCTAATAAATCATGTCAGTGACCATTTTCATTCTGCCTTTTTTCTGTAGGAGCTGCTGGACAAATACTTAATAGCTAATGCAACTAATCCAGAGAGCAAGGTGTTCTACCTGAAGATGAAAGGAGACTACTTCCGATACCTTGCAGAAGTTGCAAGTGGAGATGACAGAAAACGTAAGTATTGCATTCATTTAAGCCTTTACTTTTTTAGTAAGGCAAAGGTAGTGTAATAAGATCTTGTAAGGCTGTGCCTCTCAAACTATCTGATGTGGGGCACCAGCAATTATGTGACAGACTGGCACCATTGGCTGCGATTTTTTATTTATTTCTGGGACATTTGCTACTAAGGATCAGCAGTTAATGGCTCAGTGCCTGTTCACGGACCGCTATTGAATAGCACTGTTGCAAGAGGAAAAAGCATATCTATATCCTGTATATGAAAGTTGCTCAGTCTTTTCACCTTACCAGTATTTGCTCTTCCATCATAGAAACAATAGAAAATTCACAGGCTGCTTACCAGGAGGCATTTGACATCAGCAAGAAAGAGATGCAACCCACACATCCAATTCGTCTGGGTCTAGCGCTTAACTTCTCTGTGTTTTACTATGAGATCCTCAACAATCCAGAGCTGGCCTGCACATTGGCAAAGACAGTAAGTGACGTAATGGGTGTGGTAACACTACTGTTAAAAAGGAAATGGCTCTATATTTGCTGATATTTTTGGATTCTGAAGTTACATAATGCAGATGTGTTCATATGGTCAGGAGATTTGTAGTATATTGCAGCATACTTTCATATGTTTCTGTGAAATCTTATTAGCTGAAGTATTTGTTATACTTTTAACAGGACCATGTTTGTGGGCACTCAAAATATATTTATTACAATGGAGAGTAGGTCAGTGTTTTTGGGCATCTTGGACTGCAGTTCTGATTACACGATTACAGAGAAACACGTGTAATGAAAATAATTTAGGATTGAGCTAGGTTAATGCATCCTGTAAAGAAAACTATTAACCACTTGTATTTATCCAGAGACTTAAAATTTCAAATATAGTCAGAAACCAGAATTAGTTCTTCCTGATGTAAGGAAATGTTCATTCTCTTTTTCATGTGCTTTGTATGACTGAACATGATAATGATTTTCTCTGCTCATTACTCATTTCTTGAAACAGTTTGCATGAAAATAGGTAGCTTAAACGTAAGAAGGAATAATCTATTTTGTTGTGTTTTATAGGCTTTTGATGAAGCCATCGCTGAACTTGATACACTGAACGAAGACTCATACAAAGACAGCACTCTCATCATGCAGTTACTTAGAGACAACCTCACAGTAAGATGTGCCCAATAATATTTGTATGATAATTGAAACTCTTGAGTTTTCGCTAAGCTGTTGCAGAAGGTGTTTTAAAAAACCAAGTGAACAGCTATCATAGTAAAATTTAATTATCAAATATTTATCAATCAACTTACAGTAGTTCAGTTGACAGCGTGAGAGCACATAGTAATAATTATTGGGGGCAGGGGAATAAATGTTCAACTTCTAATAAAGTTTCTTATGATTTAATTTTGAGACAGTAATATCATTTGGGCTCAATTTTACAAATCAGTTTGATAAAGTTATTTCCCCGTGGGCATTTGCTTAAAGGAAAAATTGAGCGTTTGCAGTTGTAAATGAGCTGTTCTTGTTTTTTTTCTTAATGTGATTGTTCTTCTTTCTAGTTATGGACATCAGACAGCGCAGGAGAAGAATGTGATGCCGCAGAAGGAGCAGAAAACTAAATTGCGTATGGAGTGTCATTCCCCTTCTCAAGAAACCTTTTTACACGTCTCATTCCTTATAGCTCCACTTGGATTTCCTATAGCAAAGAGAACCCATCCATGTGTATGGAAATCAATTTATAGTCTTTTCACACTGCAGCTTTGGGAAAACTCCATTCCTTGATTTGTGTTTGTCCTGGCCTTCCTGGTGTGCAGTTACTGCTGTAGAAAAGTATTAATACTGGCTTAATTTCATATAAACATAAGTAACTTCCAAACACTTATGTAGTGGACTAAAGTTTGTCTGGTATTTAAAAAGAAATTTGAACCAGTTCCTACAAACAACTGTTTTTGTATTGCCATAAAAGACATGAAAATGTAGTTGATACAACTAAAAAGCATCCAACCCAGTTCAATTCCCTACATTCCCTTTTTATTCTTCAGGGGTTATTTGCCGATGTGACTTTCATGTGCGACTGCGTATTCCTTCCTGTAGGATCTGGGAGAATTGGGCCAAATGGGAAGCATAACAGATGCTGCTGACATATATGTACAGCAGCATCTACTGAGTGTTTAATACAGGGACTCTTTTTACTCTTCAGTTGCTGCTGTTCAACTGCTATCCCCCCCCCCCAAATAAAAAATCCACTTACACTCCTGCTTTTGTAGTTCTGGTATTCACTTGATTATTTACTTAGAAGCAGCATGTTACTGCCAGAATACAGGGAGTGCCGTTTTTGGCCGACTAAATTGCATGTCATTCTTAACACTGGAAGGGGGGAAGGAGGTCACGTGTCCAAGTATAAAACTTTTCCATGCAGATTTGTGCACATGTATGAAGGTGTCAAGTTCGTCCAGTGATTTGTTCCGTAGATAGATGGACCACTATTGTGTGTTGCTAATCATTGATTGTAGTCCCAAAAAAGCCTTGTGAAAATGTTAATGCCCTATGTAACAAAATAACATTAAATAAAATTACATTTTATAAACCACTAAACTGTTGCTTTGTAACATTTGCATGCAGCTTCCATTAGAAATATCTCATGTCTAAATAGCTTTACTGAAATAGAACAACCTTCACACTTGTTAGAATTACCCGAATGTGCGCTGCTCTGATGCACTGCATGAAGTTACTATTGGAATACACCAGGAATCTTAACATTCAGCATGTATCCTCTATAATTATGTTTAATGCATTGCAACACTTTTGTGCACGTGTGGGTTAGGTTTTTAAAAAAGAAGAACAAAAACATATCCTTAGGGGCAGAGCATGCAAATGACTAAAATGAGGGATCTTGCTCATTTCTTCGTTGCCACCATGATATGGCTGAATTGTCATGTACAGCAAGAGATCTGTATATGAGCTATTTCAAAATAAGATTTATTTTCAGTGTTGATTATTCAGTCTTCTGGTTAGCATTATTAGCAATGAAGGCGGACATGGATGTGGGATCAGGAAGGTTTGAGATAAGTTTCTGTAGGAACCAGTATTCCTCATCCTTCACTAGGAAAATTGTATTATATGCATCCTAAAGCACATTTTACATTGGCAACAAAAAATAAAAAAACTCGTAGACACTCTTGATGGCAAAGCAGATAAAAGGCTTTTATAATTAGGTGGTACAAGGAGAAATCATACATAAGCACAACTTTATGAAGGACAGTGAAATAGCAAAATGGATTACATGGACCATTTGTTGACAGCCAAGAAGCGGAGCTGTTACTTTATAAGCTGTAAAGCAATGTTCTATTTAAAGCAGAGACCTTTTGTTGAGACCTAACGCAGGAATTTTTAAAGTCTTGTCTTATAGACCATTCTCTTTCTAAAGCAAAAGGCAGTTTTTTGGGTGCCCAGTACTTTGCAGCTGTTCTCAGTTCTGAATATTGAAGAGGCTGGTAGTTTCAGATGGCTGTCCCTTTTTCACCAGCTGTGTTATGTTCACTCTCCAGGATCAACTAGAAATATTGGGCCTTGCTGATGTTGAGAGTTTCAGTGACAGACTGGAAGGAGTAAAGAATGGAGTCTCTCGATATGTTCTTGAACTGTAACTCCTATCATCTCTACAACTGAATATGATTGATAGGACTGATGAGTTACAGTCCAACAACTTACGTAGGGGTACATTTGTTCACCTCTTCAATAGGCAAATTTGCCTTTCTTTACTGGAATATATGTTTGTAGCTGTTACCCATAAAAAGTTAATACAGGCAGTCCCCGAACAAGATAGGTTCTGTAGGTTTGTTCTTAAGTTGAATTAGTTTGTAAAGTCAGAACAGGTACATTTTTTGAGTAACTCCAGCCAAAAATACATCTTTTAAAGCTTTGCATAGCATAGCGAAAGGTTAACACCCTTGTATTTGTTTTGCTGTCTGTGCCCCACTTTCTGTCCCTGTGAAAATTGGATTTTGAAAAATGTGGCTTGTGGAAACAGATTGGTGATGAAGCTTCAGTTGAGACATCCTTTCCCCATGATAACTCTTCCAAGAGTAAATTTCTCTTCTGAGGGGAAGATTTCTGTCACTTCCTATTGTCTCACCCCCGTTCTTAACTATAAGTCATCTGAAAGTCAGATGTTTGTAACTTGGGTACTGCCTGTATATTACAGCAGATCCGGTGACTGATATTATCCATTCAAGATGGTTTTGCTGTTCCTTGTAGTTGCAAAATTCACCTCCCCTGCTGATGGGATCAAACAATCTCAATACATCAGCCAAGCCAATAAATAAAAACCAGACCTCAAAGTCTCAAGAGCCACAACAATGCTGTGGTCAGGATGGGGCAAAGAAGCCATGTGCCTTTGTATACATTTCTCTAAAAGGAAGAAATTGGTAAGAATGGGAATTACAGGCAAAATGGGAAATGGAAGCAATTGCATCAAATGGATGAAGCTTACCATTTCATCAGTGGGGAAAAGACCAATGCAACCAGAAGCAGCAGGCATTGATGTGAAACCTTTATAAGATGGATGTGGGCCTTGTAAAACCGGATTCATCTTGAAGTTTTTCAGTTTTACATAGAGAAAGATGCTATAGGATTAGCTAACCTCATTGTAAAACAGTAACAGATGGAATAATAATAATGGGCTTTGTAAGCGGTGACATGTCCCCTTCGCCAGGAGAATACCAGTGGACCCAGCCAAAGAGGCCACCACAAGAGAGGCCTTAGGGATTTTGGAAAACTGCCCTTTTCTCTTGTACACATGTTGAATACAATTAAATCACCCTTTATTTAGATTTTATTTATAGAAATATCTCCATTGAAGTGGGAATATGTTAAAACTGGACAGAAATGCAATATTAGAATATAACTAATAAAATATGCTAAGATCAAGGTTTTGGAAAGCATCAAACAGCGCGCCCCCTCCCCAACAGTGATCTTGCTAAAAGCAAGAGAAGATGTTTTACAATGAAAACCATAGAGTTGGAGGGGACTCCAAGGACCTTCCAGCCCAACCTTATTCTCCCAAACAGGAAGACCATCAAAGCACCCCCAACAGATGGCTATCCAGCCTCTGATTAAAAACCCACAGAGGAGACTCCGCCACATTATAGAATCCTTTTTCCTGCAATTTGAACCCATTGCTTTGCGTCCTGGTCTCCAGAGCAGCAAAAAAACAAGTGCTCCCTCTATGTGTTTTAGTGTACACTTTGTTCCTGGATATTAGTACTTTGGTATACCATGGTGTTTCATAACACTTTCTGAATACTGAAGAATTTAATTTTTGGATAAACAAGGCAGAGGGCTGAGTTTGAGAGTTTCTTTTTCAGACAAAATGCAGCTTTATCTGTGTTTGTGCATCTTTCCACAGCTAAAAGCAACAAACCCAACCATGGAGCCTTTTCTTAGGCTGGAAAGATCACTGGCTTCCAAGAACAATTTCATGATTGGAACTGTATTGGGGTCAGCCCTGGACCACTGCCAGCTGAAAATTTCCAGAGATTTCCAGACATTGGTGTTGGTGACACACTTTATACATATGCCTCATTTTGCAACACAGTAATTCAGTTTTACTAGTAAACCAAAGGTTAAACCAACCCCTTATAAGAATTACAGATACAGGCGTCAATTGCAATTACAAAATGTATGAGGATACAGGGACACAACATATCTCATGAAAACCTTTCATATGTATTTTTAAAAATACAGTAGAGTCTCACTTATCCAACATAAACGGGCCGGCAGAATGTTGGATAAGCAAATATGTTGGATAATAAGGAGAGATTAAGGAAATGCCTATTAAACATCAAATTAGGTTATGATTTTACAAATTAAGCACCAAAACATCATGTTATACAACAAATTTGACAGAAAAAGTAGTTCAATAGGCAGTAATGCTATGTAGTAATTGCTGTATTTATGAATTTAGCACCAAAATATCACGATATATTGAAAAGATTGACTACAAAATGTGTTGGATAATCCAGAACGTTGGATAAGCAAGTGTTGGATAAGTGAGGCTCTACTGTAGTATATGATTGCTTATTTCACATAGACTCAGAAGTTTCTCCTTGTATTTGCATGACACACATACACACTCCAGCCGACATTTGGAAGGCTCCTGAAGAGCTTGGGTGTTCATTTTGCGCCTTATTTTCCTTCCTTGGAGTCTGCGTTTGGGGGCAATCTTGATAGCCATCGTGGATCGAATTAACCTGTGGTCTGTCAAGCAGTCATCAGCACCTGTCATGGCTCTTGTGAGAAGCACATTGTGGTGGTCTCTGGCACGTGTAATTACATAGGCTTAAATTACATGGGCTTAAAGCCAGCCTTAAAAACTATGGCATAGACACTGAGAACTGGGAAGCCCTGGCCCTTGAGCACTCTAATTGGAGGTCAGCTGTGACCAGCAGTGTTGCGGAGTTCAAAGAGGCATGAATGGAGGGTTTAAGGGAGAAATGTGCCAAGAGGAAGGCCCATCAAGCCAACCCTGACCGGGACCGCCTTCCACCTGGAAACCGATGTCCTCACTGCAGTAGAACATGCAGATAAAGAATAGGTCTCTTCAGCCACCTAAGAACCCACCCTCAAGACCCCACAACTGGAAGACCATTATCCTCGAACTACGAGGGATCGCCTAAGAAGAATCCGGATTAATCAGATAGCCCACATTCTCTGCTTTGAACTGGATTACATGAGTCTACACTGCCATATAATCCAGTTCACAGCAGATAATCTGGATTTTATATGGCCGTGCAGATGGGCCCTAAGGTTGGATCTATATTGCCCTATATCCCAGGATCTGATCCCTGATTATCTGCTTATCTCTGTCTGGCGTTGTAGGCTCATATAATCCAGTTCAAATCAGATAATCTGGGATCTGATGCTGGTATGTAGGGCAGTGTAGACCTAGCCTTGGCAGTTTGACACATTAGAGGACACAGCGTTTGAATCTGTGCCCAGCATTTGGAGTCAGCATAACCCTATGAACATGCTTCCTTTGGAAAGATTTCCTCAATAGCGGGATTCGGCACTGCCTTCTAAGACTCAAGAGAGTGTGACTTGTCCACAGTCCCCATGAGCGGGGTTGATGTATTTACTGTGTCAGAAGCGAATTAAGAATACAGTTGTAATTTATGGAAAACCACAAAGTTAAAAAACTTGGCATTATACTAAATTTCCTTTGACCAAAAGCTGGCCAGTGTGAGTGCCTCTGGTGTTGCTGTGAGAAGGTTCTCCATTGTGCATGTGGCAGGGCTCAGAATGCATTGTAGTAAGTGGTCTGTGATTTCCGTTTCTCCACACTTAAATGTTGTGGACTCGAGTTTAGAGCACCATTTCTTAAGACTGGCCCTGCATTTCATGGCCCCAGAGCACAGTCTGTTCAGTGCCTTCCAAGTTGGCCAGTCTTCTGTGTGCCCAAGAGGGAGTTTTTCATCTGGTATCTGCCACTGATATGATCTGGGTTTTAACCTGCCACCAAGGTCATAGCCAAGGGGTGATTTAGCGGTTCAAAACACCTCCAAAAATTTTCAGGGCAAAAAAATAAACCTGGTTTACTCATAAATTTTTACTGGTATACCAAACCCCTATGCCAAGTATGAGAAGCAAAAATTTGGAGTCCCTTCAAAACTATAAGCACTATCTCACCAAATTAAGTATTAAAATTTCTACCAATTTACATTGCAATAGCAGCAATAGCTAACAGTGGAAATGACCATAGTGGAAGCCTTGCCAAATAAACAATGGAACAGGAGCAAAGAGAAGAAGCTGTCACTGGACTTTATATGAGCAAGATTGTTTCTGATGACCAAAAATGAAAGCTCAATTAAGTGCAAAACCCAGACTCTATTGCAAAGATATGTACATATTTCCTGTGGATAAAAAAGAGGCATCCAAATGGTTTAGTGAATTTTCCTGGTTAGCCTACTCATTTCATGTACAAGGTACACTCTGTAAGTACAGTGTGGTGTTTGGAGAAATTGGGGATAAAGGTGGTCATCAGAAGCTTGGTGCATTGGTGGCTAACCATTGGTGCGATGAAGAAATGCAATAGAAGTCTTCCACACTGCCCCTATATAGAATCATTGAGTTGGAAGAGACCTAATGGGCCATCCAATCCAACCACCTGCCAAGAAGCAGGAAAACCACATTCAAACCACCCACAATAGATGGCCATCCAGCCTTTGCTTAAAAGCCTCTGAAGAAGGAGCCTCCACCAGGATCTGATCTCAGATTATCTGTTTATCCCAGGTTATCTGGCAGTGGGGACTCGTATATTCCAGTTTAAAGCGGATAATCTGGGATGAGATCCTAGGATAAAGGGCTGTGTGGAAGGGCCCTTCAATAGACAACAAAAAACAGTCCCATCAGAACTTGTACTTGGCTGAAAACCTCTTGCTAATTCGCAATGGAAAACGTCTTGATGTCATCCGTCGTCTTGTAAAGGAAATAAGAAAAAAGCACAAGAAAACAGAAAGAAACGCCTGCCAATTGTGGAAACCCTTTGTTGCGGACAAGAACCAGTTTAAAGAGGGAGCAATGATTCAGGACCTATTACATAATTTGCACAATGATGGTAATTTCAGGGGCTTATTGAATGTTAGGCGATCCCTCGCTGTCCAAGTATGATGGCTCTCCAAGTGTAGTGTCTTGGCGGTGGGAATGTTAGTGACCCTGGAGCCCTATTCTTGACCCGCATGCTCTTCCACAGTGATGGCATTGGTTTCCAGGTGGAAGGTGGTCCCGATCAGGGTTGGCTTGACACGCCTTCCTCTTGGGATGTTTCTCCCTTTCGCTCTCCATTTGTGCCTCTTCAAATTCCAAAACACAGACCGCGCAAGGGCCAGGGCTTCCCAGTTCTTGGATGTCTATGCCAGAGTTTTTAAGGTAATCTCTTTTCCTGTCCACCCAAATTCTGTTTTCCATTCTTGAGTTGGTAGTATAGAAACTGCTTTGGGAGAAGGTAAACTTTGGGCATTCAGGCAACGTGGCTAATCCAGCAGAGTTGGTGTCATAGGAACATCACTTCAATGTTGGTGGTCTTCGCTTCTTCTAGCTCACTGACATTTGTCCACCTGTTTTTCTAAAAGATTTGCAGGGTTTTTTAGAGGCAACACTTATGGAATCATTCCAGGTGAATGTGACGCCTGTAGACAGTCCACATTTCACAGGCGTATAACAGGGTTGGGAGGATCATAAGAGATCTTGTGCCAGATTAGGAGACACTGGCCTCAAAAGTCATCATGGGGGGGGGGGGTTCAACCCCTCCCTAATTTTTTCTGGTTATGGGCCTGCCTGCCACTTTTGGATTCTTGCTTGCTGAGGTGACTCTGCGAGCATCTCTGTAGATCTTAGGAAGCTATTTCTTGACTTAAGGCACTGCCATGCTGGCTGGTATCCGAACAGAGGATGGGCTGGAGATGTTCATGCCTTGGTACGTTCATTGCTGGGTGGAAGATATCAGGCGGTGCAATACCAGCTAAGCCAGGCCTGGGCAAAGTTGGAGCCTCCAAGTGTTTTGGACTTCTACTCCCACCATTCCTAAAAGCCTCAGGTCCTTTCCTTTTCAGTCCAAAACAATGGAGGGCCAGCTATGCCTAAACTAAGAAGTATAATTTCTCCAGAATAGTCTCCAAAATGGCGCGCGCGGGAGGAGAAGAAACAGCCCCGCCCTCCTCCCCCTCCTCTTTTCCGAGCGGAACAAGATGGCGCCCTCCCTTCCTCCCCCCCCCCTCCCCCTGCCTCCCATCATGCTCCGCGACGCCTCTCCTTCCGGCCTCTGAAGCGAATGGGAGCGGCGGTGGCGGTTTCGACTTGAAGCCTCCTCCTGTTTCTGTGTCCCCTGTGTTTTATGCGGGAGGTGCAACGAAGCGGCGGTGGGTGCGCCAGGCTGAAGGGAAGCCATGAAGCTTCCTCCCCACTTTCTCTTCCTCTTCCTGGTGACGAGGGAGCCCGCCTTGGGCCACCGAGTGGGTGAGGAGTGATTGCTGTTGTTCCTACTTCAAAGCGGGCTTCGCCTTTGCCATCCTCTGGGGCTGAGAGAGTGTGGCTTGGGTTTCCATGCCTAAGCGGGGATTCAAGCCTTGGTCTCAAGAGGCATAGGCCCTTCCTCACAGCTGAATATAATCCCACATTATATGCCTTGAACTTAGATTTATGGCATTGTGGGCTCAGATAACCCAGTTCAAAGCAGATATGGTGGATGACCTGCCTTGATGTTCTGGGTTATATGGCTGGGTGGAAGGGCCCTTAGATAACCCAGTTCAAACATATATTGTAGGATTTTCTGCCTTGATATTCTGGGTTATATGGCTGTGTGGAAGGGCCCGTAGATAACCCAGTTCAAAGCAGATATTGTGGGATTTCCTGCCTTGATATTCTGGGTTATATGGTTGTGTGGAAGGACCCTGAGAAGCTAGAAGTCCTCCCTATGGAGTTCAGTAGGGAGGTGGCCTCAGGAGTCTTCTGTTTCTCTGTTCTTGCTGGCTGCCTTTTGGGATATAGGGGCTGCCTGGAAGAGCCCTCAAGCCCCTTCAACACAACTGTATAAGATCCACATTGAACTGGGTTATATGGCAGTGTCATGCGGGTCAAGAATATGTCTTCACAGCCGCCACCTTCACATCCTCTGCCAAGACACTAGGAGGACCATCATCCTCAAGATATGGCAGTGTGGACTCAAGGCCTTTCCACAGCCATATAACCCAGAATATCAAGACGGAAAATCTCTCAATATCTGCTTTGAACTGGGTTATCTGAGTCCACACTGGCATATATTCCAGTTTAAAGCAGATATTGTGGGATTTTCTGCCTTGATATTCAGGGTTATATGGCTGTGTGGAAGGGCCTATAGTTGCTTCTGACTTAAGGTCACCCAAATAATGGTTTTCCTCTCAAGAGTTGTTCAAAGAGGGCTTCACCTTTGCCTTCCTCTAAGGCTGAGAGAGTGTGGCTTGGGCTTCCATGCCTGAGTAGGGATTCAAACCCTGGTCTCCAGAGGCAGAGGTCCCTTCCACACAGCTGAATAATATCACACATTATCTGCTTTGAACTGGCTTATATGGCAAAGTGGACTCTGGGCCATTCCACACAGCCATATAACCCAGAATATCAAGGTGGAAAATCACACAATATCTGCTTTGGGGTATCTGAATCCACACTGCCATATATTATAGTTCAAAGCAGAAAATGTGGGATTTTATTCAGCTGTGTCGAAGGGGCCTAGGACTGGCAATACAATTTCACTGGAGACACCTTTTCCCCATGATAACTTTTTCAAGAGTGAATTTCCCTTCTGAGGGGTAGATTTCTCTCCCTTCCTGTTGTCTCACCCCCATTTTTAACTAGGAATAGTTTTGTACATTGGATGTTTATAATTTGGGGACTGCCTGTATTGATATCTGGTTGTTTCTGTTCTTCTTGGGCACATGGGAAGAAAAGAGAAGTGCAGTACAGACAGGTATTTACCCTGTTTCCCCCAAAATAAGACCTAACTGAAAAATAAGTCCTAGCATGATTTTTTAGGATGCTCGTAACATAAGCCCAACCTTATGAATAAACCCCAGTTAAGATCGTCACCGAGACAGACACATGTAATACCTCAGTTGCAGCACATGTTTGACGTATTGAATTATAAATATTATATATAGATAAATCATATTATTGACATCATAGTTTAACGACATTTCAGAAGAAGGTGACATAGCTGTATTTGAATAAAGGTAGGTTTTGTACATGAATAAATGGATACATGTAGATTGTTGTACATGAAAAAATAAGACATCCCCTGAAAATAAGCCTCAATGTATCTTTTGGAGACAAAATAATATAAGATCCTGTCTTATTTTGGGAGAAATATGGTATTTTAATACCAGCAGTACTACATGAGATGGTCTTTGTCCTTGACATGAGGCTTGTTGGGAGGAAAGGACTTTACAGCAGCATTTATATTCCGCCCTTCTCACCCCAAAAGGGACTCAGGGCGGATCACATTACACATATAGGCAAACATTCAATGCCTTTTAACATAGAACAAAGACAAGACAAACATAGGCTCCGAGCAGGCCTCGAACTCATGACCTCCTGGTCAGAGTGATTCATTGCAGCTGGTTACAGCTGGCTTGCTCTCCAGCCTGCGCCACAGCTCGAGCCTTTTCTGAAAGGAATAATAGTTGACCCCCCCCCCCCCCATATCCATAGATTCAGCATCCATGGTTTCAGAATTGTATATAATGGAACTTGAAAACCTGCAGATTTTTATGTCTATGAAGTTATCTCAGAACCAAACCCTAGTGGATACCTAGGGCCCATTGTAAACGTTTGAATCTGAGACTGGGCTACCAATCAATGGAAAGCCAAGTGAGGGACACTTGTAAGCAGAAGAAAAAGGCACTCTATTTGTTGGAGATTGATAATAACCCAGGATGTAGATTATCAGGTGTAAAATAAAGACATAACTTCAATTCATAGCACAAAGTAAATAGTAAGTGATTTTTCTGGAGAAACAGGGTGCATGCTGAGTTGCTTAATTCTAGTATTGGTTGATGGTAAGACATTCAAAGGAATGTATATGTGGTAATAATTTTCCCTATAGGGTATGTTCATCCACATGTTGCACAAGCAGTTTCCTTTCTTATGCAAAGATAGAAAGTGGTAACCAAAGCAACTGTCCATTGCTTGCCAAGATCTTCAGCTTCTTTATTAGACCCACGTACTTCAGCCACCTGCAAATGCTCATTTTGGAGATATGAATACGTGCAGTTCATTTCCTCCAATGCAGCTTATAGGCCAACACAATTCCTGTTTCATGAGTTTTAATTAAAGCAGTTGTTTTTGTTTGATGCTTAAATATCAGTACAACACAACCTCCTAATATGTCTATCCAGTATCCACAGTTCCGCTCATCCATGCTCCAAAAAATATTGCCCCTGGAAGTATTTGTGGATCTCTTTAGGTCTTCCAGCGCAATTCTTTAATATACTTCATAGTCATAATATAGAATTCACTATTTTCAATGATTTTAGGGATGCATGGAATGGATATGGTGTGTGTGTGTACTGTACAGTACTATCTGTGCTCCTATAATTATAAGTCAGTAACGTTTCACTCAATAAAACATGGAAACAGTGCTAGAAACCACCCTTGCTTGATGGAGGTGTAGGAATATTGATGGAGGGGTAGAGTATCTATTCTTCTTCAATCACACAGTCGTTTCCGACTCTTCGTGACCTCATGGACCAGTCCACGCCAGAGCTCCCTGTTGGCTGTCGCCACCCCCAGCTCCTTCAAGGTCAAGCCAGTCACTTCAAGGATACCATCCATCCATCCATCTTGCCTTTGGTCGGCCTCTCTTCCTTTTCTTCCATTTTCCCCAGCATCATGATCTTTTCCAAGCTTTCCTGTCTTCTCATGATATGGCCAAAATACTTCATCTTTGCCTCTAATATCCGGCCTTCCAGTGAGCAGCCAGGCATTATTTCTTGGAGGATGGACTGGTTGGATCTTCTTGCGGTCCAAGGCACTCTCAGGATTTTCCTCCAGCACCAAAGTTCAAAAGCATCTATCTTCCTTCGCTCAGCCTTCCTTATGGTCCAGCTCTCGCATCCGTAGGTTACTATGGGGAATACCATTGCTTTAACTATGCAGACCTTCGTTGTCAGTGTGATGTCTCTGCTTTTCACTATTTTATCGAGGTTGGCCATTGCTCTCCTCCCAAGAAGTAGACGTCTTCTGATTTCCTGGCTGCAGTCTGCATCTGCAGTGATCTTCGTGCCTAGAAATATAAAAGTCTGTCACTGCCTCCATGTTTTCTCCCTCTATTTGCCAGTTATCAATCAGTCTGGTTGCCATAATCTTGGTTTTCTTGATGTTTAACTGCAGCCCAGCTTTTGCATTTTCTTCTTTCACCTTGGTGATAAGGCTCCTCAGCTGCTCCTTACTTTCAGCCATCAAAGTGGTATCATCTGCCTACCTACGGTTGTTAATGTTTCTTCCAGCAATTTTAACTCTGGCCTTGGATTCGTCAAACCCCGCACATCGTATGATGTGTTCTGCGTACAGGTTGAATAGGTAGGGTGAAAGTATACAGCCCTGCCATACTCCTTTCCCAATCTTGAACCAGTCTTTTGTTCCGTGGTCTGTTCTTACTGTGGCTACTTGATCTTTATACAGATTTCTCAGGAGACAGACAAGGTGACTTGGTATCCCCATACCACCAAGAACATGCCACAGTTTATTATGATCCACAGAGTCGAAGGCTTTAGAATAGTCAATAAAGCAGAAATAGATATTTTTCTGAAACTCCCTGGCTGCCTCCATTATCCAGTGGATATTGGCAATTTGGTCTCTCGTTCCTCTGCCTTTTCTAAACCCAGTTTGGACATCTGGCAATTCTTGCTCCATGTATTGCTGGAGTCTGCCTTGTAGGATCTTGAGCATTACCTTACTGGCATGGGAAATAAGTGCCACTGTATGGAAGTTTGAACATTCTTTAGCGTTTCCCTTTTTTTATATGGGGATATAAATTGATTTTTTTCCAATCTGATGGCCATTCTTGTGTTTTCCATATTTGCTGGCATATGGCATGCATGACATTGACAGCATCATATTTCAAGATTTTAAACAACTCAGCTGGGATCCCGTCATCTTCTGCTGCCATGCTATTAGCAATGCTTCTTAAGGCCCATTCAATCTCGCTCCTCAGGATGCCTGGTTCTAGTTCACTCACCACACCGTCAAAGCTATCCTCTATATTATTATCCTTCCTATACAGATCTTCTGTATATTCTCGCCACCTTTTCTTGATCTCTTCAGCTTCTGTTAGGTCCTTGCCATCTTTGTTTTTGATCATGCCCATTTTTGCAAATATAGGGTATCTATAGCAGAATAGATTGAAATGTAGCCAGTGCTGCATATGAACTTATGGAGCTCATATGCAGAAGAGAGAGTACACAGGATACACTGGTGGGGTTTAAAAAGGTAAATGCTTACCGGTAATATGTCTCATATAAAAGAAGATACAGAAAAGAAAAAGTTATGTAACTTTGATAGAACAGTCCGTAATGATGATTCTGATGAATGTGTGGCAGCTTACCTTGAGGCAGAGAAAGCCACATGGTGATCCCTTCCTAAACAAAAGGGCAATAAATCGTACTAAAGACTTCTGTGAAGAAGAAGAAAGTGACCTCTACATGTAGGCAGGAAGCAAAACACCTTGATCTAGAAAACAGAAGTGAAAAACATACACAACAGGGTTCCCTCTTTCCCTAATATGTGTGTGTATATGTGTGCCCGAGAGAGAAAGTATGTATTGTATGTATGTTTCTGCAAAGATTCCTCTATAGCCTGAAGGATCTGAACCAAACTTGGTACAGTATACCTACTCTTCATTATCCAGCTTAAAATACTGGTGGCTTTAAGAAAACTATTCCTTTTGTTTTGTTGCCTTATTTTAAAAAAAGATCTGCGTTGACGGCCCATGAGCCTCACGCCACAGTGGCCGGTTTGGCCCTTCCGGCGGCGGCTACTCCGGCCGCGCTGGAAGCTCTCGTACTCGGCCAGGTTGTTGTAGCAGGGTGCGGCCAGGCAGGGCAGCGGCGTCCACGGTGAGTAGAGCACCAGGAGCGTGTGGAAGCGCAGGGAGGCCACGTCCAGGTGAGCGGGGCTCGGGGAGTGCTCCCAGGAGCAGCGCCAGCTGCGAGGCCCAGGCCTCTTCTCCTCCATGCCTGCGCCTTCCCGGCCTCCTTGCTTGCTTGCTTGCTTGCTTGCCTCAAACACTTCAGATCAAGTGCTTCCAGCTCCCATGTGGCTTCATATACACTATACACATATAGTAAGGGTTAGTCCTGGCGGCGGTTTTTTGTTTCCTCTGGTGGGCTGGTTTGGGGGTATTGATGCCGATGGCGCTGGCAGTGGGAATAGAGGGACGGCCGTTGAGGGTGGAGGGTGGTCTGTGTGTTGAGAGCGCGCCATGTTGTGTCCGGCACATGCACTGTTTAATTTTTGTGGGTTTGGGCTTTTTGGGGGCCGGATTTGGTTCCAGATGTTTGTTTGTTTTGTTGTTGTTGTTGTTGTTTTGTGGTAGGAACCTAGTGGCAAGGGCACTGGGTTCCGTTGGCAAGTTTCATGGTTCTGCGATGTGTGGTTTTGTTGTTTAGCTCACGGTCCTGATTTCATTACCCTTTTATATATATAGATGTATATTTGGCTAAAGTTACACTTTAAAATATACCTGTTCTGACATACATACAAATTCAACTTAAGAATAAATCTACAGAACCTATCTTATTCATAACTTGGGGACAGCCTGTATTTCTAGTTACTGTTAGAAAATGCTTACGCAGGCAACACCAGGCATGCAAGCTTGTGTGTATGGTGTTGATTCTTCTTCACTTCCAGCAGGAAGAGCATACACTTTGCCTACAGAAGGTCTTGCATTCCGCTGCTGGCAAGTCCAGTTAGTGGGGTTTTGAGTAGCTTTGTGTGGCCTCATTGGAGACTCTGAGAGTTACTGTTAGTCTTCTTATTAGACAGTGCTGGCCTACATGGGTCAGTCATTCAAACTGGCCTTAGTTAACTGTATATATTCATAAAACAGATCTATTACACAGCCTAACAACAACAAAATATTTTTGGGGTTTTTGGTTTTTAGGCCTGTTCCTGGAGTTATTTGGGGAGCTGATTCAGAAGACTGCATTGGATAAACTGCATTTGTTCTAGTTTCTTCCATGTGTTATCATGATATTCTATAGGCAAGCAGATGATGACTGGTGGATAGGATATATTACGTGTCTCCAAAACTCAAGCTGATAGGGGAAAACTGATGGCATTTTTGAAATCAGTTGGTCAAATATACCCAGAAACAGATCTAACATTTGAGGCAACAAAATGGGTGTTGGCTAGTGTTATAGTGGTTCTGAGTCTGGATCCACATTTTAGAATGAAAGCAACAGACAGATTAGGTTGAGATTTTAGTAGGTGGTTTTTCTAAAATAATCTTAGGAATAGGGTGTGAATCGACTAGTTTCAGTTCCTGGTTCTACTGTTGCTTTCCCATATAACTGGTTATTTTGGCTCCTGAAAAGCTTGACTTTCTGATGATGGCATTTTGGGAGTGGACAAGGAAACAGTTTCTTCTATCTGCCCACAAAACTTTTAGCATTTTGAAAGGACTGTGTCCTTTTTTGTTTTGGGCTGAATGTCTAAATTTACCCAAGCATGAATCAGTCTTGGAATTAGTCACAGTTTTTGTAGAGTTGTAGTTCTTTGCCATTCAGCATACCCTGTTTTAGATTGCACATGCTTGTGAAAATAGGAGTGCTTATCACCCGCTAACTGGAATGATACGGATTGCTAATTAAGTAGTAATCAGTCATTACTCAACTAAGCCTGTTATTACATGGAATAAATGAGATGCATATGAGATATTGTGTCCTTGCCCATGGAATCTGCATGAATAAGTGGTTTGGAAGTTCGACAGAAATGGAGTATGTTAATAGGTTTACATCATTCCTTGTCTGCTAATAATATTAGATCAAAGCAATAAAAACAAAACAATCCATGATAAAAACAAAGAAATTGTAGAAACTGAAGTGTTGTTTGCTTTCCGGGCTGTAGAAACTCTGGTTTTATTTTCTACTTGTTTATTGTTTATGGTTGATTCGCTATTGCAAATGATTTGCTATTACAGATTATATGCTTCCATTATTTAAAGTGGAGATAGAAGTGGCGTATAGAAGAGTACCTCTGCATTGATAAATGGCATTTATCAAATTTATTCAAAGCAGATAATCTAGATTATTTGATTTGATCATTTAGATTATATAGCAGTGTTGATCCAGTGTTAAACACATCTGAACTAGATGAATTGTAGTTTGTAGATCCGTTACTAGCTAGTGAATAACTATAACAAAGGATCAGGACCAGGAACCATTGGTTGGTCCTGGTTTGTTTTCAGTAATTAGAATTTAAACAGATCGCTCAAGTTTAGACTCTGTGATACCATCAGGTTTTCTTAGGACCCTTATACACTGCCACTATATCCCAGGATCTGATCCCAGATTATCTTCTTATCCCAGATTATATGGCAATGGAGAGTCATATAATCCAGTTCAAAGCAGATAATCTGGGATCAAATCCTAGGATACAGGGCAGTGTAGAAGGGACCTTAGAGATATAATCCCTTCAAGATTTAATTGCCTACTTGGTCTCAATCATTTACTTTCATTTACCTCTATTAATTAGCTTTTGTCAAAATAGTTCTGTCTTTTGTTCCCATGTGACATTAGGTGAGCTGTGCATTCTCTCTAATGTTCGAGTCGCAGCGACCATGAAGCACAAGAAAAAGTTATTTTCTTGTAACTGTGGGTCTTGGAGTAGTCATCTGTGAACTCACTTTACACAAGTCATCTGTGAACTCACTACCCACTTCTCCAGTCATCCTCCCAATTATTACATTGACACTGCAGAGGAATACAAATAGAGATAAACTGGGGGAAAGAAGCCCTGACACATGTAGTGGAGAGAATGGTGTTCCTGAAAAAATAATGACTCACCTCAAAAGTTTCAATAATTATCTGCGTAAGGGTTGGAAAACCTATATGTGTGAATTCAGCCATAATCACTGAGGCACACAGTTTTTGATAAGCAACCTGTTTTTAACATCTCCTTGTTTTATATTCTAGAGCGGCTGGAATCTGTTCTCTCAGACTATGATATTATTTCGCTGTCCAACATCCAACAGCATTCATTAAAAAGAAGAGACCTGCAGCCCGAATCTCATATGGAAAAACTGCTCAGTTTTTCAGCATTGCATAGGTAATAAAAGAGATGCGTCTTCCTACTGACTATACCTGAATAACTGGCCTCTGTGTTTTATCATGACCTTGTAACTGCTGTTTTCATTTTGGTAATTAAATTCCCTGTGGAATATTGTCTTCCTGCTCGTAATATGCTGTCGTTCCAAGAGAATTCCTATAAATCTATTGTTTGATGTTTCTCCATTTTTGTGGATTGTTACTTTGTGAAAGTAAATTCCTGTACCCCTACAGATCTTACAGAAGAAATAGGAATCCTTTAGTTAGCTTTTTGTTTTTTATTAATTTATTAATATATTCTTTCTCTTGAAGTGAGACCCTAGGCAGCTCACAGTATGTATCAGAACTGTAAAGGCTGAAACAAAAATAAAAATCCAATGGGAAAACCAACCAAATAATAAGTAACATTACAGTGAGACCCCTGCAATAATAACTTTATTTTTATATTCTGCCTCCATCTCCCTAAAGGGGCTCAGGGCAGTTTACATAGGGAACACGCCCAATCCAACAACAATCAAAACCAACCATAGATTAAAACATAACTCAATAATAATAATAATAATAATTTTATTCTTATATCCCGCCCCATCTCCCCGGAGGGACTCGGGGCGGCTTACATGGGGCCATGCCCAGACACGACAGCACAAATCAGATAAAACATTAAACTGAGCAGTAAAACTTCAACATGATTAAAAACAGTCATAAAAGTCAATATACACAATAATATTAAAATCCCGATTTGGGTCAAAAGATCCAGGCCAAGGTGCAAAGCAATATCAAGTTATCAGGGAGGGATAATTATACAGCAGGTGTAATACTTAAAGTGCTGAATGAATCCTAAAAAACAATCCAGAGGGTCTACTGCTTAATAGGTAAATAACATGATCCCACAAGGATCAGTCAACGAAGGCCTTCTGGAATAGCCAAGTTTTCAGGCTCTTCCTGAAAGAAAGTAGGGTAGGGGCCTGCCTAATCTCCCTGGGGAGCGAGTTCCACAGCCGGGGGGCCACGGCGGAGAAGGCCTTCTCCCTCGTCCCCACCAACCGCAACTGCGAAGTTGGTGGAAGCGAGAGGAGGGCCTCCCCCGACGAGCGAAGAGGTCGTGCGGGTTCATAGGGGGAAATGCGGTCTCGAAGGTAGGTGGGTCCCAAACCGTTAAGGGCTTTGTAGGTGATAACCTGCACCTTGAATTGGGCTCGGAAAATAAATGGCAGCCAGTGGAGCTCTTTAAACAGCGGCGTTGAGCGCGCCCTGTAATCTGCCCCAGTTAGAAACCTGGCTGCCGATCGTTGTACTAGTTGTAGTTTCCAAGCCGTCTTCAAAGGCAGCCCCACGTAGAGCGCATTGCAGTAATCCAGTCTAGAAGTAACTAAGGCATGGACCACCATGGTCAGATCTGACTTCTCGAGGTATGGTCGCAGCTGGCGCACAAGTTTTAGTTGTGCAAAGGCCCTCCCAGCCACGGCCGACACCTGGGCCTCAAGTGTCAGCGCAGAGTCCGGGAGGACCCCCAAGCTGCGGACCTGCGCCTTCAGGGGGAGTGCAACCCCGTCAAGCACAGGTTGCCACCCAATAAAATCAACAACATTGCAAAAGACAATAACATAACATAAAACAGCATCATCAACCAACAATCTATCCCGTAATGAGCACTGAAATACGGGGGGAAGGGACTAGTGCAATATACTTCTAAAATAGGACTGGAGAAAAAAAATGAATAAGAATAATACATTAGAACTGAAGGAGCAATGTCATTTAATGCTAAATCCATAGGACGAAGGACAGGGATAAAGTGCGAGGATTGATGGTAGTTATAATTGGGGCTGAATTTCCTATGACTGTTTAATCGAAAGCACAACGGAACATCCACATTTTTAGATCTCTGCAGAATGTGGACAAGGTGGGTGCCAATCTAATCTCCCTGGGGAGATTAGAGAAGGCCCGCTCCCTCGTCCCCACCAAGCGTGCTTGAGACAGTGGTGAAAGCGAGAGAAGGGCCTCCCCTGCAGATCTTAGAGCCCGTGCAGGTTCATAGGGGAAGATGCAATCACGAAGATAGGCAGGTCCCAAACCATTTAGGGCTTTGTAGGTAATAACCTGCATTTTGAATTGGGCCCGGAAACTTATTAGCAGCCAGTGGAGCTGTTTAAACAGGGGGGTTGACCGCTCCCTGTAACTCGCTCCAGTTAGTAACCTGGCTGCCGATCTTCGTACCAGCTGTAATTTCCGAGCTGTCTTCAAAGGCAGCCCCATGTAAAGCGCATTACAGTAGTCCAATCTAAAGGCAACTAAGGCATGGGCCACCATGGCCAAGTCAGACTTCACGGGGTATGGTCGCAGTTAGCACATAAGTTTTAATTGTGCGAAGGCCTTCCTGGCCACTGCTGACACCTGAGCATCAAGCGTCAGTGCAGAGTCCAGGAGGACCCCCAAACTGCACATCTGCGTCCTGCACATCTGTAACCCCATCGAACACAGGTTGCCAACCTATACCCCGATCGACCTCACAACAGACCTGGAGGATCTTTGTCTTGTCAGGATTAAGCTTCAGTTTGTTAGCCCTCATCCAGTCCATCACAGCGGCCAGGCACTGGTCCAGGATCTGGGGGGCTTCCTTGTATCCACAGGAGATGTATTTGTGGGCTTTGTGTGGATATAAAAAACACTGGTATTAATGAACCCTACTGATACTGATATGAAGATAATCACACCTAAGAATTCCATATAGTTGTGCTGAAGGATCTAAAAAATCCCTAGAGAATACATACTTTGTCAGAGGTGAATAAATGAAACCTTGATGCTGGTACCATGAACACAAGGGTCATACTGTAAAGAAAAACCACTTTGACAGCATTTAAAACTTAATCGTGATGTTGAAGTACAGCACACTCCATTAAAAGACCCTTTTCCTATGTCCTGTGGCTTGAGTGAAAACTTTCAGGCAATGATTTCAAAATCAAGGAAAGTTGATATAGGAAGATACAGTTCTTTATACAGTCCAGACCTAAGACCTCTTGGACTTCATAGGCCATGATCAGCACTTTGAATTGTGCTCAGAAGCAGAACAGAATTTTGTTCACTTTAAGGTACTTTCGCATGACATTGCATGATCTCTTGTTTCCCCTTCAGCTCTTCACATCACAGTTTGCTTCATTTTCATTAATTTTTGAGGGGAAAGACACAGACTTATCAGGGCAGTTAGGTATCAAGTATTCATTCATATTTTCTGAATCTGTTAGTGACTTTGGCCCCATTTACACTGACCATTTAATGCTTTTTCAACATGGTATTGTAGAAAGTGGTTTCACTGTGCAGATGAAACCACTGGAATTGCTTCGTGGGCCTCGATAGTGATTACACTAACCACAGAGCACTGGTGCACATTATGGGCTTTCTTTTGTACACTTTTGTGGGAGCTTATTTTCTGACTGCCGCAGCTTGAAACAAGCTTTGAATGGTATTAAATAATCAGTGTAGATGTAGTTTTACTCTTAGGTTTTCTTCTGAATAAAAAGCTATTGATGAATAAATGGAAAGAATGCTGTTGCAGGAGGTGCCCATGTAGATGTTTTGTAATAAACATTATTTCTACTATATGCCATAAATGCCACAAGAAATTAGTAGCAGACATTTTCTGTTGGATTTATGTTGTGCATAAAGAGATTGTGTCTTCTAATTGCATTTGTTTCTCTCAATGCTAAATGGAAGCACATTATTTTACAGACATTTTAAATTATACTTAACTTCATCACCAGAACACTTCTCAAAAAACATTCAAGCTTTTACAGTGGATGGCCATGGCAAAGAGAAAAAATATCAAATACAATGGCAAGAATTTTTCACAGGACATGTTGTAGGTAAGCATTCAAGAGGAGGTGAGAAAAGAGGCAGTACACCTTTGAAGCTGCTACTTGCATTGGGGAAAATCATATTGGGGTTTTATATAGTCATACAATGTAATGGCAGGGTAAAATGATACTGCCTGTTGGCATGTTTCAGTATTCATGAAAATGTCCAAAGTTTCACGCAGGGCTAGTCGGACTGTCTTCAGTGATACTTACAAATCACATTATACCTGTACAAAGTAATCAAAAAATATGCCCCTAAAGAATTTAGAGTTTCAAATACGCTTAAATGGAAACACATAGTACCCATAAATTGTTTGCAGTTTGGAGGAGATAATTATGTTCATTTCCAATTTGGGACTTTAAAAAAACCCAAAGCTGTTTCTGAAACTATTTGGTTCTTGAGATGTGGTTTGTAGTAGGAAGTAGTGTCTGGCTAGAGGCAGGTAGTGCTATGTGTTGCAGTTGAGCATTTCCAAGCGTCACAGTTTTCCCTTTTCCTCTTCCCTAGGTCAGAGTAATTCTAAGGTTATAGCACACATAGGTGATGACGATGTCACACTGAGGATTAATACCAATGAAGAAGAATACAATATAGAGGTATATCCATTTAGCAGCTTACTAATGCAAGCTTCATTAGTAGCAGCTTTAAGTTTCCTTTAAGAGTGAAAAAGCAGGATATAAATAGTACTACTAATAAATAAAAATAAGTAAAAAATGAAAATGATAATAGACCTGCTTCATTTAATTGAGTTTAATATCTCAAGATTTTTCAAGACTGCTCTTTTTTTAATTGTGGTCTTTAGGAGCTTTCCCCACATTTTCTAAACTGGTTTTGTTTGGAGAAGATTTGTTTGGGATTCTTGCTTTGAATTTTTACTTTCATTGAATAGCTTACCCAAAATGTATATTGATGCATTTAAAAATGTTTATCATTGTGATCAAGAGAGCAGATTCTAGCATAAGTAAAATTCCCAAGCTTTTGTTGTTTCTTTGGGTTATTTAATTGGGCCTCTCAAATCATTCCATTTTGGTTGCAATCTTATGTGCCTTTACCTTGGAGTTAGCATATACTGTAGACCTCAGTGGGATTTATTTCTGAGTACTGTGTCACTCAGACATGTTTTTTTCGACTTGTAGCCCCTGTGGAGGTTTCTCAATGATACGCAAGATAGAAGACTTTTGGTCTACAGATCAGAAGACATCAAGGACTTCTCACGATTACAGTCCCCCAAAGTTTGTGGCTATGTTAAATTGGAAGAAGAGGAAGGGCTTTTGTTTGGAGGATTAAAGGATGAAAAATTGAGCAAACGTGAGCATCCAGGTACTTGCAAGTAATATTTTCAAATCCTGTAAGATCATTATGTTGTGATATCTTACGCAGTGAGCCTTAGGAAAACTGAGAATAAAATGTTTTTGTCTGATCTTGTGAAATAGGCTTATATAAAAAACAGAAATTGAAATATTGCTGTTTTAATACTGTGAATGCTTTTATGTGTACCTTATTCAGCTGGAAGAAGGCAACTCCCTTTTACCCTAATGTGAAGAAAAGATAATAAAATTAAACTCTTTTGTGGGTTTTTTTAAAAAAACCTACCAATTGTTTTTATGGATGTTGAGGTTATTGTCACCGTAATGCTTTAGAAAGCAAGACAAAAATAATTCTTTTATTGTTATTAAAATACTGTTAGTTTCAAAAATGGCACAGTGAAGGAGCAAAATATTGTCCTGATAGTCAACACAGCAATGTTCTGTTTCAGATATATAAGGCTCTTCAGGAAAAGTCTCTCCTCTTTCATCCAGATTCCTTACAGAAGTGCAACCTCCTAGAGCACTGGTTCTCAACCTGTAGGTCCCCAGATGTTTTCGCCTTCAACTCCCAGAAATCCTAACAGCTAGTAAACCGGCTGGGATTTCTGGGGGTTGTAGGACAAAACACCTGAGGACCCATAGGTTGAGAACCACTGTCCTAGAGTCAGTAGGGAACCTCAGGGGAAATACAGCTCCTACTAGATGTTGTGCCAACCTTATACAAGGTGACATATTGTAGTAACAAATTTATTTGGGAACCTAAACAGTCATTTAGTTGGATTTGTGAAAATGTACCTGCAGGTATGTAAATAAACCAACCCTATGATTTTCATAAAATCTGCCACAAGTTCATGAACTTTGAAAAAGTGATACCAAAGATGGAGTATATACCATCAAGAGTCCCAACCAGAAGTGCTAAAGGTTTGCAGAAGAGTCTAATAATGTTTTTGTCTTGTCCTTATAATCTTCCATTCTCATACCACCTTAGCTGAAAGATTACTGAAGGAGACTGATATTTGTATTTTATCTATCACTGTAATTCTTGCTTGATCATTAAGATGACCTTTCTGTGTTGATGGCGATATGGTATGTCTTGAATTATCATGATAGTGAATGTCCCTCGGAAAAAAAGAGCTATCCCAGATCCTTTGAAGAACACCTGCAAGATCTTGGTAGTGGCTGACCATCGCTTCTTTAAACACATGGGTCGCAGTGAGGAAAGTACTACAATTAACTACTTAGTAAGTTTAATTTTCTGCACAGTTGCTTGATGAAATGAGAGCATACATTCAAATACTTTGACTATAATGATAGGTTTGCTGGGATGTGAATGTTCTGAATAGTTAATGTTTATTTGGCTGGTATAGATCAGGATGCAGGATACACAGTACATTAATAGATTATGTTGAGCTTTGATAAATCTTAAGGTTTCTCTTAAATATGTTGTGTAGAAACTAATAAAAAGACCCTGTGTTAATTCATACATTCTGTTTACTTTTGTCTGCACCAAGGACTGTTTCTCCCATCTCTTATTTTGGAGGCTTGTCTGCCCTTTTCTATTTCATGTATATTTTATAGTATCTTAGTAGAGAAATGCTAATAGAGTTGATAGCTCTGCCTTAAAACAGTCCATTTCCTATTTTGATATAAATTTTCATAGTGTGCATATTATGCTGTTTTTTTCTCTATAGAACAATATGAAGAAAAGGTAATTTTTGATGCAAAAATACTCTTACGTGTTTGGCTTATTGTAGGGTTTGGAAGAGAGGAATCATTCACTCCAGCTGATTAACTAGAATAGATATGTTGCTGCTGGTTTCCTTCTAAGAATTAAGTTCAATTGTTCTCAAAAAGGGAAACCCAGTAAATCAGTATCTCTTACATAAGCATTGACTTACCAAGTTGTTACTGGTTCAGTGGGTCTATCCTGTTGGGATTAGAAAGCAAATGAATTTGATGAAATATTGAAACCCAGGAGAGGAACAAACCCTTTGTTGCTTTGATTCCCTCCTCCCCAATATTCTCAAATTGGAAGTAGACAATCTTTGGCTCCCAAAAGTTTGGCCTACCATACTGGAATAGGGCTAATGGGAGCTGGTAGACCAGTGGTTCTCAACCTGTGAGTCCCCAGGTGTTTTGGCCTACAACTCCCAGAAATTCCAGCCAGTTTATCAGCTGTTAGGATTTCTGGAAGTTGAAGGCCAAAACATCTGGGGGTCCACAGGTTGAGAACCACTGCCTTAGAGCCACTATAGTTTGGAAATGATTCTAAAGCACAACTAAACAGTGTTTTCATAGCCTGCCTAGAACTTGAATTTTGTTGTTCAGAAAAAGTATTTTGGCATTTTGGGGTTTTTTTAAAGTAACATTTTGTGACAAATATTTTACAGCTCAATTTTCATTCCTCAATACGTGTTGATGATCTGTTCCAAAGACACTGAACTTGAATAACCCTTTCTGTCCATAGATTGAATTAATAGACAGGGTGGATGATATCTATCGTAATACTTCGTGGGATAATGCGAACTTCAAAGGCTATGGCATACAGATAGATCAGGTATTTCCATAACTCCCAGAAAAACCTGTAAATCTTTTGTTCTAGTAATGTTCTAATTTCTTTTAGTAGTGTAATTATTATATCACAGTTCAATTAAAAATAATAATAATAATAATAATAATAATAATAATAATAATAATAATAATATGTCAAGACCCAGGCTGCAGAGCACCAATAACCATGCGCAGAGGCCAGAATCTATCTAATATCTTTATTAAAGGAATATATAAAGTCAATAAAAACAAGTGAAGAATATAGTTCAGAAGTAGACCTTTCAGGAAAGGTCAAATATAGTCCAGGAAAACAATGTCCAATATGTGATATTAGAGTCCAAAGTTATAATCCAATAACCGAAACACACACTTTGCCAAGCAAAGTGTGGGGAAATGACAGGGTCCTTTAGTCCAATGGAGCTTGACAACAAGGCTGGAAGCAAACTAGATTCTTGGCAAACAAGGCTTGATACGTGGCAACAAGAGGCAAGAAGCAAGAACGAGGTCCGTGGCAAGATCCGGGGACAAGGCAGGCTTGGAACTAGAACAAGGTCCGTGGCAAGGTCCGGGGAACAGGGAACTGGAGTAGCGTAGTCCACACACGATCTCACTCCCGAAGCTGACGAATAGACTCCGCAAGGATTTCATTGCGGGTAAACACCTATATAGGATCTTGTTTTCCCGCCAAGGAACACTTTCCCTGGGGAACAAGAAACGAAACCCATACTGTGTCCAGATGCATGACTCCTTAAGATTTCCCAAGGGAAACAGGCTTAATCAGCTAATTGTCTGGCAGCAATCCTGGCGCTTCTGCGATTCGCCTCCCTAGCGCCTCTATCTCGATTATAATTATCCCGGCGAGAAAATGGGGGAGATTTCTGCTCAAGGCTTGTTTGGCTGACTTCTTGTGGGCAAACATCTTGCAGGTGCAAGGGCTCCAATTCTGGCTGAAATGGTGGGAAACCCAAGTTTTCCTCTTCATCTGCCACAATAGTACTAGGAACGGGACTACATGGCCCATGAGTCATCACATAATAATAATAATAAAACTTTATTTATACCCCGCCACCATCTCCCCAGCGGGGACTCGGGGCGGCTAACATGGGGCCATGCCCAGAGCAATACAATATAATAAAATATAAAAACAGCATATCATAGCATAATTAAAAGTAATACAATAGTTAATAATAAACATCACATCAAGGAATCAAGAAGCAGTAAAACAAGAGCAGGCCGCATGAACACAAAGATAAAACCCGGAGTGAGAGGGACAGAGGGGTACTCCAATGTGGACAGGGACATATGAAAGTGGGGCAGTTTAGAGGATAGATGTTCGGGGGGGGGAGTAACACAGAAATGTATAACTAATTTAGTAAATTAACTAATTTAGTAAATAAAGTATTAAAAGAAATCAGAGCATTACTAAAAAATCTATTCCCTTCTGTCGTTCTTTTAGTAATGTGTTACATTTTCTTTGTGTTTAATGTATATTACATTTAGATATTGCTTGAAGTACCACTTATTAATAAGAAATCTCAAACCAAAGCATAGAACCAATATAGTAGCCCCCCAAAAAGTTTACAGTTCTGTTTGAATACTTTAAACAATGATTCCTGACATAAAGACATTACTGAATCCCCAGCAGGTCAAAGTATTGAGACGCTGTCTTCCCTGAATATAGTTTGATCTAAGCAATATGTTACTGAAAAACTTAGAATATTGTTTAAAAAGATGGAGTAAAACTATGTGGTAGATCTTTTAGTGAATACTACAAAATTGTAAAAGTAGGATAGATAGATATCTCTCTGCAAAAAGGAATTCAGATAAATTTAAGCCATAGATTAATCACAAGGAGAAAGCTTTCTTTCGTCTTTATTGCTACATCTCCCCTGCTTCCAAATTTTGCCTAAGTCTGGAAAATCTGACAAGAAAATATTCCTTCAGATACTTGTGAAGTACATTTTCAGAGCTGATTTTGCAAACCTCTTTCTCTGGATAATGTTTAAAATGTTAGCAGTTGGCATGTTTCTCTGCTGAACAGAATGGTTCTGAAGTGTGTTCTGAAAGATTGGATCTTCTGCTCCCAACATTCATAAAGAATGAGATTACCAAGAAAAGCACAGAAGCGCCAGAGTAGGTCCCCCCCCCCCACTAAAGTATTCAGACTTGGCATTCAAGGAAATTGTATAAATCATAATTTTGCTTTATGTGTGTAACTATACAAAGTTACATAAGCTTAATCGTGTTGGGTGCCTTTGCTATTGAAAATCCCAATCTGGCTTCCTTTTGGAAATCATCTTTTTTCAGATTTTGCCTGCTTATATTTAAAATGCTAGACTGCATAACCAGAGTTGACTGAGATTTGTTTTGTGCTGAAGTTCAATTTTTGTTTGAATCCATTCTTGGACATATTGAGTAATGATTCCTTAGATTGTAAAACATAAATTTTTCTGAAAGCAGTTACTTCTGAAATTTTTGTGTACATATTCAGTAATAACTTTCTGTGAATGAACACATAGAATTTTGCCTTTAAAATGCATACATAAGTATAGGCACCTCAGTTAACAATATAGCTGTGTTCCTGGACATTACTGCTTTAATCTTCCAGAAGTCGAGCGTGACATTTGTAGATGGTCCGTGTTTCACAGGCATACAATAGGGTTGGAAGGACAACAGCTTTATAAACAATCATCTTGGAAGCAGAACACTGTCTGCTTCCATCAGCGTTGCCTTTGAAAAATCCTTCCCAAAAATCTTGGGAAGACAGGTGGACATAACATGGAAAAAATAGGGTTGGCTTCCTACATCACAAAAACAAACAAACAACACCTCAACATGTTTAATCAAACTTTGCTCTTTCACATCCTTCCTATGCTAAAGCTACTGAAAAGTTCTAATTAGACAGAGGACAAGGAAGAGAAGACTGAGAGGATATTAAAAAGACTTTACAAATAGGAGCTTTTTTGTCAGAGGGTTTGTTACCTGAGGTGTGCCTACATAAAGATAGGCCAAAGTGCAGCGATTCTTTAGAAGAGATGACAAACTTTAGTCCTAATTCTTTCTATCTTTCTTTCTTTCTTTCTTTCTTTCTTTCTTTCTTTCTTTCTTTCTTTCTTTGAAACAAAGATTATTGTTCACAGTGAGCCAAAAAAGGTGCGACCAGGGGAAAAACATTATAATATGGAAAAAAGCTTTCCAAATGCAAATCAGGATGCTTGGGAGGTGAAGCTGCTCCTGGAGGTAAGCGTGTATGTGTGTATATAGGTGTACTTTCTGCACATTGTGGAAAAAGATGGCAATGGATATAAGCATTGTTAGGCAAGTGTTTGATCACAAAGTTCTAAAGCAGTGGTTCCCAACCCTTTTTTTAAACCAGGGCCCACTTTGAGCAGGGCCCACCTTGACTAGGGACCACTCTCCAACATTAGTACCAAAAGGGTTACAAATCAATTTTTGGTTTGCTTATTTGGAATTGCAGATTCAGAAAATTGCATTAGATAGACCACATAAGCTCTAGGTTCTGATACAGAACATATGCCACCCAGTAGTCGCCATCTTCTCGCCCACAGAAAACCATATTTAATACTCTATAGTTGCTGTGACCTATCCAATGCAATGATCAGCTCTGCAGAAAGAAGTAGAAATAAAATAAAATAAATAAATAAAGAAGAAGGTGGTTCGCAGACCAGATTTTTGTTCTTGCAGCCCACTGCTGGGCCACGGCCCACAGGTTGAGAACCACTGTTGTAAAGGGAGCATAATTCTTACAAAGAAAAGACCAGGAATGGGGGAATCATTCTCAGAAAAATAGAAGTGTGCAGTTATAAGTTAGAAAGCCAAATTATCTGCTTAAAATGAAGCTCTTATACTTGTCTTCATTATTTACTTGGGCAATTGCTAAAATGCTGCTGCTACTTCCTATCGTATGTGTATCATAGTTAATTGTAGAAATTTAATTCAGGAATCATATTTCAATTTACTTTCAAGGATGTTTTGATTACCTAGTTTTGCAAGCATCTTGTGCTGCTTTTTTTGGTAAAGGTGATATAGGTGAACACTATTTAATGGTCATTGGAATTGTAACCCTTTTTGCTCATTAAACTGCTGTCTTCAATCTGATGAATAAAGCTTTTCTCTTCACTATTTGTCCCACATAGCAATTCAGCTTAGATATAGCTGAAAAAGCAGCCAAGGTATGCCTTGCCCACCTCTTCACTTACCAAGATTTTGACATGGGTACCCTTGGACTGGCGTATGTTGGATCTCAGAGGCCAAACAGCCATGGTGGCATCTGTCCAAAGGGTAAGCCTTTTTCCCTAATTTAGATTTATATATGAATCAATGTGCCTCAAGGCAAAAATCAACAGAGATCCACTGTATCTATTTAGATGAGCTGGTTGGCTAGACATTTATGTTTAAGTGATTAGAATTTTGATCATTTCTATTGCCTTTGTGGAATTAACTTGGATGCCGTGGGGTGGGAGTGGGCAAAGTGTGGTTCAAGGAGCACTCATAGCGCTTGGGATCCTTAAGTGCAGCCACGCCCGCTCCCCAAAACCCCAGACAATTTTATTTTAAATTCAGGCCAATTTTCAAGTGATAGTTCTTGCCCCCAAAGCGCCCTATATGTGCTTTATGGTCCCCTTGCATAGCTGAACAGCGGGCAAAATGGTTGCCGAGGGTGATGTTGCTCCACTTCTGGCATGCCAAAATCTGCAGGTGCAGCTCCTGTCCCCTACACCGTTGGCCACCCCTATTGTAGTGTGTAACATATTCATGTTCACTTAGTCCAATCCTGCCTCTTTTCAGTGCTGTTAATGATGACACAGTACATTTAACAAGGATACAAACTAGATTTTACATAAAGTCACTGAAGCTGAGGGGGAATCTTAAATTCCTCAAAATACCTAGTGTTAGAGCAGTCTCAGAGGTGTGACATGATTGAAGTGTGTGGACTCACATACATGCACTGTGTACATGGAGCTCCTCTTTCTCTGAGGAAAGAGACTGAGACAGTCAATAATATAGCATAAGTGAGGTGGTTCAGGGTTTTTCGGTGAGCCCTTTTGATTTTCTCCTAACGTTGGAGCCCAGCAGTGGTTCCCAGCAGTGGTTGCACTGTTCTGTGACTGCCATAGATCAGCCATTGGTGTTACCGGTAATAGTTTTGTTCACCAGCAATTAGTTTTGGGAGCACTAGAAGGTTGCAGAAAGTTTTTATTTTCCATTTTAGGCAATATGCAAAATGATTTTTTCCCTTTCACTTTTGAAGCATACAATCTCAAAATATCTCCTTTTTGTAGCATATTCTAATTCAGCAAATGGAAAAGACATGTATCTCAACAGTGGCTTAACTAGCACAAAGAACTACGGCAAAACTATCCTCACCAAGGTATTGTAAGAAATACTCTTAAAAGTGTTGGCTTCCATTCATGTTTTGCTGTTGATTATTCTCAGTGATGATTTGGCACTACAGTACTTGGCAAGTTGGTATATTGCATCTTCCATGAGGCACAGTTATAATTACTCTTCCAACAGCCCTTTTTGCAGAAACTGTCTAGTTCTGCTTTGAAACACTACTAAATAAAACATTGCGCAGCTGATAATTATGCTTGTGTTCTTTGTAAAGCTAATTCTAACTTAATGTTCCAATCACAGTATAAGTATAACATTTATTAGCTTTGTTTATTTGTGTATATTATCCTTTTAAGTAATTGCTGTTGCCAGAACGTTTGCTAATAAGCAGTTGTGATTATTTGCAACATAAGTTTATTGCAACATAAACTTACCTGATAGTCTTAACCTTCCAGACATGTTAGACTTGAACGCTCCAAATTATCCTGGCTAAGTGTTGGGATTTTAAATACAATAGAGTCTCGCTTATCCAACCTTCGCTTATCCAATGTTCTATATTATCCAATACAGCCTGCCTTTTAGTAGTCAATGTTTTTGTAGTCAATACATTACAATGTTTTGGTGCTAAATTCGTAAATACAGTAATTACTACATAACATTACCGTGTATTGAACTGCTTTTTCTGTCAATTTGTTGTAAACGTGATGTTTTGGTGCTTAATTTGTAAAATCATAACATAATTTGACGTTTAATAGGCTTTTCCTTAATCTCTCCTTATTAGCCAACATTTTCGCTTATCCAACATTCTGCCAGCGCATTTATGTTGGATAAGCAAGACTCTACTTTATAAGATATCTGGGGAGGGAATGGTTGAGAGCAACTAAAATGACAGTTATGAAAATGTCAGCATTTGTAGCATTCCAGAAATCAATGCCATTTCTCAAAGGTGGACCTATAGTAAAACACATTTGAGACATCCATCAAAAAGAAAGAAATAGTCCAAATAAATAGAACTCTAATGCATTTTGGTCTTTCACATTACAAGGAAGCTGACTTAGTTACTACTCATGAACTGGGACATAATTTTGGCGCAGAGCATGATCCTGATGGCATGCCAGAATGTGCTCCTACAGAAGACCAGGGAGGGAAATATGTTATGTACCCAATTGCCGTGAGCGGAGATCATGAAAACAACAAGGTATGTGTTTTGTATGCATTATGTGGTAGTCCTTATCCAAAACGCCTGAAATCAGAAGTGTTTGGGTGTTTTTTAAAATATTTCTTTGCAGTTCCTCCTTATACGCAGATAAAGTGAGTTTTTGTAAATGGTAGCACTGAATGGGATATAAAGGAAAGAGGCTGTCTGCTTTGTATTAGGTGATGGTGTGCATTTTCACATTAATGCGGAATTTGTGCAAGGGGAGATTGTGTGTGTGAGACACTCTTTGTAGTCAAATTTAAAAGATATGTGTAAAATTGGAAGTCCGGTGGTAAGGAGAAAGAGGAAGACAGATGATGGAGAAAGGTCCTGGGAGGCCACTGTCTTTTCTGTCCTTTGGGCCCTTACCAGATGCCTCTCTTTCTACCAGAAGTGCAAATCACACTCTCAGCCTCAGAGGAAGGCAATGGCAACCCCTCTCTGAGCAGATCTTGCCAAGAAAGCACCATGATAGGGCTTTAGGGCTTCCATAAGTCAGAGATGTCTTGAAGGCAGAGAGAAACAACAACAATGAGAGAGAGAGGAAAAAGAGAGATTTCTGTATTCTAATTGGAGACCTGGGACCAAGGGCCTACTGCATAATCTTCTGTTTTTAACATTTTGATTGTAGTGGCTTCTTACATTTTACTTTATGGGTTGTACACTACTTTGCAATATTGCTAGGGACAAGAAATAATACAGAAACTGGTTGAATTGGAACATTCATTGGTACTGCTTTCCTTCCGCCCCTGTCATGCTTCCAGATGTTTTCAAACTGCAGTAAAGTATCTATACTTCGTACCATTGAGACCAAAGCCCCAGAATGCTTCAAGGAGCGCAGCAACAAAGTATGTGGCAACTCTAGAGTTGACGAAGGCGAGGAATGCGACCCTGGCCTATTGCGTCTGTATGAGGATCCCTGCTGCACATCAGACTGCATGCTACGGCAGAATGCAACTTGCAGGTGAGGGAGGGAGGGAGACGTCTTTCCTCTATACAAGAGAAAAATATGAGGATGAAGGGATAATGTTTTCTCCTCTTAATTGAAAGTAGAAAGAGGTGCCTCTTGTGCATCCATTACACTTTGTTCTTAGGAACCAGATGCTTTAATAATGTCTAAGAGGAATTGTGCCTATTCAGTCAAATATGTCAGCAACAGACATGACCATTTGAGGGAGAAAGCCCTGACCTTTTGGATTTCACTATTGTAGACTGAATTAGCTGAATTAGTGGTTGCCAGTGTTTTAACATATCCTAATACCCCCTGGTGGCACAGTGTGCTAAAGTGTTGAGCTGCTGAACTTGCAGACTGAAACTTCACAGGTTCGAATCCGGTGAGTGGGGTGAGCTCCTGCTGCTAGCCCTAGCTTATACCAACCAAGCAGTTCGAAAACATGCAAATGTGAGTAGATCAATAGGTAATCTGGCGAGAAGGTAACGATGCTCCATGCAGTCATGCCGGCCATATGACCTTGGAGGTGTCTACGGACAATGCCGGCTCTTTGGCTTTGAAATGGAGATGAGTCCCAACCCCCAGAGTCGGACACGACTGGACTTAACGTCAGGGGAAACCTTTACTTCTAATACCCCTTCAGATTTATCAGTGTTATAGCTGACATATATTTGATTTTCTGTGTGTATAGGGCATCTATATCTCCACTTTTCTTTCTGTACTTGCTATGAGTTTATAAACTTTAATTTCGAGATTTAGAGGTGCCTATTATTATTCCTTCAGATTTATCAGTGTTATAGTTGACATATGTTTGATTTTCTGTGTGTAGGGGGCATCTCTGTCCACACTTTTCTTTCTTTACTTGCTATGAGTTTTTAAACTTTAATTTCGAGATTTAGAGGTGCCTTATTCTTTTCCCCTTCTTTTAACATCTTTCAGTGATAGGAACAGTCCCTGTTGTAAGGGCTGCCAGTTTGAAACTGCACAGAAGAAGTGCCAGGAAGCCATTAATGCTACCTGTAAAGGAGAATCCTACTGTACAGGTGTGTCATTGCTGGTTTTATTTATGCATCCCATGTCTCTTTTTAAATGTAAATGCTTCCCAATTTTCATCACCTTCCTCTGTCGTGGCAGCATAGTGGGTCCTGAGCAGAAGCAAAGCAAAGGGAAAGTAAGATGTGCTGGTAGTGTGTGTATGTAAAACCAGCCTTTCTCCCATAGTATTGTCCATGCTGCTCTTTCTTTAGCTTTTTCCCACCCCTGCTGCCCCTCTTAGCATTTGTAGTAGGAAGCTTTCAGACTTCAGAATTTTTTTCCATTTTCTTATCTGCTCGTTGTTTCACATGTGTTGTTTTAATATAGTCTTTTAAATTAATTTTTATTGAAGATAACATATTTACCAACATACAAATGAACATAAATATATACAGAAAAAATATTAAAACAATACCCCTGCACAGAAACAAAACGAGAAAAATGTTTTTCTCAATATATAAAATTAAACTACACCAACTAACAAAATTTTATCTAAAACAATAGTCCTAACTACTACAACTTCATATATCCCCACACTATAGACACATACTACATGTACAATGACAAAAACTAAACTATAAGCCTATAAACTCTCTGCCCGTTGATTTTAACCTCTCAGTTTTCTATTCTGTCTGTTCCTAGGAAATAGCAGTGACTGTCCTCTTCCGGGGAATGCTCCTGATGACACCATCTGTGTGGATTTGGGCATGTGCAAAGATGGGGAATGCGTACCCTTCTGTGAGAGGGCAAAAAACTTGCGTTCATGTGCCTGTAATGGTGAGGAGTTCATGCTTTCTTGGAATTTCTTTGAAAACATTATCTCCTCAAATTTTGAATGAGTGCTGTTTGCTTGTTTTCTCCTCAGCCCATGATCAAATCACTGAAAACATTCTGCTAATCAAAGATAGTCAAATTGAACAAAACATCCTTAACCAAGTTTCAAATCTGTTCTTCCTCTTCTAGATTCGGATAGATAGGGACAGAAGGTGGCATTGCCATGTGCCATTTAGAAAACAATGGTAGCCAAGCTGGTCATAAGAGAAGTTCAAAACTTCTTGTTAGTATCATACTTTATTAGGCAACCTCAAACGTCACAAAGAATGTGTGCACACCTCTTATACCCTTGGAGTTGGCTGAGTAAAGGCATTTCTTTTACGTAGATTTTATGGGTTTTCTTAATAATAAGTCTTGAATTTTTTTTTTAATACTTAAGACCCATGGAGTATGTTACCATTCTAGGCAAACCCATTATGATTTTCTTTTAGGAAGCTAAGTATTGATATAGTTTTCCCAGCATGTTCCTTTCCTCATAGTGTATTACCTTTTCTTGCTTAGGCAACTCTCATAGAAGTGCCTTTGAGCCTTTAGGCAAAGTACAGGCCACAAATGGTTTCCCAGAGACAATTTTGTGGTCCCTGGGACTTCCCAAAATGTCATCTGGTGCAGGGCTTCTTAAATGTTTCCATTTGGGACCCCGAAAACCCTTTTTATGACCCCAAATATAGAAATATATAAAATAGGCATAAAATTCAAACATTTACCGATAACAAATCAACATTTGCAAATCTTACTAAACAGGCTCATTTTCCTTTTTTATGAAGTACAGCTGAGTCCTGTGTAAACAGTGCGCAATAGAGTTGTGTAAATGTCTAAATAAAAAATAATAATAAATACTTTCTTATAGACTTCCTTCTCTCCCTGAGGGGACTCAGAGCTGCTAGGTGACATTCAGAAAACTTTTTGGGACTATAATATTGAGCTAAGGGGATCCTGGGTGCTCTAGTGAGTATAGTGGCATTTTTGCCATGTTTTGAGATTCTCCATGGCCATTTTTGATCCAGGAAAGACTTTAAAAAAAACAACCAGAAGTGAGTTCTGGTTGTTTCCTGTTTTGAAAATCTAAAAGCATAGCCAAAGTGCTAGAGAGCATTTGAGAGCAAATGACTTTTTTTGGCTTGGTGGGGCACTGCCAAGGTCTCTGAGGGGTCTAATGCGACCCCTACCATCCTGCAGCTGCCCACCCCTGCTTTGAAAATGGTATTATAGCTGATTGCTGCTAAGTCCATCAAAATGCAAGTATGTTTCTTAAATCATGAAAGCAGATTTAAATTTTGTTCCTAGAATAGAATAGCTTTATTGTCATTGTACGTTGCACAATGAAATTAAATGCTTTCCCCGGCACACATCACAAAAACTACACACCCATCCCTCCATACTCGAACCACCACCATGTAGCCCCCAATGCCACATCAGTGTGAAACCATGGAGTTCAGTATAGTTACAGCTCAAGGATAAAAGCTATCTCCCAATCTTTTTGTCCTTGTCTTTGTCACCTTGTACTGTCTGCCAGATGGCAATAATTCAAAAGAAGAATATGCTGGGTGAGATGGATCCGTAATAATTTTCTGAGCTTTCTTAAGGCTGTGGGATTTATAAAATTCTTCCAAAGAGGGAAGAGGACAACCAATTATTCTCTGTACAGTAGTGGTGACCCTTTGGTTTTTGTTTGTTTATTTTTTTTATGGAGGGCCGCATCTTACCTAGCTATGTGTGGGTTCAAAGGCAGAGTAGGCACAACCACGCTTGTGATGGTGGCAGGACTGAGAGGGGGGCCTCCTCAACAGATCTTAGAGCCCGTGTTGGTTCATAGGGGGATATGCGGTCACAAAGATAGGCCTTTAGAGCTTTGTAGGCAATAACCTACACTTTGAATTGGAACAATCCAGTTTCGCACATGTCTTCTTAGGAGTAAGCCTAAGTGCAACAGTTTTCAGGTCTGTAAAGCATAGCTCAGTTGTGCACATATCATTCGCTTAAATCCCCAGCTCTTTAAAAAATGTAAACAGTGGAGTATTTGAAGCTTGGATACCCCAACTCTATTTCTTGTGATTCCTGACTGGAGATGATAGTGGGATTGGCCTGGTGCTGAAGAAACACTGGACAGAGAATTAGCACTGGAGGGAAAAAGGGGGCAGAATGAGGAGCCCTTTTTATTCATGTTCTTTGTGTTACATGAATAGAAACAAATGCAGCAATAACCATCCTAGCTGGCTTGCTTCCTTCCTTTTAGAAACGGATGATTCCTGCAAGGTCTGCTGTCGAGATGAATATGGAAGATGTAGCCCTTACCTTGATGATGACCAGAATTTCCTATACTTGAGGAAAGGAAAGCCCTGCACTGTAGGGTTTTGTGACAGTAATGTGAGTATGTATGCATGATTGGGGCATGCTGCTCAGTCTCCCCAATATAGTGTACCCTTTTCTGTCAGAGTATTATCATCAAGCCCTAGATATTGTTGCTTCCCCTCCCTGATTCTGACTCCAAATCCCATTGGATCACATCCTATAATAATTTGATGTTTGTGTTGGTGGTGGTTGTGGGATCAAACATTTAGTTGCCATAGTTAGGTTTCTACTGTCTATTGTTTCTACTGTCTATCTTGTTGTATGTGTATTTTCTAACTCTTTTTGCTACTTGTTTTGTTTTCATCTTGTTCTGTATATATTGGCTTAGTTTGGTCCTCATTGTGTGTAGCAGTGGTGGAACATAGCCTTTTGCACATCACATTATATGTACTTTCGATCCCTAAAGAATATACCTTACTGTCATACTTCTTGCTGCAGTGAGGGGTATTAACTAAGATCTTAAGGAGTTTTTTCTTGTCCCCTTGATGCAACTTGATGTGTAATCACTCTTATCATTTGGCTATAATCGTTGTCTTTGTTACCTGCTTTCAAGGCATCTCCAACTTTCGACAACTGTGGTGAGATTTATTCAGAGGAGGTTCCCCATTGCCTTCCTCCTTTAGGTTTCAGTAGCTGAGCAAGGATTCAAGCCTATGTCCTTGAGTCCTAGTACAAAACGCCAAAAAAAAACCCAAAAAAAACCACACACACACATTCCACCACCACACTATAGTGCTCTATACTGTAAAGAAGGTGCTCTTCTAAGAAAGCTCTGTATTCCTCTGCCTGGCCAGCCATGATCTAATTATGCTTTCCCCCTTAAATGGCTTTTTAATAAATGAACAGTCAGTACAAATCTACCAAAAAGAAATATTGGGGTCTGAGTCTTGATTGATGTTAAATAATCCTCCAGTTTTGGTAATCAAATTCCATTGTCTGTTGCAATTAAAAGAGCTTCTCTATCATGCTGCCCTACAAAACATTTCCTTTTATAGCATTGTTGATATTTACATTAAGTGCTTTTTCTTAGCCAACACTCTATCTTTCAGGGCAAATGTGAAAAACGTGTGCAAGATGTGATTGAACGACTTTGGGATTTCATTGATCAACTTAGTATCAATACATTTGGTAAGCCATACTTCCTCAGGAAACTGAAATGCACAATTGCTGTATAGTTCAAATCTGTGGTTTAAAATCAAAAGTCTTCATAAATGGATTAGCTGTTGCTTATTAGATGTTTCTAGTATTCCACCTGGTTCTTTGCTCAGATCAAAAGACTGGACTAGTGTTGCAATTAGGAAATGCAGTAGAGTTCTGGTTATCAGACATAAAGGGGCAGGCCTAATGACAGATAACCAGAATTGTTGGATAATAGGGAGGCCCTATTATCCAAGCCTCTCCCCAATCGCTGTGAGGGAGGAAGCCAGGGGCTTGGTGAGGAGGAGAGAGACAGTTCCCTCACCAAACCCCCTTCGCTGCGACAGGCCCTTACCGGAGGGAAGAGTTTCTTCCGTTTGGCAAAGGTCTGGCTTAGGGAAACCCGGAGCGTATTCCTAAACAGTAACACGCTCTGGGTTTCTCCAAAGGCCCGGGCCCTTACCTTCCATGGCTGCCTCTGCCGCTGCATCTGCCTCCCCCTCTTCCGCCACCTCCTTCTTCACATCCTCCTGGGGCAGCCCCAGGAAGAAGGGGAGAAAAGTTCTCCTCCCTCTCCCTCTCGAGCTCTCTCCAGCTCAGCAGTGCTCCCTTCCTTGGTCTGCCCCAGGAGGATGCGAAGGGGGAGGCAGACGCAGTGGCAGACGCAGCAATGAGCGCAGCGGCGGAGAGAATACAACGTGCCGCCAAGCCCCTGGCAGCACGTCGGATAATACGGAGTGTCGGGTAAGTGGAAGTCGGATAACCGGAACTCTACTGTACCACATTTCATATTTAATTAAAAATAATTCAAATGCAATTATAGCACATTGAGCTGAAAAGGGGAAAGCCATCTTGGAAATTGGGACAATTAACTTTGGTTAAGTCACAAAAATCTTACAGAACCTTTCAATGAACTTAATAAAAATTTGATATATATAATGCCCGTCACCCACAATATAGATTATGTAGATATTTGTTCCTGAGATGACACGTTGTTTTAATATACACTTCGAATCAAGCTTTTTAGAATTGTGTTGTTAGCTAAAAGATGTTTTGTTTGTCTTTGATGTTATTAGAAATGGGTGTCTCTTCTCCCTTGTACAGGAAAATTCTTAGCAGACAACATTGTAGGATCTGTGCTTGTATTCTCCTTACTATTTTGGATTCCTCTAAGTATCCTTGTGCACTGTGTGGTAAGTTTACATTTAACACCAATTAAACATATGGTACACCTTCAAGTTTACATTTACATGTATTTGATCAGAAATTCAAAATAGTGTTGAACGCATTAAACCATTCAGCTGGAAAACAATGTTGAATGTCATTTGCTACTTGGTTCTCTGTTTATTTGAGATTGCCCCTCTCTGTCCTACCTCAGATCTGGGCAATTTGGGTTTCTGGAACTTTGCTGGCTTTCAAATAACATCTTTACCGCTTCCTGGATGAGACATTTAAAGAGGATTTCTTATAACCCTATTGAAAACAAAGGCTAAGACCATGTTTGCTGTCTGTATAAAAGCTCTAGTGGTAGACCTAACATGAATCATATAACATCAATCCAGATCACTCCAGTGGCCAAAAGGTAGTGGAGGCAGCAGTGTCATCCAAATGCAGTCAAACTTGTGGCAATGTGCTGCCTGCCCTTTAATTCCTCAGCAGTTAAATGAGGAACCACTTGTGTTTATCTCCTTATATTTCTTGATGCAAGAGTGCAACAGTGGATTATCTTAATATAGTGCCCCAAAAGGATTCCAGAAAAGTCTGTGATACTTTTTGGAAGCAAAGAGCCATGTGTATGTATGCTTCATGAATTGATGAAGAACTGGGTAGTCTTGAAGTTGATTTAGCCGAACTGCATTGTTTATTTGTGTGAAGAACTACTTGTGTGAACAGCTTGCAGAATCTGATGATTTCCATCTGATGATTTCTGATGGGGTCTTATACAAGTGCTGTTGCCTTATTCTCACAGTACTTCTCACAAGCTGTTCTCCATTTGGGTAAGAAGTATGTTTCCTAAAAAGTGGTGGAGCAGTATATGTGCATTATGCAGCAAGCTCCTTCAACAACTGACTTATTATTATTCCTTTTTTAAATAGGACCAGAAGCTGGATAGACAGTACGAAGAGAACAACAAAAATTTGTTTGGTCCCAGTGTAAGTTGTTGTGCATGCAGAAGGATGTTTTCAGTATTTGTTTAGAATACATACTCCAAAAAAGCATTGTAAATGCTTCTAAATACAGACAGTCCCCAAGTTACAAATAAGAGGTTCTGTAGATTTGTTCTTAAGTTGAATTTGTATGTACGTTGGAACAAGTACATTTTTAAGTGTAACTCCAGCCAAATCTATGTATACATTAGCTTTGGATAGCATTGGAAAGGGTTAACCCTGTGGTGCTTGTTTTTCTGCCTGTGCCCCTGTTCAGAAAAACTCACCTCATTTTTTTGTCCCTGTGACACTTGGATTTTGAGAAAAATGGCTTGTTATTGAAACAAGGATTGGTGAGAAAACTTGAGAGGAGACACCTTTTCCTCATAATAACTCTTTCAGGAGTGAATTTCTCTCCCAAGGGGTAGATTTCTCTCACTTCCTGTTGTCTCACCCCAGTTCTTAACTAGGAGTCGTATGTAAGTTGGATGTTTGTAACTCAGGGACTGCCTGTATGGAAAAGTTGGTCTGATGTTTTACATGAAGAAGCTTTCTGTAAATTAATATGTCTTGAATTTAATATTTTGTCTTATAAACCAAGCTCAACCCTTTGAGGAAGTGTGTTCTATTCTCTAAATTAATTGAGTAATTTGCTTAAGTCCTGTTTTTCTGTCATTGTTTTTGAATCCTAGCATCCTAAAACCTACTGACTTCAATCCTTAAAATCACAAAAGGTTTATTTACAAAAATAATAACTACATTTCTTAATACAGTAGAGTCTCGCCTATCTTACATAAACGGGCTGACAGAATGTTGGATAAGCGAAAATGTCAAATACAGTAGAGTCTCACTTATCCAACACTCGCTTATCCAACGTTCTGGATTATCCAAGCCATTTTTGTAGTCAATGTTTTCAATATATTGTGATTTTTGGGAGCTAAATTCATAAATACAGTAATTACTATGTAGCATTGCTGCATATTGAACTACTTTTTCTGTCAAATTTGTTGTATAACATGATGTTTTGGTGCTTAATTTGTAAAATCATAACCTAATCTGATGTTTAATAGGCTTCTCCTTCATCTCTCCTTATTATCAAACATATTCGCTTATCCAACGTTTTGCCGGCCCGTTTACGTTGGATAAGTGAGACTCTACTGTAATAAGGAGGGATTAAGGAAATCTCTCACTCCATTCCCTCCCTCCCTTCCTCCCTCCCTCCCTTTCTCTTTCTCTCTCTCTCTCTCTCTCTCTCTCTCATTCTCTTTCTCGTGGACTCTGGAGGCAAGTAAATGCTGAAGGGGTGGAGGGGATGTTGGACGTGGAGTGGAGGGAAGAGCCTAGCCTTCCTCCACAGCCAAAGGGCTCTCTCACTGCATGTGTCTTTCTCTCTGCATCGTTGGCTTTGCAGCAGGCGCTCGAGGAGGTCTGAGAAGAGAAGGGTAGGAGGGATTGTGCCGTCCCTGAGCTGCGCTTCCTCCGCACCTCGTCCTCCTAGTGGGCACCCACCAGGAGAGAAAAGGCTGCGCCAGCTGCGTCTTATCTTTCCCGGCTGGCACTTGGAGAAGCCTGCTGTGTGTTGCTGCCTCGAGAAACAGCTGTTTCTCAGCAACGCACAGCAAACCTCTCCATGTGCCACGTGCCCACCGGGAGGGACAAGACACAGCCGGAGTGCCAAATAATACGGAGTGACAGATAACCGGAAGTCGGTTAACCGGGATTCTACTGTAATAAAGAACTGGGTATGAGCTACACTAACCCCATCTCTTTTAGGGTTCAAAAGAGAGGTAAAAATCTAAACACACATCTCTCCTGACACACAAGCAGAGAGTGATCTCAGTACCCACAGCACACATCTCTAGATGTAAAAATACAAAGTCAAAAACAAATGGCATGCACCTTCAAAATAGCCATCCCAGATAACCAATCAGAGTGAGAGCAGAAACAGAAAAGAGAAGAAATGCATTCCAACTGCCATTCAGGAGTTGGGGGAAGGGATTTCCCTCAGCCTATTCTGAGCTAACTAACTACTCCTCATTGAGGACTGCAGACTTGGGCAGTGTGGGGTTGAATTCCAACAGTAGAAAGAGAGAGAGGCAAACAAAGAGGACACTCTGGGTGGGGCCCTTACTTGCCAGCTAACTAAGCTGTCTATCTCCTTGTTGAGGACTATAAACTTGTGCAGGATGTGGTTGAGTTTTAGCAATTTTTAGTCACCTTTTATTCTTGCCTAACTGGTAGCTGCTTGTGCCCTTGCAGAATGCGGAGATGTTGAGCAGCATGGACTCGGCCTCTATTCGCATCATCAAGCCCAACCCGGCCATGCCCTCTACCAGTCGGCACCAGCCCCTGCAGCCCCTTGTCCCAGCCGCTGTCCTCCCCGTGCCCCCGAAACTGGATCACCAGAGGATGTACACAATCCAAGAAGATCCAAGTACCGACTCTCATATCGGGGAGGAGGAGGAGGGTCCTTTTGAGAAAGACCCCTTCCCGAACAACAGCACCACGGCCAAGTCCTTTGAGGATCTGACGGACCACCCTATCACCCGGAGCGAGAAAGCGTCGTCTTTCAAGCTGCAGCGCCAACATCGAGTGGACAGCAAGGAAACAGAGTGCTAGCCCTCGCTGCCCATTGAGCCCTTGACTCTGATGTGCACAATCACGTTCAGCCAATTGACCCCATGCCATTTCAGTAGAAAGATCATTTATATGTATGTATGTTTGTGTGTTTGTATATATGTATGTGTATACGGAAATGACAAACGGGGAAGTGACTTACTGCAGATGCTGGCCATGTGTATGATCTTCCTTGGTTTCCATATCAATGATGCCTAAAAACATATCCAAGTCAAGTCTCAAATTCACTGAACCCTTTGGAACATAATTCTATAGTTTGGATAAGCATAAATCTACCTGTTTATAATGTGCCTTGGGCAGCACTGCTAAGACAGTGTTTTCCTTTATTTGATAAAAATCCAAAAAAGGTGAACCATTCTTGTATTTGAGCGTTCTGAATTTAGAGTGTACAGTTAAAGCAATCAGTATTTTCTTTTTTTAAGTGATGGACATTTTGATATAATGGAAACTTAACAAAGGTAGTGGGATTTGAGCTAAATCTAAAGAGAGCAATAAATTACTTAAAATATGCATCTCAGGGCTGGAATGTTTTTTGTTGTCCTTTGAAGTAAGGCTTTTTCATCACACAGTGTTTACCCACAATCCAGTGGATACCTGAGCAACCCGAAATTTCATATATTTTTTTAGCAAGTCTTAGGTATGCCATACCACTCCACTGGCATTTCGTAATAAGTGAAAAAAAATATTTTATTTTCACTTCTTCAGCTTTGCTGAAAAATAGTATTATTCCAGCAGTTAAGCAAACACCTAACTTCTCAAACATGAGAGGTAAAAGTGTGATGTTCATCATGGCTTTCATAATGTAAATCTAAACATATCAAACTTTGTAAATTTTTCATTTGAAAGAATATAGATGTGAATTGTACAGCGTGTATGCTTGTTTGCAATAATGATTGTTTCAGTGAAGAATAACACAGGAATTCTGCTTGTTGGGTTATATATATTTTAAGCAGTGAGACGGTTCTGATTGATTTTTAGGGACCTAAAAGCAGTAACTTTCTACTGTATACGTTTCTTTCTACCCTTTGCTTTTATGTGGTGGGGGGAATGATCTGACATGGGACACATCTGTTCTCTAGATTGGTTCCAAAGATTATTGAAATGGGCCACAACAGTGTCAAAAGGGTGGCTTTACTTCTGTTTCAGTAGCCACTTCATTACATAATCATGTCTTACATTACATTTGATTAGCATTAAGTAATGTTTATAGCCTTCTGATGAAACATCCCCTCTTATTACAAAAAACCTTTCATATCTATTGGAGATCAACCAAACCTGTGACAAATGTGCATTTTTTATGGATACTTGTTACATGAATACTTGAATCTGTGCCTTCTTGCTATTTGTACCTATAGATTGGTAATGTTTAGATTTCATACCTATCAGTAAACTTTGTGCAGAGTGGTAGCACTCACTGCAATATATTAAAATGTTTTTATACGTATTTGTACAAGTGTGTCCTTTGACAGCTCCCTAAGATTTTCTGAGTGGGAATTTGCAGCCACTGCTTAGAGAAAGTTGGTCTCAGCCACACTAGTGTTCATAGAGATCTCATTTAAAGGGATATAGTCAGCCCTCTGTACCTGCATATTTAACCAACCATAGATCTGATTGCCACCCTTAGCTTGCTCTTCGATGTCCATGTTTTGTGGCTAAGGAAGAGTCAGAAACATGGTAGCATGGTTCATATCACTTCTGCCTGCTTTGCAGCACCCACTGTCAGCAGAACTGTTGCTCAGGCCTTACAACGCACAATCCGCCTCGTGCCTGGTGTGACTGCCATGTTATTTCTATTTCAATATAGCACTTCAACATCTATAAGTTTTGACATTTGTGGGGTGGGGGCGGATGGGTACAACTAATCTCACATGGATACATGCTAGATGGAATGTAGTTTCCTGCTGTACTTGTAATAAGCCAGCAAGATAGTGCTTTGAGTGTTTCATCAGAGAAGAGTTTAAAAATCCTATCTATTCATCTTACTAAGTTGTGAAAAGGGATGGAGGAAAACTAATTTTAAGACTGGTTAGCATCTTGAATTACACAGCTGATATATTTGAATTAGTGTTCATCACCATCATCATGGGAGAACCCTCGTGGCTGAGTATGATCTTTTTCCAGAGGGGGAGTCTTGGCAATGGATTTGTAAGTGGCTGCAGAAACCTATTCTGATCCGCATGGTCTTTCACAAGGACATAGGTTTCCAGATGGAAGATGTCCCTGACTAGGGCTTGCTTGAGGCACCTCCTTCTTGGCACGTATCTCTTTCACCCTCTATTTGTGCCTCTTCAAAGTCCATAGCACTCTTGGTAACACCTGACCTACATTCAGGATGTTCAAGGGTCAAGGCTTCCGAGTTTGTTATTTGTATCACATTTTTAAGGTTAATGTTGATGCTAACATAGTACAACGCTTGGCAGCCAGGTTTTTAACCGGAGCAAATTGCAGGGCGCGTTCCACTCCCGTTTAAGGAACTCCATTGGCTGCCGTTTATTTTCCGAGCCCAATTCAAGGTGCAGGTCATTACCTACAAAGCCCTAAACGATTTGGGACCCACCTACCTTCGTGACCGCATTTCCCCCTATGAACCTGCACGATCTCTTCGCTCGTCAGGGGAGGCCCTCCTCTCGCTCCCACCACCATCACAGTCGCGGTTGGTGGGGATGAGGGAGAGGGCCTTCTCCGTCGTGGCCCCCCGGCTCTGGAACTCGCTCCCCAGGGAGATTAGGCAGGCCCACACCCTTCTCTCCTTCCGGAAGAACCTAAAAACATGGTTCTTCCAGCAGGCCTTTGAAAATTGATCTAGTAAGATTGACCAGTCTCTTTTCACTAATAGTCCCGTTTATACACCTCTCCTAGCACTTTTGATGGCTATGACACTTTGGATAACCACTCCCCCCTGATGATTTCAACTTAACTAGCACTTTAGCCCAGTTTCCTACAGATTTTATCCATGATTTTATCATGATGTCTGTCTTTTTATGACTTGCTTTATTGTTGTTTGATTTATTTTACTGCTTGTTTTATATTGTTATGACTGGGCTTTGCCCCATGTAAGCCGCCCTGAGTCCCTCCAGGGAGATGGGGCAGGGTATAAGAATAAAATAATAATAATAATAATATTAACTAATATGTAGAAAGTGGCCAAAGATTAAAAACTAGTCCTGTCAATAGAAGTACTATCTCAGATTATTTGAGCAATCTATTGCCAAGGCAGTGAAGCAGGGAAGAAGCTTGTGTGCAAATCAGCATCTTCATAAGGCCTACAATGCCCAGACTGCAGCCATTGGAAGTTATTTTTAGTGGGGTAGGTGTTTCTCCTATACATCCCAAGTAGTTTTGTTCTTTTTCCCATTAAGCAAATCGTAAACATTGAGGAAGAGAAAGCAAGTATTCATTAGAAACAGTCCTGAAGATGTCAGGGTCCTTGCTCTGGGCCACTAGGCCTGCTTCCGCCCCACATTCCTGAATCAGAAGGCTGGATGAATTTATACAGTGAGTATAACTGGGTCTAAATCTTTAGTGTAGTCTTCCCCCACCCATGAAACCTCCAGCCATATGCAAACTTCAGCTGCTATGATCCCCAACCAAAACCACCCATCATTGCTGTGTGAATAGTACTGTTTCATAAGACAGTGTTGATGGACTTTAATAATAAAAAAGTGAAATGTTCTATATGTCTACAGACACTATTGCCATCTGCAGAAGAGTCAGTATTTGCTGCTCTTCTTAGTCATGAGGGTTCCCCTGGAAGGTAGATTCAGGATTGAGATGATCCACGTCACGCCAATAAGGGAGAAGCACCGGGAGTGCAGAGGCCCTTTTTTCCAGGAGTGACCAAAGCTGGCTTGCCAGGAAGTTATTTCCTTCCCCTGATAAATGGAGACCGTCAGAGAGATAGTTGCTAAAATCCTAAAATGGAGAATAAAAAAAGCATATTGTGAACTGTTCTGACAATTTTCTTCAGGTGTGGAGGGATATTTTTCATAGTTGAAATCCTCCCAACCAGACCACCCATCACATATTTCCTCTATATCTTTAACCATGAGCATAATTTTCTTAGTTTCTGTACAATATTGCCATTGCTGCTTTTTATCGATTCCATATAAACCAGCCATTTTAATTCCTCTTATTTTACCCTTCTGCGTATTGTCCTGAATTAAACATACTATAATGTCAGATTGAACCTGAACATAAAGGCAATTATTCCAGTTTTCCATTGTCCATTTTTTCATCTTCCCAACCTTATGCTATTACTGCCAGTCCTGCTAAAATCATGGTTTTAAACAATTTTCTTTACGTTGATCTTGTTGCCTAATACTCCTATTAGCATCAAATCTATATTCACTTGAAGTGATATTTTGAATATTTTTTCAATTTTCTTCACTATTTTTATTTTTATATTTATTTATTTCACTATTTATATCCTGCCCTTCTCACCCCGAAGGAGACTCAGGGCAGATCACAGAATGCATATATGGAAAACATTCAATGCCAATTATAACAATGACAAGACAGACAACAGATATATATATATATATATATATATATAGGCTTTCCCATCTTTTGGCATCTTTGGAGGCTATGCTCGGTTCTGGCCACCAGGGGTGCTGTTGCTCCATCTCCCTGCTGAAGAGCTTTCTTTGTTTGTAAACTTCCTCCTTTTTCTGATTGAAATGCCAAGCCTAAATACCTCCCCGCTTTAATGCGGTTCCCATTTATCTACTCACATTTGTAGTTGTTTTCTTAATTTGCTTAATTTATAATGCTTATATTTATTATTGATGTATTCTGATTGATGTTTATGTGATTTTCATATGTTGTAAGCCACTTTGGGTCCCATGAGGGAGAAAAACGTGATATAAATAAAGATATTATTATTATTTGTTTTCAAACTGCTACGGTAGGTAGGCAGAAGCTGGGCTAGAGGTCAGGATCTCACCCTGACCAAGGCTTCGAACTGTCAACCTTCCGGTTGGCAAGACTGATTGCAGCTTGGTGATTAACCTGCTGTGCTAAAGCACACTCTTCAGGTAGCTACTAGTATTCATTCATTCCATTTATATCCTACTTTTCTCCTGGTACAGGACTGAAGGCAGCTTATAACGCTAAAACACCGGTCAATTGTTGAAAGTGTACTATGATTTTTAAAACAAAAATCTTCCTCCAATTGAAGGCATAAGCACCTCAGATCCCATCTACACTGACCACTTAATGGAGTTCAAAGCTAGCTTCAAACTATGGCAGCCAGATAACAAACTCCTACAAAACAAATGATAAAAAGCCCTTAATTAATTTATTTATTTTACATCATTTTTGCCCCACTCTTCTTACCCGAAGGGACTCAGGGCAGCTTGGCAAAATTCCATTGCCCCAAAACACATTCAATAAAACAGTAACAAAATCAATAAAACAATAAACAATACCAAGTCAATTAAAAACTCTATTAAACTCTATTAAAATATGAATTATAAAGTGTTAAAATGCATGTGTAGTTAGATTCATCCACTGACACCTTTTGCATACGCTTTGATTCAAGCCATATTACCATATCATATTTATTCCTCGAATGCTTGAGCATCAGTGCTTTGTGATGTGTGTCATCGCCATTCCCAGAGAGCCTACCTGGCTATTTTTCTGCATCAGAGTCCACAAATCAATGACAGGAGTTCCGCAGTCTTCAGCCACTTTAACACAGGCCTTGGCATATTCCCCAGTGATAGAGTTGAGCCTGTTCAGTTTGTCACCTGCATAGAATAAATAAGAGACTAAAACCTGAGAAACCAAACTGAAATTGGAAGAAAACTCAGGATATAATGAAATGTGTTTTGGGATTTCTTTTTGTGCTCAAGTATTTTTTTTAAAATATTTTAATCCAAAATAGGGCTCAATTACAAATAGGGCTCACTTACCTTTGGCAATGCATTCTTTCTCCCAAGCAGCTTCATGGAGCGGAGGTGGCGTCACCAGAATAATTTTATCCTCTCCAATGTCCACAGACTTGAGGTACTGGACTATGCTTTTCAAATTGCTAGCATATTCTTCTAGTGGGACATGTTGTTTTGGATTCACATCTATTCAAGGAAAACAGTTTTAACTGAAGTGAGATTCTAATGTTAGCTTCCTACATTGTAACTAGGCATGAACATAGATGCGCATCCATAAGCTAATAGTATCGAGCAATACTTTCAAGAGAAGAAACAAAATAATCACACTGGACAAATGTAATTAAATAATCACACTAGACAAATGTTATTTTACATAAGTATTAAAATAATCTGCATGGGAACAATTCGCACACACAAGAGAGGCCTATCCCCACCCGAACGCACACATTTTTGGCTGAAATAAGAGGGATAAGAAATGGGAAGTGTGTAAGGACCTTCCATGTTATTATCCCATCCACTTCTTCAGATTAATATATTGCATTGCTTTTTGCTTAAAAACCAGAGTCAAAATATGGCAGCTTTTCCAAATGCTTTTCAAAGACAGCTCCTTTTGACTGTTGCACACAATTGGCCTGACCTTACATTCTTCAAACAAAAGCTAGTCCATACATGGAGGCCTGAAACCTTAATAATGTTTCCTTAGTTCAGCTAACTGACATTAGTGTTTAGGCTTTCAAGGATCTGACATAACATAATACAAATGTCATGAAATAGTCAAAAAAGAATTTAAAAAATACAAGAATAAAAAAACAATAAAATAAAGATTAAAATATGCTATACCTTTTAAAGCACAGTCATTGGCTCCAAAGAAGACTGTTACAGCAATGGTATTCTTAGCATTAGAATCTTTACAGACTAGCCTTGGAAGGACAATTTTTGCCCATCGTGTGTTGTAGCCAGAGAGTCCACGATTCACGACGTCACACTTTCTGAAATGAATACACATTTTTTATCTCAAAAATCTCCCTATTTTAAAACATTAGAAACTGTTCTGATGTCTTTTTGTTCTAGTGCAATCGTATGTTCTCTCTAGAGAGTGCCAGTGAACTGAAAAAGAATTTTAATCCCAAACTTTGCTGCAGAAATCTTTCTCATTTTGCCTTAAACTTTGTTAAGTTGCAACCTGAATCTTTCTTCTTTGCAGTGGATTCTATTTTGGCACTCAAAAATTTGTGTGGAACTTTCTCTCACTGGAATCTTTTTCTTTCATGTCATGCAATGATCTCTTTAAAAATAATACCTTGGTTCATATTGAAAAAGAGAGGAAATGACATTTCCAGCCTATGTCCACAACAGAAACAGAAAGGAAAACAACACTGATGCTTTGGATATTGTGTCTCAAAATAACTATGTTTGTTCTTAGACACAGGTAGTTTATCCATCTTAACTATTCTTCAGAGAAATTTGAAAACATAAAAAACCAGACATTTTGAGAATACCTTACCTGGCTAATCTGTGAGCAAGTGATGCCCCCCATCCGTTTTCTTGGAAGGAAAACTAGAAAGAAAATAATAAACACTGACTAAGATTTCCATTCAGAGCAAATATCATTTACAGTTGTGATGCCTTACCCAGCTAATCAGGGAGCAAGTGGTTTTTACAGCATTATGGGTCTCAAAAATGGCTCACAGAAATGCGCTACATTTTATAGACCAGGCCCTCCATATCTGCTGAGGTTTGGTTCAGGGACCCCTGTGGATAATAAAATCCATGGATGCCTAAGTCCCATTACACTAAGGCCCCTTCCACACAGTTGAATAAAATCCCACATTATCGGCTTTGAACTGGAATATATGGCAGTGTGGACTCAGATAACCCAGGGCACTTCCACAAAGCCATATAACCCAGAAAATCAAGGCAAAACAATCTCACAATATCTGCTTTGAACTGGATTATCTGAGTCCACACTGTCATATATTCCAGTTCAAAGCAGATATTGGTTAGCTCCTGTTTGTCAGCCCCAGCTTCCCATGCTGAAACATAAGAGAAGCCTCCCACAGGATGGTAACAAATCCCTGGGCAACATCTTTGTAGACAGCTGATTCTCTCACACCAGAAACGACTTGCAGTATATTCTCAATTAGCTTCTGACATGATTTAAAAAATGGATCTGCTTTAAATCCAGTTTCTACCTCCTGAAGAATACTAGGACTTGTAGTTTAGTGAGACCCAGGACCTGCCTGGCTGAGCAGTTTAAAGCCCCCTCCCTAAACTACAAGCCCCAGAATTCTGCAGTGGGCAGTAACAGGAATTAAAATGGATCCATGCTCTGGTGTGATGAGATCCTAATAGTGTCGTTAACTTGAAGGCACATGTGTATAAAATGACAATGCATGGAAATGACATAAGGTGCATCTACACTGCAGAATAAATGCAGTTTGGCATGACTTGAACTGCCCTGGCTCAATGCTGTAGTTCCACTATATAAACTAGTGGGGTTTATATATCTGTGGAAGGTCCATTCTGGGAGAAAGAACTCTTGCCTGTTGGAGGCCAGTGTAAATGTTGTAATTAATCACCTTGAGTAGCACTGAAAAGTCTTGCAGCTTCAAAGCCTGGCTGCTTCCTCTCTGGGGGAAATCCTTTGTTGGGAGGTGTTAGCTGGCTCTGATTCTTTCCTGTCGTGAATTCCCCTGTTTTCAGAGTGTTGTTCTTTATTTACTGTCCTCATTTTAGAGTTTTTTAAATACTGGAAGCCAGATTTTGTTCATTTTCATGGTTTCCTCCGTTCTGTTGAAATTGTCCACATGCTTGTGGATTTCAATGGTTTATCTGTGTAGTCCGACATGGTGGTTTTCAACGCAGAAATTCTGAACCACTCTCTAACAACACACCTCCCAAAAAAAGCCTTCCCCCAGGCCCTTTCCACACAGATGAATAAAAGCCCACATTTTCTGCTTTGAACTGGGATATATGGCAATGTGGACACAGATAACCCAGTTCAAAGCAGATATTGTGGGATCTTCTGCCTTGATATTCTGGGACATAGAGCTGTGTGGAAGGGCCCCCAGGCAGGAAGCAGCCAGGCTTTGAAGATGCTATTCAGTGCTAATCAAGGTAGCACCCCGAATGTCAGCAAAGAAGCCCCTCTCGATCCCTGAAGCACAGAAAGACGATCCCCCTTCAATGCAGGAGCCCTCAATGGGCGGGAAGAGAAGGGAAGGAGGGGGCCCAGAAGGATGGCGGGGAGAGGGGCGGGGAGGGCTGCGGGCTGGCTACCTCGGTGATGGAGTCCCCCAGGAGGAGCAGCCGGGGCCAGAGGAGAGGCCAGCCCCGGGAACCGGCCTCCGACGCCGCCATGGGCCCAAAAGCAGGCGGAGGAGGAGGAGGCCTCTCTCCCGCCTCAGCAGCCCTTCCTCAAGCCCTCCCGCCCGCCCGCCCGCCATGGGAGGAGGAGGAGGAGCCATGGCGGGAAAGGACATCTTCCCTCAGGCAGAGCGGGAAAGAGGGCCCACCTGCACTGTAGAGTGAACGCAGGGTGACCCTGCTATGGCTCAGTGCTGTGGAGCCCTGAGAACTGGAGTACAGTATTACTATTTACAAGGCCTTGAGCCTTCCCTGGTGCCTCACCAAACCACAACTCCCATTATTCCCTAGCATTCATTCCGCAGTGCAGTCTCTCTTGAGAGGTTGTCGAAGGCTGTCATGGCCGGAATCACTGGGTTGCTGTGAGTTTCCTGGCCTGTCTGGCCATGTTCCAGAAGCATTCTCTCCTGACGTTCTGCCTGTTGTGGTAATCTTTGAGCGGTTAGACTCAATTTAACCCTCTGTGGGGGAGATTCCACCAAAAATCAGCAGAGTAGCAAAAGCAAAAGCTTTCAAATGCAACAGTTATTTATTTATTTACAGTAGAGTCTCACTTATCCAACGTTCTGGATTATCCAACGCATTTTTATAGTCAATGTTTTCAATATATCGTGATATTTTGGTGCTAAATTCATAAATACAGTTATTACTACATTTTATTACTGCATATTGAACTACTTTTTCTGCCAAATTTGTTGTCTAACATGATGTTTTGGTGCTTCATTTGTAAAATCATAACCTAATTTGATGTTTAATAGTCTTTTCCTTAATGCCTCCTTATTATCCAACATATTCGCTTATCCAACATTCTGCCGGCCCGTTTATGTTGGATAAGTGAGACTCTACTGTATTTACAGCATTTATATTCCGCCCTTCTCACCCCGAAGGGGACTCAGGACAGATCACATTACACATATAGGCAAACATTCAATGCCTTTTAACATAGAACAAAGACAAACAAACATAGGCTCCGAGCGGGGCTCGAACTCATGACCTCCTGGTCAGAGTGATTCATTGCAGTTAATTGCACTGGCTTGCTCTCCCGCCTGCGCCACAGCCCGGGCCCAGTTACTTACATGGGGCGAGCAAAGAGAAGCCTTTGACCATTTAAGATTGCAATGGACTGCAGAGTCTCAGTAAAAGTTCAAAAAGTATTTATTCAGGTAAAAAGAACTCCATTGTAGATAGAAAGGCTTGGGAGCTGTCTAGTCTACTCTAGACTGGTTTGTAAGGAAAAATAACAAACATCTAAATAGTTACATTTTGCCAGGAGAGACAGCAAGATGCTTCTTGTTAGCTAGAAGAACAAAGGGAGAAGAGAGAACCAAAATGGTTCCAACCTCATGGTCCAGTTTATTGGGGCCATAAAAGACATTCTGACCAATGAGAAGTTAGTGCCCCTGAAGATTCACATTTCTACTAACTTCAAAGTAAGGGATGTGACGTAAACAGGATAGAGTGAAACACAGTAAAGCCTGTCTATGCATGCTTTGGAAACAGGGAAAGGATTTTCTCATTCTAACTCTATCATCTATCTAACTACATCTAGATTTGAGTAGTCCAGGATGATTCCCAACACCACCCGCAGCTATGGCAGGCATCCTCAGAGGCTGTGCGGTCTGTTGGAAACTAAGCAAGTGGGGTTTATATATCTGTGGAACAGGCATGTAGCGGGGGGGGGGGGGGGGGCTTGAGGGGCTTCAGCCCCCTCCCCCCGAAATTCTCAGGGTGGTCTGCGAGAAGGCCTTACATTTATTATTTAAACTGTTATGTTTATCCATATCATGATCTGATCACCATGCTCAATATAACCCATATGCATGGGGGTATTGGGATAACGATACAAAAGGTTTGCTAGGGTAGACCCTCTCTCCCCCAGGCTCAGCCCCCCCCCCCCGAACCAAAATCCCAGCCCCTCCCGAATCAAAATCCTGGCCACGGGCCTGCTGTGGAATGTACAGGGTGGGAGAAAGAACTCTTGTCTGTCTCAGGCAAGTGTAAATGTTACAATTAATCACCTTGATTAGCATTGAATGGCCTTGCAGCTTCAAGGCCTGGCTGCCAACTGGTTGGTAGAATCCTTTGTTGGGAGGTGTTAGCTGGCCCTGATTGTTTCTTGTCTGGAATTCTCCTGTTTTCTGAGTGTTGTTCTTTATTTACTGTCCTGATTTGAGAGTTCTTTTTTAATACTGGCAGCCAGATTTTGTTCATTTTCATGGTTTCCTCCTATCTGTTGAAATTGTCCATATGCTTGTGGATTTCAATAGCTTCTCTGTGTAGTCTGACATGTTTGTTGTCAAACAAATGCTGGACCACTGGAACAACACACCTGGTAGCCAGGTTTTGTTCGTTCATTGTTTCCTTCTTTCTGTTGAAACCTACAAACTATCTACAGACCCACTAAGAAAATCCAACAAATGTTATGTTCAGCAAACGACAAGAGGGATCCTCTCACCTCTGCAGGAGTCTACCATACACCATGCAGCTGTGGACAAGTCTACAGAGGGACCACCAAGCACAGCGCTGCCCAAACACGAAACAAGGAACATGAAAGGCACTGCAGAAAAGCCAGCCATCACAGAGCACTTGATGAACCAACCTGGACACAGCATATTATTTGAGAACTCAGAAATGCTGGACCACTCTAACAACCACCATGTCAGGCTACTCAGAGAAGCCATTGAAATCCACAAGCATGTGGACAATTTTAACAGAAAGGAGGAAACCATGAAAATGAACTTATGGAACAATTCCATCAGCGTTGCCTTCAAAAAGTCCTGCAAATCTTTTGGGAAGACAGGTAGACAAACGTCAGCATTCTGGAAGAAGCAAAGATCACCAGCATCGAAGCCATGATTCTCCACCATCAATTTCACCAGACCGGCCACGTTGTCCAAATGCCTAATCACCATCTCCCAAAGCAGTTCCTTTACTCTCAGCGTAAGAACGGAAAATGGAAGGTCAGTGGGCAGCACTGAGATTTCAAGATGACCTTGAAGCTAACCTCAGAAAGTGAGACATAAACACCGAGAACTGGGAAGCCCTGGCCCTGGAGCCTTCTGACTAGAGGCCAGCTATTCCCAACAGTGCTGTGGATTTTGAAGAGGCACAAATGAGAGAAATGTGCAAAGAGGAAGAAGGCGCCTCAAGCAAACCCTTGTCGAGAAATGTATGTCCTCACTGTGAAAGACCGTGCGGATCCAGAATGGACCCACCACCAAGACTCTGCCCCTGGAAGACCATCATACTCGGCACTAGCGATTGTTTATGATTATTCTTTTATAAACAGACTGCTCTGATATACCACCTTTTGTCATAGAGAAGAACCCACCCAATTAGCTAGGAGGTCAAGGATGAAGAATGTAAGACCCTCCAGAGGTTGTGTCTCCTATCAGTCATATCCAACATAACTGCAAATGAAGGGAAATTGCAGCTAAACATGTTCCTTGAAAGTGTGGTATCTACCACCAAGCTCCCTGCAGTTTACAAAAGTAAGAGCTTTCCCTTATTTTGTCTAATGTACCCTGATATTAGCGAAGTAAGGTAGCCGGAAAACTTGCGCATTGTCCTCAAGTTAATATGGTATACCATATTAATTACTAAAGGAATAGTATGATTAACTTAATAACTACTTTTACATTATATACTTTATAACAGAACAAAGAGTAAGACAAAAGAAAAGGAAGGAATAGAGGAAAAATGCCTTCATCCCCTTTGTTTATCACAAGCATTGAAGTCCCCATTAATTTCTTGGCATTGCTGTATCAATGATTGATGCTTAGGGTTGCAGCTAATTTGACCCTCCCCCATAATGTATCTGTAACTATCGATAATTCACATTGTTTTTGTTCTTTGTGTGAGCATGGTGATGGCCTTTGTTTGTTACCTTTTGCTTCCTGTTTGCTTTGTGGGTTCTATTTTGTGACCTTCTACTTCTAACTTTTTGTCATGTCTATTTCATTTGATTTGACATTATATACATTATAACAGAAAGAAAGAAAGATAAGAAAAAAGAAAGGAAAAATAGAGAAAAAAGAGAGAATAGCCTTAATCCCCTTTGTTTATCACTAACATCGACTCCCCATTAATTTCTAGACATTGTTCTGTTGATAGTTGTTTTTCTTCAAGATGGAGCCTTCTTTTCTGTGGCCTTTTCCATTAGCGATTCCTCTTCAAACTTGCAGCAACAGTAGCAGCCATCTGTGCTTTTGTTTTTCCGCAGTCAGGGGTTTTCAGTCCCACCTGGGCACAAATGGCAGTCAATTCTTGTCTCGTTGTCATCACCAAAGTCCTGTCGCTGTTCCGTCCCACAATCTTCAAGGGAAAGAAGTTTGACTCGGTTTATTTGATCATTCAGCTTGTTTTTTTTAGTTGTTGAATCACTCCCTGCATATTATGGAGCTTTTCTTCATGTCTTAGACATATTTCCAAAGCTTCTCCTGCTGTTTTGATTATGTCTGCTGTCGGAGCAGTGATTTTCTTCCCCTCTTCTTGAAGAGGTCTTCCCTTTCTGACAGGGTCAGCTTGGATTTCCTGTTTTAATTGTTTGAAATGCTCCATTCTTCCCGAGTTTCTCTCATCCCTAGTTGTGTCATCTCTTCTTGTTGTCCTTCCACCTGATATGCCTTGCCTTCTCTGTTTTATTCTTCACTCCCTCAGTGAAGTCTCTTTCATCCACAGTCTATGCTTGTTCTTTCTTGCCTCTTGTGGATGGTTGATGCTTTCTTGGCATCTTTCCTTTTTTCTTTTCTGGTGATTTCTTGTCCAGCTCCAAGTTTTCCCTCTTAAAGTGGATGAGTACTTGGAGAAGTGGAGCGATGCTACCATCTCCCAAAATGGCAAAGATGCCCGTGGCTTCTGGCTGGTGGAAGGAAATGCCTCCCAAAGGAAAGGTGAGTTTTGGGGAAGATGATATGGGAGACCCTGTTGCATTGAAGATGGTGGCCGTTCTGCAGTGGTCTTTCCTCCAAGCGGGAAGAAAAGACAGACATCTCACTTGAATGTCTTTCATAGGCACTACCGTTCTAGTAGGAAAGGAGACTCACTCGAAAGGGCCCCCAAGCCCTCTGCCGTAGCCCTTCATTCGCTCTTTCCTTCTTCCGTATCCCTGTTCTGTCATGGCGACTTCACGGCACCAACTGTCGACCACCAACTGTTCTTCCGATGGGCTGTCAGTCACCCTCCCAGCATTCCATTCACTCCCCATCTGCCCTCCTGACCAAGACATGAAAGAGCACTTCCCAGATCAAACCCGTGACATCAGATATAGCAAGAGAGGAAAGACAGAATAAGTGAGTGAGATGTAGTGATTCTGCCCCTATAACAAAGGGAGTGAAATTTCTACCCCTTCTTGTTCTATGTTCATTCTGCATAGTCACATAGAGATTCCTGATACCTGTGCAATTTGGCATACTTAATCTCCTCTTGAGGATCTATGAAACCTCACAGTTTCATCAAATCTATAAAAAAGCAAAAGACATAGAGCATTTAGATTTTCTAACAGGAAAACTAGACAGTTACTGTTGTATAGTTCCCCCACATCACCATTCTCCCCTCCTTTCATAAATCCAGCCTGTAATATTCGAGTAGTTACTCTTTATTACATAGAGAGAGAAAATGGAAACAGCTATGAAATTACAAAACAAATTGCGTGGAAAGTTACTATCAGGCTTGCAATTTTTTCTACCTGTTTCCCTCCATTCCCAATCTTCCATCATGTTATCTTCCAAAGTTCACCCAGCAAACCACAGGAGCACAGCGTGCACCTGTTTTAGTAGTAACTACTACAACTCAATCAACAAATTGTGCAAATTATAAATGTTATAACAGTATCTATGCTTGAAGAGCACCAGCACAATACTTCTATAGCATTAAACCTCTTTGGAGGTTTCTTAAACAGAAGATGAATGTCTATCCAAGGGTGCTTTGACTGTGCGTTTCTTCTTGGCTGAAGGGGGCAGGACTAGATACCCTTTGGGTTTTCTTCCAGTGGAATTTCCTTGTCTTGATGTTTTCAAACTGAGGCTGGATGACTACTGGTAACACAAATGGAGTGTCATGTATCCCGACACTCCATTTGCAAAGCTCTGCTCTAATCCAGAAGGGATAAGTTCCAGGAGCCCCAGTAGGTAAAGGAAAAGGTTTTCCCCTGACATTAAGTCTAATTGTATCCAACTCTGGGGGTTGGTGCTCATCTCCATTCCTAATCTGAAGAGCCAGCGTTGTCCATAGACACCTCCAAAGTCATGTGGCCGGCATGACTGCATGGAGCGCTGTTAAAGAGCCCCAGTGGATCCCTTAAAAAAATGCCCAAGTCGGTTAAAAATAAAACACCTTTCAACAATGACAAATGTAAGCTTTGTCCTTACAAATGCATAAGATTTGTTCACTTATGCAGAAAAAAATGAAATGCACAGATACAGGATGCGTGATGCCTGGCTTGACAACAGTACATCTGAAAATGATGGAGTCTTCATGGACAAGAAGTTGAACATGAGCCCATAGTGTGATTCAGCAACAAAGAAAGCCAATGGGATTTTGAGTTGCATCAAAAGGAATATAGTGTCTAGAGCGAGGGAAATAATGGTGCCTCTCTATTCTGCGTTGGTTAGACCTCACCTGGAATACTTTGTCCAATTTTGGGCATTTAATTTAATTTTGGAAATTTAATTCACCTTTTTCAGTGCTTTGTGTGAGTTATATGAATATAAATTATGAGTGTGATTTTTTTAAATGCTCTTAATGTAAAGGAATGCAATGTGGACAACATATCTGAGTAAAATGCATTGAATTCAATTCATCAGAGGTTCATCCACACTACAGAGTTATAATACTATGAGTTTTGTGTATTTCACCATTTAAAGAAAACTAGGTGGCATACTTGCTAGACAGCATCATTGGAGCTCTCTCTCTCTCTTTACAGAATTTATATGTATCGTAAAGGCGCTTTTGAATCAAGTGAAATGATCATGAGGCTGTCCATCAAACAAGCTGATGAGAAAGAGAAAGAAACAACAAGAAAGCCACTACCAGATTTTTCTGTCTTTGAAAATGTATTACGAGAGAAGCTTCACAACGGTTAGCCACTGGTAGGTCTCAGCCACATCACACACTCTTACCCTTATGCAACTTCACAACAGGCTTGGCATAACTTGAAAACGACTAGAAGGCACACAGTCACACTAACAAGGAATTGTTCCAGCTTCAAGAAGAGGCAACATCTAACTTCCATCTTCTTCCAGCACACAGTGAGTTGTGTAAGGGGAAAAGAAGAATCAGGAGAGCAAAATACTGTGTTCGCTGACAGTATTTTGAGGGAGTTGGGCTGTTTCTCTAGGACCTTTGAAGCAAACGTTGAGGTGCTCTTGCTGTCCATGTTAACCTCCTAAATCCTTCAAGTAGATTTACTGGATGCATTTACTGCCCTGCAGGCAGGGAAAACAGTGGGGTAATAACTTTCTCAATAAATATAAATATTACAGAAAACACCAGTCAGTTCCCAGTACATAAATTTCAAGAAAAAAAAACACCTTAAATTCTGAATAGGCTGGGGATACTCTGAAATTTCATGCCTCAAAGAACTGGGGTGTCTTGCTGTAAAGAAACCTAGAAGATGTTGGGATCCTGCTCATGGAGAAAAATTCCATTAAAACCTTTCACGTGTCACTATTGTTATTCCTTTGTAATAATCATGGCTTCACCCTATGACATCCCAGCGATTGTAGTTCAGTGAGTCCCTACTTGAGTTCTCTGTATGAGAATTAGAATACCCTTCCACCCATTATAAATCCCAAGAATTAATGGGGTGTGTTACCATAGCCAATACACAGAGAAACAGTGTATAAGACATGACTTTTCTGGCCTCTTGACAGTGGGGAAGCACATTGAGCTTTTCCAGTCACATTCATGCAAATTTTTACCAGAAAGTCAAGTCTATTAAGGTGATTGTGCTGTATCTGACATGTTTCATAATAGTCAAACAAATGCATAACTACAATAGTAATGGTGTAAAATTTTATTTTGTGTTAATGGTACACAGTATGATGGCAGTTTCTCCTCAGCCGACCTTGCAGTTCTGTTATTAAATTAGTTTCTTAATGCAATTATGAGAATTTACCCAGACCCATGTTTGATTGTAGCCCCTTTGAATGATTTGAAGTCACTGGGTGGTGTCACTTCGGCCTAATAGTACAAAGTATTATGACAGTTTCTCAGGCCTCTTCTACACTGCCCTATATCCCAGGATCTGATCCCAGGTTATCTGCTTTAAACTGGATTATATGACTCTTCACTGTCAGATAATCATGGGTTAAGAAGATAATCTGGAATCAGAACCTGGGATATAGGGGCAGTGTGGAAGAGGCCTCAGTAATGTGGATTTACATGGATCTTATGATTTCACCCCTTTGGAATTATTTGAAATCAGAATTTCTGCACTTTTCTCAAAGCTACAATGGTAAACTGGTGGCCATCTTCAGCAGAACAACTCAGTAGAAAATGTTGATAGCTTCTGCCAGCATTTTCTCATCCAGGGGGGGCTTTCTCGGACTACCAGGCTGAAGAAATTTCTTAATGTTAGAGATGTTGCTTATTTTTGTTTTAAAAGCCTAAAAGAGAGAGGGGGAGTGTGTGAATTTTACACAAAGAAAAAATTCTATTGCATAACGGCATTACAACTTAACAATAAAAAACAATAAATGCATAAATAAAAGGTACTGTATTTCTGACAATAAATAATCCTAATCTCTTTGATTAAAGTAAAAATATTATGTCCCCTGTGTAACCAAGAATTGAACATCTATAACTGCTCTGCATATACAATCCCTATATATCTCCCTATTTAAGGGAGGTAGAGACCATGAAATGCCCCCAGCACCAATTTATTATTCAGCTGCCATAGTGAACGATGAACCTCTGTGTAGCAGTTGGTTGATAGTGCCAACCCCCACTCGTGCAAGTTATCTCCGTTGCAAGGGCAGAATGTGTGTGCACTTGTTGTAACAAGGGCCCTGTTTCTGCCTGGCACAAGACAGAGAACACATGTGAGAGGATGAGTATGTCAGTCAACCACTTTTCGAACAACAGGGAAACAGAGCTCAGTTGGTTGTAGCAGCTGCTTACCAATAACTGGGAATGGGAGGGGTTAGCCAAGTCTCATGACCTTGCTATGTACTTTCTGTAGTTGCATACCAATGTAATGAGTTCATAGATTCTAGCAAGGGACTTGTTATTCTATGTCCCATTTTATTATTTTCTTTATTTCTCAGTTTTATCACTGTGTTAGACTTTGTCTCATACGTCTTGCCCAACATAGCTAAAGGATTAAGGGAACTGACATTTAGAGAGCCAGTTTCCCCACCCTGCCTCCATTGAACATAAACCTTTTCCACAGCTTTGTGAATCCACCTAGACAGGATTTGCACACCATCTTCCAGTGTCTAAAAACACGTGGGACCTGGTACCCTGCAAGACTGCGCTGCCATTTCATGCCTTGCCAAAACAGCTTGTTTACCTTTAAAAGAGGAAACTTGGAGAGGACACCCTCCTTCAGCTCTTCTGTTGCTAAAATGGTCTCAAGCAACTGGATATCTGCTCTGCTAAGCTGATTCCCCACCAGAAAATCTTGTCCATGATCTTTCAGAACCTACAGAGTAGGAAATATTTTAAGGTGCTTTCAATACTACAGGTTATTGCTTCTCCCAAGTATTTTGGACTGCAAATTATAATTGGCCACATTAAAGGGGACTTCTGGGAGTTGAATCCAAAGGGTGCAGAGAGTCAAATGTTGACAGCCACTGCTCTAAGCATATATAGTAAACTGAAACAATAAAGCTGTACTACTTTGAGGATCACCCATTGGAGAATACTGCATCATTAAATCAAAGTATTCATATTTGGATTGGCATATGTTTTTGAAGAGCCACTGCCACGTTTTGGACACCATGAACATACAACATGAATGGTAGGAGGTTGGGCTAGGTGGCCTTTATCCAGTTCTAATATTTTCTGTTTGTACTATGCTATTCCTATATTGAATGGCAACATTGTGAAATGGAATGCACAACCAAAAGAGTCATACCACCAATTGCCACAAGGACAGATGGATACATGCCATCCAAAAATGCCCAACTGCATGCACAATGGTATCCCATGCACAATTTCACTTTCACGATTCTGAACTGAATACCAATGTTCTGCATTGGACAACTGTGTCCAGTTGTTTCCATGGGCAGTTTGGTATATAAGATAACTGGAGGACTCCAAACATCAGTAGCAGAGTAGGCCAGGAGCATCAAACACTTTAACAAAGTATTAGCCTGAACATTCTTCTTATTTCAATTCTTGCAAAGTTTCCTTTCATGCACTTATGTTATGGTAAACTCTTAGAATCACATGAAGGTGAACTGCACAAAAGTGTAACACCCGTATTCTTGGTCTGGATTTAAACCGCTATATCATTTAGTTTCAGAATGCAGATTAACTACATTGAACTGGACTGTATGAGTCTATACTGCAATATAATCCAAATGGTACTTTCAATGGCTAACATTTGTTGACCTTAAGCAACCCACTTTTTCTCATAGCACAGTATCCTCTTACCTTTTCGAAAACTGGGAAATATCTGCCAGTGGCCTTCTCAAGGATCACAATTGTTTCCTTCTCCCTCTCCTCCGGATCAATGTATTTCCAGGGTAATTGCATGATCATTTCACCCAGGTCCCAAGCACCTTCACTGTACACATCAATTCTGTTAGAAAAGAGAATGTAGTACAATGCTTGCTAATAATTTTTCCATAAAGTTTGCTCTGTAAGACTGAAAAACACAATACTCAAGATTCCCATCTTGGATAAGACCCTTCTTTCTGTTGTTTTGGTCTGCAGTCTATCTATACTGTAAAATTATAACAGTTTGACGCTACTTTTGGTGCTGTTCTACAGAATCTTGGGAAACTATAATCCCAGCATTTCATAGGGTGGAGCTATGACCCTTAAAGTGGTATCTTTCTGCTATAACTCTGCAGTGTGGATGCCACCCTGATGAACTGGATTTACTGCAGCTCACTCATAAATGCTTGTAAAGGGTTACAGTTTAATATTGTCCAAGTTGTGTTCCTTCAAAGGAATAGCATTTAATTTTTTCCATATAATTAATTTTTCATATAATGTACACAAAACATTGGGAAAGGTTTTTAAGCGACTCAAGTTGCTCCTGACACGAATTTTTTTTTGAGAAAGGTGCATTGAATTCCCATTTGTTTGGATTAAATTAATGTCTGAAGCCAAGGTAAGTAACATGTAACCCTCTCTAGGTACTGATGGATGCAACACGCAAAATCTCTTGATTTTGAAATCAAAATGAGAACTGGAGTTCAATAGCAAACAGAAGAGCACAACCTGCCCACCCCAGACTAGAGGCTGAACTTTGGAGATAGGATGCTTGGCTTCCAATTAACCCAGGCCCCTTCTACACTGCCATATAATACAGATTATCAAAGCGGATAATCCAGATTATCTGCTTTGAACTGGATTATCTGAGTCTATACTGCCATATAATCCAGTTCAAAGCAGATAATCTCGATTTTATACAGTTGTGTAGCAGGTGCCCCAGTCTAAATAGTGCTCTACCTGGCACTTTTCAATTGTGGCAGTGGCAATGAGCTGAACCGTATTGGCTCATAAATTAGTATGTTTTCAATTCACTTCTGTCACGATCAAAACAAAAACAACCCAGATCATACGGCAAACCAGATTTCCGATATCTTACACAGCAAGCAGAAGCAAACATGCATTAACTAAATGTAGAAATGTTGCTCACAGTGCCCTCTGCTTGATGTCCTTCCCATAGAGATTGTATTTTGCTGCAATGTAGTTGAGAATGGCTCGGCTCTGCACCAACTTCATCCCATCTATTTCCACCATGGGCACTTGCTGGAAGAGCAGGAGTCCATCTTGTGGAAGGAAAATTGGGGAGAAATCGGTTTATTTCCCACATAACCAATGCAGGACTTCCAAAATATTCACCCTTATTTCTGCATAAGAGTCAGCATAGTGTAAATCTATGAGGGTCGAACTACAACCCTGGAGACTAGGATTGGAATCCCCACTCAGCCATGGAAACCCATTGGGTGACCTTGGGCAGGCCACATACGTTCAGCCTCAGGAAAGCAGGGGCAAAATCTCTCTGAACAAATAATAAAACCAATAAAAAACCCAACTTAAAGGCAAACAACTGGTTCTGACATGAAACCACATATACATATTTGGTACACAATGCAGAACATGGATAGTAAACCCTATATGAAAACATACAGGCGTGTATTTGTTCTTTACATGACATTGTGCAGAGAATCCACCAGACTCCTGCTCCATTACCATGAATTCATGTTTTGCCATTAACTATGATGGGGACAATAGAGTAATTTGGCTGTAAATCTTTATGTCTATGTTAATATCTTAAAGGATTTTTCACAAAGCCAAAATATTTGTTTAGTCACCCAAGAAGACACATTAAAGGTTTAGACGACATACACACCTTTCTTTAATTTTTCTAGATCTGCCTTTGACTGGATAAATTGTTCTTCAAACTAGCAAATAAAAAAACAAAAAAGGCAAGTGATTTCATAATGTAAAATGTCAAGATTTATTGTTTTTTTAAAAACCCTGAAACTTTGGAGAAAGCACATTGAGACAGTAACACACTCTCTCAACCTCAAAGTAAAGGGGTGAGTTTGAAAATGCCCCCTTCCAAATTCAAAGTGAAGGAATTAACCAATAAAACCCAGTAACCCAAATGAATTCTGAAAATGATATGATGTATTTTTGGGGTGGGGGTGGGGATGAAAACAAACCTCAACTCCAACAGCAGATAACAACCACCTGACGGTTTCCATTCGACCTCTTCCATAAAAGTAATGAAGCTTAGGTTTCTCAGCCATGTTGCCTTTCCTATTTTGACAAAAAAATATCACTTCGCAATGGGACACTAAAGAAAGAAGACAGGTTTCAATACCTGATTTGATATACAGTGTTATTATTTGGAAAACAATTTCCGTTTCAAATTGCATACAGTACCTATGCACTTAAAAAATAATGTTAACAATACTGTCTGCATAGGCAGATTAACATGCACTTGCCATGAAGTTGCTTCTGTCTGTCTTCATATATTTACAGCACAGATATCTATATAAAGGAGTACATAGGCAATAGTATGTTATTGTTGATTATTGGAACATCAAATATGCTATTATGTAGTTGATCTCTTTTATATACAACATTCAAATACAAATCTTATCTCTATTTCAAGTAAATGTCTGTATTTATATAAATTTAAAGTGGGAGACATCAATCTCCTTTTAGTAAAGGCAATTCCAAGGTCCTATATATTGACAGGATCTGTCTAATAGTTCAAAAACACAATCTTAAGTCTCTTGGAGGACCGTTTGTTGCCCAAGAAGTTGTAGTAGTGTCAGAGAAGAGTTCTAAGAGGTCACTGAGGTTACTACAAGGTGTCCCGGGTAGTATTTCCTTATTTCGATGTTTGTTGTGGGTATATCTTCCTCAGGTAATTCGTTCTTCTCAGTTCCTTTCAGTATTACTTGGTATTTCAATAGGAGTTAAGTCTCCAACACTACATACATATACGGTATATGAAAAACATTAACATACACTAAATAGATGGCCATTGCTAGAACTTTCAGTAGTTCACTGTGATGTCTTTTGTATTAGATAGTAATGCATTGTACGTACAGTAGAGTCTCACTTATCCAAGCTAAATGGGCCAGCAGAAGCTTGGATAAGTGAATATCTTGGATAATAAGGAGGGATTAAGGAAAAGCCTATTAAACATCAAATTAGGTTATGATTTTACAAATTAACCACCAAAACATCATGTTATACAACAAATTTGACAGAAAAAGTAGTTCAATACGCAGTAATGCTATGTAGTAATTACTGTATTTACGAATTTAGCACCAAAATATCACTATATATTGAAAACATTGACTACAAAAATGGCTTGGATAATCCAGAAAACTTGGATAAGCGAGGCTTGGATAAGTGAGACTCTACTGCAGAGGTCCTCAAACTTTTAAAGCAGCGGGCCAGTCCACAATCCTTCAGACTGTTGAGGGGCCGAATTATCATTTGAAAAAAAATATGAACAAATTTCTATGCACACTGCACATGTCTTATTTGTAGTGCAAAAAACAACAACAATGAAAGAACAATGCAATATTTGAATATAAGAACAATTTTAACCAACATAAATTTATCAGGATTTCAATGGAAAGTGTGGACCTGCTTCTGGCCAATGAGATAGTCAAGTTAATTAGGGTTGTTGTTGTTGTTGTTGTTTGCTTTCAAGTCATGTCAGACTTTGGGCGAGCCTGAGTCTAAAATTATTCATTTATTTATTTACTACATTTATATTCCACCCTTCTCACCCCAAAGGGGACTCAGAGCAGCTGTATGTACAAACAATATATTATATTATTAGCATAGCACAATATTAGCATTATATATTACTATATATTGAACTATACCACTGTATTCTAATATTATATGTAATATATAACCTATAATTTAATATTATTATATGGTATTATTATTAGTATTATAATGTATAGCATTATAATATTTTTATCAATATTATATGTATATATAATATATTATTAAAACTGATATAAAAATATTATATTATAAAACGGAGGGCGGGGGCCAGGTAAATGACCTTGGAGGGCCACATCCGGCCCCCGGGCCGTAGTTTGGGGACCCCTGCTCTACTGTACCTTCAGGGTGTGGAAAAACAAGTTCTTATCAGACATGTGTTCACAGCACAGTCCACTGAAAGGGTTAAGAGAGTAGAGATGTGATCCTAGAGAGACAGACAGCTGACTCATTTTCTGTCCTCTGGAAGGAAGAATGGGAGTGGCCTGTGTTGAACTCCCTTCTCTGCCATGTGCCTTGCTATCTGCCATTTTTAGAGGCCTTGCTCAGATTTTCTGCATATGTAATCTATAGCCATCCTTGTTTGTGTGAGTTTCTTCATATACTAATGGAAGACCTGTATATAGTTATGAGTAACAACTACATTAAGAATAAACCTCCAAAGGAGTTTTGGATGACATCCAGAGCTCAAAAGAGTGGTTATTCAAGCTGATGAGGTATTATACAAGGCCATAGGCTGTGAAACTGTGATGAGGACTCTGCAGTGTTTTCAGGACTGGAATCAGCTGTTTGCCTATGAGACAGTCTGCCCCACTCTGCAGCTGAAGGAGGCCATGAAAGCCTGCCTGCCTCGCAAGGGTCTTGTGTGTGTTTTCTACTCTGTTTCCACTCATCTTCCACCCCTTGCTAACATCTTTAATATCAATGTTGCAGATAAAACTTCTTGCGTAAGAGCTGACTTAGACAGTCATTGGACCAGAAGTTGTTAACGAGGCGTCTAGCAACTCTGAGTGGGATGACTGTACACTGGATCAGCTTCAGTTCTAAATACTGTTGATGTGGACAAACTGCTGGGGCACGTAAGGAGGACAACCTGTTTTCTCCATCCCTGCCCCTCTTGGCTGGTTGTCCAGGGAGGCAATGCAGTTCACTTTCAAATACAGTAGAGTCTCGCTTATCCAACATAAACGGGCTGGCAGAAGTTGGATAAGCGACAATGTTGAGTAATAAGGAGGGATTAAAGAAAGTCTTTTAAACGTAAAATTACATTATGATTTTACAAATTAAGCACCAAAACAGCATGTTTTACAACAAATCGACAGAAAAAGCAGTTCAGTACAAGGTAACATTATGTAGTCCAGGGGTCCTCAAACTTTTTAAGCCGAGGGCCGGTCCACAATCCTTCAGACTGTTGAGGGGCCGGATTATCATTTGAAAAAAAATACAAACAAATTCCAATGCACACTGCAAATGTCTTATTTGTAGTGCAAAAACAACAACAACAGCAAGAACAATGAAAGAACAATACAATATTTAAAAATAAAAACAATTTTAACCAACATACATTTATCAGGATTTCAATGGGAAGTGTGGTCCTGCTTCTGGCCAATGAGATAGTCAAGTTAATTAGGGTTGTTGTTGTTGTTGTTGTTGTTGTTGTTGTTGTTGTTGTTGTGTGCCTTCAAGTCATTTCAGACTTTGGGTGAGCCTGTCTAAAATTTATTATTTATTTATTTACTGCATTTATTTACTACATTTGTATCACACCCTTCTGACCCCAAAGGGGACTCAGAGTGGCTTACAAATTATATGTACATAGAATATATTATATTATTAGCATAGCACAATATTAGCATTATATATTACTATATTGAACTATAATAATAATAATAATAATAATAATAATAATAATAATAATAATAATAACTTTATTTTTATACCCCGCCCCATCTCCCCGAAGGGACTCGGGACGGCTTACATAGGGCCTGGCCCGATAAAACAAACAAATAACAGTAACAAAGCAATAAAACAACTATACCACTATACTGTAATATTATTAGTAATATTATATGTAATATAGAATATAATATTATTATATGGTATTATTATTAGTGTTATATTGTATTACATTATATAATATTATCAGTATTATATGTATTATCAGTATTATATGATAATATTATCAGTATTATATGTATATACAATATATTATAAAACTGAGGGCGGGGGCCAGGTAAATGACCTCAGAGGGCCGCATCCGGCCCCCGGGCCTTAGTTTGGGGACCCCTGATGTAGTCACTACTGTATTTACGAATTTAGTACCAAAACATCGCAATGTATTGAAAACTTTGACTACAAAAACATCGACTACTAAAAGGCAGACTGCATTGGATAATCCAGAATGCTGGATAAGTGAGACTCTACAACAAATTATCAGTGCATCTCTCAAGAAGGGAATTATTCATCCTGTTTAAAAGAAGCAATAGTTTGACCACTGTTGAAAATGTCCTCCCCTTTGAGGGGGACGTGGGTTTAAAAAGAGAAATTTCAATGATACTTCCAATGACTATAAGTCCCATATGTTTTGATTGACCTTTGGGCAAGCTGATTGAGAAGGCGGTAGCTCTCCAACTCCATGTAGTCTTGGGTGACACAAACTTCCTTGGCCCACTTCAAACTGGCTTCAGAGTGGGATATGGAGTTGAGACTGCCATGGTTGCAGTGGATGATCCTCATCTTAATGCTGTGAAGGCGTGTGTGACCCTGTAGGTGATTCTAGACTTCTCAGCATCTTTTGATACAATTGCCATGGTATTCTTCTGGAATGCCTCTAGGGGCTGGGAATCAGAGACAATGTGCTGCAATGGTTCTGGTCGTACCTCTCAGGCAGGTTCCAGATGGTGGTGTTTGGGGATAGCTGCTCCTCAAAAAAGGAGCTGTTATGTGGCATTGCACAAGGTGCCACTCTATCCCCAATTATTTTTAATATTTACCTGAAACTGCTGGGAGTGATCATCTGTCGGCATGGGGTGGGGTGTTATCAAATGCTGATAACACCCAACTATATTTCTTAGTACCTTCAAAAACATCCTCAGCTAAGGTGTCACCTTTGAATGAATGCCTCAAGGAGGAAATGGGCTGGATGAGGAAAAACTAATGGAAACTTAATCAAGACAAAACAGAGGTGCTGGTCCTCAAGGGTCCTAATCTGGATGGGGTTACACTTCCCCTGAAAGACTGTGTTTGCAGCTTGGGAGTGCTCCTGGATCCGTCTCTCCAAATGTCAACCCAGGTAAATGCGACGGTCAGGAGTGCTGACTAGCAGTTTCGGCTGATCCTCTGCTGCGTCCCTTCCAAGATTTGGAGGACTTAAAGATGGTAGTGCATGAGAAACGTCACTCTTGACTTTCGAAACAATTCCATCAGAGTTGCCTTCAAAACATCATGCAAATCTTTTGGAAAGACAGACAGACAAATACCAGCGTTTTGAAAAGAAGCAAAGACCACTAACATTGAAGCACTGATTCTTTTATCTTGATTTATCTCTTTTTCCCTCTCTCTCCCTATGGAAAGTGTTCCTGCTGTCCCATCTGTCTTCCAACTGACCGTGGGGACCTCCTAGATGCCATCAAGGTTGCCCTACATGTCTCAGGTGAGGGGGAAGCTCTTGGGGGTGCCATTTATCTCCAAAGCCAGGTTCTTTCTTTCAGGGTTGTGAGGCCTATGGGGGAGTGCTAGGCCTCTGTGGGGGTGCATGTCTTACTGGAGAGTCCTTGCTCCTCCAAGTTCGGGGGAGGAGCAGTGGAACAACTCTAGAACACCATGGTGTATCATGTTTCATGGACCATATGTATCTTCCGAACAATGAAAAGGGTCATGAATCATGTCTTGGAAGAGGTACTGCATGAGCAATCCAAACTCCTAATTGTCGCCTTCATCATCATCATCCTCAACACCATCAGTAATAATAATAATAATAATAATAATAATAATAATAATAATAAAAATAATAACTCATGACCATTCATCATTCACTGCACCCTCGCAGTGATGTTGACCGGCTATATCTGCCTAGAAGATCAGGTGGCAGAGGACTCTTACAAGTAAAACAAGCAGTCAAAGAAGAAGAACATGCCCTGGCAGAATATGTAAAGTAAAGTGAAGAACCTGCTTTGATTGAAGTCAAAAATCAGAAACTCCTCAAAGCAGAGCAGACAAAAAAACCAGTACAAGAAAACCACACTACAAACTAGAGCTGACAGCTGGCACAACAAAACATTACATGGAAAGTTCCTTGACAAAATTGAAGGGAAAGCTAACAAGAGAAGACCTGGCTATGGCTCACGAATGGGACACTGAAGAAGGAGACAGAAGGCCTGATCCTTGCAGCCCAGGAGCAAGCCATCAGAACAAATGCAATTAAGGCCAAGATCGAAAAATCAGCTGATGACCCAAAATGCAGACTGTGCAAGGAAACCGACGAAACCATTGATCATATCCTCAGCTGCTGTAAGAAAATCGCACAGACAGACTACAAACAGAGGCACAACTATGTGGCCCAAATGATTCATTGGAACTTATGCCTCAAGTACCACCTCCCAGCAGTAAAGAACTGGTGGGATCACAAACCTGCAAAAGTATTGGGAAATGAGCACACAAAGATACTGTGGGACTTTACATGACCTGTACGAAGACTTATTGAGGATTTCTGGATGAACGGATTCTAATCTTGGACATGCTTAAAAATTTGTATAATGTGATTTTATTTTATAATAGTATCTGTTTTATATGAATTGTTGTTTTGTAGATTGTTTTATATGAATTGTTGTTTTTACATTGTTTTTAGGCATTGAATTTTTGCCTATTTATTGTAAGCCGCTTTGAGTCCCCTCGGGGAGAAACGCGGAGTAAAAGTGATGTAAATAATAAATAAATAAATAAACTTCAGAATCCAGACTGACAAAGTCCTGGAACACAACACACCAGACATCACAGTTGTGGAAAAGAAAAAGGTTTGGATCATTGATGTTGCCATCCCTGGTGACAGTCGCATTGATGAAAAACAACAGGAAAAACTCAGCCGCTTTCAGGACCTCAAGATTGAACTTCAAAGACTCTGGCAGAAACCAGTGCAGGTGGTCCCGGTGGAGATGGGCACACTGGGTGCCGTGCCAAGAGATCTCAGCCGGCATTTGGAAACAATAGACATTGACAAAATTACAATCTGCCAACTGCAAAAGGCCACCCTACTGGGATCTGCGCGCAAGTATTCAAAAACACTAAAATCAGAATATATAAAAATTACTGTGGTATAATAAAACAGAACAATACAATCTCTAAAATCAGAACACTAAATAAAGAACAACACTCTGAAAACAGGGGAATTGCAGACAGAAAACAGTCAGAGCCAGCTAACACCTCACAGCAAAATATTCCCATCACCAAAATCTGGCAAATCCTGTGTTTTCTGAGGGCCACCTCCTTTTTTTTAGTGTGTGCGCTCAAGCACTGCATATGCATACTTCTTCATCTACATAGACAGTAGGAGCACAAAAAATATTGCAAAGAACAACACTCTAAAAACAAGGGAATTCCAGACACGCATGGCAGGAGGGGAATGACGTAAGTTAGGAATCCTGCCTCTATAACCATTGGGGTGACATTAACACATCTTCTTTTTGCTCATTCTGCATAAAAGAAAAGGTTTTCTAATCCTTAAACAGAACATTTGCGGTCATAAGGGACACCTGGCAATTCTATGCACACACAACAGTTTTCAAAAATGGTATTTTTCAATGAAAGCAGAACAAGCATTTAAAAAAAATTGAAACTCTGAGGCTCCTGATAATTGTGCAATTTGACATCCTTAATCTCCCCGTGAAGATCTATTAGATCTCCCGGTTTCAACAAATCTATGAAGAAGCCAAAATGTATAGCATTTAGATTTCCTAACAGGAAAACTAAAATGCTTTGTTTGTTCTTCCCACCACCATTCTCCCTTTGTTTCACAAATCCAGTCTGCATTGTAAAGCAAACTGTGGGGAAAGTATTTTACCAAATATCAGGCCTGCCAATCTTTTTCAGTCTGTACACATTTGATGTAATTTTCCAAGTTGCCACCAGAGGCTGATAGGGAACAAATGAATGTTTTGACTTCCTTTCTTTCCTTGTCGGTGGGTGATCTGTTCAGCTCAGGGGAGCTTTTGATTCCAAAGAAGGTGAGCAGAGCGAGTTTCCCTCAAGTCCAACACTTCCATCCTGTCCTCTTTCAAACTTCTCCCATCAAACTACAGGAGCACAGTATTTTCACTGGAAACTGTAGGAGAGATGCTTTGGATGGATAGTCCTCCCGCTGTCTCAGCCCCAAGGCCCAAGAGCAGTGGAGGGGCCAGGGGTTCCCTGCTACTGCAGAGCCCATCTTGGTTTGCTCCTTGTCTTGAGCAGTGGATGTGGAGGCTGGGGCTTTTGTGCTCCAGCCTCCACATTCACTGTCCAAGACACAAGGCGGATTTGGGAGAGGGATGCATCCTGCGCTTGGTGAGGACACTATGCAGGCTGAGTGTCTCTTAGTTCCAACTTGGGAAGTTTAGGTGCAGAAGCTCCACATGTTTCTATTGACATCTGGCCCAGGGAGCAGACTTTAGTCACATCATCTTTAAATTATGGTAATGCACTGTATATGCAACTGCTATTAAAGAGTATTTGGAAACTTCAGCTGTTCCAAAGGGAGCAGCCAGATTGTGAACTGGGGTTGGCTACAGGGAGCATACAATTCTTATGTTGAAGCAGCTACACTGGCTCCCAATGGGTTGTCACCCTTGAAGCCCAATCGTTCAGAGGTCCATGTTATTTGAAGGACTATGCACTGGCCCCTCTAATCCAGAGCTCTCAAAAGGTTTTGTGTTGTTGCCACACATTTTAGTCACATCTTTTTGCAACACAGTCATTCATTTTGACTAGAAAACCAGAGATTAAATCAACCCTTTGTAAGAGTTTCATATAATTTATATAGATATAATCTTATATATAATATATAATGCATATATACTGTATGTACAAGCAGTCCCCAACTTAAAAACAAGATTGGTTTAATAGGTTTGTTCTTATGTTGAATTTGTTTGTAAGTCAGAACAAGTACATTTTTAAGTGTAGCTCCAACCCTTCCCTTTGGATAGCAAAAAGGTTAACATCCCCGTTCAGAAGATTTCACCTCACTTTCTGTCCCTATGAGAACTGGATTTTGCAAAAATTGGCTTGTTGTGGGAACAAGAATTGGTGAGAAAACTTCTGTGGAAACTCCAGAGTAACTCTTTCAGAAGAGATTTCCTTCCTGAGGAGTAGATTTCTTTCACTTCCTGTTGTCTCACACACACCCCACCCCGTTCTGAGAGCTGGGCTTTTGACTGCTATGTGGAGAATTGTTTTCTTGTAACAGCTTGGGTCCCTTGCAGTGTCTCAGGGATGGAGTGTACAATTTTGACAAAGCAAACAGTTGTGTGGATTTCGTCTAATTCCACCTATATGTTAGGATATACTGTCTTAAGAGTCAGAGCTGTTCAGCCATGGATTATGCTACTTGGGAGTGTAGTGGAGTCTCTTTCTCTGGAGATTTTTTAGCAGAGGCTAGATAGCTGTTTGTCAGGAGTGCTTTGATTGTGAATTCTTGCATGCCAGGGGGTTGGTGTGGATAGCTCTTGGGAGTCTCTTATAACTCCATTATTTTATATCAGGTTTATGTCCGAGACCCATTAAGAGTCAAGAGAAATGATCACACCTCTGATTTCTGGGACAACATCTTGAGTTTTTAGCTCTTTTCTCTTCTTGACATGTTTCAGAACTTTGTCCTAGCCAGATCAAAGAGCTTTATGTCTAGGGAGGGTCTTAGGGCAGAATAAGAAGTTTCTGTTCTCAGTTCGCTTTCCCAGCTTCAATAGGATCAAATGATCAAGCTACATTGTGCAGTGGATGTCAACTTTGGTTGATTGCTTTTTTTTTAAAAAAAAAACTGAACAACCTGGAATGCAAAACATGTAAGAGATGTAAATTCTTTCCCATGCGCATCACACATATATTAATCTCCTCTTTCCAATGTTTGGACTTCCTCCTATAGTCAAAGAAGCCATTAACATTTGCTGCATTGGTCCTGGCCCGAAAGTACATGGAAGATTCTAAAGCAGACAGGCTCTCTAGAGGGTGTTCTGGATCCCACAATTGCACTGAATTCATAATAAACAAATCCATTTTAATGTATTCAAGGAAAAATGTATTCAGAACAGCTGAATGCTTCCAACAAAATAATTCTATCTTACTGTACACTATTTAGGGGACATAGAAACTTTTTTAAAGGACAATTAAAAAAAAAACAGTGATGGCAAAGTAGTAATCCCCTCTCCATGGTCCCCAATATATACAGTATTCACTCCGTTTATTGTAAAGGAGTGATGGCATCATAGAGTCTCTGTGCTGCTAACTCCACCATTTCCCGAAGAGTTTCATCATCATCTTCACATCCTGGTTCATGATCAACAGTCTAACAAAAAAAGAGAAAGGCCAAGAGTGTTTTAATTTCAGACACTGCTCAAAACCAGAAAGCTTAAAACTCATTTAAAATGGGATGGGAAACTAACCACTTCCCTGGACCTGTCTGCCGTCTCCCCTGGCCCCCATTCTACTGTTATGAGCCTTCAAGTTGCATATTGTTCCCATGAATTTCTTAAGTTTTTTTTTTAGGTATGAAATAAGAAATGTTTTTTTTCTAATTCTATCCTCTGGAATGTAGCTTACGGTACCTGGTAGTTGTTTGCAGTCACACATCTGAATACTAACCAGGACTGATCTTGCTTAACTTCCAAGATTGGACTGCATTTTGTAATTTTAAAGTATTTAGCTCTTTAAGAAAATACACAAAAGGCCCCCCTCACAATCTCTTAGAACAGCAAGGATGTCACTTTTGCCATGTTATTAGTTCCCTGCAGGCCATTAGGCCCAAGAAGTATACTTACATCTTGGTGTAAGTAAGGCCTCTCTTAGCCTAAAACCAGCCACAACAGGAAACATGGGGAAAGTGTCAGTTTCCCAAATCCCGATATTAGGCATTTTGAGTGAAGAAATTCCCCATCCAAGAAGTTGCTATGAGCCCAATGGGACTTGAACTTGCCTACCACCCCCACCCCTTTGATACAATTTTGAAAATAAAACAGCTTGCAAAATTACTTGACAATTGTGTTTTGTTTAACAAACTAATCTCTGTGGTGCACAATAAGGCTCTTTGCACAAATGTACAGTGCTTTCTGGCACATTTGTGGTGCTGCAGTCTGAGATTTTGAGATTATAATATAACACAGAACCATCATGGCCACCAATTAATCATGGTTGCTGCTTTGGCTAGGAAATTGCAGCTGGGATCCATATCATGATACAATTTTAGCGATTGAGCTCTATTCCATAATGCAATCCTCCACAACAGAAAGATTTCTAAATGCAGCATGGTGACCAGTAGCTGCTACTGGGAGAGGGCTGGAGACGTCATCTCGCTGGTCTCTGTGTTGATGAAAGGGGAGGGGGCTTTTTTGGGGGGAGGGGTACTTTCACAATTGCTGCAAGGTTGTAATTCTATCAATATGAAATCCTAAGTTCGTCTCTGTAGTTGTGTGCCTTCAAGTTGTTTTCCACGTATGGCAACTCTAAGGCAAACAGATCATGGAGGTTTCTTGGTAAAATTTCTTGAGAGGCTGAGAGAGTGGGACTTGCTCAAGTTCACCCAGTGGGTTTTCATGCCCAAGTGAAAATTTGAATCCTGGCCTTATCATAATCCAACACTGAAACCACTCTGGCTCTCTTGTGACATGACAAACACTAAAGTAAATGCCAATCTATATTTCTTTGTATTTTTCATAAGCAAATGATCAGAATTATCCTTTTTTCATTCCAGGTTTTGCTTCTTATGAAAAAAAACATCCAGATTGTGAAGTCTATTGGAAGCTTTGAGTAACATAAACAATGCTTAAACTAATTGAATTATTCTTGGATGAGTATATCACAGCTATATGAGACAGCTACAAAACAAATCAAACCAGTATCAAATTTAGCTGGAAATACCCGTGTATCCAATGAAAGATTGGCTGTTTTTCCATCCACAGTGATGCTCAGTATGTTATCCTTCTTTGCACTTACACAGTCTTCTCCAAATATGTCCCTACAAAGAAATGGCTTATTATTACAAATGAAGAATAGCAGGAGACTGGTTTATATACCTACAGCATATTCTGTTTAGGTTACTTAGCATTGCAATCATACTCAAGTCTACTCAATAATAGGTTCAGTGCATTTCACTCTCAAGATGTTAAGATGAGGATACCCAACTCTGATTAGAATGTAAGGACCAAATGTGTTAAGATTCAAAAAGATAACTGTGCTTTGCACTGCAGCCTAGTAAGACCACTTCCTCTTTCAAATGTATTCATAGAAAAGAACCACATTTCAACATTCTTAGGATAATTTCCATACTACAGTCAGTCCTCCATTTTATGGGCACCGGACCCCATGAAAGTGAAGGACTGCAAATAAAGAAATTGCTATTTTCTTGATCTCTCTAGGAACTTCAAGTTTTCTAGCCAAACTGTATGATCAGCTGCTCATGGAATCACACTGGAGGATCTAGAGAGGCATTTTTCTCTATGCATCTCTAGGTCCTTCCAAAAGACTGGAGGAAGATGACCATACAGTCACAATGGAGGACCTAGAAATCAAATCCACGAATAAGCAAATCTGCAAAAATCAAAACTACAAATGTGGAGGGACGACTTATCATAATGTAATCAATCAATCAATCAATCAAAACTTTATTACGGTCCAAAGACCCAGTTTGTTCAGCTGTATTAAGTATTTTAAAATACTCAAAAATATGGCATAATGCTGGTTAGTCCCAATTAGAGTAGATCTGCTCATTCTACTGGCCAGTGGTGAGTTAACACAGAGATAAATCTAATGGATACGACGAATCTCCTATACTCAAAACTAAAAGAAAATTTAGTTCAAAAAGTGTTGATTGGTAGTGCAATCTCTTATCCGCAGGTGAAGCTTCTGGCAAGGTTTGCTGGGCTTCTATAGAAAAAAATGATTTCATGTCCTGGATGGCTTTAAAGAACAAAATGAAAAGGTGTAAACGTAAGAAAAGGGATTCAAGTGTTTTAGGGCTCATGATTTAATAGGAAAGGATTAAGCATATTTGCTCATTTTCACTCAGCGAGCTGTGAGCTGGGAATACTAGCACAATGTGTGTCATAATTCTGAAAGGAAGCCTAATTAGACGTTGTGAGACCATCCATACTGAAAATAATACTTCTCTGCCTTCTGCTATTACTTTGTTTCTGAGAGGCAATAATTTTTGCAAATCTGTCCCTTTCTTCAAATGGCAACAGAATACCACTTTTTTTTTGCCTCTGCACCCCATTCAGAGAAGCAAAGACCACAAACATTTCCATATTGGTTTTGTGGGTTGTGAGATGGATCACTCCCTCAGAGGGTCAGCCATAATATCACTTTGTCTATAAATTCATACCAACAGCCTTTTCACTCAGACAATATAGTACCAAAACTTACTGAAGCATGATCTCCATTTTCTTGTGATAAGCTTCTATCTCTTCTTTTTTAGGAATTTTGTGTATCACAGCTGAAAACACACATTTAACACTTTTATTCCATAGCTATATGGGAGTGTACAGTTAATATCAGATCTTAAATACCAAGAAAAATATAGTGTATTTCCCAAGGTTCCTATAAATCTTCCCATATGTCATTTAATGGTGTCAGTAGTAATAATAATAAAATTTATTGATCAGCCCTTAGGTCATATCACAATACCAAACCAAACAACAAGGCTTGATAGGACTTTATTACACTCTATGTAGTGAGTTAAAAGGCACTTATAACAATACTGTAACTAAATATGATAAAACTGAATATATACATATTTCCTTATAACCCCTACAATTTAAAATATCAGTCATAGTAAATTTTCAGTTTAGACTTGAAAGTTGAAACAGATCTTGTGCTTTAATTCATTAATTTATTTTTTAAAGTAAGTTGATTTTTAGACAAGAATTATCACCATAGTTTTGGCAAGACACCAAGTGAGCTACTAGCATTGTAGAGAGCTCTAATTTTAAAGAAACAGTAAATTCACTTTACCTGGGAGTTTAAAAGCAGAACAATGAACACTGTAGCAATCACTAATACTTCTGCATTGAAACAATTAGGTATTTTAGCATATGTATATAATCTCCCACCTCCTTTTCTGTTATGAAGATTAAATTCTTGGGATTTTACTCTGAACAATTCTGATATATACAGAATTTGGATTAACAACATATTTTTAGATGGAAGTTGTCAAAATTCAAAGAACGTTCAAGTGTATTAATTACACCAATATGCAAGCCTTGCAAAACTTGACCTCAAATTTTCTCACACATTTATCAAATGTAATTTGTATCATTGTGCCTCAGAATTCAGATTTCTGAGCAACACAATATTACATATAGTTCTGGTCCCCATCGCTTCACAACGCTAAACACACAAACTGTATACCCACATAAACAGAAAAAATACCTTTATGAATTTTGGGATTTGATTGTATTTCCAGTATCACTGTAGTTACGGTGTCTGCATACATATCGTTAGCAGGATTTGCTACCCACTGGAAGGGTTAAAAAGCAAGGACAAAAAAGAGTGTTAAATTCCAGAATTAGAGGAAAAATCCCCATTTATAACTGCCGCCTTACTGGTGGATACTGCTCCACCGAAAAGCTTCCTTTGTTCTTTTTGACTTTTCCATGAAAAGTGAAGACATATCCCTCTTGAAGTTTCTTCTAATTATTTCCTATCATTCTGGTCTTGCATACTGTTGCCCTCATCCTTCAGTCCTGTTACTCATCATATTTTTATAATGTTTCTATCATATGTGACTTTCTGTCACACATTTAAAGGGCCTACATGATCTTTTTAAAAATAAATAAATAGCTTCTGCTGTGTGCCCTCAGTTTGTTTTCAAATGAAAGTGACATCAAGGCAAAGCTATCACGGGGGGTGGGGGGCTGGGCAAGATTTGTCCAGAGGGGGGCTGCCTTTGCCTTCTGAAACTGAAAGAGTGTGACTATCCCAAGGGTCACCAAATTGCGTTTCTATGTCACAGAGATTTGAACTTCACTGTCCTACTCCAACGCTCAAACTACGGCACCACACTGGCTCTCTATAGAAAACTAATCATTTCTAATTTTAATTCTCTTTCAAAGCCACTCCCAAGATACTGGGACCATGGAAAAGGAACTATTATTCTGTCCTTACCTCAAGCACCACCATGCCAGGCTCCTGGATTACAGTGATGTTTTTAAAAACTTTCAGAGCTGATTTTTCCTGAACTTCTATTTCTTTTATGTCACCTTAAAATAATAAAATATTATCAACTCAAATGTAAACATTTTTAAAATATGTATCATTCAAATACTTCTTTATATCTGAAATTACAAAATGCCATTGCATTGTGGTGAAAACAGCCCATTTACCTAGATTTTGAAAGCTAAGTTGCATCAAAGCTGGCTAGTACTATGATGGAAGACCCCTAGCAGACACAATGGGTTTCCAGAGAAGAATAGGACATCCTGGAAAGATGTTGATGACAGTCAATAATATTGGCCTATACAGACCTATGAATGCCCTGACTCAGTATAAAGCATGTTTCAATGATCCTGCTAAACTTCCTTTCCTAGAACAGATCTAGAACTTCTCCTCTAGTTGTTTTGATATGAAAGGCAAAACCATGCTATCGTGTCATAACTTCATGAGTGAGGAAGGTGGAAACACTTCAAGGAATATCAAGTATTTCTTTTCAGTTACATACCTGTTAATTTTTGTAGCTGGTAATGAAGCAGACTGAATGAGCCTGTATATGGGATAGCTTGCGTCTGTGTCACAGTGCTCATGGCAAGATCTGTGTAACCTGCGGACAATGAAACATGAATTGCAGAATCTGGTCCAGAAATGTGGCGAATTATGCATTTATTTTCCTTACCTTTCATTTTTTTAAATGTATATTTATTTTATTTATTTATTGTTCCAAGGACACCATTGATACCAATTGTAGAGTCCTGTCCCAAAATGGGATGGAATATTAATTTGCTTTTAAAAATTATTTTAAAAATTCATGCTAGTATGAGCCATCCCTGCTTATCTCTGCAAGAATTACATTTTGCAAAATTCAAAATGGTAAAAAAATCCCAAAGAAATCTCCTTTTTTATGACTAATTCACCCTTCCCTTTGTAATGTTTCCCTATTTCCTCCTATTTATTGCAAGCTCCATATAGAGTATTTTGTGGACCTTAAATTTCTTTACTATTTAAGGAAGAAGGCATGAAGACAAAGCCTTTCCTGTCTGCAGCCACTTGGCCATTCCATATATTCTTTATATCTATACCCATATACATTTATAAATTATTTTATCAGGAATTTTTAATAAAGTAAAGGTTTCATAGGAAGAAAGGCTATATTAAACCAATTTTGGAAGGTCACAGAACATTCCAACTGATCAAAAAGTCTGGACATTCAGATCTGACCTGAACACCAGCCCCTTAACAATTCTTAGATTCTTAGGTTTCTTTTACTTACTGGAAAGGTCACACGGAGAAAGTATGTGATAGTTAAAATTTCTTTTAACAAGTATTCCTGAAACTCTTTGCCCTTGTTCTGGTTTCTTATCTGCTAGAGAACCCATAACCTGAGAAAAAGAAAAAACAAGACCAATGAAGAGATTTCAAGAAGGTAGAACCAATAAAAATGAAACTGTAGAAGTCAAATGTTTCAAGTTGGCATTCCAACTAGGTAAACGCACTAACTTTTCAAAGTAAAGTCACACAGTAACCTGAAAAGATGACATAAATGTACTTGGGAACTACCCAGCATTGTTTGAAAGTGCATTCTATTTTCTTTTCTCATCCAAAATCACAATTTTTAAAGTGGATGTTTCACTGTCAACTCAGGTGATAATATTTTACTAGTGATCCTGCTATTCTCCTTAACATTTTCAAAATCACTCATTCCCATTCCCTCCCTATAATGACTAAGAGCATTTACATGAAGACATTTACTTTGCTGACTGAGCCATAATGGCACTGGAAATGTTTGTTGTGTATGTATATATTCCTATGTATTTTAAGGTATTTGTTATGTGCATATGAATGTATACATGAGGGTGGAAGTTAACTTTAAAAAGAAGATTAAAACCATTGTTCCTCTGTCCTATCCAAAGGGACAGTCTGAAACATTTTGAGACCTGTCTCTTAGTTATACTATTTTTCCTAGCCACAAGATGAATGCATTGTGTTAACTGCACAATCATTTCTCCATTTCCCAATGACAAAAGGTTTATAAAACTGTTTGGATAATATGTTTTGTGGGCAAAAGAAAACTGTGCCATGAGGCAAATATGGCATACTTTCCATAGTTGGGGAAAAGTTTGTTTTTACCTTGGCCAGCTTTTCTCCTCTGAAGTTTAATGTCACAGCCTCGGTATTTCTAGGATTATGGACCTCTATATGAACTTCATCATTATCCTCATATTCACGTATCAGCGCGGCTTTCAACCTGGCCATTTCGTTCTGCTCACCATGCACCAGAATCTAAATGAAAAAAAATAAATGATACAGGTTGAGCATCCTGAATCCAAAATACTTCAAAAATTGTCTGCATCTTTGCTTTAGGATAGCTCTATTTACACAATCTTTGTTTCATACACAAAATTATTAAAAAGTTACACAAAAATATGTTTAGGCTGTGTGTATAAGAAGTACTGTATATGAAATAGAATTTCTTTTTTAGACTTGGGTCCCAGCTCCAAGATATTCCATGTTGAATGAACATGCAAAAAACAAGTATTCCAAAATCCTAAAAAATCCCAAATCCAAAACCTCTCTAGTCCTAAGCATTTTGGATAAGGGATATTAAATCTGTACTGACTATGAGGACAGCAAAGATGGAATATAAAGAGGAAAGGAAATAGAAGAAAGAGGACTTTTTGCTCTCAGCAGCATTAAATATATTGTTTCCTACCGTAAACTGCACCCTCATCTGCCGCTAGTCATCTACTCTTTTAGCCACTTGTTTCCCTTTTCAGATTGTAGTAATCAGTAATATTCAGGAACCCCTCCAACCTCATGTTTTACATTTATTATTCTGAGTACAATACTGTTGGGGATGAACCCATAGACATACACACCACATGTGGAGGTTTTAATGCCCGAATAAACTCGCTGGTTTGCTGGTAATCTGTATGAGCAGAGAAAGAAATGTAGTCCACAGACATCTTCAGTGGGAGCTTCTGCCCAGACATAGTTGTAATTTCTTCTGGTTCAGACATAATGTGCTGCAACATTGCCACAAAAACACCAATTTTAATAATACATCATTTTATTTCATTTATTTGGGGGGGGGGGGAGTACAAATGTGAGGGAACATATACACAAAAATGACATATCAATCTTTTCTCATTTAATAGTAACCCAACCCATAAGCCAAATCTTAATAACTGAGTGAAAGGATGTGGGAAATAGAATATTTTCTATTCTGCTAGCAACTAGGCAAATCTAGCTACTTTCTACGTATTAATATATATGAAAACAATCTTTGAATAACTGATAAGCGTGACATAGAAAAAAAATCAAAGCTGTTTAACAGGAGAACAGATTGCTCTGGACTTTGGTCAAGTCTCATAAAATCACCAAATAACTTAGTATCCTTAAAGTCTCAGGACAGTAAAAGAAGACCTCACCTTGGCAAGTGTTCCTTCCACACAATATCCAGCTATGATGACCCCATTTCTCTTGTCAGTGCACCAGCTTTCAAACAGTTCTCTGGATAAACCACTCTGCATCATCCCAGGGGAAGCCATTACAACACTGGGGCCAATGTCATCAAAATGATCCATACTCTAGAAAATAGAAAGCATAAATATCTCTAATTTTAGTATGAAAGTCAAATGCTTCTGAGTGGATCATTATGCCAGCTCTGATAGACCAGAAGGCTGCAGCCATCTTTGTTTATAAAAGACTTTATGGGTCCCAAATATTTCTGCAGGGTTCGACATCTAGACAGAAGGTCAGATAGAAACATTGAAAGGATGCTTATCATCTAAATGCCCAGAACTATTATCAAGAAAACAGAGGATGGGTTGTTGGAAAATCAGTTAATTGCTGATGTCAATAAACTCAAAAGTTAGAGGGAATTTGACAGCCAATAGCTTAATTTTGTAATACCCCTTTTCCATATGAAATAACAACCACACCACCACCAGGCCTATTACTCTGTGTAAAGAGACAGTTAATACATATGTCTTTGAGATGGTACAGCCTCAGCCGGAAATGGGAATAAATTTTGTCTGCAACTGCCTTGAGACATGTGTGATCTTACAGCAAGGGCAGTGTCTGTCAGCGTGGGTGCAGGGTGTGTGCCGGGTGAGTTTCTCCAAACTCCATCGATCATCTTCTCCAGCACCCTGATGAATTGGTTGCAATCATCTGCCACACCAATTCCTCTGTTCAATGTCAGACTCAAACACATCCGTAGTCTGAAGTCCAAACATTTATTTCAATATCTATAATACATATTTACAAAGCACAGCAAAAGCCATCGCTCTGAGCTGGCAATCTTCTATTGCCCCTTTGCTCCAGCAAGCACAGCTCAACACACTCAGAGATAAGAAACACATTCCTCAGTACGAAGGAAGTCCCAACCTCCAAAGGCCAGAAATCATGCCTGATAGGTCATAGCAATCACAACAGGCTGTCAGTCAAAACTAGCCTGCTGTTAACTGTTTCATTACTGAAACACACACTCTTGCCTAACAGCAGAAAACACTTGATTTACATTTCATACACATACAACCATAATCCAACAGTGTCTGCATTCCATTCTCATGTACCATGCTCACTGCAAATGGATTTTTATTTTACTGCAAAGTAAAATAGCACCCCGCTTTCCTCTTGGGTGGTGCTTGCTGGAAAGGACACAATTCAGAATTCCTTAAAAATGGCAACTATCACACCAACACCATTTCAATACTCTCCAGTTGTGGGGAAGGGGTTACATATACACACAACCCTCCCGCACTTTCTGCCACCTTCAATTCTCTTTCAGCAAAAGAAAGTAACCTTCAAGCACTGTGATGCCTATGAATAAACAGATTAGGGCAGAATCCAACGACAATTTTTGTCTGTTTTTTCTAACATAATGAATAAGAAAGAACAGATATTCTGAGAATGGGTGCACATTATCGCGCACAGTCTAATTTCATTAGAAACTAAAACTGAATGTTTTTGAAAAAGTTAAATGTCTAGTTTTAAAGTTATCATTAATGTTTCATTGTCTCATACAGTCATTAACATATCCTTTATTTACACACACCTTCAGATTACTAATGTGCTTGAATACAAATGGGTTGTTGATGTTGATTTGCTTGCGGATTTTATCATTCATGGCATTGACATATGTCTGGTACACGGCCATACACTTCTTTGCCAGAGAGGAGGCGTAGTAGATTGGTATTTCATGTAGCTCAGGGTGATTTTGCCAGTATTCATCTAGATAAGCAATGTTTAAAAACAAGAATCAATATTTGCAAGCCTGTAGGTAAACAGTATAAAGAAACATATAACCTTTGTTCTGAAAAGTGTTCTGTAGGAAACATCAATGTTTTATAATATAGGAAGTCTACTCTTATGTCATGAATACTTTTTATTGCAATTTCAGTGTGAGAGGATATATCAGAACTTTTAAGGAACTTTTACACAAAGAATAACATTAGCCATATACATACAGATTCTATGTAACTACACTGGATTCCACAAACCTTGGCTAACAAACAAACCAAGGGGAATTACATTTTCACTCAGCATTCACACACATGTTCATGCATTCATCCTCATAAATACATCATCATTTCTCCATTATTCCGCTGTGAAGAACATCTCTTAGGCCAGACTCTACTTTCCCTGAAGTCTGCCAACACACCAAAACTTTAAAATTCCAAAACTTCAGAACTCCAAAAAGCATCTTTCCCCCCCTAAGAACAATGGTATCAGATCTCTGTTTCCTCTACAGCACAAACTGACTCCCTGCAACATAAAATGACTCCAAAACGCACTCCTTCCTCTTCCCTTGAGAAAAGGAGGCAAAGTGACCAAACTGCTTTCTTGCAAATCTGACACTCTCCAAAGTACATCATCTCTTTCCATAGAACATGGTGGGTGGACCAGACTCCTCCGGTCTGCCACAATTTTTGGAATGTTACAAGGACTCTTCTTCATTCACTCAGTCGTTTACGACTCTTCGTGACCTCATGGACCAATCCACACCAGAGTTCCCTGTCGGCCGTCCCTGCCCCCAGCTCCTTCAAGGTCAAGCCAGTCACTTCAAGGATACCATCTATCCAACTTGCCCTTGGTCAGCCTCTCTTCCTTTTTCCTTCCATTTTCCCTAGCATCACGATCTTTTCCAAGCTTTCCTGTCTTCTCATGATGTGGATAAAATACTTCATCTTTGCCTCTAATATCCTTCCCTCCAGTGAGCAGCCGAGCATTATTTCCTGGAGGATGGACTGGTTGGATCTTCTTGCGGTCCAAGGCACTCTCTGGATTTTCCTCCAGCATATAAGGACTGTTATATAGCAATATTTCGCTGATGTTGTTCCAAAAGGCTGTAAATTAATGATAGACGTCTTCCATCCTGGAACATGTTGATTCCATCTCAGTTTCCAGGCAGATGTTGACTCTTCTTGATGGGTGTTAGCAAACGCAAAGCTTGTGCTGACTTCCTTCTTAACATATAGAAACTTTGTAAACATTTCCTTAACTTAAAAGAGCCATGGTCTTTGATTGATGTAAATAGTTTTCCCCCAAAAGTTCAAGTCAGCAAATGGTGACAGATGTAAACAGATGTAAACATTTCTCTTATCACTGTCACAATTCTTATCACAGCTCAGCAACTTTTAATTACAGTTTAGCAAGCACGTAATTACAGGCCTTAATATTTTTGAATTGTGTCTTCAAAATTATTAGCTTTAATTCATTCATTTCTTCCATACAGTTCATTCATACCCACACCTATCAAATCCAAATTTATCAATTCTGAACATCATATTTCTCATCATGACACTTATTCTAAGTTCAAATTCAAAATGGGAGGCAAACAATTTACTTTTCATTCATTTTTAAAAGTATCACCATCATGCAAAATCTTAACCATGGAAGTGAAAAGGATCCTTCTCAGAAGCCAATAATGAAATGTTTAAAAGCAGGAAAATACAACCAATTAAACTCTGATGGCCTGAAAATGTGGACTCATCAGTGGAATCCTATACAATGTTCTTTAAATAACTAAGCATGTGTTTGAAGACTAATGCTTGGTTTGCTTCTGAGGATCCTTCAAAGCCCATCGCTGAGTCAATAGTCAGCTCTGGACAGAGCCAAATCATTGGGAATTGAATGTCTAGCCACCCTTGTGTTAAAGTGCTACATTTCTCCAGAACTCAGTAGGATCGTAGACTATGCCATTTACCTGAAGACAGCAACCTTTAAAATAACACAGCTTCCTATATTTAATTAGAGATATATAATTAGTAAGGTTTAAAATGCTCAAAATAAGAAATGGCAGTGAAGGAGATAACTTGTATCTTATGATCGTCTGATCTTATGGAGATGTCATAATTTTACAAAAATATTTTATGAAAATGTTGCTATTTACAGTACAAAACGGGGTGAAATGTGGTCAGTTATTGGATTATTGAATTATGGTGTTTTATGTATTAATTTTGGAATGCAAATTTATGCTATGTATCATAGTGTTTTTAAGGCTTGATCCCCATGTAAGCTGCCCCAAGTCCCTTTGGGGAGATGGGGTGGGATATAAGAATAAAGTAGTAGTAGTAGTAGTTGTTGTTATTATTATTATTAGAATTAGAATTCTCATCAGCTAGTCTATGGTATGATGATGACGATGCCATCTTTTCTCTCTTAACAAGACTCAAGGCAGCAATCAATGCATTTACCTCTTTCATATAATCGTTTCATTTGACAGTTACTCAATAAAACCTCTCACAGGTCAAAGATTGATCTCTCATGCACACAGGTACACACAAAACAACAATTTTGTTACCCATCTCTCCTCAAGGCAGGGCACATCATTATAAATACATACAATAAAATGCATATATTAAAACACATTTCTATAAATATACAAGTATTGACAACATGTATACAGAAAGTACCACAATTAGAACGTTAACTTTAAAAGCAGTGCTGGACAACATACCTAATATCAAAAGCAATTCTTGAGCTCTTCCCAAGGCAAATACAGGAATAAGACCTCTGCCTCCTCTGTTTACAATATCATGCACAGTGTTACAGAATCGTGCCTCTCTCTCTTCCCGTTTCTCATGGATGTGTGTACCATAGGTGGATTCCTAAGGACATAATTCACACAATTAAAAGAAGTGAGGGACAGACACGGTTCTGCTCTTTTGATTCTACTACAGTGCAGTATTAAACCATAAGTATGATTATTTTTTGAAGATTAAACATGATCTCTTAGTATAAAAGCAAATCCTGCCCCAAAAGCTTCCCCAGGAAAATTCTTGAAATTCATTTTCACCACATAGTATTTCATTCTGATTTTAACCATGGCATTTCTGCATACAGAATGCATAATATCTACCATAAAGCAAGAAAAAACATTGTGAATGGGGTAGTATGACAAATGATGTTGTTTAGACAAACTTTAGAAAATTGGAAAGTTTAGATTTGACTGAATTATAACAGCCATTAAATAGCATCCACTTGACAACTGTACATCTATGGTGTATGCCCTTGTTGGCTGTTTGCAGCCCTCTTTTTTGCTGATTTTTGAAGATGATTTTTTTTAATTTATTCTAGCCAAGATTTGATAATTTTGGTGTCATGTATTACTCTTCACATGAATTATGTATATTAGGCTCTTGATATCTGCTGGGGCCTGGTTTCAGAACCATCTGTAAATACAAAATTCTGAAGGTATAATGTATAATAATTACTGTGGTATAATAAAACAGAACAATATAATCTCTAAAATCAGGTCAGTAAATAAAGAGCAACACTCTGAAAACGGGAATTCCAGAAATGAAACAACCAGGACCAGGTAACACCTCCCAACAAAGAATTTTCCCAGGCAGGAAGCAGGCAGGCTTTGAAGCTGCAAGGCCATTAAATGCTAATCGAGGTAGCTAACTGCAGCATTCATACTTGCCGCACTGAGACTATTCATTGCTATTCAACGTGGCCAACCAAGAATTCCACAAGGTAGAAAGCAGCCAGGTTTGCAAGTTGCAAGGCTATTCAGTGCTGTTCAACTTGCCCAACTAAGATTTCCCCTAGATAAAAAAACCCTCAGGTTTTGAAGCCACGAGGCTACTCCGTCCCATTCAACCTGCCCAAGGAAGGATGCCCCTATATAAAAAGCAGCCAGGCTTTGAAGCAGCAAGGCTATTTAGTGCAATTCAAATTGGCCAAAAAACCATTCCCCTAGAATGCAAGTACCCAGCCTTCCAAGCAGCAAGCTCACCAAACAAGGATTCGCATAAGAAGAAAACAGCCAGGCTTTGAGGCTGCAAGGCTATTCACTGCTATCCCACCTGGCCAACAATTGATTCCCATAAGCCACAGCAACGCGTGGCCGGGCACAGCTAGTACGTTATAATTATAAGAGTGTCTGTGTCTGGGTCCCCCTGGGGGAGAAGAGCGGCATATAAAATAAATAAATAAATTTTGCAGTATGTAAAAGAGATTATTGGAGTGACAAGGAATGCATATAATGTATGCATTATATCAATTTCAAATTATAGCAAGAAAAGTAACTTACAATGATAAGAATGTCAGGTTTAATATTAGGAATCTCAGCTGCCATCAAATGCCTGTCTTCTTGTCTTGAGAAATCACCTGTATATAAAAGCTTTGACAAAGAAAACAAAGAATTCACGCTGTAATTTCACAGAAAAAGCAAATTATAAAATGGCAGATTATTAAAACTTTGGTTGATATCTATTGCTTCACACATAGATCTTGTCAGATCAATATATAAGTACTGAAGATGAAACCTACATCACAAAACACAACAGCAAGCTGTAATTGCAAGCATGTGACTCCAGTACTGAAGGTAGATAACCATTACCTTCCACAGCCAATGACAATAATGTATGCCATCTTAGGGGAGTGAAGCAAATTAGGATAGAAAAAAATTCCTCTGATTTTTTTCCCCAGAAGTGGCAGACTAATACCAAAAACTTCTTGAAAATTAGAACTTTATTTGAGCTTCTTTACAGTGTTAAAGCAAATACCTTCACTCCAGCGATTTCAATCATAAACATAGCTGCTCCCAAAACATGGCCTGCGTGGTAACACCAGAACTTGATCCCTGCCACTTCTTTTACTTCATGGAAGTTGATTGTCTCAATTTTATCCATGCTTTCTTCCAAATCTGTCTCTGTATACAGCATGTCATCTGCGGAGATGTTACTATACAAAACAGTAAAAAGCACGTTATCCTCCTGCTCATCAGTTTCTCACATCACTTGGAAGACAGTGCAAAACATGGAAGACTCTTGTACAAATTCTGCTTGAGATGATAGTATAACAATGCAGGAGATGAAATTTTAAAGATTCATCATTCTATCACTCCCAAGTCATTTGCTCCCCAAATTTAAGAAGACCGGCTCACCTAACTTTAACGTAATCTGATAGAAGCCATCTATAAATTGCTTTCGTAGCATGGGTCATAAAGGTTCTTCCTTTGAAACTTGTCTTTTGTAGAAACCAGGGCAGTGCCCCACAGTGATCTAAATGGAAACTAAAAAAAAAAAGAGATTAGATTTTAGACCCTTATCACAACATAGTTAAAACATTTGACATCTTCATAAAAGTTAATGTAAAGGCATTCAACCACCTAACATCTCTGCAACTTTAGAGCTGTTACACATGCTGAAATTTTTAAAACGCAAACATTACCAATGACAATCTGCTGCAGCATCAAAAAATAATCCCATGGTGTTTTCTGGTCCACAGGAAGATTTCCTAGCTGCAGGATGGTAAAAGTGAGCTTCCTTTATCCTCCAACTTTTCATTGTATTACTGTGCTCTGTTGAAAAAAAGCTAATTTCTTCCTCTGCAAGTCCATTTGCTTTTTATGTTTATAGTAAAAGTGGAACGATACACTTTTGTATCATACACCAATTCACTCACTTGCCTGCATACAATTCCATACTGGCTATGACTGTTAGGCAGATAAATGCTTACAAATAGTAGGCTACTTTATGTGGGAAGGCATGTTACTTACTGACTAATCAAGAGGAGATCAATCTCAGCAGGATCTATCAGATCAATGTAAGGAAGTGCATCCATTCCTTCGAGGCCAGGGTGAATTCCACAATCGAGCTGAAAAATGCATCAATCAATCAAAATACGTGCCAATTTTTTATTTTGTATAATCATCAGGGTGTAACATGTGGTTATTCTAGCTTATTGCTGTAAGCAGAGCCGTAGCCAGAAAAAATGGGGGGGGGGGTTTGACAGGGGTTTGACAGGCCCCCACAGGCCTGTCAATATTTGCTTGAGATAGTGCTTGTAGTTCTTGAGTGACTCTTAATTTTTTTGGCGTCTCATAGACTTAGCATGGGGAGTTGGTTAAAATTCATGAGTAAACCAGGTTTTTTTTTAACCTGAAAAATTTCGGGGGGGGGGGGGTTGAACCCCTAACACCCACCCACCCCCGCTACAGCCCTGAGTGCAAGTCATATGCAAATACTATACCTCAATTTAGTACTCTACACAAGGCACACCACTTTGGAAATCTGTTCATTATATGCTGAGCAGCACCAAACTTTCCATGCCAACTCTGACCAAACATTTAAAGCACTGAAATTGATGCCTTCTATAAAATTGGGGGAAATTCAAGACAAAATGGCTCCACAGCGCTAAAAAGGCAGCTGTTCTTTTCATACAATTCAGATAGATGAGCATCTTGTTTACTATAACATCACAACTCCATCCAACATATCATGCTCTTTCCAAAATTAAGTCCTACAATCTCAACTATTCTATTATTGATAGTGATTAAGTAGAAAAAAAAGACAAAATATAGTTATACAACACACATACCAAAACCAAGACAGTTTATAAATAATGCAGTACAATGCTTACCATTATCTTCCTTCCTTTGAATTCTAAGATAATGCATGATCTCCCTACTTCTTGTCCAGCACCTCTGTTAAGATGAGAGTGAGACAATTTGGAGAAACAATCACTAACCACTGAATATAAAACTGAGTTAAAAGAAATCTTTAACTGAACTCTATGGCCTCATTTAAGACTCATTTGTATAATGTGTTTCAGCATTATACAAATGAATCTCTGCAAGGCTTGGATATGCATCTTCTTCCCTGCACCATGATCACAAGGAGACTTGGTTTCATCTTAACAATTCAGTGTTACTTCTAAACCTAGTGTTGAAGGGTACATCTGAAGCTTTCGGTTCTAAGCGCAGGTCACATTATAAATCAAACACAGTTCAGGGCTTATCTTCCAATGCCCTCCTCTTCACAGACTGAAGAATGGACTGGCAAGCCCAAGACTCAGACATGTATTGGCTAAACAAGAGTTCACTGTCACATATGAAGAGTGTCTGTGGTCTGAAATTGCTCAGAAGGGTATGCACTGAACAGGACTTAGGTTCAGCTGGTCTTCCAATTTATGATTTTCTGCCAACAGTAATTGACTCAAGATCATCAGTCTTCTGGAGCCCTTCCCTAAGCTAAATAAAATCCCACATTTTCTGCTTTGAACTGATATACCGTGTTTCCCCGAAAATAAGACAGTGTCTTATATTATTTTTTGCTCCCAAAGATGTGCTAGGTCTTATTTTTAGGGGATGTCTTATTTTTCCATGAAGAAGAATTCACATTTATTGTTGAACAAAAAAATGAACATTTATTATATACTGTACAGTAGTTGTCATCACAAACCAACATAACCAAACTAGACAAACTATGACTCCTGTCAAGAATTTCTTGTTACTACTGTATAAATATAAATAATATAACATTTTAATATATTACTACCATTATTTCCATGTACAACTGGTATGTACATTTACCGATCCTGCAAGTTCTGGTGTTTTGTTTGGTGGGCACCGGGCATGCTTCCAAACAAAAACTTCGCTAGGTCTTACTTTTGGGGGAGGCCTTATATTTAGCAATTCAGCAAAACCTCTGCTAGGTCTTATTTTTTGGGGATGTCTTATTTTCAGGAAAACAGGGTATATGGCAATGTGGACTCAGATAACCCAGTACAAAGCAAATATATTGTGGGATTTTCTGCATTGATATTCTGGGTTATATGGCTGTGTGACAGGGCCCTGAGGCAATAGTTATATATGAACCGCAGGATTAAAATAAAAATATGCCCATATTACTGTCATACTATAGCAAAAATAAACATTTTGGGCCGTTCCACACAGCCCTATAACCCAGAATATCAAGGCAGATCATCTACAATATCTGCTTTGAACTGGGTTATCTGAGTCCACACGGCCATATAATCCAGTTCAGTGTGCATTTCATACAGCTGTGTGGAAGGGGTCTAGGAAGCAGAGAATCAGTCCAGCATTGGAGATGAGCGGTTCTGTCTAAACAAGGGCTGGGTTGCTGTGCGTTTTCCGGGTTGTATGGCAATGTTCCAGAAACATTCTTTCCTGATGTTTTGCCCGCATCTATCGCAGGCATCCTCAGAGGTTGTGAGGTCTGTTGGAAACAAGTCAAATGGGGTTGATATATCTGTGATGCCTGCCATAGATGTGGGCGAAACGTCAGAAGAGAATGCTTTTGGAACATTGCCAGACAGGCCGGAAAACTCACAGCAGCCCAGTGATTCCGGCCTTGAAAGCCTTTGAAAACACATTTTCTTGCAGAATAGGGGTGACAAAGAAGGGCCCAGAAGTGGCAGGGGAAGGCCTCTCCCGCTAGAAGCCACTCACAGGGGACGGATCAGGAGCTGGTCGCTCTCCTCCGCCGGCACGAAGGCCTCCGCCCGCCGCCTCACCGCCATCCCTGCAGCGGGGAAGAAGCAAACGAACACACAGCAAGGAATGTCCTTCCTCGGCACCCGTACGCGAGAGCACGTCGAGGAAGAACCGGAAAGGGGCCTCTCCTGCCTTCACTTCCGCCTTGCGCTCGCAAACTTAGAGAAGCCGAGGGGAGGGAACAAGGACCGGAAGTGGAACTCTGTGGTAGGGCACGAAGCCGGCGGGGTAACACTGTCTGTTTTCCGTGCCTTCCCGTTTGTGGAGAACTTCAAGGAGCGGCCTGCGAGGGAGGGAGCAAGGCGCTTGGGCTGCAAGTAAGGGTTTGCGATCTTTTTGCTCTGGAATTTGACAAGGCCTTTAGCCTTCTCTGCCAGATAAGGCTGGTACCTCGCCAAACACAACACTCCCAGTATTCCAAGACAGTTAAAGTGGTGTCAAACCGCATCAGTCCTACAGTGTAGAGCAGGCCTGGGCAAACTTGGGCCCTCCAGGTGTTTTGAACTTCAACTCCCACCATTCCTTTCAGCCTCAGGCCCCTTCCATTCCCCCCTCAGTCGCTTATGGCTGAGTGGGTAAATGAAAGGGCCTGAGGCTGTGAGGAATGGTGGGAGTTGAAGTCCGAAATACCTGGAGGGCCCAAGTTTGCCCAGGCCTGGTGTAGAGGCACCCATGATGTTCTTTCTATTCTTGCTGCTGTCCAGGCCTAGTGAGCCTTTTTTGTTTCATACCTTCAAGATCCAGAAGCTATCCGTTTCCATGTCTCGGATTTCAGTGGGGGTCCCGATCCGTTTTTCGGGAGCCTCCCGAATTCGGCAGAATAGAAATCCGGTTTTGATCTGGGAAGCTGAAAGATTTATTTTCTATCCTGCCCATTGGCGGCGGCGGCGGCGGGGGGGGGGGGGTGCTCTCCAGGCTCTCCTTCCCACTGTTTTAGGCATTGTTTGTCCTTATATCCTTCATTAAGAGTTGTCTGGGCCTGTAACCTATTGGGTTATTGGATTATGACTTGTTAGGATCATAACCTGTTAGGTAGCAGAGTTTCAGGAGTGTTCTTTTAGTTTATTGGGTAATGGAAGATCATTGGCTGTGTAAATATCTTGTTTCTATTCCACACTCAGCAGACAAAGATTCAAGTAGACTTCTTTTAAAATAACAAGTTTGCTTTGCTTACAACTTTATGTATTGAAGGTACATTTCTTGTCAGGTTAATCTTTAAAACGTTTCAGTTTGCATCTTTAACTTATAATCTTTAACAGTCTCTTCAAAACTATATTGTTTGTATTGCTCTTTTTTTATAACAGTCTCCTTTCAAGGAACTCAAGCCTCAACAGACCTCTAACTTCTTACACTACTGTACTTCTTACACTCTGTCTGTACTCAAACAGACACAAGCATCCACTGTCATTCCACAACTGTCATCCTTTTAAACTGCATTCTAAACAGTCACTGAACCAATTGCAGTATCTGCAGTCCCTCCCACTGTTTCAAGTACATAGAGCTAAGAAAACTGTAAACCAAAGAAGACATACACTTCAGGAAATAAACAACACATTATAAACAGACAAAACATTAGATAGAGGAGGCTTGAGAAGGTTGCCATCTCCAACATTGACAGAGTGAGCATTTCTTTGTTTCTACATTCAAGACCTAGAAGCTATCTGCTTCTGTGTTCCGGATTTTGGGGGGGGGGGGGGGCGTGCGTTCAAGAACCTCCTGAATTCGGGAGAACAGAAATCCCTTTTCGATCTGGGAATCTGAAAGATTTGTTTTCTATCTGGCCTATTGGCAGCAATGGAGGGGACTTCCCAGGCTCCCCTTCCCGTCCTTTTAGGCGTTTGTCCTTATATCCTTCTTAAGACCTCGATTAGAAGCATCAGAGTTAAGATACCACTCTTTCTGCGATCCTTTCCTTTCTGTCTGTAAAGGAGACTGGATTTAATGCTTTGTTAAGGCTGTTTCTACCCTAGACGAGAGTAGCTGCAGGTGCGCTTTCTCCCTGCAGGAGGCAGTTTTCCAAGAATTTTAAGGAGGCTTCCCATTTCCCAAGGAAGGAAGAGGGATTGACCTGGAGGTATCCTACCTTGGACTTCCTTTAAAAAGACCTCCCATCTTTCTTGATTTGGAGATCCTGGAAAGGAGAACTGGTGCCTTACCCCTTAATGCTTCAATCTCCCTTCTGCTTTCAAATCAAGAGAGAAGAGAGGGCTTAAGAAACTTCCTGGGACCCTTTCCCTTCTAGTAACTGCCTCCCTCCCTGCATTTCACGTGTAATCAAAAGAAACAGAAAGCAGCTGGTTTTTGACAGCCACTGTTCTGTTGTGGTCAGTAGAAAACTGTCAGCAGAGCCCATCCCATTACAGGCTTCCGAATAAGCCGAAAGCAAACATCCAAAATGAATTCATACACAAGCGTACTAAATATTGAAACACTTTTATTTATCAGTTTGTGATGGATTTTGAATAGAAGATTTGAACCTCCATCTTAAATATATTTATATTTTGTGGAATTATGTGTGTCTTTAGGGCTTTCTGCTGCAACAATGTGATAAACAATATTTGTTCTTTCTTATATGAATTCCCTTTGCTCTTCTGTCTTGACAGAAGATGTTCAGGAAAGGCAAGAAGCGGCACAGCAGCAGCAGCTCCCAGAGCAGTGAGATCAGCACTAAAAGCAAAGTAAGAGCAATGTGCTATTGGGCTGAGGTATACAATAAATTAGTCATATTTTCATATTGCAGGTGAACCTTTGTCTCCATTCTGCATCCACACATCCGTTTAATCATGGCTTTAAAATTTTGAATAATTCCCAAAAACAAACTTGTGTTGGTTGACCAATTTATATAAAGGACACTATTTTGCTGCCCCATTGTATTCAGTGGGACTTGGTTCGCTATTATCTGTAGTTTCATATATCTACGTGCAGTCTAGGAATGTATCTCCTGTGGATATATTGGGTTATACTGTATTGTTCATTTCTGTGAATCCTTCTAATGCGGTGAAAGTTTGCTATCAGCTTAATGCCTTTTCAGAACTACTACCGTAGTCATACAGGCAGGGCTGGATATGTATTTCAGGCAGTTGGACGACAGCAAGAGATGTATTCATGTATTTTAACCAGATACTTGATGTATTTAGGCTTTCCTTACCAAATGAGAAAAACCTTTGCTGTTAAGTAAATTTTTTGTATTGTTTTAAATCTGTTTTTAAATCTGCTTATGTTTTATTCTTTTGTATTGTTGTGTATTGGCATCAAATTCTGCCAGTTTTGTAAGCCGCCCTGAGTCCCTTCGGGTGAGAAGGGCGAGATAGAAATGATGGAAATAAATAATTAAATAAATAAAATAGCTAAATCTGAAATATTTATTTATACTATTTCCCTTGTTAGTGATTTAAGTAAGTTAAATTATTTTAATTGGCACCATCACAGATGGATCTGTTTGTAATTCACTGAAACTGAATAATAAATAGTGAGTGATGCTCTGAGCAGTACTGTTTCATTATCTGGGCAGAGCCCAAAAGGGGGCCTAGGCAGAGTAGTCCATTTTATTGAGTGGAGGGTGGGTTGAAGGAGTTAAACCATTTCCCCCGGTTTCCTGTTATTCCCTCCCTCCCCACCCATGTTGTCGTCGTAATAACTTGTTTATAACACTGGGGAGGGGAGGAATAACCAGCAAAACTGGGGGGGGTGGGTGGTTTAACTCCTTAAACTCCCCCCCCCCCCCCCATAAAATGGACTATCCTCTGTCTAGGCCCCCTTTTGGAGTCTACTCAGATAATAGAACACTACCCACTGAGCATTTGGTGAAATGGTGTGCTCATTTTTCAAAATACCAGCATGGTTTTGTGTACATGTTCCCTCCAAGACACAATGTTCATTTACACTGTAAAATTAATGCAGTTTGAGGCCACTTTAACCGCCATGGCTCAATGCTCTGTGATCTTATGTTGTGAAATTGCAACTCCCATAAATCCGTAGCACAGAGCCATGGCAGTTAAAGTGGTGTCAATCTGAATTAATGTTACAATGTAGCTGTATCCTCACAGAAAGTTACACATATATGAATTTTTGAGACTAAATGTATTATTTTCAATTGGAAATCCCAATGGGTGCAAATGTGGGTTCATACTTTCATATATTAAAAAAATGTCCAATATGGACATTACTGTTTAGAACTATTAAAATGTGAATTATTTAGCATGTTGAAGGAAAAAAAGTATTTCTTTGTTATCCATTTATGCTAAACAATTTAATACAAATCCAAAGATGTGTTAAACCTGCATAAATTTAGTGCATCCTTTATTTAAACTGCAGAGAACTGAGAAAATGAATCATAGAGAAGAAGAACCTCACAGCATTGTCCTATTTCTCTTTCCTTACCTAGTCAGTGGACTCCAGTCTTGGAGGACTTTCAAGATCTAGCACTGTTGCTAGTCTAGATACAGACTCTACAAAAAGTTCAGGTATGAATCTGATGTTCTGAATGGATTATAATTGGTCAATTGTGTAGATGAGTGCTAGCCACTTTGAGTCTCCTTATGGAGAGAAAAAGCAGAATATAAATAAACATCATAATAAGAATAATTAAAAGAAATACGAATTTTATTGAGTGTTGTGCATTAACAGGAATAGAATTTTCTTAAGCAGATAATAACTCAGAAGTTTGTGCTATCTATAAACCGGTGAAGGAGGGTGAGCATACTTGTGTATAAACAAATATTTGTATGTAAATTCTTGTGTGGTAGCTTTTCTCTCTAGTTTTTGCAATATTGACTGTTTTTCATGGTTTACATCCAGTAGTCCTGGAGGGAAAGGCAAAGCCCTAGACAGGCGACTGCATAATATAAACAAACGTGCTGTTAGTTCATACCATTAATGTGAATTTCTGAAAATGTTGTTACAGATACTTGCACTTCTTTCCATGTTTTCCTCCTATTATCATACCCCACCAAATAGCTTCTAAATGGAACAGTTCTTCATCTTTTTAATGAGATGGTAAAGTTGCTGAAGCCAACTGGAAACAAACCATCCAGGCCCCCAGGCCCATAAAACAGTGCTAATTCATCTCCTTTGGTCCTGTCCTTCAGCTTTTGCATTAACGTTGGTTGTGTGCTATCAAAGAATTCTTCTGTCATGTGGATCCTTCTAGAACAGTGGTTCTCAATCTGTGGGTCCCCAGGAGTTTTGTCCTACAGTTCCTAGAATTCCCAGCCAGTTTACCAGCTGTTAGGATTAATGGGAGTTGAAGGCCAAAACATTTGGGGACACACAGGTTGAGAACCACTGTTCTAGAATGAAGCAGTTCTGAAATCTTGGGTGGATAATATGGGATGCAGCCCAGTAATGATGTTTTCACTACTCTTGATTTTCATGCTGCTAAAGCTGAGCTTACATGCATGGGATGGGTCTTGAGGGGTGTGCGTTAGCTTTCATGGTTGGATTCTTGTTTGAATATGTACTTCTCTCTAGGTCAGAGCAATAGCAATTCAGATACTTGTGCAGAATTTAGAGTGAAATATGTTGGTGCCATTGAGAAGTTAAAGCTTGATGAAAGCAAGACTTTGGAGGGGCCGCTGGACTTAATCAACTACATAGATGTGGCACAGGTAAAGACAATGGCCAGTGTCGTATGTATTTTAGTATAAAACGAAAATGCACCAGTGTAGTTACTCTGGATAATTATTTTGGACTTTCATCAAACATATTAGTTCTAAATTAAATAGAAACATTTCACCTTAGGTATTTTTATAGGGCAAATATGACAGCCAACTATTTCTGTTTTTTAAGGATTGGCCTGCAGCAGGTTGAGAGGCTGGAGCTACTTGTGTAAATAAACATTAATGCACAAAATATCTACTGTAGCTTCCACACAGTTCTGGTTGACCTCAGGTTGTCAGCTTTTGCCAAATAGGTCTCCTGCACCTTCCTTAAATAGTAGAAATGAATAATGTAATCATGAGGATTGGTTCCAATAAAGCATACATTCAAATATAAATCTGTTCAACATATTCAAAGAAATTGCATTTCTCATTTTTAATCATTAAATGAGTAAAACTAACAAAGTAATTATCAACATTCCATGACCTGTTTTTATTAAAGCCTAGGTAATGATGCCTTTAGTAAATAGTGTCTTAAATATAGACATTCTAGCAAAACACAACTTAATTTAAAAAAAACATAGTAATCCGCTCATAGGTCACATACTGCTTTAATTGCTAACGAACTTTTATTGAGCTTTGATGCTTGTGTATCTTTAATAAGATTTTCAAGTTGTAAGGAACTTGCCTCTTCCAATACTTGTTTCAGGAGTGAATGTTGAGTAGTACTGACACGTACATACAATATTTCTTTCTGTTTCTTTTCAAAGCAAGATGGAAAACTACCCTTTGTTCCAGGGGAAGAGGAATTTGTTATGGGAGTGTCCAAGTACGGCATTAAGGTCACAACTTTGGACCAGTATGTAAGTGATAGTCCTGAAATATATTAGTAGTTAACCTTTCTTAAATGTATTTCAAAATAGGGTTAATGCGACTAAGTCCTTGAATCTGAGACATATTATGAGAGTTGGAAAGGTGGGGAGTATAGTGGAAGAAGTGCATTCTGTACTTCATTTCATCTTTAGATGTTTGATTTAATAGTGCATAGTTATGACCCACAAGACATTGCTGGTGGCATACTCTTTCTCATTGGGCCAGCCAGCACAGGGTCTTACTTCGGGAGACTCCATTCCCATTTCTTTCCATTTGTCAGTTTGTTTTCTCAAACAGGAATTCAGCATTTTGTAACCACTCATTCTGCTCTGCTTTGGTCTTCTCATATTGTTCTGTGTTATTGTTGTTCTTACACCTTTAGTTTTCTTTTCCTAAAGATGCAGACACTCCTGAGGATGTTGGAAAGATACTAGAATAACATTAGATAGAAGAATATATCTTTCTCTGACAACTCATACATATAAAGAGTTTGAGATCGGGGAATATTTACATAACTCCCATACCAATTTGTAATTACTTAAATGCTTTTCTCTCAAAATGAGTCAAGGAATTGAAATAATGAGAGGTGCTTATTCTACTTATGGAATAGCAATCACATATTTTATGGAATCCTATGAATATAATTATCCTATAATTCTGGCCTTCATGTCATTAACAGAAAAAAGGCCAATGGAGGTATCTCAAAACAGGGTCCAAACCGTTACTTTCAGATAGCGGTTTAAGGCTCCCTTCTATACTGCTATATAATCCAGATTATCAAAACAGATAATCCACATTCTCTGCTTTGAAGTGGTTTATATGTGTCTACACTGCCATATAATCCAGTTCAAAGCAGTAATCAGGATTTTATATGGCAATGTAGAAGGGACTCAAGTTGATAGTACTCAGAAATATCAGCCTTCCCCAGTAAAATAATATTGCTTTGTTCACAGTTTCCCACTTCAGTACAACGTGTAATCTGTGCCAAGGGGATGAAACGAAAGTGGTGTAAAAGCTTTTTGTAATAAGTCCCGGTCTTCTTTTATCTAGTCCCCAAATGCAGAACTGTAAGAAGTTTGTGCTAAGCTCTTTGAACTTTGAGTACTGGTATCACGAACTCGCCTCATACAGTATTACAAAAGGTAGCAAGTATTTACCAAGCTGACACCAGTCCTATTAACAACGTGTTTGTGAGCCTTATAGGACAAAGGAGATTTGAGAAATGAACGCTCAAAAGAGAAACTTTGCACAGAATTCTTGAGACAGTTTTGATTTTTTTGTGCCCTGACAAATGTAAAGTTCAATTCCTATCTTATTAGTAAGTGAGAGAATAATTTGTCTATCCCACAAATAGGATTTCTGCAAGCTATTTTTTGCAAATAAAGCATGGAGCATTCATTCCCAAACGCATAAGGCAACATCTTAGAAGTTTTATATTGATGAAGTGAACTAATAACTATTTTTCTTCTGTACTAAATTAACCTGTGCAACTTTCAGGATGTTCTGCATAGACATGCACTTTACCTAATTGTTCGTATGGTCTGCTATGACGACGGCCTTGGCGCAGGCAAGAGTTTGCTGGCTTTGAAAACAACTGATACAAAGTATGAAGAATACAACCTTTGGATATACCAGTGTAATAGTTTGGTGAGGTGATTTTTTGTATTTTTAAAGGCCATATAGCCAATGGGATGTAAAGATAGCAATTTAATGTGCACCATACTAATAGTATGCATGAACTCCCAGTACCTTTACTTAGCCAAAACTGTGACGAAAGGTTATAACATGAAGAGCACTAGAGGCTGGGGCACACTTGGAAGAAACAGTATGGTCGCCAAAGCTCTTACTATCTATGTAACATTTACATAATATGCTTTAACAGACTTTGCTGGCTCACTTATATTGCAGTGTAAGAGCAGCCCTTTACTGGATGTGAGCATTAGAGAACTGCAAAATCCTAATTCCTACAGGTGAAAGTCCATTTGTGAAGACATACAATTCCAACAGGATTCTGAGCATTATGCTATATACACAAACCAGACCATGCTAGATGTTGTGTATTTCTTAGCTGAGTTTGTAAATTTTAATGATCAGTGAACAGTCATGGGAAACTTTATTCAAATCATTAAGTTGGCGTTTGCTGATGGTGATAAAAACCAATTTGTTGTATTGAGCACTAGTTCGATGTTATTTTATTTCAATATCCTTTCAATGTGGTTGGAGAGTCCTAGTGAAATTAAATTTTGACTGCATACTAGAACAGTCAATTACAAAACTTCATTCCTTTTTTTCCTTCTCCAGTTTTTGTTTTCCTTACATGAGGTCCCTTGTAGAAATGTATTACAGGCATACTAGTTATGTCTTTCCAAACTGAAATGGCTAGGAAATCTTCATAGGTGTTCGTGTTTGGCCTGCTTCGGAGGCATGACACTTCAGTGCAGACATCTCCCAAATCTGTTTGAGGGCCTTTCCACACAGCCATGAGGCAGAATATCAAGGCAGAAAATCCCACAATATTTGCTTTGAACTGGGATATCTGAATCCACACTGCCATATGTTCCAGTTTAAAGCAGATAATGTGGAATTTATTCAGCTGTATGGAAGGGGTCTGAATAATCCTAATTGAAATTCATCTGAACCTGAGGCACATGCCTATCATATATCATAGAACAGGAATAGATAATATGTGGTTTTCTAGATGTTAAACTATAATTCCCATGAGGCTTCTTTATTGGCTAGAGCAGGCATGGGTTAGAACAATTTTGTACTTCAACCCCCACAATTCCTAATAGCCTACTGGTTGAAGTCCCAAACACCTGGAGGGCCCAAGTTTGCTCATGCCTGGGCTAGAAGGTAGTTATAATTCAACAAAGTCTGGAAGCCCACATATTTCCAAACCATCATCAGAGAAACAAGGCATGTCTTGAATTCTGTAAGATTGAATTGCACTCTAAACTAGTGAAAATGATTTTTATGATTTCTTATTTCATAAACTATAGGAACAAGCACAAGCCATTTGTAAGATGCTCTCTACAGCCTTTGACTCAGTTTTAACATCTGAGAAGTCCTGAATTTCAGTTAACTCCACTTCATGCCGAGGAAGTGCTTCTTGCTGTGACTGCAGCAATTGTCGGCCAAAGAAGCATTTTGGTACAGAAGAACTGGATTTTTATTTTTAAAGAACTGCTTCATCTCTTCAAAGAAGCTGCTGCTGTTTTTTGTAAATGTTTGTTTTAAACTATATGGCCAAGGACCAAATCAAGACTTAATAATATAAGTTAACTTATGTTAATGAACCTGTACAGCAGGAGTGGGCAAAATGCAACCTACAGGCAATATTGTGGCCCCTGCCCCCCCCCCTTCAAGGATCAACCATTTTTGTTGTTTTGTTTGTTGCAAAAAAATTAACTATTTCTCCAAAAGGTTCAAAGATTAGTTCTAGATATTGCAGAAGGTGTTTCCACAGTATCAAAGCAATATTTTGCAAAACATCTTCCTCTCTCAATATGTCCCTAAATGCCCTCCAGGGCTCTTCATGGCCCAAAAACCTGCCTTTGTGTTCCATAGAAGGCATTTAGGGGCAAAAAAGAATTGAGGGAAAACATAAATCCCTCTACAGCAGAGTTTTCCAAACTGTGTGTCATGACACATTATGTCGGCTACAGTGTATAGGTGTGTCACATGAATGTAATTAAACCTTTGGGTCTACGTGAAATAAACAACAAATCCTGTGTGTGTGTGTGTGTGAGTGAAAGATTTCATGAGATATGTTGTGTCTCCATACATTCCATTATTACAATTCATGCAAGTTTTATAAAAGTTTTACCTTTTATAAGGGACTGGTTTACCCTAATTTACTAGTAAGACGTAATTATTGTGTCATGAAATCAAGAATGTGTAAAAAGGACATTACTAACATGAAATGTCTGAAAGGCTCTGCTCTAAGGTTTCTTGGCGGGCAGATGTGGCTCCTTAGTCTTCCCTGCTATAGACTGATGTTTTTTATACGAATTCTAAATAAACTTTGCTTCTTTGAGCTCCTTTTTTTACTTGAGTGAAAAAACAGTTAATTGAAAACATATCTTGATATAACTGATTATTTCGACCACAGCTTCTTAAACTTTTTCCACTTGTGCCCCCTTTCCACCTGAGAAAAAATTGCACCCCCTTTCTGCTCAAAATGTTTTACATCATCTTGGGTATGTAAGTATATAAAATAGATATAAAAGCCAAATATTTACTGATAACAAATCAGCATGTGCAAAGATTGCCAAACCGGACTTTCCTTTTATCAATTTTCTACAGAGCCCACTATAAACACTGCATGGTGTTGTTAACAGAGTTGGGTAAATATCCAGATGGCATTCAGAAACTTTTTACTGTTATTTTTTTGTGACCCCAACATTGAGTTCAGGGGACTCCACTTGGGGTCGGGACTCACAGTTTAAGAAGCAGTGACTGACATTACTGAAACCACATAACTACAATTCACATTGTTTGTAGGCACTGAATTTTTGCCTATTTACTGTAAGCCGCTTTGAGTCTCCTCAGAGAGAAAGGCGGGGTAAAAATGATGTAAATAAATAAATAAATAACTACAGCCTTTGTTGTCTGCTGGGATTTGGTTGCAGGGCCCGCGTGGATACAAAACCCATGAATGCTGAAATCCAACAATGGTGTAGTAAAATGGTGTCCTTTATATAAAATGGCAAAATCAAGGTTTGCTTTATGCATTAAAAAAACATGGCATGGATGGAAAGAGAGAGGCAATTATACTTAACACTCACAAATATTCAAGCACATATACCAGCATATGCTTTGCTTAACCATTTGTTTCCAAGTTAAAGAACCAAAGAATGATTCAGTCTTAAAATTAAGACAACCTGCTTATAATATACAGTGATACATGTGGACACTGTTGTTCTAGAGCTATTCTTTAACGATGCTACACATTTTGTAACAAAGTCAGCAAGAGGCTTAAAAGTAGTTTATTTTTCCAGTTAAGTGACTGGTTTAACAAAAGTAAAAGTAATCATGCTCGAATTATAAATCAATGCATCCAGACACTAAAAAAAATTGATTTCGGTTATACAGTGTATACAGTTGCTCTGCAACTAAACAATCAAAACCATCACACTGAAAATTATACATCTCAAGTAGCATTCTGAGCTGCGTTCTAAGTATCATATGCTCCTTTTAGAAATAGTCAAACACCGTAATTGTGTGCTCACTAACAGTTTACTGAATATCATCCATTTTTGTGAAAGATCACATGACTTGATTGACTTGGAGAAAATATTAAAATACTTGACGGATAGATATGAAGTGTGTCAAACAGTGCCAAAAACCCAAAGTGAACTTTTAAAATAGATGTCTTTATTCCAAGCCTAGAGCCATCACATTGTAGTGCGAGAAATACTTTTAAACTGGCCCTGATTTAAGTATTTGCAGGATACCTGAAAAGAGTGTAAACAAAGGTTGGCTCCATGCATTTACTTCTGCTGCGCTCAGACTCTTCAGGCATATTCAGTGACCGTTGACTTCTTCCTCCTTTGATCAACATATTATTATTCTCTTTTGAAAGTTTCCTGGGTTTCAAAAGAGGCTTGCCAGGAGACAGTAGAGGTGTTTGAGTCAAAGCCTTTTCAGGATCCTAGCTGATGTGATATTAAGGGCTAAAAAGAAAACACTTCCCAATGCTGCTTTGCACATATTATTTGTAAGCTTCTGTGTTAAAAAATACTGTACATAAGTGAACTGTGCAAAATAATGTGCCAATTTATTTTCTAGCAATTACCAGGCATAGAAGCATAAAAAATAGTGTTAAAAGCCGAACGGAACTGACCAGGCTCTGAATGAATGTGTAGTGGCAAACTATTATTCTAATATACATATATGTTTAGCAGGAACTTTGAATATGCAGACTTAGCTTTAAAAACTCGCAACAAAACTATCCTGAAACATTCCAGTTTTCCCCCCATAAACACTGCAACAGCCTGTATCAAAGTGGTTTTTCTTTATATATATATATATATATATGTGCCAATGGATTTGCAGCCAAACATTGGACAAGTTGTCTTAAATGTACCATTTTAAGCAAGGCAGCAATAAAAGGGTGAGATTGGGCATCCCTTCCCCATATATAAATATACTAATTGGCCTTTCTCCCCCATCTATTCCAATCTACGCTAGCCGATATATACATAATTTCTGAGTCAGAAATTCAAAGTTCTCTTGATAAATCTAGAGATACAATAGTCACAAAACTTGTGATCAAAGCCAATGTGACCTGGACATTGATATTCTAATCCTATGCTACCGCTGCACCTCTCGGGTAGCATATATGCAAAATAAAAACCTGTTACAATATCACAATATACAAACATTAAAAGGACATTGCTATGTTCTGTAATAGATTATTACCCATTTGGAATTATGAAATCTATTCACAATTATTAACAGTGTCAACTACCATGTTTTTGAGTACATTTATACAGTGTGAATCTGCAAACAGATATTGAACCAATTGCAGGGCAGTGGCCTATGCCGTAATACACAGAGCACTGCCCCACCACAATGTGCTTTAAAAACAAAAAAAGCTAGACACTACAAATTATGTTGTGTGTATTTCTTTATATAAAAAAGTGAGCAAACTAACCCATAGCTAAGTTTATTTACCAATCGTTGGTATCTGGCATGTTTTTTTTCTTACCTTAAAGATGCCTGAAGAATGAAATAAGGTTTATGCCATATGTATATTTAGTATAGAAAAGTATGACCTCAAGTTTATAAAGTATGAGGTGATCAGATTCGGCGTTGAAACCGAATATCTACATCAAATTATTAAAATATTTCTTTTGCAAAACCAAAGGTCTTTCTAGCACAATTTTAACAAATAAATATGCAGTTACTTCTTTATTTCTTGTAGATTCCATACAAGTATATGTTTCCAAGATTCACACACTGTGGGGGGGGGGGGGGGGGGAGATATTCCCAACTAGTTTATGGCCACACATCTCAGGTGGCAGAAATGTTCCTCTTTTCACCAGCTTTGGGGGGAAAGTATTGGCTGGTTATGTGGCAAGTTTTACTTCTATTTAGAAACATTCCTTGATGTTAGAGGGCTGTGGTTTCACACCCCAGCCTTAAGGCTTCTTCTTTGCATTATGGGGGAGGTAGGCAGGGCTTTACAAAGCTACCTTTCTGTCCGGTCCCTATAATAATAAAGCAAGAATTGAGAATTTTTTGGCTCTTCCATTGTTTTGAACTACAACTTCCAGGAGCCTCAGCAAGCACACCCAATAATAGTGGATGATGGGAGCTGTAGACCACAATATCAAGGCTAGGGGAGTCTCCCATCCCGGCTGTAAATATATCTCATCTCTTACTCTGTATTGCAAGGCAGACAGGACATTAGAGCTTATCAGCAGCTCATTCGGTGTTTGATCTCTATTAATGCTAGTATAATAGCAGAAAAATGCCAGTGGTTTAATCACTCGTTTGTTAAGGTTATGTTAGATCTGAAGTAACTTGTTCCTTCTGTAACAAAAGCTTGCCCCTTGGACTCAGTTTTGCAAGATGGCAGATATCTATCACACTTAAGGAGTGGAGACAGTCTATTCAGTGCATTGTAATCATTGCAAATTTTCAGATTTCAGGCTTCTGTGATCATTTTGCTGATTGTCCTGCAAGAGCCTGATGCTATGAGGATATGTCCTATTCATACATACCTTTTTCCTGTTTTTTTTTACTACACAAACTGTCTATGAGAAACATATACCATGTTTAAGGTACTCACATACACCATATATATTGGTTTGGGTGTGTTATTGGGGCTTAGACACATTTTAAACTCTCAGTCCTCTCTATCCCCTACATTGGAATAGATTTCTAATGAATATTGTGGATTAATCAATTCCAAGTGCACTTGAGTGAAGAAGAACTACTACGACCTTTATGCAACATCTGTGTATTTCTACAAAGTAGTCAAGTCCTCTGGAAACTTCACCCAAACCCACTTCTGTCAAACTCAAGGTTCAGAAGCTGAATCCCACTCAGCATGTCATTTCATGTGGCCCTCCAGATGCTGACTACAACTCCTGTATTTCTCCTCATTCAACCTCATGATTAGGGCTGATGGGAGTTGGGATAGAGTAACATCTGGTAGGCTGCAGTTTGTTCTGTTCAGTCAGGATAGCTGGGTTTGAATTTAGACACAAGGCTTGTGGACATAGTGTCTGACATTGTCCTTTAACTTTTTCCCAAACTTATGAGTCACAAGTGCTACTGGGTTGCAATTTCCATTATCCCCAGTCTGCATGGCGGATCATCAAAAGTGATGAGAGTTGTCATTCAATAACATCTGAGCTCCCAAACTCGGTAAAAACTAAAGAGCACCAACCATGATGTAAAAAAATTATAGTTGGCTCTGTATCCACGTTTTCTCCATTTATGGATTCAATGACCCTCTGAATGCAGCCATAAGAGCCTTGATAAAAATGAGTTTGATACCCCTGAAACAATGGATGAAGGCAAAGGTATTAAGAAATTGGATACCAGCTATAGTTTGTTGCTCGATTCATGTCTTCATTTGGCTATCGTATACTACATAAAAGCAGAAGAAACTGCCCCCTTTAAAACTGAAGTTTTCAGTGCAGCTGCACTGTCCTGAGATAAGTCTCAAGACACTGAGTGCAAATATGAGATTTGCATGACAGGCACTAGTGCAGTCATCAATTTCTTGGCTCAGCCTGTCGGTCGATTTCCACACTTCATGAACCACAGAGTCAGGAATGCTTTTGCTCACTGGAGTGATAAAGGAAAGTGCCTAGCACACCAAGAAAGTCTTCATGCCAAAATGTATGAAAATGGATGTCATGTTTTTCATGAAATAGGTATCTTGTGTTCTTGGGGCTTTTCAATGATAACATTTGTTTTATAGTATATAGTAAAGCCTCCAATGTGTAAATAAAAAAAATCAAGTTACATCATGAGAATGTCCATAATGAGTCAACTGTTGGTGTACAGGTCATAAAATATCCTGGTGAAACATCTGAATACAAGGCCGGGAGCTGCTGTAAAATCTAGAAATGGAACGTCTCTCCATCTGTTCAATCAACAATAAAGTGCACAAATGATACAGGAAAAGCTCCTTTTCGGGTGGGCTCGCCATCAATATGTCCGATCTGGAAAAGACGTAACACTTTTTAAAGTAACAAAGACAGAGTCTTCCAGTAATTTTAAGCTGTAACCATGTATAACTGCTCAAAAAGAATGAACCCCCAGCTATTAAACAGATATCTACACAAAAAACAATACTATTGGTTTTCATTTCTTACTATCTGCCTGCCAGCTAAAGCAAAGTTATTCAGATAATAGGTCAACATTTTAAAGAAGTGCTTGGAGGAGAGAGATCTGGTTCCTCTCAAAACAGTTTTATTAATTTTACACTCCAATTTTCAATCCGAATTCCCAAACTGATTCGTGAAATGTCCCTGTCCTGCACTTGAAAATGAAAACTTAATATCGTTTTAAGAGCAAAAACATTTTTTCTTCAAATTTCCATTCATAGAATCCAAAATCTACTCATTATCTTTCAATGGGCTGATCCAGTAAAACATAGAAGAAAATAATACATGTGTGCAGGCACATTCATCTTCTCATGTGGATAATTTCCCCAATGGCAGAGGGAGGCCAAGATTGAAAATGAGAGTATTCAATCTGTCCTTCCAGTAATTCTACAATGGAGTTGTGCAGAACATGGATTTCGTCTGCTTTGCTAGCTGGCTATATTTGGCTGATGAAGCAGACTTCTGGGCTGGTTAACAAAGCTAGGACAAGGACACTTTATTTCACATATAGCTGACCAAGGTGGTGAACTGGTTTCCTGCTTAGCTGTTTCCTGAGCAGGAAGAGGGGGAATTGTGGGGAAAAGTGGTCTTAATCTATCCTCCCCTTTACACTGCTAAAGATATACAGTAAGCTACAGCAAAGCAGGATGTTTTCTTGGAAACCACTGGCTGAAGATCCTCAAGTAGTTGAAAGGCCAGGCTTTCTTTCCATTTTTCCTCATATTCTTGAAAAGTAATATGAGAGTCCGTTATATCTTTTGGTTTATGGCAGTGGTTCTGAACCTGTGGATCCCTAGATGTTTTGGTCTTCAACTCCCAGAAATCCTAACAGCTGGTAAACTGGCTGGGATTTCTGAGAGTTGTAGGCCAAAACAACTGGGGACCCACAGGTTGAGAACCACTGGTTTATGGAATACACACCAGCATGGCCTAAAGCCCTCAATATACTTACCCACCACTCCTGATCTTCCTCGCCATCAACAATGATGATATCACCCTCTGAAAAGGTTAGTTCATCTGGATTATCTGCCACACAGTTATAAATTGCTTTTACTCTCTTGGGTTTTGTTTTTGACTGAAAGAGAAGCAAAAACAAGATCAGATGAACAATATGCTGAAAACAGAATCATGGTTGACTTCAGTGAGAGAAGTAGGGCAACTTTCTCCACTTTGCATTCATGATGTTCAGGCAGGAGTTGCCTTCATTTAGTTATATCATTATGGTCCCTCATAACAAAAAGTGAGGAAGGCTGGGAGCTGTAGTTCCACATCTAGAGTGAGCTCCCATATGTACAATGAGTTAAACCATTGTGCCGGCAGGACTGCTGACCTAAAGGTTGGTTCAAATCCGGGGAGCAGGGTGAGCTCCCATCTGTCAGCTCCAGCTTCCCATACAGGGATATGAATGAAGCCTCCCACAGGATGGTAAAACATCTGGGCGTCCCCTGGGCAATGTCCTTGCAGATGGCCAATTTTCTCACACCAGAAGCAACTTGCAGTTTCTCAAGTTGCTCCTGACATGAAAAAAGAACCAACTTCTAAGCTCTGTTTCTATACTTTGTTAAGACAGCTTTCCAGACTGTTAAAATACTACAGTACAGAATCTACAGAACAAAATGCTAGATATTTGCATTTATGACTGAAAGGTTAACTCACCCCTCCTATAAAAAACCCCTAATTAAATAACCAATTTCCGTCCCCAAATCTGCCATTTTTAGTCTAAACTGGAAACACTGCTTCAGTATCAAGGCCACCTTGTGAAAGGAATTAAAACAGTGGAGTTGTTCAGCTGACACTTCATTTAGCTAATGTCCTCTCAATCCAAAGCTTCTGCTAAGATGATTTACTTAGAACCTTTTAGTAAACGTAAGCTATTTAGCTTGCCGTATATTTCCTTTCTCTACCCACCCCATTCATACTGCTAACTCCATCTTGGGGGAGGAATCAGATGGAACTGGATTACTGAAACGGTTCCAATATACAAGCAGATAAAAGCAATTGCGTAGGCTACATTTTCACAGCTTTTCTAACAAACACTGGCTGTGATTTATAGCTACAAAACACCCACAATCACTCAAAACAGTTTTCTGGAAATCGTCCCAGATATACATGTGATTTCAGTGCAAATGAGCAATGCCATAAGACTCATCCTTATTTTCTTTGTTTCTTTGTTATAATCCAACCTCAACCTCATATTCAACAGCAGGCAATGAAGAAAAAAGTGGGCCAAGAGAATCAGAGTTCCCCTCATCCCTAGTTCAGAATCATGATACTTTACATTATGCGTTTATTGGAAAGTGAAGAGCTGCCAAATGCAACTTTATAAGAAACAGGTGTAGATTCCTTCACCACTTACTATCTGAGACTTTCTTGGCATTGGAGCTGGAGGTTGGATGGCTCCTGACATGTTTGCAGAAGGGCCCATTTGTGATCCGGCAATTTCAGATGCTGATGAAGATTCCCCTGCTATTAAAAATAAAATCATGTTAGTCAAAACTGAAAATGAAAGAAATTGGATCCATTTTGGGAAACATTCTGCAGACTCTCTTACACTCCAAGCCACTTTCTGTACCTCTCCCAAAACAATTATAATAATCCCTCTATATTTGCAGTTTTGACTTCTGAGGATTTGATTATTCTCAGATTAGATAAAAATCTCTAGATCCTCCACTGAGAAACTATGGTCAACTTTCAGCAGAATTTCACCATAAAATCATATTGGAAGACCTAGAAATTCCCAGATAGGTGTTCTTTTAAGTAAAAAAGGAGGAATTTCTTTATTTAGGTTTTCACTTCATGGGGGTCACGTGCCCACCCCCCCTTTTTTAAATTGTGTCAGAGGCAAATTGAGAACATACTGCAAGTCACTTCTGGTGTGAGAGACTCAGCCGTCTTCAAGATGTTGCCCAGGGAAGCCCAGATGTGTTACCATCCAGCGAGGGGCTTCTCCATGTCCCCACATGGGAAGTTAGAGCTGACAGACAGGAGCTCACCCCGTTTCATGGATTTAAACCGCCAACCTTTAGGTCAGAAGTTCAGCTGGCACAAGGATTTAACCCACTGCACCACTGTAGCTCCTTAAAAAGGTTAGGGAAAATGTGCCCCTAACTCCAGCGAATGCGGAGCTTCTCATAGTTCCTATATCATCTGGATCCTAGTCAAGGATGCAATTTAGCACATGCTATTACTATTAGTGGTATTGGAATGAATGGGACTTACACTTTATATTCTTCTGAGTCCTAAGGAATTAGAACATCCTTTTGGTCAATCACGGTTTTGTACACCTGCATGTGTTGTTTTCCATTACAGCCCAGACAATTTTTAAATAATCGACTACTCCCCACCCCGCAAAACAATTTCTTCAAGGGGTTAAAATAGGCAACTATTTCCCAGAGTGTATCCAGAATGCAAACCCAACACTGTATGCTAGTTTTACTGTGGATGCAACTACAAGAAAGTTTTATGATGCAGGTCCATAATGAAAATGTTAATTGGCTCCAATTTGAGGTGTAAAAACTGGAAAACTAAATTTATGATGAAAAAATGGTTACCGCTGGATTGCTGCAGAGATCCGGAGCCCTTGCTCTTGTTAGTTAAAGTGGATGATTTGTCGGTCCTGTTCAGGAGAGAAGCAGCCATTACAACAAGTCTGTCTCTTCTGTAATTTCCCACTTACTTTTTCACCCATGAAGTTTAAGCCCAGAAAACTATCATAACCAATGTTGAATAATGTTCCGTTAAATACCTTCTATTTCTCCTTTAGATCAGAATGTTTCAGAATTGTTAGTGTTTATGTGTGTGTGTTTGTACTACAGTTGCTTGTTGACATTTAAGTCTAATTTAAAAAAGCATGTAGAATCATAGTCTCATAGAGTTGGAAGAGACCTCATGGGCCATCCAGTCCAACCCCCTGCCAAGAAGCAGGAAAATTGCATTCAAAGCACCCCCGACAGATGGCCATCCAGCCTCTGCTTAAAAGCTTCGAAAGAAGGAGCCTCCACCACAGTCCGGGGCAGAGAGTTCCACTGCTGAACAGCCCTCACACTGAGGAAATTCTTCCTAATGTTCAAGTGGAATCTCCTTCCTTTCCTGTAGTTTGAAGCCGTTGTTCTGTGTCCTAGTCTCCAGGGCAGCAGAAAACAAGCCTGCTCCCTCCTCCCTATGACTTCCCCTCACATATTTATACATGGCTAGGTAGGTAGTCTTGTAGGTACTCTACTCTAGGTAGTCTACAATCTATCCGTACACTGCTGCCTTATTTCTAATCACAGTTATAGGTATTCTTGCAAAACTTTGGGAGTTCACTCTCTGTCCCCAGATCCTGCCGTCTCTGCTCTTAAGCTTTTATATCCAAGTATGGCACTTTATATCCAAGTAACAGCGCTCCATGCAGTCATGCTGGCCACATGACCTTGGAGGTGTCTACAGACAACGCCAGCTCTTCGGCTTAGAAATGGAGATGAGCACCAACCCCCAGAGTCAGATATGACTGGACTTAACGTCAGGGGAAACCTTTACCTATGGCACCAGGTAGTTCCTATCATTTTTCTATATTTTCCTATCACTCCATGCAGCTAGTCAAGGGAGTCAGTCAACAAACAGTCTCTCCTCTCCAACGTAACCTCATTTCCATTTTAGAAGTAGAACATACTAGAAACTTTGGGCAAAGAAAAATGTATTTGGGGACCACCCTGATATTAAAAAATGGCAGATTGACCTAAAAAATAAAAGTCCTTCAGTGGATACTAACTATTACAACACCACACAATTGGAGGGAACATAGCCTATTTTTTGCCATTCTATGGAATGAAACAATCATTTGCATCTCTGTACACTCTATAACCATCTTCAATATGGATACCAATATGGTTGCTATATCCTATAAAATCACGCATTCAGTAAAAATGTCTGCAATATTTGATGTGTGCTAGCTTCCTGGAATCTTTTTTAGCTTGTATCATAATCACTGACAATGTGCAAAAAATAAGCAGGACTACCCACCATTCTTAAAAATTATTTGAAATTCCACAAACTGCTGCTGTCGTTTTAAAATCTCATTTGATGGAATAAGTGGGAATAGATTATACTCTTTCCCCAAAAGAGCCTTTTGATAACAATGGCTGGCATTCATAACTACAGTTACTGCTTTGTGACCTATAGTCATGGTTCCTCAATGGCTCTATGGTTAATAAGCCACATAAATGCTGCTCCAGCCCACCTGAAGAGCCAGCACTTGGATCAACTTCCAATCGGGGCACAAGGAAAAGGATGTTTTTACCTGCTCCCACCAATGAACTAGATTGCGACAATCATAAGTAGGATCACTGTTGCGTATCCTTATAGTAGCCTTGGCAAGAGAAAGGTTGAAATATCTACATTCATCAACCCCAATGGTAAGATGATGAGACCTCCTTCATCCCATCTGGTGGCTGGCTCTTAAGGTTGGCTTCAGATGAGGAGTTTTGGCTAGGAGATATTACTGACTTACTTATACGTAACTAACTGGTGTAGAATACTAGTGGATCTGTGGAAAAACATGCATCAACTACTTGATGATGTTCCTAGAAGGTCTGCCCGAAATTTCATCTTCCGTTTGAGAAAATGAAACACATATCCAGCAAAAGAAGTAATTCATGCATGTGCAGAATATTAAGGAATAAATGCTGTAAATTACCCAGGCACAGGCTTTTTCTGAGAAATTCTACTTGGAGGCTGTGGAGGAAGTGGCGGCGGCGTAGGCTTTGACTGTGGCACAGCTGGCTGTTTCGGCTGCTGGTTCAAAGCTTCAAGGATGCTGGATGCCTTTCCAACTGGAGGTGGGGCTGAAGAGAGTATATCTATAGATGTTACCGTAGAATAATGTATCAGTGAGAAATGCTGAAATGCTTGGAATCACTCCAAAATTCAGTGGTTCTCAACCTGTGGGTTTCCCAGGTGTTTTGGCCTTCAACTCCCAGAAATCCTAACAGCTGGTGAACTGGCTGGGATTTCTGGAGGATGTAGGCCAAAACACCTGGGGACCCACAGGTTGAGAACTACTGCTCCAAATAATAGTTGGCAGGACTGCAACCTAGAGTTATGCATTTATGATGGGTTTATATTCATGATCCCTTTGAATTCACTGTTTTAGGGATTGAGAAAGTTCTCCCCACTAACAGACCAATAGTTGCTGTGAGAGACTGAAATCTATTCTCCTGTCAACTGGGAATCAGCTGATTGATATTGTCATCTCCCTTTGTGTGGATGATTTCCAGTGTGAGGGGGATTGTAACATGGACCCTACTTTTGGCTGTCATAATGGAGATTGCTCACAAGAAAGGTGGGGAAAGTTGGTCATCTGCTTCCTGACTGACAGGAGACAGATAACCATCGTCCCACAGAAGCTGCTGCCGGGTATGTGAGGATGCATAGAGGATAAGGTTAGGAGATACTACATAGCTATATAACTACTGTGGTCACATAGCTTCAAAACTGATCGAGAATCCTAGCTATTATGATTACGTATACTTCAAATATACATCATTCTTACTGTGCATTAAAAACTAAGGTCAAGACAGTGTCGTACAAGCTACAATCATATAATACTTTTATATGTATCATCACCACTAAACTCAGAGGGAAGACTTTCTACATATACATGTACAGAATTGCACTGTGAGTGCTTGTCCATAAATGGCCCTGGCATAGGGCTCATGCCTCCAAGCCGCTATCCTCTATCAAGAGAAATATTTGCTATCTCTCATTTGAATAAATTCATTCGTTTGTAAGGCTTATTTATACATTCTATTCATTATAAAAAAGGAATGGATCACATTGCTACAGGTGCTAACACAAAGCCTATTTCTGAATGCAGAGTGTACATGTCAGAACTACATGTAAATTCCACCTTTCTTTCTGAGAAACAGGAAATTAATTTTCTAAGTTTGTCGATCTTTACGCCTGGTTTTCAGATATTCTAATTTCCTCTTCCTACCGATCTAAAGAAACAATCATGAATACAATCCCATTTATAGAAATAACTAAATATTTAGAAGTCTTCAATCCTTAGATTTCAGTATTCTTTATTTCATTAACATCTTGCTTTTCTTCTATGATGGAACGTCTATCCAGACACTGAATAGACTTATCCTTGTTCAGTTCAACAACCTTTTTGCATCCTGTACTTTCAGATCTCAGACATCAAAGAAAAGCTTACTCAAATTCAAAATGCTCTATTAGAACAAGAACTCTCTGGTTCTTTCACTATTTCTGGCTAATGAGAGCAAATCCTGAGCATGGTATACTTTTATATTTTTATTGAAGTTTCAGTAAACAACACAAGCCAACAAGTATTTTTCATCAGATATAATTTTAGTTTTTTTCTGCTGAATTGAGCTCTGTGTTTATTTTTTCCTCTATCATGTGTAGTTTTTGCGATGAGGCTAAACGAATGATTAATGCATTTACGCACTGATATCAGTTAGATTCTATCAATATTAGTGCATAAATGCATTAATTATTCAATTAGCCTCATCGCAAAAACTACACGTGATAGAGAAAAAATAAATACAGAGCTGAATTTTTAAAAAACTAAAAAAAACTCTATAAGAATTACTTAAAATTATATCAGATGAAAAATACTTATTGGCTTGTGTTACACGAATATGATGCGAAATGTGCATACTTTACAGTAGTCTGCTGTAATGTACCATTTGTCACATTTCACAAAGTTGACAAGACAGAAAAAAATAAAGATATATTTAAAGTCAACATAAAATTGATTTAAGCTGTGCTACTCTCATTTCTGTTTGATTTTGTTGGTTTGTGTAATCAATGTATATATCCACATAATTTTCAGATGTGTCCCATAGCACCTGCTGCTTAATACATATTTATAGTTCATCTCAATCCAATGAAATAAGAACAATACAGAAGCGAAATACTTTCTCTGCAAAGAATCTTACAACCCGGTTTTTTCAATATCCACCTACAAAATCCACCAAGTGAACAGAGCATGTGGAATCTTTCAGGAAGACATCTGAGTTAACCTACTGATTTTATTATTGGAAAAGAAACCCTGCCAAAAAGCAAGATTATTCTGGAAAGGAAAAATCAACAATTTAATTGAGACATCATCCTGAACATTTGACCATTGGTGCTAGGAAAATATTTGATGTTGATGTTAACTCTATTCAGAACACGGGCCTTTATGAAGGGTGGCTTAATACCACCAGTCACTGTTTCAGTCATGTATTTAATGAAAAAAAAAAGAATTAGCCATAGTGTAATTGCAAAAGTGTTCCAGTATCCATACAAGAATCATCAGGAAATATTTTCTTTAAAAACAACTATAATTTCGTATTATTAAAAACAACTTTCTAAAATGATCCAATCTCTACTAAGTGGCCATGAGATGTCAGTTCCCCAGAATTGTGTTGGGAAAAGCCCTTTATACTCAAATAGGTTTATGTGAGTTTTCTGGGCTGTTTGTCCATGTTCCAGAAGCGTACTCTCCTGATACCCACATCTATGGCAGGTATCCTCAGAGGTTGTGAAATCTGTTGAAAGGCAAGTGAGGTATATAATCTGTGGGAGGTCCAGGGTGGGAGAAAGAACTCTTGCCTGTTGGAGGCAAGTGTGAATGTTGCAATTGGCAACACTGATTAGCATTGAATAGCCTGGCAGTTTCAAAGCCTGGCTGCTTCCTGCCTGGAGGAATGATGAAGAAACACAACCTACAAACTATCTACAGACCCAGTAAGAAAATCCAACAAATGCTACATTCAGCAAAGGACAAGAGGCATCCTCTCACCTCTGGAGGAGTCTACCTGATACCATGTAGCTGTGGACAAGTCTTCAGAGAGACCACCAAACGCAGCATCGCCCAAACACGAACCAAGGAACATGAATGGCTCTGCAGACTAACTCAACCAGAGAAGTCAGCCACAGCAGAGCACTTGATGAACCAACCTGGACACAGCATATGATTTGAGAACACAGAAATTCTGGACCACTCTTAACAACCACCATGTCAGGCTACACAAAGAAGCCATTAAAATCCACAAGCATATGGACACTTTCAACAGAAAGGAGGAAACCATGAACAAGAACAAAATCTGGCTACCAGTATTTAAAAACTCTAAAATCAGGACAGTAAATAAAGAACAACACTAAAAAAGCAAACCAGGGGAATTCCAGACATAAAACTATCAGGGCCAGCTAACACCTCCCAAGCTGGAAGAAGCCAGACTTTGAAGCTGCAAGGCCATTCAATGCTAATCAAGCTGGCCAATTGCACTATTCACATTTTCCTCAAGCAGACAAGAGTTCTTCCTCCCACCCTGGACATTCCACAGATATATAAACCCCACTTGCCTAGTTTCCAACAGACCTCACAACCTCTGGGAATGCCTGCCATGGATGTGAGTGAAACAAAAGGAGACAATGCTTCTAGAGCATGACCATGCAGTCCGGAAAACACACAGCAACTCAATGATTCCGGCCATGAAAGCCTTTGACAAAACATTATACTCAAATAGCAAGATGGTAAAGCAGCAGGTTCAAAACTACATCCACCAGAAAAGAAGAATCATGAATTGTGGAATGGAAAGTTGAGGCCAACCACAGGTAGATGCAGAAAAATAAAAAGAAAGAAAAGGAAGGAAAGAAAGAAAGAAAGCCAGCAGTGGAAAAGTGCAAACATACTTGTAGATGTTACACGCAATGGTGGAACAGGGGGATGGACAGTTGGTGGATCAGATGAAGACCTTTGCCTGCTTATGCTTTCCATTCCTAAAGAATTTGTCTTCCACAGTGTGTTCGATGAAGGAGTTGTCTGAACAGCACTGCCAAGAAATGAAGACTGAACTAAAAAGAAAGGAAAACACTGCATTATTATTATAATTACTGCCGGCTGTGAAATGAGGACAAAGCAGCACTTTTCCTCCGCGGATCGGCTGTGATCTGGAGGCATATATATGGCAAATCTGCTCAAGAACTAGGTCATTTTAATGTCTCTAGTCCATTTGCACCTCTTTATGCTCACTGGATGACGGCTGCAGAGCATGAAGACATCAAGAGAGAAGCGCATATGAATGGGCCCCCACAGGTCATGCAGTGGATGCACAGCTTTCCAAATCACGTTCATCAGAAAAAAAATCTTTATGCCGCTGCAAAACAATATTGTTTGATGGAACATATCTTTAAACAGGGCATTCATCAAGTGCTTTCCTTTGACAGTGTTTTGCTACTGCCATGTACAGTACATATATCCATAGATTCTGTATCGACAGATTCAACCATCCACTGTTTGATTAAAAAAAATAGAAAAGGCAAACCTTGATTTTACCACTTTATATAAGGCAGTGGTTCTCAACCTGTGGGTCCCCAGATATTTTGGCCTTCAGCTCCCAGAAATCCTAACAGCTGGTAAACTGGCTGGGATTTCTGGGAGCTGTAGGCCAAAAAACCTGCTGACCCACAGGTCAAAAACCACTGGTATAAGGGAGACCATTTCACCATGCCACCTGAATACAATGGAACTTGTCCATCCAAAAAGTTTGGGATCCATGATGGGGTCCTGGAAGCAAACCTCAGTGGATACCAAGGACCTATGACAACTTTACGCCTAATTGGTAATTACCATATATAGCATTATAATTTATTTACTTGTTGAGGAAACAGGTTAATTGTGTGAGATAGAGATTACAAATGAGTTCCTCCTAGGCAAGCCAGTTGGCTGAGACTGGATCTATACTGCCCTATATCCCAGGCTCTGATCCCTGATGATATGTTTCTCCCAGATTATCTAGCATGTAGACTCATATAATCCAGTTCAAAGCAGATAATCTGGAATCAGATCCTGGGATATAGGGCAGTGCGGATCCAGCCCAATGCCATATAATCCAGTTCAAAGCAAATAATCTGGGTTGATGTGAGTTTTCCGGGTTGTATGGCCATGTTCCAGAAGCATTCTCTCCTGATGTTCCACCCACATTTATGGCAGGCATCCTCAGAGATTTTGAGGTATACTGGAAACTAGGCCAGTGAGGTTTATGTATCTGTGGAAGGTCCAGAGAACAAACTCTTGTATGTTGGAGGCAAGTGTGAATGTTGCAATTAATCACCTTGATAAGCATTGAAAAGCCTTGCAGCTTCAAAGCCTGGCTGATTCACACTTGCCTCCAACAGACAAGAGTTCTTTCTCCCACCCTGGACATTTCACAGATATATAAACCTCACTGACCTAGTTTCCAATATACCTCAAAACCTCTGAGGATGCCTGCCATAGATGTGGGCAAAACGTCAGGAGAGAATGCTTCTGGAACATGGCCATAAAGCCCCGAAAACTCACAGCAACCCAGTGATTCTGGACATGAAAGCCTTTGACAACACAAATAATCTGGATTTTATATGGCCGTGTAGATGGGGCCTGAGACCTTTATCCCTCTGATCATAGTGCCAGCCCATATAACACTCATGTCTATTTCTGATTGTTCACATTCTCCCTTCTTTCACTGGGCCTTCAATTTTCCTTGTTGTATCAAATATGGTGTACAACAAAGTAGGCCAGGAAAGAGGTAAATGGCAGAAAGAGAGATAAATACCTTTCAAGTGCCAGTCTATTAATGTAATATTTTCTGACAACTGAACAGTGTTCAACTACGACTCAAGGGATGAACAGTTTATAAAAAGCTGTAAGAGCAGCAAGAAAGACTGGACCGTTTGTTATTGAATGAAGAGGCAAGAATAAAGTTTTGCTCAGAAGAACATTTAGCAAAAAAGCACAATCAATCGATGCACATTGCTGAGTTAAACAAAATATTAATCTTAACAATAACATCTCTCATTGGGTATTTGGTTCCCTCCAATATCATTATTTCAATTTTTAGTTACTTGCCCCCAACAAAATATTTAATATGAAATTTTTGTTTCTGCACATTTTTTTCTGTGATCTACCAACATTCTCTCACAGAGCCACATGTTCTGCCCTGCCAATTTCTCACCAATGGTGACAATAACACTTGACAGATATAGGGAAGAAACAAAAATTAAGTGAGGTGTCTTTTTCTATTTTGAAATTCCATCTGTGAAAAGAAATTTATTTTCTCATGATGGGTTAAAAATTTCTTTACTCATGTTACGCAAAATATGGAGGAGACATGCTCTGTAAGGCCAGAACGGCTGTCCCAAAACATCAGATCAGCACCGGCTCCTTTTGGACTATTATTTGCCCTTTTGATCACATTGGGGAGGAAGGAAGGAAGGAAGGGAATACCAATCTCCACAGACATACACAGCAGCAAGGTTTCATCTATACTCAAAGGACGCCAGTCAATATCTGTGTCACTTCCCTGCAAGCGTGAAAGCTTCACAATGACAGGCTCATACATCCCTTTGCATCACAACACATTCAATGTAAAGACGAAGGCACAATGCTCCATACTATCTGATTTAGTGGCACAGGGAGTAACAATTCCACTATAGAGGGAATATGCCAAGACATAGAACATTATAATACTGCAGGCTCTGCTGTCTTATAGCAGGATCTGAACTAGGTCTGAGCAAGGTCCAGAAAGGCCTCTTCTACACTGCCATATAAAATCCAGATTATCTGCTTTGCAGTGTAGATGCATACAATCCAGTTCAAATCAGATAAATGTGGATTTTTTTCAAGTCAGGAATGATTTGAGAAACCGAAAGTCGCTTCTGGTGTGAGAGAATTGGCCGTCTGCAAGGACATTGCCCAGGGAACACCCAGATGTTGGATGCTTAATTTTCTTGTGGGAGGCTTCTCTCATGTCTCTGCATGGGGAGCTGGAGCTGACAGAGAGAGCCTAACCGTTCTCACCGGATTTAAACCACCAACCTGTTGGTCAGCAGTTTTGCCAGCACATGGGTTTAACCCATTGCGTCACTGGGGGCTCCTTTTTAGATAATGTGGATTATCTGATTTGATAATCTGGATTATATGGCAGTGTAGAAGGGACCAAGGTGCTCTGAATACTATATTGACACCCACGAATTATCACCTTGCAGTCTCTAATGGGAGAAGGAGGGCAAGCCAATGCTATCGGGCACTATAATCACTTCTAAGTTCCTGGGGAAGGGATGGTACTGGAGAAAGTGGTGGTGGAGCAGGAAAAGGAACCTTGTGGCACATCTAAAAGCAACCAATTTATTTTAGCATAGATTTGTGTTGACTACAGCCACATGTCTTCAGATGCATGGTGTACACTAATATTTATGAAGACTCCAACACAACTTTGTGGGATTGTTGTCTTCTTCTGAAACATCAGGGCAAGGGGAGGCAGCAGTCATAATCTTTCCCCCAAATTTCAAACCACATATTTGGCTGATGTGGAGTCCATGAGATGAGAGTCTGGCACATTTTCCTTTAGTTCTGAGCCCTCAAAATTCATTTTTGAAAAACAATGAAGCAATACCATTAGCAGCCATGGCGTGCTTCCTGAGTGTTAGGCAGCTGCCTGTCTATGGTCCCTTCTATACTGCTCTATATACCAGGATCTGATAATATGAGTTTCCACTGCCACATAATCTGGGATAAGGATCATATAGGCACCTTCCACACAGCTGAATAAAATCCTGCATTTCCTGCTTTTAACTGGAATATATGGTAGTGTGGACTCAGATATTCCAGTTTAAAGTGGATACTGTGGGATTTTCTGCCTTGATATTCTGGGTTACATAGCTGTGTGGAAGGGCCCACAGAGCAGTGTAGATTCACCCCTTGTATCCTATCAGACAGATCTCCCTTATGCTGTGCACCGAGCTCTGAATGTGTAGATCTAACTCCATGCTAAGTGTCTTACCATCCAAACAATGCATTCTACATTTCACTGTAGTGGATGGGCTGTTGGTGCAAGGAGGCCATTTTTAATCCCCATCCCTAGTTCCTGTCTACTGAGGGAGTAAACCTCCCCCTATTCATTGCGGGTCTGGATATATAAAATTACACCATGGGTGGGCAATCTTAGTGTTGACTTGCAGGAGTGTAGAATAAAACACCGCTCCCCTCTTGCTCTGTGCTGCTCACATCCGTCTTATGATTCCACATTGCTTCAGTCATTTTGACACATTGGGTGTCTGCCAGTCTGTCTGTCATGACGATGGATCGTGATAATATTACACGGCTGATAGTACAGCTTTGGCAAATCCTATCATCACAGTATTGGTAACTCCTGTGCAAGATTAGACCTTGATACAAGGTACTTAAAATAGTTCCTCAGGAAATCAGTCTATCAAATAATCACATTTAGAAATAGAAAAGCCCTTCCAGTGTAAATTTGGTATATCATTTAGTATTTTTGTTAAAATTTGGTGTCTTTTAAAAGTCGTAGGCAGTAATATGGTCTGATAAACACTGTTGTATGCTAGGCTGAAGTCACAACTTAACCTTGGACTTTCAGGATAGCCTTGACCAAATAAATATAACTCCAGGTACATATTTGCGAATGACAAGAATAATTCCTCATAGGAAGCTATGAAAATAAAAAGGAGCTAAAATGATGACACTCATCAAAATCATGCATATTCATTTAATTTTAGCTCACGATTGCCGGTTTACAGTGGCTTTGTTGATTACAGCCATGAAAGCCTAATTTTCACAGTTTGAAACGATGGATTGCTGATGATCTGTTGTCGAAGGCTTTCATAGCCGGAATCACTGGGTTGCTGCGAATGGCCAGGCTCCAGAAGCATTCTCTCCTAACATTTCGCCCACATCTTGCCTCAAACAGACAAGAGTTATTTCTCCCAACCTTGACTTTCCACATATATAAACCCCACTTGCCTAGTTTCCAGCAGACCTCACACCTCTGAGGATGCCTGCCATAGATGTGCGTGAAACGTCAGGAGAGAATGCTTCTGGCACATGGCCATAGAGCCCCGAAAACTCATAGCAACCCAAGTTCAGATCTGCTTGATTTATGTGTATTTGGTAGTTCAGGTTATAGTCTGACCACATCCAAAACCATTGGAAGGAGCAATTCTCCAATCTCTATTGCCTTCAGCAAAAGCTCCAACCTCAGAGAGGGAGTCCCAATAATGAAATTATTATTTCGACCTCAAAGGCGGCAAAAAAATGTATTTGAGAATTGGAGCTTTGCTGTTAGTGAGGAGTGTGAGGACCCACACGTGCCTGCTTCACTGCCTTCTCAGCCATCAGTCATGTCCCTCACATAAAGATAAACATCCAATCCTCTCCCAGTGCTTACAAAGGAAGTCCTCTTGGTGCAGGCCAGAAAGAAACAAGCTGAGGATGGGAGAAAGAGCTAGAAAATAGCTCTTTTTAAAGCTTCAATACTGCCAAAGAAATAGTGGGAACGTATCAGGGCCACCAAGGCTGAGTTCTTTGTGCTAACAAAATTAGTTGTATGAACTGCTTAGCTATTCAGTTTTGATGCTAAGCATAGGACCTTTTCACAAAACTACTTCCTGTGTATCACAGTCGGCATTTAATTCCTACTCACATTGCTTCCCTTCATTTATTCTTTCAAAAACAAAACTGCAAATTCTGCCTAAGCTAATGAAAACTCAAGCGCAATGGACAAGTTCTAACAGTTACTGGGAGATAATAAATAAAATTACCAAAATAAATAGAGTATATTTCAGTTCCATTTCCCAGTGTAATTAAGTACCTTTTCCGATGTTCCTGGGGGGTAACGGAGGCGCACTTGTAACCGGTGCCGCAGGTTGGGTGGGCGGTGGGCTGCTGCTGAGTATGGCTCCATAGGTCTCATTCTGTAACAGGCTTGGCATAAAACCTCGTTGCTTGTCCTTGGCTATATTGGCAGCATCCCTTGCCAAAGATGCCACGTTAGGCTGGAGCTGGCTGGATCCTAGCTGATAAAAACTCACAGGTCTGTCCTCCCTTCGATTGGGGCTTGGTTGCTTTAAGAAAAACACAAGGAAAGTAGCCAGATTAGCAAGTATTTCAAGATCTGAAAAAAAAATATGACTATAAACTGAAAAGCAACAGAGATCTACCATCTGTTTGTTGAACTACAAGGCAACAAATAAAATTAGTTGGTCTTCCAGTATGACTCTATGGTTAACTTCTCCTGGAAATAATAATAATAATAATAATAATAATAATAATAATAATAATAATAATAATAAGAAACTACAGGCCAATAACGTGTCTGCCCACTATGTTTAAACTACTGACTGGCATCATAGCTGACAGAATTCAAGACTATCTTGAAGAAAAAAACATCTTGCCAGATGAACAGAAAGGCAACAAACGGAAAAGCAGGGGCACAAAAGACCAGTTATTGATTGACAAAATGATTCTGGAGAACTGTAAAAGCCGAAAAGCTAATCTTCACATGACTTGGATTGACTTTGACTCACTCCCACACAGCTGGATCATCAAGTGCCTGGACGCCATCGGGATTAGTAAAAATGTTGGCACCTTCATTAAAAAGATGATGGAGCACTGGAAAACTGAACTGTTTGTTGGAAATGAAAGCTATGGACTTGTCAACATCAGGAGAGGAATTTTCCAGGGAGACTCATTGTCCCCTCTGCTTTTCATTATTGCCATGATCCCTCTGTCAACAATCTTACAAAAAACAAATCTCGGCTATCAAACATCTAAGAATTCTCACAAAATTTCGCATCTGATGTACATGGATGACCTGAAGCTGTATGGAAAAACGGAAACTGAAATCCAGTCTCTGACTAACACTGTCTGAATTTTTAGCACTGATATCAGCATGGAGTTTGGCTTGGACAAATGTTCGACACGGGCATTGAAGAAGGGAAAAATCATTGAAAGTGAGGGCATAAATATGCCTAATGGCCAAACAATAAAGTGTCACCAGCCAGAGGCCTATAAATATCTGGGCATATTACAGCTGGACAACATCAAGCATGAACATGTGAAGACTGTGGTCAGTAAAGAATACACACAAAGGGTCAGAAAAATTCTCAAAAGCAAGCTCAATGGAGGCAACACCATCAAGGCCATAAACACCTGGGCCATACCTGTCATAAGATATACTGCTGGCATTATAAACTGGACACAGGCGGAACTGGACAATTTGGACAGAAAAACAAGAAAACTCATGACCATTCATCATTCACTGCACCCTCGCAGTGATGTTGACCGGCTATATCTGCCTAGAAGATCAGGGGATAGAGGACTCTTACAAGTAAAACAAGCAGTCAAAGAAGAAGAACATGCCCTGGCAGAATATGTAAAGCAAAGTGAAGAACCTGCTTTGATTGAAGTCAAAAATCAGAAACTCCTCAAAACACAGCAGACAAAAAACCAGTACAAGAAAGCCACACTACAAACTAGAGCTGACAGCTGGCACAACAAAACATTGCATGGAAAGTTCCTTGACAAAATTGAAGGAAAAGCTGACAAGGAGAAGACCTGGCTATGGCTCACGAATGGGACCCTGAAGAAGGAGACAGAAGGCCTGATCCTTGCAGCCCAGGAGCAAGCCATCAGAACAAATGCAATTAAGGCCAAGATCGAAAAATCAGCTGTTGACCCAAAATGCAGACTGTGCAAGGAAACCGACGAAACCATTGATCATATCCTCAGCTGCTGTAAGAAAATCGCACAGACAGACTACAAACAGAGGCACAACTATGTGGCCCAAATGATTCATTGGAACTTATGTCTCAAGTACCACCTCCCAGCAGCAAAGAACTGGTGGGATCACAAACCTGCAAAAATATTGGAAAATGAGCACGCAAAGATACTGTGGGACTTCCGAATCCAGACTGACAAAGTTCTGGAACACAACACACCAGACATCACAGTTGTGGAAAAGAAAAAGGTTTGGATCATTGATGTTGCCATCCCAGGTGGCAGTCGCATTGACGAAAAACAACAGGAAAAACTCAGCCGCTATCAGGACCTCAAGATTGAACTTCAAAGACTCTGGCAGAAACCAGTGCAGGTGGTCCCGGTGGTGATGGGCACTCTGGGTGCCGTGCCAAAAGATCTCAGCCGGCATTTGGAAACAATAGGCATTGACAAAATCACAATCTGCCAACTGCAAAAGGCCTCCCTACTGGGATCTGCACGCATCATCCGAAAATACATCACACAGTCCTAGACACATGGGAAGTGTTCAACTTGTGATTTTGTGATATGAAATCCAGCATATCTATCTTGTTTGCTGTGTCATAATAAAATAATAATAATAATATACTTTATTTATATTCTGTCCTTCTCTACGAGGGCACTCAGAGTCGATTACAGCATATAATCAGACACAGGCAAACAATCAATTCCTTGTTACAATGAAATACAATGAGACACAAATACACAAAGGCAAAGGTTTCTCCTTTCATTTCCGGCTCTGGAGGCAGTGCTCATCTCTGGCTCTGGGGGAGGTGCTCTTTGCCATTTCCAAGCTGAGGAGCCTGCGTTGTCCATAGACACCCCCAGGTCATGTCGCGGGCATGACTGCTTGGAGCATCTTTTTGCCTTTTCCTGTCACACACATTTGCATGCTTTTGAACTGCTATGGTAACAGGAGCTAGGGCTAGCAGCAGGAGCTCACCCCGCCCCACAGATTCAAACTGCCAACCTTCAGGTCAGCTGCACAAGGATTAACCCATTACGCTACCGTAGCCCCAATAATCGCACTGGAGGACTAGAGAAAACACTTCTCTAAGCAATTTTGGGTCCTCCAGCATGGTTGTACAGTTAACTTCCATAATAATAATAATAATAATAATAATAATAATAATAATAATAATAATAATAATAATAATAATAATAATAATACTTTATTTATATATCACTCTATCTCCCCAAAGGGACTCAGGGCGGTTTCTAAAGAGTACAAATACAAATACAAAACAACATACAATAAAATAGAACAAAAAAAATCATAGATAAAACACAGCAATTTCAGTTAAAAAAACAATCGCAGTGACAGCCTTCGATCAAGGGGTGGGAAACATTAGTCAGGGCGAGGCTGGCCTTAATCCATTTTTAAGGGTAGATGAGAACTTATATACATATTTTAAGGGCAGGTGATGAGCAGTATACCACAATCTGAATCAAGTGAAAACTATCTTGATCAAAAACCTGCCTAAACCACCAGGTTTTTAGTGCTTTACAAAAAGTGGACAAGGTGGGGGCCTTTCTGATCTCTTTAGGGAGAGCATTTCAGAGCCGGGGGGCCATCACCGAGAAGGCCCATTCCCTCGTCCCCACCAAATGTACTTGGGACGATGGTGGGAGCGATAGAAGAGCCTCCCCGGCTGAACTCAATGCCCACACCAGTTCATAGGGGGAGATGCGATCACGGAGATAGGCAGGGCCCGAGCCGTGTAGGGCTTTATAGGTAAGTACCTGCACCTTGAATTGGGCCCGGCAGTTTATCGGCAGCCAATGGAGCTGCTTCAATAGGGGTACTATGTGCTCCCTATAACCAGCTCCTGTCAGAATCCTGACTGCCGACCTTTGAACCAGCTGGAATTTCTGGACCGTCTTTGCGGGCAGCCCCACGTAGAGAGCATTGCAGTAGTCCAATTTGGATGTAACCAAAGCGTGGCCAAGTCAGACTCTCAAGGTATGGTCGCAGCTGGCGCACAAGTTTTAGTTGTGCGAAGGCCCTCCCGGCCACCGCCGACACCTGAGCCTCAAGCGTCAGCGTTGAGTCCAGGAGGACCCCCAAGCTGCGGACCTGCGCCCTCAGGGGGATTGCAACCCCGTCGAGCACAGGTTGCCACCAGATAAAGCTGCACTGGAGGACCTAGAGATTCCTATAGAGAAACTTTTAACCAAATGTGCAAATGGTCAAATCCTCAAAAATCAAACTTGCAAATGCAGATGGCTGACTGTATAATTATGACTTCAGAACTAAAGAATCAATCTTCACAGACACTCCTGATTTACAGTTCCCATGCTGACTGGGATTAACAGGTGTTTAATTCCATCAACATCTAAATGAAGGTAAAGTGTTTGTGGCTTCTTAATATCATTCCCATGTTTTGTAGGTAAATTTGTTTTTTTAAAGAGAAATTTACTCAGTATAACAGGACGCAAGCCAAATGCACATGCAGCAATCAGATACAAATATGCTTTCAGCATAATGAATACATTAGTTGTATCATTAATAGCTCTTAAATCTTCTTTTCGTAAGTCCCTGTAGCCTGAAAGCCTATTAATAGTGACAGAGTAATGAAATGCCTTCTAATTCTTTGCTTCACTATTTGAGTTGGATAGCAACAGAGATCAGCTCAAGTAATACAAGTAGAATCCTTGTCAAAGAGAGGTTTTACGTATCAGGCTATCCCTTCTTCAACCAGGAACTGTTTATTATTTTTCTGCTCTAGGAAGCTGTGGCATATGTATGATGAAGGCCGGGCTGTGGCGCAGGCTGGTGAGCAGCCAGCTGCAACAAATCACTCTGACCAAGAGGTCATGAGTTCGAGGCCAGCCCGAGCCTGCGTCTGTCTCTGTTTCTGTTCTATGTTATGGCATTGAATGTTTGCCTTTTATGTGTGCAATGTGATCAGCCCTGAGTCCCCTTTGGGGTGAGAAGGGCGGAATATAAATACTGTAAATAAATAAATGCTAATGATAAAAGTAATGATGATGATGAATGCATAAGTAAAAAGTAAGCCAATGATGCTGAACCTGTCATTTCCAACTATGTTATAAATCAATCATTCTGCCTTTATGTAGAGCACACTGCTAAATGTGTTTCATTTATAAGCGGCATGTCATTACACTGATATCAAACCAGCACATACATCTGTGAACTAAAGGCAATTTTAGCCGCAACTAGGGAAGGGACATTGAAATATATGGGATTTATTATTAATCACCTTTTACATTTACTTCCCTGGATATACTCTTGCTGACACTAAATCTGGATTTAGGCTTTGTAATGTATACTCCAGTATAAGCCAACCCGAATATAAGCCAAGGCACCTAATTTTACCACAAAAAACTGGGAAAACTTACTGACTCGAGTATAAGCCAAGGTTGGGAAATGCAGCAGCCAATGGTAAATTTCAAAAATAAAAATAAAAATAAAAACCAATAAATTTACATTAATTGAGGCATCAATAGGTTAATTTTTTTTAATATTTACACAAAACGGTAATTTAAGATAAGACTCTCCAACTCTGATTATCGTATATACTTGAGTATAAGACAACCTGAATACAAGCCGGCCAGAACCCTCGCTCGAGCATAAACCAAGAGGGGCTTTTTCAGACCTAAAAAAGGGCTGAAAAACTCGGCTTATAATGGAGTATATACGGTACTCTTGCTGACACTAAAGCTGGATTTAGGCTTTGTAATGTATATATAGACATTCAATTAGCATTTTCTTGTTCTTTTGGAAGAATGTCCCTAGCTCTAGGATACACAAAACAGAAAAGATACAAGTGTTTTTTCTGGTCAGCCCATGCAAAGTCATGCTAGCTTCCCTTTCACAAAAAAGGATTCATCTCCTGCTCTCCTTGCCATGGTTCATACCAGCGTCTAGCCAGTATACCCTTCCTTTAATATATTACAGTGCTACTACAGGCACATACCAATACTATTTAATGGATTCCTTGATTCAAACGAATGACATGGCACTATTTCTTGATTTTTTTTTAGCAAACATATGACACAACATACTCAAATCACTTCCCAAACAGCCATATGTGGAGAAATAAAGACAACATCACATGATATCTGCTCATGCCGCATTCTTACAAGCTCATACTCTGTCCTTGACAGTTAGGTCACATGGAAACTACAGAGCAAAAGATCATGTAAAGAAAGAGGGAAGTATTGTTCATCTTTTAAACTGTTTGCCTACTTATTTACTGTCTCTCTTCAAATCAGACTTTTATTATAAACACGTACCTGCAACTTTTCATCTACATCGTCATCGCTTTCATCTAGGTCTTCATGAAGTAATCGCCATTCATATTCTACATGAACATGGGAATTAAGCCTTCCAGCCAGGGCCTGGGTGAGCTAAAGAAGCAAAATAATGCACCATAAAGCGTGAGAAGTATCCACATTTTGAATTCAGGTTTATTTCTATTCTGTCTCTTCTTTTAAAGTGAAAAATTATTGTAAAGGGCTGCAAAGCAGAAGTTGGCAGTGGAATCTTGTCTCGAAAACAAATAAAGTGAGAGTCCTGAGTAATAAATATCTCATTCCAATTATGAAGTGAGTTCCTGCTGCTCAGAAAAAACTCTAGTTCAGTGAATCTGAAACTGTTGATCCTCCAAGAATTTCAGCCTTTAACTCTAAGAATCTCAGACCATTGCAAATCTGTTTGGGACTTTGGATATTGAAGTACAAAACACTTGGAGGACCAGAGCACTTCTCTAATCCAACTCTCCTGATATAAAGAATACAAAGATATCCATAATACAGAATACAAAGATATCAATAATACAGCCAAAAGGAAGGACATAAGAATATTAGAGATGGATTCTCATCACAGTTATGGGTTCACTAAATAGCCATGGAGTCAGATATGCCAACTATCCATTTATATATACTAAAAGGCTTTTGTATTGATAAGATTCACTGAATATAAACTACTGTATTTCTTTGATTCTAAGACAGACTTTTTCTACATGTAAACATTGCTAAAAATGGGGTGCATCTTAGAATCATGGGTGAATCTTACGTAATTTTTTTCTGTTGGTGTTACTGAAATTAGCATGCATCTTATAACTAATCATGTCTTAGAATCAAAGAAATACAATAAGAAATATTGAGTTAGATCCAATTGGTCTTCCCCTATTCATGACACAAGATGCATCTGCATGAGGCACAATATCCGAGGCTAATCTGAAGCACTACTGCTTCGAACACCTCCCAGGTCCTGCCACGGTGTTTACATTGCTATGCTGCTGGACCATGTCACCAGCAGGAGGAGAGTTATCACTGTGCAGGTAGACAATCTGTGCCGTTTTTGTCTCAGCACCTTTGCTAATGTCATCAAAGGCACCCATGTGACTTGGAAAGGGGAGAAGGATCAGCCCCTACTTTTTTTTCTATGAACCATACGGTCAACTTTGCTTATATGGGCAAAGGCAAAAACTAATAGATAGGAGCTCTCTAGAGCTCAGCAACTACTATTGTAATTTTTTTCATGTCAGGAATGACTTGAGAAACTGCAAGTCACTTCTGGTGTGAGAGAATTTGGCGTCTGCAAGGACGTTGCCCAGTGGACGCCCAAATGTTTTACCATCCTGTGGAAGACTTCTCTCATGTCCCTGCATGGGAAGCTGGAGCTGACAGACGGGAGCTCACACCACTCCCCGGATTCAAACCGCTGATCTTTCTGTCAGCAGTCATGCCGGCACAAGGGTTTAACTCATTGCATCACTATTATAATGAAGAAAAATAACACAGATGCCATCCCAATTTCCACATGCCATTTTTTCTCAATTTTCCCCATATGAACAGTAGGGCCAGTTCTGAATCAGAACCAATCCAGTTGTTTGCAGACAACCCCTTCCCGAAATTTGTAGCTGCTTCCAAGTATTTCCAATGGCCTTGTGCATCATGTAAACACCATATAGCAAATCTTTCAGGGTATAATGCCCATGTAGATGGGCCCTAAGCCTAGACCTAACTCAATGATGTAATTATTCTAATACCTCTAGAAAACAGTATTATCTTAATTTATATTTGTGTCTAAAATGAATAATTATTCATGCATCAATTCAACATCTGGTGCATTCAGGCATCCACAACAGACTACAAAATGTAAAGACAGTGTTCTAAAAAGAACAAGTAAACAAATATTTATCTGCTTTCTTCCAGAACTCTTAACAAAAAACTGCAAAATCCCCATTATAAGCTACAAATAAGGAAGCAAATTTCTACATTGAAAAACACTTTTAAAAAACCCTGAATCATACCAATTCTTCACAGCGTGTATGTTTTAGGCGTTTAGCTATATCCATCGGCGTCTCTCCAGCTTCATTGGCTACAAATAAAGGAGAAGAAAATGTTATATTTTGTTCGCTGAAGTCAGATTACTAATAAAAAGGGGGTGGAGATAGCATTCAAATCTGAAGTAAACACTGGGGACAAAATGGACACATGTCTGCATGTTTAGGACGAATTGACTTCAGAAGTAAACAAGTAAACATGTGCTTATCTGGTTGGAAATGCTTTAAAGTGATGAATGTAGGTTGGATTGTATCAATATTATGGGATTGGGAGATTACATTTAAGTCAGTGGGCACAATAAACAAAGTTCTAATCATTGAATTTAAAATGCAGTTTTCCAATATTCTTCTGAAAATCTTCTTGTATATCTTAAGATCTAAGTGAAATGAGAAGGAAATTGAAACAGTACTGCTAGTCTGTGCATGTTCCTATGACAAATTTAAGGCACAAAGAGAAGATCAGAAGGACACTCTTTACCCTTTTACCTATTTCAATGGAAGCCTTCCCTCTCAGTAGCAGTTTTAGGCATTCAACATTATCTGTCAAGCAGCAATAATGCAGAGCTGTGCTGCCTTTACACGTCTGCTTATCAAGGTTGCCACTATAGAGAAGGAAAAAAAGTAGAAGTTTAGTTAATACCAATAATCTGAGTCTTTAGATCAGTGATTCTCAACCTGGGGGTCTCCAGGTGCTTTGGCCTACAACTCCCAGAAATCCCAGCCAGTTTACCAGCTGTTAGGATTTCTGGGAGTGAAGGCCAAAACATTTGGGGACCCATAGGTTGAGAACCACTGCTTTAGAATCTGATTGTAGAATTGTGCAATTATGACACTTACTGAAATTAAATTTTCTTCAATTTGAAAAATTGCTAATCGTTTCAGATGATCGACTCACCTATTTTGCACCAAGAAGTCAACTATGTGAAGCGAAGTCCGATCCACTGACCTCACAGCAAGATGAAGTGCAGTTTCATCTTGTTCCTGAGATCAAAAACACCCAAAAGTGAAATTTTGATAGATTTCCTTTATTCATTTATTTGGGATGGTCTCAGTAATTCTCTCCACCATCTTTATAGCAGAATTAGACCACAGGTAGAGTCCAGTAAATAGTTCAAATAATTTCCTCTCAATGACCTTGATATTTCATTTTATAGAAATACAGTATGGCCCACATATTTGAAGTTAAATGACTTATCAAAGATATGTGAAACCGTGGATAATAGTCAACACTCTAATTTTGCAATTAATGAGAGATGAGAAAATTCTGTTTTTGATTAAGTCCCTTTTTGCTGACTTTCTTATGCAAATTATCATTATAACTAGAGTGACAGTGACGTAAACATGTAAACATTACATCCATGTACACCAAACATTTCATTAAAAAATTCCACACTTACATGCCCATTTGCTAGTGGGATTTTCTCTGTTAAATCCACACCTTCCGCATACACTTGAACCAGCCCAAAAATGTCTCTTGTTCTGACTGCATCACACAGGCTTTGTAGTTTAGCTGCATTGTCAGGATATTTTTTCCGTGCATATTTCTTTTCAATATATTTGGCATTAATATAATCTTTTCTTGCATTCCTGAAATAAGACATGGTTTACTTTATGGTATGTTCAAATACCCATTTAACAGGAATAAGTTTCAGTAAATGAAATCCAGTTTTTTAAAAAGGCAGAATGTCACCCAATGTACGGTACTAATTTCCCTCCTCTAAAGATTCATGATCACGACAAGTAATGTCTTCGCTTATAAAAATAATGAACCAATTTAAGACAAAATGCATAATTTCTGGTCCCTGTTGCAATAGTCTGTTCTCCTTAGTCTTCTTCAGGAATTTTTAATACATATTTTGCAAGCAAAATTAAATGAACTATAGGTCATTTAACTGATAGACTCCTTCAGCGATTCAAGTGAAATCCCTGCATAAGTTTAAAAGGCACAGCGTTATGTTACTTCTCTTCATTACTTAGCCTAGAATCAATTGTTGAACTCTGCTGTCATGGATGATTTAAAACAGGATCTGTTACACATTAGAGGATAAGCAGATAAAGGATACTGTACTGGCAGTTCTTCAGATTATAGTTTTCATTTGTCTAAAAGACTGGAAAATGGTATAAAAACACTATTATCTCTGCTTTTGCCATGAGTGGATGCACATGTGTCTGTCCTTCCTTTTTGTTGCATAATTTTATGTTTCAAACTGTTCACTAGAATGTTTTCAGTGTAGTGAACATTGAGATATACAGTCAAGTTCTCACCTCCACAGGGTATGGCACTTTTCTCATTATTTCCTTACAAACTCATTAATTAATTCATGTTTTCAGAAAACAAGATTGGAATATGGGTTCTAGACCAGGGTGTTAAACTCATTTTCATTGAAAGCCATATCAGCCTTCTGGTTACCTTCAAATCCGTGGATACAGGAGGGTCAACTATAATTTTTTCACACAGTGGTTGGTGTGCTTTGGTTTTTACCCAATTTGGGTCCCCAAATGTTACTGAATAAAAACTCCCATCCCTTTTGATGCTCCGACATGTGGACTGGGGATAATGGGAATTGTAACCCAACAGCACTTGTGGTTTTGAAGCTGAGGACACCTTAAAGGACATTTTAACACCAGCCATTCTATCCACAAGCCTTGTATCTAAATCCAAACCCCAATCACCTGACTGAACAGAACGAACTGCAGCTTTTTAGATGCTACTGTATCAAAACTCCCATCTCTGGTCATGATGTCTAAGGATGAGGATTACAGGTGTTGTAGTTCAGCATCTGGAGGGCCACATGAAATGGCATGGGCTAGAACTGGCTCACGGGCCTTGAGTTTGACACGTGTTGGAGTTGTATGCCATTTCTTTCGCTTTCTTCAGATTAAATGAAGGCATTTTGAAAGGAAATTTTAGAAGTCTATTAAATATCTATAAGAATATGCTTTATTTGTAAATGTATGAACACACACTCTAATAATAATAATAACTATAACAATAATACTTTATTTATATTCCGCCCTATCTCCCCAAGGGGACTCAGGGCAGATTCCAAAATACACAAACACGAAGGTAAACATTCAATGTCTAGAGACAACCATAACACAGATAAAGGTAAAGGCTTCCTATTTATTTCCTAAGCACAGCAGTTTAACTGGCTTGTGTTATGGATTAATCAAGGACTCATTAACATTGTCCACGGCTGCATTACCATGTATCCATTCTCTAGATTTCATACTTACATGTCACTGCTTGGATTGGGTTTGACTACTTCATCTACAGGTAAACAAAATTCCATGATCTCGTTAAATCCTGCATTCCCAATATTCTTGGCAAGCTAAAATAAATATAAAAATCCAGTAATTAGTTAATTTATCCATTTTACTAGACAACAGGAACCCAAGCTGACAACTGAACATAAAAACGAGTGTCAGATTCTGCACTTGTCATGTCTGATTGACCTACAATATTCTTCAGCATATCTTAATCTAAAAAGCTTCATTAATCAAATCTTGAATGCCATAGCTGTAGTTTCTTTAAATTTGTTATGTTGTGTCTTCAAGCCATTTCTGATTTATGGTGACTCTATGGTGACCCTATCAAGCTATGCATAAATTAAGCAAAAAATTGCCTCCGCATCTAATATGATTCATCATGTAAAAGAAGCTGCACATCATCTGCTTTTTTCGGCTAAATTTTAGAAGCTGGCTAAGAAAAATTATCAATTATCTATGACTAACTTTATGGTAGCATTAGATTCCTTAAAATTATGCACTTGGTGACACACAGGCAAGTCAGCAGAAAAAGGGCAGACTGCAAATCTTAAAATATCCTGACCATAAGGTTTGAGGAGCACTCCTTAACTTGGTACCTGCCAAACATGTTGGACTAGAATCCCACCATCACTCCTGATCATCAGCCATATTAACTGATGATTCCAATCCAAAACATCAGAAAGGTGATTGGCTCATGAAGACTGTCCTAAAGATTTTGGGAATTGCCATGGGCTCATGCACAATATCTTCCTTTTTGGTGTGATCCTTTTTTCATTTCTGGGTTACTCTAATTACAGTTTGCTGTGCCATCCAAATGGAAAAAAAACCTGTTAGTTGTTATTGTATGCCATTCCATTGTTTTTGACTGATGGTAATACTACAGCAAAACTATCACAGCATTTTCTTGCTAAGATGTGTTCAAAGGATTTGCTACTCACTTCTTCCGAGGCCAAAAGAGCACGTCTTGGCCAAAGTTGCCCAGTGAGTTTCCATAGTTTGAGTGATTTGAATCCTAGTATTTCAGGGTCCTAGTCTAGTGATCAAACCACAACACCACACTAGCCCCTACTTCTTTAAATATATTGGTCTAAATCAGTGCTGTCAAACTTGCGGCATTTTGGATGGCAGTGCACAGAATTCCTGGCCATTGGACAAGCTGGCTAAGACTTCTTGGGAGTTGGAGGCCCAAACATCTGGAAGGCCACAATTCAATATCTCTGGTCTAAATCCAACATCAGATTTCCTTAGTGTAGATCCATTATAATAAATGGGATGTGACAGTATAATTACTTTAAGTCACACTTACTTTAGCAAATCTACTCTAAACAGGACTACTGCTGAATTTAGTCCATTGTGATAAAGGAGTTTCTTGCCTAAAGTATAGCCAATAAAGTTTACACTGATATAAAATATGTACTGATGATTAGACAGTCATTCCGCTTCGAAAGGATAGGGATATTCTTAATTTACCAGCAATTCGGACGTTCCCAGCACATCCAAAGTGAGTGATTGCATTCTGGAATAGTGAACACCAAGTTCTCGATGGATTCCTGAACACTCGATGCAAGTTAAAATGCCCAGATTGGTTGACAGCCATGTAGGATCTGAAAATGAAATAATAAAAGATGAAATTAAGCCACGAACAAATTATGTTTTACACACAATTATTTTTTAGCAGCTGTTCAGAATCTGTTGCTTAGGATTAAGTACTCTCTTTTACATATGCAAGCAGTCCCCAAGTTATGAACAAGATAGGTTTTTTTGCCTCACTTTCTGTGATAATTAGATTTAAAAAAAATTGGCTTGTTATGAAAACAAGGAATGGTAATAAAGCTTCAGCAAAGACCCCTTTCCTCCATGAAAACTCTTTCAGGAGTGAATTTCCCTTCCGAGAGGTAGATTTTTCACACTTCCTGTTGTCTAATCCCCATTCTTAATTATGATTCGTTTGTAAGTCGGATGATTGTAATTCGGAGACTGCCTGTATAGAAAAATTTGAGGGGAAAAGAAGATGCATGACACTCTTCCTTTAAAGAACTATGGTATTCATATTCAGATTACGGTGGGTTTGATGCAGACTTAGTTGTATTTATTTTCCAGTGAAACCAAGGGGAAATAAATTATGGACAACTCTTTACAATGATTCCAGTGGAGCGCAAGGTTAATAAATTCTTATTCTCCATGGCAAGGGGCTCATTGTGTGTATGCTCCATAACGGGAGGAGTTGTTCCAATGGTATTACATGTTATTTTCTTAGCTATATGTGTACATATAACTAATGAAAGTAGATTAGAAGCTCTTTAGTCTTTCCACCCTACCACAGTATTCTTCACTTCCTACCTATCTGTATTATCTTTTTCTCCTACTCTGCTCTCTCTTTTCTTCCTCTTCTATTCTTGTTTTTTCAGTATTTTTTCTCTTGCTCCATCCTGATGGTCATTCAGCTATTCTCTCTGCTTTTTGTCCTTTCCCAGCCTTAACCAGCAACAAGACCTTGTCTCTCTCTCATCTATCTTTTGAAAAGATCAGGAGTCATAGAAAAAAGAAGACCACCATGTTCTTTGCCCTCTAGTTCATGTGGAGCTGACTAGAAGAAACAAATATGCCAGGCCTGTGGGTGGTTTCCTCTCTGATAGTTAAGAAGGTCTGCCACCTAGCGACTAAAGAAAATAGTACATGCTACATATTTAAATTAATTAAATTATTTCATTTGTTTGTTCAAAAATGTAACCCTGGGGTACACACACATCCCTAGGGTTCCCGTACTATGCATGCTAAATTCAAGTGCCTAATTTTACAATTTTGGAACTATGGTGGAAACAAACACAAACATATATATTCTTGTTTATTAGTACAATTTAGCTTAAATTGTGTTTTTTATTATGCTTATGATGTGTTAGCTGCCAAGAAAGATAGAAAGGAAAGATAACGTTGCTACTTCAGCATTATAAAGTCACCTTGTGCGCCACAATCACAACATGTGTCATTTCCAGGCATCCTCTGAACATCAGATATTATTTCTTTGGTCAGTTCTTGGACAATATTGTTTTCTCCTGTGTTGTCATCCCCCTTGAATGCATTATTTAAAGCTTCCTCTTTACTGTTCTGTAGCACTGATATCCAGCTTCAGAAACAAAAACAAAATTATACATTTCTCTCAGTGCACTGGTAATGATGCTACTATCCTTCAAACAAAGGAAGATTAGGTTTAAGTGTTGGTGTTTGCCCTCAAAATATTATTAGGATACGAACTGCTGCCACATCATTATTTTGGACCTGGACTGATGTCAGTGAAAGGATTGGAGAAAGGGCTAGAAGTAGGCAGGAGCCCCCAATTGACACAAATGGTTGCTTTTTGAATGTGAGAAAAAAGAAAATTTAAATTTACACTCCAGATTTATACTGACTGTGATGAAGATAAACCAATACAGCAAAACCTAAAATCTCAGTGAGTTGGGAACAGGCATTTGGTTCTTTAACATTTGGGTTTTTTGAGTTCACATTTTGACCATTTCCAGCCAAAGATGAACATTTACACTCATTAGCTTGTCTGCATCATGATTAAGTAACCTCGTCCACACCCAGTAAGAAACCAATGCCATCATCACAAGCAAGTCAAATAAAGACAGGAAAGACAAAACACTTAATACTGCTTACATCTGGCAGTCCTGTTCATCTTCTGCTTGAAAATGGTACGTTCGGTCATCTACAAAAACATAAAATGTTAACCCAAATAAATGTGTTGCCTTTTTGAACACTTGTGTATTTCATTAATTCATACCAGAATGATAAACATTGATTTCATTCCATGTACCAATATTCAAACCAGGTGAATTAGTTGAAAAGTAGAGAGATACCTCAGTTAACAAAGCTTCTGATAAATAATCTCCTCTTTATAAAATATTTTCAGGCTTACCCACTTACTTGTTGTCTTCTGTCTAGCTCAGGGGTTCTCAACCAGTGGGTGCCCAGATGTTTTGGCCTTCAACTCCTAGAAATCCTAACTGGCTAGGATTTCTAGAGACCCACAGATTGAGAACCACTGGTCTAGCTGAAAGTTTTCATCAGCACCAGCACTGAGAAGATTGGTGGAAGAGGGCTGAAGAAAAAAGTCTTTCAATATCAAGTTGTAACAGCAGTAACCAGTGCAATAAGGCTTGAGTTGGGAAGGAACGGGATTCTGCTCTGTGCAAACTCCTTCAAGCTGCCTGTTGAGTTATGGCTAGTCGATCCCATGAACTTAATAGGGTTATCTCAAACAGGAATACTCAGAGGTGGTTTTGCCAGTTCTTCTGGAATATAGACTACAACACCTGGCATTCATTGACGGGCTCCTACTCAAGGACTAGTTGGGTTAACCCTGGTTACCTTCCAAAAATTAGCATATTCTGTTGTAGCTGTATCACCCTACCTACAACAAGCAAAGTAAAGAGCACCTGCCTCCAGAATCCCTTAAAGAGCTTGTGTGAACAGTCCAACAGATAAATAAAAGAGAAAGTGGATTAGTTAGCCTTGCAATCTACCCCCAGCATGTTGAAAGAGAATAGATCTACAAATGTGGTCACCAAAATGGGAATTGTAAGAAAGATGGAGGCTGGTGAAATTAAAAAATCACCCCTAGATGCATTTTAGAAGAAGCTTTTCAAATGGTCTCTAGAAATTTCTTTCTTTTTTTCCATTGGTGTTTACTTACGGAAGTATTATCTACCTTAGTGATTTTATTTCACATCCACATACCCTTAATTCTGAATTTTAAAAGTCTGCAGAAATATCTTGAATTACTCCCCTTTTTTGTTGTGGCAGAAACTACCTATACATCTTTCCATTAAATCTCTTTCTTTGGTATATACTTCTCTTAAAAAGTAATGCCCAAGTATGCATCGACTTTGTTCACTGAGGTATACCTGTAAGTTTGATCTCATTTGCATGATTACAACAAATATTTCCTTTTCTGATCTCCTCAAAGCTAGTCCAGAAATACAAATACAGTATGTGGTAATTATGTCAGTGGTGGCTTCTGTAACTATTTTCCATCAATCACGTCCCACTAACACACTTGGAATGAAAACGCCCATCCTAATATGGATGTGTTTCTGTAAACAATGCAGTTATACTTAATATATATAATGGTAGTGTGCTTTCCTGGAAGCAGCTGACTGGCCTCTGTTGGAAAGAGGATACTGGAAAAAAAAAAGATTTTTGGTCTGGTCTAACAGAGATGTTTCATAAGTTCTCAAAGCATGACTTCCTCCTGATTTACTTCCATTAGAATGTCCCCTCTAAGGGAAATGACCAGCAGATGGCACCTCAACTTCCCATTATCCAATCATGGTGGGACTTGGGTCACCAAGGGGTGTCCCTGCTAAGGGAGCCTCTAACCTCTGATATACAGGAGGCTTGGATTTTATGGTTTACTTGGTCAGCTCCTGCATTTTCCTCTGCTACTGGTTCTTTCTAACATTTTTCTCTCTTCATTATTAAAGTAACATTGGAAAAGCTTTCTTGTAAATACTGGAAGACAACGTAGGCAGTGATTCTTCAAGAAGAACCTATACCAAGCCCACACTAGTTTAAATGGCAATTTTGTAACGTTCCCCTCGTTAAACAGCTCTTCCAAGGGTATCACAGAAGACCTGCCTGCATACAGTTAGATCTCACAGGATTGTATCCAAGTATATCCCCCACGCTTTCTACTGGGGCTGAGACACATATAGAGTAGTGCTCATCAATGTGCTGCTCAGCAGACAGGTGCTTAATGGATGCCAGTCTGCAGCATGTTTCTGCAAAATAAAGTTGTGGCAAATGAGCACAAGTATGGCACTTGTCGCTGGCACACTGGAACACCAAACCACCATCCACCGCTTTTCCAGATCAGGGATATGGCTACATATGGTGAAATTATCACAGGGTTTTCTTGGTAAAATTTGTTCAGAGGAGGGTTGCCTTTGCATTCCTTCTGAGACTAAGTAGGGTGTAATTTGTCCAAAACACATTTCCATGGCTGAGCAAGGATTCAAACTCTACTCTCCAACCAATCCTCAGACCATCACATCTTACTGGATATTCTACTGATGTACTGGCGAAAATTGTTGGCATCTACTAGAAGCATGTGACTGTATGTTCCCTTTTGTGAAAAGCCTTAGCTTCACACAATGAGGAGATGGACTGCTGGTAGTGTTTGCTGTGGATTAGAACTGAAACATAATTCATGCATTATGTACACAGCAAGGAAATCTCTCTGTTCTATGTGCCTTCCTTGTTTAGTAACATTTGTGGAAATGTGATCTCATGGGCAAGCTTATGGGTATGAGTCTTTTCTTTTAAATGTTACCAGAGTGGGGCAATTAACTGGGAATTTATATTTCCAGCACAGTTAAATTGCCAAATTCCAGCCACAGGAAAATTTGCTATTTAGAAGAAAAATGTGTTTGTTTCTAAATCCTGTTACACTTATATCTGTATGGCAAAGAAAGTCAGTATCAATAGAGGCATTTAACTATGTTGTGCCTCATATCAAGCTGAAAGGAGAGGCGGGTAATAAATAAAAATTGTTTTCATTGTCATTAATTATAATAATCATAATCATAATATAGATCTCTGCTGCCAATCCTTCCCTCTCTACACAGTAGGGCTTTGAAAACAAACTCAAAGATGTCATGGTACTCTCTGGAGCAGTAGAACACAATGGTGATATGTGAGGGCTGCAGCTAGGAGGAGGAATATTAGTGACCTCTGATGGATGAGTGGAAATGCCTTCTCAGGAGGGCCTTCGAGTCACAGCCTCCGTTGTAAATTACACTATTTGACAGATAAACACAGTGAGAGCACCCGAGTGTAAAATTATGCAAAGGAAACGTGAAAGGAGATACAAGGTGCAGAAAGGTTGTTTGTAACATAGGAATGAAATAAGACTGGTTGAAATCACAAAATTTGATGATCAGGCAAGCAGGAGTAAAATCCTAGTAATAAATTAGAAGAAAAGATTAATGGTGTGGGAAGTGAACAGAAACTATAGCACCTGGCAGGGATTTTTAGCTACATGACAAAGAGTGAGGTTCACAATGTATATTTAATTAGTGTGGTAGATGTGAGAGATCAACAGAAAAGTGGCTAACAATGATCAGGAGAATGGGCGAAGGCGGTTTAGGAAAGTGAAGGAGATAGGAGATCATATCAAAAGAATGGTATTTGTTCAGCAAAAAGAAAATTGGGGGTATTTTTATGAGAGGCATCATGACAATGAATGTCGCAAGGATATTATTTTGGATGCCTATTTCAAACAAATGAGGAAGACCGAGAGGCTGACAGAGAGAGAGATGTTGGACAGAAGTATTTCAAAACTCAATTAACTTATGGTTAAGTTATTTGATTTACATTGTACTGAAGCTGCATTATTCTTTATTCTTTTTACAGTTGTTTAAAAAAAAGAGGAAGGAAGGATTAGAAAAAAAATCCCAGTTTTCCTAATCAGAAATTTTATCATGGCAAATTATCTTAACTGTCACTCACACAGTACATAAAGCAGCTGTGTGACTGACAGTCATAGTAATTTTCCACATAGTACCCTGCACTGGATTGACAAAGAAAATAAATAACACATGTAGGCAAGGAAGAGGAAGACAGAATACGGGTATAAATTCAGAAGTAACACGTATTGCTTTGTGTTAGAAGACATGTATGACCACAATACCAGTGTCACAATACAAAATAAGCTATGATTTTGGTCAGACATGGGAAAATCAACAGTTTATGGTTGCATTCAGATTTAACAATATTCAGAATGTTGTTCATGAGCTTCATGATCACTGCTATTTAGTAATACCTTTCAGCAGCAGTGGTTAAGAATAAAATCGATAAAGAAGCAAAAGCCTTCTCCTTGGCCAAACTAGATCCTGGCTCTTGCTCCTCCAATAAATCAAGAGCAGAAAACCAACACAGATCCTTTAAAAAAACCCTTAATACGTAAATTTGCAGGAATTTTTGACCCCCTTTAAGAATGCAAATGTATTCAGGATTTGCATCATGGTTAGTATTTTGTGTAAACCCCCTTGGATTTCATGACGGCAATAAGAAAGATTGAACTGAACCCACTGACAGCCAGAACACATCACTTCTGATTCATTGCATAATGCTTTTGTTAAAAAGCATCATAGGATGTTTCAGTCCCAATATATTGCACTAGTAAGATAAAAAAGTACCAAATGGCAACAATACAGTAATTAAATCAGTTGTGGCTCTTTTCTGGGGTCCCTTCTTTTTTTGCTTAAAAAATTACTCCATAGTAGTTGCTGGAATTTGGGGACTTTTAAATAATTTTTCAAGTGCTAGTGTGACTGGACATCTATATTGCAAGTTTAGTTATGTGTGTACTCTTCAACAAAGTGTCCTGGTACATGAGAATCAAATACTATTTCCAGAGTCTGGTTTTATAAAGGGGACCATGAGGTTCATATTTAGAAATAATTTCACGATTAGTTTCTAATTAATTTTGTCACTCACATTAGGAGAGATACCACACATACAGAGGTTATTAGGAAGTATATACCAGCATGGTGCTTGGTCTAATAGGCCAAGATTATCAGTAATTGTGGTTCATTATTTCATCTGAATTTGGCTGAGTACAGATTCAGGACCCATGGATTCAACCAAGAAACAAATCTTAATTTTGCCATTTTATATAAAGGGCTGTTATTAATTAGTTATACAGGTAAGATGCTAAATCATCTCCAGTGATAAAAGGAGAAACACGAAGTCTGAAATAAAGAAATGTAATGGCACACTTTAGAGTTAATAATTATATAACTGGACTTGCAGTATTTCGCAAAATAATCCTAAACCAGTAACAGCAATAACTTTGAGATCTAATTTGCAGCGAAACACCAATTTGTAATGTAATTCTGAAGTCAGCAACAAAGACTGAGACAAACAATTTTACTGACAAACACATATGATAATATTTGAATTGGATGGAAGCATGCATGCTTAAACAGAGCAAGAAGCAATAAGAATATATACAAACTATATTACACTGAAATTTGGAATTTTGCCATTCTTTGATTGTTTGAAACAATACAGTTTAGAAATAACATAGAGAACCTATGGAACTGAACAACAAACCTACGTGATATGAGGTCAAAACATTTTTTCTCTTCTGGGTTTGTTTTCACTTGGCAAGTTAACAGATTAAGCTTTGCAGGAGGTCGGTTTGCCTAATTAAAAAAGAGAAAAAGAGGAAACCCCTTAGTAGGAACGCATTAAGAACAATAACATTTTCTGTTAACATTAAAAGGAACAATCCTCCTCCTGCACCAAAGCAGAAGACATCTTGGATGAGTTCAATTTTTTTTAACCAAAAGAGGTATATCTAAGGTAATTTTGGGGAATGCTAAACTGTAAGGACAGGGTTACAGGGCCCGGGCTGTGGCGCAAGCGGGAGAGCAAGCCAGCTGCAACCAGCTGCAATGAATCACTCTGACCAGGAGGTCATGAGTTCGATGCCCGCTCGGAGCCTATGTTTGTCTTGTCTTTGTTCTATGTTAAAAGGCATTGAATGTTTGCCTATATGTGTAATGTGATCTGTCCTGAGTCCCCTTCGGGGTGAGAAGGGCGGAATATAAATGCTGTAAATAAATAAATAAATAAATAAATAAATAAATGATACGTTGTTGTTTTCTATGATCTAAATATTAAAATAAAGGTCTACTACACAGCATCCTGTAGTCTCTATGTGAGGGGAGAGCTCATACCAACATTTCAGGGTGAGGTTACACTTGTTACTCCTAAATATTATAGCAAATTTACATGTCTGGGACAAATAAATCTTCATAGTCAACATTACAACATTTGAAAATCACATATACAATCTTACCAGGAAGAACACAAAGACAAAGTAATTCCAAAAAATTGAATTATGACCAAAAAAAACCCATCCAGGTCACAGCTGTGCGCCAGACATGAACATCAACACCTTTCATAAATAGTTAAGTCATATATTTTCATATGTTTGACTCAACAGCTACAAAATGGGAAAAAATAATATCAAAAAAATCTCTGCTGTATCCATCTGTTCTAAGGGCACATTTTTTCATGTTTAGAATACTCAAACATCAAGAAGAGATTTGCTCTGTTCTAAAGATATATGTTTTCATGATTACATCAAAAGTATTACATCATGGGTTGGTTTATACTGAACTACTACATACAGCGGCTAAACATACAATTTGAAGCATGGCCTATGTGACTATATATCCAGTTGTACACCATGCAACACAATTGAAAATAGCGCTCGGCCTTGACTAGAATGGAAAATTAATGGTCCTCTTAAAAACGAATCAAACTAGAAACATAATGGAAATATTTTGTACAGGGGAAACAAAATAGATCAATGAATCTGGAATTTTATCTTTGGATTTTTTTAAAGATGCATTTAAAGCCAGTGAGTCAAAATTAGCTTTTAATTAGAAAGTTAACCTGAAGAGCTATACTGAACTAACTTATCAAGGGCTTCAAACTGTGCAGATTCACAGCTAAATTAATGCAGTTTGAAATCTGATAGGTAAGCTCAATTGAATCAATGGCTGAATGGCTTGTCAAAACTTGCGAAAATTCCACTGATTTAGTGCAGCTACTCTAGTTGAGTCTGACAACTGATTTTAGACCACTGAGTATCATATTATAGTACATAAAGAAAAACTGGGACAGGGCTGTGCTTTTGTATAATTTAACCATACCCGGCATATGGTTAAAAAATTACAAATGCTGTTGTGATAAAAACGCATTTGTAGCCACTTGTACAATTCTGCAAAGACAAGATGCTTAAAAAGGAGAGAAAGAAGGCAGGACTAAGAGTGGCATAAATAACCACACGTTTCAGAGCAACCTAATTCTGCCACACAAACAGCAAAATCTAATGTTTGAGTTAAGGAAGAAGAAAACAACAATTTTCCTTCCAAGGGAAATTGGAAATAGATTAGCACACTACAGGGAACTGATTGAGAAAGGTCAAAAAGGAGGAGCCTCACATCAGACATACTTCAAGATCCAGGTACAAGAATTAAAAAATTAATTTGACCTAGGCCTCCACACTTGCAACAATAATAAACATGTTTGCCTTGATTGGTTGTGTGCCCTGCACAAAGTAGTCATGGCAATGCGAATATATCTAGTGTGAGGTGTGAACCCTAGCACAGCTCTATAAACAGTCACCATTGCAAAAACCTTGATAGAAAGGCAATGTAAAAGACAAGAACCACATCCCGGTGGTTTTACTATTACCACCTTCAATTGTGAATGACTGCATCAAGGTGCCTAAAATAATGAAGGAGCATGTTCAATTCCAAGACTCAAAGCAAAAGGAGGATGAAGCGTGAAAGTATAACCCCTATAAGAGCCACTCAAGCCTGTTTGGCTGAGGTCTAGCCAGAAAGCGCCACCAGCCAGAGGTAACTAATCCAAGAAAGTGATTCTGGGCAATGTGCCACCATGATCATGCTCAATGCTCAGTACACATATGAGAAAGAAAGAAGGCTTGAAAAGCAACTTCTGGTACCTGGAGCATGAACAGAACTTGCAGCTGCAGGAAATTCCCATGTCTGATAAACACACTTAATTGGGAAGTGGAAAAACAGGAACTAAAATTGAAAAGTGTTACTAACTTCAGATGAAAATCCTGACTGTCTAACGTGTCTAAAAGATGAGCTGCAAAGAGGAAAGGGGGTGGAATTGTTACCTACAAAACACTGGTATAAAGTTATCATTTTGTGCACCCATCATTTTAAATGGTGTACTTTAAGAGGTGATTCAGAGGTTTATGCTCTATCTCGCCTTAAAGAAAAACGGTGTCCTTTCAGGCCCCTTCTACACTGCTCAATATCCCAGGATTTGATCCCAGAGTATCTTTTAATCCCAGATTACAAAGCAGTGGAGAATCCTATATTCCAGTTCAAAGCACATAATCTGGGACCAGATCCTGAGATATAGGGCAATGTAGATCCAGTCTTAGTTGTGATGCTTCAAATATGACTAGAATCATTGAGGTTGAACTCTGAGGTACTTCTCACCCTCTGACAATTTAGAAACAGTAGGCAAAAAAAGAACTGCATGAATCATAGAATCCTAGAGTTGGAAGAGACCTTGTGGGCCATCCAGTCCAACCCCCTGCTAAGAAGCAGGAAAATCGCATTCAAAGCACCCCCAACAGATGGCTATCCAAGCCTCTGCTTAAAAGCCTCCAAAGAAGGAGTCCCCACTACACTCCAGGGCAGAGAGTTCCACTGCTGAACAGCCCTCACAGTGAGGAAGTTCTTTCTAATATTCAGGAATCTCCTTTCCTATAGTCTGAAGCCGTTGTTCCTCGTCCTAGGCTCCAGAGCAGCAGAAAAAAAGCTTGCTCCCTCCTTCCTATGAGGAACTAAGAAGAAAGTCAGGCCTAACACCCTATGCAGCCGTTTTAATAGCATGTGCTAGATACGAATTCTTCCTATTCCTACCTTAAAGATGGCAACCCCAAGAATGTTTGGAAAGCACACATCTAACAATATTTACACAAAACCCAACAGGAAAGATCAGATTTCAGAGAAGACTGCCGCAAAGTAGGTGTTGAGTACAGTAGTTCTGCCTTTTCTTTGATTCCTGTAAGGATTTGCCATTTTTCCCCACACAGTAGCCCTACCATTTCATTGTCATTTGTTCTTCTTTAACCCAAAACCTCTATCAGCTCCAGCTCCATGCGGGGACATGAGAGAAGCCTCCCACAAGGATGGTAAAAACATCAAAAAACATCCGGGCATTCCCTGGGCAACGTCCTTGCAGATGGCCAATTCTCTCACTCCAGAAGCAACTCCGGTTGCTCCTGACACGAAAAAAAACCCAACCCAAAACACCTTTTTTGTTGACTTTAACCTCTTTAGTAAACCTGATCTCTGTGCTTCACCTTTTTTAACGTTCTTCTATACCAATGCACCTAGAAGTATATTTCATGGACTATGGTGAGTATATTTGAACTGCACTGAAAGCCAGGGTTATATGGTCCATTCCTCATGGAGATCCAATGTGTCATGGTTTTTGCAAAGGAACTGTGCTGTGTGTGCCGATTGGCTGAGCCTGTAAAGACCTGGGGATTGATTTGATACAGTTTCGGTTCTGCTACTGCAGAATCAGTTTGGACAAGTTTTTCTGTGCTGACTGAGTACTGCTGGTGAAGACAGCAGTGTATTCAGAAAGGACTTGCTATTTTGATACCTATTTGCTGCTGAGAAAAGAGGGTGAAGAACCAGGACTGTATTCTTCTCTGAAGCAGATTTGTGGACTGAGAAATGACTGTTTATGACTGTGGACTTCTGTAAGTGTTTATGACTGTGGACTTCTGTAAGGACCATTGTAAATACTACTGTTTTTTGATCTCTTAGAATCAGTAAAGTTCCTATGTTTTTGTTCTGATAACCTGAGTGGCATGTTATTGTTCTGCTGGTGACTCTGGATTGCAGGCACACGTAAGAGCTTCCATTTATCATCATCAATCCACAATGCAATGCAACAGCAGTTTGCATTCTGACTTGTTTTTGTCCCATCAAGCCAGAGAAAGATTTCACTGTGGGGCTTTTATAAGTTTGTTTATGTGGATTCTTGGGGGGGGGGGGCGGACTTCAGAATGTCATATAGTATCATATTGGGATCGTAAAAGAAAAATAACAGTCTGTGAAGTCTGTGATTTGTTTAGCTGGAGCAATCAGAAAACAGAAGTCACTGGCTTGTCTGTGTGATGACCCATGGGCCTTGTAGTCCTGCTCAGGACATTGTAATTCCTGATGAAGATGAAAACTTGGGTTTTTTACCTTTCCAGTCTGAACTGGATTCCTCTCAGCCAGATCTTTCCCAGGCAGATCTGGGAACCTTGCACCTGCAAGAAAGTTGTCTCCCAGAAGTATGTCAAACAAGCCCAGAGCCTACTTCTCCCGTATTCTTGCGCCGGGAGTTTTGTAAACAACAGAGAAGTTTGGATTCAGCTTCGCGCAGGAGTGCGAGGATTGCAGCTAAGAATGTGGCCAATTAAGACTGCTTCTCGTGAGAATCTTTGGGGAGTCTCACATCTGGTCTCAGAGTTAGCTTTCGGTTCTGATTCCCAGAGAACTGCTTCGGCGGGAAAGCTAGACTCTATTTAGGTGTTTTACCCGCGTAGTAACTTCGCGGAGTCAATTCGTCAGCCTTCGGAGCGAGTTGTGTCTGGACAGCACGCTCCGATTCAAGCCTCGCTCCTGCTCAAGCCTTGCCTTGCTATCCAGCCTTCGCCTTGCTTCCCAGCCTTGTTTATCTACGGACTTTGCCTTGTTTCCCAGGATCAATCCTTGCCTTGTTCCACGGATTTATCAAGTTATTCCACGGACCTTGTTCTTGTTCTTAGTTACCTTGTTCCACGTTCAAGCCTTGTTTCAAGTATCAAGTTATTTCCTAGCCTCGCTCAAGTTTCATGGACTAAAGGACCTTGTCATCTCCCCTCACTTTGCTTGGCAAAGTGAGTGTTTCGGTTATTGGATTACAACTTTGGACCTTAATATTTCTTATTGGACATTGCTTTTTTGGACTAATTCTGACCTTTCCTGAAAGGTCTAATTCTGAACTATTTTCTACACTCGTTTTTATTAACTTTATATATTCCTTCAATAAAGATATTAGATAGATTCTGGCCTCTGTGTATGGTTATTGGTGCTCTGCAGCCTGGGTCGTGACAGTTTGACTCCGCCACCCTAAGCACCAATTAACCTCGGCCAGAATGTCTACCGGAGTCGTACCTGGGCCGAGCGGCCAGCCGATTACCTACACCATCGACAAGGAAGAGGTGGACCGAATCCGTGATAAGCTCAATGCACAGGATGGAGAAATAAGGGGTTTGAAGGAACGCGGAGTTCGTCTTCCGGCCATGGCGTTGCCAACCAAGTTTACTGGAGAAGCTTCTAAGGTTCATGTCTTCCGTCGCCAATGTCAAGCTTATCTGGAGGCCCGTGCTGCCGAGTTTTCCCAAGAAGACATCAAAGTGGCATGGGTTTACAGTCTTCTAGACGGGCCAGCGGCCAGCTGGGCGACGGCACTGTTCGACCAAGTCTCTCCACACCTAAGATCAGCGCAACACTTCTTGGACCACCTCAAGGAGACTTGGGGAATCGAGGACAATTTGGAGGCAGCCGGTCACAAACTCCGTCGCCTTTTCCAAGGAGACAGACCTATGTCTCAGTATATAGCCGAGTTCCGAGTGCTGGCCCACAACACCGGCTGGAACGATGTAGCCCTCAGGGGACAATTCCGGGAGGGTCTCAACATTGAAATGCTGGAAGAAATCTCCAAGGTGGATCCTCCCCAGACCCTCGAGGCACTCATTGATCAATGTTTACGGGCTGAAGTCATGATTGCCAACAGGAGACAGTGGGTTCGAGGCCAGGGCAGTAGAGCCGGGGCAAAACCCCCCGCTCCCGCCAGCGTTCAGCCACGTCCGGTGTGGAGACCCCCACCGCCAACCCCATACCCCAGAGGAGGCGAGGAGGTGCCGATGCAGTTGGGCAATGTGCGTCCCAGACTAGATGCCGCCGAGAAGGCCCGTCGTCAACGCTTAAACCTCTGCTGGTACTGCGGGAACGGGGGCCACTTCGCCAGAGAGTGCCCAGCCAAAGGGAAGCCTGCCGCCCGTCTTGCGGCGGCGTCCTCCACGGAGACGAAGGCGTCTGAGCCGACTGGCACACAGCCGGCGGGGGAAGCCAACGACCGGGTGTAGAGAGGCTCGCCAACCCGGTCAAAAAATCCATCCAAGAGCCGCCAACCGGGGTCCTGTTCCTTCTCGTGGTCACATTATGGTCAGCAAAAAGGGGACCCGTCATGATCCACGCCATGATAGACTCTGGAGCTACCAACAATTTCATCGATAGAGAGTATGCCGACTCTCTGGGATTACAATATCATGATTTCAAGAATGCCCGTGTGGTGCAAGCCATAGACGGCCGTCCCCTCAAGACGGGCCCCGTAAGTCAGTGGTCGGAACCCACCAGGATGTGGATAAGGGAACATATGGAAGAGATTTCCTTCTTTGTTACCGAGGTCCCCCATTTCCCTGTGATTTTGGGAATTCCATGGCTGACTCTCCACGACCCTAACATCTCCTGGTCCAACAGAGAACTGCAGTTTGCTTCACCGTATTGCCAAAACCATTGCCTCGTAGCCAAGGTATGCCATGCCACAGACACCGAGCCCATCATCACCTTGCCAAAGAAGTACTCCGAGTATTGGGATGTATTCAATGAGAAAGAAGCCGAAAAATTACCCCCACATAGACCTTATGACTGTGCCATTGACTTGGTGGAGGGGCCCCCGATCCCGCGAGGGCATCTCTACTCCCTGACTGAACCAGAGCAAGAAGCTCTCAGGGAATTCCTAGAGACAAACCTTCGCAAGGGATTCATCAGACCCTCTCAATCCCCAGCCGCCTCCCCAGTGATGTTTGTGAAGAAGAAGTCAGGGGAACTACGCTTGGTGGTGGACTACAGAGCATTGAACAATATCACCAAGCGGAACAGCTATCCCCTGCCCTTAATCTCGGATCTACTGGATCGGCTTCGAGGAGCCAAGGTTTACACCAAGTTGGATCTTCGGGGGGCTTACAACTTAGTTCGCATCAGGGAAGGGGACGAGTGGAAGACCGCCTTCCAGACCAAATTCGGATTATTTGAGTCCCGAGTTATGAATTTCGGTTTATGCGGAGCCCCCGCAACGTTCCAGCATTTTGTCAATGACATTTTTCAGGACTATCTAGACAGGTTCTTGATAATCTACCTGGACGATTTTTTGGTGTTTTCCAGATCACAATCAGAACATGAGAACCACGTCAAAATGGTGTTACAACGATTGCGGGATCATGGACTTTATGCCAAGCTGGAAAAATGCGCTTTTGATCTACAAGAGGTAGATTTCCTTGGTTACCGCATCTCGCCTCTAGGGCTTTCCATGGATCCAGCCAAAGTTTCAGCAGTATTGGAATGGCGGGCGCCAACTAACAAGAAAGAGGTGCAGCGTTTCTTGGGGTTCGCGAACTACTACCGCAAGTTCATTCCAGATTTTGCCCGCTGGTCCGACCCCATCACTAGCTGCATCCGTGGAAAGCAGCCTTTCCGCTGGACTGATCAAGCAGAGAAAGGGTTCCAGCAACTAAAGAAACTATTCACCTCCCAGCCAATTCTACAGCACCCAAATCCTGGAACCCCTTTTGTGGTGCAAGCGGACGCCTCTGATGTGGCAATTGGGGCTGTACTCTTACAACCGGTGGGAGATCACCTCCACCCCTGTGCCTTTTATTCTCGTCAACTAACCACACCAGAGAGGAATTACACCATTTGGGAAAAAGAACTACTGGCCATAAAGGCAGCCTTTGAAACTTGGAGACATTGGCTAGAAGGGGCCAAATTTCCCATTGAAGTCCACACTGATCATCGTAATCTAGAACATCTAAGAACTGCCCGCAAACTAAATCAGAGGCAGCAACGTTGGGCTTTATTCTTTGAACGTTTCAACTTCCAGATCCATTATGTGACCCCAGCCCAAACCAAGCAAGCAGACGCCCTGTCACGTAAACCGGAATACGCTGCAGGACGCAAGGAGACCTTTGAATCCCAACTGCTACAACCTGAGAACTTTGCCACGCTCACGGTGGGGAACACCAAATCCATTCCCATTGGTTCAACTTCCCCTACTCCAGGACCCATCTGGGCTCAAGAAATCAGGGCTAGTCAGCAAGCAGATGCCTGGGCGCAGGACCAACTTCGCCAAGGTCTGCATTTCCCCTTTTCGCTTAAAGATGGGCTGCTCTGCTATAGAAATCATGTTTATATCCCACCCGGACCGGGCAGGGAAAAAGCGCTTCGTCTGTGTCATGACTGCAAACCAGCAGGACACTTCGGACTATTTAAAACTATGCATTTGATCCTAAGGGATTTTTGGTGGCCCAAGATCCGCAAGGATGTGGAAAAATATGTCAACACCTGCCCAGTATGCCAGCGCTCCAAGATACGAAGGGAGAAGCCCTCAGGGCTTTTACACCCCCTTCCTACCCCATCTCGCCCATGGGAAATAATTTCCGCGGATTTCATCACTGACCTACCACCTTCCTGTGGATTCACCACGATCTTAGTGGTGGTGGACCTATTCACCAAGTTAGCCCATTTCATTCCCTGCGAAGGCCTCCCCACGGCCAAGGAAACTGCGGATCTATTTCTTCAACATGTTTTCAGACTACATGGATTGCCCAAGAGTTTAGTCACAGACCGTGGATCTCAATTCACCTCTCGTTTTTGGAAGGCACTACAAAAACTATTGGGCATAGACTCTCGCTTATCTTCAGCTCATCATCCCCAAACAGATGGGCAAACGGAGCGCACCAATGCCACTTTGGAGCAGTATCTTCGCTGTTATGTAAACTATCAACAGGACAATTGGGCTTCTCTGTTACCACTGTCTGAGTTTGCCTACAACAATGGAGTTCAAGCTTCTACAAAAGAAACGCCGTTCTTTGCAAACTACGGCTTCCATCCACGTTTCTTCCCCCCTGTCATTGAAACTTCAGAGGTTCCCGCAGCAGAGGATTGGCTGCAGGAACTCACAGCGGTGCAACAACTTTTGCTCCAGCAACTGGATCAAGCCAAGGAGGACTATAAACGCCACGCTGACAAACATCGCCAGCCGGGCCCCGAAATCAAGGTAGGAGATCGGGTTTTCCTGTCCACTCGCTTTCTGCCCTCCCACCGCCCTTGCCGGAAGTTAGATGCCCGTTTCATTGGTCCCTATCCAGTGGTGGCGCAATTAAACCCCGTGACTTTCAAACTCCAACTTCCGCGTTCAATGCGCATTCACCCAGTGTTTCACCGTTCCCTGCTCCTTCCGGCGGATGGTGTGCGACCTGATACAGACCAACCGGCCCCCCCTCCTGTTTTGATGAATGGGGAGGAGGAGTTCGAGGTTGAGGACATTTTGGATTCTCGCTTTCACCGCCGCCGCCTACAATATCTCATTGACTGGGTGGGTTTTGGCCCTGAGGAACGCTCTTGGGAAGACGCCTCCACAGTCCATGCTCCTGATCTAACCCGTCGCTTTCATCAGACCTATCCCACCAAACCACGACCTCGCGCCTCGGGGAGAGGGCCCCAGTTTGGGAGGGGCCTTGAGGAGGGGGATAGTGTGATGACCCATGGGCCTTGTAGTCCTGCTCAGGACATTGTAATTCCTGATGAAGATGAAAACTTGGGTTTTTTACCTTTCCAGTCTGAACTGGATTCCTCTCAGCCAGATCTTTCCCAGGCAGATCTGGGAACCTTGCACCTGCAAGAAAGTTGTCTCCCAGAAGTATGTCAAACAAGCCCAGAGCCTACTTCTCCCGTATTCTTGCGCCGGGAGTTTTGTAAACAACAGAGAAGTTTGGATTCAGCTTCGCGCAGGAGTGCGAGGATTGCAGCTAAGAATGTGGCCAATTAAGACTGCTTCTCGTGAGAATCTTTGGGGAGTCTCACATCTGGTCTCAGAGTTAGCTTTCGGTTCTGATTCCCAGAGAACTGCTTCGGCGGGAAAGCTAGACTCTATTTAGGTGTTTTACCCGCGTAGTAACTTCGCGGAGTCAATTCGTCAGCCTTCGGAGCGAGTTGTGTCTGGACAGCGCGCTCCGATTCAAGCCTCGCTCCTGCTCAAGCCTTGCCTTGCTATCCAGCCTTCGCCTTGCTTCCCAGCCTTGTTTATCTACGGACTTTGCCTTGTTTCCCAGGATCAATCCTTGCCTTGTTCCACGGATTTATCAAGTTATTCCACGGACCTTGTTCTTGTTCTTAGTTACCTTGTTCCACGTTCAAGCCTTGTTTCAAGTATCAAGTTATTTCCTAGCCTCGCTCAAGTTTCATGGACTAAAGGACCTTGTCATCTCCCCTCACTTTGCTTGGCAAAGTGAGTGTTTCGGTTATTGGATTACAACTTTGGACCTTAATATTTCTTATTGGACATTGCTTTTTTGGACTAATTCTGACCTTTCCTGAAAGGTCTAATTCTGAACTATTTTCTACACTCGTTTTTATTAACTTTATATATTCCTTCAATAAAGATATTAGATAGATTCTGGCCTCTGTGTATGGTTATTGGTGCTCTGCAGCCTGGGTCGTGACAGTCTGCAACAAGTCTGCCTAAATCTATTCTTTGCAAAATTCACACTCCCCCCCCACAAATCTCAGAATATTTTTTTGCACAGGAAATAACACTTTCTTTTCTCTGTTTCCTGAACAGAAAATACATGTGCAAAGTTTGCACTAAAAAGTCACAGACTGTGAAAATTCTTATTATCTTAAGCTTCCCATTAGTCTCTTGACACTCAAGTGACACATTTTTCTACTATTTTTGAATATTTTCAAATATTCTTTCTATCTCAAATTCACATGTAGGAAGAGAAGAAAGGAGACAGAATGTGCAGACTTGCAGTTTGTTCACAATCAAACATTCTGAGCCAGAATGAACTACAGGCAAAGGGGAAATTAAAGAAAGCTGCCTTGAAAATAAAAATAAGATCAATTGTTTTTTTTATTCCAATATGGAATTCAAGCACAAATATACAGGAAAGGTAGAGAAGCTGGATGTCCATAAACAAAACAAGCCATAATAAGATCCTTCTGCTATGTTTGGTATCAATCAATGCAAAAGAAGGCATTTCTCTGCTTAACATTTCCATCTTCATTGTCAAAAGAAGGTAAGAAGATTTATAGACCTAAATTCAATGACACATTCCATCTAGAGTGAGCCCATGAAATGAAATGCTGACGTTAAGCCAAAATCCATATAAATTCAATCTATTCAATGGATCTGTTCTAGAGCGGAATATCATACAGATTTAGGGTCATTTAAAATGAAACATTTCAAACTGGATTAGAAATTATACACACTACAGCCTTTTAGTATAATCATTTCCCTGAATTAGTTACGCAATCATTCCTTAAATGATATGGTTTAAAATCATAACTGAATGTAACATTAGAACATATTAAAATCTATGTTCTGTGATCTTATATCACACAGTTTGGTATAAAGGAGAGCGAAAAGTTACTAATTCTCGGGGGGGGGGGGGGAAGGAAGAACGAGTGGAAATATATCACTAAATGTTGGATTTAGCCTTATCTTCTGTGGAAGCATAGAAATAGCTAGTGGGAGTACAGGCATGGTAACATAAATATGGTAGTACAATACATTCTAGATCTATAACTGTAACTTATGAACATTGATACTATGAAACATCAGAGGTATTGTTTCCATGTCATTGAGAAAGATGGTCTGAACAATACCAGGATTTGCTTGGAGGCCCTTAATTTGCAAGTAAATGATCTTTTCATTGTCCTTGTAGGTATGCAGAAAGAACCAGAGATGAATTTTCACAGCTGTTATCCTAACACACCAAGCATTCAGTTGAGGAAGTGGCATATAGGAAGGTAGAAGGATTTTGGAAATAAAGGTTTTGTTTAGCTATGTGCATGTTTCAATCAATGGGACATATGATTTTAAATCACTCCCCATTCAATTAATTGAACAATATAGCCCAATATCAAAGAGAGATTTTGTTTTATTTCATTAACAATCATATAGTGCTGATAACTTCAAGGTTGGACTTCTGTAATGCAGTTTACATTGGGCTACCTTTGTACCAAGTTCAGAAACTTAAATTAGTTCAAAATACCATAGCTTCTCGCTTCTCAGCCTTTTGGCTAAAATCAAGTGTAGCCAGACTAATTACAGGAACATCTAGGTACAATTAAAGACTGATCTCTTACAGCAGGCCTACCCAGTCAATTTTAATCTGTATTTCATCAGTGAATTTTAACTTGTATTTTAACTCTATGTATCTTGTATGTGTTTTACTAGAGTTTTATCACCTGTTTTAATGAGGGATAGATGGGTAAGAGGATGGTAATACTGTATTATTATTATTATTATTATTATTATTATTATTATTATTATTATTTTATTGTATGACACAGCAAACAAGATAGATATGCTGGATTTCGTTTCAAAAAATCACAAGTCGAACACTTCCCAAGTGTCTAGGACTGTGTGATGTATTTTCGGATGATACGTGCAGATCCCAGTAGGGTGGCCTTTTGATAGATTGTAATTTTGTCAAAGTCTATTGTTTCCAAATGCCGGCTGAGATCTTTTGCCACGGCACCCAGTGTGCCCATCACCACCGGGACCACCTGCACTGGTTTCAAGTTCAATCTTGAGGTCTTGATAGTTTTTTCTGTTGTTTTTCGTCAATGTGACTGTCACCTGGGATGGCAACATCAAGGATCCAAACCTTTTTCTTTTCCACAACTGTGATGTCTGGTGTGTTGTGTTCCAGAACTTTGTCAGTCTGGATTCGGAAGTCCTACAGTATCTTTGCATGCTCATTTTCCAATACTTTTGCAGGTTTGTGATCCCACCAGTTCTTTGCTGCTGGGAGGTGGTACTTGAGACATAAGTTCCAATGAATCATTTGGGCCACATAGTTGTGCCTCTGTTTGTAGTCTGTCTGTGCGATTTTCTTACAGCAGCTGAGGATATGATCAATGGTTTCGTCGGTTTCCTTGCACAGTCTGCATTTTGGGTCAACAGCTGATTTTTCGATCTTGGCCGTAATTGCATTTGTCCTGATGGCTTGCTCCTGGGCTGCAAGGATCAGGCCTTTTGTCTCCTTCTTCAGGGTCCCATTCGTGAGCCATAGCCAGGTCTTCTCCTTATCAGCTTTTCCTTCAATTTTGTCAAGGAACTTTCCATGCAATGTTTTGTTGTGCCAGCTGTCAGCTCTAGTTTGTAGTGCGGTTTTCTTGTATTGGTTTTTTGTCTGCTGTGCTTTGAGGAGTTTCTGATTTTTGACTTCAATCAAAGCAGGTTCTTCACTTTGCTTTACATATTCTGCCAGGGCATGTTCTTCTTCTTTGACTGCTTGTTTTACTTGTAAGAGTCCTCTGCCCCCTGATCTTCTAGGCAGATATAGCCGGTCAACATCACTGCGAGGGTGCAGTGAATGATGAATGGTCATGAGTTTTCTTGTTTTTCTGTCCAAGTTGTCCAGTTCCGCCTGTGTCCAATTTATAATGCCAGCAGTATATCTTATGACAGGTATGGCCCAGGTGTTTATGGCCTTGATGGTATTGCCTCCATTGAGCTTGCTTTTGAGAATTTTTCTGACCCTTTGTGTGTATTCTTTACTGACCACAGTCTTCACATGTTCATGCTTGATGTTGTCCAGCTGTAATATGCCCAGATATTTATAGGCCTCTGGCTGGTGACACTTTATTGTTTGGCCATTAGGCATATTTATGCCCTCACTTTCAATGATTTTTCCCTTCTTCAATGCCCGTGTCGAACATTTGTCCAAGCCAAACTCCATGCTGATATCAGTGCTAAAAATTCAGACAGTGTTAGTCAGAGACTGGATTTCAGTTTCCGTTTTCCCATACAGATTAAATGTATTTCCTTCAGAGCTGCTAAGAGGCAAACTGTCTGGAATTCCTTAACCCCAAAGACTATGCCCCTGTGAGGGAAATGAAGTAGAAACAATAGAACACATTTTATTGCAGTGCACAGTATCACACGGTGCAACGTAGTCAATTTTTATATCCAATGGTGTCCCGCATGCCCAGCCATCCCTCACAGGGGATTGTTAGATATCTTTAAGAGGACAAGTGCCACAGGGTGACCCTCATAGTGGCAAAATTCCTCACAATGGCAACAAGGCTGAGAAAGAAACTAACCTCGGATAGGGGTATTAATTGAAACCATGTATTTTAATCCTGGAAAATGTACTTCTCCTGACATTGGAGATTTTATTAACAACTGTTTGTTTATGGTGGGTCTACAGACTGTGATAAAACTGTATTATTATACAGAAATTCCCCCTTTCTTAATCAGAAAGCTTAAATTCACAGCTTTTATTCCAGTTGCGACTAAATATTTATAAAAGAAATACAATACTGAAAGGAATCCTTCTAATCATGAGGCTACAATTTCTAAAAACACACATGCCTTACAGCATGTTACTTACAGTCTCCTCAGTTATCTGCACAGAAGAGTGCTTCAATATTTTTATCAGCATAAGTCAAATATTTGCTTGTTTTCATAATTCATCATCAGACACAGGAGCAGTTGAGTGGGCAGGCAGATCAAGAGTATTTATTTCTCATAGCAATTCTGCCAAGGTTTTTTCTTTTTCTTCTAAGTTGCAGTCATTTCACCAAATATGTTTTATAAAAGATTAAGTCAGTTCCACAGCTATAAATACAACTGTATCCCAATTTGGCTTTTGGTATTAGTAACAAGCTGTGTACTATAAACAAATACTTACTGTACCATGGGAAATTGTAAGGAAACCATTTTTAACGGTGCACTTCCTCTTCTGCCACACTTTTCTGATTCTGGAATTTTTTTTCATAAAAAAGACAACAAAATAATATAAATTTGGTGTAACTTATAACAGAAGAAACTAACACCTTTCCCCTCTAACATAACAGTATTATACATACCCATCACTTTTCTTATAGAGGCTGCCATCTCTTTCAGTGCCATGCTCCTTGTTTCCCTGAGGTTGATGTAAACTATAGGTTGTACTTTGGCGGAGCTGAGAATCCTACAAACATTGAGAATTAGGTTTGATTACAGAACACTGTGCCCTGTGAACTCATCCACCTCTTTCTTCTGCTCCTACTATTAATAACCATAGAATTACATCTACAGCACATAAAATCAAACTATTTAAAATCCATGTTCTTTTAATGTTTTATGAATAAATGTTTACATCTCTTCAAATATAATATATCTCCCTTGTAAAGGTTTTCTTCACATACGATTCAGGACTGTATTGACTTGGATTATATGGTAGTGTAGACTAATGTAATCCTGTTCAAAGCAATTAATCTGCATTCTGAAACTATGGCAGTGTAGATCCAGTCTTAAGAGTGCTTTGCAGAAACTTTCTTCACACTTTGCAGCATTGTACCATGGAACTAAAATGAATTTAATTGTTATTGCTAACGTTAATGTACAAGATGTTCAACACGGGGAACATAAACAACAGTTTTATTGTGGTGTAAAACCTAAGTAAATAAAAACAAACTGGCACTTGTTGATTACATAAAGCAATCCCTCGTTGTCTTAGTCAATACATACCCTGTTTCCCCCTAAAATAAGACATCCCCAGAAAATAAGACCTAGTAGAGGTTTTGCTGAATTGCTAAATATAAGGCCTCCCCCAAAAGTAAGACCTAGCAAAGATTTTGTTTGGAAGCATGCCCGCCAAACAGAACACCAGAGCATGCAGGATCGATAAATGTATGTACCATAGATTGTTGTACATGGAAATAATGGTAGTAACAGGAAATTCTTGATAAGATTATGCTGGTTTGTGATGACAACTACTGTACAGTATATAATAAATGTTCTCTCTTTTTTTGTTCAACAATAAATGTGAATTCTTCTTCATGGAAAAATAAGACATCCCCTGAAAATAAGACCTAGCACATCTTTGGGAGCAAAAATTAATATAAGACACCGTTTTATTTTCGAGGAAACACGGTAGTAGAAACACATTTTTCAGCAACTACAGTATCTTCTTGTATATGTCTCTATTGGCATTGTACACATGTATCCTGAAGCTTTTGCCCACTTTTCTCAACAAAAGTGCTGCGGCTGTATCAGAACGAATGGGGATAGTTGCTGAAGAGTTACTTGCATGTCTTGCCATAGATGCTTAATTGGACTGAGATCTGGGCTTTGGCTGGGCTATCCTAAGACAATCAGGTTCTTGATTTTAAAGCATTCCAGTGTTACTTGGATTGTTGTCTTGATGCAAAGTTCATCTCAGCCCTCATCACAAGTCCCTTGCAGACTGCCAAGTCTGCCAAGGACTTTGTGAAAATAAAATTTTGCCTTTGGTTACTGGGATTTCCAGAGCTTCTAAGTAAGGCCCCCGCAGTTCACCTGGGCAAAGGAAGAAGCACATCTTAAAGCTTTAAAAGGTGCCTGGGTGTGACGGCATAGTTATTGATCTTTATGAAGCAGCTTGTGTGGATAAATGTTATAACAAACAATGGGTAATTCCAGAAATAAATGTATTTAACCTGAAACCAAGTTGGGCTGGAACTGTGCACAGGTGAGCTCCACTCCACTCTTTCTGTGACTTCTGGAAGCAGTGGATGGCATCAGATATTAACATGAGGCACAGCAAAAAATTATATTTATGCAGCAAACAAGACCAGTTTGTTTTTATTTACTTAATATATTTTATACCACAACAAAAACATTTTGCACCTCCACAATGGTGAGTATCTTGCATATATCAAGTAGTAATCACGTCAGTTTAATTCATTTCAATGTAACACAACAAAGCTTGACAAAAATCAAAAGTGAATACTTTTGAAAGGAATTGTATGGGAATAATTTTTGTGCTTCAGAGTTTAAATGATAAATATGGAGCAGAGGAAACATATATTGCAGGTACTCTACATACAAACAGATCTCTCACACATTTGTATAGACTGTAATACAAAACACAATGAAAGACCATGGGAGTCTTAAGCTGACAAAAACAAGCAACTGCATTTCAGTAAATAATGGGTTTTTGAAGAAGAGTCACAGAATACTCTAATTAGGATTCCAGAATATTCCAATCCATTTTCCTTTCCCTCATTTTTCCTGGAAAGTTTTATTTTGGTATGTGTCGGGGGGGGGGGGGGAGAGGGGTACTTCTGTAAACCTTGTGTTGTCCCACCCCAGTTCGCTGATATTTTCCTCTTGTGACTATTGGCTATATAAGCAGCAGCATGAAAAAGAATCAAAACCGCTATCTCTTATAATAATAGTTTTGTTTGCATTTAGTTCATCCAAGTAAAATATACATCCTTGTGAGTTGCCAATTACAATTGGGATAATCTGGCGAACTGTTTCTTTACACACAGAACCCCAGTTACTTGAAAAGCACATGACAACAATGTAATATACTGTTAAAATATTCAAAGGACTTACTCTCCTAGACTTCGGGTCACAAAAGGCAAGCGCATTTTAGGAAGAAGAGAAAATCAATTGCAGTGCAGAAAAGAAGCATATCAGAGAGCATCTCAGAGACATACAGCAACAAGCTATTTATATATTAGCATCCCAAAAGGACATAAATCTGAAAGCATGCTTTTCGGTGCTTATTTGAATAGTAACCATGGTACCACAGAACAGATTCTGGACTCAAATACTATTCATTTTCATCAACACTAGGCACCATTACATTTATACCTCCACAAAGACACACTTTTTGTCTCCCTACCTTCTTCTTCCCCCCTTTGATAAACACTAAGGATTTACGTTTAAGCTCGGTCATTTGAAAGCCATTTTGATGTGTTCCTTAATGGGACTATTACATACTGAAAAACTACTCAAAAGGGAGTAATAGTTACGTACCATTGCATAATAGTTGCTCCCCTCTTTTTCACAATAAAGGGGGGGGAGTACAACTATTAAGTGATGAAATATGTTAGATAAAGAGTTCAAAATGCTTTACGTCTTGCTTGTGGTCACCAGGTTGTCCCTCCAATTAGAAAAGAAAACAAGGGCCAGTTCCACCATCATGATTTATAGGATGTATTGCACAGACTTTTAAAGAATAGCTCTTTGATTTTCATTTGTTTGTATGTGCCATTTGTCTAATTGTCCAAAGCTGATACAGGACCTACCGCAGAGCATTTGTCCTTGAAAAACCAGTAAAACATCAACCTACAAAGAACTGTTTTTCACTTGTTCCATTTTCTGGGAAATTTTCCAAAAGCTATCACATATATGCAAAACGTGGTATTTTGACTCTCCCTTGATAATTGAAAAAACAGCAGTTGCAGAATCTGTACTAAAATGCTTCAGTGAGATAGAGACAGAGAAAAAGGGTGGGACAGAAAGCCTGGCAGAAAATCTGTTTTGTAATATAATTTCACCAAACGCTTATTCCTACAAAAGCACTATTTCATGCAGTCAATAAAATTGTAAATGTTTCCACAGAATCAGAAAAGTATGTTAAATCACCTTACATGCTCACCTCTTTCTGATCAACTTGAAGAGCAGATTTTAAAATATCCCTAAGTTGAATTAATTGCTTTCTTTCTTCATCCTGCACTTGCTTTATCTGGAATGGAGATATAACAAAATGCATGAGCGTGGACAGATGAAGAGGCAACACTGTTGTTCTCTTAAATAGTGTTAAGAAATCAGGGTTTCCTTACCAAGGGAAAGTGGAAATTTATTTACATCACTTTTACCCCGCCCCTCTCACTCATAGGAGGCCCAAGAGGAAGCTGCCGCCGTCGAGCTCATGGCTGCCTCTGCTTCCCCCTCCGCTGCCTCCTCCTCCTTCGCAACTTCCAGACGGCAGCTTCCTCCCGGGCCTCCTTGCAGCTCTGCACCCTCTTCTCCATGGAGCCTGCCCTGCCATCCGCCGCCTCTGAGCAGCTGGTGGGAGCCTTTGAGCTCCCCAAAGGTGAGAAATCTTCCATTGGAACTTCTTGGAACTTCCTTGGAGCCTGCCTCCCTCCCTCGAGGCACCTTCCCCCCGTGGCCTGACCAAGCCCCCACGCCTCGGATAATGTGACTCTTGGTTAACCGGAACTCTACTGTAATAATATCCCCTCTAACCTCTGCCACAGTCTAGTGCCCATTGGCTTTGCTCTATGATCTCTGTATGTTTAGCCAAACAATGAAATTGACCACTGTCTACTTGCATCTGATAAAGAGGTTGGTACAGTAGAGTCTCACTTATCCAACATAAATGGGCCGGCAGAATGTTGGATAAGCGAATATGTTGGATAATAAGGAGGGATTAAGGAAAAGCCTATTAAACATCAAATTAGGTTATGATTTTACAAATTAAGCACACAAAACATCATGTCATACAACAAATTTGACAGAAAAAGTAGTTCAATACGAAATAATGTTATGTAGTAATTACTGTATTTACGAATTTAGCACCAAAATATCACGATTTATTGAAAACATCGACTACAAAAATGCGTTGGATAATCCAGAATGTTGGATAAACGAGTGTTGGATAAGTGAGACTCTACTGTAATATAAAATTCTAACAAGTGAGGTCAACTTTGGGGGTGGTGGTGTAATTTCACTAAAATTAAGTGAAACCTGCTGGGATTAGGAGAACTTGGCTCACCAGCATCAAGAGCAGTGCAAATATTGGTGCACTGTTCTATGACAAGAGGCAGGCCTTCAATAATACAATGGCAAAACAGTGACACTGAATAAGAACGGTTAGGTCCTTTCTACACTGCCATATAATCCAGATTATCAAAGCAGATAATCCACATTATCTACTTTGAATTTATATAAATTTACACAACCATATAATCCAGTTCAAAGCAGTTAATTTGAATTTTATGTGGCGGTGCAGAAGAGGCCTTAGACAACAGAAAATATTACTTTAGGACTCTTTTGAATTAGCTCACAGTTTCCTCTTTTATAGGTCCCTTCTTCCATTTTCAGAAGAACTAAATAGCTAATACAACAGATATCTGGCAACTCACTGTGTGTAGGTCTGTAGAGAGCTTCTCTATTGAAGGTTTGAGACTTTCGACTGCTTTCAGACCATCCTGAAAGAAGCTTTGGGAGAATAAAAAACTTATAGAAAAAAAAGCAAATTGTGCAAATTAATTTACACTGACTGAAATTTTTTAATGTCAGAGACTTGAAAATGTTGCTCAGTGGTACATGTTGCAATGTTAAAATCTATTTTTAAAAATTATCACAAATACTTTTCTAAACCACTTCCACAATGTAGAATCTCTTTTTTTGTAAAGACAGGTAACATTCAACAGTTTTGATGTGAAGACAACTGCCAAAAATACCTCTTTTTAGATTCCACAGACTGAACTTGAGGTGCTTCTACACCGTAGAATTAATGCAGTTGGACACCACTTTAACTGTCATGGCTCAATACTATGGAATCCTAGGAGTTGTCATTTAATGAGGTACCAGCACTCTTTGGCAGAGAAGGCCAAAGGTATTGTGAAAGTACAATACCCATGAGTCTAAAGCAGTGGTTCTCAACCTGTGGGTCCCCAGATGTTTTGGCCTACAACTCCCAGAAATCCCAGCCAGCTTACCAACTGTTAGGATTTCTGGGAGTTGAAAGCCAAAACATCTGGGGACCCACAGGTTGAGAACCACTGGTCTATAGCACTGAAGCATGGCAGCTGGTGTCAAACTGCATTCATTCTACACTGTAGATACACTCCCAGACTAAGGTGATTACCAACTAATATTTTCATACTGTTAGAGCAATAGTTAATCCAACCTTTGCCTCTATTTTATCACATGACATTGTGGATCTCCAAGTGTACTGTAGATTCATTGGGAATTTGGGAAGGGGAATAATCCATTAATGACTCCTTTGCAGCTAGTTGTCAATAATGACCTTAAATGCAAATGCCTCAGTTTGTTTCATTGTCAGGATGACTGGATACTGGCCAAGGTGTGATCTGCTTGGCCTTTCCTTGGGACCCCCAAGGAAATCTCCAGCAGGATAATCTCAAATGTTTTCCAATGCTTGGGGGGGGGGGGGGAGACTTCCCAGGAGAATAGTTGTGTTTCCTGATCTGCTTTCTATGCTCTGTGCTCATGAAACTCTTTTTTAGATGTTTAACTTAAAGCATAAGTGTGATGAGATTGAAATGAGTTGAAATCTGTTGTATAGAAGTGTGGGGTTGTTTGTTTTTTTTGAACAGGGTAAACTGAAACAACTGTCTATTGCAGTAATTCCCAACCTTTGGGCCTCCAGGTGTTTTGGACTTCAACTCCCAGAAACTTCAGTCAGTTTACCAGTTGTTAGGAACTGTGGGAACTGAAGTCCAAAATACCTGGAGGCCCAAAGGTTGGGAAGCACTGGTCTAGTGTGATAACCATATTTGTTTTTCATAGGAATAATGCATAAAAAGCAGCAGTGGATGGCAGGATACATTTTTCTTCATGTTTTGTCTCTCACAATGAAAAATCTGGGCAGTGGTGGGCAAGTTATAATGACATCATGAGGCAATTGCATTATTGCAGCTTTTAAAAAAATATATAAAGTTTAACTAGGAAAGCAAACAAGACAATGATAACGGCATTAGCGCAGATGAAAAACCTGTGGAAGCTCCACTATTAAAGTGCAAATGCCTGAGGGCAGAGGGTTGTTTTTTCTCGTTCCTTCTAGTAAAGCACCATGTACAGTGATGGTGCTGTATAAATAAATGATGATGACAATACAATGAGGATGCAATACAATAGCATCAAAAATCAGTTATGGTCATATGTGCATGTGAAGCGTATTTTGAACAGAACAATCTTCTATAGCAGTGTGGGGTGATGACTCAAGGCAATGCCAAGAGTAGAACCAATGAAACCAGTGGTAAAAGTCCATAAAGACTAAGTTGATTTCACACGTCTGTCATTAGTATGACTGAATTTGGATTTCCTATGAAGAGATTTTTATGACAACAATGTTCAAAATTAGAAGTACAACAACTCTAATCCCAGAATTACACCCTTAAGTCTCAAAAAATCTGATATTCTGAGAAAAAGATATGATTTGAGACATTTTGCTGCAATATTTGTTCTAAAGCTATTCTGCACCCACTTTTCATTTGAACACGGGGATCAGAAATTGAAAGATTAACCAATTCCCAAAGCTTAAAAAAGAGAAAAAGGGATTGGTATCGCGTGCAGTACAGCTTACATGTGAAGACAGAAGCATTCAGTCCTACATAAAATAAAAAAATATAGTTCATGACATCATGATGCAGTTGTTGGCTAAGATTCAAAACAGTCATTTTCACTACTGCAGTCCCCTCATCCAACAAAGAAAAACTGCCAGAACGAGCTACAATAATCAGAGGTATAAGGGCATCTATTTATATAAATTGATATAATTTTTGGAAGTGGATTTAGACTCTGTCTTGGATCACAGTCATACTGAGTGCAACACCCCCTAACCTTCTTACAATCTCAGGCAAACAAAAATTAACTTCAAACACTGCATTTTATTGTCTACTCTGTTATGCTGGTTCATTTGCATGAAAGTCACTATTGATCCAAACTCTCTGTAAGAACAGCAAAACCTGGCTCATGCTACATGCGCTGCATATTGTAGGAATCAAAGGGAATCAAAAGAATCAGTGTTTCAAGCTTGAACACAGAACAGCAGTTCCTTCAACAGTCAAGAGCTCTCAACTTAGGCAGAATTAAGCAAGGGCTTTCAATTCACTTCTGTGCTGGGGCCAGCTCCAATTGGCAAGCCCTCTGAGAGTGAAATAAAGGGAAGCCCGTATTTATTTCATAGCTCCATGTGTACAAACACATCTCAGGGGAGTCCTGAGTGGTCAGGTTATTTTATCTTGCATGTGCAGACTTGCTGCAGTAGAATCAAAACACAGAGACATCACCGAGCACATCAACCCTAGAGAACAATATTTATATCCTTGGTCCTGCATGGAGTGCAGATAGTTTATAACCTTATGGTCAAAATGTGGTCCAGGGACTCCATGTGGCTTCAAGGCTTAATCTCTCCTCAATCTTAACCTTTTTTTTCTGATATACAAAAGTGAATATATTGTCTTTTCTGGTAGCCTCCAGCAGTGGTAATCCACTTTTTAAACTGGCTGCAGCTTCACACACCCTCCATTGTATAAAATGTTTAAAATACCTTAGTTTTTAAAAATTTTACCTTTGTTTTCTCAAACTAAGGGCCCTTCCACACTGCCCCTATATCCCAGGATCTGATCCCAGATTACCTGTTTATCCCAGGTTACCTGACAGTGGGAACTCATATATTACAGTTTAAAGTAGATCATCTGGAATCAGATCCTGGGACAAAGGGCCGTGTGGAAGGGCCCTAAGAATGGACTTCTTCCTACTCTTGACTTTTAGGGGTTTTTTTACACTCTGTTGCATCTAGAGCAGGGGTAGGCAAGGACCATTTTTGTGCTCACAGGGAATGCATTTTAGAGTTTGAGAACATTTTCAACATGTTTTGCCCTACCTCTCTTCCAGCCCATTTTAGCCTTTAAAAAGCCTTTAAAAAAGGAATTGACTACAAAAATTAAGTGAAACTTGCTAGGACTAGGAAGCAGGAGCATTGGACTCACCAGCATCTGGAGCAGTGATGATATTGGTGCACTGCTGTGACAAGATTCCTTGTTATGTCAAGTTATTAAAAAAATAATCTTTTCCTAGGCCTACAACAGTCAAGGGGAAATGACAAACATACAACCCATAGAGCACCATTTGGGGATGTTCAGGGGAAAGGGCCAGGCTGTGTTGCAGCTGGTTAGTAGCTAGCTGCAATAAATCACTACTGACAAAGAGGTCATGAGTTTGAAGCCAGCCCGCATCGGATTGAGCGCCCGACCATTAAAAATAGCCCAGCTCATTGCTGGCCTAAGCAACCCAAAAGATAGTTGCATCTATCAAGTAGGAAAATTTAGGTACCGCTTTTGCATGGAGAGTAATGTAACTAATTTACAACACCATAAAAATTGTCCAGCAACATGCAGAAAAGGAATGAGGAAGCAATCCATCAAGGACTCGGTGTCACAGTGGATGATGAAGCAGCATCTCCCCCTGTGGCTGGAATGAAGCATACCCTCATGAAGCCTGGAAGCTGGAAAATGTTAAATTGCCTTTGTGTCTTCATCACTGTCTGTATGTCTAATGGTACTGAATGTTTGCCATGTACATTGTGATCCGCCCTAAGTCCCCTTTGGGGCAAGAAGAGAAGAATATAAATACTGTAAATAATAAATAAATAAATAAATAAATAAATAAATAAATAATGCTTTTGTAAAGAGAACAATGTGGGGCTCTGATCCTCCAAATCTCCTGGGGATCTAATACAGCTCCCCTAGCCTCCAGAATCTGACCGCCTCTCTTTCAGATCTACAGAGTTTCTAGGGTAGAAAATAGAACTTTGGAGCTGCTGCAATGAACCATCCCTGCTTTATACCTTCTTTGGGAATCTCAGCTTTCATTGATAAAGAAAAGATTCAAGCACCGGTAGATCATCTTTGCAGCTCCATACAACCAAGAACCAATACAATGCTCAGTACTCAAAAAGGGTTCCTAGCTCTAACATGCTAATTCTTCATAATCTGCACCATCATCATCATCTAGTACCTTTGGGAGTCAAGAGTTCTTAGATTTTAAAAAGAGCAATACAGCTAAAAGCATACAAAAATTGAACACTAAAGTGCAACCAGACCATTCAAAGCATTGAAAAAAAAATCAAACCTACACTTAAAAGGATAAAATGCAATTAAAAATATGAAAAGATTTTTAGAAATCCACATACAGAAATCACTCTTGCAGCTCAGCAAGAGTTTAACTACCAGAAATCCCTTATGGAACAAAAACTTTGTATGCTATTAGCTATATTGTATGCTATTATCTGTATTGGAAGGAGATGTTCTGGTGTGATCTTGAATTCAGCAAAGTGAATGGCTAATTTTCTGAATACCGGTAAATGAATACAAGAGGGGAGTATTATAAAGTCAAGCTATCTGCTGTGCTTTTGCATGCAAAAACACAGAGGAAGCTGGCAGATGAGGTGTTTCTTTGTTTTATGTCTGAGCAAATGTCTCCTGAAGTATTCAAAACAGAGATCAATTTGGGAAATAAGCTTCTTCCTCCCACTCCACACCATGCAAACCACTAATGATCATTAGCATGTTATATGGAATCAGTTTCTTTCCACAATGTTACAAACATAACTATATTATCTGGCTGCTCAGGTAAAAACTAGGTACTGTAAAAGGTTAGAAATTTCAGTTTAAAATCTGACCCAAAAAAACATGGTTCGACTTATCCACAGATAAGTTTTATTCTTATCTTATTATAAAAACTTATTGAAAATAAAGGAATAATCTTCTCTGAGTAGAGTGGAGAAGGGCAAGAGCATAGTCTGTCCCAGGAGAAGCTAACAGAAACACTAACCTCAACTACTATCTCAATTGCAATGCCACTTCTGTCCCGTTTTTGATTGGCAGGGAAATGGCAGGCAGAGGGCCACACTGGTGCTGCCCCTCCTCAATGAATGACCCTCTACTTAAATGGGATAAAGGTAGTACACCTTTATACTACAGGTCAGTAGCTTGTAGTTTTCAGATTTTTCCCCAAAGTTACTAAAAACTATTTGAGTTGCTGTTAAGAACCAGGGAAGCAAAGAACTGCTTTTTAAAAACAGAATGCGACTACCAGTGAGGAAGGAACTCAGAGATATGACTTTAATCACTTACCTTTTAGTATCTTTTCAACCCCTGTCAATCCCACCCCTTCCTTAGTATTAATTTAGTGATTAAAATTAAGACATCTCTCCTTATTTCTTTCTGAGCTCAACAGCCTGGTTCTTCCTTTTCTGTAAATCCTAACTATGTATTGGGGGTGGGGGGAGAGACCTTGTGTTTGTCACAGGACTCATTCTGCAAAATATGAAAGCAGCTTGTAGTTCATCCTTTTTGCAGTGTAATTACTAATCATGCCAAATAGCCATGTGGAAATTATGAATGATAATGCCTTGTGGGAGCCCCTGGTGGCACAGTGTGTTAAAGCGCTGAGCTGCTGAACTTGCGGACCAAAAGGTCACAGGTTCGAATCCGGGGAGTGGAGTGAGTGCCTGCTGTTAGCCCCAGCTTCTGCCAATCTAACAGTTCGAAAACATGCAAATGTGAGTAGATCAATAGGCACCGCTCCGGCGGGAATGTAACAGCGCTCCTTGCAGTCATGCCAGCCACATGACCTTGGAGGTGTCTATGGACAACACTGGCTCTTCGGCTTAGAAATGGAGATGAGCACCAGCCCCCAGAGTGGGACACAACTTGACTTAATGTCAGGGGAAAACCTTTACCTTAATTCCTTGTATTATCTCAGTCTGACACTTAATTTCATTTGAAATAATACATTAACAAGACAATGAATGACCTTTAAACTATTCAACCCTGTGTAAAAACAGCAATGAAATGGACATGTGGCTAACATAGATTTGTATAAATAATTTTTAAAAAACATTATTAACAGTTCACATTTAATCATACTGTAAAACGTACTTGCATTGTGCGTGGAAATACTTGATCAGGTTTTGAAGCAAGTCAACTCCCTTTTTAATCTTGATTTCATTCACTTTTAACAGGTACTGCCAAGGTAATAACACGAAATGAATATTAACTGTTGTTTTAGCATATGATTTGCATAGTGGCAGTTAAATGACTCTATATACAATTTTAAGAATCTGAGTAATGTCATCAAGTGGGATGGCATTGCCCATGGTGAAATATGTATTGAGGAAGTTTCTTCAGTCATCCAACAAAACCAAATTAAACAACAAGCCATGATCCAAGGGACTTATCCTGCACACTCAAAGCTATATTAACAAGGGCTTCCTTCTTACATATTGAAAAATGCACAAAGAATGCACAAAATGTTTCCAAACATTTTGAGATGCAGCACAGGCGTTTCTCGTAGCTATAATTTCCAGCTAGAAATATTTTCCAAGACTGAACAAAAAGAGAGTACAACGTTTTAGCCTGAGATCTAAGCATACAGTACTTTAAAACTGAACATAAAGTTTGCATCTAAGTGAATGGGTTTAAGGCTGGCATTCCCCTCCACCAGGGATGTGGATGTTTAAACATAAGTAAGAAGGAACTACATTGGTGGTGCTGTTCAGTCCTGGTTTAAATATCAAAATATTGATTACAGCTCCGCAAAACTAGCTAAATGTATCAGAGACAACATCCTTGGTAGAGGAGGCACATATTAATTGACTCAGCAAGCAAACCATTGTGAGCCAGCTATGCATATATTAAGCAAAAACTTGCCTAAGCACTTGATATGATTCATGTTTGTTCATGTAAATAAAGCTGTGCACCATCTGCTTTTTGTTAAATTTTAAAATCTGGATTAAAAAAACCATGACTACCTACTATCTATGACTTATAATGAACCTCCCCAATAAACACACATGCAACAACAAATTTTCTTTTTTTCTATCACAGCATACAAGGCACTGTCCCTCTGCAGAGCAGTTTAAGACTGAATAGTTATTTATCTTTTCATTATTTTAAGAAATGAGACACTAAAACAAAAGAAACAGAATAAAATTAAACCTGCAAGTTAGATTGTAAATACACATGCATAAACTACAACACATCTTTTGTTTTATTATGCATCACTGAAAATTTCCTGACTTTACTATTGAAAATTCCTATCAATAGACACTTGATCACACAGCAGAACAAGTGTCCACTGCCAAATATTAAAATACCCTGTCACACTGGATTAGTTCAGATGATCACTAAATCATGGACTAGAGTGGCACTCGCCAATCTACTATCCTCCAGATTTTTGGACTGCCATCCCATTGACCCAGTTCATTAGCCATATGGTTGTAGTCCAAGACTTTAGGAGGATATCTGATTCAGGAAAGTTGGCTTGAAGAAATTGCCATGGGATTATGCACAATCTCATCCTTGTTGGTTCAATTTTTGGGTTGCACTAACTACAGTTTGCTGTGATATACAAATTGAAAAACCATGATTAGTTGTTGTTGTTGTGTGGCTCTCCATACTTTTCAACTAATGGTGAACCTAAGGCAAATCCTAGAAAAATTTGTTCAGAGAGGATTCAGAGAGTATAAGATGGTAAGCTTTCACCATTCCATTTATAGACACTAACTACAATAGAAGTCAAATCTTTGTTGTTGTTAACTGTCATCAAGTCGACTTCAACCTCTGGACGCTCTATGAATGAGAGACCTCCAATGCCCCTTCTACACTGCCCTATATCCCAGCATCTGATCCCAGATTATCTGCTTTGAATTGAATTATATGAATCTACACTGCCAGATAACCTGAGATAAACAAATAATCTGGGATCAGATCCTGGAATACAGGACAGTATAGATTCAGCCCAAGTCATCCTATCAACAGCTTTCAGGTCTTCATTCTCAAGGCCATGGCTTCCTTGATTGAGTCAGCCCAACTAGAAGGCAGTCTTCCTCTTTCCTTTCTACCTTATCAAGCCTTATTGCCTTTTCTAGTGAGTTGTATTTTCTTAGGGCGATTTTCTTTTGAAATTCATTTGTGGACCATTATCCAATGTATGCTTGCAAAATGATCCCTAGTGTCTTTCCAGAACTCAACTTGGACTCTTGGCATTTCTCAATCCATATTCTTCTAGAGAAAGAGACTCAGAAAGTGGTGGAGAATCCTTCTCTTAGTTTTTTTTTTTTAAGCAAAGGCTGCATGGCCACCTGTCGAGTGTTTCAAGTGTGTTCCTGCATGACAGGAGTTTGGACTGGATAGCCCTTGGAGTTTCTTCCAACTCTAGGATTCTGTGATTCTATATATTATGAAAGTCTCTGTTGTAGAATTTTGAACCTTATTTTACTTTCATGGGAAATAAATGCAATGGTCTGAATATGAGGAGTATTTTTCAGGCCTCATAAGGCAGCAGGGTAGTTCAGAGGGCTGAAGTGGATAGGCTGTGTAGCAAACAATGCTTTGTCCTTAAACAGTAGCAAATCATCCAGAAGTACAGAAGGTACAACTGGAAAACTGCTGCCGTTGCTCTCATCTAACCAGCATCTGTGGCCTATGGCAGTCACTCTTTGTCTCTAATTATATGGCAGTATCTGCCCAAACTAATTTCGATACATGGCACCAAACATCAGTTTGCCTGATTCAGACACTGCAGCAAACCATGATTAGAGCTGTTCAGAAATGAGTGGCAAAACTTTTGTCCCATATATGAATAGAGAATGGGGCAAAATGATGTTTGTTTAAAACTAAAATCAATGCACTAAAATGGTTATGGGAGAAAACCGGTAGGCAGCATTCTAGTTATCGTGCTTCAGGGCACCAGCAATCTCTCTCCAACAGCTGGCAAATGTTCTTACTTAAACAAGTAAATTGAGATTTTCATCTCTCAATACTGTGGCAGATGGTAACTTGAATGGGCACAGGAGACAATCTTTTAAGCTGACGATGGGATGGCTGCATAAAGGCCCTGCCTTTGTTTGTTTATAATTTGCACATAATAGTCTATATGGTCAGTCTGCCAATTTATCACTGACAAATATATCAAGCAATTGTGTCTTTTCTGAAATTGGAACTAACGATTGGTCCTTTGACCAAGAATTTCACAGAAAGCTCACATTACAATATAAAGTATGGGTGTTAGTACAGAATTAACTAAGCAACACGTTCACTCTTACCTCACACATTTGTAGCTGAAAGAACCTCCGCTCTTTTTCCATCTCTTCAGCTATTTCAGCCCCACTTATTTCTGTCCGGATCATTCCATGTAATTTTGCATGTTCTTTTTTCTCTTTCTCTATTTTTGTCCTGTGTGAAAGAGAACCAACGAAACTATGAGGTCATCCTAAATCTTTTCCTCCAACTGTTTTTGCGTGTTTAAGAGTCGTGCTAAACATTTTCGTTCAAACTACAACCCACTAATGGAGCTCTCGGTGGCGCATTGGGTTAAACCCTTGTGCCAGCAGGACTGCTGATCAAATGGTCGGCAGTTCGAATCCAGGGAGCAGGGTGAGCTCCTGTCTGTCAGCTCCAGCTTCTCATGCAGGGACATGAGAGAAGCCTCCCACAGGATGGTAAAATATCCGGGCATCCCCTGGGCAACATCCTTGCAAATGGCCAACTCTCTCACATCAGAAGCAACTTGCAGAAGTCGCTCCTGGTACACAGAAAAAATCTGACTAATTTCACTGAGGATTACATTTTCAACTAAAATAGTCCTAACTAAAATTAATCCAAAGAGTTTTCAGATATACTAGATGAGAGGTGGCCCATTTTTCTCTTCTGGGAGAGGCAAAAGCCCTACATTTTAGACTCCGCTAAGAGCAAAAACAGAATGGCCTGTACCGCATGTGTGGTCCTGCTCTACCATAATAACATTAGCATCACCTAACAGATTTTCACACATACACCTTTTACAAAATTAATTCACTCCTTGGATAGGAGCCAAGGAATACATTATCTGAACGAAGGGCATTGGTAATGGACTTTTTCTTCCAAGCACATGATCTAGCAACACAATAACAAAATATACAAGCTACACAGAGAATGTATTTCCTAATATTCCTAATATTTTTTCATTCTCACTTGACTAATATGGAGTTACTGGAATACGTACTCCTTTTCCTATATTCCACTAATTCTGTATTAATCAAGTACAGAATGTTTTCACTAAGTTGTTTCACAGTCCTCAGGAAGTAATGGAAGGTTTCTCATGGCAAAGAATACCATGAGAAATATTTCATTATTTCATCTATTGATCATGCCTTATACTTTTTGAAAATCAAACTGAGAACTCAGGCAGCTCATGGCCACACTAATATGAGGAGATAAGGCCTTTCAGATACTCTGGACCAATATGAGATGACTTCAGGCATATTCCTTCATCATACAATGCATCCAGAATGGAATAGTGAAAACCAAGGTCAATTAGTGATGATATGAACTGGCCTTTGAAAGATGTATTTCTAAAAGGAGAAAACTGAGAGTTTTTAATGACTGGTAAAAGTAACTAATTATTTTCACTCATCTTTCAGGATTGAAATTGGTGCCTGAGGGCTAACAGGACACATTTGTAGGCATCTAAATATTACTCTCATACAACTTTGCCTTCCTGTAGCAACTATGCAATCCTGCCACTAACTAAATGAATGGCTTACAGGCAAATTCCTTGCACCTCACCTCTCCCTTAAATGGAAGAAGCACTTACTTTGTTAGTAGAAGCCAGAAGGAACAATACAATAATCACAGAATATTGTTATTCAATTCACAGATCATGTCTGCACAGGAACTTCCTGTGGTTCTAAGTGAACACTACAAAAATCTATGGCTAGGATCCATCTCCTCCCCCCTTCAAATATTTGCACTGAAGAAAAATTTCATTAGCTTCACCTTATGCAAGGCATTCATTATAGCACATCATAAGAACAAAGTTGAAGGAACAAAAGAATTCCACGATAATATTGTGCTCTGTGCCATAATCTCTGCCGCTCTCACCAGGCTGGCCAGTGGATCCACTGTGAATCTATTCTAGATTCTGTTGCTGTTCCTCCTGCAGATGATGTGCATGCCAACAAGAGCCCAGCACCAGTTGAGCTCTCATTCAACTCAGAGTAGCTGTGAGATGAGATGTGGTAGAATCCATTAATGTCCTTGTTACCTTGCGTGTCCCAGGAAACATACAGATCCACATGGACCAGCTATATGAAGTCAATAATAAGCTTGGAAAGTATAGATGAAATCCTAAAAACCTGGTCTATGTTGCTGATGTGCCTTCAAGTTGTTCTTTTGGTAACCCTAATACGAATCCTCAACAGGGTTTTCTTGGTAAGATTTCTTCAGAGGCATTTTGCCTTTGCCTTCCTATGAGACAGAGAGAGTGTGGCTTGCCCATGGTCACCAGTGGATTTCTATGATCAAGAAGAAATTTGAACCATCATCTCCCACCAGAATCCTAGTCCAACACTGTCTCTCATACCTATCATGCACTCAAAGGCCTAATTTATATGTCTAAACAAGAAGCCCCGGTGGCGAAGTGTGTTAAAGCACTGAGCTGCCGAACTTGCAGATCGAAAGATCCCAGGTTCAAACCCTGGGAGCGGCAGGAGCGGCCGCTGTTAGCTCCAGCCTCTGCCAACCTAGCAGTTCAAAAACATGCCAATGTGAGTAGATCAATAGGTACAGCTCCAGCGGGAAGGTAACGGCGCTCCATGCAGTCATGCCAGCCACATGACCTTGGAGGTGTATACGGACAATGCCAGCTCTTCGGCTTAGAAATGGAGATGAGCACCAACCCCCAGAGTCAGACATGACTGGACTTAACATCAGGGGAAACCTTTACCTTTTAAACAAGAATAAGATAATGAATTTTATGGAAGATTGGTAAATCAATACTTGGTAAGTTCCACTGATTCAACAAACCTACTCTAGTTGGGATTAAGAATTCTGCATGTACATTTGGTGCCAATCCAAAGCACTGTTGTATTGGAGCAGTTCCAGGCTCACCAGATCTGTTTAAATGCTCTGTATTTGAGCTGTGACAGTGGTCCAGATTGTCCAGTCAGGTTGAATCCAGTTGGACAGTGACCCTTACTTGGACTGTTGTCTCTACAGCTGCGGTAGTTGTTATTGTGCTCCACAGAGTTCCCAGCCATTCACTGAGCACCTTTGCTGTCATCAGCAAAGATGCCTATATGACCAGAGAAAAGGGGGTGGAGGTGGGGAGGCAGCAGGGAGGATGTGAACCCAATTCACTTGTGGAGTGCAGGGAGGAGTGAACAGCAGCACCTGGCTGTGTGGATAGTAAATCAGTTCTAATTTGTTCAAATTACCCTAATGCAGTTTTATCCTAGAGGTCCCTGGACACAGGCAATGTCTGATCAAAACCAGGGTATAGATAAGCCCTAAATGTTGATTCACTAAGTTCCCATTGATTGAGTAGACCTACTGTAGCTGGGACTAACAACATAATTTAAGTCTAAATTTCCACTTGCATAATTATTTTACCAGCTTTACACAGCATTCTCTGTCAGAGCCTACTTTCCTTGAATGAAACATACCCCCTCCCCCAGCAACCCAGAGCACAGCTGTCATCCCTTCCTCTTCCTGAGCCAACTGGCAGGGTGAATGGAAGGCAGAAGGCTGTGTTGGGTTGACGGCTTCCAAGCCTTACTAAATAAGCTGCCCTGGCTACCCAAAGGTCACTGTCAACACTGTAGACAGTCTGTGTTTCAACACGGGTGACAGCACACCAGAGTACAAAGCAGGAAGGCTGAAACCGACAGAGTGTAATTAGGTTATTGGGAAGGTATTTTAATTTTGCATATCGATTCTTGAACACTATTGCCAAATACAATTCCTAAACAAGACAGTGAAGCACTTCCTAAAAATATTGCATTTTGTATCTTAAATGGTTTGTATATAGCAACGTAATATGCATAGAAGATTCTCAGTGAAGTACAAAAGTTAATAGCATGCCTGTACATGAAAGAAAAATGAGAGTGAGCAATGCTTTTGCTTGACACCCCAGTTCTGTACCTGATGCAATTTTCATAGATACCTATAACTTCAGGTTTATGAAAAAAAGCATACTGCACAGGCTAAAGCAGTGGTTCCCAACCTTTGGGCCTCCAGGTGTTTTGGACTTCAGCTCCCACAATTCCTAACTGCTGGTAAGATGGCTGGGATTTCTGGAAGTTGAAGTCCAAAACACCTGGAGGCTCAAAGGTTGGGAACCACTGGGCTAAAGAAGAGAGTACTGAGAAAGTTTTGTTTTTCAGGGAATGTAGACTACATGCATTCCTTTCCTTGACTCTCTTATAAACTTCTACAGAGACAGACATAATGAGTCAGATTAATTACGCATTCTGTTTGTTATTACCTCCATAACAAGGGCCCAATTTGGAAGGTCAGACAGTTTTAATAAGACTGATAAAGCAATGTATTAGAGAACACAGTACAAGACCAACTTATTTCCTCTACATTTGCATTTTAGTAATAATACCAAGCCAGTTTGTAACCAGTTATAAATAGTTTTGCAAATGTGGTTACAACTTGGGTTTTACATCAGCACAGATGTAACGCCAACCACAGTTATCTCTGAAACAGAAACAGGGTAAAGAATGTCGATGGAGGGAGTGGGGAAATGCACAAGCCAGCAAAGTGCAACTGAGCATGAAAGCCTTGGAAACTAGGCGACATCTGTAGAAGGATAAATAACTTGTTTCCTGAAAATGAGATGCCAAAAGAGCCTTGGAAACTAGAGGACATCTGTTATAGGATAAATAACTTGTTTCCTGAAAACAAGATGCCAACAGTGACAAGAGTGCTGAAACTTGGCAGAGGTTTTCTCCTGTGGAAAAGGGCACAGCATTTTTGTCTCTCTGTATGTACCTTCTTGTCACCTACTGACTAATGACCCAATGAGGTTCATAGGGTTTTTAAAGGAAAAACACTCAGCAGTGGTTGGCCATTGCTTTTCTCTGAAATACAGCCCACAGCACTGAGTATTTATTGGAGGTTCCTCCATCCAAGTACTAACCAGGCCTCCCCTGGCTTAGACAGGACATAGTGTCTTCAACATCTATCAATTTTATAATTGATGGCTACAGTCCAAAGCTACTGAACTAAAGGATTAGATGTATTGCTTATTTGGATTAAAGAATACAGCATCTTTATAGTTGTATTCCAAGGGCTAAAGCAAACTAATAAATAATTATTTATTAAACACAGCATTGCCCAAACATGAATCAAGGAACATGAAAGACACTGCAGACTAATCCAACCAGAAAAGTCAACCATAGCAGAGCATCTGATGAACCAACCTGGACACAGCATATTATTTGACAACACAAAAATATTGGACCACTCTAACAATCACCATGTCAGACTATACAGAGATGCCACTGAAATCCACAAGCATGTGGACAATTTCAACAGAAAGGAGGAAACCATGAAAATGAACAAAATCTGGCTACCACTATTTTTAAAAATTCTAAAATCAGGACAGGAAATAAAGAACAACATTCTGAAAATGGGAATTCCAGACATGCAATAACCAGAGCCAGCTAACACTTCCCAACAAGGGATTCCCCCAGACAGGAATCAGCCAGGCCTTGAAGCTGCAAGGCCTTTCAATGCTAATCAAGGCGATTACTTATAACATTCACACTTGCCTCCAACATACAAGAGTTCTTTCTCCCGCCTTGGAGCTTTTACAGTTTCCAATATATCCCACCTCTGAGGATGCCGGCCATAGATGTGGGTGAAACGTCAGGACAGAATGCTTCTGGAATATGGTCACACAGCCTGGAAAACTCACAGCAACCCACTAATAAAGAATTGATGCTAAGAGAAAATTTGGAGCCATTCTGATACCATCAGTTTTCAATACAGAGGTACATTTTTCTCCTTTCTGGAAACTGAGTACTTAAACATGTAAATGACACACTCAAATTATAAATTATAATTTATCATTATAATTATGATAATTATTTGTTTTACATATGCATGTCTGCTACATTCTTTGAGCTCATCATTCAAGATTAACACAGAAATTTTCAGCTCTGTCTATTCAACTTGGAAATGCATATTCTGCTAAGTTTATACAACCTTCCCTACTGCAAGCAAATACAACTCTAGACATTCTAGCACGTGACTCTATTCAGGAAAAACCTTCTATTATGCGCGGCACAGAAAGCCTGAAGAATTCAAGGATTCAGGCTCCTGTACTGGAAAGGTATATAACTGGCATTCTGCTCAGACTGCAGTGAAAGCTGTACCGACTCCTCTGGGAATGCAGGGGACCACACTGGCCCTTCAATCCACCATATTTCTTCCAAAAGAGCCAGTTTCAGCTTCTGCACAGCCTATTTAAGTTTCAGGTGAGGGGAACTACTCTCTTGGGTCTAAAGCAGATCAGGGAGGAAAAATGAGACAAAATGGTCAATGCATACCCCATAGGCACCACAAGCTCTTTTGGAGCAAATAATATTTTCCAAAGTGTCAGGGAGGTGAGAGTATACATTAAGGGTCCCAAGAGATCCCATGCGGCCCCTGGTCAGCTCTTTTGACTTGGCATGAATCAGTTCTAGAAGCATTGGAAACTTCCTTAGACTGAATCAAACAATTGGTACATCTCATTCAGCAAAGTCTACCCAACCCACCGGGTATCTTATAGAGGTTGCTGCTTCTTAAACTGTGGGTCCCAACCCCAAATGGGGTACCCTTAGCTCAATGTTGAGATCATGAAACATCTGGCAACAATAAAAGGTTTCTGAACACCAACAAGACATTTACACAAATCTGTTAGCAACAACGTGTACCGGACTGTGTATAAAATGCTTCACCTGTACTCCACAAAAAGGAAAATTACCCTATATACTCGAGTATAGGGCCATATATAAGCCGAGGCACCTAATTTTACCACAAAAAACTGGGAAAACTTATTGACTTGAGTATAAGACGAGGATGGGAAATGCAGCAGATACTGCTAAATTTCAAAAATAAAAATAGATACCAATAGAATTACATTAATTGGGACATCAGTAGGTTAAATGTTTTTGAAAATTTACATAAAACTATAATTTAAAATAATAAAGACTTTAGTAAGATAAGACTGTCCAACACTGATTATATACTCGAGTATAAGCCAACCCGAATATAAGCCGACTAGCACCCTAACTCGAGTATAAGCCGAGGGGATTTTTTTCAGCCCTAAAAAGGGCTGAAAAGCTCAGCTTATACGCGAGTATATATGGTAGCCTGCTTAGCAACTCATGCAAATGCTGATTTGTTATCAGTAAATACTTAGTTTTTATATTCCTGGGTTGTGTAAAAGTTTCTCAGGCTGAAAGGTTTAAGAAACCCTGTTCTAAATATCTTGGACCATGATTCTCACCAGCTCAGCCATTTTGGTCAATAAGGAAGTGATGCAAGTTATAGCTCAATATATCTGAAGAACGCCAAGTTAGGAAAGGCTCATCTACATGGGCAGGGTTTCCCCAAGGCATCAGAGGGAGACATTTCACACCAGAAATATAAACCCAAGAAGTTGATATGCACAGCCTGGCTCTACCACTGAGCATGTAACATACACATTAAATATGCCAGCTGCCCCTTTTTGCCTTCGAGACAGATGCCTGGAGGCAAGGGAGCCTGAAGATTGTGTTCCTCGTAGTTTGACTAGCGCCCAGGGCTTGTCCCTACCTCACATTTAGCTAGACTGAATGCACAGGACTACCCTGCCTGCTACAAGTTTCTGTTCCTGCCAATGGCACTCCTTTTATATATTTCTTCTCTGCATGACATGCTGTTAATGTTTAAGTACATAAAGGGGAGGGGAAAGTGTAAAAGAGCAAAAGCCAAGTAAGAGCCAAATCCAAGTTCAGAATCAGATACAGACTTATTTACTACAAAGTATTAATAGTTTAGCTGACATAATTCATTTGAGGCCATGCCAGAACTAGCATTTCCTTTAATGTCATACTTGTGCTGCCAGCTTTCCAGCAGCAACAGCATTACATTTCAGCCCATGTAATAGAAAACAGAGGCAAACTTACTGCAGGTCAGAAAGTTGCTTTTCCTTTGTTTTAACAACATATGCACTGCAGCACTAGAACAGTCTCAGGGTTGTTTTTTTAAAAAACAAAACAACACAACAGTTCCACAAACATGGTGAGAGCATTGCCATGGGAGAAAGGGCTTTGTCCTTTACAGGCCTCTAACAGGAAATGAGAAAAGTGAACTCTGGTCCAAAAAGGGAAAAATTTAAAAGCCAGTTCCAAGTCTGTCTGAAAAATATTTCTCATTAGGACTTCAGATTTACAGCACACAGAGAAAAGCAATATGGAAGCTGTTTAAAAGGAGTGAATACAAAACAGGTCAGAGGTTTTGTGAGGATTCAATGCTTTTGATCCGCATTGTTCAAAGAAGGTAAAGGGCACTTAATTTTTGTGGAATTGCCGGCTCTACTTTGATGAAAAGGGAGGAAAACAGCTTTCATGACTAAGAGGCAAATTTGTCAACATATACCTAAAGTATGAAGAAGGCTCAGAAATGGAAGGAAGGACAATAATGATGTTCTAGTGTCTATGGATCTGTATTCCTCTAATCCTCTTGTTTATAATCTGTACACCTGTTCCCTAGCATCTTTTTGGCACCCTATCCTTTTTTCCTTCACAAAATCAATAACAAATTACATCTTTAGAAAATCTGAGCTGCTACAACAGTGGCCTTCCAGGTGTTAGTGGACTATAACACTCAAATATTATTGTCAGCATAGACAATGGCAAGGAATGCCAGGAATTACAATGCACCAATACCCAAAAGGCTTCATGATTTCCACCACTGCGCTACAACATGGGGTTAAAACCAGAAAGGTTTCTCTGCCTCCCCTGCCCCACCTCATATTGGGTCAGGTTTTAGAACAGCAGATCAAGCACCAGCTGCCATAAATCTTACCAACTGAAAGATTGGCAGTTCGAAGTCTGGGTTGGGGTGAGTGCCTAACCTTCAGCCCAGCTGTCTTGTTTATATGAAATTTTTGTTTCAGAGTTTCTATTGAAGCTGCATTGAGATGTACTGCATGAACAAACAGATTCCTATGTACCTTGGACAGTATTCCACTTACTGTGCTAGTTTCCTATGCTATCTTCTTAGCTTCTACACAGGCTTAGATCCGATTAAAGTCATCAGACTAATCTGTTTCCTAAAACGAATTTTAGGCCTGTGTAGATGGGGGTCTAACTCTCCAAAACAGTACTTCAAATACTTGATACAGATGGCTTTGCATGTGGAAAATACTCACAATTGCTCAAGAAATGTGACAGAATTTTCATTGTTAAACCACCACAATGCCCTTTTCAGATTATGCATTCAATGGCAAGATATTATTCTTATTATTTCATATCCTACATATCTTCCAAAATTGGAACTTTTACAACAACAACCTTTATTACAGTCCATAGAGCCATCAGAAAACAAACAGTCATTTTGAATTCTCCCATCTCAGGAGAAGTTCATTGTACAAGATACATCTACATGGTTTCAAGTGATATCCCTATCAGAGGTTAGTTGATTCCTCAGCCTTGCTGCCACTGCGAAGAATTTTGCCACTGTGAGAGTCACCCTGTGGCACTTGTCCTCTAAAATATATGTACCAATTCTCTGCGGCGGATGGTTGGCCATGCAGGAGAGGACTAGATATAAAAGGTGGCTACGTTACACTGTATAACAGTGGCAGCGCAATAAAATGTGTTCGATTGTTTCTATTTCATTTCCTCCATAGGGGCATAGTCTTTGGGAGAGGGGGATTCCAGACAGTCTTCCTCTTAGTAGCTCTGAGGGGAAAACGTTTAGTCTCGCCTTTGTAAAAAATTTGCAATATTTAATTACTGTAAGGCTTTCTAGGTATTGACATGTCTTAAATGGCTCTCTGTATGGTAAGTTTAAGATTCTAAGGAAGCATGGTGAATTTGAATGGGCTCTAAGATCTCCCAGGGCAATGTCCCGTAATCTTTGCTTCAGGGATTCTTGTGCCATTTTGAATCCCAAGTGGAGCAGAAAGGGTGCGGATAGTCCAATTGAGGCCGCTTTTCGTTCAATCCTCCTCGCCCAAAGGGGTTTGGAGACTTCAAAAGGGATGTGATGTAGTAAACCTGTTCCCAGTTTGAAAACCATTGTTTTTAACCATAGATTCATTTTCAAAATCCAAGCACTAGTACTCAATGGGCATTCACCCGTTTCTAGAAGCAGGACCGCACTTGGTACACAAGAAGGCACATTTAGAACTTGCTTGCACTCTATCTAGTTTTAATAGTTGAATTTTCACACCATATGGCCACATCAAAGAGGAGTTTAGAGGCTGTTTTGGCATTAAAGATTTTTAGTACGAAGGGGACGTATTGGAACTTTTACACAAATACACACCACTCAAGACAGCTGAACTGCATAAATCCCTCATGGAACTAAAAAAAATCCACAAATCCCTCATGGAACAAAAATGTAGCTTGATATCACATGAAATCTTGAATTCAGCAAACCAAGTGGCCATTTATTCTGATTAAATGGATATAAGAGAAGGATATCTCTTGTGCAACGAAAATAAATACATACACTTTTGTTTCATAGTCCTTCCATGCTTTATCAAAAGGTTTCTTCAGATCCTGAAAGAATGGAAAGAAAAAAAAGTTAAATAGTTAAGTAACTATCTCCTTTGAGATAAGCTAAATTTCTAATATTTCAGACAAGATACTGGTATGGTATGTTTGTATTCTTTCCCTATCACCCTTTAAACCAGGAGTGGGAAAACTGTGGTCTTCCAAGTATTACTGAATAATTGGCTATATTGGTAAGGTCTGATGAAAGTTGCAATACAAAAACATTTGGCCGCCTCTGCTTAAAATACAGATTAGTTTAGATTCATTTCTAACTTTTATAATAATAATAATAATAATAATAATGATGATGATGATGATGATGATGATGATAATGGTAATAATAAACTTTATTTATACCCCGCCACCATCTCTCATAGGGACTCGGGGTGGCTTACAAAATAGCACACAAAGATGCCATACACAAAATACATAATACGTAAAATACATCAACATGCAAACAATAACATTATATAAACCAGGTATATAAATTGGATAAAACAACCTCTATTAAAATAGAATCAGTTAAAGATCCGTGTAATCAATTTAGCAGCCCAGCTGAGTGCACAGATTGTAAATATAAAGTGCTACGTGATTGGCAATCAGCTTTTATGATCTACTTCAGTGGAATTCAAAACATTTGGAAATCCACTCTTTCATTCACCTTATTTGAAGCAATGTTTCATATATTGGCCCAAACTTCAGGTACTTCAGATCACTCCTGACATAACAAGGGACATGCTCATACATCAGAGCCATTTATAGTTTATCAAGGTATGGAATGAGATTGAAATAGACCAGATATGCACAATTTGTAACCTTCAAATTATGGATAGCAACTCTTCTACTTTATGATCAATAACAGTAGTAGTAATAATAATAATAATAAATCTTTATTTATATCCCGCTTTTCTCCCTAAACAGGACCCAAAGCAGCTTACAACATTATATAAAAGACAATGCAAAACAATATGCATATGTTAAACAATAACCTAAAAAACAAATTTACAATAATATATATATATATATATATATATATATATATAAAAATTTGTCTAATACAGTTATTGCATGCAACTCAACAATACAGATGGTAAATGCTGGCACGATTAAATCAATGAGTATCTGGCAAACTGCAATGCAAGGCTAGTAGACTACACTTCATACTGGACTATCAGAGAAAGCCTTCACAAGAACCAGATCATTCAAGGATTCAGTATAAGGAGACCAGCCATGGTTGCCACTAGCCGGAACAAAAGACTCTCTTCACATTGATGCTTTCCCAAACAAATAAGGATAAGAAATACACTGTTGATTTATATATAAACCAAATTAAAATCTAAGCATGTGGAATATTTAGGATAAAATATTCTTGTAGAATTATCTATTAAGAGAAAAACAAGTTCAACCCATGAACAATTTTTACATGCTGGAACAGATTCAATATCTCAGAACAGGTCAGTTTGTGAAACATTAAGCTAAAGAGCAAAGTCGTACAGGGTGACAGGCCAAGGACTGTGAAAAAACCCCCTCTTTTAAGTTCATAAAATATGTGAACTTTTGTTCTTATTCCTTCACTGAATATTTATATGAAGATATTTCCAGAAACAGAGCAATCCCAACTTTTCAACAATTCCTGTTGATGCGCTTGTTAAACAATCTCTCATTCATAGAAATTACCAAATATGCAGGAATTATTATTTTGCATTTGCCTTTTTTGTTAACATTATATTTTCTGATAGAAGTAAGGAGAAATAGCTTCACGAAAGCTCTTGTTTAAAAGAGCGAAGATGGCTTCATTCTAGAAGCATACTCTCAGGCTGTGTCTACACAGCCAAAATAAACGGAGTAACCATTCAGCATGGTAAATCCAGAAACGTAATCTTCATTGATATTGTAGTCATATTATATCATTAAAACTACGTAACCCTTCTGCACAGTAGTTTTTCAGCAGCTTTGCAAAAGTGAACATTAGATTTCTGTCTCTACATCAGGAAGTGATGAAATCATAATACAAAATAATAAATATTGAGAAGGTATGTCAGCACTCCAACATGCCAATAATCTCAAAATCATCACACAAAAACTTAAAAGAGTTATTGTACTAAATAGGTGATTTACATGCATTTTTCAAACTGAAAGAAGAATGCACTTATATTAAGAAGAAATACCAGCAATAAAAAACCCCATATAGTTTAAATATATTCATGTATAAACAGATACAACATACCCCTTTTACACCTTTTAGGTCCCCCTTCAGCAAGCTGTCCAGTGGGAAAGTGATTATATTGTTCATGTTCTGGATCTGCAACAAGAAAGTCAATTCTGTTAAAGCATGTACAGTAAAACTTGTTTAATGCACTATAATGTAACACAGTTTTTGTTCCTGGGTTATAAATGTCATTTCCTAATTGATTCTATCATAAAAAACATGGGACATCCTGCAGCACATTTTGCTATTGTTTTTCAATGAATATCTCATTGAGTCTCGACCAATACATCACAGTTTGTGGCAGCCACAAAAACAAAGTTTCAGGAGTATAACAACTACTTTCAGTAAGTACCCCACAAGTAAACAGGAAATAACACTTTCAAACCAGGAACATTTTTTTTCCAAATTTTGTTACATAGTCTTATACAAGTTCAATAAACATGGTTACAGTTATATTTAAAAAGACGGAATACCATAAAATTGGGCAGGAGGAGCAAGAGATGCCTAGAAAAACATGCTATAAACCTCTAGCATGATTTTAAGGTCAATTTCAGCCAAAAGTGAAGGTTTAAAGGAAGTTGACTATGGAATTGTGCTGTAAGTCTAGAGAAAATACTATGATATGCTTTGGCCAGAAGCCCAGGAGGTTGGTTATTTCAGGGAAGAAAAACAGGTGTCTGGATAATATACAAACAGTGTAGTATACGAAAGGTCCTGGAACAGATCCCTTGCCTTAGCTCATAGGGCAACAATTAATTTATCTCACTGCATTTGGGGGCCAATTTTTTGTCCAGGATCCTCTGGAAGTATGAAAATGAACACTTTATACAAGATGGCTGGAAATCCATTTATAGTTTTGATTTTTTTCCCCAATTATGAAGCCCTACAATGTATTGAAAAGGTGAAATGATATATATAGGTAATATGAAATGATGTATTTTTATCGTGTCAGAAGTGACTTGAAAACATACTAAAAGTTGCTTCTGGTGTGAGAGAACTGGCCATCTACAAAGACATTGCCCAGGGGATGCCTGGATGTGTTACCATCCTGCTGGGAGGCTTCTCTCATGTCATTGCAAGCTAGAGCTGACAAATAGGAGCTCACCCTGTCCCATGGATTTGAATCAACAACCTTCAGGTCAGCAGTTCAGCTGGCACAAGGGTTTAACCCATTGTGCCACCAATGACGTATTGAATTATTACTATAATTAAATGCACACTGTTCAAGGTGTGGCTGTGCTATTTTACCAGCAGGTTAAATTTTAACTTAGTACAAATATGGTAACAGGTATACTGCCAACAGATAGAGCAATATATAATATATATACTATCCATATCATAGATCCTTGCCTAGAACAGTAGTTCATATTAAACAGCAAGAACATTTGGTGTTTGAAATTGCTATTTTTCCAGTATTAAAAGTGGATTCTAGGATTTTTATACTGCTCTTAAAATGTTTTTCTTTCTATTGTTTTAATTGGTTTTTACGGTACTTGTTTCACTTCATGGCCTTCATGGCCTCGGAAGCTATTCAGAAATGCCTTAAGTAACTATAACTAACGCATAAATAAAATTAGGAAAGCCTACTGAATGTAGAATGAATCACTCAACTGTAAAGCTCTTTGAGCAATAATAATGTCAAGAGGATTTTCAGGAAATCCAGGCCCAATTGTCTCAGCGAGAGCTATCACTGCACAGCTTTTCTCAGGGGGATGTATTAAAACAGCCGAAGGATTAGACAGTAGAGAACGACAATTACGAGGCTTTCATCTGTCTCTCACTGCTCAACTACTCTCTCCAGTTGCCAGGCTCAAAACTAAAGGGAAAGGTACCTTAAGCAGTGGGGTAAATGACAATCTACTCAGGTCAGCACAAGGACTAAAAAGTGGTTTTCCATATCCTCCTCAGATCAGTCTAGTGGCCAGAGACTGATCACAAAAGACATTAATTGTGATCACAGAGGAAGTGGAATAACAAGCCAGCACATCTGTATCATGCCTGGGTCCAGCTGCCATGGAGATGACTCCATTCCATGTTGCAAATGCCATAGACAGCAAAGGGGGTGGGAAACGCCTACATTGCAGAATTAATGCAATTTGACAACACTTAACTGCCGTGGCTCCATGCTATGGAATCATGGGAATTCTAGTTTTGCATGTCCTTTAGCCTCTTCTGCCAAAGAGTGCTGGTGTACATCACCAAAGAGAACAACAACAGAGGAAAACACTTCCTGCATTTTCTCCCTTGGAGACCAACTAATAGCTGCTATTCCAGGAAATTGCCTTAACTATTCCATCTAACTGAATCCACACTCTAAAATGTATAAGTAACACTACAATTACATTATTAGTACATGGCTAGAATTACATCTAGTAATGTGTACAGTGTAAGCACTAGGTTCCCCACCATCACTACCACCACGGATGCATTGGTTGATGAACCTGAGAGCACAAACTGTCATGCTACCAATCTTGGGAGCCACTTTGTTGAGTGCATTTCTGGCTGAAGTGTGAGATGGAAGCTATTTCAGGAAATAAATGAATACAGTAGAGTCTCACTTATCCAACACTCGCTTATCCAATGTTCTGGATTATCCAACGCATTTTTGTAGTCAATGTTTTCAATATATCATGATATTTTGGTGCTAAATTCGTAAATACAGTAATTACTAGATAGCATTACTGTGTATTGAACTACTTTTTCGGTAAAATTTGTTGTATAACATGATGTTTTGGTTCTTAATTTGTAAAATCATAACCTAATTTGATGTTTAATAGGCTTTTTCTTAATCTCTCCTTATTATCCAACATATTCGCTTATCCAACGTTCTGCCGGCCCGTTTACGTTGGATAAGTGAGACTCTACTGTAATTTCAAAATCTATCCTTTTTCTCATGTCTAATGATATCTTGAAGGGATATATGTCTCAAACCAGGATAAAAGGCCAGTCATTCAATAAAAGAAATTAAGAGCTAAGGATTATAGTTCACCCACTTCTTGTATCCATGGATTCTACATCCATGGATTCAACTAAACATGATTCAAAAATAAGTGGACTTTTTTAAAAAGTCTTTATTTTGCTGCACACTGAGCACTATGCTGATGTGTAGATGTCCCCGGCCATAGTATCCCACCATTTATTTTTCTAGAAAACACAACAAGAATTCCCTAATATATAGGACTGGTCCTGCTGCGATAGTATGTTTTAAAACAAACTGCTCTCTTACTGAATTCTGTATTTTTCAACACTGTCATACAAAATTTAAGTTCTATCAGTTTATGGTTGCTGCTCTCAGGCCTATGTCTTTAACACACAAAGGTCACAAAGCCAAGTTTTCTCTAAGGCTGACCCTAGACTGCTCTATATCCCAGGATCTGATCTCAGATTATCTGATTTGAAATGGATTATATGAATCTCTACTGCCATATAATCTGGGATAAGCAAATAATCTGGGATCATATCCTGGGATATAAGGCAGTGTAGAAGGGGCCTAACATGCAACAATTTGAGAAACTTCACAGGTTTCAATCTGCTATTGAAAGAAAAGAAAAATCAGCTCTGAATTGTAAACTGAATCCTTCCAAAGAACCATGCTTTATAAGGTTTCTGTTCTATAAGTACTCTTTAGTGCATGGTAACAGAAAGAAGGACAGGTTGCTTACCTGTAACCGTGTTTCTTCGAGTGTACTCTGTGAATTCACACTAATGGAGAACGCTGCGCCTGCGCAGGCTCCAACGGATACTCTTCCAAGCTAAAGTTTGAAATTTGGCGGTAACCCCGCCCCTCTTCCCGGAGGGTATAAAGGGCGCCCTCCGCGCCCGCTCTCCAGTTCCTACGCCGCAAAGGCAGCGAGAAAGGGAGAGGTTTGCCTGTGGGGAAGGAAGGGCGGGATTGTGTGAATTCACAGAGTACACTCGAAGAAACACGGTTACAGGTAAGCAACCTGTCCTTTTTCTTCGTGTACTCTGTGAATGCACACTAATGGAGACTAGCAAGCTAAGGTGTAGGTAGGTGGGATAGCAAACCCGATAACCAGTCTAGTGTCCAAACACATTTATTGAGCACAAGGTGCAAAAAAACAGGCAAATGCAATGGTCAAGTAAGCGATGCAATAGCATATAGTGCAATAAAACCGATCCTTGTGTTAGGATCCATAACACAATCATAACATAGTAAGTAGGCAATAGTCTGTAAGAAAATACAGAGGTAGGCATAAACTCATTCTCAGAGAACAGAGGGAGAAGCATTCAAAAATTAAATTTCAGTGCAGTGGGTAAGTATAGTACACAAGCACTATGTTAAAGAGACCCTGAGCACATTGAATACAAACGGGATGGATGACAACGGTCAGCCTGTAAGAAGGATAAACCCGAAAAAAAGGGTTTGAGTAAGGCAACAACATTAGGTAAGGCAGGAGGAGAGGACGGACCTGGCAAAAGCCGAGTCCTTGAGGTTCTTTGAGTCCATCCGGTAGTGTGAAAACAAAGGTGGATGGAGTGGACCAGATAGCCGCTCGACAGATGGAGTCGAGAGGGACGCCCCTCAGGAAGGCCGTAGAGGTGGAAAGGCCCCTTGTAGATCTAGGGCGGATCGAAGAGGGGGGCTGGCGTTTGGCTAGCTGATAAGCGAGCTCAATGGTCTGAGCAATCCAGTGTGAGAGTCTTTGGGAAGAAAGAGGTTCGCCCAGTTTGTGGGTAGCGTAGGCCACAAAAAGTCTAGGTGACTTACGTATGTCCTTAGTCCTGTCCTTGTAGAAAAGGAGGGCTCTCCTGACATCGAGGAGATGGAGTTTCCGTTCTAGAGAAGAAGAAGGATTGGGGAAGAAAGCAGGAAGTATTATGTCCTGGTTCAGATGAAAAGCAGAGACCACCTTAGGTAGGAAGGTGATGTCCGGGCGAAGGACAGCCCTGTCGTGGTGGAAACGGAGGTAGGGTTCGTCCACCCGGAGAGCAGCCAGTTCCGAAGGCCTGCGGGCAGAGGTGATAGCGATGAGGAAGGCAGTCTTCCAAGAGAGAAGGTGAAGGTCTGCAGAGGCCATAGGTTCGAAGGGAGCTGAAGCTAGTTGAGAAAGGACGAGTTCGAGGCTCCATCCGGGAGTCGGAGGTTGGACTGGAGGATGCAAGTTGTTGTAACCTCGAAGGAAGGTCTTAATGAGGTTGTTAGAAAAGAGAGAGGGTTGTCCCTGACGTTGGAAATGCCAGGAGAGAGCAGCGAGATAGGATTTTATCGAGGCCAGAGAAAGTTGACGATCCGTAAGGGAAAGTAGAAAGTCTATGACCAGCGGGATCGAAGTAGAGGCGGGATCGACGCGTCGGTCCCGAAGGAAAGTTTGGAATTTTGCCAGCTTGTAAGCATAGGCTTTCGATGTGGCCGGTTTGTGAGCAGCGCGAAGGATCGCCTGCAGGTCTGGGTGGAGAGAGTTTAAGGAAGTATCCTCCAGGCAGTCAGGTGCAGGGACGGGACGTCGGGGTGGAGAACCTGTCCCTTCTGTGAAGATAGTAGATGAGGGAGAATTGGGAGGGTGCGGGGGGGATCCGCACACATCCGGAGCAGCGTGGGATACCACGGCTGGCGTGGCCATGCAGGGGCGATCAGGATGGCCGATGTCGGTGTTAGATAGAGTCTCTCTATCACTCTCGAGATGAGAGGGAAGGGAGGAAAAAGATAGACGGGTTCGAGAGTCCAGTCGAGGAGAAACGCGTCTCCGAGACAGCCCGGAGTCGGGTTTGGAGGTAGTCTCGCTCCGAATCGAGGAAGTTGAGCGTTCGAGGGGGAGGCAAAAAGGTCCAGAGCTGGCCAGCCCCAATCGTCGAAGACGGATTTCAGGATCTCGGGATCGAGACGCCACTCGTGGGGGGAGGTCGTTATTCTGCTTAGAGAGTCTGCTAAAGTATTTTGAGCCCCCGGAAGGTGAACTGCCGACAGGGTTATGTGTCTCGCTATGCACCATAGCCAAATGTCCATCGAGAGAGCCATGAGTTTTCTCGAGCCCGTACCCCCTTGTTTGTTGATGTAGTACATGGCTACTACGTTGTCCGTTTGGATCAGAACGGTCTTGTGGGGAAGAAAGCGGGCAAACGCCCGGAGGGCTTTGAAGATTGATAACAGTTCTAGAAAGTTTATGTGGTGAGACCTTTCTTGGGTGGACCACAGGTCCCTGACGGTGAGGTTCGACATGTGGGCTCCCCAGGCAAAATTGGAGGCGTCGGTCGTGATGGTGACTGACGGAAGGGAGGGATGGAAGGGAAGTCCCACACAAACATTCGCTGGGTCCTGCCACCAGCGAAGGGAGAGGCGAACCTGGTTCGGTACCGTGAGAAACATTGAGCTCGGGTGCCGATGGGGTTTGAAAGAGTCTATGAACCATCTTTGGAGAGGTCTGAGACGTAGTCTGGCAAAAGGAGTAACCATGACCGTGGAGGCCATGTGACCCAGGAGAACTTGGACCGCGTGGGCTCGGATCCTGCGGTTGCGGAGGAGGAGGGAAAGGTGCTGTTGAAGGGCTAGGAACCTGTCCTTCGGTAGGGAGGCGGTTTCCGTGATGGAGTTGAAGAGAGCTCCGATGAAACGGATTTCTGTGGTTGGGAGGAGTTGAGACTTTGAGACATTCAACTGAAGGCCCAGCCGTTGCAGGAGAGAAAGAGTCTGTGAGACATGGTTTTGAAGGGATGAGGGATCGGACGCGACAATCATCCAATTGTCCAGATAAGGAAAGACCATAATGCCCTGTTTCCTGAGGTGCGCTGCCACCACGGCGACCACCTTTGTAAAGACCCTTGGGGCCGTGACGAGGCCGAAAGGGAGAACTGTGAACTGGTAAGATTGTCCCAGGAGCTTGAAAGAAAGGAAGCGTCTGTGGGATCTTCGCACCGAGACGTGGAAATACGCGTCGCGTAAGTCTATAGAGGCGAAGAAGTCTCCGTGTCGGAGCATCGGGAGGATGGAGGCTACTGAAACCATTCGAAATTTTGAAGGCTGAATGAAGAGGTTTAGAGCCCGGAGATCGAGGATAGGCCGAAGGCCTCCGCCCCGCTTGGGAACCGTAAAGTATCTCGAGAAGAAACCTCGAGTGTCCTGCTCGGAAGGAGAAAGCTGGATTGCGCCCTTCGCCAGAAGGGAGTCGACCTCGGCACATATTTCCGGTGAAGGGTCGGTGTGGAGGATGTGACCCGTGGGTGGCAAAGTTTCGAATTCCAAGGCATAGCCGTCTCTGACAATGCGAAGAACCCAGGCATCTGAGGTGATAGACTCCCATTCGCGGTAGAAAGGAGCTAGGCGGTCGAGGAAAGAGCAGAGAGGAAGGATCTGGTCGGGGTCTAGGAACGGCATGGTAGTGGCAGTAGTAGTGGAGATAGAAAGATCCCCGAGAGAGTAGGCGTCAGGCCCGACGTTGGGGTTGTGGCATGGCTGCAGGACCTTTGCCCCGACCTTTCGGGACCTGGTGCTGGCGGCGAGGTTGTTGCTGATGACTGTGGTGACTCGAGCTCGACGAGCGTCGAAACGGCTGGTGACGAAAAGGCTGAGGGTAGCGACGGTACCGTTGCGGGAACCATCGGGTCCGCTGAGCCTGAGGTTGATCGGTCCCGCACTTTGTTGCGAGAATCTTGAAGTCGTGATTGGACTTAAGTTTGTCATCAGTACCAGAAGGCCCTGGGTGTCGAAAGGAAGGTCTTCGATCACTTGTCGAGAGGAAGAAGAGAGTCCTGAGGACCGAAGCCATGCATGCCGTCTGATCGCGACCGCGTGGGCAATCATTTTTCCGGCGGTATCACCGGTATGCTTAGCCATTTGAATTTGGTGGTGTGCGAGAGAGTCCGCCTCCTGTTGGAGGGTCGAAAGGACTGATCGGTCTTCGTCAGAAAGTTTGGCGAAGAAAGGTTGGGCTTTCTCCCAGAGGATCTGCTGATAAGCGCCCATGCAGGCCCCGTAGTTTGCCATGCGGCAAAGGAGGAGAGCACCGGAGTACAGCTTGCGGCCTACCGCATCGAAGCGTTTGCCCTCTCTGTCGGCCGGGGAGTTGGATTGTCGACCCGACGATTGGGAGGCCTTTACCACCATGGAGTTTGGGTCAGGGTGATGCTTGAGCCATTCCAAGGTTTCGTCATCGGTTCGGTACCAGGCCTCTATTTTCTTAGAGGTTGGAGGTATCGAAGATGGAGTCTTCCAAGATGCCTGGATGACGTCCAGGAGGTATGGAAGAAAAGGCAGCAAGGTGGCCGGCGGGGCTTGGGCTTGAACCCTCTTGAAAACGGGGTCGGTAACAGCCTTTGAAGTTTGTTTAATTTCCATCCCCAGAGCGTCTGCCATTCTGACCATCTGGTCGGAGAAAGCCCGGATATTATCCGTCGGGGAAGGTGGGTCGACCTCGTAGGCGTCGTGAGGCGGGGAGAGGTCGAGACCGAGAGAAACCACAGAGGCGGAGAGTATCGACTCGGGGCGTTCGATATCGGGGTCATCCTCCTCGGGCCCTTGAGGGGACCGGGGAGGAGAAACGAGCACAGAGTCCTGATGAGGCATAACCCCAGGAGCAGGGAGAGCCGGCTGCGGAGGAACGCTCTTGGACGCGGAGGCCTGGGCGGCGCGGGCTAAGCGCGTCATCTGTCTACCCCTCTCAGGTGTTTGAGCCGGGGGAAAAAGTTCTTGTCGAGCCGGAAGACGAGATGGTGCCGGCTGGGGAGCCTTAATAACCGTCCTGACCGACCGGTCGGGGGAGGCTTGAGCGTCCACATCCGAGGACTGACCATGAGGAGAGGAAGAGGAGCGGAGGCGTTGTGCCGGTTGGATAGGAGAGGATCTCCTAGAGGAAGGCCCAGAGGAGGGGACGTCCTTCTTCGAAGACGCTGAGGAGGACGACCTCTGGATCATTCTTTTCTTTGCTGGGGGTTGTTTTGACGCGACCCTCAGCGATTTCCCCGGCGTCGGGGGAATCGGGCACACAGCTGCCGAGTCAGATTGAGCCCGTCTGGATTCCTCCTGAGCCCTCTTGAAGGCAATCTTCATGGCGGAAGAAGATGGCGGCGCAGCCAGGCGGGATCGAGTGGAAACGGCCGAAGCCACCGAACTCGAAGTTGATGAAGGGCCCATCTTGCCCGATCGGGTGGATACCGTAGCGGTGGTCACCGTGCAGGGCGGTTTGGTCGGTCGCGGTCTCGAGGTTTTCGAGGTTTTAGATGATACCGACGGAGCAGGCCTGGACGCCATCGAGGCTGAGGTGGAAGTGGAAGCCTCAGGAGCAAGAGTTCTTTCGTAAAGAGCTGCACGGAGCCTCGCAGCTCTATTTCTTCTGGCCTGAGCTGTAAAGGCCAGGCAAAAACGGCAGGTACCGACGACGTGGCTTTCGCCAAGGCAGAAAAGGCACTTAGCGTGGCCATCGGAATCTGGAATCTTAGCGGCACACTGAGTGCACCGTTTAAAACGCGTGGTTGACATAAGAATGAAGAGTCCGAAGTGAGCTTTGCGGCAGAAAAAAAGGAACTGGAGAGCGGGCGCGGAGGGCGCCCTTTATACCCTCCGGGAAGAGGGGCGGGGTTACCGCCAAATTTCAAACTTTAGCTTGGAAGAGTATCCGTTGGAGCCTGCGCAGGCGCAGCGTTCTCCATTAGTGTGCATTCACAGAGTACACGAAGAAAAAATAATATTTCCCGGCAGACATGTGGTTCTGTTGAGAATCACATATGCCAACATGTCCTTCAGTGGATTTCTAAGTAGGGAAAGGAAGGCAGGAAGGAAGCCATACTAGTAGTAAGTATTTCCAAAGGGAGCTCGACTATGAGCAGCTTTTAACCAAACCCAAATCACTATATTTGGTCAACTCCATTGTTGCAGGATCCTCTTTAGCGGTCTTCAGGAACTGGAAAATGAATGTTGGCAATAACAGTCCAGCTTCCTCTTTGTTTGCCCCTACAAAACAAATGTTCCTACTTTATATTTGTAGTGAACAGGTGAGCTGATGCATCCAGCTTATCCAGCATCACCGTAGCCTGCTTAGCCCAACTTCAGTATAGGTACTATTGTGATTTATGCATCACATACTTGCCCAAAGATAGTATTAAAACAACCCTGAAAAGGTGTGAATATTTAAAATGTTCTGGCTCTTGACATAGGTAGACACTTGTCTTTACGCACCATTTAAACTAGGAGAATTTTGCTAAGGTGATTGTGACATCCCTAAAAAATAAGAACTCGAGCACTTTCCCTGAAAGCCCTCAAATTCAAGTTCTCCTCTCTCTTTTTAGAAAAGAAGCTGTTGATGTCACACTGCATCAAGATGAAGGCATACCTCTGGCTGAGCTTTAAATCTGTTCTGGAATGCACCGATTTAGACTAAAGTATGTAGAAGGTGACTCTTTCCTTTAACTTGCTAATTTTCCATCTGAATTGATTTTTGTGTGAAGAGGCATTCAAGGCTTATGAACAGATTTATCTATCATTTTAGCAAAACCAAGCTCATTCTCTCATCTAGCAAAATCATCTAATGATCTCTAGACAGTTTCATTCAGAAAATTTCTAAAGGCCTGGTGTAACATAATTGCAATTGGTTAAAACCAGCCTTTTTAAGCGCACAAAATTTAGCCGATGAGATCTGATATTATTCTTTGTTTAAGTACCTGCTTTTGCTGTAAGTTTTCAAGCATGGCAGAAGCAAAAATTTTGAAAACGGTGTCCCAACGTGAGTCTACACTGTAGAACAAACGCAGTTTGACACCACCTTAATTGCCATGGCTCAATGCTACAGAATCTTGGGAACTCAAATTTGGTGAGGCGCCAGCACTCTTTGACAGAGAAAGTGACAGACTTTGTAAAACTAAAAGTCCCTGGGCTCCATAGCATTGAGCCAGGGCAGTTAGAGTGGTGTCAAACTGCATATGGACAGTGGACTAGTTTGCGTTGGAGGCAGTGCTGTTGTCCATACTCTGCCCAAAGTACGAGACTACTCTGGAATTTCAGAAAACTCAAGAACATTCCCAGACTCTCTTTAACACAGGGCTAAACCGACATAACCCAAGCGTTAGCTAAACTGCCAAATAATGCAGTTTAACTGCATTGAACTGGATTATATGGCAGTGTAGATTCACATAATCCAGTCCAATGCAGTGAAACTGCATTCTGAAATTACATTACATGGCACTGTAGATGACCCTCCTGTTAGAAGTCTGGAAGTCTCTGGATATGGTGTAGAAACTTTGAGGGTTTTTTTTACTGTGTAGACAAGCCCATAGAACCAAATCTAATGTAGAGGCTATGAAAGAAGGGATTAGCAAAACTGGTGTATCCCATTTTCCATTGATACAAGATTTGTACTATGAAAACATCACTGATACAATCCACAGTAATGCAGTATTAACACCTTTTCTTTTTTTTTCTTTGGCTTTTTGTCTTCCAACCATTCTGCGGTCTACTTCTCAGTGAAGTGGCTCAAACTTGCAATGAACAGCTTCCCCACTTGCCTGAACTATGTTGTGGTTTCCTTTGAAAATACAATGGAGGTGTTGTAATTGCAATGATAACTGAGAACTCTGGTGTCACTGTAAGCATTTACTGAAGAGAAAAGAGAAAATGCCTATCTTTATATGGTAGTCCTCCTGTTTCATGCTCACTCTCTCACACACATACATGTAAGAGACATTTCTACATTGCATTACATGTAGATGCTACAATGATGTAAGCATATTGTAATTGAGCAAAGTGCCTATCTGCTACAGATGTATGAAGGATCAGATGGAACAGAACCTGTGATTGTCTCCATCCACTAAACTTTTCGACGATAGAACAGCTTCGAATTATGATTTTCAGATGAGGTGATTCTAATACTGAATGTAATTGTTTTTAAAATGTTTTGTTTAATATGTAATACTTTTAAAAATTTAAATTGCTTTTAAGTCATTGTTTGTATGTTTTCAAGGCATCTAATGGTTGCCATATATAAGCCTTGAATCCCCTTAGGGATGGAGAAAGGCAGGGTAGAAATAAGGTAAATAAATATAAATAATAAATAATAAATTTTTGTGTTGTCCAGAGCCTGGGAAAGGTAGGTTTCTAAGCTCTTGTTTTCTTCCATGTGGCTCATGTGTGCATATGGTTACACATGCAGGCATTTCGTTATATATAGTGTGCATAAGCTTGCTTGGCCGGTGAGCTTGATGGAATGACTGAAGGATAACTATATCAGTTCTAAATAAATATGACTTGTACATCTATACAGAAACAAAGTACTCTTAAATTACCTGAGGCTGTCATAATACAATTGTCCTAAATAAAGCTGGAGGTAAATAAAATTACTGTGTTCAAAGATCAGTCCTAAATAGCCTAACAGAAGCCTTGGCATAGAACACTGCTGTCAATTGCCAAGGAACGTGTTTAATTACTTTTTCTGGAAAGTGTCCCCAGTATCAATATCAAAGCAAACAATGACATGGATATTGTAAAGGCCTTTTCTTATCCAAGAAATGGTTAGGAAATGTTATAGCCTAATACAAGGACCACAGAAATGAGAGTCAACAAAGGGGAGAGAAAGGAAGGAAAATACAAGGTGTCTGTTTTCAAATTGATAACATACAAACAGGACACAGAACTGTATTTAAAACTTCACTTTCATTCATGCAAACGAAAAAGCGAGCAAGATTTGTAAGGGGAAAGACAGACAATATTTTAACAAGAAGATCCTCCATAAGAAATCGTAAAATTTAAGAACTCTCATTATTTTTAAATCAGTAAATTTTGAATTTTTGTTTAAGGGTTCATAATTTAGCAATGCAATCCTATATTCTATGCTGTTTGCTTGTAGAGAGGACAGTCCTCTCAGTATTGCAAGAACAAAACAACAGCAAAATAAATCACTTGCAGAGATTAAACACAGGAAAAGGAGGAAGGAAAAATGCAACTGGACAAAATAACCATAAGGGAAAACTATAAATTGTAATCCGTTCTTATTCTAATCCCTATAATAAATAATAATAATAAACTTTATTTATACCCTGCCATCATCTCCCAGAGGGACTTGGGGCAGCTCACAAAGCACTCAAGGTGCAACATGCAAAATACAAAAAGTGCAAAAACAGTAACATAATAAGCGGCCAACATAAACATCAAAACTTCACAGTGCCCCCTGATTAAAAACCATAAAATACAGTGATTGCTGCAAGTAAAAAAACAACAGTAATTGATCTATGATATATTTAATTCTGTAACGTACTTAAAACATTTTTTTAAAAACAAACCTATATAATCTTAAAACAGGGATGGGCAAAGTGTGGCCCCTCTTTCAATTTTGGTGACTACTATGGTTCAACAAATGGTCTCCAAATGTCTTGTACATGCAGTGGGGGGCAATTCCTACATTTATGGGCCATTCATATGGGCCACTCTCTCAATCCTTCTCCTGAACCTAAAATGGTCCTCCCACACCCAAAACGGCTAAAATAAATCTTGGGGGGGGGGGGGGGGGGAAGAGGCGCAATGGGTTTCCTGAGAAGGTGTGTGTGTGTGTGTGTGTGTGTGTGTGTGTGTCAGAAGGGACTTCAGAAACTGCGAGTCGCTTCTGGTGTCAGAATTGGTCGTCTGCAATTCTCAGGGGATGCCCAGATGTTGCTCAGGGGACGCCCGAATGTTGATATTTTAACATCCTTATGGGAGGTTTCTCTCATATCCCCGCATGGGGAACTGGAGCTGACAGAGGGAGCTCACCAACTCTCCCCAGATTTGAACCACTAACTTATTGGTCAGCAGTTCTGCCAGCACAAGGGTTTAACCCACTGCGCCACCAGGGCTCCTGAGAAGGTAATGTGAATCTCTAGTCTCCCATAGTTGCCCACTTCTACCTTATGGTTTCTTCAAAGACCCAAAGGGCCGATTCATACTTTGAACTCATTGCCACATAGCTGCAGGAAACCTGACAATGCACACAGCACGTGGATTAATTCAGTTGATATGAACTGCAGTTAAGCCAATGTTCACTTTGTGAATGGTGGTCTACAGTGAGAGAAATCTCCCCCAAGGAAGGGAAGTTAATACCTGGAAGAGTTATTATTATGGGGAAAAGGTGTCCCCACTGAAGCTTTATCACCAATCCTCGTTTCCACCCAAAGCCAAAATTTTCAAAACCCAGTTATCACAGGAATAGAAAGTGAGGAGAAATCTTCTGAACAGGAGCACAGACAGCAAAACAAACTCTACAGGGGTGTCTACTCTTCGCTATGTGTTTCAAAGCTTTTATATCTATCTTTGGCTGGAGTTATACTTTAAAAATGCCTGTTTCAATTTACATTCTAAGTCAACTCAAGAACAAACCTAACGAACCTATCTTGTTTGTAACTTGGGAACTGCCTGTAATTGGTAGGAATATTGGATTTTTTTTCGGGCTGCTGAAGGGCAGTGCTAATGCCATTTTGCTACTCTCTTTCACACCTTTAGTATAAACATGATGGCCATTGTTCGGTTTGGATCCTGGTCAAATTGGCTCGTCCTCTCCTACATTTTTGTTCCCAAACCCCATGAGAGGTATCAGTCCGAGGACAGCAATTAGTATTATACAATGTTTAGAAAAGACTCAATTATAATCAGATGGAAGCCTCTCCTTAAGAAACATAAATAACCAAGTTGTCTTTACAAGCATTTACAGTATCTAACACATACACACATGAAACACTTCCCCACTATAATCAGGTTTCAATGGCAAGCATTCACATTTCTGACTTAAAGCTTAGCTAGCAAAGCTTCAGAAGCAGCTATTCATTTTTTAAATGCACACTTAGCCAAAATGTATTCTAATGCACTTCCTTAAATGTCACTGGAAGGTTACTATGAAAATTAATAGGGCAGCCAAGCTTAGCATCTCTCAAAGTCCTGGACTTTGTTGGATCTTAAAGATGGTTTTATTTCAGCTGAACGCTCAAGCTACATCATTCAGTTTCAAATATGTATAATATACTTTAAGGGAGGACTAAATTATTTCCTACCAAGTTTTTGAAGAGTGCCGTCAACTCCTTTGTAAATACAGAAAATTTTAAAAACGCTGTTCCTAAATCTGGATCATCCCTACAGACGCAGTTTCCTCCAAATTTCTCCAAAGCTTGAGTGTATTGTTCTTCATTTTCCACATGAGCTTCAAAGAGAACAAATACTATGTTAATTCCAGTAGCTAGCAATAGGGTCTCTACTGAAGGAAAAGGAGGATTCTCCTTACAATTGTGTTAGCTGTGCATTTGAACACATTTAATTTTTTAAATTTGCATTTTAATCATTTCAAACATTTAACGTTATATACCAGACAGTAACGATGCATAACAGATAAAAAGACAGTAAGCTGAAACAAATGTGAGCATTAAGATATCATTAACATGCATGGCAAATTTGAAAAGAGTCCAATTAGCAACTTGCAATATAAAATAAGAAAACCAGCCAACCATTGTTTCACAGCACCTTTCAAGCCAGACAATGAGTTTAATTTTAAAAGACAACATCTTTTGTTTCTTTCCTTTCCCTTTGTTTGTTGATGTGTGCCCCTTTCCTTGTACATAAATGCTGCAAATATCTAATGTACTATTACCACCATAAATAAATATAGCCATTTTGTGAGCACTCTGTTGAATATACAGGCCATGTAATAATAATAATAATAAATATACTTTATTTATATTCCACTGTATCTCCCCAAGGGGACTCAGGGCAGATTACAGAACACAGGTACAGCAAGCATTCAATGCCGTTATACAATTAACAAGGACAGACAATACACAAACAGAAGTACAGTAGAGTCTTACTTATCCAAGCTAAACGGGCCGGCAGAACCTTGGATAAGCGAATATCTTGGATAATAAGGGGGATTAAGGAAAAGCCTATTAAACATCAAATTAGGTTATGATTTTACAAATTAAGCACCAAAACATCATCCTATACAACAAATTTGACAGAAAAAGTAGTTCAATACGCAGTAATGTTATGTTGTAATTACTGTATTTAAGAATTTAGCACCAAAATATCATGATATATTCAAAACATTGACTACAAAAATCCCTTGGATAATCCAGAACCTTGGATAAGCGAGTCTTGGATAAGTGAGACTCTACTGTAAAGGCATTTCTCATCTTATTTCTGGCATCTTGGAGACTGTGCTCGATTCTGGCCACGGGGGGTGCTGTCATAGAATCATAGAATCAAAGAGTTGGAAGAGACCTCGTGGACCATCCAGTCCAACCCTCTGCAAAGAAGCAGGAAGCTCCATCTTCCATGCTGAGGAGCTTTTCCTTCCAATCGATGTCCTTAAGGGTGTTATTTATTACTTCCCCGCTAAAAGCAGTACCTATATTTTTACTTGCATTTCTGCTTTCGACCTGTTAAGTGGGCAGATAAGCTGGGGCTGATGGCGGGTGCTCAGTCTGACCAGGGCTCGAACTGCCGACATATCAATCGGCAGAATTTTCTGCAGCACAGTGGTTTAGCCCGTTGTGCTAAGCCCGGCCTGGCAGGTTGCATACCTTCAAGTGATTATCTATGAACTCACACAAATGGGTTATATCTGTCTGTGCAGGGCACTGTTCAGATCCTCCTAGACAAATTCCATATGGTTTTCTTGGCACCATATACCTTTCCTTCCTACCTAAAAACACACATTTTGCAGGGATGACAAAGAGCAGCATCCAAGGATCTAAGGAGAAGTAGGATATAATGAGAAAATGAGTGGAGTTGTGTGGGTTTACAGATGACCATATGAAGAACTACTATTACAGATAGGCAACCTTCCTTCTTTGTGGTCTCAGTAACTCTCACAAACGGAATACTAGCAAGTTACTATCTGTAGGAAGAAGTAGTGTCATTCTAAGCAGGAAAACAGCACTGTTCTCCCAAAGGGGCATCAGCATTGGACCACACATGTAGTCTGTAGTGGGAAATAAAGTTGAAAGGCTGTGACCACAAGATACAATCATTCTTTAGTCTTATAAAAAAGATTTAAAGATAAAAAAAATTGCAGAAGCAGTTGAGAACTTTGGTATCTCAATTTGCAGTTTCTCCATAGTTAAATATGAAATGAACAATATTCTGTCACAACAAACGTAACTGGCTTTGGCATAGTGACAGTAAGCACCTTTGGAAAGTGGGGAACATCCCAACAAGATTCTGTCGTATTGCCTTAAACATCAACAGCAGTGAAATGGTTATTTCAGCTATCATTGAAAGCACTATGTTATTATGTGCATCTCCCACAAACTGAAATCTACAATTTTTGAAATTGTATTTCCAGTCTTTATAATTTTAATAATTAAATTCACCAACAGGATATGGAAGTGTTCTCTTCTCATAATGTCCACCTGAACATTAGGAAGAACTTCCTCATTGTGAGAGCTATTCGGCAGTGGAACTCTCTGCCCCGGAGTGTGGTGGAAGCTCCTTCTTTGGAGGCTTTAAAGCAGAGGCTGGATGGCCATCTGTCGGAGGTGCTTTGAATGAGATTTTCCTGCTTCTTGCAGGGGGTTGGACTGGATGGCCCATGAGGTCTCTTCCAACTCTACGATTCTATGATTCATACTGAATTGCACTAACAATTTTTGGGAACCTTTATACTTAGATGAAATTATCAATATTATCGCGAATGTGAGAAATGGGAAATGTTCTGGCCCTGAGGGTTTATAATTAGAATGGTACATTTTTTTTTCCACACTGCTAGCACCAACTTTTCAAACATATCCCAGTTTCTGACTTTCTGTTTATCATTAAATGATGTCTATATGACCCCATGACCTAAACGTGGTGAGGATCATAACTGCTGCACTTCACAATTGCTGCATTAACGACTGCCTTATATCCTGATTTAATGCTGATAACAAACAGTGACAGCTATTTTAGCTAACTGAATACAAAAAAAATCATTTCATGTTTGCTATGTCCCAACCAGGCAGGATTTATCAAAAATAAACAGGGAGCTAATAATATTTAATTGGCTGAGGTCCAACCATCTTTTCTTGGTCAGACCTATCTGTGGATGTAGAACCTGTCTTAAGAGAGTGAGGCAGCTTTAAAATAGCACAAGGAAGGGCAAGAATCAGCAGGTAGGGAACAGATAAGGATCCCTCTTTTGACTTCTAACATTTCTCTCCCACAGCATACAGCTGTATTCCCAAATCCACATTACGATTACAAAGCAATCTCATGTTTTCCTTATAATATAACATTTCTTATTGGCCTTCCAAATTTAAATCACACTTCTCTCTGGCCACCACCCTCTGAATCCACCAGTGGCCATCTTTTCAACTGGTAAACACACATCCCCAGTTAACATCAGTTTAAGATCGACTACAATCTGTCTGAGTTTGGTCTTAATCCTAAAAGGCAATCTGCTAGTAGGGTACGCTTGCAATCTTCTTTTTTCAGCCACCTCGAAAAAAAGAAAAGGGTCAGATGATGATCTTGAGGCTCAATGCTAATCCAGTTTAATGCTATGTCTGCATGAGGACACTCTTTCCTGCCTCCTCCCTCAGCTGTTTCTCTCTTCCTTCCTGATGTTACCCATGGTTTGGGATTATATGGGCACCCAGGCCAAAAACACTGGCCTAAATCCAACTGCTAGTCACAGCTAGAATAAGCCAATTGAATCAGTGGCTGAGCGGTAAACCAGTACTGTTGTAAACCTCACTGAGGGCGGTATAGCATTATAGAAAAGCATTAGTCTCACTGGTTCTCAGTCTTTGGTCCTCCAGGCACTTTGGACTTCAGCTCCCACAATTCCTTATGGCTGGTAACTTGGCTAAGATTTCTGGGAGTTGGAAGTTCAAAACACCTGGAGGACAAAAGACTGCTCTAATGGATCACAAATATAAGCATGTGCTATGGGATATTTGCACCCAATTGGGTTACTATTTTTTAAACAGGTAAGGGTTTGCTTCCAATGTGAAAAATAGACTTTCAACGATCCTACAAGACTACAATGTCTGGAAAGCAACAACAACATATGATAATGAACCAAACATTGAGAGCCACGGCATTAGACAATGCAGTGCAGGTGTGCCCACATTCTCCTCTTGAGGATTCCCAAGGAAATTTCTAGCAGAAAATATTCAGATAGAGTTGAATAGACTTTTCTCATTTAAACCTTTATTTACCTCCTCTTTTGTTTTGCTTTGAGTTTTGTTTGTTATTTGCTTGCTTTTATACTGTCATAATGCTATAGCATTATATCACTATAATAACACAAGATTTTGGGAATGCTAGCAGAACATTGCATAATTTTTTCCTAAATAGTGTCCTGGTGGGAGAACGCAACAGCATTTGTGCTGCTCATTTCATCCTGTATTTCTCTACTGCAAAAGTGCAATATGGTTTGTTTGAGAGTGTTTTTTTTAAAAAAAAAATCCTTTCAATCATTAGGCAGCCATCCCAATTCACCAGTTTCTGTGATGCAAGGAACCTCCTTGGCATCCATATTTTCAATCCCGTTCCTCCACTTCAAGGTTGCCACTCACAATTTAATAGATAAATAATCCATTGTGGTGAAGGAGTGGGCAGTTCCTCGCCAACACCTTTAATTTTTGATTTTCCATAGGCCATTTCTTCTCTCTGTGTGGTGTTTCCCTTTTTTATTTATTTTGTGTGTGTTTTATATACTTTGGGCCACATAACTATACCGCTAGAAATCCAGATCATGCAATGTTTTGTGGAGAAGTGCAGAAAGGGGTTGGCATTACTTTGTGTTTTGTTCTCAGCATTGCTGGGAAAGAATGAATAAAGAGGTTGCTGAGATAATTGCCCCTGTTCTTGCTTTCCTTTAAAAAAAACCCTGATACTCTTGACCATGTTGAAGCAGCCAGGAAAGCAATTCAAACATAAAGGGCTGTAAGTTCCAATTCCATTGCAAAACAACAGAATATTGTTATTTAGTACATATGTAACCAAAATATGATGAAGGGAACTTGCTTCAGAAAAGGAAGACATACATTCATGAGCTTCCAGTTAGCTCAGGGATGGGAATTACGCAGTTCTCTAGATGTTAGACTAAAACTCCCCCTAGCATTAGTTAGAAAAGGAATGATGGGGTTTCAATTTAATAGTATCTTACTTTTTAATAGAAATTTGCATTTTACACAGAACCTGAAAAGGTTATTTTTACCATATTATTTATCTAAATCCATTTAACCAACATTAAAGAATACAAAGCAGTAAGAAATAAATTCAACAATCAAACAGTTGGCAGAAGAATTTTGGGAAGTCCAAAAAAGGAACTTTTCTAAAGTTATTAGCATACTTTTCATACTTTTTTCTGAAATATTTTCAAGGACACATCTACACTGACCACATAGTTCAGCGTGAAACCAGCAGAGAAGGAAGAGATTTCAGTAGGTGGATAACTATAAGTAAAGTCTTTGAACCGGCTCGAGGTCTGGATGGTGTTTATACTCACCACATAGGCTGGCCTCAAACTACTTTCAGGATATGCAGTATTCATGGCTTCATGAGCTTGGAGGAATCACAATGTTGCCAAAGTTTCCATCCCTCAATGATTTTGCCATACAATGTGGTTTATACTTAAGCACACCAATGTGCTCTATTTCGGTGTATAACTCAACTTCGCTTATCCCAGTTTATTACCCTGAATGTGTGCTGCTTTGCATGTTAGTGGCATGCATCATATAAACACTGCACTGTCCAACTGTCTTTAAATTGCATTAAATGGTCAATGTAGATGTGCCCCAAGAGATGATACTTGAAAGGCTTCTGTCTTCAAATACATGGTTGGCTGGTTGGTTAGTTTCATTATCTAAGCAATATAGGCCATCAGTAAATAGACGATACATACCTAAACCAGAAATATTTATGGCTTTTACAGATTTCTTCATTTTATAAAGAACTGTTCGGTCAACATCCAGTGCCTATAAATGACAAAAAGAAAAACTCATGTCAGGACGGATCACATTACACATATAGGCAAACATTCAATGCCTTTTAACATAGAACAAAGACAAACAAACATAGGCTCCAAGCGGGCCTCGAACTCATGACCTCCTGGTCAGAGTGATTCATTGCAGTGATTCATTGCAGCTGCTCTCCAGCCTGCGCCACAACCCGAGCGCATGTATTGAACTGCTTTTTCTGTCCTTTTGTTGTAAAACATGATGTTTTGGTGCTTAATTTGTAAAACTATAACGTAATTTGACGTTTAATAGGCTTTTCCTTAATCCCTCCTTATTATCCAATGTTTTCGCTTATCCAGCGTTCTGCCAGCCTGTTTATGTTGGATAAGTGAGACTCTACTGTATTTGATAGCACTGAGCTATGGCAGTTGAAGTATCAAACTGCATTAATTCTGCAGTCTAGGCGCACACTGGGATTCAAAGGGTCCTAGGTTTGATTCCCTGCTCACTCATAGAAACTCACTGACCTTGGGTAAGTCACATACTCTCAGCCTCACAAAAAGGCAGCGGAAGACTACCTCTGAACAAATCAGTCAAGAAGACCCTGCTACAGTTTCACTATAGGGCAGAGCTTTGTGAATTGTATGTTGCGACACATTAATGTGTCGACTTCAGTATGTAGGTGTGTTGCACAAATGTAATAAGAAAACGCTGAGTCTATGTGACATAAGAAATAAATCATGTGTTTTAAAAAATATAAAGAAAAACTTGTTATGAGATTTGATATATTCCAATAATTTTGTTATTACAATTTATATACGTATGTTTGTGTCTCTTATAAAGGAGCCCCCCCGGTGGCGCAATGGTTAAACCCTTGTGCCAGTAGGACTGCTGACCGAAAGGTCGGCGGTTCGAATCTGGGGATAGGGGTAAGCTCCCATCAGTCAGCTCCAGCTTCCCATGCAGGGACATGAAAGAAGCCTCCCACAGGATGGTAAAACATCCAGGCGTCCCCTGGGCAACATCCTTGCAGACAGCCAATTCTCTCACACCAGAAGCGACTTGCAGTTTCTCAAATCGCTTCTGATATATAAAAAAAATCTCTTAGAAAGAGTTGGTTTAACCTCCCGATTGCTGGCAAAACAGAACTACTATGTCGAAAAAGGATGTACAGTAGAGTCTCACTTATCCAACATAAATGGGCTGGCAGAATGTTGGATAAGTGAAAATGTTGGATAATAAGGAGGGATTAAGGAAAAGCCTATTAAACGTCAAATTACGTTATGATTTTCCAAATTAAGCCCCAAAACAACATGTTTTACAACAAATCAACAGAAAAAGCAGTTCAGTACACGGTAATGTTATGTAGTAATTACTGTATTTATGAATTTAGCACCAAAACATTGCAATGTATTGAAAACATTGACTACAAAAACATTGACTACTAAAAGGGAGACTATGTTGGATAATACAGAACGTTGGATAAGCGAAGGTTGGATAAGTGAGACTCCACTGTATATCTAAAATGGTGTGTCACCAACATGCTCTGCTTTAGGGATACAACAAATCAGAAACAATTTGAAGACAACAATGAACAACATATACCAGCCAAGTCTTTTTCACTGCATGGAAGTACTTAATAACAAGGAGTCTTCAATTGCTATCTAGCATACCTTGTTATTTGCCTTCAAGTCACTTCCAAGATGAAGAAACTAAGGCAAATCTATCACATGGTTTTCTTGGCAAGATTTATTGAGAGGAGGCTTCTAGTTGCATCCATTGAAGCCCAAGGTCATGCATTGGGTCTCCATGGCTGAGCAGGGATTTGAACACTGGTCTTCAATCGCAATCCAGCACTCAAACCAGTACATCATGCTGGCTCTTGTATATTTTGTTTCAAATACAAATTAGAAACCTCCACTGAAAAACGGAAACCTTTCCAAGAATATGACAGCTTTAATTACACACCAAGCAAAACAAAATCCATGCTCAAACCACTGTCACAAAACTCAAAATATATGAGAAATGATATAGCTGTTCGTGTGTTCAGCTGTTTAAGATTCATAGAAAAACAACCCAGCAATGACATTTTACAACATTTACAACATAGAATATCCTTGAGACTAACAAAATTCTTGTCAAGCTGTCATGGGTGACAATGGTACACATGCTTTGTTTTATCCCTCCCCAGATGCCTTTAGCATTTAAATCATACCGAACCCCTGCTGGTGATATATGTCTATACACTGAATAATTAACTCATTACCAAACAAAATGGAGAGGAAAGGCTGGAGTTTTTCACAAAGCTAATAAATGCTGTGATGTAAAACACGTTTTCCATTTCCCTTGTATCTGTAGTTTTCCCTAAAATTGTAAAATAATAACAACAACAAAGCAAAACATGAACATTTCCTCCAGTGATTTCAGCGGAGTGCTTCCTTTGTGGCACTGGGGTAATTGAGCACTGAACAAGTAAGGCTTTTAAATGTCTTAATGGGGCTCGTCTTTTGTGCTTCTTTGTCCTTTTATGCAGAGAGCATTCCCCTTTAGTGCAAGTTCTCTGCTTGTCTCTCCCCTTTCAGCACCTGCAAATAAAAAAGGCTCATGCATTTCAGCCTCAGGTTGAATTTTGAAAGCTATGGGTGCTTTATTTTTACTCTCCGCATTTTACTATGCCCTCATGTGTCATGGAACCCAGTTACAGGGCTTTGGTAATTCAGCCCTGTAACTGGGAGTCATAACATAAACAATCCCAGGAGCACCTGGCAGAAGAAGATAGAATATGCCTGGGAACTTGGGGCCGAAAGTATAAACAATTATAATTGGTCTAGTGTGTGAAAATGGTAGTAATGTGATATTGGGGGTGGGACTTGATGATGATATTTACGTGTGGTGTTACGTAGCATTAAAAGTTATAAAAATAGTTGTATGTAAACATTGAGTCATTCCTGACTTTTCCAAAGTCATGTGTTCTTCAATAAAGATTGGATTTGAGAGCAGCCATCTCTGATCTGCGTTCAGACTGATCCTTTGAAGTGAGCAGGACAATTAAGTCAGGAATCCAGTTCTCACCCTCCTGCAAATTTGCAGTGAAGTGATAATGAGCAGGGAAGGAGATCAAAGCCATGACGGAGCAAAGGGGCCTCCGCTGGGAGCTCTGCCGTTGGCAGAAGAGACATTGCAAGCCATAGCTTCCTCTACGGGGTACCCCAAGCCGGACGGCGTGACCCAGAGGATTCCCAGAGGGGGAAGAGGTGTTCCGGCGGCGGCAGAAACCAGTTGGGGATCTGGAGGAAGCATGCCGGAGACCGTGGCCCTGCGGTTATCCATCCTGGAAACTCATTTATCCAGGCTGTCGGATACCGTGGGGAGAATAGTGCCAATATTGGAAGAGAATCTCCAAAAAGAGCACATCCGATATGGCGCCGAGAGAGAGCCAAGCAAAGGAGGCGATTGGAGCCAGAGGGGACAGCGAGCTTCAACGCAGAGTCCCGCGGCGGCAAGGGACGAGGGAGACGAGGAATATTGGCAGGAGCTGGAGTTCAGAGACAGAATGGCACGCGAAGTGGAGCGCCAGCGAGCTCTGGGAACTCTGAGGCCGCCATCTCCAACAGAGCTCCCAACCCCCCGGATGGGCGTCGGGGTGGAAAGACCACTGGGGCCAGGGATCGGGTCCAGTGGATTAGCAGACGAAGGCGGAGAGGAGCAGGAGATCCAGGAAGAGGAGGAGGATGTGCCGTACGACGGGGAAAGGCGAGATGCGGGGGCTACAGCGAGGCCAGTATGCGGATGGGGGGAAGGGCCGACAGCGGCGGCAGGATTTCGGGAGCCGCGCAGAATGACCACCGGAGTGGGGCGCGGCGTGATCCAAGGAAACCCGATGCAACCCTTCCCCATGCCTCCCAGACAGCATCAACGGGCCGCTGAATGGATGCCAAGAAGGGAAGATCTCAAGCTAGAATACGGAGGGGAATCAGCCGAACTGAACTTTTTTCTAATTAGCATCAGGGGATACATGGAAGACAATGCACACACATTCCCCTCCGAAGCAAGCAGGGTTCGGGCCATCGGCAACACACTAAAGAGAGGAGCGGCCAGCTGGTATGTGCAACTACATGCCAGACAGGACCCATGCCTGAGGTCAGTGCCCCGCTTCCTCGCCGCACTGGAAAACCGGTTCAGAGACCGGCTAGAGCAATTGAGGGCTCGAGACCAGCTGAAAGGAATAAAGCAGAGGGACAAAACGGTACCCGAGTACGCAGAGGAATTCCTCCACCTCGCGGAAAGGGTACCAGAGTGGTCTGAAGTGACCAAAGTGGAATTATTTAAAGAGGGACTACGCCCCGAGATTTTCAGCTGGGCAGCGCACAGAGATGACCCCGAAACGCTCCAGGGATGGATTCAACTAGCGGGGCGCGTTGAATCCACTCTGGCCCAAGTAAAGCGCTTCAGGAGCAGCGGCGGCCAGCAAAGACCGGTGGCGAGAGGTCGAGGAGAAACGAGGAAGCAGGAAAGACCCGGAGGGAGGCCGGGGATTCCCTCCAGAGGAGACGACAACAAACCTAAACCGGGATGCTTTGTATGTGGGAAGACGGGCCATCGAGCAGCAGAATGCTGGGCACGGAAGGGGGAGCCGCCAAAACCCTCAAAGCCCAAGCCAGCAACCGGGAGGCGTGCGGAGGAGGAGGTGCAAGCCCCAGAATCTTCAGAAAAATTGGTGAGTCGGGACAAACGCATGATAGTAGTGCCAATCTGCCTCTCGGGGCTAGAGAATCGGGCCACCTGCAAGGCATTTGTGGATTGTGGTTGTTCCAGGAATATTATAACTCCAGAGTTAGCAGGAGCGTTGAAATGCCAGCAGATGGCGCTTGACTCCCCAATTGCGTTTTCGCAGCTAGACGGATCAGTTGCTACTGGGGAAGTATCTACAAAGGAAATACGGGAGGTCCCATGTAAAATAGGCAAATGGGAAGGAAGAATATCCTTTGTGATAGCCCCTATTGCCACATACCACGTAATATTAGGGATACCATGGCTCGAACAGGCAAATCCCGAAGTAGATTGGAGAGGAAAGAGCCTAGCATTTAAAGAACAGCAGACGCAATGGGAGATAAGCAAGATTGCAGAAGAGGAGGACGAGGGAGATGAAGAAGGTGAAATAGACCCACTGCTATTGCCACCTGAATACAGAGACTTTGTGGATGTGTTCAATCAGAAAGAGGCAAGTAAATTACCTCCCAAAAGGAACATAGAAGTAGAAATTGAAATAACCCCCGGAGCAAACTTACCAAAACCAAAAGTGTATCCCATGTCTGTGCAGGAGAAGGAGGAATTGAGGAAATACATTGATAAAAACCTGGCGCGGGGCTTCATTAAGCCATCCAATTCTCCTCTCGGGGCCCCAGTGTTATTCAGGAGAAAGAAAGACAACTCCCTAAGATTGTGCATTGATTATCGAAATTTAAATGCAATTACTAAGGACAATAAATACCCTATGCCCTTAGTAAAGGATTTAATTACCGTATTGAAAAAAGGGAGCATATTTACTAAACTTGATTTAATTGAAGCATATCATAAATTAAGGATCAAACCGGAGGATACTTGGAAAACTGCATTTTCCTGCGCATTCGGCCATTTTGAATATAAAATTTTACCTTTCGGATTAAAAAATGGAGGCGGGTGCTTTATGCAGCTTATAAATGAAATACTGCACCCATTGTTGTACAGAGGGGTATTCATATTTCTTGATGATATCTTGATTGTGACTGAAGATAAGGAAAAGCACGTGAAATTGGTCCGGGAAGTTTTGCAGAGACTAAGAGAAGCAAAGCTGTACGCAAAACTGTCCAAATGTGAATTTAATAAAACTCAAATTGACTTTCTGGGGTATCGGATATCTCCAGAAGGGTTAGCTATGGATCCAGCTAAAGTATCAGATGTAAAAGAATGGGGAGTGCCTCAAACAAGGAGGCAATTGCAATCGTTTCTGGGGTTTGCAAATTTTTATAGATCCTTCATAAAAGGCTTCGCGCAAATAACCGCACCCCTTACTGAACTTTTAAAAACAAAAGGGAAAGGAGAGACAGCAAAAGTAAAAGCTCCTGGCGCCAAACTAAGTTGGACGCCAGAATGCCAAAAGGCATTTGAAACCCTAAAAGAATGCTTCACAGAAGGACCCATTCTAAAACACCCCGATATCAGGAGCCCTTTCATAATCCATTGCGATGCCTCAGACTGTGCGTATGGGGCAGTACTATTGCAAAAGGATCAAAATGGGAACTTAAAACCCTGTGGATATTTGTCCCGGAAGTTCAGCGAAACTGAAAAATGTTGGCCGATATGGGAAAAAGAGGCACTAGCCATATTAAAAGCCTTAGAATGCTGGCGACACTTTCTCGAAGGAAGCGGAATCCCATTTGAAATTTGGTCTGACCATAAGAACCTCCAGTATTTAAAGTCCCCTCGAAAATTGTCCCCCAAACAGATTAGATGGGCACAATACTTCAGCAGGTTCGATTTCCAATTAAAGTTTTTTCAAGGGAAGCAGAATGTCTTGGCAGATGCTCTTTCACGCATGCCTCAACACGAAGGAATACCCACAGCAAAAGAGGGAACAATATTCTCTGACAAACAATGGGGCGGTAGAACGTACTCAGCAGACACTTGGGCAGTTCCTTCGAATGTACTCTAACATGAGACAAAATGACTGGTCTCGGTGGTTGGCTTTTGCAGAACTAGCTTTTAATTCGACTATACATTCAGCAACAAATAAAACCCCCTTTGAAGTAGTTTACGGGTATGAAATACAGCCTCTGCCCCAGCTGCCAAGATGGACAGAGAATGAGGGAACAGAAGCAGGGAAATGGAAAGCGCAAATGATGGAATGCTGGAGTCAAGTGACTGCATCCTTAAAAGAAGCACATAAAAAGTATAAAGTATTCGCAGACAGAAAGAGGGTGGAAGGTGATAAATTGGAGAAAGGAGATTTAGTGTGGCTAAGTACTCAAAACATCAAACTGGGGCTACCTTCGAAAAAATTGGGCCCTAAATATATTGGACCATTTAGAATACAGGGTGTTATCAACGAGGTGACTTTCCAGTTGGCATTGCCAAAAAGTTTAGGGAAAATACACCCTGTATTCCATCGTAGCTTACTGAAAAAATATATGGGTACTTTGGACAAAATGGACACATAGAATTATTGTTTTGTTTCAGGCTTGTGATGAAAGAAGAACCGAAGAGGAGGACGAAGAAAAGGAGGGCACCATGTCATGGAACCCAGTTACAGGGCTTTGGTAATTCAGCCCTGTAACTGGGAGTCATAACATAAACAATCCCAGGAGCACCTGGCAGAAGAAGATAGAATATGCCTGGGAACTTGGGGCCGAAAGTATAAACAATTATAATTGGTCTAGTGTGTGAAAATGGTAGTAATGTGATATTGGGGGTGGGACTTGATGATGATATTTACGTGTGGTGTTACGTAGCATTAAAAGTTATAAAAATAGTTGTATGTAAACATTGAGTCATTCCTGACTTTTCCAAAGTCATGTGTTCTTCAATAAAGATTGGATTTGAGAGCAGCCATCTCTGATCTGCGTTCAGACTGATCCTTTGAAGTGAGCAGGACACTCATGCATTGCTTTCATTGTCTTCATTCCTCTTTTCATTGGCAAGAACAAGAAAATGCAGCACTTTCATTCTTTGGGCATTTCCTTGGCCTTCCTTTCCCAACACTAACCAACACTTTTATATTGATTTTATCTACTAGTTCAAAAAAGATACTAATAAAGAAATCCAGTAAGAGCTGCAATCCTAAACCAAAACATGGCAATAAAAACCCTATTAAATTCATGTGATTTGACTTGAAGACACACACACAAGTCCCACTGAGCTCTGCAGTACTTATTTTTGAGTAGACATGTAAAAGTTGCTCTGATATAAACCAGGTTGTATTTAATGATAAGTACACATTTTTTTAAAATTCAGTGGAAAAGCTGGGTTTCTTTAAGGAGATAAATTACTTATCGCAGCAAGTGATTAACAGAGACAAGACATTCTTAAATCAGCAATTAAAATGTTATGTGAAGACTAGCTTAATGATGGATGATCAGCCAACTTCTTGTGGCTTCAGTAGTGTACATCTGAAGAAGGGAATTAAAATTGACAAGCTCATGCTATCATATACCACTATACCACTGGATTCACCCCCAACAAAAATACTTTTTCGTTGGGTTCTCGTTTACTAAATTTACCCCACCTCCTCTACCCAGAAATCAAAAACAAGTTTGCTTTTCTTCAAAATCAAATGCCAATTTTTAATAATAATAATAATAATAATAATAATAATAATAATAATAATCACCCGCCTCTTCTCATGGCTTCAGGTGGGGCACAACACAGTTAAAACACATCACCATAAAATACATACATTAAAACACACCACTACAAAATACATATAGTAAAATATATAGTGGATGAATTAAAATATAATATAAACATATATAAAGGTAAAGGTTTCCCCTGACGTTACGTCCAGTCATGTCTGACTCTGGGGGTTGGTCTCATCTCCATTTCTAAGACGAAGAGCCGGCGTTGTCCATAGACACCTCCAAGGTCATGTGGCCGGCATGACTGCATGGAGCGCCGTTACCTTCCCGCTGGAGCGGTACCTATTGATCTACTCACATTGGCATGTTTTCAAACTGCTAGGTTGGCAGGAGCTGGGGCTAACAGCGGCCGCTCCCGCCACTCCCGGGGTTTGAACCTGGGACCTTTCGGTCTCCAGCTCAGTGCTTTAACACACTTCACCACCGGGGCTCCTCATAAACATCTAAATCCATAATAAAAGTGAAAACCCATATGTGTGTATGTGGCATGGATGTCTGCTCACACAGACAGCCTCCAGCCTCCACAAACAGGCTATACTTTCCAGGGTTAATAATCTAGCAAGTCACTCTTTTCCACTGACACTGCAGTTACAGCGAGGGCCATGAACATGCAGCCCAACCCCTGCCAATGTCCTTCCCAAACACTACAGCCCACCACCCAAGGAATGCTTTCGTTTGGGGACCATTTCATCCTAGATTTTGCTTTTTCTTCCACCACAGGCAGGCATCCCAGGGTTCTCCATTGCTGTGGAATTTGCATGGCCCCGCCCACTGCCCTTTCCTTTCCAATCTCTCTGCATAACAAACAGAGCAGAACTGAGCTGCAACTAAATTTACTGGAGAAGTTTAGGGATTGACTCCACATGGTGGAAGTTGTGGTTCACCCTGCATCAAGTCAGAGCACTGTCACGCCTACTGGGGAATATATAGGAGTTGTAGTTCACCTACACCCACAATGCTATTAACCCAAATAATGATGGCTCTCGGCCAAACTTGCCATGCAGACCCCACATGCCCAGATTTGACTACTGGTGCGTTTGGAGGGGAACTGGCCTGGAAGTTGAGGAGTAGTAGATACTGGGATTTATAGTTCACCTGCAATGAATGAGCATCACACTTGGCACACAGAGCCCCCATAACCAATACAACATATTGGACAAGTTTGGGAAAAAGGGAGTTATAGTTCACCTGCAGCCATATAAACACTGACCCCACCGACAATACATTAGGAGCACACTTCACACAGAGAAGCCTCATGACCTGTAGGTATTTGTGGAAAGGGGTCTTGATTTTGGGAGTTGTAGTTCACCTCCATCCAAAGACCACTGAACCCAGCCAATGATGAATCTAGACCAAACTTGGCACACAGGCTGAATATTGCCTGCTGTGGATACTGATAGATATTTCGGGGCAATTGCCCCGGGAATCTGGAAATTACAGTAGTTCACCCCCATCCAGAGAGTACTGCAGCACACCTGGTACACACGCCCAAAATGGCCAACTTTGAATACTGGCAGGGTTTGGGGAGGATTCAGCCACGATTCTGGGAATTGTAGTTCACCCACTCCAAACAGAATACATAACATTAAAAGACAAATAATACCATTCTCAAAATACTCGGGCATCGCCGGGTCCCCAAGCTAGTATATATTAAAATGCAAACTGAATGTAGATTTAAAAATCTTAGTTAAAAATTGACTGGGTAGGCCTGCTGGAAGATATAGGTCTTCAGTTATGTCTTGAATTCTGACAACTGATTCAGCAGTGGGAGTTCTGCCAGCAAGTAATTCCACAGTTATGGGGCAGCTGATGAAGAGTGACACTCAATATACAGCTTCTGGCTGGCTGGAGTAGCCACACCACAGAGGACCTCAGTATCCTAAGGGGTAGATTGTGCAGAAGGCCATCCTGAAGGTAATCTGGATCCAAACCATGTGGGGTCAAAACCAATACTTTGTACTTTGTCCAGATATAAATTGGAAGCCTGAAACTACTTTCAGGCCCAGTTCTACTCCTAAAAGCATCAACGGAAACATGGCAATCTCATGTCAATCACTGCAGATGTTCTCACACACTTGCACACATTCTTATTGTCAAACCACGGTACCACCCCCATTCCCTGAAGATTTAGAGTTCACCAAGGGCTCCGAAATAAATATATTATTTTTCCCCCTATTTTTAAAAAAAGACCCTTTCCGGACTTGCATCATTTCAAAGAATTGGAAGATCGAGACTGAACCAGCAGTAGCTGTAAACTCCTAAACTATATTGTATCTAACTCTGCAATAAATTGTATCTATGTTATTATTTTTGTGTAACTTGTATCTTTTAATTGTATACTGTATCTATTTCCTGTGTAAAATGTATATGAACTGCTTTATAAGAGTGTATCAAAATATAGCCCCAAAGACAACCAAACCTCTGTAACCCTGTAATCCCCTAAGAATAGGAAGGTTGGACAAATCCCTCTGGCAGTTTCCCAAGTCAGGTTCATTGTATATACGAAAAGATAAGTGATCTCCGGTACCAACCAGATTAGCCCCAAAGATCTTTGTGTGATTCACCTGAGGCTGCTAAGGCTGACAGCCTGTTCATGCATCCATTATTTTATTAACCACCTAGCCCTTGATTTCCCGGGATCGGTACCTTTGTCTCCCAAGCCTCGCACATTTGTTTCTGGGCTCCGTATCTTTGTCTTGACACAGTTGAGCTAATCAAATACTCATCAACATTCTTTAGCATTGTCTTCTCCAAATTCGCGCCCTCCCAGGGGACGTCCCAACAGCTGATTGGTCCCTTGCCTGAGCAATCCCCAGCCACCATTCTCCCTAACAAGGGAATTCCCAACTGGATGCCATGATGTCAGCAGAGTCTTCTACCAATCCTGCTGCAGATCCTAGCCAGCCTTTTTTTCTGGCCAATCTGAGAAAGGAGTGGAAGGTTTGAATGGCTGTCAGAACTGTATAAGATGTCTTGCATTTCTCTGTATCATCATGCTTGTACATTTTGAAGCAAATTGCTTGTGCTTGTAGCCTTTTTGGCCTAATTATAATAAAACTCTGTGGCCTATCTTCAACCTGGTGAGGGCACTTCCAGACAGACTTTAAACCCGCGCCAAAGCGGATTTTAAAAAAAAAACCACTTTGTTGTGGATTTCAGTCCCCATGCCACTCCAAAAACCCGAGCTTTCCCGTGGGGGTGTGTCTACATGCCATCCCTACAACTATTGGGATGACAGCTACCTCAAAGCTCCCCCAAATAACCCCTAAAAATAAGAAAAAACTTACCAGGTCACCATTACATCCCTCCTTGCGCTCTACTGCCATGAGGAAATGACGTGCCAGGAGAAAGGAAGGTGTCTGAGGAGGAAAATCCCTTCTCTCTCTCCCCCCCCCCCCCCCGGTCTCCTGGCACGTCACTTCCTCGTGCCAGGAAAGGGTGAGGAGGGATGTAATGGCAGCCCAGTAAGTTTTATTATATTTCTAGGGGTTATTTTGGGGCTTGGGGTGAGGGGGTGGGTACCATTCTGCACTTTTGGTTCTAGGAGACCAAAAGGTGTGAGATGGCAATGGGGACTTGTACCCAGGTAACCCCAGGACTACCCAGAAGTGAGTCCCCACAGGTCCAATACCCGATCAGGCTCAGGCCTTTCAGGAAGGCCTAAATCTAACGGGGTATCTAATTAAACTTGGTTTTATTTGAATTAATTCGGTTTTACCACTGGTGTTGTTGGGACAGGTTTCAGCTTTAAAGCCTGTCTGGATGGGTCCTGATTCGTTTCTTTGCCCTGGCCCTTCTGATTTTAACATACACTCGCCAGGCATGGATCCTCTTATCTGCAGTCCTAGCTAATCCACTTCACTCTCATGCACATTACCCTGCATCACCATCCACCTCTGTTTCCATTTAAGAAGAGATGTGGTAGGTAACAGGGAGATTTTGTTTAAAATCTCTCTGAGAACCCTAACTGCACCATTCCAGAAGTCTAGACCTCAGAAAGGCTTTCAAGTCCGGGTTGTTGTGCATTTTCCGGGCTGTATGGCCATGTTCCAGAAATATTCTCTCCTTTTGGGGCTTTGGAGCTTTCAAGTCCCTTAGAGTGCGATGGAATTTCTTGGGAAAATGTACCATAATTTCAAACACAATGCTAAAAAATATTCATATTTTAAGCTAGTAAGTTTGAAAGGCAGCAATATCACTATTTAAAATGATTGTAAATAATGAACACACAAGAAAGGTTTTTAGGTCAGATTGGCAGGCCTAGTGTGGATTAATATGAAAGTCAAAATAGATTCTGGGGCCTTTCCAAGGAAAAAACAAGAAAATACATTGATGTGTCTTAATTAATACATATCACATTGTCATACCATCTGGTTCATCAGATTTATCTACTGCTCACTAATTAACAATAAGAGTTTCTGTCTTAGTTTATATCTTTTAACACTGATATGAAAACCTATAATCACATGTAAAACTTTTTCATTGTTGCTTTGATATTTTCTTTCCATTAAAGCAAGGTGTATCATGTCATAAGGAGCATGTATCACCCAGACTCAAATATAATGGTGAACTACATTGTGGGTTGTTGAAGTTTGGGTTGTTATAAGAATGAATCTACTCCTACAAGCTAATAAGCCACAAATATAGTTACATGCCAGGCTATTTGCTGGTTCACAAACTCTAGATTGTTTACATGGCTTGGAATTAGATCTGAATTGAGAACTGTGACTTATTTCCCCATTTGATTAAAAGTGAGTTCCTAAAAGCAACAGGACAGGCATGAAAAAAACTCGATTCAGTATTTCATTAAACAAAACATGGCTATATCTTCAAACCATGGCTAACAGAAACCACACAAAGACCCCTAATCAAAATTGCTTTCATGAGGCTTTCTCTTCTTTGCTGAATTTATATTCAGATTTCCCTCTACACATACATTATACAGAATAAAAAGGCAACTGCACTGAATCACAGTACCAGGACACACTTTTGAAAATGATTAATAGATGTAATGACTATTACCAGTACTTCCAAATATATTCAGAATATTCTGGTCTTTACATCTATACGATATTTTCAGAGCAGAAAATAATACAGCAGGACCAGCATTACAGATTGGCACACTTAGGTGTAACAATGTATTTTTAGATGCCAATTAACTGACGAGATTTCAGGTTGAAGGTGTTCCTGCCAGCACTTCTTGTTAATTAGCCATAATAAGGATTTATAATTTCCACAGCGAACTCAGCTCTAACACATACTTGCAAATGTGTTTTAAGTTACAGATTGAAAAGGTATTCCAAATGTCAAGCTGGAAACCCAAACAACAAAACAGCAGGTGAGCACAACTTAAGAACTATTGACATCCTTTTAGAAAGCGATTTAGACTGCAATCCAACTACTTGATTTAGTTTATTTTTGAGTGAGTGCATGGTACATCTGTTTTGAATAAGGCAACTTGAGATGTAATTTCACTGCTTTCTAGAGCGAGTCTAGACTGAGCACTTGAACTGGGCCCAGTCTGGAGCATCATGTAGCTGTCCAAATGGTCTTGAAGCCCAAGAATAATCCAGAGTTCTAGCAAACTCTGGATTATGCACCTACTTTGCCTGAAGTGCAGCAAAGCTAGATTAAGGCATGAAAACCAGTGACACATGATGGAAGTCGGTATCTGTCATGAGGATAGCCAGTACTGAATTTGAGGTGAGTCCATGTTCTCTTGTCCAGGTAGACTCACCCCTAGGCCAGAGTACTTCTATTCACCTCTAGCCCACCCATACCTCTTGGGTCTATGTAGTGTATTTTCTCCATTCAATGTCCTCCTAGACTTGTGTGTGTGCCTTCAATATATCTGTAGACTTATGGTGACCCCATGAAGTTCATAGGGTTTTCTTAAGCAAGAAATACTCTAAAGTCATTTTGACAGTTCTTTCCTCTGAATTATAGCCTACAGTACCTGGTCTTCATTGGTGGTCTCCCAAAAAAAATCCCAATACTAACCAAAGTCTGATGGAATCTGTACCCTTCAGGATATTTAAGACAGCTTAGACCCACTAAAATACAGATTTATCCCTATTTCGAGGATACATGCAAGGTTTGTCCTCCCTCATTTCTCATAGCAGCTGCATGTCCTCCCTCATTTCTCATAGCAGCTGCAACAGGTATTAAAAGTCTAAGGAATGATTTATATGAGCCATTATAATGTGGACTGCATTTCAACATGGTTAGGCCACATGCTACCGCAGTAACATCTGTATCCAGAATTATGTTGAAAGAGGCAATTACTTCAAATACTGCCACCACTGGCATCTAGGGATTTACAAACCTGGCAACTTAAACAAAAAAAATAGAGAACTAAAACACTGCTTGACCCACAATATTTCAAGTTACAAATACTGCTAACTATAGTGCGAGGATGTGACAAACAGAAGTGAAAATCACAACAGATCACTTTTTATTGTCTTATCATTCCTGGGACCAACCTTCTCTACATCAACCATTTGATAGCAGTGTAGCATCTTTCCAGCTCAGCTAGCAAGAAGCAAAGACACAAATTGTAAAGAAGCTCGCAGGCATAGTTTTAAAAAATCTAATCTTAACAATACCTCTGTACAGATCTGCACAAACAAGTATTCATTAAGTGACCCAAAAATATTTTTGTTGAAATTGCCTATCTTCTTTCTTCTGCTCTTACCCCTGCAGCTATCTCTATGACCACTTAACTACATCACAAATAATGAATAGTCGAAGCCCTGTTCTACACTGCCCCTATATCCCAGGATCTGATCCCAGATTGTCTGTTTTAAACTGGCTTACTTGCATCTACAATGCCAGATAATCTGGAATAATCGGAAAACCTGGGATCAGATCCTGAGCTATAGAGGCAGTGTGAAGGAGCCTAAGTCAGCTTTTCATGAACAGCAAATTGGTGATTGTGATATTTTGTATTATGCGCATATGCACATAGAATTATATCAAGTCTGGGATGGTTTGACAATATGGATTCTAGGTGAGGAGACAGATATCTGTAAACTAAGAAAATGTGTCTCTGTGTTCATGGGACTGTGCATCTTTAAGAACAATAGAATTCTGCCTTAAGATTTAGCAAATAAAAAGCTTATTTTGGAAGAGAAATGTTATAACACCCATAGCTTTGTAAAATCATTTGCTGTATTCAGACCAATCATTTCCTAATAGTAGCATATACTGGGGGGGGGGGGGGGGGAGTCAAACAACTGACCCAAAAGACCTGGATTAATTTATATATGAGTCAATGCAGTACCTTTATCTGTGGTGTCATTGCTTACGGCACCCTGTAATGCCTGCTTGAAAAAATGGTGGTGGCGACAGCTTTTTTGGGTTTCTCTGCATGGAGTATATATTTGAAGTCGACTTATACATGAGTATATACAGTTCACGCCCACCTATTGTGGCATCATACCCTTTCACTATACCAGTGGTTCCCAACCTTTGGACCTCCAGGTGTTTTGGACTTCAACTCCTGGAAATCCCAGCCAGTTTACCAGCTGTTAGGAAGTATGGGAGCTGAAGTGCAAAACAACTGGAGGCCCAAGGGCACTACACAAACAATCTTTGGAAAAATTGGGGGGGGGGGGGCTCATAATTTGATCATAAAAGAAACAGAATAGCAAACAGAAGGCCTTTTAAAAATAATAGTTTCTCCATGAAGCCATTGCTTTGTTCTTCCAACATACTCTACAAGAAGTACTGTCAAAAACACACTACAATTATATCTGCTTTCAAAAAGCACATAGGCTCTTTTCAAATTATTGCTTTTATGTTTTAGTCAATACCAATACCAAGTTAATCTCTTTATAACCTTAAGGGACAAGCTTGATACAGCTTGGAAAACGTGCCTTTTTAATCTACTTTCCAATGGAAATCTGATCTTTGCTAGATGCAGTATTACCTCTATAATGTTCGCCCCCCTTCCCCGCAATTCCACACATACGGCATTCCATTAAAGAATACATCACCTGCATCATATAAGACATCATTACTTTATGCAAAAGTCTATGTTCTTTCCTCAAAAACTTTCAAGACTTTGGAGAATTACAACAGAAGGTTTTTGTGTCTGATGTCTGTCACTTTACTAAAATGTAAAAGCTCCCTCTGTCACTGTTCCACCAATGAAAATACCCCTTGAGATATGCTGATCAATTTTATTAACATATTCCAAAAATATACTCATGAATAAGTTGAACTCACTGTTTCTTCCTTAATGGTCCTGTCCTTTGCCCTACAAACCCTGTTTGCAAACTATCAGAAACCTGTCAGCTGGTAAGGTCGTTCTCACACATACCTATGAGTCATATCAGCAAAGTGCCTATCCATGACTCTTGTCTAGCCACACCAGAGAAATGACGGCAGTTAAAAGGAATGAATAAGAAAATAAGGCAACAAAATACCTGCACAGGCTTGACAGACTGCAATGGAAAAAGAAAATAAAACTACATTACACCACATACACAAAAAGCCAGATCCTCACCCAATAAAATATTATGCATATATATATGCCTTCAAACTAACTACTGACTTATGGCAACCTCATGAATTTCAGAAACCAGACAGGATTTGGTACCATTAAGGCCACTAAATAAATGTGTCCATCATGCCTAGAAATTGTTAACATGCTAGGTTCCAAAGAAAGAGAAACAAGGCCAGCCAGGCCCCATTATTTATTTATTTATTTATTTATTATTTACAGCATTTTTACCTCGCCTTTCTCAGCTGAGGGGACTCAAGGCGGCTTAAATAAATTGGCAAAATTCAATGCCCAAAAACAGTGCACTAAAACAACAGCTTATATAGATCAAAACAACAATACAGAATAAAAACATCTAATATAATACAAAATTTAAAAACATGTGTATATTTTGTACACTACTTAGGGACTCAATGGTGTGATTCCTCTTTCTCTGGAACTTATGATGCTAACCATGGTTTAAGCATGATGGACACACATCCAACCATCCCATTTGGATGAAATGCTAATCCTCTGTAAGCCTCTTTCATTCTATAAGGCTGCTGCAAATCACTCAGCAGGGAGTATCTGGTCAGTGAACAGTGATTCATTTGAATATCTGTCAACATTTTACAAAGAAACTATTTAAGATGTTGCACTCTTATCTCCCAAAATAAGTTCAGCATATTTTAAAGTTGGGGATAGGACCCAAAGTTGATTTACTATCTCATCAGCCATCACTGAGAATTAGCAGTCCTTTAGGAAAAAATTACCTGGTTCCTTGAGTAATGAGAGGATTCATGTGGCCTTTGAAATATTGTTGGGCTGCCATTCCCATCAGCCCTAAAAAGCATAACCAAAAGTGCAGCATGTTGAAAATGCAGTCTATCAAATTCCCCTCTCTATTTAAAGTGGTTATCAGTAGAGAAATGAAGAGTGGAAGCAAGTGGCATGATAATATCTATTGCAACTGGCAAGCATTTGGGGTATTTCAAGTCCCATCACCGCACCTGTCTCCTTGTAGGTATGCTCATCTTAGCATAGTGCTTGAATGTTATTTATTTTATTTATTTATTACAACATTTATATCCTGCCCTTCTCACCCGAGAGGGGACTCAGGGCGGCTTACAATAAACACACATATAAAAATTATACAGTACACATAAATCAGATTAAAAATTATTAATTTACATCAACATTCATAAAAACATTCTAAAATACAAATGGACATGTTCAGGTTCAAAGGACTGGTGTTAGACCATGGTTCTGGATACCTGGGTTCAAATCACAACTCGTCCATGAAAACCCACTGAGTGACCCTGGACAGATCTGTCTATGACAGATTCCACTACTTCAAGTTCTTTCTCTAAAACTCAAGGCCAATGCTGCAGGCGCTGGCAAAATTCCCAAACGAGCAAGGCTGCGTTGAAGAGATGGTACAAGGCATTTTGTTGCTTTAGACCAGGGGTCCTCAAACTTTTTAAGTGGAGGGCCGATTCATGGTCCCTCAGATTGTTGAGGGGCCGAATTATCATTTGAAAAAAAAAATACAAATTCCTATGCACACTGCTCATGTCTTATTTGTAGTGCAAAAAAAAATAGCATTATATATTACTATACTGCACTATAACATTATACCATAATATTATTAGTAATATTACATTTAATATTTAATATATAATTAATATTATTATATTATACAATATCATTATATTGTATTATTATTATTAGCCACCCTGAGTCCGCTATTGGGTGAGAAGGGCGAGGTAGAAATACTGTAATAAATAAATAAATATTATATTGTATTAAATTATTATCAATATTATATGTGTACACAATATATAATATTATTACCATATTATTCATTTACAATACAGTAGAGTCTCACTTATCCAACACTCGCTTATCCAACGTTCTGGATTATCCAACACATTTTTGTAGTCAATGTTTTCAATATATCATGATATTTTGGTGCTAAATTCATAAATACAGTAATTACTACATAGCATTACTGCGTATTGAACTACTTTTTCTGCCAAATTTGTTGTCTAACATGATGTTTTGGTGCTTCATTTGTAAAATCATAACCTAATTTGATGTTTAATAGGCATTTCCTTAATGCCTCCTTATTATCCAACATATTCGTTTATCCAACATTCTGCCGGCCCATTTATGTTGGATAAGTGAGACTCTACTGTATTAGTAAAAGAAAGAACAATACAATATTTAAAAATAAAAACAATTTTAACCAACATACTGTAAACTTATCAGGATTTCAGTGGGAAGTGAGCCTGCTTATGGCCAATGAGATAGTCAAGTAGGATTGTCGTGTGCCTTCAAGTCATTTCAGACTTTGGGCGAGCCTCAATCTAAAACTGAGGGCGGGGGCCAGGTAAATGGCCTTGGAGGGCCGCATCCGGCCCCCGGGCCTTAGTTTGGGGACCCCTGCTTTAGACAAAGGACATGTTGGTGCCCCTCCGATTCCACAAATACACGTTAGTTGAGCATTTTCCACCATATCTGAGGGCAATAAATTAGCTTAGAGGTATGGAAGGCAAACTGCATAGCAAATACAGATATATTTTTTCAAGATATAAATGCTGTTCTTTGCTTTCCTGAGATAACTGTCCCACTGTGCCTAATGGCAGACCTGGCCCTGTTGCAATGTATACTGAAGCCCAGCACAACCATTTTAATTTACAAATTTACGTAAAGCCGGATCCTAGTTGTTTCAGAATCAAATAGGAATTAGGGATGTAGATGTATTTTCCCTCAATTATAACAGAAGGCTTAATTTAAAACAAATGAAAACAAATTTACAGCTTATACTAATTCAGTAGGAAGATCATACTTAATCTTGGCAGACTCTTCAAATTAGGTCATTAAGAGAATGAAAATTCCTGGAGAAGCTGTATGTTAAAGACAAATACATTCCAGAGAGGCTAACTCATAGTCCTTGGATTCATTATTAAATTAATGTGGGTGTTTTTTTAATCGTGACAGAAGCAAATTGAGGCAAGTCACTTCTGGTGGGAGAGAATCGGCCGTCTTCAAAGACGTTGCTCAGGGGATGTCCAGATGTGTTACTATCCTGCAGGGGGCTTCTCTCATGCCCCCGCATGGGAAGCTAGAGCTGACAGACAGGAGTTCACCCCATCTCATGGATTTGAACCGTCAACCTTCAGATCAGCAGTTTGGCTGGCACAAGGGTTTAACCCATTGTGTCACTGCAGCTCCTAATGAATTTGATTCTTCCTTTAAAACTGAAATGCATGCTCAATTTCCACAACTTAACTACATCTTGGTCGTGTGAGATGTCCAAGAGATCAAAACATTATGGACCACTAGGTGCACTACATGATGTGTGCTAATTTTACAGCAATGAAGTTGAAAAAACCCGAGATCTTATAGTTACATCACTCATTTAGTGATTCACGACATCAATGGTGCACTACACATTCACTTTCTTGATTCCACTGTGCAACTACACACCAGATGTCTAAGCACCATATTATATCACAAACCCACTGATCACTGCATATGCTTTCATGTGTCCAGTTTCTACTCAAAATATACAACCAAACTTATCGTTTTATAGACAAGCCCTCTAATAAAACCACATTTGCTAAGACCCACAAGATAGAGACTTCAAGGATTTGCAATACGCATATCTCAAACTATAGTATCTGCCTAAGAGGGTTTTAAAAAACCAAATCAACAAGGCAAGAAAGCATCTCCTACAAGATACACCAAAAACCACAAAATTACAGAACACCCGTTGTGGTCTTGTCCAGTCCCCAGCTGTAAAGACTCAAATGCATCATCAACAAGTTACAATCAAGTCTAAAGAATAATACGGTCCACACAAACGGACTCCAAATCTTAAACAGTGTTATCTTTTCGCATTCACTGGGGTTAGGTGAACAGGACACCCATAAAAGTTGAACGCCACAAATTAAAAAATTGCGTATTTCAAGAATGTCATAGCCTTCCACCATGACACTATGGTCAACTTCTGCTGGAAACAGACCATAACACTGGAGAATTTCTAGAGAGATGTTCTCTCTAGAAATCTCCACCTTCTCCAGCATGACTGGAAGAACATGACCACTAAGACATTCTGGATACTAGATACTCCTGGAGAGAGCATTTTTAAATCAATCTGTGAATAATCAAATCTGTAGAAAGTCAAAACCAGAAATGTGCAGGGTACTCATTTACAGGAGAACAGATTACATGGATGTTAATACAGTGACAAGCCTGTCCATGAACTCAGGTGCACTTTCTGTTCCAACATCTATTCTGAGACCAATATTACAGGAGCCAATAACATCATTCACAACTTTAGAGGTATATTTATTTGCTCTTCCTCCAATATGATATATGCCATTCTATGTCAGCAACGCTTTTCTCTACACTCTTTATTGAACATATAGGAAAGTCTCTACACAAAAGGATTAATGGACATAAATCTGACAATATCCCAAATCCAGTTGCAGAGCATTTTAATCTTCCTGGGCACAAAGTAAGGGTCACAAACCTAGATCACGAAAATTGCTAAGGAAAACTAGAAAGAGAAACAGATAAATTGAACTATATTCAGAAATTCCAGTCAATTAGCAGAAATGTGAACAAAGGTAATGGACTGATGATTATCCCAGCCAGACCTAGGGACCCTCCTCAAAGCCAGGCATTCAAGATGTACAGTAGTTGGTTTTACACAATACACCAAGTAGAAAAACATCCTGAGAACAGCCATAAGTGACTTCTGGGTTAGTCCAGGTTTCCTGTGGAGATTTGCCCAGTCTTTGGTTCCAAACTATTTCTATCATTTTAACAACTTTGAAATCCTAATAAACTATTAATGACAAGAAAGATATTTAAACAAACGTTTTATAAAGTAAAGGTAAAGGTTTCCCCTTGACATTAAGTCTAGTCAAGTCCGACTCTGGGGGATGGTGCTCATCTCCATTTCTAAGCCAAAGAGCCAGCATTGTCTGTAGATATGTCCTAGTTCATGTGTCCGGCATGACTGCATGGAGCGCCGATACCTTCCCGCCAAAGTAGTACCTATTGATCTACTCACATTTGCATGTTTTCGAACTGCTAGCTTGGCAGAAGGTGGAGCTAACAACGGGAGCTCACCCTGTCTGCAGATTCAAACTGCCCACCTTCCAGTCAGCAAGTTCTGCAGCTTAGTGATTTAACCTGCTGTGCCACCCTGGCCCCTTTTAAACTTTTTATAGCATGCTCCAAATTCTTTATTATTCTTACTAGAAAAGGAATTAATATATTAATATAAGTCTATATTAATATGAAGTGCTAGTTTAGATTTTAAAATGTGGTCTCTTTCTCATATCTATTTTTTGAGTGGAGGTAGGCTCACCATCCAATCACAACAATAACATGCACTGCCCCCTTTCATAGGGAAAACTTGAGGAAATATTTATGTCCCCAAGGGAAAGAAGAGCACAGAAGTAAGGTGCACCCTAATTTTTCCATGGTGGATCCAAAACAATTGTTCTTCTGTTCCCTGAGCAGCATTTGCTTCAGGGTTGTAAGCACACAGAAAAATAAAAACTCTTGTTTCGGTCCATGACTAGTTTTGAACAATTCATTACAAGCTCCTTTGTTGACACAGACCTGCATGGAGGAGAATTTACTTCTAAAATACTGTGATTATATGTTGTCTTTCTACAAAAATCAATCAATCACTAACACAACAACAATAAAACCAAACACTGAAAAAATAAATCCCAAGTCTTTCTCACAACAGGAAGAGAATTGCTAAAGTTATTTGTCGCTTCCTTCAGTCAAAAGCGTAGTGAAGAATTGCATCCCTAGCAAAACACAAATCAGGGCCTCCATGGATGATCTTAGATTTTTGTACAGGCTCATGTAGGAGAAAGCAATCTTTCAGAGCTCCTGGAACCAAAAAATTTTCCATGAGAACTGTACGACAACATGACCACCACTATAAATTTCCATTGGAGACAACATCATTTAGCCATTTAAAGTGGAGATCAGAGATGTAGATACATCTGAGTCATAAGCACAATGGCGGTCTTATAATGTTGGGCGGGGGGGGGGGGGGATAAAGTCCAACCACAACCTAATTGAAAATGGCTAAGGCTCCCAAGTAGAGGAACAAAAATACACCAAGGACTACATCAGTAGTCTTCACATACTCTCCCACCAATTAGTGTTGACATTCTATCTACAAACAAATATAAATCAACCACAGCATGCTACTGACTGTACACTGCTGGCTTTGTAAGCAAAGTTTTAATGGAAACAGCCTTAAGCACCTGGGACAAACTCATCAATAGCTTGTCCACATAGATCCCTGTAAGCCATCAATCTACAGCCTTCATGTTTCACTGGCTTCCTGAGCTGATTTCTGCCTGTTAACAATGACCTCTAAACCCAGGATGGCCCAAGATTAAGAAGCGAACGTCCATCCTTTCACTGCAATTTTTGAGATAAAGGGTAAGCGTGGTTAATAGATATATCCCCCTTGACTGCTTGGCGGTCTTCATTGCTTCTCAATGCACTCAGCAAGAAGAAAACAGGAAAGGGAATGCCACACACTCGCAAGACACTACTCTTACTTAACATATGACTCAGTGTTTGGGTTTGTTGCGACTGATGACTGATTACACAGCAACAGGAACATCAGCACTAGGCAGTTCCAAAGTCACAAACACTGCACTTGGAAGGCTTTCTTAGTATCAAAAATTAATTCATCACTACAAAAAAAACTTACCATAGAACAAAATGTTGGAAAAGTTTATGTTTCTAATTTGTGTCCATCCACATTCTCTATGCAATGAAATCTAAAGAAGTTGATTGACTGGTATCTCCCTTTCTCCCGATAATAGGGCTTAATGTGCCTTACTAAACACAGGAGACTTCCCACATTTTGTGTAGTGATATTAAGAACCGAGAAAAATCCACATGCAGCGAAATACGAGTTCTGAAATATTCCACATAGTGAGAGGCACTGTGATGAGTTCATTTTGATGAGTGTAAAGGTCAGTTTGATTTGTGCTGATGTTATCTCTGAATACAATCAAAGTCCACAGAGGCAGTGCAAAGTGATGCTATTACTTTTCCTTTTTAGCTACAATGTCAGTAAACTCTCTCTTTTTGTGTTAGGCTAACAAGAAACAATTGTTCACACCATGCATGTTGCACAAAGGTTTAAATCTAAGACCCCAGGAACTCTAGTGATATGGTGCACAACTAAATTGACCAATTAATGTAGGTTGAAAAAGTGGCAGCGGTGTTTCTTTCCAAAGTAAAAAAAAAACAGTTAGGAGCCAACACTTCACACAAATTCATCTTCTGCAGCAAAACCCAGAACCCATCAGCAGTAGCCTTGCATATATTTTGGAAATAGTTGTCTTTGTTTTTTCAAGGACCAATATGCACCACATACCATATCAACCGCATACCATATCAACCGCAGAAAACCGCAGCTTCTATGTGGAGTTTCAGGGCCAGAAAAGCAGATGGAGGAGGCAAAAGAATGGTTTACCCCAAGGCAGCGTTCTTGCACCGACCTTATTTAACATCTTCACGAACGATCAGCCACTACCACCACTCACAAAGAGCTTTATATATGCTGATGACCTTGGCCTTACAACACAAGCAAAAGATTTTGAAACAGTTGAAAAGCAACTCACCAATGCCTTGAAAGATCTCTCCAGCTACTACAAAGAGAACCACCTGAAGCCTAACCCTGCCAAGACACAAGTGTGTGCTTTCCACCTACGTAACCGCGAAGCCAACAGGAAACTGAAAGTTACTTGGGAAGGCCAAGAGCTCGAACACTGTTTCCATCCTAAATACCTTGATGTCACCTTAGACCGAACACTAACATATAGGAAACACTGCATGAACACCAAGCACAAAGTAGCTGCACGCAATAACATCCTGCGGAAACTGACTGGCAGCACATGGGGAGCAGACCCACAAGTAATAAGAACATCAGCCCTGGCCTTGTCTTTCTCAACTGCAGATTATGCCTGTCCTGTTTGGCACAAGTCTGCCCATGCAAAGCAGGTGGACATAGCACTGAATGAAACATGCAGAATCATCACGGGATGCCTTAAACCTACACCTGTTGATAAACTCTACAAGTTAGCTGGCATTGCCCCTCCTGACGTGCGACGGGAAGTTACTGCTAACGGTGAGAGAAAAAAGGTTGAACATTGTGAAAGCCACGCACTGCATGACTATCAGCCTCCTCCCAATAGACTCAAATCAAGGAAGGGCTTCATGAGAACCACCACTCCTCTTGATGTTCCTCCAGCAACAGCAAGGGTGTCTCTCTGGGCAGCTAAACCAGGCAACTCTAACTGGATGGCCCCCCAAGAGGGTCTTCCTCCAGGGGCAAACCAGGAATGGGCAACTTGGAAGTCCCTGAACAGACTCAGAAGTGGAGTGGGCAGATCAAAAGACAACTTGGCAAGGTGGCACTACCTGGAGGAATCCTCCACCTTGTGTGACTGTGGAGCTGAACAAACAACTCAGCATATGTATGCTTGCCCACAATGCCCTGCCTCATGTACGGAGGAGGAGTTGTTTAAAGCTACCGACAATGCGGTTGCTGTTGCCCGCTTTTGGTCCAAAACTATTTAGTTGCCTGTGATTTCTTTTCTTTTCTATTTTATTTCCATTATTTGAAATGTATTTGCTGTACCAATGCTTTTGACACGAAATAAATAAACCATATCAACCACAGCACTGAAAGCAAGCCTTGATATTTCAAAAACTTTATCAGAGCAAACAGAATTTTTCAAATTGTCTTTCTAAGAAAAACACATTCCACTAATTTTGCAGCATTTCATTTCCTCAAAGAGCTATAAGATTATGTAAACTATTTCTGCATCTGTATGAATGTTCATATAATGAAATGTCAGCTTCTGACAAATCCTGAAATATCAAAGACTGCAATAGGTATACAAGTGTTGGTTACCCTCCTATGTAACAAAAACGTTAGTAAAAAAATCAAACCCAAAAAACTGGGTTAATTTATCCAAGGGTCAATGTAAGCACTGTTAACTTAAGGTAAAGGTTTCCCCTGACGTTAAGTCCAGTCATGTCTGAGTGCTCATCTTAATTTCTAAGCCGAAGAGCCGGCGTTGTCCATAGACACATCCAAGGTCATGTGGCCGGCATGACCGCATGGAGTGCTGTTACCTTCCTGCCAGAGCGGTACCTATTGATCTACTCATATTGGCATGTTTTCAAACTGCTAGGTTGGCAGAAGCTGGGGCTAACAGCGGGCGCTCACTCCGCTCCTGGGATTTGAACCTGCAACCTTTCGGTCTGCAAGTTCAGCAGCTCAGTGCTTTAACACACTTTGCCACCGGGGCTCTGTTAACTTAACTCTGATTAAAAAAGAAATCTACTCCTCTGGATAGAGAGTGAAAGGCAAGAGCTTATTCTGTCCTGGGATAATCTATAAGAAGCACCTTTTCCGTGGCACCTGTTCTGATCAAACCCACCTGCCTGACTAAGGAAACATTGGTGGCAACCAAGGACAGCTGACCCCTTGCAGCAGCATTGGTGTTTTCCCTTCTCCACAGAATGACCATCGACTTATCCAAGGGTCTTATTAAAATCAATACTTTTAGCCCCAAAGCCTGCCCTCCCCTTATACATGAGGGCAACTTTTATACAGTAGAGTCTCACTTATCCAACATAAATGGGCCGGCAGAAGGTTGGATAAGCGAAAATGTTGGATAATAAGGAGGGATTAAGGAAAAGCTTATTAAACACAAATTACTCTATGATTTTACAAATTAAGCACCAAAACATCATGTTTTACAACAAATCGACAGAAAAACAGTTCAATACACGGTAATGTTATGTAGTAATTTTACCGTATTACGAATTTAGCACCAAAACATTGCAATGTATTGAAAACATTGACTACAAAAACAATGGCTACTAACAAATTGACTACAAATAAAGATAGAATTGCATAAAATGAACTTACAGTAACAACACTGTTGGAAATTAAATGTGTAAAAAGTTCAGTCCTTGCTGCCTAGAGAAACAGCTGTGGATCTGGGTGGGAGGCAGACTGCGTTGGATAATCCAGAACATTGGATAAGCGAATGTTGGATAAGTAAGACTCTACTGTATATTGAAGTGAGACCATCTTTATCAACAACAGAAAAAACTGCCTTATACAGACCTAGACCACTGGTCCATCTAGATCAGATTTGTTGACATGGAGTGGCCGTGACCCTTCTGTGTTTCAGATAGGATTCTTTCCAGGTCTTACTTGAAGATGCCAGGGAATTAGCTTGGGTACATTTTGCACATCAGGCATATGTTCCTGGCCCCAAGGATTAGCTCATTGATTGAAGACAGCCAGTTTTATCGGCAGGCAGTATTGTGTTTTATAAATTTTAAATTTTTATTGTGATATGTTTTGTGCGTTTGTTGTCCTTGCGGTTATAATTTTATGTTGATATTGTTTTATGTTTTGTTTATTTTATGTGTGGCACTTTGGAGTGCTTTTGTGAGCCGCCCCCGATTTCCTTTGGGGAGATGGTGACAGGGCATAAATAAATTTTCTCATTATTTATTTATTTTTATTAAATGTACGGGGTTTATTCAAGTTTTGTATAACATTTTTGCATATATTTAGCTGTGTTTTTAACCAACTGATTTGTAAACCATATATGGACAGTAAATAAACCAACTGAAACTAGTGTCTTTCCATCTAACCTTCTCATCCACACTAGACAAAGCTGACATGAAGGGATCAGTTTTTAGATACCCAAGTGTGATATGAACCTTGTTCAGAAGCTATGTATAGAAAACAAATGCTTCTCTGCAAGTGTGTTTTAACAATGGAATATAGAGAGCAGTATCCTACAGTGTGACCCTAATGTTCAGTTATCTGTACACAATCCTTCAAGGGCTTTTGCAAAACAAAAACAAAAACAAGAAAATTAAATTAAAAATTGGAAAACAGATGGAGGATTAACAGCAGACATAACAAATAAGTAATGAAAAGAGGTTGAGGATTGTATTAAACTGATTAAAACAAATTAATCTTGCTAGATAGGAGACATGATCTGACTATCTTTGTTATCAGGTCATTCCTCGTTCCCCCATTTTTAAGGAGGTCAGCCTGATTCAAATTGAAGAGATACAATCTGTAGTTCCACTGCACTTAACTGTAATTGCAGAAGAACATCAAATAAAGTTAGTATTTGGTAATATTTTATAATGTGATTCGAGAAATGGTGACCAAAACAAAGCTCCGTAGATGTACGCATGATAAGGAAATTGCCACTATTCTGCCTTTGTTCAAATAATAATCCAGTTTGATTGATAGGGATTAACATTTATGTGGCTTTCTTCAAAATAGATTTTGCTAGGGCTATATATTTTTTTGCAGAAACCCAAGTTTTCACTGAAAATGAATTACAGCAAATAATGCCTGTTAGACATTTACTTTGCTTTCATGCTCCCTGATTTCCTTGAAAATATATAACAAAAGCTATTCAGGAAACCACAACTAACTTGTTCCACTATAATCTCATCGACTGTTTTGAGGGAGTTGCATACATACTTAACATAATGCCTAGACAAAATTATAGACATCCCATTGAAAAAAGAAGAAAACCTTACCGTGATAATCTATGCTTTACCCTGGTGTTAAAAAAAAAAGGGGGGGGGGCGAGAGGCCTCCACACAGCAGGTGGTTTATACACTGCAATTCCAAGATCAGGACAAAGCCTAGGATTAGTGAGCCAAATCACAACCTATGCTCTAATTTCTGGCGTTGACTTAAAGTCAGATACTAATAATGAGGATGCAGCTGTAGGATCAGACATTAAAGAAACATGGCTACAAAGAGGAACATCTGGAGTGTTTTGCGCTAGCATCCTATATTGCATATTCCACTAGCAATTCTTAGGAAAACTTTGTTTCTTAAATTGGTAGCCAATAATTAAAAAAATGTTTAATAAAGAACTCACCAGTCGACCAAGCCTACAAAATTAGTGAAGAATACTCTCCTCTGCCCTTGAATCCATACTGCAAATCAGGACTTTCCCAAGACAATTCCTACCCACAGCTTATGAATTCTTTGCACAGCATCCCAGACAAATAAAGGAACTCTTTAACAATGAGATCACATTCAATAAATAGATGCACATCCTTCAGTCCATATTGCCTTGCTGTCACTCAAAAGCCATCCTACTGAATCCCCCTGGATTAGCTCTTGGGTCATTGTCAGCAAACAGAGCTTCATCAGAACAATGTGTTTTGCTAGGGTATTCATTTCAAGCAGGCCACGGTAGTGGCTAAGGAATTATCTTCCATGTAGCAAAAAATCAAAATCCATGTCATACAGCATATTTTGAATCAAATTTCTTATCAAAGCGTGGGAGAAGGCTATACTTCTATTTACCAAAAAGAGGCTGGCATTCTGCTAGTGATTTTTGAAGCTCTAAATCCAATTTATACCTGTCCAAGGCTGTATCTACACTAGGCTAAATATTTTGGAGTAGGCTCTTCCAGAACCGCTATGGATACAGCACAGGGAATCTACATCTACCAGTCTTTTTGGAGTCTAGACATCCAGTCAAACCAACAGTGCATCGGCATTGGTGATCTCTCTTCCAGGGCACCATAGCCGCTGTTTTGTCAGCCAGAAGCGGCTCCAACCAACTTCTTAGCAGAGCCGTGCTAGCAATGTTGCTTCTAAGAACCTTGTTGTGTTCTCACCAGAAGCGATGTTGCCAGCAAGACGCTGCCAGGGAGCTGCTTGGGATTGTTTCTGGAGAGCAAAATAACAGTGGATCTTTTTGATGTGAAGGCATTTGATCACTCCAGATCCATCCCAATCCAGATGTCCTTGTGTCAAAAATACCAGAGTCACTCCGGAGTTTCCTGGAGGATCTGGAATAACAAGATTCTTCTTGAGCCAGATTAAGGGCTGGAGACAATGCTTCTGCTGCCAAAGAAGCATACATCCTGTTAATGACTTGCAGCATGTTCAAGGTGAGTATGTTTTATTTGGGATTCTTGGAAGATACTGATTTTCTGGACCAATCGCAGTCTGGCTTCAGACCTGGATACAGCACCGAGATGCCTTTGGTCACCTTGGTGGATGACCTCTAGTGAAGATTAGGGATGAAACAGGGACACATCCAGCTATGTTCCTATAGCTCACAAGTGTCAAACACAAGGCCTGTGGACCAAATCTAGGCCACCACATCATTGTATGTGGTCTGCATGAATTTCAATGCCAAGGCAACATAGTTGTATTGATACAGTCTCACAATTACAAATGGTTCTTTCAAGGCAACCCTAAGGTTAATGTGGCCCTCAGTGAAAATGGTTTTGACACCTCTGCTGGTCAGATATACAAGACTGAACATCATTTTCCAGGCCCCTTTTGCCATTACCCCAATCTCTACCTGCCAACCTAAAATATGGATTTAGGTATAAGAGGGGAAACATTTTGTAGTCCCAGTTGTACAGAACTTCGCATATGTTTCTGAATCCATAATTGTGATTATAGATGGTAATGAGAAATGCATCCTTATAGAAATTGAATATCTAAATCTACAGAAACATCTTCATTTCTCAAGTTTAGTTGAGTAGTAGAGCAGAAACTTTATTGAAACAAGAACACTAGCCACCTATCTATCTTTGAAAGCTGGTTGCTTTTCATCACATAAGGTATTTTAAAAGATTTATGAATATAATAACTGTACTTAAAGGCAGTTTACAATTAGAAGTTAATACCTTGTTCTCTTTGCTAGATAGTATACTGTGCTTTCTCTGCATTACTTACTTCATGTAACTCCATATACATCTTGTAGTTATTAAAGCAGCTGGCACTTTCAAAAGAATTATACAACTTCAATTTAAACTAATCTCAAAGACTATACAGGATACGGCTGAATCTGGACCTAACACCACATTAACGGGAAGGGGGAATTGAGAAGGACTCTTTGCTGTCCCTGTTATGCATTATTGAGGTCTGTTAAAAATAATATTTTTATGACTATATTATTGCATAAACCAATGTGGTGTAGCGGTTTGAGTGTTGGACTACAACCCTGAAGAACAGAATTCAAATATCTACATATCATGAAATCTACTCTATGAGCCCAAGAGTATCTGGTTGGTTCATTATTTCTACTTGTATTTATGAATGTACTATGGCATTGAATGTTTGCCATTTTTTGTTGGAATCCACCCTGAATCCCCTTGGGGAGATGGGATAGAATACAATTATTATTACAGTAGTCTCACTTATCCAAGCTAAACAGGCCGGCAGAACCTTGGATAAGCGAATATCTTGGATAATAAGGAGGGATTAAGGAAATGCCTATTGAACATCAAATTAGGTTATGATTTTACAAATTAAGCACCAAAACATCATGTTATACAACAAATTTGACAGAAAAAGTAGTTCAATACGCAGTAATGTTATGTTGTAATTACTGTATTTACGAATTTAGCACCAAAATATCATGATATATTGAAAACATTGACTAAAAAAATGCCTTGGATAATCCAGAACCTTGGATAAGCGAATCTTGGATAAGTGGGACTCTACTGTATTATTATTATTATTATTATTATTATTATTATTATTATTATTATTATGAGGAAGGCAATGGCAAACCTCTTCTGAACAAATCTTGCCAAGATAACCCTAACCCTAACCCTGTGATTGGGTCGTCTTAGGTGAAACAACTTGAAGGCACACAACAACACTATTGCATTCTCAACAGGACCCTCCTCTCCCTGAATGGTGACTCCAAATGGTGAGAAGTTTATTAGGATCAGGCTCAGAGAGGCCAGGATCATTAATTTCGATTGCCTTCGGTGACCAACTTGTTAGGAACTATTGAGTGGTGAGTCACACATATTTGCTCACAAATTGATATAATCCCTATTGCAAAGAGATGTACAGATGTCCATTGGGTCAGTTTTCCTGGCAGCAGTTTCAGATGCTGCTCTGTTGCGGGGAAGACGCTTGAATCAGTTCAGTCAACCTCATGTAACCCTGACTCTTGCCCATCCTAGTTGATAGGACTGGCAAAACCAAATTGGTTATGTTCCAAGAGTTAAAATGGACTCTTGAAGGCCTGACTGGTGTCAATATTACAGTCATTCAAGTCTCAAGTGGAAATATGGTTTGCTCACCAAAGCTTTGGGAGTCTAACTGGTTTTACAGAAACTCTCATGTGTTTGTGGTTTTAAATAATTTAAAACTATTATAACTATCTTAACCTATCTTTTTAACCTGTTAAAATGTCTACTGTTTTTAGCCTTTTAAAATCACTTTCATTATTTACAGTGTTTTAAATCTGTCAGATGGCTTTTAGTGTATGTTGTACGAAGACCACTGGAAAAAGGGTGGGATATAAAAATTTTAAGTAACAGAAAAATACACAGGGACATGTTTTCTGGATGTTGGATGCAAACACAAAATATCATACAGTTGTACTGGAGAACCTAAAAAATGTCTAGAGAGGACATATTCTGTCGGACATGGACAAATGAAGTCAAAGGTACTGGTTCCACAGATACAGAGGTTGTGTCATAGACCCCAAATCTGCTTCAAGAAATCCTGCAACTCTCTATACTGGATTTGGTAATAAGAGATAATACATTGTGCCAGTGATATGTAGTCCGTTAGCAAAAGAAAATAGATGGATGCAATCCCTCCGAGTCCATAACATTTATCATGGATTCTATCTGTCACAATTTTATAATTTGTCTGCACATAATATGAGGTAAAGCACTTGTTACTACTTGCAGTTTGATCTGCATTATATGGCCATATAATCCAGTTCAATGTAGTTGTTTAATCGAGGTCAATACAGTTACTAGGCAGTGGAGTAGGCCTAGACAATACTCCAGCAACACCCCTGTTATGTCTCTCTCACAAAACAGTGGGCTTCCTATAGACATCGGGGCTAATCACTACGTGGAACAGCTTTGTTTTGTAACCTCCTTGTTCTACAGATGCAGGGAAGAAGTTGACCTTGTTTTGGATTCCAGATGTTTCAACTTGTGCCAAGCTGGCTGTGTATCTATACAATGCCATTCCTTGGATTCATATATTTGTAGTTCTGCATAAGCCACTCTAAATGTGAGTTAACTCTATGCCAAAATCCAAATACAGCAATGCAAGCAGCTTATACACCATGGTTCTCTACAAGTTCAAAGATCCAGGAAAAAAACCCATGGATTTTTTTTAAGTAGGAGAAATTGATCTTTTCCCCCAGATTTTTTCAATAAGTGTAAACAAGAAAATACAATACTAAGTGGCATTGAGTACTTTTTTTTAAAAAAAATGAAAATTTCTTGGTGCCAATACTACACCCAGATGTTGAAAAATACTGTGATAAACCAATCTAACTGCTTTATATTTGCATATATCTCAACACACAGAATGGGAAAATGTAATGCTGTAAATGGCCCCAGGATGTCTAGTAGAGTTGACCAATGCTAAGAATCCTTCTACTCAAAAAACCTGACAAACTGGTTTTTCCTTTGTGCTTAGTCTTAACTGATCAGCACATCTAGGATCAGGAATGACTCTCCTCCAGATCAAATTCACTGTTCGCTATACTTGCCTGAACCAAGTAACCAAGAAATGTGGTTTTTTGAACTGAATTGATGTTGTGATGCACCTCCACCCGCCTTGCACTTTGCTACTATGCAGCATAATATGGATGGCGTGATGTCTATCTGCAAGGAATGTTCAGTAAGGAAGAACTTCTTTTGGTGTAGCAAATTGAATCAAATACATCGAGATCCCTGTTCAGATTATGTGTAGCCAATACCATACATTCTGTAACTACATTTAATGATTCATCAGCTAGAGCACATTGCAGAAAAGTTATACACAATTGCAAAGCACTAGGATATGTCCTGCCTCACAGAGGGATTCTGTATTTCTAAGTTTTGCTAGAATCTTATCGAATGGAACCCATAAATATCACAAGTTTACAAGTGTGAATCTTTCTAAGAATTTACATGACCAGTATAGAACATACATTTATCAGTGATATCTCACATAAAAGATCACCTTATTGCTTTAGTCATAAACTTCTGCAATTGATCAAACAAATCAGCTTGATCTTCCTGTAACCTATCAATTTTCCTCCCAGTTTGTGACTAGCCATTTGCTTGTGGCTGTGCTTTGTCAAACCCAAAATTCAACAATGTACAACCTATCTTATTTTTCTATACAAATTCAGCTTGCATGTGCATTAGCCAGCAATCCTGACTAAACACCTGCAATGTGGTATAATCCAAAGTGGTAGTTTTGTATATGCAGGTATACTTTACAATAGTGCTGGCATTAACACTTTATAAATGATGTCCACAACAAAATATATTCACAAAAGTTATGATTATCAATCCCATTGTTAACTGATTCTAGTAACAGGTCTTCACTAATTCATAAAGCACAACTATATTTTTTTCCTAAATGTTTCCACAAAATACAAAGCACAGCAAAGTACTGGCATAACTATCTAATAGCTATCAGTTTTGTTTGTTTTGTTTCAACAATTAGGTAACTAGATGGTCCATGCTATCCTATTTTCCATTTCCATGTATGGTAGTGAAAGCTAGACAACAAAAAAGCTGACAGGAAAAAAATCAATTTGGTTGCTATGTGTTTCTGGGAAAAGGTTCTATGGATATTGCTAAAAACACAAATAAATGGGTCTGAGAGGAAATCAGGCCTGAATTCTCCTTTCAACCCAAGGCGACTACACTGAGGTTATCATACACTGACCATACCACGAGAAGACATGTCTCACTAAAAACACCTACTGTGTTTCCCCGAAAATAAGACAGTGTCTTATATTAATTTTTCTCCCAAATATGCTGTAGGTCTTATTTTCAGGGGATGTCTTATTATTCCATGAAGAAAAATGAACATTTATTGTTGAACAAAAAAATGAACATTTATTATATACTGTACAGTAGTTGTCATCATAAACCAACATAACCAGACAAACTGTGAATCCTATCAAGAATTTCTTGTTACTACCAATATTTCCATGTACAACACTTTATGGTATGTACATTTACTGATCCTGCATGCTCTGGTGTTCTGTTTGGCGGGCATGCTTCCAAACAAAATCTTTGCTAGGTCTTACTTTCGGGGGAGGCCTTATATTTAGCAATTCAGCAAAACCTCTACTAGGTCTTATTTTCTGGGGATGTCTTATTTTAGGGGAAACAGGGTAGCAATATTGTTGGCAGTGGGAAAAGAAGAAGGCCACAGTCCTTATAGATTAACCCAGGGCCCATTTACATGGGTCACTTATGCCAAAGCGGGCATGAAGTCGCTTTGTGGCGTCTACATGATGCATGAGGCCTTCTTGCACCCAAATGGTAAGCCATTTAATACAGTTTTGCCCAGCATTAGTTAAAGTCGGGGAATCCTATAACTGTGAAAAACAATAAAGGTGACTGGACAATGGGACCGAACCAGAATCAGCCCAACTGACACCATAGCAGAATTTGGAAATGGCTCAAAGCAGGAAAGCTTCAGACAAGCTGCAAGACCTAAGGAGAGGTTGAGGATAGAGAGATTTGGAAGTATCTCATTCATAGGTTCGAAATAAACTTGAAGGAAGCTAATGACAACGAATTATGTCACTGCTGTCTTTTCTGTGATTGCAGCATCACCTAATGACTTTTAAAACTAGGCAACCTATTGAACATAGCATTAAAAAAGCTATATAAACCATAATACTAAAAGACAAAAATGTATACTCAGGTCTCAACCCAATTGTTAATGAAAACTAGAGAAAATTCAATGGAATGGAATTACACAATTATTGAGTGTAAAGTTTTCACATATTTAGTAGATCTTCTTTCGTTGGTATTAATGTTTAGATTTTGTCCTCTGGCAGCAAAAAACAACTCTTGTTCATGTCATTTCAATATGATCAATTCAGAACTGTTGCGGGTTTGCCAGCTTTGCTAAGAAATTAACACTAGTAGATTAACAGGAATAATACCAAGACAGGCTTAATACATGCAGCTCTGTATAATGTTATGATCCCTTAGTGAATAATCTCTGGCAAAATATTAATTTTTTTAGCATCATCCCCTACTACAAAGCATAATGTAACAGATTGTCTAGAATAAAGGACATCCTGGACAATCTAACAAAAATTGTCATTGAGTATGCAAAATGTAAGGTAATTGTTGAATACAGCATACTGGTTGTGGTGCCTTGGAACCACGTTGCAACCCTTAGTAGTAATTTGGAACAAACAACAGACAAGTATGTGAAGTGGGAAACCGGCATGCTTTGTCTGAATAGCCTGTTCTCCCAACCACACAGCAACAAGCTTCAAGCATCCTTTCAAGAGCAATCCTTCCACGCTTGAAAATTCTAATTTATCACCACACCAGAACTGTGAATGATGTTCATTCACAAATCAGGATGTTCTGGTGTCTGACTCATGAGATTTAAAAAAAATAAATCTCATGATGCTAAGCTACGAAGTGGCAATTTGAATGCACTCTTTCTTTGCCTCTTGTCCTTAACAGACTTTACAGCTCAAGCCACAAAGGAAGAGCCTTCAGCAAAACAGGTATCCATGTTACGATTACATTAATAGGACCAGCAAGGACAAGAGATCAGAGCTTTCCAAACATTTCATGTTTGTGACATTCATTTTAGACGTGCATCATTTTGCAATGGTTTTACCTGCAAACCGCAGGTTAAACCAAAAAATATAGACACATGCGTAAATTGTAATAACAAAGTGTATGGGGGAGAAAACTTATCTCCTTTTTTATCATGTCAGAAGTGACATGAAAACATACTGTAAGTCGCTTCTGGTGTGAGAGGATTGGCCATTTACAGAGACATTGCTCAGGGGATGCCCAGATGTGTTACCATCCTGCCAGGAGGCTTCTTTCATGTCCTCGCAAGCTAGAGCTGACAGACAGGAGCTCACCCCATCTCGCAGATACAAACCGGCAACCTTCAGCAACCCAAGCTTCAGGCCAGCAGTCTAACCAGCACAAGAGTTTAACCCACTGCGCCACCATGGCTCCTTAACATATCTCCTGAAAACCTTTAATATATATATTTTTGAAAATATGTGTAATAGCATAAATTTCCAAAATTTCTGTCATTTCTCACTATGTTCACAACACACCATTTGGAAAACTCTGCAATAGAGGATTATTTTAATTTTGGTGCTCCCTGAATTCTGAAATATGTGTATGCAAAAGAAAGAGAGAAATAGAAAGAGCACAGAATGATGAATGATTTATCCAAAATCATAACCAACATTGATTCAATTTCTAAAAAAATAATAGTTCAGTTGTTCTCAAAATATGTCAAAATAAAAATGAATATTGATAAGCCACTTAATTTTTAGGGCTGGCATAAGAAGAAATCTGTTTGAAGGTAGAAGATTGAGAAAAAGTATCCTTGTTTTTCTTCAAAGTGTGCTGTTTCAGGATCACGAAAAACACCCATAGCTTCAGAATTTTAATCTTCTCTGTGTAAAACAGAGATGAGGCAAAAAGGCTTGGTCATAGGTAGGCCACGCTGCCCCCCTCCAAGGTTTCCTCTTCATATGGCAATTCACTTCCACGTCAGTTAACCTTGTGGAAAGAGGAGGGGGAACTGGGGACTGGAAGAAGGAAGGCGTTCTGAAAAATCCCATCCTGTTAATCCACTGTAACAGCAGCTGTCAAGTAAAAAGCATGTTTACTCCAAAGTAAACCCCACAATTTCAACAGCACACGCTGTAAAGTTCTCTTTTTTTTGAAAAACCACACTCCAGGTCTCATTTTCAGACAACTTGTCTTTAAATATATATAAACACTGATTTATTTTATTTTTAAGGCTAATTAGAACAGAGCAGCCCAAGAGCTAATTTGTGTGCAGGAGAGAAACTACTTCCAACAGCAAAACAGTCATTCTGCAAATCTGGACAAGCTAGTTTGAGCTCAACAACTCTTCGTGGTGGCTGATCTGTGTTTTTGTTAAGTGGCAAACAGACTGAAAAATCTGAGTCCACCATAACAAAGCACCCTGGAAAACACCACTTTACAATAATAACTGGGCACTTGCTATGAAGCCTCCAGAATGTTAACAAGATAAAATTATATGTTTGACAGCATAAATGAACAGTGTTATGAAGGAAACTTCCAGAAGTTGTTCTTCACATTTTTGAAAATGCAAAATTACATTATCAGTGGCATATAAGCGAGATACAATCAAACCATGTTTGAGCAAATTTCACTGAGGATGTGTTCTGTTACTGGTGGAGAAATGGGGAGTGAAAGAAGATTGTATTGATCCAAGCAGTAGTTCCCTTTTCATTGGAGGAATAATTTTAGAATCAATGTGGAATTATTTTAAATACAGTCAGCCCTTCACATTTCCTGGGGTTAGTGATACAGTGAAACACAGTGAATTAAAAATTGTTTTTTTACCCGAGGGAACGTCTCTAGGAATTTCTTGATCCTCCAGAGCAACTCTTTAGCCAATTCCCAATGGATAAGGCCACATTATCACAGGATGTCTACGCCCCATACCACTGGAGAAATTATACTGTTTAGCCAGTATTGCACCACCTGACATCTGCCGGGAAGTAGCAGCCAACAATGAAAGGACCAAGGCAGTGACATTTCCAGCCCACCTCCTGTTCGGATATCAGCTAGCACGCCAATGCCTTAAATCAAGAAATAGTTTTCTAAGATCTACAGATACTTGCAGGAACACCTCCGCAAGTGAGAGTCCAAAAGTGGCAGACTAAAACCCAGAACTTGAATCCATGGCTGATACCGAATGAGAGGCTCCCTCCTGGGCACACAGAATACTGGGTGACATTAAAGGCACTGTACAGACTGAGCTCTGGGACCACGAGATGCAGAGCCAACCTTAAGAAATGGAGCCACAAAGTAGAATCCACGACATGCAAGCGTGGAGAGGAGCAAACCACAGACCACATACTACAATGCAGTCTGAGCCCTGTGGCATTCACAATGGAGGACGTTCTTATAGCAACACCAGGGGCACTCCAAATGGCCAAATGACATTTAGTATAATGCCATTTTTTTAAACTTTGTTTTTTTTAAATACATTACAACTGTACCCTCAGTTTGCTTCTGACACAATAAATAATACTGGAAAGTGTCCACTATAAATTGTACTGGGGGAGCCAGAGATTGTAAAAAGGGTGTTCTTTCTAGGAATCCTCAAGTTCTCCAGTGAATCTCGACAGGCAACTCCAATACAGTCACACTGAAGGACCTAGAGATCCCTAGAGAGGGCATTGTTCTCAAATCTGCAAAAGTGAATCCCACAAATGTGGAAGGCCCACTGTAGTTCAGTTATCATTTATTCTTTACTTTTTGCAGCTGTAAATACTAGTAAAGGCACATGAAAAATCCCAAGCTAGTGTTTAGAAACTATGCAACAGTAAAGACTGTATATGTGTGTGTGGAGGGTCTAATCTTTCTTAAGAAAATGCTATGAAATTAACAGGGTCACCATAAATCGACAGGTAGTTTGAAGGCACATACATACAAAATCTAACGCTAAATCTTTTCATTGTTGAAAGCATTGTGTATACAGGTAGTCCCCGATTTACAAACATCTGACTTACAAACAACTCAAAGTAAGAGAAATCTATCCCTCAGAAGGGAAATTCATTCCTGGAAGATTTATCATGGGAAAAAGGTGACCCAACTGAAGCTTTATCACTAGTTCTTGTTTCCACAACACACCACATTTTTGAAAATCCAATTATCACACAAATAGAAAGTGAGGTGAAATCTTCTGAACAGAGCTACAGACAGCAAAACAAACACGACAGGGGTGTTAACCCTTTCCTATGTGATCCAAAGCTAAAAGACAGCTATATATTTGGCTGAGTTACACTTTATAATTTTCCCTTTTCTGACTTATAAACAAATTTAACTTAAGAACAAACCTACAGAACTTATCTTGAGTACTGCCTGTATTGGGAAATGTGCACCTTTCACTTGTTTTGTGTGAAATGAAAATTTAAAACACTCACAAGCCAAGACTCTGCCACACATCTTAGGGTATTATGGACATGGATAAAAAAATTATATGACATCAGTACAAGAGAAACCACACATAAACAGGTTCCCAAAACACAGTAGTAGTGGTCAGGGATTGAAGTCCTTTGCTTTGAAAAGAGATGCTTTGATTCCTGGAAAGAGCAGAAAACTCCATCCTGGGTTGCTGTGTGTTTTCCGGGCTGTAAAGCCATGTTCCAGAAGCATTCTCTCCTGACGTTTCGCCCACATCTATGGCAGGTATCTTCAGAAGTTGTGAGGTATATCCTCAGAGGTTGTGAGGTACAACCTCTGAGGATGCTTGCCATAGATGTGGGCGAAACGCCAGGAGAGAATGCTTCTGGAACATGGCCTTACAGCCCGGAAAACTAACAGCAACCCAGTGATTCAGGCCATAAAAACCTTCGACAACTCCATCCTCCTCCAAGATAAGGGAATCAAGATAAGGATGGAGAGGAAACGTCTTAATAGGTAAAACACACACACATAGTCTGATCTGGAGTTATCCACCTTGTTGTGTGGCCTAGATCTAGGAAGCACATTTTTAAAGATAATATAACCAGCTGGGACCTTCACAAACACATAACACACTGGGTGACCGCTTATGGAAGAAAGGTCTACTCAACAAAGCAGCACTTATTTCCGTGATCGACTGATTACATTTGGGCTATGCGGGGACTAAAGTACAATCCCACATCTGTGGAGTGGCTGTCAGTGGTTTAATTTATCCATATCTTAAATGTCCACTCAGACATTTTCTAAGTCGTCCAGTTAAACTTTATTGTATACTTGGGCCACAAATTCTTCATTTCAAGTGGGTTCCTTATTATGACTGGTTTTGAATGTCTGGTAACCTACCTCCTGCGGATACAGGTGTCATACTGTACTAAACTCCCAGTATCATACTGTGCCTAATAGGCAAAATGATGGAGACAAGTCAGATATTAACTACCCCATATATTCATATATAAGATTAGAAAATTGTAGGCAAAAATACCAGCCCAAAAAACCTGGGTCAACTTATCAATGAGTTAGCGTAAGTACTGTACACAAATAATGGAACCATCCTCTTCTCTTAGTAGAGTGGCAAAAGGTGAAACCTAAAAGAGAACCTAAAAGAAGCAACAACCCCTTCTACTTCCTCCATGGCACTGCTTTTTGCTTTTTGAAGATTTGGGTAGAGAAATTGTGGTGATTAGGGGTGACTGGCCCCTCGGGTCTGTGCTGGCACTTTCCCTTCTCCATGGAATGATTCTCAACTTATCAAAATCCATAATTCTGTTTCCAAAACCTTTCCCCGACTGATACATGTGGGCAACTTATACATGACTATGTATCAGGCATGGGCAAACTTTGGCCCTCCAGGTGTTTGAATTTCAATTCCCACAATTCCTAAAAGCCAACCACTATTAGGAATTGTGGGAGTTAGAGTCCAAAAACACCTGGAGGGCCCAAGTTTGCCCATGCCTGGTATATATGGTAACTATTCATTATACAGAAGAGATTAAATTAACCAAAACAACCAGAACTTTCAAGTTACCAGCAAAAAAAAAAATCAAAGTACGTATTACCAATACTGCATCCACAAAGCTGTCTTTCAAATACAGTAAAACAGTGTTGAATTTGTCTTAATTTCCTTTAATTACTGTATTTCAATATTGATATCAAGCCAATATAGAGTTTATGGTATGATACAGTATTAAGCCTACTGTATTTTGATATTACTATCAAATCAATACAGAGTATACAGCATGATATAGTATGGGATATACAATATTAGGCCTATTGTATTTCAATATTAATATCAAGGCAATACAGACTTCATTTATAAGATGATATAGTATGGCATACATAGCAGGCTTACTGAATTTCAATATTAGTTTCAAGTCAATATACAGTACATAGCATGATATGCAATATATAGTATTAGGCTTACTGTATTTCAATATCAGTGTCAAGTCAATACAGAGTTTCTGGTATGCTATACAATGTTCCCTCACTACTTTGCGGTTCGCTTTTGGCAGATTCGCTGTTTTGTGGTTTTTCAATAAACTCTAAAATAAAATTATAAATCATAAAAAATTACAACTTATAGCCTAAGGAAGGGAGGAAGGAGAAGCTGAAGGGAGAGAAAAGGAGCCCAAGTGGCAACGGGAGGAGGAGGCTATTTATCAACACACAATTGGTTGATAAAGACTTAAAATAGTGTATAACTACTAAAATAATGTATAAATATATAGTGTTCCTACTTCGCGGATTTTCACTTATTGTGGGTGGTCCTGGAACCTAACCCCCGTGATAAGTGAGGGAACACTGTAGTATAAGATGTATAGTATTATTTCAATATTAATATCAAGTCAATACAGAGTTTCTAGTATGATATAGGATGGGATATATGGTTTTATTTCAATATCAATATCAAGTTAATACAGAGTTTATAGTATGATATAGTATAGTAGGCTTACTGTATTTAAATATCAATACAGAATTTCTGGTATGATACAGTATGGGGCATAAGGTTAGGCCTATTTTAATTGTAACTCTCATGCAACCAGAAACTACATTCATCTGGTAACTATCGATTTACCAATTAACGGAGAATCTACTGTACATATAGAGCAAGAGAACACACACAATCAAGTGTTGAGCCAACCTTCAAAACCCCACAACCCAAAAGACATCAATGCTCTAAAACTAGAGGAAGCTAAGCTAGGAGAACATTGCCAGTTTAGGAGAGAGAGGAGTCCCAACAAAGGATTCCCCCAGGCAGGAATCAGCCAGGCTTTGAAGCTGCAAGGCTTTTCAATGCTAATCAAGTTGATTGATTGAAACATTCACACTTGCATCCAACAGACAAGAGTTCTTTCTCCCACCCTGGACCTTCCACAGATTCCCAGTTTCCAACAGACCTCACAACCTCTGAGGATGGCTGCCATAGATGCAGGCGAAATTTCAGGAAAAAATGCTTCTGGAACATGGCCCTACAGTCCGGAAAACTCACATCAACCCAGTGATTCCGGCCATGAATGCCTTCGACCACACCAGGCATTGAAATGGTTAGAGAGTGATGTGCCAAATACAGGTGGATACATGTTGAGGCGCAATTTGGAGGGGGGGATAGAAGGCAGAGGGGATGGGAGGGGAGGAAAGCCCAACCCTTTGTGGAAGAATATTGGTATTCTTATTCCTGTCTGGGGAGAATCTTAAATAAATGCATGCAAGAAACAAAACACAAAAAAGGCGGGCAAAGGCGAAGGAGGGGAAGAGGAAGCTGTGCCAAAGAGGGGCACCTGAGGGCCCTTCCACACAGCCCTATCTCCCAGAATACCAAGGCAGAAAATCCCATCATATCTGAGTGTGGACTCAGATAACCCACTTTAAAGCCGATATTGTGGGATTTTCTGCCCTGATATTTTGGGATATAGGGCTGTGTGGAAGGGAATCCACACTGCCATACATTCCAGTTCAAAGCAGATAATGTGGGATTTTCTGCCTTGATATTCTGGGTGATGTGGCGGTGTGGAAGGGCCCTGGGGAAAGCGGGGGGTTTGCATGGCAAAGGTGCCTGAGAGCTGGGCCCGGGGTCCTCTTTTGTGGGGAGAAGAAAGGGAAGGAGGCTGGGGAAAAGGCGGGCGGGAAAGGGAAGCGTCTTCCTCACTTCCAGGGCAGCCAAAAGGAGTCCTTTCCCCACTTCCAGAGAATGCGCCAAGAAGCACACTCCCACTTTGCCAAGAAGGGGAATCCAGGGACACACTCTGCGCTCTCCCTGGCTCCAAAGGATAAGATAAGAGACAGTGAGGCACCCGCACTGTGCAAGGAGAGAGCCCTGCCGCCTTCTGCCACCACCAGGCCGGGTGAGGCTGGCTTTATCCCGCTCTGATCGCGCTTTTTTTCCCTCCCCCTTTCTCTGTCTCACCTCCTCGATGGCGGCGACGGTGTTCCGGCACTGCGCCATCCGGGTGGTGAAGTTGGAGGCGGTGGGCGCCTTGTAATCCTCGTTGGTCTCGGAGACGAATTCCGACACGGAGATCTGGTCCGGCATGGCGGGGCTGGGAAGAGAGAGACACAGAGAGAGAGAGAGAGAGACAGAGAAAGAGAGGGAGGAGGAAGGAAGGAAAAGAAGGGAGAGTGGGGCGGCTCCAGAGGAGGAGGAGGAGGAGGAGGAGGAAGGGACGGAGGGAGGGAGGGGAAATAATAACCAGAAGGAGAGGCTGGGAAGGGAGTCCTCCGACTCACATCGCTCAGCAACCCAAGCGCAAGAGGGTTAGAAGGATAGTGGTGGTGGTGGTGATAGTGGTGATGGGAGGTACACACACAAGGAAATGCCCTACTTTCGGGAGGAAAAGGGGGAGGAGGTGGATCCAGACACACAGCCCTCCCTTCTCATCCTTATCACCAGGAGGAAAAAGGGAGAGATCGCCGAGCAGACAAACACTACTACTCCGCCTCCTGGAAGGCGCCCAACGAGACCCGCACTCTGCACACACACACACACACACACGCTCTGCAAACACTCCGCCTCCTGCAAGGCGCCCGAAGAGACCCACACTCTGCGCACACACACACACTGCACACACACACGCCCACCCCACGAGGCGGGGAAAGAGGACACACCTCCCTGGGGAAGGGGTGGGAAATGGGAAGGAGAGGGGCTTGCTTCTTGGCTTGGATCAAGGCAAGATGGGGGAGATGCGCCCAAGGCGGGTCCAGAAAGAGGCATGGCAAAGGATATCTCTCTCAGTGTGTTTCTGCGTGTGTATAATTGCACGCTTCTTGTGTGTAGTGTTGCGTGTGGTGCTGTCTGTGGAGGAGCTGGTGCTCCCTCTTGCACACACCTCCATTTTTATTATTATTTTATTATGACACAGCAAACAAGATAGATATGCTGGATTTTGTATCACAAAATCACAAGTCGAACACTTCCCAAGTGTCTAGGACTGTGTGATGTATTTTCGGATGATGCATGCAGATCCCAGTAGGGTGGCCTTTTGTAGTTGGCAGATCGTAATCCTGTCAATGTCTATTGTTTCCAAATGCCGGCTGAAATCTTTTGGCACGGCACCCAGTGTGCCCATCACCACCGGGACCACCTGCACTGGTTTCTGCCAGAGTCTTTGAAGTTCAATCTTGAGGTCCTGAGTTTTTCCTGTTGTTATTATTATTATTATTATTATTTATTCATTTCTATCCCACTTTTTTCCCCCGGGTGAGATTCAAAGCAGCGTACAACATATAAAATTCATACAAATGCATCCGACCACAATATAAAATCAGTTAAAACATCATATCCCTTGAGAAAAAAAATCATATCCCAATATAAAAACCCAATTAACATATCAAACAAAACAATTTTAAAACGTACAGCAAACACCGTTTAAAGATAGCCATTTGTTCTGGCCGAAGAGAAGGTAGGGCCCCTTCCACACAACTTAATAAAATCCCAGATCTTCCGCTTTGAACTAGAATACATGGCAGTGTGGACTGAAATAGTAAAGGTTTCCTCTGACATTAAGTCCAGTCATGTCTGACTCGGGTGTGGTGCTCATCTCCATTTCTAAGCCGAAAAGCTGGCGTTGTCCGTAGACACCTCCAAGGTCATGTGGCCGGCATGACTGCATGGAACGCCGTTACCTTCCCACTGGAGCGGTACCTATTGATCTACTCACATTGGCAGCATGTTTTCGAACTGCTAGGTTGGCAGGAGCTGGAGCTAACAGCGGCCGCGCACGCCGCTCCCGGGGCTTGAACCTGGGACCTTTCGGTCTGCACCTCAGTGTTTTAACGCACTTTGCCACCGGGGCTCCTGTGGACTGAAATAACCCAGCTCAAAGCAGATATTGTGGGATTTTCTGCCTTGGTCTTCTGGGCTATAGGGCTGTGTGGAAGGGCCCAAGGAGAGAGGGAAGGAGGCACCAAGAGGCCCACTGGCTCTTAGAAAGGGACAGCTCTGGAGCCACTCTCAGCCCCTCTCTCTTTTCTCTCTGGTTGATAATAATGCCAAATAATGTAGGTCTGAACTATTTATTTATTTATTTATTTGTGTCACTTCTCTCCCGCCTTTCTCACCTGAAGGGACTCAAGGTGGCTTACAGACGTGGCAAAAATTCAATGCCAATAAAACAACAATTCAATCAAATAAAACATAAAGCAGTTAAAAAAACAATTTAAATTAGGCATTAAAACACATAACACAGTATACAAAACTAAAAAATATGAAATGCATAAATTCATTCGTCCAAAGACCTTGTGCATAATCTTTAATCCAGACCGTGTCGAAGCCATAAGCAGACACCATTGCACTAATCAACCAGAATTTTCTAGAAGACATCACAGCCCTGTTTCACCATTGCCTCACCACAAGCTACTTTCAGTGGGACAATCAATTCTATGAACAGAAAGATGGAGTAGCCATGGGGAGCCCTCTCAGCCCAGTAGTAGCAAATTTCTATATGGAACACTTTGAAAAACAAGCCCTAGAAACAGCACCAAAAAACCCCACTATATGGTTCAGATATGTGGGTGACACCTTCACCATTTGGAACCATGGAGAGGAAGAACTAAACAAGGTCCTGGACCACCTCAACAGCATCCACCCAAACATCCAATTCACCATGTAAAAAGAAAACAAAGGAAAACTGCCATTTCTAGATGTCCTGGTCATTTACAAACCCAATCAAGAATTGGGCCACACAGTCTACAGAAAACCATACACGGATAGATGCCTACATAAAAACTCCAATCATTACCCAAGTAAAAAAAAAAAAAAGCACAATTAAAACCCTGGCGGACCGTGCAAAAAGAACTTGCAAACCTCACCTCCTCCAAGAGGAAATGAACCACCTAAACTGGGCTCTACAGGCCAATGGATACTCCACCACAGACATCAGAAGAGCTGCAAGACCAAGAATAAACCACTAGAGTAAAGACAAAGATCAACCCAGAGGTAAAGTGTCCTTACCATACATTAAGAAAACCACTGACTGCATAGGGAAGCTGATGAAGAAACACAACCTACAAACTATCTACAGACCCACCAAGAAAATCCAACAAATGCTAAGTTCCGCAAAGGACAAGAGGGATCCTCTGACCTCTGCAGGAGTCTCCCGTATAACATGCAGCTGTGGATAAGTCTACATAGGGACCACCAAATGCAGCATTGCCCAGACACAAATCAAGGAACATGAAAGACACTGCAGACTAACTCAACCAGAGAAGTCAGCCATAGCAGAGCACTGGCATGAACCTGTTTTGGCCAGTTATTTTACTTCCTGTTAATTGAGGGTTTACTGTTAATTGAGGGGCAAAAACTGGACATATGGCAAGGGTTTCTTTATTACACCAAGCAACTGGGTTTCCCTCCCCACCATCAAAAAGCCAAGATTGGGGTTGTCAATTTTCTACTCACCCCCACGAAGAACCATAGGGACATGTTCACAGAGCCATTGTTTTCCTTTCCACCAGAACCAGGTCTTTGGTAAAGCTGACAGAACGTGATTGCACATTCGAGACCAGAACATCCCCCCCCCCCCACTTTTCAAGGAAATTGCATTGCATGTTAAGTAACCAGCACCCCTGGGGATTAGTAGATGGCAGATAAATGTAGTTTTTGGTTGCTTGTGGGTTACACAAGTAACACTATTCCCCATACTATACCATAACATAAACTCTAATATTAATATTGAAGTGCAGTAATTAAAAGTGATAATGACAAATGAAGATAAAATTAACTTAATTCACAGCTAATGTGGAGAGGAGCACACCACAGACCACTTACTACAATGCAACCTGAGCCCTGCCACATGCACAATGGAGGACCTTCTCACAGCGACACCAGGGGCACTCCAAGTGACCAGCTTCTGGTCAAAGGAAATCTAGCATAATGCCAAGTTTTTTACTTCATTTGTTACTCTATTTTCACTTCTGACACAATAAATAAATACAGTTTAATACCAGTAAGTATTATTTCTTTGCCATTTGCTTGAGAGTTCTCATTCCCTGAGTTCTGGTTAATTGAGAATCTACTATACATAGAAAAACTAGACGTATGGCAAGGTTTTCTTTACTGCAACACACAGCTGGGATCCATCACGATCAAAAGAACAATGGTGTAGTCACTCTTCGCAAGGAAAATCCATAAGGCACCGTTCCATTGTTTTCCCATCCTCCAGAAACAGGTAAAGCTGATGGAATTTGATTGCTTATGCATAATCAGGACGTGAGCACCCCGAGGAATTGTCAGTACTGCATATATTGTACAACATATTGTGTTTGGGGAAACATGTTCTCTCCCTTGCTTTAGCTAATATGAGGGTTGCAAGCCAGTTTATTGGAAACAGGATTTTTTTTTCGTGTCAGGAGCAACTGGAGTTGCTTCTGGACTGAGAGAATTGGCTGTCTGCAAGGAAGTTGCCCAGGGGACGCCTGGACTCCCATCCTTGTGGGAGGCTTCTCTCATGTCCCCGCATGGAGCTGGAGCTGATAGAGGGAGCTCATCCACGCTCTCCCCGGGTGGGGTTCGAACCTGGCAGCCTTCAGGTCAGCAACCCAACCTTCAAGTCACAAAGCTGTACGGCCATGTTCCAGTTGCAATGACTATACAGTCTGAAAAACTCGCAGCAACCCAGTGATTCTGGCCATGTAAGCCTTTGACAACACAATGATGTGGTTTTTGCTGGAGATCCAGAGATCTAACATCATTCTTACAGAACTCCATCAAGAAGACTCTCCTCCCAGTTACAAAACTGTAGCCAGGTGCTACCTAGGCACATCCCATAATCCTGCCCTAGCCAGAGATGACCATGCAGCAGTATACTCTGGGCAGGATGTGGATATGGTGGTTGCACAAGGAGATTTTGCAACACTCAAATAAGGACATGCATGTACATGTACGTATGGAATGGGGTGCGGGTGAAATGTACATGTTATATACCTTGGGAGCCTTGAAGTTGAAATGGCATTGAGAGCCAGCTAGCATAGTAGTTTTGAGTGCAGGGCTCCAGGTCCAGAGGTCAGGACTCAGCCATGGAAACTACTGGGTGACTTTGGGCAAGTCTCTCTCTCTCAGATGAAGACAAAGGAACCCCCTCTGAACAAACTGTGACGTTGCAAGTGGCGCCATCAAACTGTAAGTTGCAAGATTTGAATTGTATCATGCCTGATTTTGCCTTTACCCTGTAAATGTAGTTGGATTGATTGGTTATTTATAGCTGTCAATCAATGTTGTTTGCACCAGTTATATTGCTTCCTCAGCTCAATTGTTTGGCTCCACCTCTTCCTGGAGTAGGACAGTGTTTCCTTTTTCATTCCACCATCAAGCTTTCTACCAGATGGACATGAGAGAGAGAGACTTGGCTCTAAAAGCCCTTGATTAAGTTACCTCTCAGCACCAATTCTGAGGTTCTTACCCTTGAGGCTTATGCTTCATGTTCAGGGCCAACCTGGATGACGTTGAGGAGTCTCAAGCGTCTTCAAATCAGTTCTTTGGCACCAAAGGAAGACTGCGTCTTCAAACATAGGCCATTTGGACTGAAGCTGAGGATTGTTCCGGCATTCACAGCCATGGAGAAAGAGGGACTTGGAAAAGCTTCTCAGCTGCAGAGCTCCTTGGACTTAAGACAACCAAAGACTGTAATGTATATTTTCCTGTACCCCTTTGAAACTTGGAGCTTACTGCCTTAAAGGGATAACCTTTTGTGAACAATAAAACCAGTTTTGAGTTATCTAAAGTGTTTTGGTCCTTGGGAGTTCCAGTTTCCCTAAAGGAGGGCAAGAAGCAATCCCCTGGGGAAAGATGTCCATGCCTCTTTCGCTAAGAGTTATAGCCCCAGGGGTGGCTACACACAAACTTTGCCACGAAAACCCAGTAACAGGGTCACCTTAAGATTGCCATAAGTCAGAAACTATTTGAGGGCATACAACAACAAAGAAAACTGGAATTTGATCAAAAATGCTAGTTAACACTTCCCTCCTCTCATGCTTTCAGCTGTGGAAAATTTGAAGTAATCGTACATGTGAATGTGAACATGTGGGAAAAGTTTTCTGCAACATGGGTCTGTTCTTCTTCTCTAGTCAGTCCAGGATCTCTGATGTTAGGGGGGTTAACATTCAAAACCAAAGGATCGGCCTTGGGCCAAGTAGTAGCCTACAGCCCATCAAGCTCCTGGCCTGCAACTTGGCAGCCTCTGTCTCTCTTCTGAGGCTGGAGTGTTATTTGTATTCTCCATTGCTCTCAGGCGCACAGGAAGGTGCCTTATACCAGAGCCAGAGCCCATATGGTAGTTGTGCCTTTCTTGCCGTGTCTGCTGCGGATGCCAAATTGGAACAAATGTCTTGCTTGCAGCAGATGAGGGGCTGTTATATAAAAGAAAACAGAACTTGGAAACATTGTAAAAACCAATATGCTAGCATTACCTTTTTAAAAAGTAAATTACTTACTTGTTCCTCACAAATAATCAATAGCATTCCTCATTAGTAATGCACAACTTTTAATTTTTAAAAATCACGCATTACAAACCCACCCCAACATTTCCTAGTGCCCTACCAAATAATGACTTTGAAGTAATAAGTAAATGTGACTTGTACCCCCCCCCCCCCAAAAAAAAAATTGATGTTAGCAATAGTTGTGATATTTTCCTTTTGTGTATTCTGGGTTTCTTAAAAATTCAAAGTCCTGTTTTGGGTCACGAAAGGCAACATGCTGGAAGTCACAATGTGATGCATTCTTTCTAAGCTCAGAAGGAAAAGGATATTCCAAAGATATTTAATTGCAAAGCCTTCAGGGACCTCTTGCACACTTCCTACCAAGTCAAAGGCAGCACCTCACTCAGCATTTGCAACTGGTTGAGCTGGCCTCACCTATTAAGTGGAGGCCCCACATAAATGGGAAAACAAAGCCTCCTCCTTCATCTTGTACAGCCATCAACAGGATGTCCTTCCAGACAGATTGAACTGGGAAAATCCAGTTGCACGGGTTATATTTTGCAACCTGCTGAGGTGTCACGAACTATGGTGGCGCTTTTTTTCTATAAATAAATAGTGAAATACTTTTAGTCCTCCACCCAGCACGGTTCTCTTCTCCACATTCCCAATCTGTCCTGGTGCATTCGCTCTTTCATGCACAGGGCTAAGGGCTCTGCCTCGCTCTTTACTCACCCAAGTATTCTTGCCTTCCTTAATTTTTCATCCAAGTGCTTTATTTTGGTCCATTCACACACACACACTCACACACACACAGAATACACTTTTTTGCTTCTTCTTCCTCCCTTTTCTCCAAACCAAAAAGGCATATGGACGCTTTCACAACTGTAATACAGTTGACCCTGCACATTTGCAGAGGTTGGGGCAAAGAAGTCCTGCAAATGTGGAAGAATCACAATTACTGGCTCTATAGCAGTGAATGTGAAAAAGATCTTGGAGTCCTAGTGGACAACAAGTTAAACATGAGCCAACAAGGTAATGCAGTAGCTAAAAAAGCCAATGGGATTTTGGCCTGCATAAATAGGAGTATAGTGTCTAGGGGCCCTTCCACATGACCCTATATCCTAGGATATCATGGCAGAAAATCCCACAATATCTACTTTGAACTGGGTTATCTGAGTCACACTGCCATACATCCCAGTTTAAAGCAGATAATGTGAGATTTTATTCAACTGTGTGGAAGGGGCCGAGATCCAGGGAAGTCATGCTACCTCTCTATTCTGCCTTGGTCAGACCACACCTGGAATACTGTGTCCAATTCTGGGCACCACAGTTCAAAAGAGATATTGACAAGCTGGAAGGTGTCCAGAGTAGGGCGACAAAAATAATCAAGGGTCTGGAAAACAAGCCCTATGAGGAGCGGCTTAAAGAGCTGGGCATGTTTAGCCTGCAGAAGAGAAGGCTGAGAGGAGACATGACGCGGGCCATGTATAAATATGTGAGGGGAAGTCATAGGGAGGAGGGAGCAAGCTTGTTGTCTGCTGCCCTGGAGACTAGGACGCGGAACAACAGCTTCAAACTACAGGAAAGGAGATTCCACCTGAACATCAGGAAGAACTTCCTAACTATGAGAGCTGTTCAGCAGTGGAACTCTCTGCCCCGGAGTGTGGTGGAGGCTCCTTCTTTGGAGGCTTTTAAACAGAGGCTGGATGGCCATCTGTTGGGGGTGCTATGAATGCGATTTCCTGCTTCTTGGCAGGGGGTTGGACTGGATGGCCCATGAGGTTTCTTCCAACTCTACTATTCTATGATTTCCAGAGTGGGGCAAGGCTTCCTTGTATTGCTAGCAGGCTGTGCTTTCCCCAAATGTTTCAACCCCTTCCCCTCCAAAAATATTTTCTGGCTACAGGTCTAGCTGCAGCCTCTATATCTCTTGCCATCTACTCTTCCCAAAGAACTTGCCAACCAACTCATGAAGCATACACACCAGCTACCTTTGTGGTGTGGTTGGAAAATGCTGTGCTGCTTCTCTCGGCTCTCCTCAAAGCCATGTGGAAAGTGGAGAGTGGGGAAAGAAGCAAAAGCCTTGCCAAGCACCTGCAAAGTATATGCACCAGCTAGTTTTGTGGTAGAATTGGCAAGTTCATGTATATTCATATCCGCGAATGCCAAATCCATGAAAGTGGAAGGCCAACATCCTATGGAATCTCTCCAACTGTAATCTGGTGAAGCACTGGAGCTCTTCTGTTGCGAATCCTAAATGCCACTCTCTCCACTACAAATCCCAGGATTCCTTAGGATGGCACCATGGCAGTTAAAATGGGTTACAGCATCGCACTTGTGGAGTATGAAAAGGGTCTGCCCTACGGTTAGATTGGTTGAGATGACTGCGCCTTGTGACAGGGCTTGAGGTGGCTGAATTGCATCATTCTTGTGAGTGGAAGAACCCTGCTGACACTGCTGGATTCCCTTTCTCCCTGTCTTGCCAACCGTCCACATGCCTCACTTGGCAGCTGCACCATCTTCTCTGGCTGTTTTTATGCCTTCCCTTGCTTTCTCACTTGTTTGTGCAGCTCCCTCTTGGCATCACCCTCCTGCCATCTCCCTACCTCTAGTGCCAATTACTTTTGCTTAGAACTGACAGGATGAGGCCTCTTTTCAGGGCAGGGAGCTGGGAAAGGTGATAGTATTCTGGAGGGGAAGAGTGCAAGACTCAAGGGGTATTTCCTGGGAGGAGTCAAAGAAATACACATGTAATGTCTGTAAGGATGAGCACAGCAACAGAACTTCCTCTGGCTCAAAGTTTCATGATGCTTTCCCTACAGTTAGTTGCCTCTGACCCACATGGACCTGCCTAGAGGCCCTTTGAAGAAGGTAATATGCCAAGAGTGACTAACTGTTGCCTCCAATTTGCTGGCTGGGGAAATCTGCCACCTAATGCAGGATGGTGGAACTGCACCACCTAAAACAATTAAAATTAATGAATCTCTGTTAAAAGCCAAACGACCTTGAGATGAACACTTTTAGGATTCTCTTACTATGTATATCAAGTTTCTCATGTCTGTGTTTTGCCATTGTGGACCTATGACAAAGAAAGTCACAAATATACCCTCTTTTGTAAGTATACTTCAGCAATGTATTTATTAGATTGTAAATATAGATCCACAGTCCAAAAATGTATTTATTAGATTGTAAGTATAGATGCATAGTTTGGCAATATATTTATTGCCAGTGGCACAGTGGGTTAAACCACTGAGCTGCTGAACTTGCTGACCAAAAAGTCGGCAGTTCGAATCCGGGGAACGGGGTGAGCTCCTGCGGTTAGCCCCAGCTTCTGCCAACCTAGCAGTTCAAAAACATGCAAATGTGAGTAGATCAATAGGTACCGCTGCAGCAGGAAGGTAATGGCGCTCCATGCAGTCATGCCAGCCACATAACCTTGGATGTGTTTATGGACAACGCCGGCTCTTCGGCTTAGAAATGGAGATGAGCACCAACCTCCAGAGCCGACATGACTAGACTTAAAGTCAGGGGAAAAGCTTTACCTTTTACCTATCCACAGTCTGGCAATGTCTTTATTAGAACCAGCAAAAATATACTGTATCACATTGTGAACACAAACTTTCTACATCTCTAAGGATCTTTTGTGTTGCCTAGTTGTTGATTTTTTCTTATGTACCAACTCAACTGAATTATATGTACTGTACTAGTATTTTGTGGATCAAGTTTTTTTGGGCTGTCCTTTTTCATCATTAAATTTTGCAACTTTTCATGTTTAAAGACATCAGGAAGGTGCATGTCATTCAGTAATCCCGTCTGCTATTTTCAGTGACTTCCTATGACCAAGTTATCCCCATTTATAAACTGTTAGGCTATACTAAGAACTGATTTCTCAAGAATGCTGCTGGCTCTTTTCTGTGGGAGGGATACTGGCTCACCTCCAGTGACTCACATATTAGTTGGGCACTGTTCTGCCCCAGTATTAGCTATTTATTTGGAAGGAGTAACCAGTGAGAGATCTTGTGGAAGCACGACAGGCACTGTTGTGGCTATGTTAAGGGCGAATAGATTAATCCAATCCTGCAAATTTGATTGAAATATAGGCTGAAGAGTAAGGAATAAGTATTACAGCTTCACTTTTTTCATTGCTTCACAGTAAGGGATTAACTATGTGATGTAAGAAAGCCTAAGGTTGTTTGTGAATGACTGAGTGCTGGGTTTCCCATGAATGTGTAATCTGCTGCAAATGAAATGGAGAGTCCTTTTGCCTTTACTGCATGCCCAGGAAGGGTAGCACTCCACATCAGTCCAAGTGTTACAGCTCATACTCCAAAGCTGTGTAGATTGATCTCAAATATATAATTGAAAGATAGGATCAGTTTCGTAGTGCAATGGGATGAAGTGAGGTAGGATAGCAGAAAGTTATTACTAGGAAAAAGGTCTGATACTTTGAGGCTTCATTTTAGATGCTATTGTTGTTGTTGTTGTTGTTGTTGTTGTTTAAACTTTGCCTTTTCCCCAAGGCTGGGGCTCAAAGTAATCTTACAAGTTCAAATGGTTACAATATTTTGTAGCATGTCTTGAATAGCAAAGCAACATTAAAATAGTATTGAACTATTAAGAAATACTAAAACAATTTTAAACATACACATCAAAATAATTTTGAAGAGTTCATCTGCTGATGGAAGGAACATTCTAGCCTCTTTAGGAGCAGAGTCCCAAAGCAAAATATCTTAGACAGTCTCTGCCTTAACTTGATGCAAGACCAGAGAAGTCAGCGGAGTGTTAAAAAGGAAAGATTTGGGGACCGCTCTGAGTCCCCTCAGGGAGAGAGGGCGGTCTATAAATAAAGTATTTATTTATTATTAATGTTTCATGCAAAATAAAAGGTGCTGTATAAAATAAAAAATAGCCTAATGGTTCACAGCAGTTGATTTCCCTAGATATTTGGGACACTAGTTTCCAGAATCCCTGACCAATAACCATAATGGCAAGAGCTTTGTGAAGCTGAAGTGCAAAACACAGGACATTCCATGTTTCTTCTTGCCACAGATCTCTTATTTCTGTATAACTATTTGACTTCAAACAGAGGAGCATCTGGTTAAAAGCAATGACTAGAGAACTTGGTTGTTCAAAGCTGCTATTTCACAGCAATTCCACAAGCAGTAATAGCAGACATATACCCGTATGAGCAGCCTTGTTACACCTTTCTCCATTCATGCAGTTACACCAATTCACCAATCCATAACCCTAACCCTGCCCTATAGCACTCTGCTGCTCTCTTTTTATTTTCAGGCAAGTTCACAAAGTACTGTCAAGTAAAGAAAAAAACATCTCTAGAGTAGTGAGGGGGGGGGATGGAAGAAGAGGAGAATCCTGCCCCTTGACATCACTTCAGTGCCAGAAATGAAAACAGAAGGAGCCCCATTGCACCAGTTGACAAACATTGTAAAATTAGTAGCTATTGACAGATTTTCCCATCAGTAGTGATAGATAGGCCAGTGTCAAACCTCCACTTTATGGGCAAGGTTCTGGAAAAGGTGGTGACCTCTCAAGTCCAAAGGTTCTTGGAAGACTCCGATTTTCTAGCTCCATCTCAGTCTGGTTTCAGGCCTGGTTACGAGACAGAGATGGCATCGGTCACCTTGGTGAATGATCTATGAAGAGAGCTAGACAGGAGGAACGTGTCCCTGCTAGTTCTCCTGGACCTCTAACAGCTTTCAATACCATCAACCATGGTATCCTTCTGGGCCTTCTCTCCGGGATGGGACTTGGGGACACTGTTCTACAGTGGCTCCGGTTCTTCCTGGAGGGTCAGACCCTGAAGGTGGACCTGGGGAATTTCTGTTCGACTTCCTGGCCATTGGCCTGTGGGGTCCCTCAGGGTTCAATTCTGTCCCCCATGCTGTTCAATATTTATATGAAACCACTGGGAGAGATCATCTGGAGTTGTTGCAGTAGCTCCACTGGTTGCTTCTGGGCTAAATACAAAGTGCTGGTCATTACCTTTAAAGCCCTAAATGGCTTGGATCCAGGCTACTTGACCGATCGCATCTCCTCTTACAAACCAGCCCAAGCACTGCGGTCAGCAAAGGAGGCCTTGCTCTCAGTCCCACCCCCATCTCAAGTACGGCTAGTGGGAACGAGAGAGAGAGAGAGAGAGAGAGAGAGAGAGAGAGAGAGCGAGAGAGAGCCTTCTCCATGGCCGCCTCCCACCTCTGGAACTCCCTTCCCAAAGAAATAAAGCTGTCGCCCTCTCTCCTCTCCATCAAAAAACAACTAAAGACCTATTTCTGCTCATTAGCATATGGAGAGGAGAAGACTTAATTAATGAGAGACCACTTCCAGATCCTGATTGAGAACTTTACTATATCTGGGCTCTGTTAGTCTATGTCAGCCCAATTTACCACCATAGGCTACATAATCCAACCCACACAACTGTTGGCTATTGTGAATTACTGTGAACATTTATTTAGATTTTATGTCCCTATATAATTCTTGTCTGATTCTGGCTGACTATATTGGTTTAATTTATCGATGTTATGTTCAATTCACTGATATTAGGTTTAATTTGATGTTAATTTGCTGTTTTCATATGTGGGGTCTTGTTGGGATTTTATGACAATATCTATCTGTTTTATGAAGGCATTGAATGTATGCCATTGTTTGTTGGAATTCGCCCTGAATCCCTTTGGGAAGATAGAGTGGAATAGAAATAGTATTATTATTATTATTATTGATTAATCGTGGGGAGGCGGCAGACTGGCGATGGGTTGTGCATGGTCTTATGTGGCAGGGACCGTGACAGTCCTGGTTTGATTTTGGTTTGCCTCCTCATATAATAAAGTTCTTATTCAGAACTTGCAAGTTTCAATGAAAGATGGTCTCCTGCAGGACAGAGTCCTGTCAGCCCGCTCAGCTTTAAGTTGCAGACACTTCTCCAAGCTCTGGAGAAGCTCTTACAGATAATAATTAATTACAAAGCTAAGTAATTATTTGTGTTTGAAAGTGTTGCATCTGTTGTAAATACCTTCTAATAGTTTCTGTCCCTGAAGCATATTTCTTAATGGATTTAATTAGCTAAACACTCTCCACCACAATCTGTAACTATCTTTAGCTTTCCTCTTCCAGAGGATGACAACACTGGTGGAGCTGGCTGGGGGGATAAGGTGTGATTGCAAGAGTGTTAGCTAGGCCATCTGTTCCGTCTTGAGGTGTGCCACAGTAAACAGATTACTTGGTAATCTTGTAGATCTCTTTTTCAACATCAGCAGTGATAGAACTTTAAAGGAGAAATCCATTTTAACAGTGGCTTCCAACTGTTAATCAGACAGCTCATTCATCACAGTGGCCGCTTGCTGACGGAATGGATGCTCGTGATAAATTCAGTAAATAAGAAAGATGTTGTCGATATTGCTTTCCCAATTTGCCAGTTTTAATTACCATGTGAGACTACATCTTACTGAAGTAAGACACTTTCCAGTCGATCTGCCCACCTGGCACATCAGATAACCAGTGAGAGACCAAAAAGCTTCTATCCAACAGGTCATGAAGCATTTTATTTCTTTCTGCAGTCAATTGCTTTTAGTCACACGACTGATAATATGTTTTATTTCACATGAGCAACCTGGATTTCCTTGCCCATTGGGGCATTTTCAGAATTATTGTTCTATGACTAATTAAAGGTTCTGCCTACCTATGTCAAAGCTATTTGATCTCAGAGAATGCACCCAGCAGGTGGTTCCCATAAAATCTCATTAGCCTCTTTGATTGCCTTCAGCATTTTGGGGAGAGATAATGTTTTACTCATGCAAATAGGGTTGGCCTGTTTCAAAACTAATTATGGAATAGCATAACATATCGACTAATAAATGTTGAAGTCAGAGGTTAATTTCGCATTCATAGTCTAATTCTGCTGAAGTCATATAAAGCCATTAATTATACTAAATAATATTTTTGTGGTTGGAATTGTGCATTTTAAAATAATTATTTTAGAATGACTCTCCTGCCTGATCATCATATTTCCCCTGCTGGTATATAGCTGTATAGCTTTCTGTATTACATAAACACAAACACATATCTAGAAACTGACTCAATATCAATAGCCCAGATTCCTTTTTTAATAATATTTTATTAGATAATTTTAAATACAGTAAAAAATAAAGAAATATTATACAAACAAAAAGAAAAGAAAAGAGTAGTAGAAAGAAACAAATAATAAAAAAGAACAAAGAGAGGGGAATTTTCATTTGACTTCTGACTTTTCTAACAATGGTTATACAAGGTTGCTGCAAGTTTTCCGCGCTGTATGGTCATGTTCCAGAAACATTCTCTCCTGACATTTCACCCACATCTATGGCAGGCATCCTCAGAGGTTGTGAGGTCTGCTGGAAACCAGGCAAGTGGGGTTTATATATCTGTGGAATAATGTCTAGGGTGGGAGAAAGAACTCTTGTCTGCCTGAGGCAAGTGTGAATGTTGCAACTGACCACCTTGTGGTCGAAACGTCAGGAGAGAATGCTTCTGGAACATGGCCATACACTCCAGAAAACTCATAGCAACCTGGTGATTCTGGCCATGAAAGCCTTCGACAACACAATGGTTATACATTTTGCTATGTATAATAATGTTTCCAACATTAATACAATCTTCACTTTAACCAAATTTATCAATGAGCAAAACCTATACTTAACGTAGTATTATCTTCTTCACTACAAAGAGACAAGAAAATCAAGGGTTTGTAATCTAACGAGGAGGAAAGAAGAAAAAAAATCTCAAATAATAAGTTTTTATTTCTTTGCAAGATGGCAACCTATCAATCTTTCCTTCAATAACTCGTATTATCTTACAAACATGACGCATTGCATCTCCAGTGTAAATATCCACCATATTTATGTATAAAGACCAGTTATAGTCAACGAAGGATAGCAAGAGAGATCTTAGATTTAATCTATGTCTTATGAAACTTTATAGTTTATAGCATTTATCAACCTTCTCCTTAAATATAATGTAATCCAGAAGCACCTTATTCAAACATGTCTTTTTAATAGACAAAATCTTTCAACTTGAGAAATCAAATGACCTGCCTATTGTCTCTAGGCCAAATCAGTCCATTCCTTTTATCACCTATAAGCATTTATTTTTCAGATGGGATTTTCTATAAAATCTCAATCATTGTAAAAATTACCCAAAGCAAATTACCCAAAGCTTACAATGGGCATATCATTTCAAACACACAGGTAAAGGTAAAGGTTTTCCCCTGACATTAAGTCCAGTCGTGTCCGACTCTGGAGGTTGGTGCTCATCTCCATTTTTAAGTTGAAAAGCCGTCGTTGTCCGTAGACACCTCCAAGGTCATATAGCCGGCATGACTACATGAAGTGCCGTTGCCTTCCTATCAGAGCAGTACCTATTCATCTGTTTTCGAAGTGCTAGGTTGGCAGAAGCTGGGGCTAACAGCAAGAGCTCACCCTGAGCCCCAGATTTGAACCGCCGACCTTTTGGTCAGTAAGTTCAGCAGCTCAGCAGTTTAACCCACTGGTCCAAACACATAGTTCATTTTAATTTAAATGTTTTCTTTCCTGTTACCTCATACTCCTTTTTAAAGTGCCATTTGTATTTTACAGTGGAGACACACAGCTAAAACTGCTGCTTCTACACAGCCACATAATCCGGATCAGAATGTAGATTAAAGAAATCCAGTTCTACTCCGGAGAGTTTCCGCACATACCCTGGGAACCATGGAAAAGGTCCTGCAATGTCCACAAAGCTCCCCTCTTGCCAAATCGATCCAAAATAATGTTTTTTTCCTTACCTCGTTTGGATAAATGTATTGAACTACAGCAGCGCCACTGATGAGGATTAGCAATGGAGCTAATCTTTCAACTAAAAAAAAAAAAACAAAAAGGGGAAAGCAATTTTTTTCTCAGGGAGGGAGGGGAAAGGCATTTGTTTACCCTCCTGAGATTCTGTATCCAGTTCCTTTATCCAGATTTTCCAGTGGTACTGCTATTTACACAAGTGCTGCCATGTTCTCCCAAATTTCTGCCCTGCATTGTTCATACACTGATCAGCTGCAGTGCATTTTACCGTCGATTTCGGCCTTTCTCCCGGCTATTTTTTTCCTTTTTTTCCATGTCAGGAGCGATCTGAGAAACTGCAAGTCGCTTCTAGCGTGAGAGAATTGGCCATTTGCAAGGCCATTGCCCAGGATGTTTGATCTTTTATCATTCTGTGGGAGGCTTCTCTCATGTCCCCACATGGGGAGCTAGAGCTGACAGATGAGAGCTCACCCTGCTCCCTGGATTTGAACCACCAACCTTTCGATCAGCAGTCCTGCCAACACAAAGGTTTAACCCATTGCGCCACTGGGGGCTCCATGTGTTTTCCATGTAGATGTGCGATATCTTTATCTGCATGCTTCTATGTACTTATGTGAGCAGGATTCCAGGTGTCACACAAAGCAGGTAGAATCCAGTTCTATCACTGGGAGGTGCAGGGAAAGTGCTACAGATGGCAGATGATGCCAGGTAAAGGCAGCTTTGTTGGAGCCCTAAATGTCATGTAACCTGTTCTTCACTGGACTTTAGGCATTGGCCCAATTAGCAGCACTGAAGCAAGACTCAACATTGTTCAGTCTAGCTGTTTTCTATATGTGGAATAGGATGCCATTTTTTCTTCTCTCTTCAGACAGTAGAATCTCTTGAGTTGAATCTTGGAACAGCCTGCAAGGAAGAAATTGACACTATATGGAGAGATGGATAGCATCTTCTATTTAATCTGTAATTTCAAAAATTCAAAACATGACTTGCCAATTTTTCCATTATATCTGTAATATCAAAGAATCCCTTGCCAACTCTAGAATTACAGAATCATAGAATTGAAGGCCCCCAAGATCCCCAAGGGCCATCCAGTCTAACCTCCTTCCATGCAGGAATACACAAAGCACCACAACAGATAGCCTCTGATTAAAATCCTCCAGAGAAGGAGACTCCACACAGTTCAAGGGAGCATAATCTGTTGCTGAACTGCTCCTACCATCAGGAAGTTCTTTCTAATGTCCAGGACAGTGTTTTTTAACCTGGGGTCGGAACCCCTGGGGAGGTCGCAAGGGGGTGCCAGAGGGGTCACCAAAGACCATCAGATAACAAATATTTCTGATGGTCTTAGAAACCCCTTTGGCAGAAAAGGCTGAATATCTCTTCACCTATCCTTCTCTTTATTTTTGGAAACAGACAGCAAATCCTCCCACCAAAAGCCGAATTTGCCCAATTCTATCATTGGTGGGGTTCAAGGGGCTCTTTGATTGTAGGTGAACAATAAATCCCAGCAACTACAACTCCCAAATGTCACAATCTATTCTCCCCAAACTCTACCAATGTTCACATATGGGCACATCGAGTATTCATGCCAGTTTTGGTCCAGATCCATCGTTGTTTGAGTCCACAGTGCTCTCTAGATGTAGGTGAACTGCAACTCCAAAACTCAAGGTCTATGCCCATCAAACCCTTATAGGGAAGAGATTTGGAGGAAAAAAATAAAATATTCAGCAGCAATTGACATTAGAGAAAATTGGTACAAGATGCAATACCGCTGGTATTACATCCCAGAAAGGTTAGCAAAGTTCAACAAAAAAATTTCCAAAACATGTTGGAAATGTGGGAAAAAAACAGGAACTTTTTTCCACCAATGGTGGGACTGCGAAAAAATCAAAAATTCTGGAAGGCAGTCCATAAAATGACACAAAATATGTTAGGAACCAAATTAAATTAAAACCAGAAACGTATCCATTAGGATTTACAACTGCAACATTAAATAAAAATGAAGATAGAATACTATTCCACATTAGCTCAGCAGCAAGATTGACTCTAGCAAGAGTGTGGAAAGGGGAAGAAGTTCCAAAGGTTGAAGATTGGCTAATTAAAATACTAGACATTATACAAATGAAGATTTTGACACAAAAAATAAGAGAAGGGAAAAATAAAACAGACTGGACAAATGTTGTAAATTTCTTGAGAAAAAGGAAAATTGACTTCATGATAGATCTGTCTTGCATATAAAAACAAACAAAAAAGATGGTCGCTAGAAGAAATGAAAGAAAGTATCGGGAAAGACGAGAAAAAGTCTTCGAAGCATAAGATGGGAAGTCAAATTGCACCGTCATCTTTTTTTTTTCTTTTATTAATTTTTTTCTCTTTTCTCTTCTGTCTTCCCTTCCCACTATTCTTTACTATTTATTTTGTTCTCTCACTTTTGATGTATTGACACTCTTAAGAAATAAATAAAAATTATATTGCAAAAAAACAACAACCCCTTCTAGTATTTTCTGTTGGTGATGGGAGTTCTGTGTGCCAAGTTTGGTTCAATGCCATCACTGGTGGAGTTCAGAATGCTCCTTGATTGTAGGTGAACTACAACTCCCAAATGACAAAATCAATCCCCTCCACCTCCACCATTATTCAAATTTGGGCGTATCGGGTATTTGTGCCAAATTTGGTCCAGTTAATGAAAATACATCCTGCATATCAGATATTTACATTACGATTCATAACAGTAGCAAAATTACTGTTATGAAGTAGCACCAAAATAATGTTATGGTTGGGGGTCACCACAACATGAGGAACTGTATTAAGGGGTCACAGCATTAGGAAGGTTGAGAACCACTGGTCTAGGAGAATCTACTTGTACTATCTTATTCTTATAATTTTGTAAAGTGTTTGCACGAGTATGTCCCATGCAGTCTACAATTAAATGTTAAGTTTTACAGGACTCAGAAACAAATTTTGTACTAATATCCATAACTAGCAAGCACACCTGCCAGTATTCATGCAGCACATGGTGCTTAAAAAGAGTAACTGGCTTTCCACTCCAAACACCTTTATTGTACAACTATGTAGTTCCTGAAACAGGACTAAGTTGGCATTTGCAGATACATAGAAGTATTAATCTCCTACAGCAAAGCAGCAATGGTGGACATGTGGCACCTTCAAGAGAATAGATTAATTATAGTGTGAGCGTTCCATGTATGGATATGAGGAAGTTAGTTGTAGTCCACAAAAGCTCATGTTACAATAAATAACTTTATCACCACTCAGCTTTGTTAGATTGAGTTGTAATTGGTAGGGGAGTATGGATTGAGGAACTCCAGGGTGAAATAGTCATTTTACTGCTGTCACAGGTCTACATTTTCGCTCACTCCTGACTTGACATTCTCAGTCATTCAACTCACATCTTTAGCAAACCAGTTTGGGTGTATGATCGGAAGTGTTTTAACTTTGTCATGCACAGAGTTGTTTCCTCTATGCTCTTGGCTGACTGGAAATGATGGGGTTTGGATTCTGTATCTGGAATTCCACAAGTTCCCCATACCTGCCCTAAAAGGAGGCTTAGATACCTTTTAAATAAACAAGATTTCATTTTGTTGGTGGATTGTCATCTTTGTTATCTTTTCCTTTATTATAGCTCAAGAAAAACCATTGTATGTTATGAGCATGATGGAACAGGCATTATGTACAGTACACCAACTTCAGGGATTTGCAAGAACACACAGGCAATGTGGTTCTACTCAGAAAAGATGAGCAATTCCTAACCCCCCCCCAAAAAAAATGAATTCATGATTCATTTAATCTTTTAGTCTACCTTGAATGTACCAGATGATGAAAACAAACTCAGAGATAAATTGCAAAGGTATATAAAGATAAAAAACTGGAAGGATCAAGAATTAATCAGCACTGTCCCTGCCAATTCACAAGAATTAGAGACCACGATATGTATATTTTAAATAACCTCACTGGATAGGAACAAGCCAGGATGTGATCATTATTTGGTTAAATCTCTGATGACTTCTATGTGCTATATTTTGAAGCTATAGGCAGCCTCTGAAATGCTGTCATCAGATTCACCATATGTTGTTGATAGCTGGATGCTAAATCAGTGCTCGTTTAAAATGTTACCGGAGAACAAAAAAAGTGAGCGAAATATGTGTGGATTCCTAGAGATAAACAAGCACATGCTACTCCAGAGACAAAATTACATCACTCAGTTTTGTGGTGTATAAAATAGAAAGTTGCCAGAAGTGGAGGCACATACCATGGGAAGCTGAGGGTGGGCCGGGAGGAAACAAGGGTTGCCAAGAAAGGAAATCCGTACTCCCGACCAAAGTGGAGAAAAGCCCTGCTGAATATACATATGGCGAGGGCCATTGTTGTACATGGATGCTAAGATACTTTATTGTATGGGAGTACTGTACTTTCATGCTTGTGGGAATATTTCAGACTAATAAATTTAGTTTCACCACAAGCTTTCACTTCCACAGATGTACTATCAATAACTTAATTGTGACTGTCAACACTTACTTCACTTAACATTCAACTTCTTGTTTCAATTAGTCTGCAGTGCCTTCCATGTTCCTTGATTCATGTTTGCGCAATGCTGCGTGTGGTGGTCCCCATGTAGACTTGTCCACAGCTGCATGGTATACGGTACACCAAACACAGCATTGCCCAAACATGAATCAAGGAACATGAAAGGCTCTGCAGACTAACTCAACCAGAGAAGTCAGCCATAGCAGAGCACTTGATGAACCAACCTGGGCACAGCATATTATTTGAGAATAATATTATGTGGGGGGCCTTGAATGCCATTTTCCTGCTTCTTGGCAGGGGGTTGGACTGGATGGCCCATGAGGTCTCTTCCAATTCTATGATTCTATGATTGTAACACAGAAATGCTGGACCACTCTAACAACCACCATGTCAGACTAAACAGAGAAGCCATTGAAATCTACAAGCATGTGGACAATTTCAACAGAAAGGAGGAAACAATGAACATGGAACAAAATCTAGCTAACAATATTTAAAAAACTCTAAAATAAATAATAAATAAAGAACAATAAAGAACAACACTAAAAAACAGGGCAATTCCAGACAAGAAACAATCAGGGCTAGTTAATACCTCCCAACAAAGGATTCCCCCAGGCAGGAAGCAGCCAGGCTTTGAAGCTGAAAGGCCATTCAGTGCTAACCAAGGTGGCCAATTGCAACATTCACACTTGTGTCAAGCAGACAAAAGTGCTTCCTCCTACCCTGGACCTTCCACAGATATATAAACCCCACTTGCCTAGTTTCCAACAGACCTCACAACCTCTGAGGATGTCTGCCGTAGATGTGGGCGAAATGTCAGGAGAGAATGCTTCTGGAACGTGGCCATGCAGCCCAGAAAACTCACAGCAACCTATCATAAAAGTCTTTGCCATCTCTAACATGGTTAGATGTCAGAATTCAGCACTTGTTCATCTGTTCATGCTAAGCAGTGAAATTTTCAATTTGAACAATACAAATGATTTCACAGTAACCCAACTGGTCTTTAAAATGGCAAGTTCCTTTGATTTATTTCCCTTCCCTTTATTGTTAATAGGTTCAAGAGCTCCTTGTGGCTCTTGCAGTGAGAATGTATAGCAATTGTGCCTTCTGGCCTTATTTTCCCTTCTGATTGCCTAATGAAAATTGTAGCATGGTGGTCATGTTCATCTCTTAGCAACAAAGACAAAAATGGCCCTGTGGCATCTTAAACAGATTTACAGTCCTTTTTGGATGGAAGCCCACAAAATCATATGATGAAGTATGTGACTATCACACCACAATGCTTTTTCATAGCCTTGCCACAACACTGCACAGCATTTAATTTTTTTTAATTACATAACTAACTTATATTCATTCTTTACACTTAAATATGTCTCAAAATTATTATAAACACTTACAAGAAAATGCCTATATTTCATTTAGTCTCTTATAAGTTTGTACAAATATGTACATGCAGTAAGATCCCTTAGGGTAAGGCTGGGCAACAAATTGCCTCCAGGTCCTTTTTGTGGCATTCTCTGCAATTTCATTTTTTTGTGTGATTTTCGTACAATTTTCCTCTGAAAACCATGCCAGGTCCATTCATATACAATACACTCACATAGAAATTCTCATTCCACCTCCATGCCAAGAACAGCTGCTTCATTTCTACTTCTCTTGCTGCTGGCTAAATTCTCATGTGCACATCTTTATCTTTTTTTTTCTTCTTTTGCACAGCGGATAAGGAAAATCCCTGGTTTTCAGAGGATGTAGGTGTACCTCCACAACCACCATGCAGAGTACAGTAGAAGGCTGATCATCAGCTCCATTTCCTGAGAATAAGGATGATGCAGCACTGAAAGTGCAGAAGTAGAGCTTTTCTAGTTCTACACAAGAGTGAGTCCAGAGTAAAGTCATAAAACCCATAGCGACATCTTGAGCCAATCATTATTTCTGTCATTATGACTAACCTCATTTACCTTATTGTTATTAAAATAAATGGAAGGAAAGGGCCTCAAGTAGTTAAATAGTAGGAAAGCAATCACTAACCTCGTTTACCTTATTGTTATTAAAATAAATGGAAGGAAAAGGCCTCAAGTGGTTAAATAGTAGGAAAGCAATCACGTAATGTGAAGTATGATGCTGGAGAAAAGTTCTATAGATACCATGGATAATGAAAAAGACAAATATGGGTTGTAGAGTAAATCAAGACTTAATTTTCTAAGAAGCCAAGATGACTAAACTGATATTGTTGTACTTTGGGTATATTATGAGAAGGCATGGCCTCTTAGAGAATGCAAAAATGCTGGGTAATAGGGAAGGCAGTAGGAGATTTCATTCCAGATGGATAGATTCAATCAAGGAAACCATGGCCCTGAGTCTGAAAGACTCAGAATGATTGGAAATCTCTCATTCATAGGTCTGAAGTTCACAAGACATCAGTTATCAACAACAACCAATATTATAAATTCTTATTTCCCCTTCTACATACTATTTTTGATTTGATTTGCTTGAATCTGATGATTTTGGAATCTAGACACACATCTCGGCTGTGGGCGGGGGATATGAGAGAGCAACCATTGACTGCAAGCTAAACAAAACCTAGTTGCTGTTTATTGCACTTGACATTTCTGAGCAACTATGTCTGGGTTATATGATTTAATAATGTATCGCTGCACTGGAATGTTTTTGCATTTTTCTTATTCTGAAGTATACATTATTGATAAATAATGTGTATTGTGTTCTGATGATTGCTACTGCCTATTTTATCATTAATGCCTTCCCCTCAAAGTCACAGTCTTTGCCTTCCTGCCCTATGCACCAGTCAGCAAGTGCCCGCAGAAACGTGCGGTTAAACTGCAAGAGCTGTTGAGTCATTAATTCATTCAAGATCAATCATGGCGTATCCACAAGATTAAGGGTAAGCAAAACTGGATGTGGAGGAACCACTATCTTCACGCTGCATATTCCTGGATGTTCAAGCTCTCTGTGTCTAAATTGCATGACTTCAGACATCTATGCAGTGAGTCACTGGAGAATATTTCTCCCATTATGCATCCTGACTTCTCTGTTGTATTCTTGGCAAAACAGTCACTGGAGAATTGATCTGAATTATTGGCTTCTTCCATATGTGGGCACCACATGGATTGTGTTGCCTGTTTGATTGGCCTTTGCACAATTTTTCTGGACACTCTTTGTGGACAGTTGATATTTTGGTACAGTTAAACTCTGGGATTGGTATCTGTGATTTCATATACCCACATTTGACATGTTTCCTCTAGTCAATTTCTAGGTTCTATGGGCAATTCTGTAGTATCCCTTTGCCAGGAATAGACCATAGAGCCCCTCTGAAGGATCAAGCAATACCTAGTAAGGAGTCCTTGAGAGATCCTCCAGCACTATGTTATTGCTGTATCTACTTGTGGTGTGCCCTTCTCCTGGTATGTGCACATAGTAGATAAGATGGTCACTCCTCTGGTAGAGCTCTGGTGTAACTGGAATGGAGCTTTGTTGTCTCCATTAAAGAAACTCATTTCTGAGTGTATATTTCAGCATGTTCTTGGAATGTAATCCAGTGTCTTTAGTTATTTGCAATACATAAAACTAATTACCGTAACATCTCTAATATCTAAATGGTGTGTCGACAATGCTATCTACTGTGGTACAAGACATTTATTCCTATGAGATTGTCTAGAATCTAGATACTATTTAATTGTTTTGCACCTCAGTGCACATAATATTAAGAGGTTTGCATAGCATAACCGGGCTTATCAATGGGTTTAATATGAACTGAACAAGTGGACAGAACTCAACAATCTTTGTTTGGCTTCTTAAACTGACAACATATTGATGTGGATGGAAATTTTCCATGTGCTGACTGTAATCAAGTATTCCTTTAGATAGGGCAAATGTGTCAGGAGGCTACTGGAGGTTGTGATATTTGTTGCTGTAAATCTTGTTATGGTTTTCTTTAAAAGAAAAGCACCCAATGTCTCTGTTGTCTAATAGTGACCAGTAGCAGTTTTCCATTCTTGAATAGGTTTCTTTCTCATTGGAGAAATATCAGAACGACAGCAACAACATCTTCCCTTCTCATCTATCTATCTATCTATCTATCTATCTATCTATCTATCTATCTATCTATCTATCTATCTATCTATGTTTGCGTTATAGTGCTGTAGTGCATGACTGAAACAGCACTTTTTCACAGCAATACTTTTATTCTGGGAAAAATACAATTAAGTAAGAAGAAAATTTGCCCTTCAAACCACAAGACCACCTCAGAAAACCACATCCTGTTTTACAAAAAATTGAAAGAATCCTAGTACAAGTTGTTATTAATTGTTCTTCCTAAATCAGAATGGGTGAATGTAGAGTGCCAATAACAAAAAACTTAGCAAAATCCAAGTTGTGTTATCATTCAATGTCTTGCTTGTTAGAGCCATTTGGAGGAACATATGTAAAACCAAATGCAAGCAGCATCCACAGAATGATTGGGTTTAGATCCCAATGAAGACTGCACAAGTATTAAAAATGAATAACCTTAGGGTAACCGAATAGTCATGTACTGAGGCTTGCTGAGGAATAAAATTGCTTTGTTTTGGCATTTGCTCAAGGAAGTATTTCATTTTAGTCTATTTCAACAACTAAATATGGGTTTTTAACTTTTTAAATTCTTGTTTTGTAGTGTGTACAGGTTGAGCATCTCTTTTTGCTCCAAAATCCAAAATAGTCTACATGAATAGGTGAGAGGGTTCAGCATGCACAGACTTTGTTTCATGCACAAGACTTAGTAGTCAAAGGGCCCTTCCAGATAGGCCCTATATTGCAGGATCTGATCCCAGGTTTTCTGTTTATTCCAGTGTGAACTCATATGATCCAATTTAAAGCAGAACATCTGGGATCAGATCCTGGAATATAGGGCTTGTTTGGAAGAGCCCAAAGTCTTGTACAAATGACAAGGGAGCAAACAGAGTGAAAAGCGCGGGGGGGGGGGGGGGGGGACTCAGCTCTTCATGAGAAGGAAGCCCACAATTTGTGAGCTGTCATTGCAGACTGTACGTTGTATCCTTGCCAAACAAGTGGGACCAAAGAAAGCCCTTCCTTGAGGTTCTTAAAACCTGGGCAGATTTATAGGGAGATTTCTTTTTTCAGATAGTCAAAACCCAAGCCATACAGGGCATTATATGTTTACTGAATTGTTGTGGGGAATGAAGATCATTCACAGATTATTTTTAGTTGAGCAAAAACAAAAAATCAAACACATTTAACAGCCCTGCAACACAACAAATAGCAACAACATTGTGAAATAAGATTGAGGCAAAAGTAGAAATAATGCATCGCTATGATGGTGTTACAGCATGGTATGGTAATGCCCATAGTCTCTCAGGCTGCTTCCTGGTATATATGAATTAAACATGAATTTTAAACTTGCGTCTTTTGCTTAATTTTGTAGAAATATGTTTTAATATGTATATTTTATAAAATGTTTTTAGATGATTGTGTGTTTTTAACCATGTTGTAACCCACCTTGGGCCACAAGGAGAGGCGGGTAAGAATTATTATTATTATTATTATTATTATTATTATTATTATTATTATTATACATGTTATATGAAAGAGTGAGCCCCCAGTGATTCAGCAGGTCGGTGGTTTGAATCCGGGGAGTGGGGTGAACTCCCATTGTTAGCCCCAGCTTCTGCTAACCTAGCAATTTGAAAACATGCAAATGTGAGTAAATCTGGTGAGAAGGTAACGACGCTCCATGCAATCATGCTGGCCACATGACCTAGGAGGTGTCTATGGACAACGTCGGCTCTTCAGCTTAGAAATGGAGATGAGTACCACCCCCCAAAGTCAGGCATGACTAGATTTAATGTCAGGGGAAAACCTTTACCTTTACCTTATAGGAAAGGGAACTTCTTGCTGTATATTCTATATCGTCTTTGGATCATAATGTCAGGTATAGTGTCAGACTTGCAGTACAATGTACTTTGACACCAACTTGCCACAAATTGCTCTGACAGAAGAACTTTGATTTGTCTTGAAGAGAAAGTAAAAAAAACAAACAGTAATGTTTGATGATAAACAGAAGAGACATAGTACAAGTGAGACACGTTCTTGCTATTTTATCTTTCTCATCCAGCAATTCATTTCAAGGCTTTGTGATCATCTGGCTACATCACTCCCACCAAGCCAATAAGGAGTGATTAAAAATAAACTCTGGAGGAAGCAATGTTATTATTTATTGAATGATGCAGGAATGGCTGAATACCAGAATAAACCAAAAAGGAATGGAAAGAGAACTGAAATGCTTCATTCATGTTAACTCATGAGTTGCTCATGCCAGGTTTGGAGGTAAGGGGTGGTTTCTGAATTCCATTTTCTAGCACCTAAAAATCCTATAGTATAATATGTAGAAGAAAACACACAAAATGGCTAGAAATAAGGTTGTAGAAGAAGAGGAGAAAGTGAGCACAGAGTTTCTATTTGAGAACAAGACAAGTAAATCTAAATGCCTAAGCCCAAACAGAAATTACCAGAAATGCATCCAGTTCCCCAAGGGACACAGATTTATTTATCATTTGGTTCCATCTCCAAATTAGCCCAGTTCATGCTTCGTGTCATTTGGCAGTGGAAACCATATGGACATTTTTAAGGCTTTCTTGTCTCTAGGGTTAGGGTTAGGGTTGATCTGTGGTCTGCTACAGCTGCAACAACTTTGGCAGAACTGTCTGAGAACGAGCCCTTGCTCTCAAGTCAAAGAGGCTGTGCATTTTAGGCAGGAACACACTGGCTAAATAGTCAGATGTCAGTGGAGCATAAAATGGGCATGGGGCAAGGTAAGAAGTTTTTTTCTGAAATAAATTACTCCTAGCAGTCTTCCCCAACCTGAATTCTTCCATGATGTTAGTCTTCAGCTCCCATCATTTCTGACCACTGACTTTGTTGTTCTGCGTGGGAGCTGTAGGCTGAAACATATCGGGGAAGACTGTCCTAAAGGGAGATGGGCAGAGTCTTCATGTACAGGGCACTGGAGTATCCATGTTCTTGATCAACATAACTCAGTGGTTCCCAACCTATTTTTGACAGGGACCACTTTGACTAGGGACCACTCGAACAGGGATCACTCTTCAACATTAGGACCAAAAGAATTATGAATCAGTTTTTGGTCAACTTTAGATTCAGTTTGATTATTTGGGGTGTTGATTCAGAAAATTGCATTGAATAGACTACATCAACTCTAGGTTCTGATACAGAACATGTGCCATCCAGTAGTCGCCATCTGCTTGTCCACAGAAAACCATATTTAATAATCCAGAGCTGATGTGGCCTATCCAATGCGATGGTCAGCTCTGCGGAAAGGAGTGGAAATAAAATAAATAAATAAAGAGGAAGGAGGTCTATGGACCAGATTTTCGTTCTCATGGCCCACTGCTGGGCCGCAACCCACGGTTGAGAACCACTATCATAACTGGATGTGATTCAGCTAATCTCTTCCAACATCTACGCCTCTAGTTTTTACCATCATATCCCACTCACTCCATCTCACTCTGACTGTTTGTCAACAGCTCTGTAAGTAGAAATATATTTGCAGAACATCATGAGATCTGATGGGGAATGCAGCACAAGAAGGCGAAGAACTGCACATGAAAATTTGCTTTTGATCCTGCGTGTGCCACACACACAGCACAGATCTTGCTCCTTGGGAAATGCTATTTGGTCTCTCTAACTCTTTTAAACTGGATTAATCTCACTGACCCTTTTCACTTCAGGTAAAGTGGGATTAGCTAGTTTGCCTAAATGCTCACTTCACAGTTACCCATGCTGAGATTAGCACTGCCAACACACTGGCCATTGCATCTTTACTAGGGGGGATATCTTTAACAAGAAGAAAGCAGAAGCAAGAGAAAAACAAAAAAAAAAAAAACTGCAGTGACAAACAGGAGACGGTGTGCTTGTGGCTCAATAATGGCTAATGATCACATGCCAGACTTCCACGGAGCTGGGTCAATATGGGAGCTCTGGCTTGGATAATACCCTGTCCCATGATGCAGATGATTATCCATGTCCGCACTACAATACTATCTTTCTGGATGTTTCTGCCAAACATTCCAGAAACCAGTGACTTGGAGATATCAGCCTCCTCTTGTGTTTTCCTCTTTCCTCTCTCTATTTGAACACTGAAGGTATATATACACATACATTGAATAATTTAGATACTTTGACACCACTGATGATGATGATAATAATAATAATGATTATTTATACCCTGCTTTTTCTCTCCACAGGGAGACTTAAAGAGGCTTTAACTATCATAGCTCAATGCCATAAAATCATGGGAGTTGTAGTTTTGCAAGATCTTAAGCCTTCTCTGTTAAAGTGTGATGACCGTGGCGCCAGCTTTCAAATTGATTTGAACCCGCAGCGGAGAGTTCCGCAGATCCATCACCAAAAGGAACAGAGCGGGACCGCAGCAGACTATTATTAAAAGATCTTTTTTTCTTCACTTTCCCCTTCCCTGAACTATGTAACAAATCCTCCCAATAAAAGTAGCATTCATTTTTAACAGTAACACTCTCTACCTGGTTATTTTGTGTCTTTCCCTGACTACTTCTTTTGCACGAAATTCCCCCCCCCTCTCTCTAACCCGTCCGACCTTTAAACTCTGGCTGAGGCTCCTCCGCCATAGATTAATACGGCGGACGATACAAATTGGCTCATATCTTTATCAAAATTACCCCTAGCACGCTCTTCTTTTAGTCCTAACCCTTCCTAAGGCTCCTGACCCAAGGACCACCAGCGGAACCAAAATCGGTCCAGTTCTCGGCACCTCATCAGCTGACTGTCAAACGGAACCGACTGCTCTTTTCAAGCCAGACTGCTCTCTTCCAGCCTTATCCCGGACTTTCCTCTCCCCGCGACCCACGGGATGGTTTTAAGAAATCACTGGCCCCTTTCTGTGAACTGTGGATGGGGGATCGCTCTCCCGCTGGGGAGACATAGTTCTCCAAGGACCTTCACCCTCTCTACAGCTGCCAGGAGGGTGCCTGGACGGGCGCCCTCCACGTTTCATTCACATCTTCATAATTTTATGAATGAGAAGAACACTCTTCCCCAGACCTACCCCTGAACTTATGAAGTCCTATACTTCCAAAGACTGCAACCCACATGTACCTCTTCCCCATGCTATTTCTATGAATTCCTTCCACCACAGATGAACTCTTTTCCCAATGTATCCGTGAATTTTCATATTCTATGTACCTGGACACCCTCATGAATCACTGTTATATGAATTTCTAATCGTTGGGCTAACTTCATGAATTGTAAAATCATGCTGCTAAAACTCCACTTTTATGAATTTCCATATTGGGTTCCCCAGATGTTATGAACTTCGTTCTTATCAAATATTTTCAATTGTTTATATCATTTATGATTCCCCTTTATGCAATGTAACTTACTTTTATGGATTCTCCCTTATTTCCATGAAATCTATCTATCTGCCTATATGTATTTGTACTCTTTAGGATCCCCGGAAAACATGTATTTTTCCCAGCAGGGTTTATATTCCAACTTTATTTTATTTTTCATTTTATTTCATATAATTGCCAAGTCATGAAATCAAATAGGAAATATTTTGAACTCAACCTGAACCCCAGAACCTATCCCATTTCCTATGACCCAGGCTTCCCTTCCCAAAAACAAAAGGATAATCTGCCACCGCTAAACCCAATCAAATTCAGTCGCCGAATTCGGAGTGTTGACCAAAAGGTGATTCGCCCCCAAGGCAAACATTGTCATATCTCACCCAAAGGAAAATCCAGGACACCTCAGGAAGGCGCCCTGCAGAGCCTGTCAATTATGGCTCATCACCACCCATCTTTGCTTCCACCTCTGACACCCCAAGGCATATCTAAAATCTGTATACGTGACAGAAACCCGGACATCCTTGATTGCTGCCATTGATCCCTTTAGAAATCGGTCTAACAGGAATTAATCCGATATTTCCTGCCCTGTCACTTCATTGTTTCAATAACTCCCGCCTTCTCCTTCCTGATTGGCCCGAGTAGAGACAAAAGGCAGCTTCCTATTGGGCCAACAAAGCAAGGCGGGAAACGAAAGCCCGCCTCGTTCAACCTTCTAGCCTATCAACGATCAGATGGGCGGGGGAGCGGGGCGGGAAATTCAAAGGGCTGTCAGACTGAAATTTTGTATAAATATGACTTTATTTTGATTATATGGTGCTCTAGTAGACTGAATGATCGCTACTAGAGTCCTCTTCAGCTGAATTGCTCAATAAAGACTCCTTGGCGGATTTTCCTTCAACTTTGGCGGACCTTCTTCATTTCGGCTTCAGGTTGTATTGCGGCTCATATTTTCCTATTGGCTCCGCCAAGGTCCGTTCTCTCAGGACCGGATCGGGTCTCTCCTTAAGGGCCCGATCCCCTAAAACGCGGTCGACAACAAGTGTGCTGCTACCTCTCCAAACTACAATTCCCAGGATTCCATAGCATTGAGTAATGGCAACTAAAGTGATATCAAACTGCATTAATACCACAGTGTAGATGCACCCTGTGTTTATAACTATTGTGCGAATAGTGTGTTGCTGCTGTAGGATCTTGGCTAACGCTAGCCATCTCTTTAAGGATGCCACATTTAACACATATTTTGTCAACTCTAAAAGAATAAAAGGAGGTTCATCAGACAATTTTGTTTTACATTTATAGTTGCTTTTTATTTCTTTTGTTTTCCCCATGTTGAGTCTTTCTTTTTCTTTTTGGTGGAAAACCTGCTCAAGAGAAACATGGGATGGCATGATCCACAGAGCCCTTTGGTAATGCTGAGACCTATCCGCCTGGAAGCAAATCCTCTTGAAGCTGTGAGACCATGTCTGCAAATTGTTTACCAGGCTCCTAACCCTTTGTCCATCCATCATACTTGGACTTTTGATTATGTGAACTGTTGGAAGCAACATGTGACAGTTTGACTATAAATACCCTGTGATCTTGTTGATCAAATTCCTCCGTGAAGCACTTCTTTGTTCGAAGATGTAAGAACAGACAAAATACTGGAGTGCTGTGAAGTAAGGTCAGTCTTCTGTAGACATAGATTCCACATCCACAGATTCAATTATCCACAGCTTGAAAATATTCCAGGAAATTTTTTTTCCAAGAAGCGAATCTTGATTTTGCCATAAATTGTGTAGCACATAATGGGACTGGAGCATCCATAGATTGTGGTAGTCATGGCAGTTCCTGAAACAAAGTTCAGCAGATACCAAGGACCAATTGTACTTGCTTTTAAAAAAAATTAAAAATATTTGATATCCTAACAACTTTTTAACAGTTACTCTCATGGTATTCTACTTGGAAGTAGATTCCCCTCATTTCACTAATCTTGAGTCTCCATATAATCTCCAGGAATGATAGGCTTTGAGGTCAATGCCAAAAAACTGTCTGCTGTTTTACCACCTATGCCATGAGTCAACAAGGGAACCAATTGCATGTAGTATATCTACCCTGTTTCCCCGAAAATAAGACATCCCCGAAAAATAAGACCTAGTAGAAGTTTTGCTGAATTGCTAAATATAAGGCCTCCCCTGAAAATAAGACCTAGCAAAGTTTTTGTTTGGAAACATGTCCAGCGCCTGCCAAACAGGACACCAGAGCATGCAGGATTGGTAAATGTACATACCAGTTGTACATGGAAATAATGGTAGTAACAAGAAATTCTTGATAGGATTCAGTTTGTCTGGTTATGCTGGTTTGTGATGGACAACTACTGTACAGTATATAATAAATGTTCAATTTTTTTGTTCAACAATAAATGTGAATTCTTCTTCAAGGAAAAATAAGACATCCCCTGAAAATAAGACCTAGCACATCTTTGGGAGCAAAAATTAATATAAGACACTGTTTTATTTTCGGGGAAACACGGTAGTTGATAAACACCCAAAGGAAGTAATAGCATTTGGTACTTAACAATAGAGTCATAGAATAATAAAAAGCTCTGAATTGTTGTTTCTAAGTGCTCTACACTTGACAAAGTAGGTACAATTAGCCCCTCTTATCCATTGATTCTGCATTTATGGATTTAACCATCTACACCCGTGGTTCTCAACCTGTATGTCCCCAGGTGTTTTGGCCTAAAACTCCCAGAAATCCCAGCCAGTTTACCAGCTGTTAGGATTTCTGGAAGTCGAAGGCCAAAACATCTGGGGACCCACAGGTTGAGAACCACTGATCTACAGCGTAAATGTATCCCTCTCCCATAAAATCCAAAAATTAAACTTTGATTATGCAATTTTTCAAAAGGGACACCATTTGATATCATTGTATTTAATGGGCTTCAGCATCCATAGATTTTGGATTCCACAGAGGATCCAGCATTTATTTTTCAAGAGCTCAATTTTAATCTTGACATCATGTAAGTTTTAATGAACAAAACATTGCTTTTCTTCCAATGAACCCATAGGAACAAAGCTGCCTCTGTGGTGGTGATCCTAAAATCCAGTGAAATTAGATATTTTGAGAAAACATAAAATAAAACTGAGTAAAGCTGTCCCATGTCGAAGGTCATCTAATACAATTTGGCTTTGCGGATTCCAGGGGATGTGTTTGGAATTAGATTCACAGGGACTAAACACATCATTTGGGTTTATAGTGTTGTACTTGATGTTATCCTCTACTAATTCAAGCAGAGTACATGTCCTGACCTTGATTCTCCTTTTAATTCTGATTGAGATTATCCAAACTAACCTGTTCATCAAATTTGCTGCATGGTATTTGCAATATGTCCTTGAAAAAAGACCAACATGTATTTTGAGGGACTGGCGTGGCTAATAGATCTATTTTAGGAAGAACATTCCTCAAATGGACACAACCTTCTAATTCAGTGGTTCTCAACCTGTGGGCCCCCAGGTGTTTTGGCCTACAACCCCCAGAAATCTCAGCCAGTTTACCAGCTGTTAAGATTTCTGGGAGTTGAAGGCCAAAACATCTGAGGAACCACTGGTTGAGAACCACTGTTCTAATTGAAAGCTTATCTAAGATGAATCAAATCAAAGCCTGGTCCAACTGTAGGCCCCTCTACACAATCCAATTCTAGCAGTAGGGTTTCAATTTTACTGCCATGCTAATTCCTACACAATCCTAGGATTTGTGTTGTAAGCCGCCCTGAGTCCCTTCGGGTGAGAAGGGCAGGATATAAATATAATAAATGAATAAATAAAATAAATAATACAGTTTAGGCAGGGACATGTAGAATACTCAGATAGAGCTCCTAGAATTCCATAGGATAAAGACAGTAATCAAAGTGGAATTATAGTGCCATAGTTGTGCACTGAGACAGGCCTAATGCAGGTCTTCTTGTGCTACTGGTTGCACAAGGGGGATGTCCAGTAGAGTTCTGATTGTACAAGATTTGCTTTGCATAACGAGGAATGGGATTCTGGTAGCCAAGCAAAACCAGCCATGGTGCAACTACTTGTACAATAGTATAATCTGGAGCAAGGGAAGCATTGAGGATTGTTTTAAAGGTGGGTATTAGTGGGGGTCATATACCCATCACAGCTCCATGTGCGGGTAATGCAAGTCTTGGATCCTAAGCTCTGCAACTTCCTTCCTACAGAGGCTTGAATGTCCTCTGTCAGTAGGCAAAATACTTTTCTATTCTTTTTAAAAATTCTTTTTTTAGATTTTCAAATTCAACAAATTAAAAACAAAACAAAACAAAGAATCAAAGGGGAAATATAAAAAACCTTTTTTATTCTGACAAGTTTTGAGAACTGATTTTTTAAAAAATTTTAATGGGTTGCTGTATTGATTTTAACTGAACAGTACAACTCCCATTCTCCGGGGGAAATGTTCCTGTACTTACAGTAGAAACAGAGAACTGTGGTTAACAGTAAATCCTATTGAAATAAATGTGGCATTAAGTTCCCTTCCTCTCCCAACATTCTTGGATAAGGTTTTTAGGGCTTGGATCTAGAAGAGGTTAGATGGAAAAGAAGAGCAAGGTTTGTTGAATTAGTTATCTTCCTGATATCTATAGTTGATGAAATATCTAGTTTAGTTCTCTGATAGATATCTTAAATAACATATGAAAAGGAAGGACACTATTCAATTTTAAATAAGCAAAAGGCAACTTCTTCAACCAGTTTCCATCTAATCTTGGAAGCTAAGTAAGGTCAGTCCTAGTTAGTACCTTGGACGGGAGACCAACAACAACAAATACCAAATGCTGTAGCTCTATTCAGAAAAAAGTAATGACAAAACCACCTTTAAGTATTACTTATCAGAGAAAACCATATGACATTCATGAGGGCGGCCAACAGGTCACTTGAGGGGGAAAAACACAGACAATAGATACTTTAAAAAATTCCAACTTCAATTGCCTGAAGCTGGATTTTTTGGAAGTATTTTTAGCCATGCATTCCTTTCAAATGTCTATGTTGGGGTGTTTTTTAAAATCATTTTCCATGTAGCTTGACTATTGTATGAGAAGGATCAGAGCTTACCTGAAAAACCTGAAAAACTTGTTCTGTATGAACAAGTTATAAAGTTAAAAGGCATAGCAAAAGCCTCAGAGTAACTTACTTAGGAAGAAGGCTTTTGTATTGTGTCTCATGCTGTATAGAGAAACATTCTATCTGAAAATACTTCAAACACTGTTGAGGAATTCCGATAAATAAAAGTGGGGAAGTCTTGCAAGTTTGCAACAAAAATGTGGTTTGAAAAAAACACTTTGGCTCTGATAGCCACAAAAATAGGGGGAAATACTTGTGCACGAACAATGCAACTATTAGAAATGATTGATATTACAGCTAGGAACAGTGGTTTTAGCAAACACTCTTGGGAAATCCAAGTGGATCCACAAATGCTTCAGACAATCAATTCATTATTATTGAAAACTCTCTAGACCAAACTCTTTGTATCGACCAAATCATAAATCTTTAAGAAAAGATGGGGATATACAACTGAGTGTTTTGTCTTCAAGGAATTTTGCTGAAATTGTACAGTGTAACCGAAAGAAGGAAGAAGAGAAGTAGTAGAAAGATATGGTAGCAACAATTACATAATCTATAAAAAGGAGCATTGCTGTTTTTGAAAGATGCCTGAAAATATATCATCGCACAGCACACCAAATTGTTGTAGATCAGTCACCAGTGGCTGATGGTTTAACTGATGATTAAGAGAGACTTGTGAACTTTCCTGTGGCACAGAGTGATGGACTCTCAAGTTTGGGAGATTATGGTTCTCTCTGAGAAAACCGGCTCGGAAAATGCAGGGCCTCAAGGGCATTCAGGGGAGTCAGAAGTAGCAACAGCAGATAAGGAATCGAGTGAAGAGCTGAGTGATAAGGAGGGTTCCCATGGGAACTCACCTGCAGCTTCAGAGACCAACAAAAGTCTTTGTTGACAAATCACAGCCAAAAATAGATTACGTCGTTCAGAGAGAAAATTGTGGGAAAATTGTGAAAGAAATTCCTGGGAAATGGAATGGTTTCATGGGTGTCTGTTAAACAAGTTGTTTACCTTCAGATCCGCTCAGGTAATGCTGCTTTAGAGTGAGAAGCTAAGCCTGAGTTCTCTTGTTCCTGGTTCAAGTCAAGCTTTGATTTTGGATTTAATATATCCTGGAAGTTTTCAATGGTCCTGTTCATGTATTCTTGGTCAAGGTTTTACTAGTTATAACTTCCTGATTGGGGACTTAGGCTGTATCTGTGATTCTTGGCCATTCCTGGACTTTGCCACCTCTGGAACTTTATGAGACATTTGGATTATTGTTTGGTTATCCCATTTTTCTTTTTGGATTATATATCTTCCTTTCTAATTCCTGATTTGTTGTATGTTTTTATATGGTTTTTACAATAAACTGTTTGCTTATATTCCTGGACTCTTGTGTGGTGCAGTGGTCATAGGTGGTTCCAGACCTGGGGTGCAACACAAATAGTATTCCCCTGATGGCTTTCTGCTGCTAGAATACATTAATTCATCATGTATTCTGTTCCACGTGTGGACTAATTTGAAATTAAAAATAGTTTACTAGATTAGTCTACTCTGAATCATGATTAGATGGCTATATTTATTTATTATCTATTTCTCACATTTATATCCCACCCTTCTCACTCGAAGGGACTCAGGGCGGCTTACAACAGTGGCAACAATTAGATGCCCATACAAACCAATATAAAACAGCACATAAAACAGTTAAAACTATTAAAATACATTATGAATTAAAAATATAAATTTCAAACATAAAATCAGATCCTTTTTTCCTCAAGCTTTGTCCATCGTTCAGTCCATGTCATCTTCACCATTTATTGATTAAAAGCCTGGGCACACAGCCATGTTTTTAGGGCTTTTCTGAAGCCCAACAGGGTTGGAATTTGACGCATCTCTCTTGGGAGGGTGTTCCACAGCCGGGGAGCCACCACCGAGAAGGCCCTGTCCCTTGTTCCCACCATCCGCACCTCCGAGGCAGGTGGGACTGAGAGCAGGGCCTCTCCAGATGACCTCAGGGATCTTGCTGGTTCATAGGAGGAGATACGTTCGGACAAGTAGATTTGGCCAGAACCATTTAGGGCTTTATAGGTCAAAACCAGCACTCTGAATTGGACTCGGTAGCATATCGGCAGCCAGTGGAGCTGGTTTAACAAGGGGGTGGTGCGCTCCTTGTAAGTCGCCCCAGCTATTAATTTGACTGTACTAATTGAAGCTTCCGGGCCTTCTTCAAAGGCAGCCCCACGTAGAGCGTGTTGCAGTAGTCCAAACGGGATGTAACCAGAGCGTGGACCACTGTGGCCAAGTCAGACCTCCCAAGGAACGGGCGCAGCTGGCGCATAAGTCTTAGCTGTGCAAATGCTCCCCTGGCCACCGCCGAGACCTGGGGCTCCAGGCTCAACGATGAGTCCAGGAGAACACCCAGACTGAGAACCTTCAGGGGGAGTGCGACCCCGTCCAACACAGGCTGTAACCCTATTCCTTGTTCAGCCTTACAACTGACCAGGAGGACCTCTGTCTTTTCTGGATTCAATTTCAATCTGTTCTCCCTCATCCAGTCCGACACAGCGGCCAGACACTGGTTCAGGATCTGAACAGCCTCCTTAGTGACAGGTGGAAAGGAGTGACCGAGCTGGACATCATCTGCATACAGATGACACTCCGAAACTCCGGATGATCTCTCCCAGCGGCTTCATCTATATGTTGAACAACATGGGGGACAGTACTGACCCCTGCGGGACCCCACAAGACAACAATTGTGGGGACGAGCAGGTGTCCCCCAATGACACCATCTGGGAACACCCCTCCAGGAAGGACCGGAGCCACTGCAAAACAAACCATTCTGAAGAATAAGCAATCACAATAGAAAACTAATATAGATTTACTGCTGTGCTTTAAATTTACACCTGTAGTTTATCTGTAATGACTTTTTGACTGCACTGAGAAGCGTAGCACTCGCTGTGTCTTATCTCATTCCCAAATTTGTCATACATATTTATTCTGTTTTTTAAATACAATCTTTCTGAGTAGAAATCTGAAGGGGAGGGTGTGTATAAGAGAGAGAGAGATGCCTGCATCTTGTTGATGAATTCTGATAGTGCATGTTGTTGGATTTATACCACTGCAACTAATTTGTTTGTTTGTTGTACAGGTCAGAATTGACTGCCATGGATATTATCCCCAACCTAGCATATGTCAGAGACAGCTCCTGAACCTGTCCACTTGCTACATGGGACAATCATATCATCAGCACGGGCCTCCAGGGGGTTCCCAGTCTCTGTGGAAACTGGTCATTTTGTGTCCAGTTACTGAAGAACAACTGGACACTGCTGGTTCCGTGCTCTTCAATGACCAGGGACTTCATCACATGCAGCTGGAGACAACAAGAGAAAGTGGGAGAAAGGGTGGTGTTTCAGGGGGTTCTGTCTTAAAGAAGATGAAGAATTTACTCACTCCCATCATACAAATCGCCTCCTCAGGCTTCTAACTCAACCATCCGCTTAATTCCCATCATATGGCAGGTGATGACTCCTCCCATCTGCTGCACCCTAGCACTGGAACAACCTAAAAAATCACTGTCCTATAGCATCATTTTCTCCTCTGAAAGCCCTGAAACCAAACCACTTAATTTAAGCCAGTGGTTCTCAACCTGTGGATCCCCTGATATTTTGGCCTTCAACTCCCAGAAATCCTAACAGCTGGTAAACTGGCTGGGATTTCGGGAGTTGTAGGTCAAAATACCTGGTGACCCACAGGTCGAGAACCACTGACTTAAGCCCTCTAAGACATCCATGACCCCATCCAAGGGACTGTTAAGCTGGAGGAAGAGGCTGAGCATTGTCTTTTCACCTCTTTGAGAAAAGCTGGGTCACTCTTTCCTTAGTCATTTACTTGTGCTAAGAGTCAACAGGGGAATCAACCAGACACACAAAGAAAGTATCAATTGTCTGGGAAAGATCTGGGAAAGGTAAACAGTGATGCTACCATCACTACTCAAAGATGGAGGGGAGGGGGAGGGTTGGTTAATGCAGAATCCCTGATTTCCAGCCCATTTACTCCTCGCCCTGGCTCTGCTACTACTTCTTCTTCTTGGGGAGGGTGCAGGCTGTTATATAATATGGTCAGCAGAGATTTACAGTTATAATTCAGTTCAATCTGTAGTGTGGATCCAGGCATAGCCTTGTATTAAATTGACAAGGAAAGGAAGGAGGTTGCAACCCCTCCTCCCTTTAGTTGACCCAGTTGAGTTTCTTGTGGAGAAGCCATGAGCCCCTTAAAGAGTGATCTACTAGCTGTTTAAAACCCACAAACCCTCTACTTTTTTAGCCAGGAGTGAGACCCACACGTGCTTGATTACCTGGGAAGGAAATCTCCTTGCCTTTTTCAGGGCTGTATGTCATTCCAACCAGTTTCCTACCCTTCTTTAAGAAACCAATAAACAAACCATGCAAAAATGGGGGGAGGGCGAAGCGGAGGAAATATTTTCGAACCTCCATTGTTGACAATGGACAAAAAAGGGGAAGGCAGAAGCAAAGCTGAGAGAGGAAGAGAAGCGCAAAGAGTGAGACACTCCCTGTAAGCAGAGACAGCTCCCTTTTAAACCCACACCTTTCCCTGAGCCTTGGCATTGGAAGTGGTTTTATTTAGAAGTGGACGACAGGGGGATTGCCATCACATGCCAAAATTGGCCATTTTGCCCATCTTTGTGCGGAGAATTACAAATAAGCCAATTGCCAACCGGCTCAGAAATCATCTAAAAAACAACACTTTAGAAACGTCAAGATATTTCTACCCTAGATTTGAAGTTTACATCATGTGATGGACACTCTAGGTTGCCATTTCTTAAGTGGGCAGAACAGTAGAATTTAATGCATGTGATGAAGTCCCCAGAAATAGCCAGATTCAGAGGGGGGTGAACCTGACTATGAGAAAAGTGGAATGAGGGGAAGGAGGAATAGGATATCATCACAGCTTGGTCTTGTGATGCAAGATTTTGGCCACAGAATCAATATGCTTAAGTACTCTGGCCTGAAAACAAGAAGAAGTATGCTGTTTTAGAATACCTGGTTCCAAATATCAGACACTTCCGTTCAATTTGGGAAGAGATCATAAGCAATTGCCCCTGTTCTTCATGTTTTGCTGAACCTTTTCCTTTTTTCAAGCCATCCCAGGAGCACACAAACTGCTTCTGCATCCCATTGTTCACACCATCTGGAGCAGACCCATTGATTCCAGTTGGGACTAAACAACGGGACTGTAGCTGTAATCTTTACAATTGATTTTTCCTGCAACAATGTGAAAAATGACAGCTAGATAAATAAACAAATAAATTTCTCCTTTGGTTAGTGATTCCTGCTATTGGAATGGCAATGATAGAGACCAAATTATTCACAATTCCTGGTTGTTTTGTTTTGTAATCTTTGCTCTGGCTACTAGGTACCAGCATTTCACTATTAAGTTCATATTCCTTCTTTCCTACTTACAGTTTCCAGTGTATATCAGCATACAGAGCACCAGTGCATTGATTAAATCAAATACAAGAACATCTGGATTTGAACTGGGTTTTATCAATTTGCAAGTGCTCTGATACTCATTGAGAAATGATTTTTTATAAAATACAGACACGTGAACTAAGAAAAACTATGTCAAACTACATGTGCCCCAATTGTGAACCAAAGAAAAAATTCTCAACGATAGACCAGAAAGCTGGAAGATCAGAATACAGAGCAAGGCCCCTTCTACACTGTCATAAATCCAGATTATCAAATCAGATAATCCACATTATCTGCTTTGGATTGGATTATATGAGTTTACACTGGATTTTATATAGCAGTGTAGACAGGGCCTTGCTCAGTACTCTGATCTTCCAGCTCTCTGGTCTGACATTGAGAATTTGGCCAAGACAAATCCACAGATCTGTTGTGGAATGCATCTGTAGAAATCTGTTAATCTTACTTATTTGATTTTTTCTCCAGAGTGTGTGTGTGTATGTGTGTGTATAATGTGCTATTCCTCATTACACATACTGAATTTATGCTGCTTACAATGAAACAATGAAGATGCTATGCAGCAGTGCCGCTTGGTGGTAGAAACAAATTCTGCATCGTTTATTCTTGCAGTTCAGTTTATTGAATATCGTTTTCTCCATTTCATAAATTCAATACTGTGTATACAAGCAATACAAATTTTGGGGATTAAATATGTAGCAGTACTGATGATATATAGAATCTAATATTCAGTTAATTGGGAAACAGAAGTAACCATGAAATGCTTTCATGTCTGTAATTTCAGTCTATGAGTGATATAGAATATGACAGGAATGGGAATCATGTGGTTTTCCAAGTATTGCTGGACTGCAAAACATAACATTCCTCACCATTGAATATGTTGACTACAGTGGTTTAACAAAATCTAGATCAGTGGTTCTTTTTTTGACCAGGGACCACTTTGACCAGGGACCACTCTCCAACATTAGTACCAAAAGGGATACGAATCAGTTTTTGGTCAAGTTTAGATTCAGTTTGGTTAGTTGGGGTGCTGATTCAGAAAATTGCATTGGATAGACCACATCAGCTCTAGTTTCTGATACAGAACATATGCCATCCTGTAATCGCCATCTGCTCGCCCACAGAAAATCATATTTCATAAAGTAGAACCGATGTGGTCTATCCAATACAATTTCCTGAATCAGCACCCCAAATAACCCCAGGAACAGGCCTAAAATGAAGACACCAAGGCGCCCCTGCTTCCAGGCACCACATGGAACGGCTCCACTCAGGGGGAGGGAGGAGAGGAGAATCAGTAGTCAAGAGGCTTGTTATCGTGCTTTTCGTTGGTAAGTGTTTCCCCTCCCGACATCCCCGCTGCCTTGGCACTATAAGAGGGTTTCATGAGACCAGTTGCTCTCGTTGCAACAGTGTAGAAACATATTTTAGATTTGGGGACCATAGACCACAGGTTGGGAATCACTGATCTAGACGGTTCCATCCTCTATATAAAGCATTTTCAGAAATGATGCGAAGGATTCCCTGCTAACCACATACTATTTTGCATTTATTTAAGGCAGGAAACAGGGACATCCTGCCCCTCACTATTATCCTCACAACAATCCTCTGATGTAAGGTGAAATCAGAGAAAGAGAGTAACTGGCCAAAATCAAGTGGAACTATGCTCCCCCCCCCTCTAACCATAATCTGGCTGTCTAGCTAGAACTTTTTATGTGGATCTTTTTAAAAAACAGCTTAAAAGCACACAACAACAACAACAACAACAACACCAACAAGTAGTGTTAATGAGAGGGGAAAAAATTCCCAGCTGGTTTCTTACCCGTCTTTTTTTTTAGCATTTCATTCAACTTTTTGTGCCCTTTCTAGTCCATCACAAATTAGGACTTGCAATGATACAAAATCCAAAAGGCTTATATTATTTACTACAATTTTTTCATTAATTCTAAGATAAATGTTTTTGAATCAAAGATTTATAGCAGCAACTTTGGTCTTCTCTTCATCCAGATGGGTATCTTGCATAATACACAGAATATCTATAGATCTTCCTACGAAAATGAACTGTGAAGCTCTTAACCTTGAACTTTTGCTCAAATTCATGTGGGAATAAGTCAGTTAAAGGACATGGATAAACAGATGTGATTATAAAGGAAGGAGAAAGACAAATCAAGAAAAGGAGGGATGGGTGATAAATTGAGCTTTCAAAAAATTAATCCAATTGTTTCCTTCTCCCTCAAGGCTAAAACAAGCAGAGTGTGGGTGGCAGCAAAATAACAGTTTTCCATCTTCATTCTAGTAATGGTTTTAATGCAGGTATTTCATCTAAATGTAAATGTCAGTTTTGCACACATTCAATTGTTGTTTTTTCTAACAAAGTTTCAGTTGAATAAGCTTATAAAGTTAACTAAACGTATCAATTAGTATTTTTACTAATTTTCCTATTGCTGGAGAAACTGCAATTGAAAAAGACAACACCTGTTCTTGGATCAGACAAGAATATCATAAATAACCCAGGGAAACTCAGAAGGAGAGTACTACTGCATATAACCATCAGCAAAATACTAATATTTTACAATACAGCTCCCAAAGCACTCACTGTCATTTTTGAAATGTCTTCCTGCAGCAAAGTAAGATGGATGATGTGAGTGCTCATAACATTGCTATTGTCCAGAGAGGAGGGCAGGCTACATAACATCCATAGCAACATTGCTGGTAAAGTATAATAATACTGTAACCCATACTTATTGCTAATGCATCTGCTATCATAATAAAGCAAGTTGATTTATGATATCAAAATAACTTCACTCAGCATATTCTGTGTCTGCCATGATAAAAATACGGAGGTTCAAAGGACTGCTCACCTCCAAGTGTTTGGCTCTTCAGTTCCCAGAAACTGCAGCCAGCTTGGCCAACTATCAGGAATTCTGGAAACTAAAGTCTAAAACACCAGGGGGACCAAAGGTTGGAAACAATTGGTTTACATGGTCTTCACCATCACTTCACTGAGTGATGGTCAAATGTAGTTCAACCCTATTGTTTCTCTTAGTCTTCTCAGCATCTTATGACACTCATAATTTCCTAGGTTACTATGACAGTATATTTAAGTAAAAGTAAAGGTTTTCCCCTGACATTACGTCTACTTGTGTCCGACTCCGGGGGTTGGTGCTCATCTCCATTAATAAGCAGAAGAGCCAGCATTGTCCATAGACACCTCCAAGGTCATGTAGCCGGCATGACTGCATGGAGCGCCGTCACATTCCCGCTGGAGCAGTACCTATTGATCTACTCACATTTGCATGTTTTTGAACTGCTAGGTTGACAGAAGCTGGGGCTAACAGTGAGAGCGCACCCTGTTCCCCATATTTGAACTGCCGACCTTTCAGTCAGCAAGTTTAACAGCTCAGAGGTTTAACCCGCTGCACCACTGGTGGCTCTAAAGGAATTTAGCTTGGACTCTTGCTTAATGAAGCCCAAAAGCCTATAGCTCCCGGTATTCTCAGGCAGTCTCCCATCCAAGTACTAACCAGGCCCAACCCTGCTTAGCTTCTGAAGGCATGTTCAGGGTGGTATGGCCATATGCACGGTATATTTAGAAGCATTTTATTGCTGTAACTTCAAACATTCCTTGAGGATTATGTGATGCCAGGAGAGATTACAGTGTCACTGCATATCTTGTGATGGGCTGCTAAAGGCTATCATTTCTCCCATTTCTCTCTTTATGATGTGCTATAGCTGTTGTAGGACAAAGGATCTGATCCCCCAAAAATGTAAACATCCACATCCTACTTTAACATCTTCTTTACATTCTCATTTAAATTCATAAACAGTGCTTAGGATTCTACAAGAGAGGATTTAACTTCCATAACTCCCCATTATATTCAAATATTTTTCACCAAATGTCCTCTTAAAGCAGTGGTTCTCGACCTTCCTAATGCCGCAACCCCTTAATACAGTTCCTCACATTGTGGTGACCCCAACCATAACATTTTTGTTGCTACTTCATAACTGTAATTTTACTACTGTTATGAGTCATAATGTAAATATCTGATATGCAGGATGTATTTTCATTCACTGGACCAAATTTGGCACAAATACTCAATACACCCAAATTTGAATACTGATGGGGTTGGGGGGGATTGATTTTGACATTTGGGAGTTGAGGTTGCTGGGATGTATAGTTTACCTACAATCAAAGAGCATTCTGAACTCCACCAACGATGGAATTGAACCAGACTTGGCACACAGAACTCCCATGACCAACAGAAAATACTGGAAGAGTTTGGTGGGCATTGTCCTTGAGTTTTGGAGTTATAGTTCACCTACATCCAGAGAGCACTTTGGACTCCAAACAATGATGGATCCGCGCACTCAATATGCCAAAATTTGAACACTGGTGGAGGTTGGGGAAAATAGACTCTAACATTTGGGAGTTGTAGTTGCTGGGTTTTATAATTCACTTACAATCAAAGAGCCCTTGGAACCCCATCAACGATAGAATTGGGCCAAACTTCCCACACAGAATCCCCATGACCAACAGAAAATACTGGAGGGACTGGGTTCCTAAGACCATTAGAAATATGTGTTTTCTGATGGTCTTTGGTGACATGCCTGAAGCCTCCCTCACGACCCCCTCAGGGGTCCCAACCTCCAGGTTGAGAAATGCTGTGTTGAAGAGAACAGTGTAAGCCAATGACTTGATATTTGGGGGACGTAGAAAGAGCTTCCTCGAAGACTGAGTGAATCCAGTCAGGCGTCCCCCGGGCAACGTTTCTTGTAAACGGCTAATCTTTCCAACCCAAAAGCATTGCTTTTAAACTTTTAACATTTTAAATGTGTTTTTTCTCTGCACAAATGGATGAATACCAAAGGTCTTTATCAAGACCATTGCTAACAATTATGTCTATTAATATAGAAGGTTTGTCACTTGCTAAGGAAGAGCTACTAGCCAAAATGCCTGAGGACATTTTTGTGTGACATCTTATGTATACAGGAAACACACAGAGACATCACAATGAGAAGACCAAAAATTCTTGGAAGGCAACTGGCAATGAAACGAACTCACAGACAATATGGTAGTGCCATTTTTGTATGATCCGGTGTAGCAATCTCTGCAACTTCCCTCACAGAAGTGAACAACATTGAAATCTTATCTGTGGAACTTGATAGTTGCATCGTATCATCACTCTATAAACCACCTGGGGCTGATTTCTATTTTACGCCCCCAACCAATCGCCACAGTCATGAAGCCCATTTATTGTGGGAGATTTCAATAGCCATAGCTGTGTCTGGGGCTATGATGAAGATGATAGAAATGGCGAAGCAGTTCTAACGTGGGCCAATAATAGTAAAATGTGCCTCCTTCATGACAGTAAATTACCACCATCATTTAATAGCAGCCGATGGAAGCATGGTTATAACCCTGATTTGATTTTTGTAAATGAAAGCATAATCCACCAATGCATCAAAAGAGTATTAAACCCGATACCTAACACTCAACACAGACCAATATGCTGCGTAGCATATGCAGCTGTAAGACCAAAAAGCGTCCCATTCCGCAGAAGATATAATTTCAATAAAGCTAACTGGAAAAAGTTTACAGAGACCTTAGAAGCTGCTATTTCTGATATAGAATCTTCTATAGAAAATTATGACCTGTTTGTAGAAACTGTGAAAAGATCCTCAAGGCTCTCAATCCCTAGAGGCTGTCGCACAAGCTACCTACCAGGCCTAAATGAAGAATCGCTAAATCAGCTACAGGAATATCTCAGATTATTTCAAGAGAATCCATACTGCGATGAGACTATAGCAGCAGGCCAAAAATTATCTACAGCCTTAGCTAATGCTAAGAAAGACCACTGGATAGAGCTGCTTGAGAATCTTAATATGTCCAAGAGTAGCCGAAGAGCCTGGCAATTGCTGAGACACCTGGATTGTGTACCTCTAGTCAACCATGGACATGCAAACGTAACACCAGACTAGATAGCTCACCGGCTAATTCAGAATGGGAAAACCAACCGCAGTAGAGTAAAGCTGAAAATCAACAGGGTGCCAGAACTTGAAACCCACCAGTTGTCTTCTCCTTTAAACCTGAAAGAACTCAGAGAAGCCATCAAGTGATGTAAAACTGGTAAAGCACCTGGCCTAGATGACTTAATGATGGAGCAAATCAAACACTTGGGGCCCAAAGCTGAAAATTGGCTTTTGAAATTCTACAATCAATGCTTGGCACACAAACAGATTCCCAGAGTATGGAGGAAAACTAAGATAATTGCCATTTTAAAACCCAGTAAAGATGCCTCCAATGCCAGGAGCTACTGATCAACCTCTCTCTTATGTCATCTATATAAAGTAAATGAGAGGTGCTATTAAATCGATTAGGACCTGTTATCGAACCCAAGCTTATTGCACAACAAGCAGGTTTCAGACCAGGGAAAAACTGTACAGGTCAAATTCTTTATCTGACTGAGCATATTGAGGAAGGCTATGAGAAAGGCTACATTACGGGAACAGTTTTTGTGAACCTTATGGTGCAACGTAGAAAAATGCTGCATAAAGTCTACCATATCACCTGGGACTTTGACTTTACAAAAACTGTCCAGACCCTCCTGGAAAACCGCAGCTTCTATGTGGAGTTTCAGGGCCAGAAAAGTAGATGAAGGAGGCAAAAGAAGGGTTTACCCCAAGGCAGCGTTCTTGCACCGACCTTATTTAACATCTTCACGAACGATCAGGCACAACCACCACTCACAAAGAGTTTTATATATGCTGATGACCTTGGCCTAATAACACAAGCAAAAGATTTTGAAACAGTTGAAAACCAACTCACTAATGCCTTGAAAGATCTCTCCAGCTACTACAAAGATAACCCCCTGAGGCCTAACCCTTCCAAGACACAAGTGTGTTTCCACCTGCGTAACTGTGAAGCCAACAGGAAACTGAAAGTTATAGTACTTGGGAAGGTCAACAGCTCGAATACTGTTTCCATCCTAAATATCTTGGTGTCACCTTAGATCGAACACTAACATATAGGAAACACTGCATGAACTCCAAGCACAAAGTAGCTGCACGCAACAACATCCTGCGGAAACTTACTGGCAGCACATGAGGTGCAGACCCACAAGTAATAAAAAAGACAAGCCCTGGCCGTGTCTTTCTTAACTGCTGAGTACGCCTGTCCTGTTTGGCAAAGTCTGCCCATGCGAAGCAGGTGGACATAGCACTGAACGAAACATGCAGAATAATCACAGGATGCCTTAAACCTACACCTGTTGATAAACTCTACAAGTTAGCTGGCATTGCCCCTCCTGACGTGCGACGGGAAGTTGCTGCTAACTGCGAGAGAGAAAAGGTCGAACATTGTGAAAGCCACCCACTGCATGACTATCACCCTCCTCCCACCAGACTCAAATCAAGAAAGGGCTTCATGAGAACCACCACTCCTTTTGATGTTCCTCTAGCAGCAGCAAGGGTGTCCCTCTGGGCAGCTAAACCTGGCAATTCTAACTGGATGGCCCCCCAAGAGGGTCTTCCTCCAGGGGCAAACCAAGAATGGGCAACTTGGGAGTCCCTAAGCAGACTCAGAAGTGGAGTAGGCAGATCAAAAGACAACCTGGCAAGATGGCACTACCTGGAGGAATCCTCCACCTTGTGTGACTGTGGAGCATATGTATGCTTGCCCACAATGTCCTGCCTCATATACGGAGGAGGAGTTGTTTAAAGCTACGGACAATGCGGTCGCTGTTGCTGTTCACTGTGGCTCCTACCTATGAGATGAATATTATTTTTAATCTATATAAACAAACCCACAAGCACACTTCGAAACAGCCCTCGTGAATAAGAGCAATAGAGGTCAGGGCTTTTCCTCTTTCTTTTTTCTTCCCTCTCTTGTTCAGTCTCCCATGGAATGAATAGCTGAATAGCTGAAATGAAAAATGAACTTCTCAAAAGAGAAGTACAGAAAGTGGAATCTATAAGAACAGAAAGTGCTGACTGGGTTTTAAAAAAATATCCAGGCCATGATGATTACATAGCTGCTCAAAACCCAGGTTTGCATGTCAGCAAGTATTTTCTTCTCTCCATTAAATCTTTTTCTGCAATATTTTTTTTATTATGAGGACAAGTGAGGGGTTCGGCCATATCATCAGAAGATTAGCATGTGCACAGCCCTTTCAAATGAAAGGGGAATAAATGAACATCACAATATTATGCAGAATATTTGAAAGAAATGATTCAGACTCAGAAACTACCCATTGCTACCTAAATCCATCGAACCTTTACACAAGGTACTGTAGAATGCACCGACATTAGTGGAAAAGTACGCTATTACTATCATACAAATCCCAGAAATCAAATGCAGGCAAGCTTAAGTCAGCATTCCTGTTTCTAGTTTTGCTGTCTTTGGCTTGAATTTTATGTTGCCAGGCTTTCAAAAGAACAATAAGGGACAGTTGCAACTCACGACAGACTCAGGAAACAGCTATTAATAAGTATGTATTCTACCTAAATATCAAATAAAAGTATTGATTTTGGTTAATCTATCTATGTATTCCTTTGCAAGATTACTATATTGTTCATGCTGCTAAATTACATCATCTATATACATAAAAGGGTAATGAAATTTCGGCCTAGGACAAAGCAAGAAAACTACACATTCCAGAAACACTAAACTTGGCAGCACAACCCCTCATCCATGCCTCTACGTTCATACAACAAAAAGAAAAGAAAAATAAAGTCCTAATTAGAGGGAGAGGAGTAATTGTTTTTATCCAATTGCTGCCAGTTAGAAGGCTAAGCTCCACCCACTTGGTCTGCTGTCAGTTAGAAGGCTAAGCTCCACCCACTTGGCCTGCTGTCAGTTAGAAGGCTAAGCTCCACCCACTTGGTCTCCTAGCAACCCACTCAGCCCAGGGCCACTTCAATCAGGCCTCTTCCACACTGCCTATAAAATAAGATTATCTGATTTCAACTGGATTATATGGCAGTGTAGGCTCCAGATGAGCACCAACCCCCAGAGTCAGACACGACTGGACTTAATGTCAGGGGAAAACCTTTATCCTTTGCCTTAACTACCACCAATTCCTCAATACTTTATTTCCCATACCACCAGACTTCGCCACAGCAACGCGTGGCCGGGCACAGCTAGTGTCTATATAAAAGGCCACAAAATACAGGATTTGGGAGTATTTTATCTTGTGTGTGTGTGTGTGGATAGATAGAGATTGATACAGATGCAGATAAAGGACATTATTGATTTCTGCATGTGCTGAAGTGTATTTCAATGCACTAATGGGGTGTGTGCACATGCGTGTAGATAAATAGATGATAGATAGATGATATATAGATGATATATAGATGATAGATAGATAGATAGATAGATAGATAGATAGATAGATAGATAGATAGATAGATATTCCAGTTTGCAGAGAGAGGACATTGTTGATTTTTTTCTGCATGTGCTTGAAAATGAAATAGAAGTAGAAACAAAAAGCAATGTGTGAGATAAAAAATGTGAATACTAAGGGAGAAGGAAATGGGTGGAAGTGTTGAGGGAATGGTGAAGATTATATTGTGCCATGCCCAGACCACACTTCAATTAGACTTAAGGGAGAAGAAAGAGTGCTTGAAAGGAAATTTAAAAAATATATGGATTGTGCTGCAGCCAGCAATAAATTAGGACCACTGAGATGGTATGTTTAGGAGATGACTGGATGTTGGACAAGAACAGCAATTACAAAGCCTGAAATCCTCAAATAGAATATGCCAACATTTTCCTACATATCAGGTAGTCTGGAGAAACCCTAAGTCAATCTCTCTACAGAATGATCAGAACTCAATCAAAATTCTCCGTATTGAAACACACTTTCCAGATATACAGCTTCCAGCAGATTATAGTCTGTTATCTGCAAATAACAGGAAAGAATTACCGTAGGTGAGTAACACAGTAGTCACTGTGTAAAAGAGAGAGAAAAAGCTACCCATAATATAATCACTATCTGATTTAAACTCAGAGATGGGCCTCCACCCTTTAATAAAACATGGTAATGAGTTAGGTTTTGAAGTGGAAATACAAAGTTGACCTATACGACCCTTCTGGGCTTGGTTATTTACAGAAGAACAAATCCAGCACTGATACTGGCAAAAGAGGAAAATGGTAGTTCTCACAATGCCTGCTCCTTAGAGAACTGCTTCAAGAAGGACCACGTAAGAGGATGAAATGATTTTAGAATAAGTGTCTCAAGGGAGGACATGAACTTTGCTTTCATCACTAAGGCATCCCTGGGGTCTATTAACTAGTACAGTCAGTCAGATTAGATATCAGACACAGGGTGATGGAATCGGTTGATTTGCGCTAGGGTGGAAGTTCTATATGGGGGAAATCATTCTTGCTGAAACAACAAACACTGGTAATTTGAACATCTCAATAGTAGAAATGTTACTTAGAGATTTTTGCAGCTTTAGGTTGCTAAAAGGAAAGTCCTGAGATACAATCTATAAATGCGAAGTTCATTCTCACATAGAACAATATCACATGAGGCTGTTAAAGTGCAAGGAGAACAGGAGAAAGTGCCTGTTGTTGGGGCTTACCACACAGTGTTGTGGTTGCCCATAGCCACATTGTGTACATCAGATACAGATGGGTAAGAAACCAAAACCAGAGGTTTATTTTCAGTGGCCAGAGAGGATGTCAGCAGAAAAAGCACTCTGAATTACTAACATACTCCAGTCATGAACACATGAGTTTATTTGTAGTACATTTGACAGAAATAAGAAGCAGCACAGAACAATTGAAAAATGCCATGCTGGTTTCCCATTGGTTCTGGAGGGTGCCGGCTAGAACCCACAGCCTCATTGAAGGAGGTGTGAGTCTGCTTTTGCCTCCGAGACAATCAGAAGCAAGGCAGGAAATTCAGTAAACTGTCATTCATAGATTTGAAGTATTTTGTCTGTTGTGAGTAGAGATGGGAAAGCCTGGGGGGGGGGGAATGGAAAAATTGGGGGGAAACAGGTTTTGTCCCAATTTTTTTTCTGGGTTTTCCCATTTTTTCTATCCCTCCCCTCCCAATTTTTCAGTTTTTTTCCCAGGCCTTCCCATCTCTATCTGTGAGTCCTTCCCAGAAACTGGGTGCATCTGGGAGGATTGCGGTTTGATGGGTCCTAATGGTCCAATTCCAGTTAGACAATGGAGGTGCCTCCTATTGGACAAAGTGTTTGAGGTGCAGTTGCATACAATGGAAGATGCACAGAGAGGTCTGGATAGGTGCTATAGATGAGGCAGTTCCCAAGGCTAGCCTAGATCATATCATGCCAGATAAAGGAAATTGGATTATAGTAATGTTCTCCGGGTGAGGCAAAATCAAGGTGAGCTCACATTCTGGGGAATTTCTAAGGAATTTCATAGAAAGGTTACTTTTTAAAGTTATTAGAAATGGCCATGTGACCAGCTATATTTCCCAATAGAACCACTTCTTATAATTCATATATTTTATATAATTCAGATTGCTGTGAGTCTGATTTCTCGATAACGGTGTGATAAAGCCCATAGACTGTATAGATACTACATTTCCAATCAGTTTGTAATGGACTGCAACATGAGGGCAGCATTTTTAGGACATGGGATTTCCAACTCCCATTTTGGCCTTAGAGGCTAAAAAGTATAATTAGTTGTAGAAGTAAGGATCAAAGATGTTCCGGTTGTAGAAGTAAGATTAGACACAGACCTCTTCTGCCAGCAGAAGGGCTTTTCTTGCAGCAGAACTATATTTTTCTGTAGGCTGATATTAGAGATCTCCCAACAAACCAATCTGCCAGTAATACTATTCCACTGGCTGAACTCTACTAGGATAAGAGCCAAGGAGGAGCAGAGAAGAAAAACCAAAGAAGAATGAGTCAAGTTAGGCTAGGCCCAAATGTCTTCAATGACAGTAAAAATTCATACCAGAGCCTCAAGACATTTCCAGCATCCCTTGGTTAGGAGTCATTTAGATTCAATACAGGATCAGCCTTTTTTCCCTGCTGGGTTTGTGCTCAAAGACTCCACGCTGTGCCTGTGAGAGTGTCACAAAGACTGGTCCCTGTTCCTCTCTTTGGCCTATTTCAGCCTGATCTGGGATGACTGGACATGCCTGGCTCCACCTGAAAGGCAGCCGCTGTTGAACGTGCCAAGATGGGGGTTGATAAAGTTTTGTTGCATTTTGCATGAGATGTCCAAAATATATTTTGCATTTCTCCATCTTCTTTCCCTTTTCTTTTCCCCTTTTCTCCTTTACCTGGTATTTTTATTTTGGTAAGCCTTACTGTGTATTACTATTAGTACATAGTTTAATAGTGATCTTTTACTATATTTAGAAAGATGTTTAACCATGCAGCATGATTTCAAATCATGAGTTATGCCCACTGTTTAATCATTTTGGCAATGTTTCTGGATCTGATTATGTAAAAATTTCTGATATTTCTACAAGCCGCTTTAAACATGGTTGTTTTATTGTGGAAAGTTGTGGACGAAGAACATGATGGTAATGATGGCAAGAGCAGTGCAGACTAACTCAACCAGAGAAATCAGACATAGCAGAGCTCTTGAAGAACCAACCTGGACACAGCATATTATTTGAGGACACAGAAATGCTGTTCCACTCTAACAACCACCATGTCCGACTGCACAGAGAAACCATTGAAACCCATAAGCATGTGGACAATTTCAACAGAAAGGAGGAAACCATGAAAATGAACAAAATCTGGCTGCCAGTATTAAAAAAAACCTCTAAAATCAGGACAGTAAATAAAGAACAACACTCTGAAAATGGGAATTCCAGACAAGAAAAAATCAGGGCCAGCTATCACCTCCCAACAAAGGATTCCTTCAGGCAAGAAGTAGCCAGGATTTGAAGCTGTAAGGTGGCCAATTGCAACATCAATCAAGCTGGCCAATTGCAACATTCACACCATTGACTAGTTTCCAACAGACTTCACAATCTCTGAGGATGCCTGCCATAAATGTGGACTAAATGTCAGGAGAGAATGCTTCTGGAACATGGCCATACAGCCCGGAAAAGTCACATCAACCCAATACCAACTTTATTCATCCAACACTATCATTCCTGCCAACTATCTCAATTTGGCAGATGGGGATTAATTCTCTGTCGTCCCACTTTTCCAGCTGCTTTAAAAATGTTCTGGTTTCTCTCTCCTGCACTCACCACATCCTCTTGTACTCTGCTTACTTCAATTGCTGTTCAAAATGGGAAAGTGGTTTGCTTTCAATTAACTTAGCAAAAGGAAGAAATTTTTAACATTTAATATGTTTTAAGGGTTTTTAACTGTGATTTTTAAATACTGTTTATACTTAATTCTATTTTGATGTTTGCATATTTGTTTATTTTAAATTGTATGCTTTGAGTCTTCTTCGGGAGAGATAAAGTAGGGTATAAATAAATAGAAGAAGAAGAAGAAGAAGAAGAAGAAGAAGAAGAAGAAGAAGAAGAAGAAGAAGAAGCGTAGGTGAAATCTTGTCCTTACCAGTTTGATCAGTCAAATGCAAACTGCAGTACTCTCCTAATACGTATGTGTGTTCCTCCTTGTTACTAACTTTTGCCATGTTACCACACTCTGATGTTGCTTGGCCACAAGTATCCCAGTTTTATCTGTGAAATGTTGGAGTGTGCAAGATATTTGTAGGTGAAAAAAGTAGAACACATTATGTATTTATTTATTTATTTATTTATTTATTACAAGCATTTATATCCTGCCCTTCTCACCCCCAAGGGGGGACTCAGGGCGGCCTTACAATTAGCCATCATTAGATGCTAAGCAAACCAATATAAAACATCGTATATAAAAACAATTACAATTAAAATTAATAACATTCATTAAAACATCCATATAAATATACTGTACATTAAAGGCGCATTCTGAGTTGTGATCAAGGTCTGTCCGATATTCATTATAAATTCAGTGTACAATTAATGCTGCATCTATTGCTCAAAGACCTGGTCCCATAACTTTGTCCCAAAGATTTTCAAAGATATTTTATTGATGATACGGCAACAGATGCTGAAAATCTTGAATAAATGATGGAAACAACCTGCTCCCTCATCACAACAAATATGTTACTTATAACATGGCACTGTTTGCAATAGCTGCAAGAAAACCCTGTCAGTGTTCCTTTGACTGGAGAGGATTTGAGTCCAGACATGGTAATTTCTTCTAATCAGTACACTACGTAACACAATTTTTGTTCCTGGATTATAAATGTCATTTCCTAATTGGTTCTGTCAGAAAAACATGGGAAAAGTTTATTAAACTACAAAAGCTTTGTGTTTTGCAGAACATTCTGCAGCATATTTTGCTATAATGTTTCAATGAACATCTCATCAAGTCTCAACCAATTCAATACAGTTTGTGCCAGCCACAAAAATGAAGTTTTTTGAGTACAACAACCACTTTCAAAGTAAGTATCACACAATTAAACAGGAATAACACTTTCAAACCAGGAACAGATTTTTTTCAATTTTTGTTACATAGTGTTATTGTTGTTGTGTACCTTATTAAGTCATTTTCAAATTATGGCAACCCTAAGGTGACTTCAGCATGAAGTTTTCCTGGCAAGATCTGTTTGGTTTTGCATTCCTTTGAGGTTGAGAGAATGTGAGTTCACCAAGATAACTCAGAGGGTTTCTGTGGCTTAGCAGGAATTTGAACCCTGAGTCATATGGTATTCAGTTCTCTAACAATTAATCCAGACTAGCTCTCTCAGGTCATTACAGTAAGCCCTCCAAATTTAATAAGATTTGGGGCACAAAATCGTTGTGTGAGTGAAAAACCACAAATTAAAAAAAATGCTACCTCTAGTAATTTTTAGGTATTTCAGCAAAACACTATAGTTGCTTTCCACTGGAATTTTTTTTAAAAGGTCAATTTTCCCTGGAAGCTGACCACAGAATCACGCTGGAGGTCTTGGAGAGTCTTATAGAGGTCTTGTCTCTAGAAATCTCTAAACCAGTGGTTCCAGTGGGTCCACAGGTGTTTTGGCCTACAACTCCCAGAAATCCTAGCCAGTTTATCAGTTAAGATTTCTGGGAGTTGAATTCCCAAAACATCTGGGGATCCACAGGTTGAGAAGCACTGCCCTAGATCTAGGGAAAGTCATAGGCAGGAGGGAGGGAGCTTGTTTTCTACTGCCCTGGAGACTAGGACGTGGAACAAGGGCGTCAAACTACAGGAAAGGAGATTCCACCGGAACATTAGGAAAGCTTCCTCACTGTGAGAGGTGTTCAACAGTGGAACTCTCTGCCCCGGAGTGTGGTGGAGGCTCCTTCTTTGGAGGCTTTTAAGCAGAGGCTGGATGACCATCTGTCGGGGGTGCTTTGAATGCAATTTTCCTGCTTCTTGGCAGGGGGTTGGACTGGATGACCCACGAGGTCTCTTCCAGTTCTATGATTCTATGATTCCAGGTCCTTCAGGATGTCAGAGGACACTGACTGTAGAGTCATGATGGAGGACATGAAGATTCTTTTACAGAACATTTAAATCAAATCCATGAATAATCAAATCAGCAACAGTCAAAATAGCAAATATGGAAGTACGACTGCCGTTCTAAAATTTTACTGTTCAGAGCAGTATGAATATATGGTAGTTCTGTATCCTTTAAAATGATGACAGTTTATGATGAACTAGATGTTATATGCAATAAATGTTGCACAGTTTCAGCATTCTCATCAGAGCTTTCTCCTCTGCAATAGCAGAATTGCAGTGGAAAGGAAGAACAATGGAATAACAGCGGTATCGGATTCATTGATTGCTTTCCTGTCAATGAAAATAAATGGCCCCATCACAAAAAACACAATTCCAGATACAATTACCTGGCAGAAAGTTCCATCAAAGTCAATAGGATTTATTTCTTAGTAGACATGGAAAATGTGCTGTAAGAGCCATAAAGACCCAAATATCCTAAAAGCACCAGATCTTTATTTTGGGAGTAAGCAAGTCAATTCAGGTAGGATGGATATATTTTAGAGGAAGGAATTGGCAAAACAATTTCTGAAGGTTCCTTGCCTCAGAAACCCAATTTATGGAGTGGCCATAAGTCAACAGGCAGCTTGAAGGTAAACACAGATACAAGACAGTCACCATCATTTGGAATAAACAAGTTTAGAGGTAGCGATGTTGAGAGGTTAAAAAAAGAGTTCTTCAATGGATGATACTGAAAGAACCTTGTATTAAAACTAAAGAAACCAGACATTTTATTATTTTATATCCTTGCACTAATTTCTCCTCTAACAATAAGGAAAGGTGAAAGGATGAGCTGTCCTCTGGCACACTTGCTTCCAGTGCAGGCCCACTGAATATAGCGTTCATCATGCATGCTCTCTAACTGTCTTGATTTGACAAGGACTATACTGATCAATCAAGAAGTTAGAATATTTTCAGTGACAGCTGTCATAACATAGAAACCCTTCTGAGTTGCAAATTTGGAAGTCCCTGCCTTGAAACTTACCTCTGCATACACTAGCTGTCGCAAATCACTCCCTTATCCTCATTTGCAAATCTTATGTCTACATTATGGAGAACAATACTGACTCATCTTACAGAGTTGTCAGAAAAATCACTACTGCTAGACAATTCGCATGGAAAAATCTGAATCTTTGAAAGTGCCATATATGAATGTTAAGTAATGTAATGATGGGTTGAGCCGCGTTAATCCGAAATGCTAAAAATCTGGAACTTTTTGCAACCAGTCACCCACTTATGCCTTTTAAGTTGGCAGCTTCAGCACTCAAGGCAGATGCAGGTAGCAGGAGGGCTTCCAAGAGATCTCCTATACAGTATTGTTTTCCTCTCGCAGATATCAAGTCCCTTATATCCTTAGCCTCACATAGCCTTAAGTCTCTGCCCAGCCTCATTTCTCATATGCAAGTAGTGGCCGAATAAGATGCTTGGCTAGAGAGAGACTTGAGGCTAAATAAAGATGTGATGATCTGTAAAATGGTGAGACTCATTGATTCTCTCTGAACACTAAATGTGGGTTCTCATTTCACAGTTATTCCAAAATAAAAAATGGACATTAACAACAGTCCTGGTTCCAAGCATTTTGGATCAGGGACATTCAATCTGTATTATGACTCCCCATTGTGCATTACTAAATATTACGGCAAAGAGGGGTAGAATGGTTATCCTTAAGTGTCACCATATCCCAGCATCATTTATGCAGCGAGAAAATACAAATGGTGACTAGATAAACATAATTTGCTTTGTTTGCTGAATCAGAATCACGTCTTCTGATTTCTAGCTCCTATAAGTTGGTCAAAAGGCCTGCATTTTCTCAAAAGAATCCCTCATGCTTCATGAAAAAGAAACATTTGAAGGATGAAATGTATTATCTCGACAGTGAGAGGTGCTAATATGCTGAAAACGTATGTGAGATACATCTAGCTTTTAAATTCAACAGAAGGAACTTCCATCCAGGCATTTGCCCAGTGGGATGAAAACCCATGATTACTCTGTAGATTAGTGTTATGCAGCAGGGTGCAGATGTTTGCACTGGAGTGCCCTTTTCACTAGAAGAGCTTTGTGTCAATACAGACATAATTAGAACTGAATTATTCACTCGGTTTTCCGAAACAGTCATCTTTCTCAGTGTTCCTGAAGATATACTCAGAAGTGCAAATAATTTTATTCGATTCACTTTAGGATCACCACAAGTTGGAAATGACTGAAGGCATCCAACAAGATGTATAGCTTTTTAATAGGCAGAGCTTGTTAAAATTCCTGATAAATGTTAATGTATATTTTATATGAATATTTTCTCATTGTGTTTTTGATATTTTATTATATCTTAATTGTATTCTTAAATTAACTTTTGTTTGCCAATTTGAATTTTTTTTGGACAGTAAGATGAAATGAATTCTAATTTAAGGAATAAATAATGTAGACACGCCAAACGCAGCATTGCCCAAACACGAATCAAGGAACATGAAAGGCACTGCAGACTAATTCAACCAGAGAAGTCAGCCATAGCAGAGCACTTGATGAACCAACCTGGACACCACAGATTATTTAAGAATACAGAAATGTTGGACCACTCTAACAACCACCATCTCAGGATACACAGAGAAGCCATTGAAATCCATCTGGACAATTTCAACAGAAAGGAGGAAACCATGAAAATGAACAAAATCTGGCTACAAATATTAAAAAACCCTCTAGAATCAGGACAGTAAATAAAGAACAACACTCAAAAACAGGGGAATTCCAGACAAGAAACAGTCAGGGCCAGCTAATCCCCTCCCAACAAAGGATTCCCCCAGGCAGGAAGCAGCCAAACATTGAAGCTGCAAGGCTATTCAATGCTAATCAAGGTGGCAAATTGCAACATTCACACTTGCCTCAAACAGACAAGATTTCTTTCTCCCACCCTGCACATTCCACAGATATATAAACCACATTTGCCTAGTTTCCAACAGACCTAACAACTTCTGGGGAAGCTTGCCATAGATGTGGGTGAAACATCAGGAGAGAATGCTTCTGGAACATGGCCATACAGCACAAAAAACTCACAGCAACCCAATGTAGATACAGCTTTTTCAATTATGTTAGTTTAGCTTGCAAGATTTATTAACTCAGCATGTTTTAGAGCCCTCCCTCCCAGAAATATTCTATCCATGTCTAAGTGTCCAAACAATTTTATCATATCCTATAATAGAGAAATATTATTCCCGAAAGAACTATTCAACTACTGACCACAGTTTAGTGCTCTCCCATCTTGCTGAGAAACATGTCAGACTACTACAAGGCGAGCTGTTCGTGTCCTTCATGGACTTGAAATCAGCATTCGATTCCATTTCAAGCAACAAACTATGAGGGGAAAGCTGAATAAGACATTGAAATACAAAAGACTTCTAGGTCTTATCAAGGTCCTTTACAGGGACAGCAAATTTCAGATCAGATGTGGCAAGCTGGGCCAACTCCCTGGTGAGATATCCATGTCCAGAGGGATACGTCAAGGATGCATCCTTGCCCCCACCCTATTCAACATATTATTCCCACAATTCCCAAACTGTTTTCTGTTGAACATGCACCCAAAAAATCCAACTAGTGAAAAAGCACTAGTACAATACACAGCTGCAAGCTGAGTTTTGAAATAATGCAGTGCACTGCACTGAAGGAAATGATATTTGATGACACTGAGCAAACCATGGAATTATGTCATGATTAACATAAGTTCATTGCTTTACATGAGTGCACTTTTAAGATTTATGACTGTTTACATCTAACTCCATCTAAACAAATGCATACACAATATAACCACGGCCATTAACATTATAAGCAATATTAGCTCATCTCTTTCATATGATATACAATTGCACTTTGTACCCTAATACCTTTGATGCTGCACTTTGCTATAGTAATCAAAGTTCCTTACTGTGAACTTTATTGAATTGCCTGGTAACAAAACCCTCAGCAGCACAAAGACGGCCATAAAATATTTATCTCAGGTTCTGAGTGATACAGAATTTGTTTAGACAAGCATTAGGATATGTGTCCGCCACTTCCAATGTGTCCGCCACTTCTACTCCCCCGCAACTTCAGCCCAGCCCAAGTTGTTCATTAATTCATCAAAATATCTTTGTCCAGTGGGTGGTATCATGTTGAATGAAATTTTGGAAATAAGCTTAGCGCTATGCAGACATAATTAAATCCATTCCCTGGCAATAGTTTTGCTCCGTGTACTGGATGTTTTCTGTGGTGTTCAGATTTGAACAGGAAAAGAAGCTTGAAATTCAGGCTAAGTATATTTCTACCATACGAGATAAGAACAAGACATGTCTATAAACTATGAGGTTTAATCCAGGGCCTTGATCCTAGATATTTTGTGTGTTGAGGCACAGAAGAAAATAACAACCCAGTTATTTTGGCACCGAAAACAAGCCAAACTTCAAACCTATCTAAAACTAAACCAACAGTAGAGTTTCCTGGGTTATAGGGGGAGGCCATTGCTAGAAAGGATGCCATTCTTGCTGGTACAACAGTGTCAAGGACAGAACGCCACTAGATAAGATTCAACACAGTTTATTAAAGATACAGAACCAAAAATGCTCGTAAAAAACAAAGAGCTAGGCAAACACTCGCCTTCAATATGAAAAGTCACTCAAAAACGGTTCAAAAGATAAACCGGATTAAACAGGAGTTTAATCTGGGTTAAACCAAAAATGCTTACTTCAGCCTGGGACCTTAAACAAACAAAAGCTGGTAAACAAGATTCAATAGAACATAAATACTAGCAGCAGATTCCTCTCTGCTACTCAACAGCTGTGGTTGAGCAACTAAGTTGTTACTCCTCCGTGCAGCGGGCGAACTCCGGGTTCAAACACATCAATCAAGGTTGCAGCGGTCAGCGGGGTCCCAATCCGGTCCAAGGTCGATAGCCAGGTGCAGGCGTCTTAGGTTCCACGAAATCCTCCGATAGCCAAAGAAAGGGTCGTCCAAGATCGTAGTCAGTCAGTCAGTCAGTCAGTCAATCAATCAGTCAGTCAGCCAGTCCAGCGTCAATTCCGAGTAGGTAAATAGTAACTTACGTATTCAGCAAACGAAACACACCCGTCTTCAGGAAATTCCCAACAAGAGCCCAGGCGTTCGTCCAGATTACCTTGCCCAACGCAATTAGCCCTGGATTCAAGACCCCATTTTATGCCAGTTACAACTCCTCATCGCTATCAGGTGTTACCCTAATTCCAGGTGCCTCATCATCCTCCTCCTCATCAGAGCTAAAACATCTTTGACTACGCCCCACAGCATCCCCAGCTGTGGATCCCGTTCCATCCCTCCAGTTCGTCCACGGGTCCGATCCTGCAACCCGCCAGTCGCTTCCCATGCTATCGTTACCAGGAACACCCAAATCCTCCCTCACACGAGTCCATTCCATGTCATCCTCCTCTGAGCTAACCACCTCTTCCTCCATTCTCTCGGTAAAACCCTCAAAGGAGTCTTCGTCAGATGGTTCTGCAAAGATGTCCCGCAGCCGTTTTCTCTCTCGCTCCTCAAGAGAGTCTGACTCTCGAAGAGTCTTACGACCACGTCTCCCAGTATTGGAGCCATAAGGCTCAACCATAACAAACAGGCCCTCCCCTTTCTAGAAGCTCACTCCATTTTTGTAGGGAAAGTGGGAGGTAAGATGAAATCTATTTGGTAGAAGGGTCTGGAAACCAAGGGACACCCCCCACCCATAGCACCTTGACAGCTGTGAGCCCACCTTCTTTCCCTTTGTCGTGATGTAGTTTAGTAGGTGTAACCTTTAACATTTAGTTCCTGGAGTGATTTTAGCAGAGGACCTAGATCCATAAGGATCCATAAGAAGCCTCCCAGGATCCATAAGAAGGATGTTTGTAGTGCATACCTCAAGGTCGTGCCCAGTGGGTGTGTGGCTTTGCCTTTCTCTCAAGTGGCAGGGGAACCACACAATGGTTTCTATGGGTACATCTACATTGCAGAATTAATGCAGTTTGACACCATTTTAACTGCCATGGCTCAGTGGGATGGAATCATAGGAGTTTCACAACAGTTTTAGCCTTCCCTGTCCAAGATTGCTGTTTTTAACCAGATTACAATGCCCAGGATTCCATAGCACTGAACCATGACAGTTAAAGTAGTGTGAAATGGCATTAATTCTATAGCATAGATGCAGCCAAAGTGTCATCCTGGCAGCTACTCAGAAGACGGCTGGCTAGAAATGGTGTCTGGCAGTCAGTGGACAGGTTGACTGATGCTCGGATCTTAGATCCATGATGGGACCAAGCATTTTACATCTGTGGCTGATAAAATTGTGACCTGTTTGATGGGTATGTGAAGCTACATTGCTCCAGAACTTACAACTATCTCCCTGACTTCTGCGCTAAAACTACATTAAACTAGTGTAATGAGTTTTCATTTAATTAAAAATCTGCTGTGTTGTAGCCACCACACCTTGCCTAACGGTAAGGCCAAGGGTGGATGCAATGCTAATAAGCACGCTGTGCTAGTGTGACACACACCATGGAAATCCTCTTTCTTTATACATGATACAAGAGTTCATGTTACTGAATTAATTAGGGAACTGATTAATTAGGGAACTGCAAACTGACCTCAGAATTTTGAAAGCTGAAGTGGAACAGATACCTTGACCCAAAAGCTGGGAAGAAAAGTCAGAGTACAGGCCGATGATATTTGCAGAGCTAAGAAAAACCAAAGTGAATTTTGTCAAGGGCCAATGCTCTTCAGATTCATCCTTATTAATTGCTCTATCAAAATTTGTCTCCTTTACACGGCTCATTTTCTTACTTTGTCTTGCACCGTCATCTCGCACCATCGTTTTCGTTTGTGACCTCATGGACCAGTCCACGCCAGAGCTCCCTGTCGGCCGTCACTGCCCCCAGTTCCTTCAAGGTCAAGCTAGTCACTTCAAGGATACCGTCCATCCATCTTGCCCTTAGTCGGCCTCTCTTCCTTTTTCCTTCCATTTCCCCCATCCATTTGCACCATCCTAGACCTTATCATCATATTCTGGAAATATTTATGATAAGTAGTTGAATAGCAAAATGTAGAAATTGATACATAAAGCAAAATCGAACTGGTTGTAAATTTACTGAACTAATGGGCTGATTCTTAGTCTCTAGTGTCTGTTCAATCTATATTTTTAACTACAGTAACAACAATAGCAACATTCCTAGGGTAAAGGCTTTCCCCTGATATTAAGTCCAGTTGTGACCGACTCTGGGGGCTGGTGCTCATCTCCATTTCTAAGCCGAAGAGCTGGCGTTGTCCGTAGACACCTCCAAGGTCATGTGGCCGGCATAACTGCATGGAGTGCCATTACCTTCCCACCGGAGTGGTAACTATTGATCTACTCCCATTTGCATGTTTTTGAACTGCTAGGTTGCCAGAAGCTGGGGCTAACAGCAGGAGTTCACCCCACTTTTGGTCAGCAAGTTCAAAAGCTCAGCGGTTTAACCCGCTGCACCACCGGGAACTCCAACATTCCTATATATATGTAAACTAATTTTTTTTTTGGCCAATTTTAACGGTTAGTGGAGGCAATTATAATAGTATAACATATAATATGCTGTAAGGAAGTAATTGTGTCTGAATTTCCAATTATCTCTCTGTCATGCCACCAATAACCTCTGGTTATTTTAGTGAATCACACATTAACATTCTTTACTTCTGGCACTGGAATAAATGCAATAAATGTAGTGGAAACAAGGTCTTTCGTCTATCAGTGTGTAAATTGACTAAGCCATATTGTGCAGAAATGCCACTTTATGTTTTTTTGGCTCTTGTTAACATTCTCTGTTCTGTTCTCACCTTCTTCACAGTACAATTCCCTTCTTTTGTCTGAAGTTAATGTGGGTTGCACTATTGCTAGCAAAAATGCAATGTATGAATGTCTTTCTCTTATTGTTCTCCTTTCCAGCTCTGCTGGTTGCAATTCCTTCCTCTTCTCTCTCTTTCTTGTCCTCTTTCTTAAAAATTCCTAGCTAAGCATTTTCTGTCCACTTCCATTCCTTGTACCACGCTCATATTTTCCCTCATTCCCCAGTTCCTCTATTTTTGCGCCTTTCCCTTTCTCCACACCTCCTCTCATAATGAGAACGAGAGGAGGAGGAGAGAGAAACACAGCATAGATATATGAATGTTATATTTCCATATGAAAGATATATATTAGCTGTTCAATATGTTTATGTATGGAATATAATCTTAACTGAAAAGCTGATGAAGTGGATGAGGGCACAAAATAAAGAATTGGGAGCAATAAAAAGCCTTATCCACAGAGTCAATATCAATGGCTTCACTTATGCTCCAAAAATATTCCCTCATCAGAAATGTTTGTGGACTGTTCTAGGTCCTCCACTGTGAGTCTATATTATGCTTCCAGTCCAAGAATAGTCAAAATATGGGATTCACCATTCTCCGTAGTTTCAGGTATCCACAGGGGCTCCTGGTAGAGTTTGTACTGCATACTATATGAGATTTCATGTTTCTTTATTCAGAGAGCCAGCATGGTGTAGCGATTTGTGCATTGGCCCTGGAGATCATGATTTAAATACCCTGCTTTGCCACACACAACAATAATTTATTATGGTCCATAGGCCCATCAGTGAACAAACAGTTGTTAATAAACTCTCCCATCTTATTTGTCCAAAATTAATATATATGGTTTCAAGTAATATCCCTATCCAAGATTAGTTTCTTTCTCAGTTTTGTTGCCACTGGGAGGAATTTTGCCACTATGAGGGTCACTCTGTGGCACTTGTCCTCTAAATGATATCTAACAATCCCCTGCGTGGGGTGGCTGGTCATGCGGGACACAACTGGATATCAAAGATGGCTAAGTTGCACTGTGTAATTGTGGCACTTCAATAAAAGTGTTCTACGGTTTCTACTTCATTTCCTTCACAGGGGCATAGTCTTTGGGAGTGGGGAGTTCCAGACAATCTGCCTCTTAGCAGCTCTGAGGGAAATATGTTTAATCTCACCTTTGAATTTGCAATATTTGATCACAGTAAGACTTTTTAGGTATTTGCATGTCTTAAATGTCTCTGTATGGCAAGTTATGACTCTGAGGAAGCATGGTGAATTTGAGCAGGCTCTACACTCTCCCAGGGCAATGTCCCACAACCTTTGCTTCAGGGATTTGCCATATAAGCCCACTGGTGACATTAGGCACATTCCACTCTCTAAGCCTCAAACTCCCTCTGAAAAGGGTTAGCCAAGAAGACCCCACAATAGCTTTGCCTTAGGGTTACCAAGTTGGAAATGACGAAGGCATATAACAATAAACTTCTCTGTTCTTTCAGTTCACACAACAGAGGAATTATAAAGACCAATGATCACATCACAGACATTGGATGAACACCATTAGAGGCATCTAAATGAATTCTCACAGAGAAATGTTGGCATCTTCAGGATAGGGGATGTATGTGGGTTCCTGAAGTAAAGCTTTATGTAACTACTGATCTTACTGATCATTATTTCCTTCCACTGGGTGGAAGCATTTCCACAAGGACTCCCACAAAATTAGAGTTGGGATGCGTTCACATTATTAGAAGTATATTCAATTTAGAGAGTGGCGTCTAATTAAAAGAACGGCAAGATCAAGCTGTTGTCAAGCTAATATCCCCCTTGACCCTAATATAAATGTTTTATCAAGTTTCTAGAGGAAACTGGGGTGGGGAGAGTATTATTCATCTTAGCAGAGTAAACACTTGTGAGAGATACAGGCATTATGGAACAACAGTCTTGTACAGAATTTAATTTCATAGCAATGGCAGTGATGTCCAATAATTCAGCCCTGACTCATGCTGGGTGTCCTGCATTATAACTCCCAACAATTTCAGCTGTCATGTCCAATAGTCAGGGACTCTGGATATTATAGTCCAAGACTATAATGCCCATGGAAGGAGAGCACCAGCTTGGAAAAGGCTGCAATACTGCATCAGGAGAGTAGCCTCATAACATACAATGATAAAAAGTACCGTGTATACTCGAATATAAGCTGAGGCATCTAATTTTACCACAAAAAAACTGGGAAATCATTGACTCAAGTATAAGCCGAGGGTAGGAAATTTCAGAAATAAAAATAGATACCAAAAAATTACATTAATTGAGGCATCAGTAGGTTAAATGTTTTTGAATATTTACATCAAGCTCTAATTTAAGATAAGACTGTCTAACTCTGATTAAATCATTATTCTCATCTTCTTCAATGTAAATGTGCTTATGTATCCTTTTAATAATAAGGATACATAAATCCATGTAAAATAATACATGTAATAATAATAATAAATACAGGAAAATAATACATGTAATAATAAATAGAGTAGAATAATAAATGTAACAATAATAATAAGATCAGAGTGAAATAATAAATGTATTAATAATAATAATAATAATAATAATAATAATAAAATAGAGTAAAAATAAATGTAATAGTAGCAACAATAATAGAGTACAATAATAAATGTAATAACAATAGAAAAAATAATAAATGCAATAATACCAATAATAATAGAGAAAAATAATAAATGTACCATATATTCTCGAGTATAGGCTGACCCAAATATAAGCCAAATATAAGGATCCTCACCCGAGTATAAGCCAAGGGGGGCTTTTTTAGTTCTAAAAAGGGGCTGAAAAACTAGGCTTATACTTGAGTATATACAGTAATTAACCTGGAAGAGGAAATGTACTAAATGTATGGTGCATTGTTTATTCTGACTTTATTGCCATGGAGCCTATTATTTGGACTTAATGGTTCAGAAACTGTCATATCATTGCATTTCTATGCTATTTGCATAAGGCAGAATTGACCCTCCTACAGGTTCATGGATGATTGTTAATTTGTTAATATTTTATAGTTATGCCATTTTAATCATGGTTTGTTTAATCTGTTTTTAGTTCGATGCTTGTGTTTTAATTGTATATTTTATGATGTAAATGTGACTGATTGGGCTTGTCCCTGTGCAAGCTGCTCCGAGTCCCTTTGGGGAGATGGTGGCAGCATACAAAAATAAAGTTATTATTATATTATTGTGCTGCTAGCAGAGACTGAAGGACCTTTATTTCATTTATTTTGCAAATTTTTGACATCTGATCTTTAGTTTTCTTTGACTATTTGGGCTGCACTGGAATGAACAGGACTTGCGCTAGTTTGTGGTTTTGATGTATGGAAGCAGAACCTAGGAAAATGTCAGGTTTTTGGACAGTGATGAACCACCCCTCACCTCCAGAGCCAGATCACCAAGGGCAAATCTCTATTTCAGGCCAAAAGAATAATATTTCCAAGTTCTGAAAATGGCTACTACATTAACATGAATCTGGCCACTGCTTTCGTTTGATGGGTTTTAAATTGGTACCCAATCATTGTTCTCTGTGTTTGCTATACAAAAGGATGCAGATGTCTTTTGAATGTTTGCCTGCCAGGGAGCTGTTAAAAGCATTGAAGCTCTGCAAGGCAGCCCTATCACGTACCCATTTTACAAGTAGAATTGTGGGTTATGTTACAGACTTACTGTTAACGAGTGAGATTGCAAGGGCTTTTGTGAAGCTCTCTTCTCATGAAAAGAGTCTTGTTGCCAAAGGGAAAGACAATTGCTTCCCATCCTACTTGACTTCTGGCACTCTACAGGCAGCAAAGAGATGATAAGGTACTGTTTTCTGACACTTTTCTGACAAAGAATAGAATTACTCAGTTTCTGTACTGGCATCCCTTATCCAAAATGCTTGAAATTAGAATTGTTTGGAATTTGATTTTATTTTATTTTATTTTGGAATTTGAATGTGCATATACGTAGATAAGGATATATTGGGCCCAAGACTAAGCATGACATTAACTTATGTTTCGTATAAGCCTTTTACACATAGCCTGAAGGTAATTTTATACTATATGCTAATAATTTTGTGCATGAAACTAAGTTTGGTTACACTGAACCATTAGAAACTAAAGGTGTCATCTCAAACACTCATGTGGGCTGTTTTGAAGTGCTCACATTGATGTCTGTTCAGAAGAACACTTAACAAGCTTTCTTATATTTATTTTCATTTTGAAATTGGAGTAATCCTTGAAGAGCTTACCATACCTATGTTTGACACCAAAGACAGAACAACCACAGTTTAGTGGGTGGGTGGGTGGGTTTTTTTTGGGCAGCCTTAGCATCTCTGTTGTCATGGTAATTGAAGGTAGAAAGAGGGATTCCCCCCCCCCCCCCCCCGCCGCCTTCATTTTCCCGTAGTATAATTCTCCTTTCAAGTGCTGTTAGGCCTGAGGGGAAATAATAGAACATGGCAATTCTCTTTTGCATGTATTGTATGGGAATCACTTCAATTTGCTTTTAAAATGATGCCTTTGGAGATTCAAGGAGTCACATTTTGCCCTTGTTGGAGGCTATATAACCTCCTTCCCATGAAACTGATGAAAATACAACATCAATTTACTGAAAATATAAGGAGCGGGATAGGTGATTCTCTCAGGAAAAGCACTTCCAGTCTATCTCAAAAAGTTGTCATAAAAGTAAAGTTGGGGGGCATAGAACCTATGTGATTCCTTTGTTCACCAGAGTCAGAGTAAATAAATAACATTTAAAAGAAAAAGAAAAAGGAAATATGATAGCAAATTCTGCCTCTTAAAACAATTGACCTCATCAGATGGGCGAAATTGCCTATCATACACTGGTTCCACTTTTGCCGCGGAGCCCACCAGCTCCCATCCCATGATGTACATCTCCTTCTGGCGAGGCTCAGTGGCAAAATTGAAGAGAAAATGGCATATGTCACTATAGCGGCAACACGGGAAGCTTCCCGTGTTGCACTGACAACAATGAGGGGAAGTCAGGCAGTGGACACTTCCCCTCATGGGATGGGGTAAGGGGGAAGATGGGTGATGCAGGGCATGGGCTCCCACAGATTTGCCACGATCCGTGGCAAATCCTTCATTTAATGTGATAAGGTTTACATAGAGCTTGAGGAAATCCTGGAAATGAAAGACTACTCACTAGTCCCATTCACTGGACTGGCGTTTCAATGCAATCGCTTGTCTAACACTTGAAATGGTAACTTCAATGGCCCAGTGATAACTGGAACACATACGTCTCTCAACCTGTACAAACAAAGCCCTTCCCTTTCTTGGATTCACAAACACATCTGAGGTGGGAGCGGTCAGTACAACTATTCTGCCCTGCCTTGAGTCTTTGGAATATTCTCATTATCCTTTGTAACTGAAATGTTTAACAATTTTTTTTAGACCACACCTAACAGATTCACTTTATATATTTTTGATACCACTGGGCACAGTTCCTAAACCAACACCATAAAAATGAGCAAGCAAATGGAGTAATATATCACCAGGTGAAAGGGCCTCCCTCCCTGAACACTGGTTTTGTAAATACTTAGGCGGTATGCGTCAATCACCAGGAAAATCTCTAGGTGTTGTCAGACTGGGTGGAGTCCACCTAATACAAAATCTGCCTCTTTCCTTTCCTTGTGTTACCATGCCTCTTTCATATCAATGTGCTAAATGTGGTTTTAGTGGCCCCAGTTTCGGCCACTAAAACCATAGCAACTGCCTGTGGGTAAGTGTGTCATAGTACCGAGACATGTATTAGATGCCCTCAAAACAAGGAAACTTTTATTAGGCAACTAAAAAGCACAAAATGCAGCACGTAAACTTTCAAAGTTCTACCTACCTTTATATCAAGCAAAGGTGTTAATTATAGGAGAAGAAAAAGTGACAATGTTAAAGTCAGAGACCCACATTTTGTCTTTTCTTTTCTGTTATCAGTTAAGTTGGTCTAGTAGAGGGCTACTGAGAGCCAGCATGAGGTAGTAGTAGGACCTTCTCTCACACACTGCAGAAAACACCTTTTAAGTAGGTAACTCTTGGTTTAAGAAGGCTAGATGAGGACTAGATACATACTGGATGCATACCCACTCCATCACATCCAGCTCTTTCTTTTCTGTATCTAATGAACTGAAACTTAATCCTGACAAGACAGAGGTCCTCCAGGTCAGTCGTGCGGCCGATCGGGGCATAGGGTGGCAACCTGCGCTCGATGGGGTCGCACTCCCCCTTAAGACGCAGGTCCGCAGTCTGGGGTCCTCCTGGCCGGGAGGGCCTTCGCACAGTTAAAGCTTGTGCGCCAGCTGCGACCGTACCTCGTGAAGTCTGACTTGGCCATGGTGGTCCATGCCTTAGTCACCTCCAGGTTGGATTACTGCAATGCACTCTACGTGGGGCTGCCCCTGAAGACGGTTCGGAAACTTCAGTTGGTTCAGAGATCAGCAGCCAGATTAATAACAGGAGCTAGTTACAGAGAACGGTCAACTCCTTTGTTTAAACAGCTCCACTGGCTACCAATAAGTTTCCAGGCCCAAATCTAGGTGCAGGTTATTACCTACTCTGCCACGGAAACCCTTTGGTGACATTGGGCAAATCGCATCCTCACAGCCCTGGAAAACTGTATGATAGGTGCACTTTAGAGTCAACATAAGTAGGAAATGAAGGGATTGGGAAACAAAGAGCAGAAAAATCCAAGTACTGTAATCAAATTTCAGCTACATTAGCAACAGAAATCCAAGCTGTTCTTGTTCTGTGGAGGCTACTGGACTCCTTTCTTACACATAGAGCATTATGTTTCTAAAGAAGCCTTTCTACTGTTACATTTCGAAAAACACTTAGGTACTGTATAGGTAAAATTTCCCAATTGTACTTTTTTTTAACATTGTTTTTATTGTGCATTTTACAAGCAACTTGTATCTTTCTTAATACAGCCAGTAGTCTTTTTCCCCTTTAGAATAAAAAAAAAGTATCTTTTAGATACCACAACCCAAATACCAACATAACGTGTATGAAAAACCAAAGAATAAGAAGAGAAGATAAGGGGAGAAGAAAAGAAAAGAAAAAAAAAGAAAAAAAAGGAAAAATTAATAGTAGATATATACATATCATTTCTCAGTTGCTATAAGTCTCTGTGACTTCCAGAGCTCTGGAATTGGTCCTCTTTATATTTCGCCATAATCATATAGTTTACTTTTATATTTAAGAGAAATGGTTTAACAGCATTTGTTATTAATGTTGTTTTTATTCCTAATATTTCCCCAGGAAGTTTCCTTAGATCAATTCTATGTGAATGTTTATTTTTTTTCTTTTATTAAGTACTCTTTCATGGGTCTCCAATCCGTGCTGTTTTGGGGATTTCTTTGAATGAAGTAATTTTACCTTGGTTGGTAGTAGAAACCTGAAAAGAATGAACTCTCAGTCCTTTGGCTCCCTCTTGTTTAAGGTTCCTCTGTTGGTATCTTGAAATTCAATGTATATTAATTTCGATTTGTAATTTTATGTCTGTTTTTAATTGAATTGTTTTGGTTCTGTCTGTTGTTTATTATGTTTACTATGTTTAGCTTTGTTGTATGGTGTTTTTTAACATTAGATTTTTTTAATGTTCATGTTGGAAACCGCCCTGAGTCCTCTTGAGGAGATGCAGTGGTATATAAATAAAGTTTTATTATTATATTATTCAAGAAACATATTAAGGGCTGGTGGTTATGTTAGCCATGCAACACAATACAACATCCGAAACCTGCAAAACCATGATACAGTAGAGTCTCACTTCTCCAACACTCACTTATCCAACATTCTGGATTATCCAACACATTTTTGTAGTCAATGTTTTCAATACATCATGATTTTTTGGTGCTAAATTCATAAATACAGTAATTACTACATAGCATTACTGCGTATTGAACTACTTTTTCTGTCAAATTTGTTGTATAACATGATGTTTTGGTGCTTAATTTGTAAAATCATAACCTAATTTGATGTTTAATAGGCTTTTCCTTAATCCCTCCTTATTATCCAACATATTCGCTTATCCAACATTCTGCCGGCCCGTTTATGTTGGATAAGTGAGACTCTACTGTACTTTTATTGTGCCAAATAAAAAAGGGAAATGCATCATGCAAGCTTTCAAAGCCCCACTTCTTCATCAGGCAAAGTTGTTAAAAATCATACAGAAGGAGAGAAATTATATGTACTATCATTTGACATAGTAAGAATGAACCCATTCAGGGAAAATGACAGCTTATTCTTCTGTTGTTTTCTGCAATACCTAGTGGAATCCACTACTTGAGGTGACAGCCACTCTATAACACCCTCTTTCCTTCCCATCACATTTACTCATTAGCAGCAGCACAAAAATATGTGAATGTCATGTCAGAAATTGGCATCCTTGCTGTGAAAGCTAAAGGCAATTTGTTCCTCATTAGTAACATGTTAAACATTTCAAATATTAGAAAAAGCTCATTTCAATTTACAAAAAATCTCCTTCACTCCCTTGATGGTACTTGTTGTTGTATGTGTGTGTATATCTTCTTCATTCACATAGTCGTTTCCAACTCTTTGTGACCTCATGGACCAGTCCACGCCCAAACTTCCTGTTGGCCGTCGCCGCCCCCAGTTCCTTCAAGTTCATGCCAGTCACTTCAAGAATACCGTCCATCCATCTCGCCCTTGGTCAGCCTCTCTTCCTTTTTCCTTCCATTTTCCCCAGCATCGTGATCTTTTCCAAGTTTTCCTGTCTTCTCATGATGTGGCCAAAATGTATGTGTGTGTGTATGTGTGTGTGTATATACACACACACACCACCCATAAATATCTACATAAATAACCCTTACATTATTCATTGTTTTCCAAAGTATTATCTTTGTCCTCATTCCACCAAAAAGCAATGCATTTCAAATAACATTACTTGTCACACACAACATCAGAGTTCAAACACTGTACATCCCAAATATAATCCATCTCAGTGACTTTTGATATTTTAGCCTTTTAGGACAGCTTCTTATTGATCTTATGGTAGCTGTTTCCATATGACCTTGATACTTATAATTGCACCTCTGTCTATGTATATCAGGATAACACTTCATTCCTGTGACAAAGTGGGTGATGGTCCCCAAAAGTAAACTTCACAGTATTTTGGCTGCCCAAACACTCTTTATTTTTATGCCATGACTACTCTTTATAAATGAAACATCCTGCAGATCATGTTTGGCTGGTGACATATTGAGACAGCCTCATAATTGTCTTGGTAGCCATGAAGTCCTGAGTGAGTCTTCCTAGAATGGCCTTGATATGGATTTAAAATATTCTGGAACAAGTATGCAGGAAGAATTTTAACACATCATGCTAGAAACCACCTCAGTCAGGGAGACTTATGGACAGAAGGATTGCTGTTACAGTAACATAAGCCCCAACACATCACTTTAACACTCAAATCTTGCACTCACACGAACTGGTCTCCTGGTGTGATGGTTACTGAGATTTGACATGTAAATTGCATTTATACCAGTAGAGGATCTTAATGGACATTTAAAAATATTTTTTAAGAATTGAAGCTATATTTTCTTCATGGTGATACAAAGACTGATTGACATTGGTAGCATATGAGTCTAATCAGGTGAATGATAACAAACATCTGAAAGTTTCAAAGAGATGAGGAACCATCATTCCCAGCTCTGAAAGCATCTGGCTTTTTTCCATTTAGGAGTAAAACAGCATCATAGCATCCTGATTTTTATAATCCTTATAAACAAGCCCTTGATATAAATCTGGTAAGAAAAGCTGTAGAACAAAACAAAAACAAAACCCATTATTGTGTCTGCTGGGCGACCATTCTTTTTAGGAAGCATGACTGTTTTGTTGCCCAGAGTGGTCAGCTGGTGAGAACTCTGCTGACAATTTGACAGAAGAACGCCTTGCTGAGAACTTGGCACAGTCCCTTCCCCCATTTAATCTGACAGAAAGGAGAGGAAATATAGCCCTATGTGGATCAACCAGATCTACTGTTCAGAACAAAAGCAGACAGGGAGAGGAATGAGCTGCTTGAAGATGCCCAGGGAATGTGGGGCAGCTCTTGGAAGAGAATGGTTTTAGGGCAACACATTTGCTGACTTGTAGGATTGTTTCTTTGCCTCTGTATATACACCTGTTTGTGTATTTGTAAATAAAGCAGATATACAAAAGCACCGTAATTCTCCACTGTACTCTCTTATTCAAAGCGAACACTATTATAGATCCTATAGATCAGACCACACCTGGAATACTGTGTCCAGTTCTGGGCACTGCAGTTTAAGGGAGATGTTAACAAGCTGGAATGTATCCAGAGGAGGGTGACTAAAATGATCAAGGGCCTGGAGAACAAGCCCTATGAGGAGCAGCTTAAAGAGCTGGGCATGTTTAGCCTGCAGAAAAGAAGGCTGAGAGGACGCATGATGGCCATATATAAATATGTGAGGGGAAGTCATAGGGAGGAAGGAGCAGGCTTGTTTTCTGCTGCCCTGGAGACTAGGATGCAGAACAATGGCTTCAAAATAGAGGAAAGGAAATTCCACCTGAACATGAGGAAGAACTTCCTCACTGTGAGAGAGAGCTGTTCAGCAGTGGAACTCTGGTGGAGGCTCCTTATTTGGAGGTTTTTAAGCAGAGGCTGGATGGCTATCTGTTGGGGGTGCTTTGAATGCGATTTCCTGCCCATGAGGTCTCTTCCAATTCTATGATTCTATGGTTCTAAGTAAAATAGTTCTCTTGGAGTTCAGGATGTGAGAGACCTACTCTGAAATGAAATATGGACAATATACCTTCTGTATGGACTTCATAAAGGTAAAGGTTTCCCCTGATGTTAAGTCCAGTCATGACCGACTCTGGGGTTTGGTGCTCATCTCCATTTCTAAGCCGAAGAGCCGGTGTTGTCCATAGACATCTCCAGGTCATGTGGCCGGCATGACTGCATGGAGCGCCGTTACCTTCCCGCCGGAGCGGTACCTATTGATCTACTCACATTTGCATGTTTTTGAACTGCTAGGTTGGCAGGAGCTGGGGCTAACAGTGGGCGCTCATTCCGCTCCTAGGATTTGAACCTGGGACCTTTTGGTCGCAAGTTCAGCAGCAAAATGCTTTAACACACTGCGCCACCAGGGGCCCCATAGACTTCATACCCCTGGATAATTAAAATGTTTGAGGTCGTTGGTTTCCCCTTAATCTTCTCAAGGTCCGGTTTGGAAAGTTAATGGATGGTTTTCCGACCCTCATCACACCTTCTCCTTTCCTCCACTTTCTTTAAAATTTAAACATTTGTTTGCCATCACATGGTAGGATATTTGTTTCCTGAGTCTCAGTCCAGCTTTGCTGTTTATAAATATCTTTGTAAATATTAAATAAGTGTTTAAACTTCAGACTGCAGATGTCTTTGAGTCTGACTTTGGAGGAATTGGTGAGGGCAGAATTTCGCCAATTCATCAGGGTGCTGGTCCAGAGCATGATTGATTGATGGTTTTGAAGAAACCCACCAACGCGCACCCTGAACCCTGGCTTTGCACCCTGACAGAACATGTTACAGTAATCCAGACGGGATGTAACTAAGGCATGTAGCAGCATGGCCAGATCTGGCTTCTCAAGGAACAGGCACAAGTTTTAATTTGTGCAAAGGCCCTCCTGGCCACCACTGACACCTGAGCCTCCAGGTTCAATGCCGAGTCCAGGAGGACTCCTAAGCTGTGGGCCTGTGTCTTCAGCGGGGAGTGTAATCCTATCCAGCACAAGCTGGATCCCTATTCTCTGATCTACCTTCCAACTGACCGGGAGTACCACTGTCTTGTCTGGAATAAATTTCAATTTATTTGCCCATATCCAGTCCATTACTGATGACAGACACTATTTTAAGGTCAGGATAGCTTCCTTGGCATTAGGTGGAAAGATGTAGTAGAGTTCTGTGTCATCTGCATATAGGTGGCACCAAACTCCAAAAACTCCAGATGATATCAGCCAGCAGTTTCATGTATATGTTGAACAGCATGGGGGACAAAATGGAACCCTAAGGAACCCCACAGGTCAATGGTCAGGGGTTCGAACAGGAGTTCCCCAGCAGCATCTTCTGGGTACGGCCCTCCAGGAAGGACTGGAGCTACTGGAAGATAGTGCCTACCAATCCTATCCCAGTGAGACGACTTAGAAAAATACAATTGAAAACCAATAGGGACACGCTCCCTCTGTGTAGGTCATCCCCCAAGGTGACCAAAGCTTTTCTCTGTTGCAAAGCTAGGCCCGAAACCAGATTGAAATGGATCTAGATAATCCGTTTCATCCAGAAATCCCTGGAGTTGGGAGACCATCACATGCTCCAAGACCTTGATCAGAAAGGGAGGTTGGGCATTGGTTGATAGTTGTCCATTATAGAAGGGTTCAGAGATGGCTTTTTAAATATAGGTCTCACAATCTACCAGTTGCCATCTGCTCCCATGATAACCATATCTAAGAAACTACATCTGATTTGGTCTTTTCAATGCAACATTCTGAATCAGTGCACCAAAAAATTATGGGAGCTGACCTAAAAACCAAGAAGGTGTCTTCAATAATTTCTTTTAATTGGGCTATGAAATATGTAGTCTTTTTAGTTTTCCAGTTGCCTTCTTTGCCTACCCTAGATTGCCAATTTTTAAAAAAGACATTCCTGATGATAGTCTGGTGCTTTGTTTGCTATTGAGAGCACCCAAAGGTTCAGGAGAGTTTCTGGCATGCATTTTATGACAATGACAGATCAGGTCAAAAGCGGGGCCGTAAGCCAGGTAAGAATGGGAAGGAGCAGGCAATTGCACAAACATGCCTTCCCTGGCTGTCTTTCGCCTTAAAATCATTGCATCGTTTATACGACAACATAGTTTTTAGTTTTGAATATGCTTTTATAGATTTTAACTGAATTTTAAAAATACCAATGATATTTAATTCTGTTTTAATGTTTGTACAGTAATACGTTGCATTAAGAGTTCTTAATTCAAATCACTCTTATCTCAGTGATTTCTTCCATTGAAATGCATTGAAATGTTGTTAATCTGTTACACCCCACCCATTTTTGTTATGTGTTTTTAAATAAGACCATTTACTTTATAAATAACAAGTAATATATAAATGCACATTCATGTGGAACAATAAAAAAGAAAGATAAAGTTTTAAATGGTAGAAGCACAAAGTTGTGGTAAGGAAGCACAAAGAGGGGCATCATTTTCTTCATACTGTACTCTTTACAGCTTTCCTCCCTCTCGTGCTCTCTCTTCCTCCCTCTCTTCATGAAGCCAAATATATCAGGAATAAAAGCCACACAAAATCAACCAACCCAAAGTTCCTCCAAGCAGAAAAGAGCAAAGTGGACACCAGTCTCCCAAGAGCATGAGGCATGAGGCACGGAGGCTGCTCCCTTGAAGCTTTCTCTTAACTAAAAATGCTGCTCATCAAAGCAAAACCTGGTTTGAGAGACTGCTCTTAACTCAAAATGCTCTTAAGTTGGGATACTCTTAAATCGAGGTTCTACTGTATGTTTGTAGATTTTAAATTGTATTGAAATTGTTTTAATGTAAGCCGCTTTGAGTCTCCTTTGTGGAGAAAAGAAAAACAGGGTACAAATAAACACAACAAACAAAAACATAATAATAATAATAATAATAATAATAATAATAATAATAATAATAATAATAATAATTTGGATTAGAAACAATAGCAGAGTCATTACACATACACGCATATCTGTCTGTCTGTCTGTCTGTCTGTCTGTCTGTCTGTCTGAATAATTGCTTGAGTGCCATCCCATTTGGCTAGGTTCAATTACTTCTTGTCACGAAATTACAAATTGCTTCCCACTCAAACTAATTTAAAGTGTTTTCTTCAGATAATAACCCTAAGGGTTTTATTGTTAGCTTCAAGCTATTGTGTCTGGAGTGGTTTTCAAGCTGGAGGAAAGTAAGCTTTTTCCTGGAGATTATTTTTGTGTGGGCTTGTATTAAAGTGCTCTTTAACTCTAAATAAAATATGTGTAACATGTGGACAGACACACAATTCAATGGCTAGTCCCAGCTGGAGTAGACTCGTTGATTCAAATGCTGAATGACGAGTCAGGCCCCTTCCACACAGCTGAATAAAATCCCACATTATCTTCTTTGAACTGAGATATATGGCAGTGTGGACTCAGATAACCCAGTTCAAAGCAGATATTGTGGGTTATTTCACTTTAATATTCTGGGTTAGGTGGGTGTGGAAGGGCCCTCTATCTCATTAATTCAGATGGCCTACCTAAATTGGGATTAGCTGTTAGATTTAGGTCACATTTATACAGCTTATTAAAAATTACATTTTACAAATTTAATAAGTAATAAAATGATGTTTAAATTGGCTTTTCAGCTGTGGAACATGTTACTCAAGTGTGTATTATTAATATCCTTGCTTTTTCAGAAGGAGAAAATGTTATTACACCACCCAAGTTGGAACAACCTTTAGTAAACAAACTTTAAATGGAATCCAGCAAAAAGTGTGCTTAGTTTTAATTAGGTCCCAGCTTGTTTCTTTTCATTTTTTAAACAACAGGACCTGCCCAGAATTCATCCAGATGACTTTAACATTAGCCATACTGACCGGAGATTTTGAGAGCTATAGTTCCCAAAATCACTGCTTCTTAAACTGTGGGTACTGAACCCAAATGCGGTTTCCTTAACAAAATGTTGGGGTCCTAAAAAATTTGGCAATAGTCCATTTTGTGAACATCACATAGTAGTTGTTTCAGGATTTAGACGCAAAGTCCCCCCCCCCCCCCCCGTTTCTGCAGTTTATAGACAAAGTCCCACAGAGCCTATTATACAACGCAAAACTATTGCCAGTTTCCCATGGGACTCCATCTGTAAACTATTTCAAAAGTATTTAGAAACTGAGGTGTCAGGGTACAGTAGTCTCAAGAGCTTCCGATTCACACAGAAACGACTGAAGGCTCTTAATTTAACATGAGATGGGATCTGTCAGATTGCTTTAGTGATGTTGAAGAGTGGGTTTTCCTGTGGGTGGTCTCCAAATAAGCATCCATGCTCCTTTTCTCACCAGTAATCTTCTTGCATTATTCTTTTATGGTAGTTTTTAAAAATTAAGTTATCAGAAATTTTGTGATTTTGATATATCTTCATTTAGCTGTTGCTATAATTTCCCCCTTTTAAGACCTAGATTTGGGACTTATGCACTTTCAATGTTTCCCCCTTTTTAATGAAAAAGAAAAAAGAAAGTGGTATGGGTGGGGACTATATTCATCCATGCGATAGCTCAGAACAGATTACTGTAGAAATGGACAAAAATGTATTGTGTGTTCTGGGAATGAATATATTATCTGATTTCCTTATAAACTCTACAGTAAGAAGATGATTTCTCTCCCCCCCCCCCCCCCCCCCCCGGCATGAGATGAGGCCATTAGACATTTACACAAATCTGTTATGCAGATGCTTCAGTTGTACTTCATAAAAAGGAAAATCAGCCTGTTGAGAAAGCCTTGTAAATGCCAATTTGTTATCAATAAATGTTTGATTTCAATACCTATTTTTTATCCTACATTCCCCAGGGTCATGTAAGAATTTCTGAGGCCAAAAGGGGCCTTGAGTGGAAAAGTTCAAGAAGCCCTGCCCAAAAGCAGCTTTACTAAGCTATGCTGAAAATATTAAGAACATTTCAAAAAAGAATGGCTGTTTTTTAAAAGCTCAAGTGGGATCACAACAGGATTTTATTTTTCATTTAACACCCCCTTCAGAATGCATAACATGTTGGATTAACCGGTCATGAACAATTTGATCATTATGTTGACATTTTTCATCTCTAATGCACATGATGCACAATTTAATGCTATTGGCTTCAGCTGGCTCTTTCTGAATATTTCATTCTGTCCAGCTCATTATTACTGGGAATGGGGAAGGCAGGAGAAGAAATAAAAATCAGACTCTTTTACAGTGAGCCCACAAACAGGAATGACTGTTCTTGTTTTTATGACATAATTTTGATAATTGTGCATTTTTATCTAGAGGGCATAATACATTTAACGCTTGAGCTCTAGCGCAAATGGATTAGGCAGTGAAGTTGAAGAAAAGAAAAATAACATTAATTAATAACTGCCTTCCATAGTATGCCAATTTTTAAAAAATACAAGGTATATTTTTATTTATGACATTTTAAAAAGTGTAGATGGATTTGTTGTGTTTTATCATGGAAGTAAACTAGTCTTCTGAGAAGTATCAGCTAAGAATAACATTTACCAAATAGATGCGCTTCAAAAGTTTTGGATTACAGTCACCATATTCTGCAACTCTTAGCTAACCTGTAGACCAGTGGTTCTCAATCTGTGGGTTTCCAGGTGTTTTGACCTTCAACTTCTAGAAATCCTAACAGCTGGTAAACTGGCTGGGACTTCTGGGAGTTGTAGGCCAAATCACCTGGGGACCCATAAGTTGAGAACCACTGCTGTAGACTTTTAGAGGTCAACATTGAGGGAACCGTAAGAATCAAGGAACATGGAAAGCTCCTTAGAATCAAGATCAGACTCATGGAGTTCTTTTGTACACAGATAAGTAACTCCTGGATTTTGCCTTAATTTTCCTTTTTAACTATTATACCTAATTTGGAACAAGGGAGATGTCTTAGTTGACACTATTGTTGAGCAATTGGTAATCAGAAACCCTTTTCAATGTACTTAAAATCATGAAGAAATCAATATGTGGAATCTACTGTCAAAGAGAGAGATTTATCTGTTTCAGTAGAAAAAGTGGAGCCCCCGGTGGTGCAATGGATTAAACCCTTGTGCCGTCAGGACTGCTGACCTGAAGGTTGGGTTGCTGACCTGAAGGTTGCCGGTTTGAATCTGGGGAGCTCCCCATGTGGGAACATGAGAGAAGCCTCCTACAGGATGGTAAAACATCAAACACCCGGGCGTCCATTGGGCAACGTCCTTGCAGATGGCCACAACTTCTCAAGTCACTCCTGACACAAAAAAGTACAAAAAATAATCTAATGGCATAATGAAGGTTCATACGCAAATATTCTTCACTAGAAGGTTTCACTAGGTTCCTCTTCCTCCCTTTTGAGACTATATATCTTCTGTCTACTCTTGTTATAATGCATATGAGATTTCCCAATCTCCAACCACATTAGATATTGTGGTTCCTAGGAGTGGCATAAAGGAATTCCTGCCCGAAAACCGCAGACATGCTTGGCTCTAGCATACCTTCCAACATTTCACAAAGAAAAAGTGTGACACATATGGCCAGGCAATATCAGAATGATAGACAAGATGGCAAAAGTTATTAATGATGAAGACCTTACAGACGATAAGAGGAAGCAGAAGTTTGCTTTGTCATGCATTTACTCTTCTCTGCTCCTTGCAGTGAGCTCAGTGCAAATTATTTTTTCACTTTGGACTTGGTTTACCACAACAGAAGTACGTTGCAGACAACATGGGAAGAAGAAGATAAAAGGTAGCTGAGACAAGAGGGCATTTAACTGGGACTGTCCTTCCAACAGTTAGGAGTATGATCTAGACCAGGCATAGGCAACTGCGGAGGTCAGTGCTCCCCTTTCCCCACCCTCATGGACCTCATAACATGTGCTGTGACATTCATTCTGCTCTTGGCATTGAAAAACCTGTTTTCATTTGTTTGCTTTTTGTGGTGTATCAGAGGATGAGGTGACCCAGGGAATACATGCCATGTGTAATCTCCAGGTCACCTCCTTTTCTGGCTGCACTTTCCTCATTATTGCGCAAGGAAGGCCTCTGGGCCGCCTTTATTTACTGATATATATTCAGTTTATCCTGTTTGTTGCAGTAGATATGGAGGAGAAAGGGAAGACCAATGAAAACTACTAGTCTTTTAGGGACCTGGCAGTTCTAGAGAGTTAAGGAACACTTCGTTCTGTCTACTTCTCCCCTGTGAGAACATTTCTACTTTTCTCATAGGTATTCCTTTGCCCTGCTGCAAATACCACACATGCTTGAGAGGTGGCCATTCTAGTGCGAACTGCTTCTGCGCTCCGCCTGTTATACTGGACAATGATAGTCATGCAAAAAAGCTTTCAGTGGGAAATTGAAATGTGCACAGTGTTGGAAGGCAAAAATGAAAATCATATCCAAAGTTCATCATAAGATGGGGATACTGTTTCAGGACTTTTTAAAGATAGTGAGAGGCCAGGGACATAATGTTCATTGGAAGCTTTTTGGGTGGGACAATGTTGTCCATTCCTCAGAGAGCTGGACTGAGACTCAAGAAACAAAGCTTCCAGTCCATGTTTGGCCAGGAAGTTCACTAAGGCCCCATCTACATGGCTATATAAGGCTGTTTGAAACTGTATTATATGGTCAGTGCAGACTGATATAATACAGTTTAACTGCATTAAACTGCATTATATGGCAGTGTAGATGTGGCCTAAGTAATTTGGTTCTCAACCTAACTTTCCTCATAGTTCTTTTACTATGAAGAGGAGGAGAAATAACATATAGTGTGCAGTCATTTCCCGGAAAAAACAAGTGTTGTATAATGGTTTTTATTTACAGTATTTATATTCCACCCTTCTCACCCGGAAGGGGACTCAGGACGGATCACAATGTGCACATATAATGGCAAACATTCAATGTCATATAAACATAGAGACAGAGACAGAGACGCAGAGGCGATTTAACATTCTCCAGCTTCCAGCTTCCTGAGGGGATGCTCGATTCTGGCCATAGGGGAAGCAGCTGCTTCATCATCCATTGTGGCATCTTGATGCTGGATGAGTTTTATGGTGTTGTAAATTAGTTAAATTTGCCTCCCCGCAGAGCGGTACCTAAATTCCTACTTGATAGATGCAACTATCTTTCGGTTGCTTGGGTCAACAACGAACAGGGGCTATCTTTTATTTTAATTGTTGGGTGCTCACCCCAGCACGGGCTGGCCTTGAACTCACAACCTCTTGGTCAGAGTGATTTATTGCAGCTGACTAGTTGAGCTGCACCACAGCCCGGTTCAAGCACTGGACTTTGGAAATCAGTGTTTGAATCCCTGTTCAGCCATGGAAGCTCATTGGGTGACATTGGCCAAGTCTCACTCTCTCATCCTCAGATGAAAGCAAATAAAAGCACACAACAGATTGCTTTAGGGGTGGCATAAATCGGAAACCACCTGAGGTAACACAGCAATGATAAATAATAACCAGAAAATGTCTGAGCATGATTTGGGCAGGGTTGGTGTTATTAGCACTGCCTCTGGCAGCAACCATTTATTCATGACATCATGGGAAATGACATTCCCACAAGGTGAATTTTGTTTGGTAATTTTTATCCCATTAATTTAATGGACTTCAGGTTGTTCCCAGTCTATTTTTCTGACAGTGTAGCAATGCAACATCCATGTGGCATCTTCCATGTATATTCCACTGTCACAAGTGAGGCCCAAGGGACTTACTTAGATGTCTAATGCTTTAAAAGCATCCTGTGTTGAAGTCCATGTGTCTGAAATGTGTATGAGTTTTATTTTTTTTATTTCCAGTGAAGCCATAGTCGTGAAACCTCCATCCTTGACCATCTCTTAAAGATTCCAGTCAGCCGTTCATAGGAAGTTCACATCATGTTCCAGATCCTATTGTACTTGCTTACAGGAATACAAATACCCTCTGGCATGTCATTAAGTGATGCATGAGTGTATTAAAGATAAACACAGAATGGTTTTATCAGACCCTGATCAAATCAAGATCAAGGCAAGGCAAGGAAAGCAAGGCAGGGTGGGTTGGGGTGAAAAGGGCAAAGCCAAACAGCAGAAGAAACAGAGCCTTCAATGGCACAGAACAAGGGTGGGTCTTTATAGTGATTAAAACAACATACATCTTAAACATTCAACATAATAAAATATGTCAAATAATTAAATAGCCATTCTATTGAATATAGCTGGTTTGAAACATGTTAAAAACAATAACATGTAACAATACGAGTAGCGCGTATGTAGCCAATTCAAAGATTATTCCACAGGAAAACAGTCAACAGTTTGAAGTGTATCCAAATAAAACAAGATCACTGGCTTTAGAGAAAGAATCAGCCTAATGTATTTTGGAAGGTAATTCTACAGACTGGGAGCAGCTCCCAAGAGGACCCTCTCTCATGCTTTTGCCAAATGGGCATGTGATAGTAATAGGACTGAGGGAAAGCCCTTCACTGAGCATCTCAAAATTCAGGTAGGCCCATGATCTGGAAATCCTCTTAAATATAAAGAAGTATTCCATTGTGAGTTACTTTTAAGAGGCCATCTCACTTGATCTTTTCCATTCTAAGGCTCTTTCATCTTGCCAGCAGTATTGCTGGTTTGCTATTAGCTAGAACCATTATTACCATGCTTTAATTAGGCATCTAAACCTCCTAGTCTTTCATCTCTCTCCATCACCCCAGGTGAACATGTCAGGTTGTCATTTTGCAAGTGAAAAGCATCACCATCATCTTGGTGCTGTTGAACTAATGTTTGGGTGGAGCTACACAGACCAATAATCTGGGGCCAATCCAGTTTGGCATACATCAGATCAGCCCTGGATATGGGTCACACAGGGGCCACCCCAGCTGCTGAGGAGGTGGGATGGAGTCCCAACTGGCCAGTGGCAGCAGACACAACTGGCATCACTGGCTGACCACTCTGTCCCCTCGGTGTTGTAGCGGTCTCCTGCAGTGACATGGATCTTACCTGTCTGCCATCTGTTTAAGGGTGGATAGACTTGACTATGCCAAAAGGAGAGGATTGGTTTATGAAAACGTATGAATGATCTAAAATCCACACATAGACACTACCAATTAAGGAAAAATAATTGGTTAATTTTAAGAAGGACTGGGACATGTTTATTACTTTGATGAAGACAAGATAGACAGTCTTCCTATCCCTCCCTGTAATGTTTAGTGTTGTTTAGTGTGTAGTGTTATTTGTAATGTGTATAGTTTATGCATGTAGGCTTCCCTTAATGTTGTTTCATTTACATACAACTTTTTTGAGTTTATATTATTTTTAAAAATTAATAAAGGCAAAAACAAACAAACAAACAAACAAACAAACAAACAAACAAACCCAAAAGGAGAAAGGCCAATATGAAATGAAGAGTCTTTTATTTCCTCAAAATATAATTTCACCATCATTTTCCAGGTAAATATGGCAATTTTAATTTTGCAATGTATTTTTTTAAAACTAAGCAGTGTCTATTGTTGATATTTTTTATATAGGCAAAAGCTCACTGTGCATCTTGTTCAGTTTTAATGATACTTTTTATGTAGCATTCCTCTTCTGTTGATGTGCATTTTTAAAATATATTTCTTAAAAACATAACATTTGCAACAGCTGACTTGTGGAAAGGTGTACTTTAAAACTCATTCATATGTGTATTTAACCAAGTGATAGTACCTTAGGGAAGCCCAGACTCTGAACACAGAATCAAGCATACGAAGTCCAAATGTGGAATGGAATGAGTCTTTTAATATAATGAATCAAACATTCTTGTGTCAAGGCCAAGCTCTCTAGTTTGCTATTATTTGGAGAACTTCTTTTAAGGCAGGGGTGTCCAATAGTTTTAATCTGAGGGCCAATTCATGGTCCCTAAGCCTGTTGAGGGACCAGACTATAGTTTGGGGAAAAAATGAACCAAGTCCTATGCACACTGCATACCGTATGTCTTATTTGTAGTGCAAAAAACCCCATCAAGTTAATTACTATGGTTTTCATTGTGTGCCTTCAAGTTGTTCCAGACAATGGCATATGCTGCCTCAGGACACTTCCATACTTCACAGAAATGCACATCAAAGTGGGTTCTTGCTTTGGCATGCATTTCTGTCCCACACCTCTCCCTAAAACCTGGGCTTTCCCAGCAGGCTGTCCCCATGCCATCACAAGTACCACAGTAACATGGAGCCTACCAGACTCAAATCAAGGAAGGGCTTCATGAGAACCACCATTCCTCTTGATGTTCCTCCAGCAGCAGCAAGGGTGTCCCTCTGGGCAGCTAAACCTGGCAATTCTAACTGGATGGCCCCCCATGAGGGTCCTCCTCCAGGGGCAAACCAAGAATGGGCAACTTGGAAGTCTCTGAACAGACTCAGAAGTTGAGTGGGCAGATCAAAAGACAACCTGGCAAGATGGCACTACCTGGAGGAATCCTCCACCTTGTGTGACTGTGGAGCAGAACAAACAACTCCACATATGTATGTATGCTTGCCCACAATGTCCTGCCTCATGTACAGAGGAGGAGTTGCTTAAAGCTACGGACAATGCGGTTGCTGTTGCCCGCTTTTGATCTAAAACTATTTAGGTGCTTGTGATTTCCTTTTTAAAAATCATTTTAAAATGTATTTTGTTATGCAATGCTTTTGACACAAAATAAATAACCCACAAAAAAAAACCCCAAATGCCCTTAAATTACAAGAAAACTTACCTGGTTGCCATGATGCCTCTCCAGAGGCCTCCTGGCACGTAGAAATGAAGCACCAGGAAGCAGGGGGAAGAGTGATTTAGTCCCCCTGCCTCTTGGTGCGTAATTTCTATGTGCCAGGAGGCTTCTGGAGAGAAGTCATGGGAGCCCAGTAGGTTTTTTTCTTATTCTAAGGGCTTTTGGGGGGATGGGGAGGGGGGTGGCCTTCTCTGTTCTCTGGGCTCATGCAGCCCGAAGAACCAGGATGGACTGTGGGGACTGAACCCTGGCTAGTCGCAAGACTGCCAGTAGTTAGTCCTCACAGTGCCCATACTCCATTTAACCCAGGCCTTTCCGGTTTACCTACTTTGTCCTGAATTAATCCTCTTTTACCAGAGGTGAAATTTGGATGCCTCCGGTAAAAGTCAAACAGGGCCCGCATTTAGGGCCCTGTCTAGAAAGGTCCTTAGAGTCTGGTGGAGTCTCCTTCTCTGGAGGTTTTTCAGCAGAGGCGGCATGGCCACCTGATGGGAGGGCTTTGATTGTGGCGCGGGGGGCGGCATATAGTTGCCATCAGGTTCTCCCCTGTTCCTCCAAAGGGAAGAACTGCAGCAAAGGGTAGCCTTTTTGGAAAATGCGGGGCAGCGACACGGACAACGGCAGGGCAGAAAATCTGTATGTGGATGTATTTCTGGTATGAAAGCAATAACTCATCACATCACTAGTAACGTTGTTCAGTGAATGCATATAGATTCTGAAGTCATATTTTCTGGCTACTTGTTGAGGAAGGCAATTATTTTCTACAGTAACATAGTACTACCACTTTGAGGTCTAAACGCACAGATTATTACCCCCCCCCCCCCCCCGGTTCATATTTAAACAAACAATGAAGCCACTTGTTAGTGAATGGGCAAAGGAAATATTTGACCTGTGTATAATGTATGAATGTTGTTAGAATGGGATAGCTGCAGCTCCCCTAGCCAAAGCATCAATTTAGGCACATGACGGTTTGAGCCTGGAACAGATTGTGCGATACATGTGATATTTTTTTCTTGATGGTGGTAGCGGTTCCTCTTGAAAGAGTTACACTAGATAGCAGCATAGAAATGTCCTTATCCAAAAACTGTCTTCTAGTCAACTGCTTGGATGATGTGATGGTGAAGATTTATTGTCAATGATTATTTTTCTTTTCAATCCAGATCTAGAATAATAAATAGAAAAGAATATTTTATGGATTTACTTTCACAAAACTCAGAGAAGGCCAAATCTTACACAATCTTGTGGACTATCTCTGGAACACATGGGGGGAAACTATGTAGCATTTAGAGTGAGAAAATCTCTTTTAAAACTGTGCAGCAAACAGCCACATTATGAAATGTTTATTTGTGAAATTGTAGGATTGGAGGGGGGAAGATTGAAGAAAGAAAGTACCAAATCTCTCCCTTTTGGTACATGCACATGCAGAGAAGAATACATACTCAAAAAATAATAATAATCTAGCTTTATACTGTACTTGGGTTTCAGACCACACACAGAGCTTTTTGTGGAATAGATGGTTTGAATGAAAGCATATTTGGACACTTGGTTTGATGGCTTTAATAGGTAAAATGCAGCACTGCCTTGAGATTGCCCCTATTTATAGGAATGTAGGGCCCCTGGTGGTGGCGCAGTGTGTTAAAGCGCTGAGCTGCTGAACTTGCAGACCGAAAGGTCTCAGGTTCAAATCCTGGGAGCGGAATGAGCGCCCGCTGTTAGCCCCAGCTCCTGCCAACCTAGCAGTTCGAAAACATGCAAATGTGAGTAGATCAATAGGTACCGCTCCGGCAGGAAGGTAACGGCGCTCCATGCAGTCATGCCGGCCACATGACCTTGGAGGTGTCTACGGACAATGCTGGCTGTTCGGCTTAGAAATGGAGATGAGCACCAACCCCCAGAGTCGGTCATGACTGGACTTAACGTCAGGGGAAAACCTTTACCTTTACTATAGGAATGTAAGGACAGGGAAAACTGGCTCCTTAGTAGAAACAGGATATTGCTCAATGTGATGGTGAGAAGGAAGTGGGCTTAATGTCCTTAGTGGCCAATTAGAAATATATTCCGATATCATTTCTATCAACTTAATGATTTCTTAGCTTAAGAACTATACTGGAAAGTATACTGGAAAGACAAGATACGTATCTGCTTTTTGCAGAATTCCAGAAAGTCACAGATGCTTTTGTTAAAACCTGTCTGATCAAAATATAGGGTTTGTCACAAAAAATCAAATCATTCTATGCTTATGTATTTTTTTCGATGGTGTCTTTCTTCAAGAAGATAAGTCTAAAACTGTGATGTCTCATGGGCCATGTAGTCCCGTTCCTAGTACTATTGTGGCAGACGAAGAGGAAAACTTGGGTTTCCCACCGATTCAGCCAGAATCGGAGCCCCTGCACCTGCAGGATGTTTGCCCTCAAGAAGTCAGCCAAACAAGCCTTGGGCAGAATTCTCCCCCATTCTCTCGTAAGGATAATTATAATAGAGATAGAGGCGCTAGGGAGGCGAATCGCCGAAGCGCCAGAATCGCTGCCAGACAATTAGCTGATTAAGCCTGTTTCCCTTGGGAAATCCTAAGGAGTCATGCATCTGGACACAGTTTGGGTTTCACTTCTTGTTCCCCAGGGAAAGTGTTCCTTGGTGGGAAAACAAGATCCTATATAGGTGTTTTACTGCAAGGAGATCCTTGTGGAGTCAATTCGTCAGCTTGAGGAGTGAGAACGTGTGTGGACTACGCTACTCCAGTTCCTTGTTTCCAGGACCAAGTTCCAAGCCTGCCTTGTTCCCCAGACCTCGCCATGGACCTTGTTCTAGTTCCAAGCCTGCCTTGTTCCCCGGACCTCGCCACGGACCTTGTTCTTGCTTTTTGTTGCCTTGTATCAAGTCTTGTTTGCCAAGAATCTAGTTTGTTTTCCAGCCCTGTTGTCAAGCTTCAATGGACTAAAGGACCTTGTAATTTCCCCACACTTTGCTCGGCAGAGTGTGTGTTTCGGTTATTGGATTATAACTTTGGACCTTAATATCTCCTATTGGACATTATTTTCTTGGACTATATTTGACCTTTCCTGAAAGGTCTATTTCTGAACTTTATTCTTCACTTATTTTTATTGACTTTATATAATCCTTTAATAAAGATATTAGATAGATTCTGGTCTCTGCGCATGGTTATTGGTGCTCTGCAGCCTGGGTCCTGACAAAAACCTGAAACACTTATATCACCCTTTTGCAAAACTAACAAGAAAAAACAGTGAAGTTTTATCCTTGGTATAATTAGCTCTTAGAGCTTCCAGTGGCACAGCAGATTAAACTGCTGAGCTGCTGAATTTGCTGACTGAAAAGGTTGCCGGTTTGAATCCGGGGAGAGGCGTGAGCACCCGCTGTTAGCCCCAGCTTCTGCTAACCTAGCAGATCGAAAACATGCAAATGTGAATAGAGCAATAGGTACCGCACCGGCAGGAAGGTAACAGTGCTCCATGCAGTCATGCCGGCCACATGACCTTGGAGGTGTCTACGGACAATGCTGGCTCTTCGGCTTAGAAATGGAGATGAGCACCAACCCCCAGAGTTGGACATGACTAGACTTAATGTCAGGGGAAAATCTTTACCTTTACCTTATGAGATCCAACTTTTTGTTTCCATCCAGATTAGGAGGACTGGAAACATGTCAGAAGGTAAACATCACACGGGAAGAAGGGTATGAATCCCTTTAGGGAGTTGGTGGCAGGATAAAAATAAATAAATAAATAAATAAATAAATTATTATTATTATTATTATGTGTCAGTTGGACAGGACAGAAAGGGAGTGATCTAGTCCTACAGAGTTATGGTGAAACTAGATATTGCAGGTAATTGTGTTTTTCGGCATCTAACTACTCTTTAAAACAAGAAAAACAACTTTAAGCTGTATGGTCAAGACTGAACAAGTGGCAGGATTCCAAGTGCATTAGCAAATGTGAATTTACACTCTGCGCTGGGGTGTGGACTCGCTCAGGGTACTTTAATTTGAAGTGAGAAAATATATTGAGCATAACCGAAGAAGAGGACTGTCTTGTTAAGTAGGCTGTTCCACTGCTCAACTGCCCTTTTGAAGCAGTTTCAAAATGTGTTTCCTCCTTGTAGTGCAGTCATTCTCAACTTGTGGGTCCCCAGATGTTTTGGTCTTCAATTCCCAGAAATCCTAACAGCTGGTAAACTGGCTGGGATTTCTGGGAGTTGTAGGCCAAAATACCTGGGGACCCACAGGTTGAGAACCACTGTAATATACTGGCTAGCGGCATTATTTTTAGTGTAATTCTGTGAACAACATCCAGTGAGCCGATGGTGATGTGTTTTCATGGAAGCACTATTCCAAAGTCTACATCCTGTTTTGAATAGGAATGTAAAGACTTTGCATTTGTTACGATATGTGAGAAATTATTTAATGTGTGTCAACTGCAAAATAAGATGCATGAAGCTGATTGGTTAAGCCATGTCTGGAGAGCTGTTAAGCTTGGGAGTTTTGGTTACTGTTGCAATTTGGTTCAGGCTTGAGCTAAGCAGGTGCTGAGTGACAATTGGAAGAATGAAGCAGAGAGACACAAGAGTTTGAAGTGTGCTGTTGCTTCCTGAGCTGCAGGAAGGAATTTATCCACATGGAAAGACTATTTTAAATCTCTCATAAAAGCACATTATGTGAGTTGGTGCAACTGAGCACATTGTACATACAGTAGAGTCTCACTTATCCAAGCCTCACTTATCCAAGCCTCTGGATAATCCAAGCCATTTCTGTAGGCAATGTTTTCAATATATCATGATATTTTGGTGCTAAATTTGTAAATACAGTAATTACAACATAACATTACTGCGTATTAAACTACTTTTTCTGTCAAATTTGTTGTATAACATGAAGTTTTGGTGCTTAATTTGTAAAATCATAACCTAATTTGATGTTTAATAGGCTTTTCCTTAATCCCTCCTTATTATCCAAGATATTCGCTTATCCAAGCTTCTGCCGGCCCGTTTAGCTTGGATAAGTGAGACTCTACTGTATATTGTTCTGGGTTTAAGAAGAATAAACCATTTGTTCTTTATTGTTCACCAGCATGGCACATATCTTCTTTCTCTGGCAAAGCAGTGCCTGGATTACACATTTAGATTTTTCATTATGTCACAGAATTTAAAGACCATCTTTGTGTTGCTAATGATTTCCGAGAATATTTGGTGACTGTTTTCATTACTATGGGTATATCTGCAGTTTGGATTTAATGCAGCTTGACACCATTTTAACTGCTGTGGTTCAATGTTCTGGAAACATGCGAGATGTAGTTTTTAAGATCACCTCCGCCTTACAATTTCAACAGAAAGGAGGAAACAAAGGAGGAATGAACAAAATCTGGCAACCAGAATTAAAAAACTCTAAAATCAGGACAGTAAATCAACACTAAAAAAACCCAGGGGAATTCCAGAGCCGATTCAATCAGGGCCAGCTAACACCTCTCAACAGGGTTGGGGGGGGGGAGGGTTAGGGGTTCAACCCCACCTGAAATTATTCCGGTTTTAAAAAAATGTGGTTTACTCATGAATTTCAACTGATTAACCAAATCCCCATGAGTGTCCACTGAGGTTTATCTGTCATGGGTGTCCACTGAAGTTTATCGATGGAGCCTGATTTCGAAATCATTTTGCGTTATGGAACAACTCTTCATGATTAGTTAAAAAAAGGTTTCACCCTTCCCCCCGAATTTTTTTTTTCTGGCTGTGGTCCTACCTCCCAACAAAGGATTCCCCCAGGCAGGAAGCAGCCAGACCTTGAAGCTGAAAGGCTTCAGTGCTAATCAAGGTGGCCAATTGAAATATTCACACATGCCTCCAACAGACACGAGTTCTTTCTCTCACTCTGGGCATTCCACGGATGTGTAAACCCCACTTGGCTAGTTTCCAACAGACCTCACAATCTCTAAGGATGCCTGCCATAGATGCAGGCGAAACGTCAGGAGAGAATGCTTCTGGAACATGGCCAGAAAGCCCGGAAAACTCACAGCAACCCAGTGATTCCGGTCATGAAAGCATTAATTTTGCAGTGTATACGGGTGCTAAGTGTGTATGAGATGGATGAGAATGAATGGCAGCAAGCCAGGGAGGGAGGGAGGGAGGAGTGGGCGTGGTGGCCGGCAACGCAAGGCTGGGCTCGGCCTGTGGTTTGTCCTGCCGACAACCAATCCCCGCCCGAGTCTCTGCAAGGGCTTTGGGGCGCTCCCCCCTCCCCTCCCCTCCCCTCCCCTTTCCATTGTCCACGCGCCTCCCTCCCTCCCTCCCTCTCTCGAGGCGCCCTTCTCTCCCTCCTTGCCACGAGGGGGGAGGGGAGAACAGCAGGGCCCCATCTCCCTCATCATCATCACCCCCCCCCCCCCTCCGTTAGCTCTCATCGCCTTCCCTCAAAAGGCGGGAGGAGAGACCCTCCGTCCAGCTCCGACCGCCTCCTCCATCTCTTCCCAAGCAGCCATTGGGTGACGCCTTCGCCTCCCGCCTGTCACTCACCGCCGGGGTCGCAACGGGATTGCACGCCGGGAGTGTCACTTCTCCGCTTGGTACCGCCCCTCCTCGGCTGGGCAGAGCGCTTCGGCCCCGCCCCTTGGCTCTGCTGGCCCGCCAGCCCTGCGCCGGGATTGGGCTTCCCGGGTGTCATTTAGGAGCGAGTTGTGAGGGAACGATTGACTGGGACGTTTTCCCTCAGCGCGGAGGGGATGCTCTGAGGGAGGAAGAAGAAGGGGCGGCGGCGGGCCCTCCTCCTTGCTCTCCCGCGCCTCCTCAGGCTCCGCATCCGCGAGTGGGTGGGAGGGAAGAATCTCCTCCGTCGTGGTGGTGGTGGTGTTGCTGCCGCCCCGCTTTCCCCGCTTCGCCATGGCCACCACCGGCTCCACGCTTCTGCAGCCCCTCAGCAGCGCCGTCCTGCTCCCCATAGACCAGGTGAGGCCTGAGGGAGGGAAGGAAGCAAAGAGGGGAGGATGGGGATGGCTGCAGAGAGAGACACACAGACAGAGGGAAGGATGCTATTCCCTTCGCACCCCATCCCCCTCTCCCCTTTCTTCCCTCAGCATTTCCCTAACAGCCCCACCTTCACATGACACAAAGTCACCTACATCATCATCATCATCATCATCATTATTATTGTGTGTGTGGCTCTTTTGAAACACTGCCTTTCAGAGATGCTTCCTGCGATGGCCTATAAATCTGTTCACAGGGCTCCCTTTTTTCTGTCAAGAGATAAAAGATAATATTACAAGATAATAGTTTCAGTGGGAGCAAAAGAGAAGGATATTTGGATGGAAGGAAGATCTAATAATAATAATAATAATAATAATAATAATAATTTCAGTGGGCAAGAGAAGGCATTATTTGGATGGAAGGAAGATCTAATAATAATAATAATAATAATAATAATAATAATAGTTTCAGTGGGCAAGAGAGAAGTATTATTTGGATGGAAAGAAGATCTCGTCATCATCTTGCTGTGCAAAAGGGAAGATAAGGATATTTGGATGGAAGATATAATAACAAGAATAATCATAGTAATAATAATAATAATAGTTTGAGTGGGCAGAATAGAAGCCTGGAAAGGTATGTGTGAATTGAAAGAAGATAAAAGTGGGATAGAAATAAATAGCATCATCATCATCATGTTTTTGAGCAAAAGAGAAGGATATTTGGATGGAAGACCTTATTATTATTATTATTATTATTTAAGCGGAGGCTAAAGAGAAGGATATTTGGATGGAAGGAAGACCTAATAATAATAATAATAATAATAATAATAATAATTTCAGAAAAATAGAAAAATAATTTCAGAAGAAAAATAGTTTTAGTGGGCAAAAGGGAAGTCTGGAAGGTGTGTGTGGTTGGAAGGAAGATAAAAGTAGGATATAAATAAATATCATCTCATCATCATCTTTCTGGGCAAGAGAGAAGCATATTTGGATGGAAGGAAGATCTAATAATAAGAATAGTAATAGTAATAATAGTTTAAGTGGGCAGAAGAGAAACCTGGAAGGATGTCTGTGAATGGAAGGAAGATTAAGCAGAATATAAATAAATATCACCATAATCTCATCATCATCATCTTGCTGGACAAAAGAAAAGGATATTTGGATGGAATTAAGATCTAATAAGAAGGATGATGATTATAATAATAGTTTCAGTGGGCAGAAGAGAAGCCTGGAAGGGTGTGTTTGTGAATGGAAGAAAGATAAAAGTGGGATATAAATAAATACAATATTAATAATAGCCTGTGGACTGCATGGGGGCAAAAGAGAAGGATCTTTGGATGGATGGATGGAAGGAAGGAAAGCTATAATAATAATAGGCTGCACTGGGAGCAAAAGAAAAAGAGGTTGGCCAGAAAGAAGGGGAAATATAATAACAATAATAGTCTGTTGGCTGTGATGGGGAAAAATGAGAAGACTCTATGTATGAATGAAAGGAAGGAAAAATCTAATACTACTAATAATTGTTTCAGTGGGTTGTGTTGGGCCAAAAGAGAAGGATGTGTGGATGAAAGGTAGGAACATTATTATTATTATTATTAATAATAATAACAGTAACAGTAATAGCCTTGGGTTGAGCTAAGGCAAAAGAGAAGGATGTGTAGAGGAAAGAGAGCTATAATAGTAATAATAGTTTCAGTGGCATGTGCTGGGGCAAAGAAGAAGGATGTGTGGAAGAAAGGAAGGGATGATATAATAATACTACTAATAATATTATCTGTGGGTTGCGGTGGAGGCAAAAGAGACACTTGGAAGGAAGGCGAGGTTTCTGGATTTGCATATCCATCCTATTGTATCTTTGTCATTGGTATATATTGTGTGGTTATGTTCCACATATACACATCCTAAAGCATGGGCCATTCACCCTCCTCCTTTAAAACACACATACACACCCTAAAGGATGGACCATTCCCCCTACCAAAGACAGTGCAGTTAAAAAAAGAATAAATTTTCCGGAAAGTCTGTCCTTACTATAATGGTTTTGCTTTTTGACCATTTTTGGCTACGGGTGATGGAGGGAGAAAGGGTAAACAATTAAGTTGTATAACCTGCTCTTTCAAAACCATGACTGATGTATTATTGAGAAATAATATTTTCTGAAAGAAACATAGAGAAATGTCTAATTTGTGTACACACCCTTAAAAAAGAGACTTTAGAATAGTATACATGTACCAGGGAATCAGAAGCCCCTCTGAGTAGGTTTATAGGCTGAGTGGAATTTGTGGTGAAATTTTCTTTGATCTCCTTGAGATCAGTGTGATTGTTTATAATATCTTAGAATTTTATCTGTTTCAGCATGACCTTGATGGGGATATAACAGTAGTGCCTTTCTCTAGCTTGCCTTAAGCTAGGGATAGGGCTTGAACCATTTGTAATTCTCAGATGGGATATGTTGTACAAGTGGCAAGTATTTATTCTGCACATTTAAGTAAATACAGTATGGCCTCTCTAACCACGTAACCAACCTATTGCTTTCATTTATTCACTGTTTACTACTGCACTTAGTGCCTCCTATGCAAGCATCACCCTATTCTTGGTATCCCTATAGCTCACCCCATTGATAATAATAGGATTTGCTATTACAGTATCTTGCTTTCACATATCCACACAAAGTCTCTGAAGTTATCTCCTGAGGATATGGAGGTTGTACTGTAATGTATATTATGGTATTTACACAGTTGTCTCTTGTTGCATCTTGCTAGAAAATACTACATGATTGTAAAGTTCATAGATGTTGCAAGCTACCTGTAGAGCAGAAAAGTGTTTGTTTCCAGTGGGGAACTGAGGCATGCTCAGTATCTCAATTTAAAAGCTTTGGTTTTTAATTTCAGTTTGTGGGCTGCTAAGAATGCCTTCAATTATACTTATTGATTTTAGGGACTTTTTCAAGGTTATGTATTTTGTTACATAGTGACAAGATGATGAATGTGCAAAGAATCCTTTTAAAATCTTTTATGTACTCTGCAGTTTTGAAAATATTGTTTGAAAATATTATTTCAAGCAGGCTGGATGGACCTACTATTGCTCAAGAGAACAAACTGGAAACTTAGCCCCATGCTGTGACTAAGCTAATAACAAGTTGTACCAGCACAAACAAAAGATATTACTGTACACAAACCATCACTAGTTCTTAGTGTAAAGCAGAGTAACAGGTAATAGCTTAGGGATGCCAGACAGTGCTGTGTAGCATCTTCAAAATAATTGAATAAGTTAAATAATTTCTGAACTTAGTGTCAAGGTAGGTCAGTGGGTCTGCAGGAAAAATGGACTAAAAGGAACATAATTGGTCTGTATTCATTTACAACACTTCATTGTGTGATATTTTGCCAGGCATGGGTTCTGTGTACTCAAATATAGTGCTATTTTGTTCTGTATGTAAAGCTAACTGAAGACATTCTGTTTCAGAGGAAAATAAAAAATGGATTCTTTTGTATGTACAAAAGTCTGTTGGAATGGCAGAATCTCTCTTGAAAAGTGACAATAGAACAGTGACAATATACAAGCCAGCAGATTAGCTTCAGGACAAAGCTCAAACTGTATGGCTCATAAGTTTCCTCCAATAGCTTCCTTGCCATTTCCAGCACTGGGTGACAACCTCATCCTGCCCATTCTGTACATAACTAGAAGTTTGCCGTCCAGGGGGATAAACTAGTCAAAATTATAGACTTCTAAATCCTATTGATTTCTGTGGAAAATAATCTTCTGAAGAACATAACTTTTCTTGAAGCACTGTTCTGCTTAAATCAGTGAGGCCTAATGCTCTTAATTTTGCCTAGCTATTTTAATGTGTATTGGGATATCTATACTGTAACTTGAAGTCTTTGTCTTATAAGGATTGTAGGTGGTGCCACTTAGACTACTCAAATTATTTAGATCATAAGTAAATGTGGACAACAGCTAATAAATTTCCCACTGTTTCACATGTTGATTATTCCTTATCCGAAATGCTTTGAACTAGAATTGTTTCAGATTTTGAGATAAATGTATTTGCATAGTCATGCATCAGATTATCATGAAAGTAGGACTTAAATCTAAACGTGAAATTTGTTTTATATACAGGCATTCCCCGAGTTACAAACATCCGACTTACAAATGACTCATAGTTAAGAATGTGAGTGAGACAACAGGAAATTAGAGGAATCTATCCCCTGAAAGAGTGATCATGGGGAAAAGGTGTCTCCACTGAAGCTTTATCTACAATCCGTGTTTCCACAACAAGCCAAATTATTCATAATCCTGTTCTCACAGGGACTGAAAGTGAGGTGAAATCTTCTGAATGGGCACAGGTAGCAAAACAAACACCATAGGGATGTTAACCCTTCCTTATCCTATCCAAAGCTAAATAAGATATATTTTTGGCTGGAGTTACACTTAAATGTACCTGTTCTAACTTACATACAAAATCAACTTAAGAATAAACCTACAGAAGCTATCTTGTTCGTAACTTGGGGACAGCCTCTATATCCTATACTCATAGCCTAAAGATAACTGTGTGCACAATATTTTTAATAGTTTTGTACATGAACATTTCTGTACATTGATCTATCAGAATGCAAAGGTGCCACTGTCTCAGCAACCCATGTAGAAGATTTTGGATTTTGATATTGTGGAAAATTCCATAGCTATTTCATGAAAATGTTACTGGTTTTGAGAAGAATATGGTAGATATTAAAATCTCAAAATTAAATGGTTTTATGCTATTTCAGAGTACATGTGAAATACAGTATTTACAGAAGAAAGATAAACAAATCCTGAACTGGATGCTGCAAATTAATCTGTGAAAAAAACCTGAACCTGGGCACTGTTTCATTATCTTGGCGGAAGTTAATAGGGGGTCCAGACAGAAAAAAAGAGTCCATTTTAGGGGAGAAGGGGGATTGAAGTAGTTAAACCATTAACCCCTGTTCTTGTTAGTTCCCCCACCCATGTCGCCATTGTCGAAACAAATCTTGTTTATGACATAGGAAGTGTGTGTGTGTGTGTGTGGGGGGAGATAACCAGCAAAAATGGGGGTAATGATTTTTCTCCTTCCAGTTCCCCCTCCCTATAAAATGGACTATTCTTCTCTGTCTAGGCCCCCTTTTGGAGTCCACTCGGATAATGAAACAATACCAAATGTGTTATTAACATTTTGGTTTCTTTATATGAAATAGTAAGATGGCATGCTTTAGTACTTACATTTCTGGGTTGGTCACTGCTCCCTTGTGCTGTAGTGGCTTCACATTTTTCCACATGGATCTCTTATTGTTTGTTTTTTTGTTTGTTCTTTGTTTTGTTTCTGGGCCCTTTTGCTTTATTTCCTGATTTCCTTCTGGGGGTAGTTTTGCCATAGATACCTCCAGTAAAGGAATCAGATCCTGACTGATCTTGGAAACTAAACAAGATCACCCTGGATTGTCAATGAATGCTAGGTATTATAGATTATATTTCAGAGGAAGGAAGTTTTACTTAAATAAGAAACCCCAATGAAAACCATGGGATCACCTTAAAGATGACTTGAGGGCACATACACACAGACACTTAATATTCAGCTAGGGGAATAAGCAATATCATTGCTCTCCTAAAAGAAAAGATATTTCCAATGTTCTATGTGCAGCTGATTTATTTGTAGCAAAAATTATGTTTGAGCTATGATTTGAAGAGCAGGTTTTGATTTTGTTTGCCTTCAAAAATTCATAGAAGATCAACATGTAGCAAATTAAAAAACTTGAAGTAATGTACAAGTAATTAAGAACCATAATTCACAGCTCTATGGTGGGAGAAAATAAACAACGGGTTTGTATGTTATAGTTAGCCAGAAATGTTCATTGATAATGTAACACCCATTTTTTTTGATAGCAAACAAGAGATTAAGCTTTCTGTCTGTGATATATAGTGAAATATCTTTTCTTTTTCTAATACTTTTCAGATAAGTCAGACTCATTCCTGATTTCTCTTTTTTCCAAATTTTTCAATTTAATACTAACTTTAGTTCACTGCGACATCCAAAATGGAAAACCACGCCTGTGGCTTTTCCTTTAAAAAGGAGTCTGAAATCATTTTGTTTTCTTTTTCTGCTGGAGAGGACAAATGCTAATCTCATTTTTCCAGTTTGGTGGTGCCATGGCAAAATTTGCTTAGCATTAACTACTACATGAAACTGTGACTGCAGGAGAAATGGAAGAAGGCAGCATACCTTTTCTGGGTTGTGTTACAATTTCTGAAAGTGAAATCCAGCATGAAACTGTGGAGGGAGCACATGGTCTGTGACTCATTTCTGAGTCAAGTCGTGTTTTGTGCAAAGTATTGAAACTAAACCTCTGTCTATATGTGGTCTGACTGAGATTGTAGCTTAGGTGAAATGTCGTACTAATAGTAAAGGTAAAGGTTTCCCCTGACGTTAAGTCCAGTCGTGTCCGACTCTGGGGGTTGATGCTCATCTCCATTTCTAAGCCGAAGAGCCGGCGTTGTCCGTAGACACCTCCAAGGTCATGTGGCCGGCATGACTGCATGGAACGCCGTTACCTTCCCGCTGGAACGGTACCTATTGATCTACTCACATTTGCATATTTTCGAACTGCTAGGTTGGCAGAAGCTGGAGCTAACAGTGGGCGCTCACTCTGCTCCCAGGATTTGAACCTGGGACCTTTCAGTCTGCAAGTTCAGCAGCTCAGTGCTTTAACGCATTGTGCCACTGGAGGCTAATAACTAACTAACTAACTAATAGTTATCTCTAAGAAAATAGTGCATATGCCATTGTGAGCATATACCCTTCTTTTCCCATATGGGTGTGGGTCAAGATGTAAAACGTCCTGGTTTTCATTTCTCTAGATGGAGAATGTTCAAAAGACATTGAGATCACTAACAAGCATTTAGCATTTATTTTGAAAATAGTTATGATGGTTAATTTAACTAGTTTCTTGAAGGTTTGTATTGAGTTATGGTCTCCAAAGTGTACTTTTGGGTCCTCAACAGATGTTAGTGTTTACAGTGCTGGAATAGGTGGAAATTGGAAAGCGGCAGAAATATTAGTAAGGCTATATAATTGATTAGGTTGTATTCTGCTGCTTCTTGAACTGGATTACAGGCAGTCACCAAGTTAGGAACAAGATAGGTTCTATAGATTTGTTCTTAAGTTGATTTTGTTTGTAAGTCAGGACAGGTACTTTTTAAAGTGTAACTCCATCTATATATATAATGTGACGTTTTACTATGGAGTAAACCACAAAACCACTGAACCCAATCACACCAAGTCTGTGTCTTTCAAACAAAAAAACCTAGAAAAATAAAGTCCAAATTAGAGTAAAAGGAAGAACTGTTTTTTCCCCTTGCTGCCAGTTAGAAGGGTAGGCTCCGCCCACTTCATCTCCTAGCAAATATTATATATAATAATTACTGTGGTATAATAATACAGAACAATATAATCTCTAAAATCAGAACAGCAAATAAAGAGCAACACTCTGAAAACAGGGAAATTCCAGACAGGAAACAATCAGGGCCAGCTAATACCTCCCAACAAAGAATTCCCCCAGGCAGGAAATGGCCAGGCTTTAAATGCTAATCACGGTGACTAATTTCAGCATTCATACTTGCCGCACTGAGACTATTCATTGCTATTCAACCTGGCCAACCAAGAATTCCACAAGGTAGAAAGTGGCCGGGCTTGCAAGCAGCAAGGTTATTCAGTGCTGTTCAACCTGGCCAACCAAGATTTCCCCTAGATAGAAAACCCCCAGGCTTCGAAGCCATGAGGCTACTCCGTCCCATTCAACCTGGCCAATGAAGGATGCCCCTATGTAGAAAACGGCCAGGCTTTGAAGCAGCGAGGCTATTCAGTGCAATTCTAGCAGCCCAAAAAATTATTTCCCTAGAACACAAGTACCCAGCCTACCAAGCAGCAAGCCTATTCCATTGTATCCCAACTCACCAAACAAGGATTTGCATAAGAAGAAAACCGCCAGGCTTTGAGGCTGCAAGGCTATTCATTGCTATTCCACCTGGCCAACAAATTATTCCCATAAGCCACAGCAATGCGTGGCCAGGCACAGCTAGTATATACAGTCGAGTCTCACTTATCCAAGATTAACGGGCCGGCAGAACATTGGATAAGCGAAAATCTTGGATAATAAGGCGGGATTAAGAAAAAAAGCCTATCTATATATTTATAAAGCTTATGGACTTTTTATCTAAAAGTAGACAACAAAACTACACAACCCAGAACCACGAAACTTGGCAACACAACCCACCATCCTTACTGCTAGGTTCTGATAATAAAACCAAAAATCAAGGACGGAACCATGGCCCGAAAAACCCAAAAAACAAGAAAAGTCCATCTGTACATGCGCGAAGCAGGACGCAGCGTGCAAGCCACACACTCCCCCACCCCCTGTAACATACTCCCGCGTTCTGTTTCTGTGCTGCTGCCATCTTCTCCACCATTCTCCATCCACATCGCCTGAGGACACAGAGAGGACGGCGAAAGTGGCGGTTTACTCTCTCGGAGACCAAGGTGGCCTAACAAACTGCGGGCCTCATGGCCCTGTGCGGGGGGGGGGGGGGGGGAGGAGAGCGAAGTTGGAAGACTCCGAAGCCGCAAGTAGGCCTTGACTAGGCCTCAAAACAATTCTGCTTCCGAGGATGCGACTAGGCCTCGACTAGGCCTCCAAACAATTTTGCCTCGACGCTGCCTCCAAACAATTCTGAGGCGATGAGGGGAAATTGGAAGGTCTCTTTGGGAGTGATAAAATAATAGGGGTGTCCCTGAACAGAGTGGAAATGGGGGCCAATGGACAGGGAAAGGGAAATGGGGGGACTTTGGGGTGAGGAGACAACAACAACAACGACAATAATAAATAATAATATGGGTCCAAAGGAGAGGGGAAGGGGAATGGGGGAGGTCTTTGGGGTGAGGAGACAATAGTAGTAGTAGTAGTAGTAGTAGTAATAATAATAATAATAATAATAATAATAATAATAATAATATGGAGCCAGTGGAGAAGGGAATGGGGGATCTTTGGGGTGAACAGAAAATAATACTAATACTACTACTACTAATAATAATAATATGGAGCCAATGGAGAGGGGAATGGGGGGTCCTTGGGGGGACCAGAAAATAATAATAATAATAATAATAATAATAATAATAATAATAATAATAATAATAATATGGAGCCAGTGGAGAGGGGAATGGGGGGGTCCTTGGGGTGACCAGAAAATAATAATAATAATAATAACAACAACAATAACAATAATAAAACACTTAAGAACGGAGGGTCCTCACAGCAAAGGGTAATGGGGGTGCTCTCAAACCAAGGAAATAATATATTGGGGGGATGCCTAAACTCCCTTCAACAGTTCAATAAAATGCCCATTGAACTGGATTATACGGCAGTCTGGACTCAGATAATCCAGCTCAAAGCAGATAATGTGATTTACCTACCTCGATATTCTAGGGTCCCTTCCACACAACTGAATGCCATTGCCCATTTCCTGCTTTGAACTGGGTTCACTCTGAACAACACTCTAACAACAGGGGAATTCCAGACATGAAAAAATCAGGGCCAGCTAACACCTTCCCAACAAAACATTCTCCCAGGGAGGAAGCAGCCAGGGTTTGAAGCTGAAAGCCCATTACATCCAAAACATTCTGCAAAACTGCGGCCTATAGACTTGCCTCCAACAGACAAAACAACTAACAGCCAGAAATATTGTATATTCACATACTTTAGAAACTAACATATACTAATTACCACCAGTTCTTCAGTACTTTATTTCCAACACCACCACAATTTGCCACAGCATCGCGTGGCCGGGCACAGCTAATTAAACATAAAATTACATTATGATTTTACAAATTAAGCACCAAAACATCATGTTTTACAAGAAATTGACAGGAAAAGCAGTTCAATACACAGTAATGTTATGTAGTAATTACTGTATTTATGAATTTAGCACCAAAGCATTGCAACATTTACTACAAAAACAATGACTACTGAAAGGCAGACTGCCTTGGATAATACAGAACCTTGGATAAGTGAAGCTTGGATAAGTGAGACTCTACTGTGTATACACACACACACACACACACACACACACACGCTTTGGATAGCACAGGGAAGGGTTAACACCCCAGTAGTTTTTTGGTTTGCTGTCTGTGCCCTGATCAGAAAATTTCACTTCACTTTCTGTCTCTGAATTTTTCTTTTGAGGAGTAGATTTTTCTCACTTCCTGTTGCCCCACCCCTGTTCTTAACTATAGGTCTTTTTAAAGTTGTATGTTTGTTACTCGTGGACTGCCCGAACTGAATTGGGGTCATTCATTATACTGTTCTTGCTTAAATAAATATCTCTCTCCGAAAGATGGCAAAATAGTGCCCTTGTTCACTGAGATACTTTGCAGAAGAATATAAAGATAATAAAGTACTTCATAATCTAAGAGTGTTATCAGAATTACTGATAATACAGTTAACCAATAGGAAAAGCACTGAAAGTTATCAGCACATTATTAGAAAGACAGTGTGAAGCTGGTTATAAAAATACCTATGCTTTATTTACTTTGTTTGGATTTAGTTTGCTGAATTATTTCCCCCTTAATTTTTATTGGTCAGTGTGAAAACAGGTCACATTATGGAGCTGTTCTAGCAGATCATGTTTCAAATACCTTACTGGACTTATTTAACATATTAAGAAACAGAGAAACTTTCCATCTAGTCTTCAGGCACTGCCATTTTCATTTATTGTAATGTCTTTTTCCAGGTTAGATCACCCCAACTTGCTCCAGGGGTCTGTAGGCCCCTTGTTTTGCCCTTGTTCGGTTTGACCCTAGTGACTGTGGAATACAGAAATCTCTGCTTAGCATTGCTGCTTTTCTGTTGCCATAGAAATGGGCAGCTGTGATGGACAAAGTTGTACAGCTTCTAGGCTGGTGGAGGGGAAAAGCTACTCCAGTAGATACAAAAGAGCAGGACAAAGTAGAGAACAAATTAAATTTTCTACTCTATCTTCTGGACAAATTGTTCTGGACAATGTGTGAGGCAAAAGTTCTATGTCAGGAGTTTCAGCAGTTGAGGAATTTGAGCATTTAAAAATCAGTTGTTGTGGTGTTGAATGTGCCACACTTTGCAAGTACAGTAGAGTCTCACTTATCCAACATTCGCTTATCCAACGTTCTGGATTATCCAACACATTTTTGTAGTCAATGTTTTCAATATATCATGATATTTTGGTGCTGAATTCATAAATACAGTAATTACTACATAGCATTACTGCGTATTGAACTACTTTTTCTGCCAAATTTGTTGTCTAACATGATGTTTTGGTGCTTAATTTGTAAAATCATAACCTAATTTGATGTTTAATAGGCATTTCCTTAATGCCTCCTTATTATCCAACATATTCGCTTATCCAACATTCTGCCGGCCCGTTTATGTTGGATAAACGAGACTCTACTGTAATCAATCGATTATATAGAAATGGAAAGCAGTTACTCCTTTTTAAAATAATAGATGTGGTTCCCTACTCTCTCCCAGAACAAGTTTCACGGTGTAACCTATGTAAGAATGCAAGAACTCAACTTCTGTGCAAAGTGAATGTTCTTATTGATTGCATTGAGCCCATCTGTACCATTCTGATGATTTCATGTGTGCAAGTGAAAAATTTCAGAATGCAGTGGTTGTAACCAAATATTAAATTATATTACAGCTTAGTTAGAGCATTACTATTAGCAAATATAAAGTGAAAATAGGGAACTATTGTTCAAAAAATAAGTTCTAGCTGTGAGGCCTTTGCTATACCGGGGTTTGGTTCTGAGACCCCGCATGAATACCAAAATCTTTTGGAAGCCGCCCTGACTCCCCTTGGGGAGAGAGGACAGGTTAAAAATAAAGTACAGTAGAGTCTCGCTTATCCAACGCAAATGGGCCGGCAGAACGTTGGATAAGCGAATATGTTGGATAATAAGGAGAGACTAAGGAAAAGCCTATTAAACATCAAATTAGGTTATGATTTTACAAATTAAGCACCAAAACATCATGTTATACAACAAATTTGACAGAAAAAGTAGTTCAATACACAGTAATGCTGTGTAGTAATTACTGTATTTACGAATTTAGCACCAAAATATCACGATGTATTGAAAACATTGACTACAAAAATGCGTTGGATAATCCAGAACGTTGGATAAGCGAGACTCTACTGTAGTTATTATTAAATCTGTGGAGGCTCAATTCCCGTTACATACAATTGTATAATAAAATATATAGTGATTTACCTTAGGGTTTCCATAAGTCAGAAATGACCAGAAGGCCAGAAAAAGAATTTATATTTACAACATATATTCTTAATCTACTCATACAATAGCCCCCACTTTCTGTGGTCACCGTGGTCTAGTGGTTTGAATGCTGGGCTAGTACTGCAGCAGTCCAGGTTTTGAATCCCTGTTCAGCCCTGAAAACCCACTAAGTGAACTTGGGAAAGTCATGTTCTCACCCTTAGAGGAAGACAATGACAAACCTATCAGAATAAACCTTGCCAAGAAAACTTCGTGATTGATTTGGTGAATGCAGCACTCAATAGCTCAACAACACCCATTTCTGTCTTAAATTATACTTTTAGAATCCCAGATCTGGAATAATAGTATGCCTATCACCCCATGTATGTTCCTTGATTTGGTCTTTTTCATCTGGGCTTCATTTGTGCAGCTTGGGATTTTAGTTAAATATCTTTCAAGGCTAGAATTTCCACTCTCCCTGTTTTACAGCATTGATACTTCAGGGTCAGTTGGTGCTATCTTTGTTGACATTGTGGTAGCAATCTCAATTACTTTCCTAAAGAACAATGCAGTAACCTTTTTTCTGTAGTTTTTTTAGTGTCTGGTACCGATTTCATAGCAAATATGTCTGTAATGAGAAAAGTGTGCATGCATGTATGTGCCATTGTTCCATGTCCTATTGTTCCAGAACTGTAAAACCTAGATATTTAAAATTTGACATTCAGAACATTGAGACTTCTGGGGTGTGTATAACAAAGTTTATGTGTGTGAGTGAGTGAGTGAGAGATTTAAAAATATATTCATTAGTTGTTTTCGGTGTAAGTGTGCTTGTAGCCTGCAATTACTTTGTGACATATTATAAGAGGGCTTGTCTGAAGTAAGGGTGCCCCAACCAAGAGTCATGAAGCTTTGTTCAAAACCTTACTGTTGGATGGGGCTCTGAAAGATTGGGTGGGTCTTCTGGACTTGCCACCTTCTGCAACAACATAGTCCTATCATTGTGTTCCTAAGCTGCTAAAAAGACCTGCCTCTTCCTGCCACCAAGGATGCACATGTGTGTTTGTGTACAGAGAGATTGGGGGAGAGAGTGAGTATGAATGAATGTGATTTCCTGCCACCTTTAACATAGGGAAAGATTGGGAGAGGCTGAATGAACAAACGTAAATGAGTAAATGTCTTCTGATTTCCTGGCTGCAGTCTGCATCTGTAGTGATCTTCGCGCCTAGAAATAGAAAGTCTGCCACTTCCTCCACATTTTCTCCCTCTATTTGCCAGTTATCAATAGGTGTAGTTGCCATGATCTTGGTTTTCTTGACATTTAATTGCAACCCAGCTTTTGCACTTTCTTCTTTCACCTTGGTGATAAGGCTCCTCAGCTCCTCCTTGCTTTCGGTCATCAGAGTGGTATCGTCTGCATACCTAAGGTTGTTAATGTTTCTTCCAGCAATTTTAACTCCGGCCTTGGATTCCTCAAGCCCCACACGTCGCATGATGTGTTCTGTGTACAAGTTGAATAGGAAGGGTGAAAGTATGCAGCCCTGCCGTACTCCTTTCCCAATCTTGAACCAGTCTGTTGTTCCATGATCTGTTCTCACTGTGGCTACTTAGTCTTTATACAGATTTCTCAGGAGACAGACAAGGTGACTTGGTATCCCCATACCACCAAGAACATGCCATAGTTTATTATGATCCACACAGTCGAAGGCTTTAGAATAGTCAATAAAGCAGAAGTAGATGTTTTTCTGAAACTCCCTGGCTTTCTCCATTATCCAGCGGATATTGGCAATTTGGTCTCTGGTTCCTCTGCCTTTTCTAAACCCAGCTTGGACATCTGGCAACTCTCGCTCCATGTATTCTGCCTTGCAGGATCTTGAGCATTACCTTACTGGCATGGGAAATAAGTGCCACTGTACGGAAGTTTGAGCATTCTTTAACGTTTCCCTTTTTTGGTATGGGGATATAAATTGATTTTTTCCAATCTGATGGCCAATCTTGTGTTTTCCATATTTGCTGGCATATGGCATGCATCACCTTGACAGCATCACCTTCCAAGATTTTAAACAGCTCAGCTGGGATCCCGTCGTCTCCTGCTGCCTTGTTGTAAGCAATGCTTCTTAAGGCCCATTCAACCTCACTCCTCAGGATGTCTGGTTCGAATTCACTCACCACACCGTCAAAGCTATCCTCTATATTATTATCCTTCCTATACAGATCTTCTGTATATTCTCGCCACCTTTTCTTGATCTCTTCAGCTTCTGTTAGGTCCCTGGCATCTTTGATCATGCCCATTTTTGCCTGAAATTAGCCTCCGATGTTTCTGATTTTCTGGAAGAGGTCTCTTGTCCTTCCTATCCTATTGTCTTCTTCCACTTCCATGCATTGCTTGTTTAAAAATAGTTCTTTGTCTCTTCTGGCTAACCTCTGGAATTACTTGGGCATATCTCCCCCTATCGCTGTTTCCTTTCGCCCTCCTTCTTTCTTGGGCTACTTCCAGTGTCTCAACAGACAACCATCTTGCCTTCTTGGTTTTCTTTTTCTTTGGGACGTACTTTGTTGCTGCCTCCTGAACAATGTTGTGGACTTCTGTCCATAGTTCTTCTGGGACTCTATTTATTAAATCTAGTCCCTGAAATCTATTCTTCACCTCCACTGCATATTCACTGTGAATATTTGTGAGATCATATCGAATTGTTCTGTGTATTTTCCCCATTCTCTTTAGTCTTATTCTAAATTTGGTAATAAGAAGTTCATGATCTGAACTACAGTCAGCTCCAGGTCTTGTTTTCACCGACTGGATGGATGTTCGCCACCTTTGGCTGCAAAGGATGTAGTCAATCTGATTTCAGTGTTGACCATCTGGTGAAGTCCATGTATAAAGCCATCTTTTAAGTTGTTGGAAGAATGTGTTTGTTATGCACATTGAGTTTTCCTGGCAAAATTCTATCAGCCTACGTCCTGCTTCATTTTGTTGTCCTAGACCATGCTTGCCTGTGATCCCGGTTATCATTTGACTGTCCACTTTAGCATTCCAATCTCCTGTAATGAGAATAATGTCTCTTTTTGGTGTGTTATCCAGTAGGTGCTGCAGATCCTCAAAGTACTGATCTAATTCTGCTTCTTCAGCAGCTGTGGTTGGGGCGTATGTTTGGATCACTGTGATGTTAAATGGCTTGCCTTTAACTCGAATTGAGATTATTCTGTCATTTTTAGGGTTGTATCCAATCACTGCTTTCGCAACTTTATTATTAACTATGAAGGCTACTCCATTTTTTCGGTGTTCCCCTTGTCTGCAGTAGTAGATCTGGTGGCCATCTTTTGTGAAGTGGCCCATTCCAGTCCATTTCAGTTCACTGACTCCCAGAATGGCTATTTGGACTAGTCCTCTGCTCCTCCCCAGTAGCATTTTGACGATCTTCCGACCTGGGAGTCCTATCTTCCGATGGTATACCGACATTTCTCTGGTTGTACTGATCCATGTAGCTTTCATGGCAAGAATACTGGGGTGGGTTGCCATTACCTTCACCAGGGATCGTACTTGGTCTGACCTCTCTGCCATGACCTTCCCGTCTTGGGTGGCCCTGCACGGTATAGCTCATGGCTTCATCGAGGCACTCAAGCCCCAGCACCACGTCAAGGTCAACCTTGACAAAATAGTGAAGAGCAGAGACATCACACTGGCAATGAAGGTCCGCATAGTCAAAGCAATGGTATTCCTCATAGTAACCTATGGATGCGAGAGCTGGACCATAAGGAAGGCTGAGCGAAGGAAGATAAACGCTTTTGAACTCTGATGCTGGAGGAAAATCCTGAGAGTGCCTTGGACCGCAAGAAGATCCAACCAGTCCATCCTCCTGGAAATAATGCCTGTCTGCTCACTGGAGGGAAGGATATTAGAGGCAAAGCTGAAGTATTTTGGCCACATCATGAGGAGACAGAAAAGCTTGGAAAAGATCACGATGCTGAGGTAAATGGAAGGTAAAAGGAAGAGAGGCCGACCAAGGGCAAGATGGATGGACGGTATCCTTGAAGTGACTGGGTTGACCTTGAAGGAACTGGGGGCGGTGACCGCTGACAGGGAGCTCTGGCGTGGACTGGTCCATGAGGTCACGAAGAGTCGGAGACGTCTAAACGACTGAGCAGCAGCAGCAGCAGAATCAACAAAAGGGAGGGAAGGGAGATAAAGAGCCTAAACCAGCAGGAAGAAGAAAGCTGATACGTTATTGCTCAGTTGCCTGAATTTTACTCCGCATTCTAGAAAAGCCTAAACGTTTCTCAATGGAAGGGGCTAATCAGTACCTCCTGTTTTCTTTTCCTTAGATGGGTGACTGCTTTGGTGTTCTGTAACTGTATTTTGGCTGTAGTAGGAGTGGAAATAGGGAGTTCAAAGAGTGTGTGTGAGAGAAAGGAAGGGTGGAGATAAGCACCCTTGGGATAAGCACCCTTCAGGAAAAAAGTTGGAATATAAATTGAATGAATAATTGAATGAATGAACGTGTGTTTCTGGCCACAATTGATTGTATATCCAGTCAGTGATATTTATAAAAACATTGACTTGTTAAAAGAAAATGGACCATGTCAGAGTGATAATTCTTCTGCACATATTGATAACCATTTTGTCCCATGTCCATTTTTGAAAGCAAAATGTTTATTCAAAGGATGAGACTTGCTTCTTAAAGTGGTGGCTGTCTCCCACATAGAACAGAAAGCATGTTGATGAGATCCTTTTTATTTCTGAGGTTATGGATTAATCCAGGCTATTCTAGTCCCTTTCAAGGTGTACTGCTATGAAAACCACATGCTTGTTGTCAGTAAATAAGCAACCTAGAGAAAATACTGTATTATAACAGTTTTAGTCAGGAAGTTTTTGAATTTTTACTTTTCTCTTGCTGTATGTCTCTGTAAAGGCTTTGTTAAATCTCCTTCTAGGCTGATTTTACAAGGAATTATAGACAAAAAATCCTTTAATAATTTAAATTTCTTAAAAGGCCTTTTAATACCAAAAGGTCTTTACAATACCAATAGAAAGTGTAGGTACCTTTTCTGGACTAGGATAGTCAGAGTCAGAACATAAATAGAATATGAACTTTGTGTGCATAGCATTGGAACTTGAAATATTCAATCTTTTCCTTTCTTGTAGTAAAAAAGAGCTTCTTTTGAAAAGACCTTAATATAGTTCCAGTTTTTTAATGATCCTGTACAGTGTTAGGTAGATAGGAAAGAGTATGTGACTTGGTGTCTGTCAAAGGATATACTGTGGAGTGATTGCAGCCAATGCCTCCTCTTTTACCTATTTTGCAGCTCTTTATTCCAAAGCTATTTCTTTCTAGATCCCTTGATGCTACCTGCTACTGTTTTGTTTTCGTATCTGGCAGCACTTTTAGGTATTCTTGGACTGATCAAGCACTACAGATTATCCAGGTGTCATAAACAGGTCACCATACCTCTCTAATGAGGCCTTGCCATAGTTTTTATTGCATTATATTGGTTTTTATATTTGTATACCTTGTTTTACAATTGTATTGTACTAGTGTTACATCTGTATTACTTTTTATTTTTTATGTTCCTTTGCAGAAATAGATTGCAGACCTTGCTTGGTTTTCTTGTTCTATTTTGTAAAATGTCACATGTAGTTAAATGGAACACTCTAAATAGGTGGTAGTAGTAGTAGTAGTAGTAGTAGTAGTAGTTGTGTATGTGATTATGTTTATTATCATTGAAGACATGTCTCCATGTTGTACCAGTAGAATTGTTGTTAGGGATGTATATAGTATCTATGGTCACTGCATTGCTGTGAGTTGCACCAGTAGAGTTCATTATTGAATTCTTGGATTTTAAATTTAATATGCATTTTATGAGATGATAGTAAAGTCTCCCTTTATTAAAATATTTTCAAGTAACCGCACTCAGCATTGTTTTCTCCTAAATGTTTCTATATCAGTAGAGGCAGATGTGGTTTATCGACAGAGCAGGGATCCTTCTCTCTTTGGAGTTTAGGCATCTCACCTACTGAGGGCTGTTAAATGGCATTCTGTAGGGTGCCATTCTATCCCCAATTGTCAAGGACAGAACGCCACAAGATAAGATATAACAAAGTTTATTGGAGTTACAGAACCAAAAATGCCCGTAAAAGACAAGGGCTAGGCAAACACTGGCCTTAAAAGTAAAAAGACACAGGAAAAACGCTCAAAAGATAAACCGGATTAAACCGGAGTTTAATCCGGGTTAAACCAAAATAGCTTACTTCAGCCTGGGACTTAAACAAACAAAAGCTGGTGAACAAAAGATTCAAAGGAATGCAAAAAACTGGCAGCAGATGCTTCTCTGCTGCCAAAAGCTATGTTTGAGTAACTAAGAGGTTACTCCTCCACACAGCAAGCAATTTCCCGATACAAACACAGCATTCAAGGGCAGAAGCGGTCAGCGAAGTTCCAATCCGGTCCGAAGGTCGTAAGGCAGGTACAGACGTTTGTAGTTCACCAGGTCCAACGATAATCACAGGAAGGAGAGTCCGAGGCCGTAGTCAGTCAGTCCGTAAGTCCAGAGTAAACAGATGGCGTCCGTCAAGAAGACGACGGAGGTCCAAGCTAATAAGATTAAGCACAGGTTGCACAACAAAAGCCCACACAGTTCCTCCCGCCGTCCATGCCCAGTGTCCTTGGTAACTTACGTAGTCAGCAAACGAATCACACCCGTCTTCAGGAATTTCCCACACAGAGCCCAAGCGTTCGTCCAGATTACCTTGCCCAACGCAATTAGCCATTGCTTCCAAACCCCATTTTATGCCAGTTTACAACTCCTCATCACTATCAGCTGTTACCCTAATTCCAGGCGTTTCCTCATCACTTTCCTCATCAGAACTGAAACACCTTTGACTACGCCCCACAGCATCCCCAGCTGTGGATCCCGTCCCATCCCTCCAGCTTGTCCACGGGTCTAATCCTGAAGGTCCCCAATCGCCTTCCATACTATCATTGCCAGTGGCACCCAAATCCTCCCTCACACGAGTCCATTCCATGTCATCCTCCTCTGAGCTAACCATCTCTTCCTCCATTCTCTCAGTAAAACCCTCAAAGGAATCCTCGTCAGATGGTTCTGCAAAGATATCCCGCAGCCGCTTCCTTTCTCGCTCCTCGAGAGTATCTGACTCCCGAGGAGTCATACGACCACGTCTCCCAGTAGCGGAGCCATAAGGCTCAACCATAACACCAATGCTTTTTTTAAATGTTTATATGAAATTGCTGGGAGACATTATCTGGAAGTATGGGGCAGGGTGCTATTAGTATGCTGATGACACTCAAATATATTTCTCCATGCCTTCAAAAACAGCCTTGTCCAAGGATAGCATCCATCCTCTGAATGAATACTTGGAGGAGGTAATGGGCTAAATGAGGAAAACCAAATTGAAACTAAAATCAGACAAGAAAGAGATGTTTGCCATCAAGGCTCCTAACCTAGGGATGGAGGTGTATCAATCAGTTCTGGATGGGGTTACACTCCCCCTGAAAGACTGTGTTTGCAGCTTGGGAGTACTCCTGGATCCGTCTCTCTAAATGTCAGCCTAGGTAGATGTGACAGTCAGGAGTACTTACTACTAGCATTGACTGATATGCCAACTGTGCCCCTTCCTAGATTCGGAGGACCTAAAGTTGGTAGTGCACATGTTGACAACCTCGAAGTTGGACTTCTGAAACATGTTTTACATTGGGCTAACTCTGTACCAAGTTTGGAAACTTCCAAGTAATTCAAAACACAGCAGCCAGGTTAGTTACAGGAACATCCAGTAGTCAGCATATTACACCTATAATACAGTTACTTCATTGGTTGCCAATTTGTATCTGGACAAAGTATGAAGGTTTTGACCTTTAAAACTCTCTATCAGTGATTCTCAACCTGTGGGTGTTTTGGCCTACAACTCCCAGAAATCCCATCAAGTTTACCAGCTGTTAGAATTTCTGGGAGTTGAAGGCCAAAACACCCACAGGTTGAGAACCACTGATATAGAGAACCACTTCTCTACATGGTTTGGGTTCAAGTTACCTACAGGATTGCCTTCTCTTGTACAATCCGCCCCTCACATTTCGATCCTCTGGGAAGCGTTTACTTCAGCCAGCCAGAACCCGACTGGCGACGGCGACCCAGAGGACTTTTTCATTGGTCGCCCCAGGACTGTGGAACTACCTTCCATAAGAGATCAGACATTTAGCTGTTGGAGTTTAAGAGACAATTGAAGACCCATCTCTTCCAGCAGGCCTACCCAGTCAATTTTTAACTATGAATTTTAAACTCATGTATTGTGTTTACTGTAAATCTTCGTTCTATGTATTTAAGGTATTTTATAGAAATATGTTTTAATATATGTATTTTACATAATGTTTTATCATTACATATTTTAGTTGTGTTGTGCCTTCTGAAGCCTCAAGGAGAGGCAAGTAAGAAATAATAATAATAATAATAATAATAATAATAATAATAATAATGATGATGTTATTATAAATGTATAGATATATCTAATTATTGTATTTGGTACATATTGAATATCCCTTATTGGAAATGCTAGATACCGCAAATGTTTTGAATTTATTTATTTCTTATTTTGGAATTCCTGTATTTGCATTTCTTGGACATCTTAGAAATGGCACCCAGGTCTAAACACAAAATTCATTTATTTTTCATATATATCTTGTACATGTAGTTTGAAGGTACTTTCATACAATAGTTTTAATAACTTTGTTGATGAAATAATGTTTGCATAATGAACCATCCCAAAAGCAAAAGTGTCAGCCATTTTCTTTTATAATGCACATTTTCTTGTGCATTATAATCATTCTTTGAGACTCAATCTCTCAAATGAGAGATCGCTTTGGAGTAGGGGTTCTCAAACTTTTAAATCTGCTGAGCCCTTTTTGAGAGGAAAGTTTCTCGTGGAGCCCCAAGAAATTTTTGGACACGGGCTGCCCTGTTTGTAGTGCAAAGAAAGAAAGAAAGAAAGAAAGAAAGAAAGAAAGAAAGAAAGAAAGAATAATACAAAATGTAAAATGAAGAACAATTTTACCCAATATAAACTTAACAGTATTTCAGTGGAAGGCTCCAGGAGCCATCCAACCTTTTCAACAACAACAACAACAACAACATCAACAACAACAGGAGCAACTCCAGGGGCCACCCAGTCCAACCTGTTTCTGCCATGCAGTAAAAGCGCAAATCAAAGCGCCCCCATCAAATGACAACCCAGTCTTTGAAATAATAGTAATAATAATAGAAGCAGCAGTACCCTGTTTCCCCTAAAATAAGACATCCCCAGAAAATAAGACTTAGTAGAGGTTTTGCTGAATTGCTAAATATAAGACCTCCCCCGAAAGTAAGACCTAGCAAAGTTTTTGTTTGGAAGCATATCCGCCAAACAGAACACCAGAGCATGAAGGATCGGTAAATGTGCGTAGCATAGAGTGTTGTACATGGAAATATTGGTAGTAACAAGAAATTCTTGATAGGATTCACAGTTTGTCTGGTTATGCTGGTTTGTGATGGAAACTACTGTACAGTATATAATCAATGTTCATTTTTTTGTTCAACAATAAATGTGAATTCTTCTTCATGGAAAAATAAGACATCCCCTGAAAATAAGACCTAGCATATCTTTGGGAGCAGAAATTAATATAAGACACTGTCTTATTTTCGGGGAAACACGGTAGTAGAAGCAAACCAGGGGCCATCCAGTCCATCCAGTCAAAGCACCTCCAACAGATGGCCATCCAGCCTTTTCAACAACAACAATAGGAGCAACCCCAGGGGCCACCCAGTCCAACCTGTTTCTGCCATGCAGAAAATGCACAAATCAAAGCACCTCTAACAGATGGCCATCCAACCCTTGAAATAATAATAATAATAATAATAATAATAATAATAATAATAATAATAATAGCAACCCCAGAAAACACCCAGTCCAATCTGTTTCTGCCAAGCAGGAAAAGCACAGTCAAAGTGGCATTGGGGAGGCCCCACAGGCTGCGAGTTTCCTAGGCAAGGGGGAGGGCAGGGGTGTGTGGAGCCCCTCAGTGTCATAGAGCCCTAAGGGCTCTGCAGGGCACAGTTTGAGAACAGCTGCTTTAGAGGACTCTTGACAAAGTGCTGAAAAACAAGCTGTTCTATACTGTCTTTGTTAGGATGGCATTGGATAATTCTTTGCTACTTCCTTGCTCCTCTTCAGCTCTGACTGCCCTATTCATACCCTATTTGTGGAGTTTGTTTCCAAAAGGTACCAAATCCATCTTAACTAATTTTACAGGAATAAAAAACATGTTGAATACATGTCTTATGTTTCTATAAAATCCAATTTTATTAAGCCATGTACAGAAATGATTTGATACATTGCTGTCTGTGCCCCTGTTCAGAAGATCTCAGTGCACTTTCTGCCCCTATGAAAATTGGATTTTGAAATATTTGGCTTGTTGTGGAAACAAGGATTGTGATAAAGCTTTAGTTGAGACACCTTACCCCATGATAACTCTTTCAGGAGTGAATTCTTCACCTCCTCTTGTCTCACCTCCATTCTGAACGATGAGTTGGATGTTTCTAAGGGGCTGTCTGCATATCAGTTGCCAGGGAATATGAGATCAAGCATATTGTTAGACCCATTGCAGGCCTTCTTGTATACAGCAGTTCAGCCACTGTGTGGACATAACATTGGGCAAGATATTTTTTGCTTGTGCTCTAACATGGGTCTTCTTATATTCTTAAACCAAGTATTGTTGTAGTTGTATGCCTTGTTTCTGACTTAGGATCACCTAAGTGTCAACATATCATGAGGTTTTCCTGGTAAGATGTGTTCAGAAGGAGTTTGCCCTCAGAGGCTGAGAGAGTGTGACATTCTCAAACTCACTCAGTGGGTTTCCATGGCTGAGCAGGTATTTCAATCCACTACATCTTGCTGGCTCTCAAACTCAATATTACCAGTGGGAAAAACAGGTTGAAATGTTCTGGCAAAGTCTTCATCTTGTGTGAAAAGGATATCAGTTTGGGAGACAGGTTAGCCTTCCTAGATAAGCCATTTAACATGCAGAGTGCCGTGATTACAAAGGCCCCTTTCTTTGATCATCTCTCATCTTACTTCAGAAAATGAAGGAAAATAATCTCTAATGATGCAAGTATTCAGTCTGGTTTGTATGGGAGAAGCGAAGCCTTCCCATGCATGAATGATTAGGCTGAACAAGGATTTATTCAATTAGATCTATTTACTGTCTTTCTAAAGATGATGTTGTTTAATTTTATGTTCTTACTTCAGAATTGGTTCAAACTCATAATGAAGGGCCAGGGCCTGTTTGGATAAACCACTTAAATATGACATTGTTGTGTGAGTAGCTTGACTTTTCTGATACTTGTGCGCACAGGTATCCAGTGCCTTACTGTGTTTCCAAATGGTGTTGTCTGTTTCCATAATGTTGAATGAAGCAATCTAGTGGAGTTGCTCTTCTGTTCTCCAGTTGGATCCTGGGCATTATGCTCTTCTATAGCAAAATTTGGTATGTGGCAGAAAGAGCACATTCTGCTTTTCATCCCTGTTGCTCAAGAATCATTATTTCTCTTCTTTCACTGGCATTTTCCCTGTGTGAGCCAATGAGGTCTAAGTAATTAAAGTGCAAGAGTCAGGTTAAGTAGACCCAGATTCCAATTCTCTTTCAGCCATTAAGATGACTTTCACTCTACAGAGTTGCAGTATTGTAAATCCCACTGTAACTGCTATGGTTCCTTCCTTGGATTTGCAGTTTCGGGAGAGGAACTTATGGATTCTCAGCCGTGGAGCTCTCGTACCTCACTAAACAACAAACTCTTAAGATTCCATAAAATGGAGAAATGACTGTTAGTGGAATCATCACATTTTATTTGTGTAGTGTGAATGGATTCGGCTTACCTGAACACCTTAAAAGTACCACATTCTGTTTGATTTTGGATACTCATTGGGGGTCATCTCTGGTTAGTACTTGGACAGGACACCATCAACAATTACCAGGTGCTGTAGGCTATGTTTTATAGAAGGAAATTGGCAAAACTCTGGATATTCCTTGCCTAAGAAAACGTGATGAAATTGATGGTGTTGAAAGGCAATATGAAGATCTGCACACACACACACATATACATACACAAATGGACTCTGGTGAATTTGAGGCAGCTAGTGTGTCACAGCATTGTTGTGAGGATTAAGGCAAGGCACATAAAATTTAAAATTTTACTTTAAATATTTATCATAGACCTTAAACCAGCTATTTGTGACTAAGCTGGCTGATGCATCAGCTAATGGCATTGGTGAGTACTTAACAGTGTTTTGGTCATAAATTTAAAGTGATTTATAGCTGACCAATGACAATATGGAAGAAACTGTGATGAAACTTGAAACTGGAATGTATTCATGTGTTTTTATTAGCTGGAGAAGCTTGCTAGGACAGAAATGCTTTCTGCAAGAAATCTTGAATACTGTTTAAGCACTTTTATATCCCTTAAATGTCAGTTAGAAAATTAAGCATGAAATTAATAGGATGTACGAGTGCTTTACTTGGCACCTGAATGAACTGCCTTCTTTCTCATGACCCTGCCTTTTCTGAGGTCCATCTCTAGTTCCCTGTCCTTAGACATGTGGCAGGTGGGAAATGGGATTAGAGCCTGTTCTGTTCTTAAAGGCTTTCCATGAGGTAGTACAACTGGTTGGGTGATTCTGGAAGTAATAGTCCAACACATAAGGAGTTCATGGGATGTGTATGTGGGAAGGATACACTAGGGAAATTTCCCTGGCAGTAGGCTTGAAATTTTTCTAGCCTGGGGTGCATTTTGTTTTCCCTGGTTTACCTTTTTCTGATCTTTGGAGCATATTTCTTGTCTGGTTTTAGTATTTTGATTAGTTTTAGCATATAGGCTTTCCTTGAGGATTAATTACAGAAATCGACTTACAATTGACTCATAGTTAAGAACAGGGGTAGGACAACAGGAAGTGAGAGAAATCTTCGGAAAGGACATTCACTCCTGAAAGAGTTATCATGGGGGAAAGCTTTTTCACTAATCCATGTTTCCACAACAAGCCAAAATTTTCAAAAATCAATTTATCACTCGGTCAGAAAGTGACGTGAAATCTTCTAAACATGGGGCACAGACAGCAAAGCAAATGCCACAGGGGATTTGTTAACCCTTCCCTATGCTATCCAAAGATCTATCTATCTATCTATCTATCTGTCTATCAATCTATGGCTTAAAATATGTACCTGTTCTGATTTGTATACACATTCAACTTAAGAACAAATCTACAGAATCTATCGTGTTCATAACTTGATGACTGCATGTAATAGCTATATTTCTATTTTGTTCCCTTTTGTATGTTGCCTCTGAAATTTCATTAGATGAAAATGGTATAGCAATAAAGATAATCCTCTATGAAAGCCACAAATCGTATGATTCTATCAGGTATCAGATATTCTATTATGGTGACTGAAGTAATTGTTACCTTGACGTGGTGCTCGGGCTTGAGCCATGATGCCATGAGCTATACCGTATAGCTCAATGATGCCATGAGCTATACCGTGCAGGGCCACCCAAGACGGGAAGGTCATGGCAGAGAGGTCAGACCAAGTACGATCCCTGGGGAAGGTAATGGCAACCCACCCGAGTATTCTTGCCATGAAAACTACATGGATCAGTACAACTCAATTGACAGGCCCAGTCTTTTAAACTTGAACACGCCTATCTGTATTTTATAATGCGTTTTATGAATGTTTTATGTAAGTTAATTTTAAACTGATTTATAGTGTATTGTACAGGTTTTATATGTGTGTTTTATTGTAAGCCGCCCTGAGTCCCCTGTTGGGTGAGAAGGGCGGGATATAAATGTTGTAATAAATAAATAAATAAATAAATAAATAAACCAGAGAAATGTCGGTATACCATCGGAAGATAGGACTCCCTGGTCGGAAGATGGTCAAAATGCTACTGGAGAGGAGCAGAGGACTGGTCCAACTAGCCCCAGATGTGATGATGCAGTTAGCTCAAAGCTGAAAGGAAGGCTAACGGCCGACGATGCTGGAGGTGAAGGACGAATCTGATGTTCTAGAGATCAACACACTATAGGAACCTGGAATGTAAGAGCCAGGGCAAACTGGACGTGGTTATTGGTGAGATGTCAAGATTAAAGATAGACATTCTGGGAGTCAGTGAACTGAAATGGACTGGAATGGGCCACTTCACAAAAGATGACCACCAGATCTACTACTGCGGACAAGGGGAACACTGAAGAAATGGAGTAGCCTTCATAGTTAATAATAAAGTTGCGAAAGCAGTGACTGGCTACAACCCAAAAAATGATAGAATGATCTCAATTTGAGTTCAGGGCGAGCCGTTTGACATTACAGTGATCCAAATATACGCCCCAAGCACAGCTGCTGAAGAAGCAGAATTAGATCAGTACTTTGAGGATCTGCAGCACCTACTGGATAACACACCAAAAAGAGACATTATTCTCATTACAGGAGATTGGAATGCTAAAGTGGGCAGTCAAATGATAACCGGGATCACAGGCAAGCATGGTCTAGGACAACAAAATGAAGCAAGACGTAGGCTGATAGAATTTTGCCAGGAAAACTTACTGTGCATAACAAACACATTCTTCCAACAACTTAAAAGATGGCTTTATACATGGACTTCACCAGATGGTCAACACTGAAATCAGATTGACTACATCCTTTGCAGCCAAAGGTGGCGGACATCCATCCAGTCGGTGAAAACAAGACCTGGAGCTGACTGTAGTTCAGATCAAGAACTTCTTATTGCAAAATTTAGAATAAGACTAAAGGGAATGGGGAAAATACACAGAACAATTCGATATGATCTCACAAATATTCCTTGTGAATATGCAGTGAAGGTGAAAAATAGATTTCAGGGACTAGATTTAATAAATAGAATCCCAGAAGAACTATGGACAGAAGTCCACAACATTGTTCAGGAGGCAGCAACAAAATACGTCCCAAAGAAAAAGAAAACTAAGAAGGCAAGATGGTTGTCTGTTGAGACACTGGAAGTAGCCCAAGAAAGAAGGAAGGCGAAAGGAAACAGCGATAGGGGGAGATATGCCCAAGTAAACGCACAATTCCAGAGGTTAGCCAGAAGAGACAAAGAACTATTTTTAAACAAGCAATGCATGGAAGTGGAAGAAGACAATAGAACAGGAAGGACGAGAGACCTCTTCCAGAAAATCAGAAACATCGGATGCAAATTTCAGGCAAAAATGGGCATGATTAAAAACAAAGATGGCAGGGACCTAACAGAAGCTGAAGAGATCAAGAAAAGGTGGCGAGAATATACAGAAGATCTGTATAGGAAGGATAATAATATAGAGCAGTGATTCTCAAAGTGTGCACTACCGCCCCCCGGTGGGCGCTGGAGCGATCCAGCGGAGCGGTGAGGCACCTACTGGGACACAGGGGCAGGGCCAGAGGAGGGGCTGGGGGCAGGAAGGGAGGGAAAGTGTGAAGAAGCCCCCCGCCGCTCCTTGTCATGTTGCCTAACTGACCCATGATTTCCATTTCTGCCTGCTGTAGCATGCCGAAGGAATGCCCAGCTTGCCAAAGTTTATATGCCACTTAGGGCCCTCTAGACAGGACCTATATCCCAGGATCCAATCACAAATTTTCAGTTTATCCCAGATTATCTGGCATTGTGGACTCATATAATCCAGTTTAACATCAAAAGCCTGGGATGGGATCCTGGAATATGAACTATTTTTACACCCTGCTCCTTTGGATCTTTAATAATAATAATAATTGTGATTTTGTGATACGAAATCGAAGGCTTTCATGGCTGGAATCTCTGGGTTGCTGTGAGTTTTCTGGGCTCTGGCCATGTTCCAGAAGCATTCTCTCCTGACGTTCTGCCCACATCTTTGGCATCCTCAGAGGTGTGAGGTCTGTTGGAAACTAGTCAAGTGTGGTTTATATATCTGCAGAATGTCCAGGATGGGAGAAAGAAAGAACTCTTGTCTGATGGAGGCAGGTGAATGTTTCAATTGCCCACCTTGATTAGCCTTTCAGCTTCAAAGCTTGGCTTCTTCCTGCCTGGGGGAATCCTTTGTTGGGATGATGTATTACTATTATTATTATCATTAGGCCTTGCTCCCAGGAAGGTTCCTCTGCCGTGGCTCCCTACCAGTCTACCTTGCCACATATTCTCCACATTGTGTGTATGTTTGTGTGTGTGTGTGTGTGTGTGTGTGTGTGTGTGTGTGTGTGTGTATATAAAAAGGATAAAAAAATTCGCCTAGGACAAAACAACAAAACTACATATCCCAGAAACACTAAACTTGGCAACACAACCCCTCATCCATGCCTCTACGTTTATACAACAAAAAGAAAAGAAAAATAAAGTCCTAATTAGAGGGAGAGGAATAATTGTTTTTTATCCAACTGCTGCCAGTTACAAGGCTAAACTCTGCCCACTTGGTCTCCTAACAACCTACTCAGTCCAGGGGATAGGCACAGTTAGGCCTCAGGCCTCTTCCACACTGCCTATAAGATACAGATTATCTGATTTTCACTGGATTATATGGCAGTGTAGACTCAAGGCCCTTCCACACAGCTATATTACCCATTTATAATCTTATATTATCTGCTTTGAATTGGATTATCTTGAGTCCACACTGCCAGATAATTCACTTCAGTGTGCATTTTTTACAGCTGTGTAGAAAGGGGCCTCATATAATCCAGTTCTAAGCAGATAATATAAGATTATAAATATACAGTAGAGTCTTACTTATCCAACATAAACAGGCAGGCAGAACGTTGGATAAGTGAATATGTTGGATAATAAGAAGGGATTCAGGAAAAGCTGATTAAACATTAAATTAGGTAATGATTATACAAATTAAACACCAAACATCATGTTGTACAACAAATTTGACAGAAAAAGTAGTTCAATGCTCAATAATGCTATGTTATAATTACTGTATTTACAAATTAAGCATCAAAATATCACAATTAATTTAAAACATTGACTACAGAAACATTGACTACTAAACGGCAGACTGTGTTGGATAATCCAGAACACTGGATAAGCGAATGTTGGATAAGTGAGATTCTACTGTAATATGAAATAATTGACAGACTAGAGAGATGGGCCGGAACTAACAAAATGAAGTTCAACAGGGACAAATGCAAGATACTTCACTTTGGCAGAAAAAATGGAAATCAAAGATACAGAATGGGGGACGCCTGGCTTGACAGCAGTGTGTGCGAAAAAGACCTTGGAGTCCTCGTGGACAACAAGTTAAACATGAGCCAACAATGTGATGCGGCAGCTAAAAAAGCCAACGGGATTCTGGCCTGCATCAATAGGGGTATAGCGTCTAGATCCAGGGAAGTCATGCTCCCCCTCTATTCTGCCTTGGTCAGACCACACCTGGAATACTGTGTCCAACTTTGGGCACCGCAGTTGAAAGGAGATGTTGACAAGCTGGAAAGCGTCCAGAGGAGGGCGACTAAAATGATTAAGGGTCTGGAGAACAAGCCCTATGAGGAGCGGCTTAAAGAGCTGGGCATGTTTAGCCTGCAGAGGAGAAGGCTGAGAGGAGACATGATAGCCATGTACAAATACGTGAAGGGAAGTCATAGGGAGGAGGGAGCAAGCTTGTTTTCTGCTGCCCTGCAGACTAGGACACGGAACAATGGCTTCAAACTACAGGAAAGGAGATTCCACCTGAACATCAGGAAGAACTTCCTCACTGTGAGAGCTGTTCGACAGTGGAACTCTCTCCCCTGGGCTGTGGTGGAGGCTCCTTCTTTGGAGGCTTTTAAGCAGAGGCTGGATGGCCATCTGTCGGGGGTGCTTCTTAGCGGGGGGTTGGACTAGATGGCCCATGAGGTCTCTTCCAACTCTACTATTCTATGATTCTATGAATTACTGTGGTAATCCAGTCCAACCCAATTCTGCCATGGAGGACACAATCCAAGCACGCCCAACAGATGACCACCCAGCCTCTCAATAAAAATAAGAATAATAATAAGAATAAGAATATCATACATTCATAAGGTTAGGAGACACCCCTAAGGATCATCCAGTTCAACTTCCTTCTGCCATGCCGGATGACACAAACCAAGCACTCCTGACAGATGGCCATCCAAGATCTGCACAGTAATAATACAAATCGAATCTTACAATCAGACAGTTAGGAGAGACCCCTAAAGGCTATCTACTCCAACCCAACTCTGCCATTGAACAATACAATCCAAGTACTCCCAACAGATGGCCAGCCAGCCTCTCATTATTATTAATAATAATAAGAAGAAGAATAAGAATATCATACAATCCTAAGGTTAGCAGATACCCTTAAGGATCATCCAGTTCAACTTCCTTATATCATGCAGGAGGACACAATCCAACCACTCCTGACAGATGGCCATCCAATATCTGCACAATAATAATACACATCGAATCATAGCATCAGACAGTTAGGCAACACCCCTAAAGGCCATCCAGTCCAACCCAATTCTGCCATGCAGGATAGAATCCAAGCACTCCCAACAGATGGCCACCCAGCCTCTCAATACTACTACTACTAATAATAATAATAACAACAACAACAACAACATCATCTATACAATCCTAAGGTTTGGAGTGACCCCTAAGGATCATCCAGATCAACTTCCTTCTACCATGCAGGAGGACACAATCCAAGCACTCCTGACAGATGGCCATCCAGCCTCTACATAATAATGATGATGATGAAGAAGATGATGATGATGATAATAATAATAATAATAATAGAACAATAGAATCCAGGTGTTTGGAGAGACCCCAAAGGACCATCCAGCCCAACCATTTCTACTATGCAGCAGGACACAATCCAAGCATTCACAACATATGGCTAACGTATAAATGCTATACAATACTACACAGGGACATAGACCCCCTCTACCCTCACCACTTTCACAGTACACAAACAACCAAATGCATACTAAACATAAAGACAACCATACAACAGACATTCAATACCACCACTACCTCAACAAGTTCTCACCAACACCACCAGACAACGCCACAGCAACGCGTGGCCGGGCACAGCTAGTATATATATATACACATACACAAACACTCTCACACACACATACACACATATGCAGACACCATATATATATAAAACACAGAAACACATATATATTCTATTCACCTCTACCTTCTATATTTTGTTTTTTAGTGATTGGTTTCTGCATCTTGGACTGGGGAGAGGCTCAGCCCCGCCCTCTTGAGCAGGAGCCACACCCACCCCTCTAAGCCACGCCCCCTTTCCAGAGAGCACTAAGTGATATTTTTTCTGGAAAGGGGGTGGTAGGCCAAATAAGTTTGGGAACCACTGATATAGAGGATAGCTTTGACGGTGTGGTGAGTGAATTAGAACCAGACATCCTGAGGAGTGAGGTTGAATGGGCTTTAAGAAGCATTGCTAATAACAAGGCAGCAGGAGAAGACGGGATCCTAGCTGAGTTGTTTAAAATCTTGGAAGGTGATGCTATCAAGGTGATGCATGCCATATGCCAGCAAATATGGAAAACACAAGATTGGCCATCAGATTGGGAAAAAAATCAATTTATATCCCCATACCAAAAAAGGGAAATGCTAAAGAATGCTCAAACCTCTGTACAGTGGCACTTATTTCCTATGCCAGTAAGGTAATGCTCAAGATCCTGCAAGGCAGACTCCAGTAATACATGGAGCGAGAGTTGCCAGATGCCCAAGCTGGGTTTAGAAAAGGCAGAGGAACCAGAGACCAAATTGCCAATATCCGCTGGATAATGGAGGAAGCCAGGGAGTTTCAGAAAAACATCTACTTCTGCTTTATTGACTATTCTAAAGCCTTCGACTGTGTGGATCATAATAAACTATGGCATGTTCCTGGTGGTATGGGGATACCAAGTCACCTTGTCTGTCTCCTGAGAAATCTGTATAAAGACCAAGTAGCCACAGTGAGAACAGATCATGGAACAACAGACTGGTTCAAGACTGGGAAAGGAGTACGGCAGGGCTGCATACTTTCACCCTTCCTATTCAACTTGTACGCAGAACACATCATGCGACGTGTGGGGCTTGAGGAATCCAAGGCTGGAGTTAAAATTGCTGGAAGAAACATTAACAACCTTAGGTATGCAGACGATACCACTCTGATGGCCGAAAGTGAGGAAGAGCTTTCACCAAAGTGAAAGAAGAAAGTGCAAAAGCTGGGTTGCAGTTAAACATCAAGAAAACCACGATCATGGCAACTACACCTATTGATAACTGGCAAATAGAAGGAGAAAACATGGAGGCAGTGACAGACTTTCTATTTCTAGGTGCAAAGATCACTGCAGATGCAGACTGCAGCCAGGAAATCAGAAGACGTTTACTTCTTGGGAGGAGAACAATGGCCAACCTTGAGAAAATAATGAAGAGCAGAGACATCACACTGGCAACGAAGGTCCGCATAGTCAAAGCAATGGTATTCCTCATAGTATCCTATGGATGCGAGAGCTGGACCATAAGGAAGGCTGAGCAAAGGAAGATAGACGCTTTTGAACTGTGATGTTGGAGGAAAATCCCAAGAGTGCCTTGGACCGCAAGAAGATCCAACCAGTCCGTCCTTCAGGAAATAATGCCCAGCTGCTCACTGGAGGGAAGGATATTAGAGGCAAAGTTGAAGTATTTTGGCCACATCATGAGAAGACAGGAAAGCTTGGAAAAGATAATGATGCTGGGGAAAATGGAAGGAAAAAGGAAGAGAGGCTGACCAGGGGTGAGATGGATGGATGGTATCCTTGAAGTGACTGGATTGACCTTGACCTTGAAGGAACTGGGGCCATGGCCGACAGGGAGCTCTGGCATGGACTGTTCCATGAGGTCACGAAGAGTCGGAAACGACTATGCGACTGAGCAGCAGCAGACTGAAGTAATGAAATTGAATGGGAAATAACATTCGGGCGCAAGAACTGTCAAACAGCATGCATAGTGTGTGAGAGAGCAGCACATCTGGATTTCTAGTTCTATGTTCATGTTTTATCTTGCTAGTTTTACATACATGTCTATTAGATTACATCCTGTCTCAGTTATTTGTTGAGTATTTTCTTTAGCTATGGTCTTGTTTAGCATGTGATGCTTAGGGATATCATACTCTTTAGTACTACTACTATATCAGCTGTAAAAATACATACATAAAATAACTACACAAAAATAAGTAAAATTATAATAAAGTTTTGTCAGTTTTCATATCTGATAATCATTTGTGAAATTGAGTAGAAAAAATCTCTTTTTCTGTAGTAGAAAACCTTCTAAGTATACATTTTTTACAGTTGTGATATCACTCATGTCCTGTTGATACAAATGCTTACTACCTTGTGCATCAAGCAGTGAGGCTTTATTGATTTTATGTTATCTCTGGACTAGATAGCATTCTGTTTCTATTATGCCTTTTATGATACTAGAAGCAGTTTATTCTTCTGTTTTCTGGATAAGTTGAGGCTCTACAGCAGTAGTTTTCAACCTGTGGGACCCTAGATGTTTTGGCCTTCAACTCCTGGAAATCCTAAGAGCTGGTAAACTGTCTGGGATTTCTGGGAGTTATAATCCAAAACACCTGGGGACCCCCAGGTTGAGAATCACTGCTCTACAGCAACCTACAATTTATAGTCACATATAAGCAGCAGGTTAAACTGCTGAGCTGCTGAACTTGCTGTCTGAAAGGTTGGTGGCTCGAATCCGGGAAGCAGGGTGAGCCCCAGCTTCTGCCAACCTAACAGTTGGAAAACATGCAAATGTGAGCAGATCAATAGGTACTGCTCCGGTGGGAAGGTAATGGCGCTCCATGAAATCATGCCGACCACATTGGAGTCGTCTATGGACAACGCCGGCTCTTCGGCTTAGAAATGGAGATAAGCACCACACCCCAGAATCGGAGATGGCTGGAATTGATGTCAGGGGGAAACCTTTTCCTTTTATAAGTCATAGAATCATAGAGTTGGAAGAGACTTCACAGGCTATCCAGTCCAACCCCCCGCAAGAAGCAGGAAAATCTAATTCAAAGCACCCCTGACAGATGGCCATCCAGCCTCTGTTTAAGAGCCTCCAAAGATGGAGCCTCCACCACACTCTGAGGCAGAGAGTTCTACTGCCGAACAGCTCTCATAGTGAGGAAGTTCTTCCTAATGTTCAGGTGGAATCTCCTTTCCTGAAGTTTGAAGCCGTTGTTCCGTGTCCTAGTCTCCAGGGTAGCAGAAAAGAAGCTTGCTCCCTCCCTATGATTTCCTCTCACATATTTATACATGGCTATCATGTCTTCTCTAAGCCTTCTCTTCTGCAGGCTAAACATTCCCAGCTCTCTAAGCTGCTCCTCATACGGCTTGTTCTCCAGACCCTTAATCATTTTAGTTGCCCTCCTCTGGATGCTTTCCAGCTTGTCAACATCTGCCTTCAACTGCGGTGCCCAGAATTGGTCAACCTCAAGATAAGAGCGCATTTTGAGATCAAAATTAGGGACTTTTTATTTGACCTGTGGATAAGTTGAGGGTCATTGTGTTGAGTGGGAAAAACACCAAGAGTTGCCATTTTCCTTCCCAGATGCTGAAAAAGGCCAGAAGTGGCACTACAGCGGAGAGAGTAAAGGGGGTTAGTAATTTTTTTAGGTTCTCCCAGGATGGGCTAAGTTCATGCTTTTCGTCACTCCTTTATGATAAGAGTTACAGTTCAGCATTTGCATTGATCCATAAATAATGCGGTTGGGGTGGTTTGTCTAAAATTTCTAGACTTATATGTGAGTGTGTAGGGTACTGCTTACAACAGTCTCCATTAACCCCAGATATGGTTATAATTATTAGAATGTTGTAGTCAAGCACGTGGAGGGCTCCAGCAATAGTGCAGTCTGTGTCAGCATAGTAATGAATCTCTATTGGTTTTAATCTGAATTTCAAAGGAGCTATACATGATGCTGAAACTATTTGGATGATAGAGTTTAGCACATTGGATCCTGCCTTAAAATTCAGTGCAAATGAACCAGCAGATTCACTGTCTCACTAATATGGAAACAACCAGCACTCACTAGACACCATAAACAAATGCTCTAAAGCAATAGTTCCTAACATTATGTCCATAGATGCTGTTGAAGTACGTATCCCAGAATCCCCGAATATTGACTGTACTGAATGGGTCTTCTGGGAGCTGAAGTCCAACAGTATCTGTTTATATATTTCAAGCCACTTTCCTAGAGTATCTCAAGGGGATACATTCTCAGGAATTGTATGGCATCAAGAAATAAATTGCAAAGTTTGAGAACTGTTAGCTTTTTGTAGTAAATCTATATATATAAAAGTGTGATGGAATCCTGGCACCGAGTAAAACAACAAAACTAAACACCCCCCAACCTCGAAATTTCACAACACAATCCATCATCCATGCCTCGAGGTTGAAACCACAAAATATCACGTCACGAACCTCCACAGGGCCTAAAAAACCCCAAAACCCGAAATATACCATGTGCGCCTGTGCCAAAATGGGCCCCGCGTGAGGACAGAACAGCCCCCAACCCCCCCCCCCTCAATCAGCGACTCTCAATGACAAGGTTTCAACCCTCCCAGGCACCTCTCCTGCCTCTCCTCCTCTTCTCTCCTCTCCTTGCTGCTTTTCGGCTCCCCCCCCCTCCCCCCACCGCTGAATACGGAACAACAACAGGGAAACCGCCGCACCTGAAGAAAGGACCTCACATTTCAAAAGCAAGGTCTGTGGGAAATGGTGGCCCTCATGGTCCTCACCAGGGGAAACGGACCACAAACTGCGGACCACAAAAAACTTCGAGGGAGGGAAGGGAACTTTTGAGGACTTTGAGGGAGGGCAGGGAACTTTTGAGGACCACACCTTTCCTCCCTCTCTCCCCACCACCCCTCACCTTGCTTTCGCTGCTTTGGGGGATTGCAACTTTCCTCCCTCCCCCCCACCAGCCCCCACCTTGCTTTCGTCACCTTTGGAGGCCGTGACCTTCCTCCCCCCGCACTGCCCCTCGCCTTCCCTTCTCCGCTTTGCAAGGCGCAGCTTTCTTCTCCCCCCCCCCCCCCCCGACCAAACCTTGCCTTCACCACTTTTGGGGACCGCGGCTTTCCTCCCCCCCCACCGCCCCTCGCCTTCCCTTCGCTGCTTTTGGGGCCTCCAGCTTTCCTACCTCCGGTTCTAAACAGATAATATAACAATAATATAACAATATACATATAATATGTAATAATATAATATCTAAAATCGGGACACTAAATAAGGGAATTCCAGACAGGAAAACATCAAGCCCACCTGACACCTCCCAACAAAGGATTCCCTTAGCCAGGAAGCAGCCAGGCTTGGGAGCGGCAAGCCCATTCAATACTAATCAACTTAACTAATACCAACATTCATACCTGCTGCACTGAGACTATTCACTGCTCTTCAACCTGCCCAACCAACATTTCCCCTACATGGAACACCCTCAGGTTTGGAAACCATCAGGCCACTCCATCCCATTCAACCACCCCAACAAAGGAGGTCCCTATATAGAAAGCGGCCAGACTTTGAAACAGCAAAGCTATTCAGTGCAATTCCAATGGGCCACAGCAACGCGAGGCAGGGCACAGCTAGTATGTTCATAAAGAAGAAGAATATGTTTGTTCTGAAAAAAGTAATTTAAAATGTGAATTTAAGTTTATTACTCTCTTTCCCTTCTGTATATGGATAAACGTTTATCAAAAGCATGGTGCAGTGGTGATTTTTTTAACAACAGTATAATGCAATGCACACTCTCCTTTACAAATGCAGGATTTATGTTGAATGCTGGAAGAATTTGGTTTGTTAATTTTAATACTGTGTTTATTTTAAGGATTTGCTAGGTCTTTGGCAAATTAACAGCGTCAAATAGTAGCTTATGTTACTGAACTCTAGTTGCAACAAGGCCAGCATCAAAAGGCTTTCAGACTTTGCCAGTACAGTTTTAATATATTGTAGCTCTCCATGCTTGTAAAATTAGGCATTTGACTGTTTCCATATGATAGCTGCTGAGTCAATTCAGTAGAAAGGAATGTGTCTAAAATCACCTCTTAAGTAGTTTAGCTGCATCAAAATTCATATATATATATATATATATATATATATATATATATATATATATATATCTCCCCTTGATTATAAAGCTATTGTGCTGGTTGATGATGCTATAAGGATTCAGTCCAGTGAAATGGTATTGGTAAGCTAATGTTTCTAGGCCAAATGAAATGAAAGCTTTGTGCTGGCTGATGATGCCATAAAGAATCAGCCAAATGAAATGATATTGGTAAGCTAAACGGGTTTTATCTGTTTCTAGGCCAAATGAGAAAAATGGTTTGGGTGGGGAGATTTCTTTTAGTAGAAGAATGTCACAATGCCTAACAAATACAGTGACCTCCCTTGAGTCTCATGAGAAGTACAGTCTGTTTAATCTACTTAGTCTTTAACTGCGGAAAGCTGTTGAGAGGAAGGAAAAAACACACATTACTTGGTATTTTCTTCTGAGATGGGCTTTTACCATTTATCAGCATAGCACTGTCGTTATCTTGTGTAGGCTGGAATTGTATTGCATTTGTACCCACTCATGCTTGGGGGGTTGTTTGTTTATTTGCTATTACGTTTTGTGTCATGGCAAGGGCTCATTGTTGAGATGCCTGACCACAGAGGAATGTGCTCACATTAGCTACTTATTTGCCTCCCTCATTCTTGGCTTTTCTTGTTAATTTCCCTGAAGTCAGTTTGCTGCCCTACTAGTAAAATGCATACAGATTTAGACAAAGCACACATTTTGTATTAATCCACCTCTATGTGTGAGTGTGTATGTGCTACAAAAGAAGTGTTCCATAATATTTATTATATCGTTTTTTTCTGGATAGAAATATGAGAGAAGGTAACATTTACTTTGTGGAACTCCTTGAGGTGGATGACTACTTAATATCTTAGCTTCATAATACATTCCCAAACCTATGTTTGCTGAGGTAACATGAAAGAGGGGATGTAGTGTGTTATTTTTAGTGAAGAATCAATGAAAGGAGGATATGCTTAATCCTTTCCCTGTATTGTCATTTCTTCCTGTGTTACCTTTCTCACTGGGCAATTTTTCTTCTTCGCTTGTTTTATTTCTGGATGTGAGACCTATTGAAGGAAGAAAATTTTGTGAGAGACAAAGGGGCAGATGAAGTATTTCCTTCACAAATCCAGAATGTTTTTTCTTTGAGTTCACAGAGTTTGATGAGGAAAAAGTACATTAAGAAATACTCATATTTACTCGAGTCTAGTGCACCATCAAATCTAATGCACACCTCAATTTTCAAAAACCCTGAAACAAAAAAAAAAAGTAAAATTGCTGAGGAATGTAATGTAATTTGTAATTTGTTTCAAAAAGGTGTGCATTACGGTTGTGTGCTTAGAATCCCTTCTTTAAAAATAAAAAGTGTTAGATCACAAATCTTCCAGCAATGGAAAGTAGCACCAGAGAATCAGATAACCCTTGATGGGAAAATGGGAAGGAAAGGAAGACACGGGGAAATTAGAAGAAGGGAAGATGGAAGGAAAAGAAAAAAAAGGGAGGATGAGATGGAACAAAGGAGAAAATGGATGGAGAATAGAAAGAAGGTAAGAAAAGAGGGCAGAAGGGAGGAAGGAAGGAAAATGTGGAAAGAAAGAAAAGGAAGGAAGAGAGAGGGAAGGAAAAGAAGAAGAAAAAAAGAGGAAGAAAGAAAAGGATTAGAGAAGAAAAGAAAAATGGAGGATGAGAGTAAAAGAAGACAGTAAGAAGAAGAAAATGAAGAGAAGGAGGGATGGGAAAAGATAGGGGAAAAAAGGAAGAGAGAGAGACAGATGATAAGAGATTAGAAGGGAGGAAGGGAAGAAAGAAAAGGAAGAAGGAAGGGTAGAAGGGAAAGAGAAAGAAGGAAAGGAAGAAATAAAAGAAAGGGAGAGAGAGAAAGGGGGAAAGGACAGAAAAGAAAGGCTAAAAAGCCCAGTGAGCACATGTGCACGTGCACAGGAGAGCCAGTGGGAGTGCGCACCAGCCTCCCTGCTTGCCAGGAAGCAAAGAGAAACATTTCCTAACCCAAAGGGAGATGGATGGGAGGGAGCATTTGAGACTTAATTTCTCCTGCTTTAAACCTTTCTGGAAAGGGCTGGGGGACGTGTGTTTCCACTTGGTTGGAACAAGAGGGTTGCCACTTCCATCAGGTCTCCCTTGCCTCCTGTATTCTGGGTGGGTTGTATTCTGGGGGGATTCTTCCATTGAGTGGGGCTTTGTGCCAGGACCAGAGACACCACAAAAGTCAGAAAAACCAGAGGCAGGAGAGAGTAGGATCTCTTGCCCATTTTGAAGCGGCCCTGGCTCTGGAGAGGTGCAGCCCTGGCTCTGGAGAGGTGGTAGGCCCTGACAAGTGGAGGCGAGGGCCTCACTAGCAGTAGCAGGAGGTGGCCCTGGTTCTGGCGAGGGGGCGAGAGAGAAGGTGTGGCTGGTACTGCATCCTTGGTGATGGTGAGCAGAATATCAGAGAAGAGGAGCAAGAGGAGAGGAGGAGGATGCAGAAGAAGAGGAGAAGGAAATAGAGGAGGAGGATTAGGAGAAGGAAGGAAAGGAAAAGGAGGAAGGAGAGGAGGAGAATGAAGGGAGGAGGAGCAGGAGGGGAAGGGTCTCCTTGGTGCCATGCTGCTGCCCCTGTTCCTGCTGTCCCCCACCGCCACTATTCCCCTCCCTCACCCTCCTTTCCTGAAGAGCCCTGGCAGCAGCAGGCCCTCCCTCCTCACCAGCCAAGCCCCCTTGGCCAAGTGGCCAGGCCCAGAAGTAGAGAAAGATGCCACTTATGGCAGGCAGGTAGGCTGTCCTGTCTACAGTCCAAGCCTTCTCCTACCGTGTTTCCCCGAAAATAAGACAGTGTCTTATATTAATTTTTGCTCCCAAAGATGCTCTAGGTCTTATTTTCAGGGGATGTCTTAGTTTTCCATGAAGAAGAATTCACATTTATTGTTGAACAAAAAAAAATGAACATTTATTATATACTGTACAGTAGTTGTCATCACAAACCAGCATAACCAGACAAACTGAATTCTTTCAAGAATTTCTTTCTACTACCATTATTTCCATGTACAACACTCTATGGCACATACATTTACTGATCCTGCATGCTCTGGTGTTGTGTTCGTTGGGCATGCTTCCAAACAAAAACTTTGCTAGGTCTTACTTTCGGGGGAGGCCTTATATTGAGCAATTCAGCAAAACCTCTACTAGGTCTTATTTTCTGGGGATGTCTTATTTTAGGGGAAACAGGGTAGCTTTATAGTATTATGTGCATGTAAAGCGTACCCCAATGTTGGCATGGTCATTTAGCCCAAAAAGTGCCTTAGATTTGCATAAATATGGTAGATTGTTCTGTTCTGAAATTTTAATATGGTGCTTCTCAGTCTTTTCCATAAGCTCTGTCGTCTCCACATTCTTGCCTCGCCCTCTTGCTGTCAAACAGAATATATATGACAAATTCCACAGTGAAGCACTATGATTGATTAAAGCAGCAGATCAAATGAGAACATTGTCTCTCTTCAATGTTTCTTTTTAAAGTAAAAAAGAAATTTCAAAAGGCTTTCTCCAATCTCTTGGAGAACACAGAATCAATTCCAAAGAGCAGTTAACAGTGTCAAAAATGTTACCTTGTGCCATTGTCAAATGAATTCAGAAATAAACTTTTGAAAAGTGTTTGGGATTTCTGATCTCTAGACTTAGTAGGGCATACCTAAAGTTCTAATATGTCTATTTCAGAGTTTCTAATGCATTATATGTGTGTTTATATGGCAGAAAATTGCCAACAAAGATGTTTGTTATTCTCCATAAACTAACCTTTTCAGCATTTTGTGATGTAATTTGATCTAAAAATAAGGAATACATGTGATCTCTTACTGAGGGCTCACTGTAATGCATACCTGGGAATAAATTGCCTTGAATTGGGCAGGATTGATTGAGAGGGAGGAAGGCCCTAAGACCTGTCAAGAGTCAGACGCCAGTTAACAAACAAAACAGAGTTTATTCCGAAGATAAGCCAAAAATAACATAAACACAGAAAGTATCCTTGAAACACTTCACTTATCAGTGTTTCAAGAGTAGTTTGGACAAAAATAACTCAAAAACAAGCCACGCTATTTTCCCATGCTGGCATTCAATAAAAACTAAAAGACGCTTCAATTCAGCTTTGGAGAACAAATAGAGTTGACTGCTAGAAAATATGCAAAATAAACGAAGGCTTGAAACCTTTCAGAAGCTGCAGAGTAAAATGAAAGTGCAAAAGCCTCTCTTGGCTCCGAACCATTTCTGAAAACAGACAGCCGGCTCTGCGGATTTAAAGGGACAGTTCCCAAAAGAAAAACAGCAAACTGGCTTGAAAACAAACAAGCTAGAAGAGCAGTAAAACTGCTTCCACGGTGCAGATTAAGCCGAGAGCTTCAAAGGGATGATGAATAGCTGTCGTCAGGAGAATCCATGGTCAGGTCAGGAGGCAGCAGCAAATTCCGAAAGGCAAACCAGTAGTCAGAAGCCGGGAGTAGTCGTCAGTCAGAGGGCGTAGACAGAAGCCAGGTCAAATTCAATCCAAAGTCCGAAGAGGGTGCAGTCATCCAAACCAGGTCCACGATAAGACAAAGCGAGAGCCAAGCCAGATGGTATCAGCAGCTAGAAATAGTAATCAGAATGCAGTCCAGGGAAACCCACACAGTTCCATCCCTCTGCTGCAGAGCAGTCCCAGATAACTTACATCCGAATCACAGTCCAAGTCCAGTCTTCACGGAAACACAGAGATCCCAATGGCGCCTCAGCAACACCTTGCCACACGCAAAGTGCAGTGGCCAAACATTCCCATTTTATTCCCCTTTCCTCCTGGGTGACCAAACACTCACACCCAAACACCAGATGTCCCAAATCTACTCAGAGTCTGAACTCCACACAGCTAGCGCTCGTGGATCCGGAGTACCTAGCAATTCGTCGGAGTCCCAATCATCCTGCCCACACTTAGCCCCATGAACACTTAAAGAACCATCCTCCCTTCTCCAAGCATCCCAAGTGGGATCAGCTCCTGCAGAAACCCCAGGTTCAGCAGTATCCATAGGCCCCAAATCCCCAGACATCTCCGGTTACTGTGCCCATTCAGTGCCCACTTCCCCAGCCACCATCTGTTCCTCAGCATCCATTTCCCCAAACTCCCCATCTGAATCTTCCTCAGAAGATCCCCTATATAGCTCTCTAAGTCGCTTCCTGCGCAACTCCTCCAGTGAACCCTCATCACGAGGGTTTTTTCTTCCTCTTCGAATCCCATCACCATCAACCATAATCCCCGAAGGCGCAGTCACAACAAGACCTGTACTAACATAACAATATATAAAGTTACAGGCTCATTCAGACTGAAAATCATGATAAAATCTCTAATCTTATTTTAAAAAGCAGAAAATGACATTTACTATATTTCTTCTGTGCCACCCCCCAGTTTTTTATTCTTAGTCTACATTTTATACAAGTAATGTTTGGCAAAAAAGCAGTAGAGTAAAACATAAAATAAATTCTTTTAATCTTGTTCAGTGATTAATTATTGCATGTAAGGATAAAACAAACAAAAATTTACTTCCCATGGATTTTAAATGATAAATATTTGATCTCTTCATTGAAATGCAAGTAGAATAAATTTACAGTTACTGCACATAATGATATGAATAATAGCTCTCTTTTCTTTGCAGGTCAACTTTGTAGTGTGCCAACTTTTTGCCTTGCTTGCTGCTGTTTGGTTTCGAACTTACCTTCATTCAAGCAAAACTAGCCCGTTTATAAGGCATCTTGTTGCCACCCTTTTGGGCCTTTATCTTGCACTTTTTTGTTTTGGATGGTAAGTAACTTTATTTTTATTTTTCGTAGTATACAAGTGTTCTTTCTAAACTCTGTCTGAATTACTCGGCTTTACTGCGCTAAATTATCCAAGCAGCTTTACAACCTTGATTTAAAGTGGCATAGGACTATTATTCAGTGTAGGTTGCCTTCATGTGAATACTTCATTCAAATGTGAATCACCTGTTCCTCCACCAATACTGTTTGAATATACATCAGCACAGATCTTCGTTGAGGGCAAATTGTTGTAATCCGTAAGCGTACTTGTAAGGGCCTTCTGACAAATCTTGGTTGGTATCTTTTTGGTGGGTAAAGGTAATTTGAAAGATAGTAGACTATTGGAATAAAACATTCAAAGTATGCTCTTTTGTAAATTAGTCTTATGTTCTTCAATGAAGAATTCTTGCTGATAAAGAAAATAGTCTTTTCTGCTATATCAACATTTTTTGGCATACCTTCCGTTCCCTTTTGCTTTGGATTGTACAGTTTTCTTCATCTAGTGCACCACCTTGCATTGTGCAGTTTTCTCCACAATTGATGGACAGAGAAATGTGATGCAGTGATACAGTAGAGTCTTACTCACTTATAAACGGGCCGGCAGAATGTTGGATAAGCAAAAATGTTGGCTAATAAGGAGGGATTAAGGAAAAACCTATTAAACGTCAAATTATGTTATGATTTTACAAATTAAGCACCAAAACATCATGTTTTACAACAAGTCTGCCACTTGTTTGGGAGCGTGGCTGCACTTGTGTTGTTGGGCATGTTGGCCTGCTTTGCATTGCTGCCTAGAGAAACAGCTATGGATATGGGCGGGAGGCATTCTGCGTTGGATAATATAGAACGTTGGATAAGTGAAGGTTGGATAAGTGAGACTCTACTGTATGTGTCTTTAACAGAGGCTGTCATGCAATATGATATTGCTGCTTCTTTAAGAATAATTTATTTTTGCTCGGATGACCTTCTGCATTTTAACATATGCCTGACTCTGTACTGGGCGGTAGAGCACAAAGTCCAAATGTTGAGAAGCAAAAACAGAATATTATGTACCATATTTTCCGGTGTATAAAACGACTGGGCGTATAAGATGACCCCCAACTTTTCCAGTTAAAATATAGAGTTTGGAATATACTCGCCGTATAAGACTACACTTCTTCCAACGCACACCAAATAAAAAAACCATTAGAGCAATTGCACAAATATGCCTCTTTCACCCGTCTGGCCCGCCCTTGTATCCTATTACCGTACTTCTTTCTCTGCCTCTCAGATCTTGCACATGTGCACCTGCGCTGCTTCACTGAAGTCCTCAGGAGTGATATCTGAGAGGCAGAGAAGGAGGTACAGTAATAGGATACAAGGGCGGGCCAGATGGGTGAAAGTGTGTTTTTCTGAGCACAATGCCGCTCTATCTCTTTTTTCCATACCCCGGGTATCCCAGACACCTGCAGCTTGCTCTGCTGTTCACTTACACCTTCCCGGTGAGGCACCCCCTCACCTCATCATCGGGACTGTGTTAAGTCACTTCTTTCCCTGAATCCTGGTGATTTGGATTTTCTTCTACTGTGCTTGTACAGCACCACGCTTGCTGCTTCCATATGGTCACCGCATACGGCAAGGATGTGGCCGCGGCCGTTTGTGAGCTCCCTTCACCATATGCAGTGACTGCAGATTCTTCAGTCCGGTTTGGAAGTTTCAGCACTCGCCCTATAAGACGACACCCTGCGTATAAGACAGGCCCCGACTTTTGAGAAGATTTTCCTGGGCTAAAAAGTAGTCTTATAGCCAGAAAATACAGTATATTTATAGTGTTATGTTTTATTGTCCATGATTGTCTGTGTGAATATTCTGCTCTTTGGAGAAAAGGCTATTATAAATTATAATCACTATTTTAATATGTCTACGCCATTGAACCCAACTGGGTGACCTTGTGCTCATGCTCTCAGCCTTGTGATAGGGGTCTCCATAAATTGGAAATAACGTGGGCACACAAGAACCAATGCACAGTATGGTTTAGTGATTTGAGCATAGCCAAAGTTCAAATCCCTTCTCAGTCATGAAAATCCACTGGGTGACCTTAGGAAAGGGAGCTCTTGAGTGTTGGGAGGCAATACAAAAATACTTTAAATATAAGTCATGCTTTCTGAGCCCCAGCAAAGGCAAACCTCCTGTGAACAGATCTTGCCAAGAAGAATCTGTGATATTTTCATCTCAGGGTTGCCAGAAGTTGGGAACAACTTTAAGGCATATAACAATTATACATAGATCAATAGTTGTAGAGAAAGTGTTGATTTTATAAAAATTGTCTTAAACATGTGCAAATAGTGATTTTTATAGAGGGAAATGGGAGACAGTTCCTCTTTATTAGGTCTTGCATTGATTCTGCATTTACAGCATGATTAATGTGTGAAGAAAATAGAGAAGAAATAGAAGAAAGAGAGTAAGCCAGTTCACTTTTTTATTATAAAAATAATGAGTAGCTAAGCCCGTTACAAGGAAAACAAAGAGCACATTGTCTAAACAATTTCAGTGGTAAGGTTTTGTTTAAATTATTCTTTCAAAATGGATGGAATTACATCTAGTAGTGGACACATGATAGGACAAAAATAAAAACATACACTTGTTCTCTCATTTAAAAAAAAACACTTTCACAGGTTTTCTGGTGAGGCATAGATATTAGCAACAATTTGACCTAGCTAATAGAATGTATTACATTAGTGCTGCTTGTGTTTCAAGGCTTCTTTCAGCTTTTCTGTGATAGAGTGAAGCAATGCAAAACAGGTATATATCTATCACCATGACATGTGATGAGTATAGACAGTTGTGTGTTATGTTTGATGACTTCAGCAGTGCAAAACATAGATTCCTCCCTGCTGATTTTTTTAAACGACTGAAACATGCACTTAGACTAACAAATTGCTTTTCTTCCTTAGGTATGCCTTACATTTTGTTATACAAAGTGGAATTTCCTACTATATCATGATCATTATAGGAGTGGAGAATATGCACAAGTGAGTACTCAGAAATTAATATATAATTTAAGCGAAATATATGGAGCTGATATAATCTGCAAGAGGATTAAACTTTAAGGCAGCAAATTGTATGTGGCCCATTTTACAACTTCTGTATTTAGTATAGTAAATCATTTTGTTGGTGCTATTGGATCAGTTTAGAATACTTTTCAGTGTCTCAATTTTCTGAAAATTTAGACTTTAGATAGAGAAACACTGCTCTTGTCTGCTGTTCAACATGTGAAAAGTTTGTCACACCTTCTGTTTGTAGAAGGAAGTCCTTGATGTGTGGTAAATTGTGTTATATAGCAGTTTCATTAGAAATTACCTGATTTCCCATGTGTAATTTGTCTGCAAAGTGCTCTGTCATATGAGAGTATACAGTAATGGTGTTCAATTACATTTCTTTACAAATAAAAGAATGTATGGCACTGTTTTAACCCTGGATCAGTATAGACTGCATTCTTTGAGTTAGTTGGGTTTATATTATTTCATCTCTTTGTTGTGATATGGGGGTGATAGTCTCTATAATTATTTGGTTCTTATGCATTGTAAAATTCAGTATTCTAAGCTATGCATGTTTTCCATGTACCTAATGAAACTGCAGTAGAGAGTCTTATTTCACTGTAAGAGAATTCTTTGAATTATTGCTGACAGTGTAGGCCAAAAGGCTGTTCCTGCTCATTTATGATGACATTGTACAGCTGCTTTATATTTCGGGCTGGATAAATCTATTGTTTCACTTGCTCCAGCATTTCTTTAAAAATTTTTATTGAGATAAAGTTTTTTCAACAAAACACACCAACCAAAATTCTCATTCATTCGTTCCAGCTAGGTAAAGCTAGTATGGAGAGGATGATGTTTTCTCTGCCTATCATGTAACTGATACAGAAGAATCTGCCAGAGAAATAGAAGTAGAGCTTATCAGAGGTTGGCATGGTTGAGTACAGAGATTTGGACTCAGCTTGTAAGACATTCAAAGACCCCTGTTGGATCGGTGTCTTTTGAAACACTCAGCATTGCAACTTTGTAGGTCTCAAAGTCTCAGTGTAGAATAACTGCATTTTGCATTGTGTTAGTGAGCCCATGAGTGTCATTGTAAATTTATTTACAAATCTGTCATAAAAAGGCACAAAAACAATTACTGGTGACCAAAAAGTAAATGGATATATGTGTGCATATATGTGTGCAATTGAAGGCAGATACTGTTTTTGATTTCTGTTCTTTTTTATAAGGCCTATATGATCTATTAGCTATTTCATATATTATTATAGAATCATAGAATCATAGAATCATAGAATAGTAGAGTTGGAAGAGACCTCATGGGCCATCCAGTCCAACCCCCTGCTAAGAAGCAGGAAATCGCATTCAAAGCACCCCCGACAGATGGCCATCCAGCCTCTGCTTAAAAGCCTCCAAAGAAGGAGCCTCCACCACGGCCCGGGGGAGAGAGTTCCACTGTCGAACAGCTCTCACAGTGAGGAAGTTCTTCCTGATGTTCAGGTGGAATCTCCTTTCCTGTAGTTTGAAGCCATTGTTCCGTGTCCTAGTCTGCAGGGCAGCAATTTATTAGCAAATATTCTGTAGAAGACATCAGAAAACATTTGCCAAAAGTAGCTTGTGTTTTGTGTGTTCTGTAGCCTTCTTTCTGTATAATGAAAATATGAGCAGGTAAATCTGTGCAGTATACTAGGGATGGGAATCACATATTATTTCAAGTTTAATTGGACTACATATTTGAGCAGCACGAGGAGGGATACCAATATTGAGGATGCTAAAAGTGTCAGATCAACAATATTTGGAGGGCAGCATCATTCCTACAACTAGACTACAACTAATTTTCATATATGTAAGTAGACCTATTGAAATCTGTTGGAATTATGACTAAAATGCCATTACTTTCAGTGAATCTGTTGTAGTTAGGTGTCAAGAGTCAGACGCCAGTTAACAAACAAAACAGAGTTTATTCCGAAGATAAGCCAAAAATAACATAAACACAGAAAGTATCCTTGAAACACTTCACTTATCAGTGTTTCAAGAGTAGTTTGGACAAAAATAACTCAAAAACAAGCCACGCTATTTTCCCATGCTGGCATTCAATAAAAACTAAAGACGCTTCAATTCAGCTTTGGAAAAACAAATAAAGTTGACTGCAAGAAAATATGCAAAATAAACGAAGGCTTGAAACCTTCCAAAAGCTGCAGAGTATAACAGTAAGTGCAAAAGCCTCTTTTGGCTTCAAACCGTTTCTGAAAACAGACAGCCGGCTCTGCGGAGTTAAAGGGACAGTTCCCAAAAGAAAAACAGTAAACTGGCTTGAAAACAAACAAACTAGAAGAGCAGTAAACTGCTTCCACGGTGCAGATAAAGCCGAAGCTTCAAAGGGATGATGAATAACCGTCATCAGGAGAATCCATGGTCAGGTCAGGAGGCAGCAGCAAATTCCGAAAGGCAAACCAGTAGTCAGAAGCCGGGAGTAGTCGTCAGTCAAAGGGCGTAGACAGAAGCCAGGTCAAATTCAATCCAAAGTCCGAAGAGGGTGCAGTCATCCAAACCAGGTCCACGATAAGACACAGCGAGAGCCAAGCCAGATGGTATCAGCAGATCCGAATCACAGTCCAAGTCCAGTCTTCACGGAAACACAGAGATCCCAATGGTGCCTCAGCAACACCTTGCCACACGCAAAGTGCATTGGTCAAACATTCCCATTTTATTCCCCTTCCTCCTGGGTGACCAAACACTCACACCCAAACACCAGGTGTCCCAAATCTACTCAGAGTCCGAACTCCACACAGCTAGAGCTCGTGGATCCGGAGTACCTAGCAATCCATCGGAGTCCCAATCATCCTACCCACACTTAGCCCCATGAACATTTAAAGAACCATCCTCCCTTCTCCAAGCATCCCAAGTGGGATCAGCTCCTGCAGAAACCCCAGGTTCAGCAGTATCCATAGGCCCCAAATCCCCAGACATCTCCGGTGGCTGTGCCCATTCAGTGCCCACTTCCCCAGCCATCACCTGTTCCTCAGCATCCATTTCCCCAAACTCCCCATCTGAATCTTCCTCAGAAGATCCCCCATATAGCTCTCTAAGTCGCTTCCTGCGCAACTCCTCCAGTGAACCCTCATCACGAGGGTTTTTTCTTCCTCTTCGAATCCCATCACCATCAACCATAATCCCCGAAGGCGCAGTCACAACATTAGGAGTAGACTAGTGTATGATTTAGTTCCGATGATAAACTTTTAGATGGCTGGTCTAGTGTTTTGTTATATTAGAGAAGAATTGAAAAACTGAAGCAGACAGCCATAGTATTTCTTTCTTTGTGGCCATTAAATACATATGCAGTATGTGCCTATATAAAAAGTAATTTTTTGGCCTCTGATTAATCTCTTAAGGAACCCCTTTTCAGGATTTTAAAAGAGAGAAGGGACCTTCTGGTCTGGAACAAAATAAGGGAGGTGAAGGGCTGAAAAACATCTTTAAAATTCAGGGAAATCTAGCGTGTCCTCACTGGGAAAAATTGGGGGAGAAAAAACCCTCTGAGGATTAAAGTTGGAATGATTCTATTTTAGAATTATGAGTAAAATGTATATAACAGGAAGATTTCTATGTAAGACGGTATATAGTATCTGATCATTGTAATACCTGGGTTTGATTTTAATTTCTCAGTTATTTTTATGGAAACAAATACTTTATGTCTATTTGAGATGATGAAAGACTATAAGAGACAGAATATTTTTCTCTATTTTACTAATGTTTATAATTCAGGCTGTTTTTATTGATTTTCATATGTTCCTCAGTAGCAAAATCAGCAGAATCAAATAAGTTTCTTAAAGCTCAATTTCTAATAAATAAATAAATATCAATTTAAAAAGGGGATTCACTTTTAAGTACAGTAGAGTCTCACTTATCCAACATAAACGGGCCGGCAGAACGTTGGATAAGTGAATATGTTGGATAATGAGGAGAGATTAAGGAGAAGCCTATTAAACATCAAATGAGGTTATGATTTTACAAATTAAGCACCAAAACATCATGTTACACAACAAATTTGACAGAAAAAGTAGTTCAATATGCAGTAATTCTACATAGTAATTACTGTATTTACGAATTTAGCACCAAAATATCATGATGTATTGAAAACATTGACTACAAAAATGCGTTGGATAATCCAGAACGTTGGATAAGCGAGTGTTGGATAAGTGAGACTCTACTGTATTGTCTAACTGAACTGTACCTTTATTACACTGAACACAATAATGTTATGCTAAAAATTATATAATTGTATCATTATGTTTATAGCATGTTATATTCTTTAATTAACAGAATGATTTTCAGTTTCTAAATTATGCGAATACCTTCTATTTTCTCTAAATTTCTGTTAAGCACCCCTCTACAGAACTATTATTACACTAAGTGACCAATCTCTGTAAAATAGAAGACTATTACAGTTGTTGGAGCCAGTGTGATATAGGGTTTGGATGCTGGGCTAGGAAATCAAGGTTCAGTCCCCTCTCAGCCATGGAAAAGCTCTGGGCAACACTAAGCAAGACACACACTCTGTCAGGCTGAGAAGAAGGCAATGGCAAACCTCTGAATAAATCTTGCCAAGAAAACAGTAGGATGGGCTCATCAGATGTTAGAATAAATTTGAAGATTCTTAACAGCAACATAATAGCTTCACATCTAAAATGTCTGTTGTGTTTGCCCTTTATTATTCCATGCTTGAATTACCCAGGTGCATATAGATCAAAAGTAGGCTGCCTCTGCAATCTGGTTTGTTTGGAAACTGTAATGCACACTGGTGCAGGAATGCCCCAATTTGTACCCTTCAATAGGTTTTGCAACACATTTATATATATGGGGATACACCTTTTTTCAGTGGTAGAAACAAGCCTTACAGCCATTTTCATTGGTTTCACAGAGAATATTGTATGCAATTTTTTCCACCAGATATTAAGGCAAGAGCAGTTTTTACTGGTTTCAAAAGGAATGTTGTATGCAAGGTACTGATCATTTAAGAACCTGCATCACAGTCTTCTCCTGGCAGCATAGACTAACAAATCATTTTCTACTCTGTGGGGGCACCTATTACACAGTGAAAAAGCCACCTTTGAGAGACTTCTTCCCCTGTAAGGGCACAACCACAAGTGCAGGTGATGAGGAACTGGAAAATAAAGATTTTTAGACATATATTGTATGCACATTACAAGCACTGAAATGTAGAAAAATCATGCTCTCTCTCTACCAGGCACGTAGACACGGACACAAAGAAGGTGCAGGGGGTCTGTGTAAATGTACAAACTGGCAGGACAGGGGGAAGGGGGGCTGTTATCTATACGTACATTCCATTAGAAGGAGAGTGGACTTCTGACAGATCAAAAGTAGGCCTCTTGATAGATCTCTCTTAGTATCTGTAACTTGCTACAGGCTTTTAAAGGGCTTAGATAGGAAAATGCTGAGGCATGCACATTTATACCCATGTATGTAAACATGTGAAGTGACGTACTGATGACGAGATGTATGTTAGACCATGTTTCTTTGTCTGAAAATGTATAAAAGGCAGTTTCAACGCCTTCATCCTCGCTCTGGTTTGCTTTTGGATGAAATTCCACCCCAGAGTCTTCAGCTGAAAATAAAATCCTTTTCAGCCTCAACGAAAGGGTCATTCTTCATGTTATCTCTCCGATCATCTACAACACAGGTGACATATCACTCACCTGGCTACACCTTCAAAGCAATGCGGGTGAGTAAAGTATCACTCACCCATGTGAGTTCTCCCTTTGAAGGCATAGCCATGCAAGCATGTGAAGCGTCACCTGCCCACGTGGCTGAGCCCTCACAGGGAATACCTATATACCTGCCCTCTTTCCCATGCAGCTGCACCCTCAAAGGGGACTGCCATGCAGGTGGCTGAAGTGTCACCCACTTTCGCGATTGCCCCTTAAAGGAAGAGGGCAAGCAGGCGGGGGAGTGAATTCACTCCCCCCCCCCCCCCCACTAGCAGCACTCTCTCCCAGGTGCTGAGGAACTTGACTCCTTTGGCAGCGAAGTCAAGCTTCACAACACCAAAAGGGTAATTAGACTCTTAATTCATGTGCTCAGATGAATGACTTAAGGGTAAGACTATTATGTAGAAAATAGCAAAATGCCAATTTTGCCTTCTCCAAAAGGTTGTGCAACTACTATGCAATGGTGACTATTATGCGATAAAATACACTAGTTCTATATGTTTATTATAAAATAGCTTTTAAGAGAAATCTTGCTTATGGTTGAAAACTTTACTGTATTCTAGCATGCAAGAATAAAATTTTGAAAAGTTTTCACATCACTAGACAGGAGAATTTTTTTCCCCTTTCAAAATAAAACTGAAAAGCATTCTCTTTTTTCAGCACTGGTGTGAAATACAGCTGGTCTGTGTATTACATAAATTCAAACTACATGGTTTCTGTAATGCAAAAAGACTCCTTCTATGGACAAAGGGGAGGGTAGCAAGAGACCATGCTGGCTCACAAGAAAACAGTCCCATCTTTGATGCCAAATAAAGTGCAAAGATTGGCTAATGGTTATGTTGAGCCATAAACCTCTCTTTATTGAGAAAGTAGTCTTTTTTCCCACTGAAAACAGAAGCAACAGGTGCCTGGATGTGCTTCTGTCTGTTGCTTTTGTCTAGAGAGAGAAGCACTGGAAGTCTGCTTGCATTTCTCTTCTCACAGAAAGCAGTTTTTTTCCTTTCTTCTCAGACAGAAATGCAGCCAGACTTCAGTCACTTCTACCCACAGAGAATGGACAGAGACTCATCTCCTGGTGGACAAAAATATAGTCAGGTTTCCATCACTTCTATGTACAGATAAATGAGTCTATTTCCTTTATCGGTGAGCAGAAACACAGTAACAAAATAAGTGAGTTTCATTTCTCGGTGGACAGAACTTACTGAAGCCCAGTTGTGTTTCTCTCTGCAGAGGAAAGAGACTGACTCTTTTCTCCATGGAGAGAGGTGTTTGGCTATGGTTACCCAAAAATCATATTATTCAAGGGGCCTTGGAATGGATCTCTCACATAATATCTGGGCCTACTGAACATTCTAATGCTGTGGAAAATCTGCATCATTTGTTCTACAGTACTGTCCAAAAGACTGCTCCTTATTAATAATATTCTTAAGTAGGCTTTCATTGTTATTCAACTTGCCATATTGATGGCTTGAATTATTGAACCCATCATTTAATTTGTCAGTCAAGTGTTCAAATTGCTTCAATTATATCCTACAAGCTGTGCTTTCTGAAAATTGATGAATAAGGCTTTTATTTCTTCTAATGTTTAATTAACCCTTACCATCATATTACAAATAGCTAAGGCAACTTCCTAAATTCACAGAACATATGTGGGTTTATTTTGATGTAAACCTCATGTCCAATTCAAAAATTGAACAAAGTAAAGGAGAAAGCTGCTCAGAAAAGGGAAGGGTGTCCACAATTCTGTTTTGAGATGTAAATTTGCATAAACTTTGAAGTTATGGCAAGAGAACAAGATTTACTGCAAGACTTTGTTCATAAAAGCGATCTCTTTTTTCATTTTATCTGTCTTTTTCTTTGTCTCTATGATTTTGGAAGAATGAAATCTAATGCAGTTGGTTACTGCACAATGAAGAAGAGCTAAAAAAAAACATTTCTCCAGTAAGCTAAGAATGGGTTTGTATTATTTTTCTCCCACCATTAAAGGATTGGATTTTTAAAAAAATCACTTAATGCAATTCATACTGAACTGAATCTTGCAAAGATATCAGTATACACCTCCACTACGGTTTCCAGAATAGGAACATGGCCTAGATAGTAATCTCAGAGGCAGAAGAAAATGGCCTTGTGATAGTCTTCTTTTCTAAGAAGAGTTTACATATCTGGAAGCCCCTAGTCACAGACTGGCACATGGGCGGTGGATATGGACTCAGTCGTTCTACCTCAAGGACCGAGGCAGTTGAGTAGTCCGGCAGCTGTATCCATGACTGAGCAGCCCTTTTTAGGATCCGCTCTGCTCACCCCACACGGGGAAGGGGCTAGAAAAGGTGCCCTAAACATAGTCTGCCTCTCCTACCCTGACTGGACTGCCGCGTCCAGAGGGGTCACCACTCTGCGGCCAAAAAAGAAAAATGAACTTTGGAACATGGAACGTACCGACATTGTTAGATAACACTGACAGCGAGCGCCCCGAACGCAGGACTGCTCTCATTGCAAGAGAGCTGGGACGCTTCAAGATCGACATAGCAGCCCTTCAGGAGACCCGGAGAGCAGGAGAGGGGCAGCTGAAGGAAGAAAAGGGAGGCTACACCTTCTTCTGGAAGGGACTACCTGAAGAAGAGCGAAGAAGAATACACGGAGTTGGCTTTGCTATCAGAAACGACCTGGTGAAGCACCTGACTGAAGCACCCACTGGCATCAACGAACGACTTTCAACCCTCCGAATTAACCTTGCCAAAAACCAACAGGCAACCATCATATGCGCCTATGCACCAACTCTAGATGCTGACGAAGACATCAAGGAAAAATTTTACTGTCAGCTGGATACCATCCTATCGGAGATACCTAAGGAGGACAAAATCATCCTCCTGGGGGACTTTAACGCAAGAGTCGGAAGGGACTCTGACCTGTGGCCAGGGATCATAGGAAAAGACGGGGTCGGAAACAGCAACTCGAATGGCATCTTGCTTCTCACCAAATGCGGAGAGCACAACCTTGTCATCACCAACACGCTCTTCCGCCAGAAAAACAAGCTCAAGACATCATGGAAGCACCCTCGGTCAAAGCATTGGCACCTCCTGGACTATGTTATCACACGTGCCAGAGACCGCCGCGATGTGCTTCTCACAAGAGCCATGACAGGTACTGATGACTGCTGGACAGACCACAGGCTAATCCGATCCACGATGGCTATCAAGATCGTCCCCAAACGCAGACTCCAAGGAAGAAAAACAAGGCGAAAAATGAACACCCAAGCCCTTCAGGAGCCCTCCAAACGAGCCCTTCTCCAAACAACACTCAAAGATCATCTACCCACAGAACACCCCGAAAATGTTGAGGAACATTGGAACAAACTGAAGACCTCCATCATCACAGCCTGCGAAGAAAGCATTGGATACCTAACTAAGAAACATCAAGACTGGTTTGATGATAACGACAAAGAGATCCAACAGCTGATTGATAACAAAAGGAAAGCCTTCCAAACATGGCAGAGAGACACCAACTGTGCTGCCAAGAAAAAGATCTATGCCAGTGCAAAAGCTGAGGTCCAAAGAAGGACCAGAGAACTCAAGAACATCTGGTGGACAAAGAAGGCTGAAGAAATCCAACACCTTGCAGACACCCATGACGCTCAGGGATTTTTCAAAGCCACAAAGATCATTTATGGACCAAGAAACCATGGCATACAGCCCCTACGCTCATCAGATGGAACCAAAATTCTGAAGGACAAAACATCAATTGCACTACGTTGGAAAGAGCACTACCAGAACCTGCTGAATCGCAGCTCCAATGTGGCCGAAGAGACCCTCTCACAAATCCCGCAACAACAAACCAGGGATGAGCTTGCAGCACTGCCTAGTTTGGAAGAAGTCAGCAATGCCATCAGCCAACAAAAAAACAACAAAGCTAGCGGACCTGATGGGATTCCCGCTGAAATCTTCAAAGAGGGTGGACCTGAGCTGATGCAACAACTCCACCAGCTCATTGAAAAGGTGTGGATGACCGAGAAAATCCCAGCAGACTTCAAGGATGCCACCATCATCACCCTTTTCAAGAAAGGGGACAGAACAGACTGCGGGAACTATCGTGGTATCTCCCTTCTAACCTCCGCCGGGAAAATCCTCGCAAGAATCCTTGCAAACCGCCTTCTCCCTGTCTCAGAAGACACCCTCCCAGAATCCCAGAATGGCTTCCGCCCCTCCAGAGGAACAGTGGACATGATCTTCACTGCTCGACAGCTCCAAGAAAAATGCAGGGAACAAAACCAACCTCTGTACATGGCATTCATTGACCTTGCAAAGGCATTCGACACAGTGAATCGCAGCGCTCTCTGGACCATCCTCCAAAAAATCGGGTGCCCTGACAAATTTGTGAACATCCTGCGGCTCCTCCATGATGACATGATGGCAACAGTCTTGGACAGCAACGGCTCCCAAAGTGACCCATTTAAGGTTGAATCAGGTGTCAAGCAGGGATGTGTTATTGCCCCCACCTTATTTTCCATCTTCATCGCTATGATACTTCACCTTGTTGATGGGAAGCTTCCCACCGGAGTGGAAATCATCTATCGGACAGATGGCAAGCTATTTAACCTCAGCAGACTGAGAGCCAAAACCAAGGTCACCACAACATCTGTTATAGAACTCCAATATGCTGATGACAACGTAGTCTGTGCGCGTTCAGAAGAAGACCTACAAGCCACTCTAAACACCTTCGCAGAAGCATACGAGAAGCTCGGCCTCTCACTGAACATCGAGAAAACCAAAGTGCTCTTCCAACAGGCACCAGCTAATCCCTCTGCAAAGCCAGGAATACAGCTTAACGGTGCAACATTAGAAAATGTTGACCATTTCCGCTACCTTGGTAGCCACCTCTCCACAAAAGTCAACATCGACACTGAAATACAACACCGCCTGAGCTCTGCGAGTGCAGCATTTTTCCGTATGAAGCAGAGAGTGTTTGATGACCGGGACATCCGTAGAGAGACCAAGGTGCTTGTTTATAAAGCCATTGTCCTCCCAACCCTGCTCTATGCCTGCGAAACGTGGACTGTGTACAGACGTCACACCAAACTCCTGGAGCGTTTCCATCAGCGTTGTCTCAGGAAAATCCTGCAAATCTCTTGGGAAGACAGGCGGACAAATGTCAGCGTGCTTGAGGAAGCAAAGACCACCAGCATTGAAGCGATGCTCTTACGCCATCAACTCCGTTGGACTGGCCACGTTGTCCGAATGCCCGATCACCGTCTCCCAAAGCAGCTCCTCTACTCTGAACTCAAGAATGGGAAACGGAATGTTGGAGGGCAGGAAAAGAGATTTAAAGATGGGCTCAAAGCCAACCTTAAAAACTGTGGCATAGACACTGAGAACTGGGAAGCCCTGGCCCTTGAGCGCTCTAATTGGAGGTCAGCTGTGACCAGCAGTGCTGCGGAGTTTGAAGAGGCACGAACAGAGGGCTTAAGGGAGAAACGTGCCAAGAGGAAGGAGCGTCAAGCTAACCCCGACCGGGACCGCCTTCCACCTGGAAACCGATGTCCTCACTGCGGGAGAATATGCGGGTCAAGAATCGGTCTCTTCAGTCACCTAAGAACACACGCCCAAGATACCAAGGTTGGAAGACCATCGTCCTCGAACGACGAGGGATCGCCTAAGTAAGTAAGTAAGTAAGTACATACTTTTGTAATAGGAGAATGAGAATTGGCAGAGTTCTTTGAAACCAGATTACTAATTACAGATTTGTCACAAAGATCAGTGAATTCTTGATTTAAAAGTATAATACATCTTTTCAGCGTGTTTTGACAATCATTATGTAATTTTAAAAATGAAAGGAAAAATAACAATTCATTTGTGAAGATGACAATGTTGTGGTTGGTATGATAAAGATCTGCCTTATTGCATGTGCCAAGAATTCATCTTTAAAAAAAATCCAAAGTCTCTGAATATTCAGTTCCTGAGCAAAGCTCTCAGTGCTTTCTGCAATAATCATGAACAACCATAACCGAATTAGAGATTCTCTGATTACACAGCCCAACATTTTTTTTCTTGGTGTCTTGGTTTGTTCCTGGGGTTATTTGGGGTGCTGATTCAGAAAATTGCATTGAATAGACTACATCAGCTCTAGTTTCTTTGATATGGTTATCATGGTTTTCTGTGGGTGAATAGATGGTGACTGATAGATTTTTAAAAAAAATTTTTTTTCTTCGTGTCAGGAGCAACTTGAGTTGCTTCTGGAGTGAGAGAATTGGCCGTCTGCAAGGACGTTGCCCAGGGGACACCCAGATGTTTTGATGTTTTTACCATCCTTGTGGGAGGCTTCTCTCATGTCCCCGCATGGAGCTGGAGCTGAAAGAGGGAGCTCATCCGCACTCTCCCCGGGAGGGATTCGAACCTGGCAGCTTTCAGGTCAGCAACCCAACCTTCAAGTCACTTAGTCCACTACGCCATCTGGGGGCTCCGACTGATAGATGGCCTATGTTCTATATTTCAAAAACTAGGACTGATGGGGGAAACTTGTGTCATTTTTGGAATCACTACAGCAAATATACCGAAGTACAGGTCTAACATTTGAGACACTAAAATGTGTGTTGCCTAGTGTTATGTGGATGGGTGAGGGTGATTTTATTACAGGATCTGTTTGCCTCATTTTTGTTTAATGGGTGGTAAAGTGTATATACTTAAAGCTGATAATTAGAACTAAACAAGATTCAATGAATCAGTAGCACAGTGGTTAGTCACCTCTTATGTAAATTCCTTGTATTCAGTGAGCTGAGATTGTCCTGAGATACATTGTAAACTTAAGTTTTTGAGCATTTAAAACAAAATAGCATAGTTGACAATCATGTTGATATTTTACTGCAGTGTGATCAGGAGATTTTAGCTTTCTGACTGCTTCAATGTTCACATTTTAGAAAATTATTCCAACCCGTTTGACATGATGAATTGGAATCTGGGTAACTGTGAAATTTTTAGTAATGTGATAGCATTTATAATATATGTCTATGACACATTTATACAACCACATTTTATGTAAGATTTGCTGTCATAGCTGATGGTATTAGCTGGCAGTGAAGTAGGTGAGAAGTGATTACAAAGTAAGGTTCTATGTGAAAAAAGATATCTCAGAGAAGAGTAAATGAATAACAGCCATGCATTTATTTCACCATAAATACCTGAAGTGGCCTTTATTTTGCTTTAGTTAATTAGTAGACAATAGGAGCCGTAGCAAGAGATCATTGGGAGGATGAACAAGTTGAGCTACAGTCCGGGTTTTTTTTTTTTTTTATATTCAGACAAATAAAAACTGTTTCTGAATGAGAGACTCTAGTGGGTAATTTTTGTGATTCCCTCAAAACTGCATGGATGAATACAAATTATTTTGGACAGAGAGAGGCTCAGCTTTTGCAGACTTTCAACCAAAACTTCTTTTAGAAAATTGTTCTGGATACAGATTTATCTATGCATCTTGTAGGACTATGTTAAACTTTAATTTTAATTCCTTTACTCAAAGTATGGACTTGAATACCCAAAGGGCCCTGGGTCCTGTTTTAGCTTGGACATTAAGTAGACCTGGCTAGTACTTGTATGGGAAAATCACAAATGAATACCAGGTGCTGTAGTTTCCCAACTTCTATTTTTCACTTTTCTGTTTTTGAATATTATTAAAGATACCTGCAATATGAAGCAAATACTGATGCCAGATTAATACAGAAATTTCAGTTTTATGCACAAAAACCTTAAATAATCTGTTGGAGAAGATAATTTGCAAGATATTTCACAAAATATTTGGAACAATTAAAATATGCTGATACTAAATATCCTTTGATAAGCATCACTAACCTGGTAATTTGCACTCTGCTGTAGTCACACATATTCTCTTTGTACAGTTGCCTTCAGCTGTCTTGTCAATCTAGTTTCAGAGAAAAAATATTTGACATGGTTGAGCAGGTTCTCAGTTTCTATATTAAACTATTGTTCTCTTCGACCTTCACTCAGCACCAGCATGATTTAGGATAAACATTACTCTGAGCTTGCAGTTTCTTATCTCTGGAAAATGTAATAAAATAAGCAAGTATGGCAGTTCCTATTCATCCTACAAGATTTTTTTAAAAAAAAATCCTGAAAAATCAATTTTGTACAAGTTCTTAAGTGAGAATTAGGAATTGTATCTAAAATTAAGGAAAGGAAAATATTATTGTCATTTGATTGTGTGTAGAAAATCTTAAGGTAAAGGTAAAGTTTTCCCCTGATGTTAAGTCCAGTCGTGACGGACTCTGGGGGTTGGTGCTCATCTCCATTTCTAAGCCGAAGTGCCAGCGTTGTCCGTAGACACCTCCAAGGTCATGTGGCCGGCATGACTGCATGGAGTGCCGTTACCTTCCCGCCGGAGCGGTACCTATTGATCTACTCACATTTGCATGTTTTCAAACTGCTAGGTTGGCAGGAGCTGGGGCTAACAGCGGGCGCTCATTCCGCTCCCGGGATTTGAACCTGGCACCTTTTGGTCCACAAGTTCAGCAGCTCAGCGCTTTAACGCACTGTGCCATCAGGGGCATACACACACACTCACACATAACCTAATAGTAATTGTATACAAAGTGTTTAATAATTTTCTGCTTGAAACAACATTTATGTACATTTAAACATCAGAAAGCAGAGAGGCCACTATCTCAGCCACCTATGTGGACAATTTTGGATATTTGAATATTATAGATTTTGAAATTTCACATGAGGGATGCACAACTTATAATATAAACAGTAGAGAAACATGTGTTTTAACTGTTTCAGCTGTACCTAACCTAATTGACTGACACAGTCAGAGATATTGAAAATAAGATATTTTTCTAGAGAAGGTTGCTAACTGAGCACCGTCATACTCAGAGGAAGGCAACAGCAAATGTTCTATGAATCAATTCTGCCAAGAAAATATTGCCATAAATTGGAAACAAGCATCAACAACAATTATATATTTACTCCATGCATTGAGAATTACTTCTTCCTTCCCTTTTGAACTTATAATAACATTTTTTTTCTTCCTGTTGCTTATTGTGCTGCTACATCTGTTTTTTGCCTCAGTGGCAGTTATATAGATTTACAAAAGATGTGAACTATACTCAGCATCTGTTAAAAAACATTTCTTACAGTAGGAATTATTAAAAATCTGTTGTAAGCTTTATATGCGCTTGAGGCTGTATAAAGCATGACAGGTGCTGGAGGCAACCAAGAAAGGAATCCACAGAGTAGTGGGATGGTGGAAGTAGCACCTTTCAAGGGATGCAACTTCTTAAAGGTGCTTTCTTGTGTACCATATGTCTACAACATTGCTTGCCAGCTGTTACTGTGAGTTTGCTGAGATTATTAATCAGTGGCAGTCAGAATGTGTTGCTAGCCCTGAAGACAACATTGCCTTAACGTTTGTGCATAAAGCTGTTTCCACATAGCATTCTTCCAAACTGCTGCAAAGTCCACGTGAAAGCTGTGGGGGTGATGCTGCATGGCTAATGTGTGGAGCAGCTCTGAAAAACAGCATGACAGGAGTCAGGAAGAAGTAGGCTCATAAAGTTGGTTGCTGTTTACAGGTGGAGCCCATACTTCCTAAAAAGGTGTAGCCATGAATAGACAGTGCAGCAAAATTCAGATTGTATATTTGTGACAGGCACAGGAAAAGGAGATATAATTATTTATTTATTGTGTCAGAAGTTAAAAACTTGGCATTATACTAAATTTCTTTTGACCAGAAGCTGGCAACTTGGAGTGCCTTTGGTGTCACTGCAAAAAGGTCCTCCATTGTGCATGTGGCAGGGCTCAGACTGCATTGTAGAAGGTGGTCTGTGGTTTGCTTTTCTCCATACTCACATGTTGTGGACTCCACTTTGTAGCTCAATTTCTGAAGGTTGGCTCTACATCTCGTGGTTCCAGAGCACAGTCTCTTCAGTGCCTTCCAAGTCGCCCAGTCTTTTATGTGCCCGGGGGGGGGGGGGGGGTTCTCATCTGGTATCAGCCACTGATCGAGGTTCTGGATTTTAGTCTGCCACGTTTGGACTCTTGCTTGCTGAGGTGTTCCTACAAATATCTCTGTAGATCTTAGAAAGCTGTTTATTGATTTAAGGCATTGGCATGCTGGCTGATATCTGAACAGAGGATGAGCTGGAGATGTCAATGCCTTGGTCCTTTCATTACTGGCTGCTACTTCCTGACAAATGTCAGGTGGTGCAATACCGGCTCCCAACAGTATAATTTCTCTAGCAGTGTAGGGCATAGACATTCTGTGATAATGCGACATGTCTCATTAAGAGCCACATCCACTGTTTTAACTTGCTGAGATGTATTCCACACTGGGCATGAATATTCAGCAGCAGAGTAGCAAAGCACAAGGGCAGATGTCTTCACTGTGTCTGGTTGTGATCCTCAGGTTGCGCCAGTCAGCTTTCGTATGATATTATTTCTAGCACCCACTTTTTAGCTTGTTAGTCAGACAGTGCTTCTTGTAAGTCAGAGCATGGTCCAGGCAAGTATTTTGGTGTGCTGCTATGCGCCAGTGGGATTCCGACCCAGGTAATCCTCAGAGCTCGAGATGCTTGTCTGTTCCCAAAGTGAAAAGCACACATTTGCATTTTAGTTGGATTAGGAATCAGCTAGTTTTCCCTGTAATAGGCAGTAAGAATACCTAGAGCTTTGGAGAGCTTCAGTTCAACCATTTCAAAGCTTCCTGCTTGAGTGGTGATGGCATGATCATCAACATAGATGAAACTCTCTGTCCCTCCTGGTAATGGCTGGCCATTTGTGTAAATGTTGAACATTGATGGAGCAAGCACACTCCCTTGAGGCAGGCTGTTCTTCTGTTTTCGCCATCTGCTTCTCTGGCCCTGGAACTCAACAAAAAAGCTCCTGTTGTGTAGCAGATTTCCTATGAAGCGGGTGAGGTGGTAATCCTTTGTGATATTATACATTTTTCTCAGGAGAAGGCAATGTTTTACAGTATCATATGCTGCTGACAGGTCTATGAAGACAGCTCCTGTAATCAATGTGTTGTCGAAGGCTTTCATGGCCGGGATCACAGGGCTGTTGTATGTCTTTCGGGCTGTGTGGCCATGTTCCAGAAGCATTCTCTCCTGACGTTTCGCCCACATCTATGGCAGGCATCCTCAGAGGTTGTGAGGTACCTCACAACCTCTGAGGATGCCTGCCATAGATGTGGGTGAAACGTCAGGAGAGAATGCTTCTGGAACATGGCCACACAGCCCGAAAGACATACAACAACCCAGCTCCTGTAATCCCTGGCCATTGACCTGTGGGGTCCCGCAAGGGTCTATTTTATCCCCCATGCTATTTAACATCTACATGAAACCGTTGGGAGAGGTCATCCGGAGTTTTGGAGGGTGTTGCCATCTCTACGCAGATGACACGCAAATCCACTACTCATTTCCATCTAACTCCAAGGAAGCCCCTCGGATTCTGAACCAGTGCCTGGCCGCTGTGGCGGACTGGATGAGGAGGAACAAGCTGAGGATCAATCCTGACAAGACAGAGGCCCTCCTGGTCAGTCGCCCATCTGATCGGGGTATTGGGTGGCAACCTGTGCTGGACGGGGTTGCACTCCCCCTGAAATCACAGGTCCGCAGTTTGGGGGTCCTCCTGGATTCAGCGTTGACGCTTGAGGCTCAGGTGTCGGCGGTGGCCGGGAGGGCTTTCGCACAACTCAAACTTGTGCGCCAACTGCGACCATACCTCGTGAAGTCTGACTTGACCACGGTGGTGCATGCCTTAGTTACCTCTAGACTGGACTACTGTAATGCGCTCTACGTGGGGCTTCCCTTGAAGACGGCCCGGAAACTACAATTGGTCCAGCGCTCGGCAGCCAGATTAATAACAGGGGCGAGCTACAGGGAACGATCTACTCCCCTGTTTAAAGAGCTCCACTGGCTGCCGTTCACTTTCCGGTCCCAATTCAAGGTGCAGACCATAATCTATAAAGCCCTAAACGGTTTGGGACCCACCTACCTTAGGGACCGTATCTCCTACCATAAACCTGCTCGTTCCCTTCGTTCATCCGGGGAGGCCTTCCTTTCGCCACTGCCTCTGTCCCAGGCCCGTCTTGTGGGAACGAGGGAGAGGGCTTTTTCTGCTGTGGCCCCCCGACTGTGGAATTCATTGCCCACTGAGATTAGGCAAGCCCCCACCTTGTTAGCCTTTAAGAAAGATCTAAAAACATGGCTTTTCCGATGTGCCTTTGGGGAGTAAATGTAATATATTGCTCTGGCCATTCCCCTTGGTTTTTATCCTTTAGACTGCGCCACCATTTTATTTCCCTGTTTCCCCCTATTCCTATGTCTCTCTCTCCCGAGTTTTTAATTAAGTGTTCATGTGACCTGCCCTGGTTTTCATTGTTTTCTCCGATTTGGGTTGTAATATATATTCGATGATTCTGCACTGTTATATTGTGTTTGATTTGCTGTTTATTTTGTTATATTGTATGGTGTCTGGGCATGGCCCCATGTAAGCCGCCCCGAGTCCCCATAGGGGAGATGGTGGCGGGGTATAAATAAAGTTTTATTATTATTATTATATTATGCTGCGCAACTGTGATCTGTGATGCGCAACTTGCTGTGAAATCATACATGGGTCTACTTTTTCCATAATTCTGTGCAAAATAAGTCTCTCCAGAACTTTATAAAGATGGCACAACAAGGAGATTGGTCTTTAGCTTTTTGGATCATTATGGAATTATCATTAGGAGATATAATAGCGAATAGCATACTTAACATTGATATTGTAACTGATGAGGACCAGTGACACTGAATTGCACTAATAAATAGCGCAATTCAGAAAGTTCCTTCAGATCAGTCAAATAGCTTGTGCAAAACTTTTGGGGTATTTCATTTGATAATGCCCATGCCTAAACTGCTGTTGAGATTCCCTTCTTTTTCAGGAACAATTTAGCATGATGTATCAGGGATTAGTTTTTGGGGAAACACAATTTTAGAGCCCTCTTGGATTTAGGGGATAAGCCTGTTTTGTTGCTTTTTGATGAAAAGAATCAGCATGGTATAGTGGTTTGAGTGTTGAACCATGGCCCCATCTACACTGTCATATAATGCAATGTCATAATAAAGTTTAACTGCTTTTTATGGCAGTGTAGACTCATAAAATGCATTTGAGTTCAGTTAAACTATATTATGAAACTGCATTATATGGCAGCGTAGATAGGCCTATGGCTCTGGAGACTAGAATTCAAAATCTACTTTGTCACCTTAGGCAAGTCACATTCTCTTCCCTTCAGAGGACGGCAGAAGTACCCCCCCCCCCCCCCCCCCCGAAGAAATCTTGCCAAGAAATGTTTGCCTTTGGAGTGCCACAAGTTGAAAATGACCTGAAGGCACACCAAAGCAGCAGCAACAACAGAAAGTTTTGCTAGGATCCAGTTAGAGTTTTTCTTTGAAGTTGATGAGCACATGGCCCAATTAGATTGCCCATAATAGAAATTTGGTCTCATAAATATTATATGGAGTGCTATAGCTGTCTTCGTGCAGTACTTTGTGGTCATTCTCTTTCCTTCTCTCCCTAGCTGTTCAGTTTTCGTTGAAAGCAATGACTGTACCTTCTACTGATGCTTCTTCTATGAGGTTTGTTATTCCACCTGTCATGCTGCCAAATAATTTGATGGGGAGCAAATGAGCTCTGAGTCATTGTAGTACTGCTACATGCATTATTACTTCAACAAACTATTCCTGTCAGATAGACCGGATACCACTACTAAACAGAGGCAGATGAATTCAGGAGGGAAAAATCAGCATCTTCATTGCATGAAGATTGCCTATAGAATAAGATTTGGAGTTTGGAATAATTCATTATGTAACATGATTTTTGTTCCTGCATTGTAAATGTCATTTCCTAATTGGTTCTAGCATAAAAACATGGAAAAAATTATTAAATTGCAAAAACTTTGTTTTTCAGAACATTTTGCACAATTAAATAGGAAATCATACTTTAAAATCAGGAGCATATTTTTTTTCAAATTTTTTTACATAGTGATAGGTCAGTTTATTATCTGAAAGGTTAGTGTATAAAACTTTGAGTGAAAAGACTAAACTCAACATTTACTGTTTTAACTAATATTTGCTGAATTGAGTGTTTATACATAGTTGTTAACATGTGCCATTTAGTTTTGGATTTAGCTTTCAATAAGCCTAGCAAACCTGGAATGAACTACACAGTAAATATAATTCTTACAAATACATCAGTGTAGTGTGAATATCCAGTGAATGTAATGTGTAGAAGTAGGAATGCACAATTCAAGAAAGATGTCCTTTATAAGCGATTCTGTAAAATATTGCTGTTCTAATGGGTGACATTTTAGTGTTGTCCTATGGGGATATTTTCTGTTTCAAGGTTAATATTTTACATTAATTCCTTGACAGATTAATGTCCTGTGTTCAGGGCTGTTAATTGGCTTGCCTTTTAATTAGCCCTCAGTGCAAGACTTAACTTTTCACTACAAAGCATTGAGATGAACCGTGATTTCCTGGATTTGTCTGTAGGAGGTTCAAATAGCTAGCATCAGCTCTAGTTATCAAAATTGATGCATTGGGTTTAGGGTGCTTATTGCTGTTGCCTTGAGTGCATTAGAGTATTGTATTTCAAGGACACCAGGGGCTTTGTGGTGGAACCAATCACACAGAACAAGCACCTTTGAATTTTAAGTACACTAATGTAAGTATTTTGCTAGATTTTTAAAAAGAGAGTTTTCAGCAAGCACTGAGATTTTTTTTAGATTTCTGAACTAATTCACACAATTAGTTGATGCAGCCACAATGCACATGAAACACACACACACAAGAGGCACAAAAACTTTCGGACAGAGAGGGAATTCCAATACCCTTCTTCTGCCACCACTTTATATGTAACTATCTGTGCCCGGCCACGCGTTGCTGTGGCGTTGTCTGGTGGTGTTGGTGAGGACTTGTTGATGTAGTGGTGGTATTGAATGTCTGTTGTATGGTTGTCTTTATGTTTAGTATGCATTTGGTTGTTTGTGTACTGTGAAAGTGGTGAGGATAGAGGGGGGTCTATGTCACTGTGTAGTATTGTATAGTATTTATACGATGTCCATGTGTGTTGAATGCTTGGATTGTGTCCTGCTGCATAGTAGAAAGGGTTGGGCTGGATGGCCCTTAGGGATCTCTCCAAACTCTTGGATTCTATGCTTTTATCATCATCATCATCATCATCATCATTATTATTATGTAGAGGCTGGATGGCCATCTGTCAGGAGTGTTTGGTTTGTGTCCTCCTGCATGGTAGAAGGAAGTTGATCTGGATGATCCTTAGGGATCACTCCAAACCTTAGAATTGTATGATGATGTTGTTGTTGTTGTTGTTGTTGTTATTATTATTATTATTATTAGTATTAGTATTACGCAGTATTGAGAGGCTGGGTGGCTGTCTGTTGGGCGTGCTTGGATTGTGTCGTGCATGGCAGAATTGGGTTGGATTGGATGGCCTTTAGGGGTGTTGCCTAACTGTCTGATGCTATGATTCGATGTGTATTATTATTGTGCAGATATTGGATGGCCATCTGTCAGGAGTGGTTGGATTGTGTCCTCCTGCATGATATAAGGAAGTTGAACTGGATGATCCTTAGGTGTATCTGCTAACCTTAGGATTGTATGATATTCTTATTCTTGTTGTTGTTGTTGTTGTTGTTATTATTATTATTATTATTATTGAGAGGCTGGCTGGCCATCTGTTGGGAGTGCTTGGATTGTATTGTCCAATGGCAGAGTTGGGTTGGACTGGATGGCCTTTAGGGGCCTCTCCTAACTGTCTGATTGTATGATTTGATTTGTATTATTACTGTGCAGATCTTGGATGGCCATCTGTCAGGAGTGCTTGGTTTGTGTCGTCCTGCATGGTAGAAGGAAGTTGAACTGGATGATCCTTAGGGGTGTCTCCTAACCTTATGATTGTATGATATTCTTATTCTTATTATTATTGAGGGGCTGGGTGGTCATCTGTTGGGCGTGCTTGGATTGTGTCCTCCATGGCAGAATTGGGTTGGACTGGATTACCACAATAATTATTTCATATTACAGTAGAATCTCACTTATCCAACATTTGCTTTTCCAGTGTTCTGGATTATCCAACGCAGTCTGCCTTTTAGTAGTCAATGTTTTTGTAGTCAATGTTTTAAATTCATTGTGATATTTTGGTGCTAAATTTGTAAATACAGTAATTACAATATAGCATTATTGAGCATTGAACTACTTTTTCTGTCAAATTTGTTGTATAACATAATGTTTGGTGTTTAATTTGTATAATCATTACCTAATTTGATGTTTAATCAGCTTTTCCTGAATCCCTTCTTATTATCCAACATATTCACTTATCCAACGTTCTGCCGGCCTGTTTATGTTGGATAAGTGAGACTCTACTGTATATTTATAATCTTATATTATCTGCTTAGAACTGGATTATATGAGGCCCCTTCTACACAGCTGTATAAAATGTACACTGAAGTGAATTATCTGGCAGTGTGGACTCAAGATAATCCAGTTCAAAGCAGATAATATAAGATTATAAATGGGTAATATAGCTGTGTGGAAGGGCCTTGAGTCTACACTGCCATATAATCCAGTGAAAATCAGATAATCTGTATCTTATAGGCAGTGTGGAAGAGGCCTGAGGCCTAACTGTGCCTGTCCCCTGGGCTGAGTAGGTTGCTAGGAGACCAAGTGGGCAGAGTTTAGCCTTGTAACTGGCAGCAATTGGATAAAAACAATTATTCCTTTCCCTCTAATTAGGACTTTATTTTTCTTTTCTTTTTGTTGTATGAACGTAGAGGCATGGATGAGGGGTTGTGTTGCCAAGTGTAGTGTTTCTGGGATGTGTAGTTTGTTGTTTTGTCCTAGGCCAAATTTTTTTTAAACTTTTATATATATAGATACACTAGGCACCTGTGAACTTCTCGATAAAGCAGGGGGAGTTTTGTGATCCCACCGCTGCCACCATTAAATATGTAGCGAGGGAGTAATTAGGGAACTATTAAGAAACTTCTCACAAAGGCAGGGGGCGATCCTTTCAGGATCCCAACCACTGCCAGCAATAAACACATGAGTGCGGACATGCGTGCGTGTGAGGCAAAGAGGCTTTGAGGGGAGAGCGATGGAAGAATCCTCGCAAACTCTGTCAGTGCGGTTCACAACTCGAAGACACTATCTCTATTGAAACAAAGAAATGTTTATTTATGAATTCTTTGGCACATAGCATATCTTGTTACAAGGTTCTTTTTTACTTCAGTTCCACTTGGTTATAATAAATATTGTCTTACACTCACTTGGTTACACAAAGCTGTTGATATATAACTTTCCAAACACTCAAACTTAGTTCAACTTGTTAATGCTCTATTTTTTCTTTCAGAAATATATATTTCTCCACAGTCTTTTTGACTGGGTACTTTAATCTCAAAGTTACTCTTCACTCAAGTCAACCCGACTGAATCCTAGTCTCCAAAGACTCTTGATTCCTCTCAGTTTTTCCTAACTGAGGACCCAGACTTAAATCAGTCTCTTTTTACCTCAGTATACATTGGTAGCCACAAACATGAATACATACATCTTCCATCTAGCTCACCGGCTAGAAACTCAAACACAGACATCTTCCTTCTAGCTCCCTAACTACGTAGCAACTCAACAACTTTTTAAAATCTTCCCTCCTTTTTCCTTTCAGCTAGCTCCACCCCTTTCTTGCTAGCCTCTCCAAATAGTTACATTTCTACAACAGTAGCTACGTTACCATGGCGATGCACAACGAATCAGAAGTAGCTAACTCCCGCCTACCTTTGCCATAAACCAACATTAATAACATATATAAAAATCCCCATTATAATTACATTTACCGTTACATAATGGCATAGATCTTTCTGTATTGATTTTGTTTTCCAATTCAAATGATTTCTTTAAAAGGTCAATAGTAAACCTGTGTTACTTTTTATGTTGCATTTGCATTCTGTAAGCATCATTAGATAAAAAAATATGTTCAGTACATGGGGACTCTGTCTTGTAAAACACTGTGTTTTATTTTTGGAATACAAAATGTACAAACATCTGGTCTGTGGTAAAATACTACACATGTTTCATTCATAACTATTCCTTTTTGGATATTTGCAGATGGAGTCAAAGGAAGCTTGTGGTTTGTAACTTATTCGGGTGGGTCTCTTTATATGGTGGGGTTGCATTCCTGGGCTTGCAGTGTAAATTGAGACAAATGTAAATTGGAGGAGTCAGTTCCATAGGTAATCCTTGGAGACTGGGGGATGGATTCCCATGGAGATGCAATAGTCACAAAGGTAGCCATTTAACTCAATCTGACACTAATTTTTAAAGAATTTTAAGGTATAAAACATCACAACTTATTTTTCCAACTTAAAGAAATGAATGCATGTTCTCTAGAAACACCAAAAGAGACAATAACAAGAAGACTTTGTTGGGTTGAGTTGGCCATTAGACAACAGTTCCTCTTCAAATGAGCACACTGATAGTGAGCAACTGAGGAGTACTACATTCTTTTGCTGTGCTTTTGCCAGCAGCCCGCTCAGGTAAAGAGAGAAAGAAATGGGGGCACTATCTGTGTACCCTGGGTAGCAGGTTTGCCAAATGAAGAAAGGAGACACTAGTTGCTTAGTCCACTCCTAAGCAAGCAGAATAAACTTTTTCCAACTGTAACCAAGATTTCAGTTTATGCCTCTCTCATGTTTCCTCTGCAAACAGGCAAAGAAAACTCATTCTTCCAAATGATGGCAAGGTTTGAATTTCTTCCTGACCCTCCCCCACTGTGGGAAGGTAAAATAAAACAAGTACAGCTAGCTTTTCTTACCACTCAAAACTCCATGCCCAAATTCCAAAAAGCTTCAATTTTTTGCTCACCCTCCATGTTCTTTTGCCCCTCTCTGCTCTCTACAAGCATGCTGGGAAAGCTATTCGTTGTGTCTCTCTATGTATTTAGTTTTGGAGAAAGATTGTCTATTTCAAATATTGAAAATCAGGAAATGCGTATTTCAACTTGCCTTCATTTGAAATGAAAAAGCAAGCTTTTTAAAGAACACAATTGATACATTGATCTTGGATTATTGCTCTCAGATAGAGTAATCGATATATTATGTGTATTAAGAAGCTGGTCTGTGAGCCTGTATGACCAATTAAATATCACTTGGGAAGGTGTGCTTTGCAGTTTGCTGAAGCCATGTTTGCAAAATATGTCAGCTTTTTACAGGATTTTTTGCATGAATATAGCACATTTGCTATCTAATGGTATTGCTGCTAATGGGCAATTTTTTCATTATGCTTGAGAAAATACAATGCTTATGTTACCGTACAATGAAAATGTAATGCATTGTATTACCGTACAACAGGGCACAGTAAGAAGTTTACTGTAAGAGTATTTGCTCAGCAGTGCTGTCTTACATTCTTTGATGTTGGTATTTCATATCTGATTGCAGTAACGCTTTTTATGAAATATCCTGTAACTTCAAAGAACTTTAATTCAACCTTGCAACCATTCTAATAGGTAGCCAAGGCATATTGTCAGGTGTGATAAAATGTTTGAAAGTAAAAACAAATTGTTACATGATATTTCCAGACAATTCTTGCTCTAGTAAGAATCTCCCCTCCCCCACCCAAGTAGCATTTTGCCTAAATCAAAGTTTCACTTTGCCTGAAACTATGTCCTTCTATCCTGCCAGCCAGCCATCCTTTTATATATATCCTGTTCTCCCAATGTAGGATTCAGGCTTACAAAAAGGCACAGAATGCCATAAACACACATATAGTGGAAAGCATGCAAAATGAAATATTTGATAACAGAATTAATAAAGGTAAAGGTTTCCCCTTGACATTAAGTCTAGTCGTGTCCGACTCTGGGGGTTGGTGCTCATCTCCATTTCTAAGACGAAGAGCTGACATTGTCCATAGACACCTCCAAGATCATGTGGCCGGCATGCCTGCATGGAATGCTGTTACCTTCCCGCCGAGCGCTACCTATTGATCTACGCACATTTGCATGTTTTTGATCTGCTAGGTTGGCAGAAGCTGAGGCTAACAGTGGGAGCTCAACCTGCTTCTCGGATTCAAACCACTGACCTTTTGGTCAACGAGTTCAGCAGCTTAGAAGTTTAACCCACTGCACCATCTTATTTTTGAACAAGGATTTTAAAAATTACATCACTATTCAAAACCCATTAGTCAGTTGCTGGAAAAGAATAATAGAATCATAGAGTTGGAAGACATCTCATGGGCCATCCAGTCCAACCCCCTGCCAAGAACCAGTAAAATCGCAGCCAAAGCACCCCTGACAGATGGCCACCCAGCCTCTGCTTAGAAGCCTCCAAAGGAGCCTCCAAATTTAAGGAGCCTTAAAAGCCTCCAAAGAAAGCACAACCAAAATGTGTCATCATAGTTTTCTTCAGGAGGGAGTTCCAGAGTGTTGGAGCAACCACAGAAAAAGCTTTCCTTACATTTCTGACAATTGTGACTCAGTAGGTGTTGGGACAGAAAGAAGTGTCTATCCTGAAGATTTTAAAGCTTGGACAGACTCATGGGAAAATATGGTTATTCAAATACAAGAGTGAGTCTTATAGGACACCACTGCCATCCAGAAACATACTGGCAGCCTGTGGAGCTACTGCAGTAATGGAGTTATGTGCTCCCTGTAAACAACACCCTTTAGCAATCTGGTTGCAACTCTTGGACCAGTTGAAGTTTCTGACATAGTCTGCATTTCAGTATTCCAATCAAGTGATTTCACTTTTGAGCAGCTCTTTGCCAGAGCTGATACAGTAGCAGCAAGGCAACTTAAGTGTTAGTGTAGTTCTCAAAGGACTGTCCAATAGTGCCTAGGTGCCACATGGTTGTGTCAACATTGCAAGCTGGCTGAGAGCTCTTTGAAATATACTGACTCATTTAGATCCATGCTGAATTGAATTATAGACCCATCAGAGTACCTAAATTGCCATATTGGACATTATTGATGCCGTTGTCAGCTTGGATCTGGTCACATGTTGCTCCCTTTGTGTGGTAAGTAGGATTAGGAGTGGTCCTTGAACCTGTTTGCCTCATGGTTTCCATGCAGTAGGGCTGTAAATCTGCTCTGCAGTTATGAACTGGTTACTGTGAGTTTTCCGGGCTGTATGGCCATGTTCCAAAGCATTCCCTCCTGACGTTTCGCCCACATCTATGGCAGGCATCCTCAGAGGTTGTTGGAAACTAGACAATTGGGGTTTATATATCTGTGGAATGTCTGAATTGTTCAAGTTGGTGAACCTATTTTGAGGATAGCATTCAGTACCTCGGATAGCTGTTAACACTAAGGGTAAACCCAGAGCCAATTTTCTATCTAAATGGCATGGAAATTATCAGCTGCTACTGCCTTGACCTCTGACATTTTATTTACCACTGTACCTTCTTGCCTCCTCAACTCACATGGAAGGTAATGTCAAGTCTAAAGAACCTGTGGTTACCTGAAAATTATTATTTCTCTTACACTTTGAGCCAATAAAATTTGTAAGCCCATTTGGAGGTGGGAAGGTGGAGAAGTAGAGTGCAAATATCCAAACACGTTGGCAAATAAAAGCCTACTGTTGGTTGATTTATTTGTACATGCTTTTGCAGTAGTTTTTTCTTGGAGAGCTTGAATTGGTATTGCAAGAGCAATTATCGATATGTATTATTTCCATCTCCTTGCCTTATAAAGAATAGCTCTTTAGCAGCTTAAAATGGTTATTTACGGCTTTTCTTCCTGTTGGCAGTTTATGATTAATGAATGCAAGATACTATTTGTCTGCTTTGTTACCACAATCTGCCTTCTATCATGTTGTGTTTCTGGAAAGGCAAAATCATTGAAAAAGAGTTCCTGGTGGCCTTTTGCATACAAACACTTGAAAACATTGCAGCATACTTGAAATTTTATAGACAGTTTCCCTGCAAGAATTTAGGCTTTAGCAAAGTTAGTTCATGACTTTGACAATTCTGTTTTTCCTGAAAGTCTTATGAGGATTAATTGTGAATGCCTTGAAAGAGAAATATTTAATAGAATTCATAACAATAAAGATAAAGCTTAGATGGTTTCTGTCATTTGTAAATAGAAACCATTTGACCACAAAGTCTCTTATTGACCTCAGAATTGAATTAGGGTTAGTGATGGGCAACACAGAGCCTTGGGCTGTCATGCCCTGTCTCCTGTATGCTAACTCAACAGCAAAGTGAAAGCATCAGTGTCTGCTTTTAAACAGTAGCTCTTAATTCAGTGTAAACTTAGTGTAAACTTTAAACTATGGTTGGTTATGAATCCAGAAGTGTGAATCAGTTTGATGATGACATGATGAATACCACTGCAATGTATTAAATACATTCATAAGTGAAGTAAATCCTATATTTCAGTTAGAGGTCAGAGAAAATAAAGATAATGATTTATTTCAATTCATGTTCATATGTACATTCAAGCACCTGTGTGAGAAATGATTGGAGGTCCTTGGTATGGCTCCACAATGCTGTTTTATGTAGCCAATTTTGGTTTGAGTCAATAACTTTTCCTCTGAGGCAGCTTATTGTGATTGGCTATCATGTAACAATCATACACAGTATGCAGAAAATAGGAGAAGTAACCAATTCTGGGCTCCACATTTCCTCTATCTTGTTTTAAATATTGTTCCAAGTTTTCATGAGTGAAAATTCTGGTAATTCCAAGAAGTGAATTCTCCCATACTGTTTTGTGTGTGCCACTTTTCCTATTCCCAAAATATTATTTGGTAGATTTTTCTTTCTTAATAAACGAACAAAAAATCTTAATCTTCCTGTTGCTGGCTGTGTACTTCCATCCAAACAGAAAGTACATAGCCAACATAATGACCTAAGTGAGGGCAAATGAGGCCTTTACATTGTTCTTACTTTGAATGGAAAAAGAGGAGGAGGGAGTCTGTTATAAAGTCAGCCATGCTGTCCCTCCTAGCTTTCCGCCACGTGCTGGCAGGCAATGAATCTCTTAAGGTGATCAGCATGAGAAGGAGGCTTCAGTGCAACAGGTCCTTACTTCCACATCCTAAATAGGTATACTTTTGAATATAGTTCATAGCCATCCATACTGCTCAGCAACAATGTAGAAAAAGGTTAGTATCCAGATTGTATTTCTACTGACAATTATGGGGACAATTATGAGCTGTGGCAAACAGGTTGCGCCTGTAGTCAGATGAGCATTTTTTGTCTGATTGAAGGTTGCAACCTCTATGTACCTTCAAGTCAACAACCCTATAGGAACTCTCTCATGGGTTTTCTAGGCAAGATTTGCCTTTCTCTGAAGTCGAAAGCATGTGACATGTCCAAGATCACTATCCAGCATTTCCATGGCTGAATGGAGATTAAAACTTTAGCCTCTAGAGCAGTGGTTCTCAACCTGTGGTCTGTGGACCACCAGTGATGTGCAAAAACTAAATTATGATCCACAGCCTCACTGTTTCTACACCATTGCAATGGGAGCAACTGGTCTCGGGAAACCCTCTTATAGTGCTGAGGCTTATTAAATATGGTTTTCTGTGGACAAGCAGATGGTGACTCCTGTATCAGAAGCTAGAACTGATGTGGTCTATCCAATGCAATATTCTGAATCGGCACCCCAAATTACCAAACCAAATCTAAAGTTGACCAAAAACTGGTGTACTAATGTTGGAAAATGGTCCCTGGTCAAGTGGTCAAAAAAAGGTTGGGAACCACTGCTCTAAAGCTATAGTCCATCACTTAAACTACTGCACCATGCTGAATAATATTTATGAATGTATCTGATTGTAGTTGTATCCAACTTCCTTCCCAACATAGGGACTCAAAGCAGCCCACAACAAAATTAGATTGAAAAAGGTTCCAATAAAACTCGACGTTAAAAATAATATTTAAACAATATTGAGTTAAACCTAAAAAAAATCAGTGAAGAAAAAACACCCAACCATCAATCACCTCTTCCTTGCCAGCAGGCCAGTTGTCAAAAACTTGCTTCAACACAAAAGGTTTTGCCTGCTGGCAGAAGGAAGAAGGAGTTGTGCAGCCTGGTAATAGTCACTGTGGAAGCCCTTGTTGAGGTAGTAAGAGCACAGAGGTCTATTCCTACACTGTGATATTCCTAGTTGGATTAGAGTGCCTGATTTTTTTTTATTACTGCTACTAAAAAAAGGAGCCCATTCATTTTGGCAGTAGGCTCTGGTACCCCTCTTTCCCTCCTCTTTGCCAGAAAAGTCACTGAGAAGAGAGAGGCACATTTTGGGAATACAAATGCTCACAAGTTGTGTGCCCAGTTTTGTTTTGGTTCTAAGTCAGTGACAGCTAGACAGGCTGTGATGTCTTTGGCTGAACAGGCCCAGTGTGACTGGGTTAGACAGCAAGCAAAAGTATATTGTAAGATCTTACAGAAAAAATGAAAATGGAGCCTGTTGTAGTGCTAAATCCTTGAACTAAAAAACATAGTAATACTGGTTAGTCTTTGCCATAATTGAAATTGTGATTTACTGGATGTGTAGCAGGAAAAAAGAACTCAGAGGAAAATGATGAGGAGATAATTCTTTGTTTGTTGAAATTGGACAGACTTCTGTTTCAGGCTGTAAGGATACAAAAAGAAATGCAGAGAAATGAAAGAATCAAAACCAAATTGCTTGAAAGAGCATTTTGTTTCATTCCCTTGCTTTGTTATGTATAGAGAACTAGAGTGAAATGATGTGTGATGTTTTTGTGGTACCATTGATGATGAGTAGAAAAACAGTTCCTTGTTTTCCTTTTGCACACAGCAGCAGTGGTTGTGTATTGTCTTTTAGATACCACATCAATTGTAGTTTATTTTATTAAATTTCATGAAAAAGATCAGGATTGCAGGTAATCTGTGTAATTGTGATGGGGGCAAGGCGTATGGGCAGAGAGATCCCTGTCACATCTTCTGCATCAGAAATTTGTACATTTTCTCATGTCTACTGAACAGCTGGTTGTGGTGGGTTGTTAGGAGAACAGTATACAGTAAAATCTCGGTAATCTGAGCCCCGGTGATCCGAGGCTCTGGATTATCCGAGGGGCCCTCCGCTCGGTGCTTGGGTCTTTAGAGAAGTGCGAGGTGTGTTGCTGCTTAGCGGCACGCCTCGCGCTTCCGCGCTTGGGCCTTTAGTTTTCTCCCTCCGTCAGACGCTTGGACCTACAATCTGGGTTATCCGATTAATCCGGGTAACCCGAGTTGGGGTCTGCCCATTTAAATCGGATAACTGGGATTCTACTGTACTTTGAAAGGATGGCCCAGGGTGGGTTAGCATGGCGAAGGACTCTGCCTATATATCTTTCTCCTGACTGCAATAGTTTGGTAGGCTGGTATGGGTACAGTACCAATTGTAGAGGGAAAGAGGCACAAAAAGGCGAGGCATAACACTGTGGTTGCAATTCAGCAACCCCTCAGCATAGTGTAAATACCTGCACGTGGAAATATGCTTAGGTAGGGTTTTCCCCTGACATTAAGTCTTGTCATGTCTGACTCTGGAGGTTGGTACTCATCTCCATTTCTAAGCCGAAGAGCTGGCGATGGCCGTAGACACCTCCAAGGTCATGTGGCAGGCATGACTGCATGAAGCGCCATTACTTTTCTGCCGGAACAGTACTTATTTATCTACACAAATTTGCATGTTTTCGAACTGCTAGGTTGGCAGAAGCTGGGGCTAACAGCGGGAGCTCACCTTTGCTCCCCTGATTCGTACCACCAACCTTTTGGTCCGCAAGTTCAGCATCTCAGCTGTTTAACCCGCTGCGCCTCCCGGGGCTCCTAGCCATACACAATCTTCCTGCAGAATAACAATGTTACACAGCACATGCCAGTGACTAGGTGCAGTCAGCAGTGGGCAACTACAGTGTGCAGTATATAACTACTAGGCTTGATCGATCCACGAAAAATTTGATTCTAAACTCGTTTCAAAACTAGAGGGGGGCAGCTTTTCGTTTCTGATGGTATTTCCGAATTTGGCCCCCCAAAAAATTCGAAATTAACGAAAATTCGTTATTTTCTAAATTAATTCGTTAATGGCGGACGCGCATGCGCAATTCCCAAAAACAGCACAGAGGGAGAGGACTTTACTGGACTCTCCCACCCTCATTTTTTGAGTGATCTTCTTCCAACTTGGTACAGTGGTAGAACACATTTAACACTGATAGCTCACCAAAATTTGGAACGTTTCCCTTATCCTCTGGTTTTTGGTGAATTTTCATAGCTTTTATAATAAACCATTTTTTAATAATTGCAGAAATCTGTTCCTGGTTTGAAAGTCTTATTTCCTGTTATATTGGGTTGTCTTTACTGTGAAAGTCATTGTTCTACTTCAGAAACTTTGTTTTTGTGGCTGAAACTTTGTTCAATTGGTGTGTGTGTGATATATACTGTGTATATATATAGTCCCTGCATAATGTGTGTGTGTGTGTGTGTGTGTGTGTGTGTGTGTATAGGTAAAGGTAAAGGTATCCCTTGATGTTAAGTTCAGTCATGTCTGACTCTGGGGGTTGGTGCTCATCTCCATTTCTAAGCCCAAGAGCCAGTGTTGTCCATAGACACCTCCAAGGTCATGTGGCCGGCATGACTACATGGAGTGCCATTACCTTCCCGCCACAGCGGTACCTATTGATCTACTCACATTGGCATGTTTTCAAGCTGCTAGGTTGGCAGAAGCTGGAGCTAACAGCGGGCACTCACTCTACTCCCGGGATTTGAACCTGGGACCTTTCGGTCTGAAAGTTCAGCAGCTCAGTGCTTTAACACACTTCGCCATCGGGGCTCATGTATATATAATATACATACACATACACACAATGTGGAGAATATGTGGAAAGGTAGATAGATAAGTTGGGAGCCACAGCGAAGGCACCTTCCTGGGAGCAAGGTCTAATAATAATAATAATAATAATAATAATAATAATAATAAAAAATCCCTTACAATATCCAAGATGGCTCACTGCTACAGAATCTTGGGAGGTTTAGTTTGATATGGTACCATTATTGGCAGAGAAAGCTAAGCTGTAGGAGTTGAAATCCAATCATTTATCCTCCCTATAGAATCAATTTTATATGCATTTTTAGCTACAGAAAAGCTAAAATCAGGACAGTAAAAGAACAACACCCAGAAAATGGGAATTCCAGACAGGAAACAATCAGGGCCAGCTAATACCTCCCAACAAAGGATTCCCCCAGGTAGGAAGCAGCCAGGCTTTGAAGCTGCAAGGCTATTCAATGCTAATCAAGGTGACCAATTGCAACATTCACACTTGCCTCCCACAGACAAGAGTTCTTTCTCCCACCCTGGACCTTCCACAGATATATAAACCCCACTTGCCTAGCTTGCACAGACGTCAAAACCTCTGAGTATCAGGCCTGAGCTGAGGCGGCGGTGGCCATTTCCCCCCTCCGTCTTCCTCCTCCTCCTCGGCCTCCTTCCCCCTCGCCCCCTCCCATTGGCTGAGCCCGTGACGCCCCTTTTGCTGAGGGGCAAAAGGAAAGGGCCTGAATGGTGGGAGTTTGGGTGATTTGCAAAAGCTTTTTTTTCCTAACGAAAAAAACAACGACATAACGAAAAACGGCCTCTCGCGATTCGAAACCGCGATATCCAGACGTGTGGACAACCAATGCCGTATATTGCTTCAAAACAAACGAAAATAACGAATTAATAACGGTTAACGGGGAAAACGAATTATTTGAGCAAGCCTAATAACTACAGTGTACAATTTTACGGCATGTGCAAATCTACTTCTGCTACTGTCATCTGTTGAACTGTGGTGAATAATTTTCCCAGTATACATAGCATCACTTACACATGCATATCTCACTGTGTGGCTCTGAGTATGTGGTAGATTGTGGTTGGTGGGTAGGTTGTCCTTTGTCTTATCCATCTGCCCTGTCCTCTTGGACTGGAATTTGCCCTTTGCCTTTGCCACCTTATGGCCCCGCCCACCCTTACTTTAAATATAGTCTAGTGTCAAGAATTGTGTCCTACTGAGTATTGAATCCTAAGTTGGATCAGAGGAGGTGAAATTGCATTTTGTTGTATACTCATTTTTGGCAGGTTACTTTTGGTTGTCCTTCTGTAAAGTGGCAATAAACACAAAGCTGTTTTGTGGTTTCAATAAAACTTGTACAGTACTTTGATTGCTGACCCTGTGTAAATAACATGTAACAGTGGTAGTTCAACAATTGGAGCAGTGTCTACCCAAAGGCAAACCAACAAATCCATCAGTGTTGGAAAAAGTGTCCCATGCCCCGTTGTGTTTTATAGTGCCTTTTATGTATACCAAGCCAAACTATGCATATTCAAAGCTGGAGAATGTGCAACATTACATTTTATAGATGTCATTACTAATGCCATTAGGCAGTATGCTTTGAATTTCTTTTTTTAATTATAATGTTTTAATATTGGATACTATGCGCAGAAAACTGAAAAAAAGACCTTCAGTTATCAATTTAGCATTTCCCTCTTGTGGTCTTTATAGCAACTCCAAATCATTCCCCCATTTTTATAAAATGTTCAAAATCTTACATAGCCCTCCTCGATTACCTTCAAACCCTAACAAGAATATGAACAACACTCTTTTCATGAAAAAAATAGAACTGCAAAACAGAGACAGCATTGGGTTGTTGTATGTCTTTCGGGCTGTGTGGCCATGTTCCAGAAGCATTCTCTCCTGACGTTTCGCCCACATCTATGGCAGGCATCCTCAGAGGTTGTGAGGTATGGAGAAAACTAAGCAAAGAGGTTAATATATATCTGTGGAAAGTCTAGGGTGAGAGAGGTCAGTGTGAATGTTGTGTAGTTAATCACTTTAATTAGCATTGAAAAGCTTATCTGCTGTCTTCTTCCTGCCTCTGGGGCATCCTTTGTTTAGAGTCGTTAACTGCCCTAGGTTGATTCATGTCTGGAAATCCTCTGTTTTCAGAGTATTGCTTTTTATTTACTGTTCTGATTTTTGAGTTTTTTAATACTGGTAGCCAGATTTTGTTCATTTTCATGGTTTCTTCCTTTCTGTTGAAGTTGTCCACATGCTTGTGGATTTCAATGGGTTCTCTGTGTAGTCTGACATGATAGTTGTTAGAATGGTCCAGCATTTTTGTGTTCTCAAATAGTATTCTGTGTCCAGGCTGGTTCATCAAATGCTCTGCTATGGCTGATTTCTCTGGTTGAATTAGTCTGCAGTGCCTTTCATGTTCTTTGACTCTTGTTTGGGCGCTGCGTTTGGTGGTCCCTATGTAGACTTGTCCACAGCTGCATGGTATCCGGTAGACTCCTGCAGAAGAGAGAGGATCCCTCTTGTCCTTCGCTGACCGTAGCATTTGTTGGATTTTCTTCGTGGGACAGCATTTTATGGAAATGTCATGCTGGTATTTCGTCAGTTAAGAACAATCTACAACCCTCAAGCCAGTCAAGTATTTCATTTAATCAGTCAATAGTATTTTGGTGTACCATGGCATGTCATTTCCCTTTACTAGAACTGTTTTTCATCAATTTTTCAAACATATTATGTAAAAGGGTTCCAGAAAGATAATGAATATGCCTATTAATGCCTACTGTGGAAAAGAGAAAGTTTTTTTTTAAAAAAAGAACTAGCTGCTTAACAGTGTGATCTCCCTTGTGCAGAGAAATGCTGTTTCATGCTTATTCATTAGTTGAGCTCAATCATAGAATAACAAACTTGCGACACTTATGAATACATTTTTCTTGAGCAGAATTAGGAGAATATGTTACCTTTCCTGCAGACAGAATACAAGTAAATCCAAATATTATTAATAGTAGTAACTAGATACCTGAATGCTGAGCTTATATTTACTGTCGATGGAATTATATTGTTAAAAAATGTTGCAACATGGAATGTATTTGGAATCTGAATTTTCTAGACTTTCCGATTTGTTTAGAAACATCTGTGAAGTCAGCCTATGGGAAACAACTACATGTATATTTTCTGGGACTTATTTTAAATATTTATGTGGCTTAGTTTTAGTATTAACTATTCTTATGTTTATAGCATTCACAGATAACTGTTAAGATTTAAATTGTAGTTTAATTACAGTTGTTTTTGTCTGTAGTATAGTACCTGCTATATTTGTTGATACTACATTCTAATAATGCTGTAGTAACTGTATGCGGGGTAGATATACTGGCAGGTGATATTTTTGTTTTGTTAATTGTAGTAGAGAGAGAAACAGGAATTATTTCACTGTGGAATCAGTTCACCTTGTTTAGCCATGTTCCCTGTGCGAAAACTAAACCATTATACCGTAATTATCATCATAATGCAATTCTTGGGTGATGGGTAGTTGGGAGAATTTCCATGGTATTTGACATTTGCAGTATGATGCTTACATGTACAGACCTGATCTTTAAAAGATGAGTAATTCTGAAGGTATAGGCATAATTTTCCTTTATTAAAGCTTTATCACCAATCCTTGCTTACACAGCAAGCTAATTTTTTCAAAATTCAATTATCACAAGGACAAAAAGTGAGGCAAAATCTTCTGAAGAGGAGCACAGACAGCAAAACAAACACCAGAGGGTGTTAACCCTTCCCTATGCTATCCAAAGGAAGGAAGGAAGGAAGGAAGGAAGGAAGGAAGGAAGGAAGGAAGGAAGGAAGGAAGGAAGGAAGGAAGGAAGCTAGCTAGAGTTACACTTAGAAATGTCCCTGTATTGACTTACATACAAATTTAACTTAAGAACAAACCTACAGAATCTATCTTGTTCGTAACTTGGGGACTGCTTGTAATAAGTTTCAAAGATCTTCTAGATTCTTCTCCCCCCTCCTTTCTCTCTCTCTTTCCCCTATTTAAGGATGAAATAGTTAACATGGCTATCTGTTTCAAAACCTTTAAGGAGAAAACAGACTGTACTGTAGTCCTAATCTTAAATTAGTGTATTTGCTAGCCAACAGTAGCTGTTCATTAATTCATTCATTAATTCATTCTTTTATTTATTTATTTACTGAAATTCTCCTTTCTGCAATCCTGAGTCTCATTATTCAGAAATTTCACAGTGTAAAGGCAATGACAAGAGGCAGTGGCAAGAAACATTCCCACTCTATTAAGCTCCTTTGTTCAAATTGGAGAAAGAAAGGCAGCCCTTCCTTCTCTTTTTAATAGGGACTTACTGTAGCCTCTCTGCAAGTCTCATGAGGCTTGTAGAAAGACTGCTAAGTCTCATGAGTCTTAAACAGTAAGGTCTTATTAAAAATGCTCCAAGCACGCAAAAGAGCATTTCCAGCATTCATCTATGGAAAAGTTGACTTAGATGTCTTAAACTGATTTTTTATCAAAAAATTAGCTTATACATGAGTATGCACAGCATGCATACCTTTGTTTATAATTTAATAAAAAGAATTTTATTTCACTCAGCTTATTAATAATTGTTATAAGCATCGGGTGCTTCGTGCTGCGGTTGTGGTTTTTTTTACATAAAACGAAGCGTTCTGTAATAATTCTGTTTTGATGAAAGAATGCTAATGGTTGTGTGAAGTTAGATTATTATGCATATGATTGCAATTGAATTCATTTCCTATAATACTAATTATGCAAAATGTTGTCTTCCGTTCATAATTTCCAGTGCCTTGTATTAAATGCATTTCTGTTTATCAGAATGTTGCTTCCTGTATTACTTGATGAAATAAACCAGGAGTGGGATAGGATATTGTAGAGTCAAAGTTGTGTAAAAGGGCTTCAGGAATTTATTACCTCACAACAGTTATCCCAAGTTGTTTTACATTCCCCAAATCCCACCTACATTTGTCAATCTTAGATGTCACTAATTATTTTTCAGATGATTAACTTAAGCAGTGAATATAATCTTTCAGAACAATTAAAATTACATTTGTTTGAAATAAACTGTTATGTTTAATAGCTAATGGTTTGACAGAGCTTACAACTATACAACAGCCTTGTAAAATAGGTTGCAGAAGTCTTTCCGGGTGGTAAGAGGGTGTGAATTGGATGACAGTTCCCTTCTTTGAAAGTTCACTTGATTTCTTTGCTGGTCACGGACAATTCCATACGTTTGCCACCTGTCTGGCTGTCTAGGGGTACCGTGTAAGTGCTTAAAATATAAGATTGCCATATGACCAAAATGATCCTTTCCATTGTAGTATGAATAAAAGCCCTAATGGCTATGGAGTCATCAGTAGTCGACTCTTACCTTCTTACTCCAGGCCTCCCCACTTATAATAGCAACAGATCTTTTCTATTTTGCAGTAAAAATACAAGATACATTTTTATGATACAGATTTTACCACTTTATTGCAATTACAAAGTTTACCACATGTAGAAAATACTGTACTAGGTAATTACTTATTTCATTGCATAATAGTTGCCACTGCATATATGTTGCATACCCATTTTGGGGGTGCCAAAATAGAAACTTTTGATATTCCTTGCATAATAGTTGCGCCCTCCCTCACGCCTGACCCTTGGAGTTACATGGCTTCCCAGCCTTTACTTGCAGCAAAGCAAGCCCTGTAGCTGCAAAGGGAAGATGTGAGCAGGTGGGTGAACTGCATTTTTATCACGTAATAGTCACTTCTGCATAATAGGCACACCCTCCTTTTTTAATTAAAAAAAAGGGGGGAACTATTATGCAGTAAAATACAGTATACTGTTTTATTTATAAAGGATCCTTCTATTTCTCCTACAACTTCCAGCAGATCCAGTGGGTTACTGAAGCTGTAGTCCAGGACATTTGAAGTCTCCTTTCTCTTGACTTCTATAAGTCCTCCTATAACATTTTTAGCAAAACTAGGGAAGCGGTCACATTGATATAATTGTGGAAAAGGTACAATGTTGGGTAAAACTGTCTTGTTTCACACTTCTACCTTGCATCATTTTATAAAGTTTGCAGCATCAGTGCATTCCAGTCCAAGATATATCCCCTATGGGGGTTGTCCTGTGCAGACAGACAGAGAAATGGGTGAGAAAATGCTTCTCAGTCACATAACGAATCGGCTTAAAAATACACACATCCCTATTAAACTCTTCTAAGCATATGCCCTGGTGGTGGCGCAGTGTGTTAAAGCGCTGAGCTGATGAACTTGCAGACCGAAAGGTCCCAGGTTCAAATCCCGGGAGCGGAATGAGTGCCCGCTGTTAACCCCAGCTACTGCCAACCTAGCAGTTCGAAAACATGCAAATGTGAGTAGATCAATAGGTACTGCTCTGGCAGGAAGGTAACAGCGCTCCATGCAGTCATGCCGGCCACATGACCTTGGAGGTGTCTACGGACAACGCTGGCTCTTCGGCTTAGAAATGGAGATGAACACCAACCCCCAGTTGGTCACGACTGGACTTAACGTCAGGGGAAAACCTTTACCTTTACCTAAGCATATGAAAGGTTGTCAGGATTGTTTGTTCATGTGGTTTTTGGTCTTTAAAACCAGAGTTCGCTTTAGAGACTTGTCTTTGTCCTTTTTTTTAGACTGCATTTAAAAATTGTTCTGGAAAAATGTTTTCATCTATTTGTGTCTGTTGTTCAGAAATCCCGGTAGATTGAGAAACAATTGACAAATGCTAATACTACTGTTGATTTTCTTTGAATACATTTTTTAAAAATAGTTTTTATTGATGAATTTTACAACTGAGTAAAAAGTGTGGGATGGGTAGAAAGATAGGGGTAGGGGAGTTTGAGGAGGGGAAATCTCGGGGGAGAGGAGGGGTGCGGGAGAAGGGAAGGAAGGATCTTTGAATACATTTCTTAAAAATATCTTAATCTTCTTGTTTTCTCTATAAATTGTTTCTAAGAACCCTTGAAAAAACGCAGTGAGTGAAGATTGAGAAGAATTCCACCACAACTTTTGCTATTGAAATTCTTGGTGTACTTTAAAAGAATCTCAATGTTTTGGTACACAAAATCATCTTTATGTTTTTGTCTGTCAAATATTATCAAAGTCAGGTGTTTCTGTCCTGAAACCTTTTATTATAAGAAATTAAGAAGTTGGCCTGATTTGAGACTCCCAAAGGCAGATTCAAAAGAATATATTTGATTATCTGTGGAAATGGTTGAAATTGGGAACAGCACTGGATGAAGCTAAAGTGAAAATGTGTACTACATAAATGGGGATGGGATAGTAAGCAATGAAATGTACTTTGTCATATAATGTTGAATGAACACACAGACATGTACCTGCATGCCCCACCCCATTTGTTGGCATTGAGGTTAAAAGAACATTTCAGTGTTACGGAATGTTAACTTAAGCTTCAAGTGGCTACATTTCTCCCAGCTGGCGATTGCTATATTTCTTTTGGAGAATGCACTGGAACAACAATAAATCTTGAGTATTCTGGGAAAGACAACTTGCACCTGGTAGTGGCAATTTTAGAAATAAATCTGGGGTGGGACAGGGACTACTTCTGGCACAGTGTTTAGTCATTCATGAATCTTTTGAAATCCTCCCCATGTCAAGTCCACAGTTGACATTATATAGATAAGGCATGGGCAAACCTCGGCCCTCCAGGTATTTTGGACTTCAACTCCCACAATTCCTATCAGCTGGTAAGCTGACTGAGATTTCTGGGAGTTGAAGTCCAAAACACTTAGAGGGCCAAAGTTTGCCCATGCTTGATCTAGACTATACAGGCTAGTGCATGTCATATAAACACAGATAATAAAGAGATGATATTTTATGTCTAACTCAAAGAAAAAGAAATTCTGTTCTATAACCTTGATATGAAAGTTGTGATGTCTCATGGGCCTTGTAGTCCCGTTCCTAGTGCTATTGTGGCAGACGAGGAGGAAAACATGGGATTTCCACCGGTTCTGCTTGAATCGGAGCCTCTCCACCTGGAGGATGTTTGTCCTCAGGAAGTTAACCAAACAAGCCTTGGGCAGAATTCTCCCCCGTTTTCCCGAAAGGACAATTATAATAGAGATAGAGGAGCCAGGGAGGCAAATCGCCGGAGTCTCAGAATCGCAGCCAAACAATTAGCTGATTAGGTCTGCTTCCCTTGGGAAATTCTAAGGAGTCATGCATCTGGACAGAGTTGGGTTTCGCTTCTTGTTCTCCAGAGAAAGTGTTCTGTTGGCGGGAAAACAAGACCCTATATAGGGGTTTTGCCGCAAGGGGAACCTTGCGGAGTCAATTGTTCAGCTTGAGGAGAGAGATGTGTGTGTGGACTTCGTAACCCCAGTTCCTTGTTTCCCGGATTAAGTTTCCAGCCTTGCCTTGTTTCACGGACTTCCTTGGACCTTGTTCATGCTTCATGTTTGCCTCGTTCAAGTCTTTGATCTAGCCAAGAATCGAGTTTATTTTCCTGCCTTGTTGTCAAGCTACATTGGACTTTAAAGACTCTGTCATTTCCCCACACTTTGCTTGGCAAAGTGTGTGTTTCGGTCAAGTGGATTAAAACTTTGAACTCTTATATCTTATATTGGACAATACATTACTGGACTATATTTGACCTCATCTGAAAGGTCTGCTTCTGAACTATATTCTTCACTTGTTTTTATTGACTTTATATATTTCTATAATAAAGATATTAGATAGATTCTGGCCTCTGTGTAAGGTTATTGGTGCTCTGCAGCCTGGGTCCTGACAAAAGTATGGATTGTAGAATGTGTACTTTTTCTGCTTAGTAGTTTGTAACACATAAGTAAAAATCTCTTCACCATTTATGTCTCTTTAAAATAATAGGGTAATTGACATTCCTCTGTTCAGCCCTAGGATGTCTGTAGATTGCATAATGTGGTCGTACCAGATGGTCAAACCCAGGTTTGACCCAAAGCTTGTGGCCACAGTTCCTTGGCTTTGATACTTTTGGGGAAATGGTTAATTAGAGGCTTCCAAGTTTGGCTGACCATACTTTTAAAGGGCTTATATATGTGAACAAAACCTTCATAAATGTTAGCATAGTAAGAGTAGATATTTAAACCTTACGTTAATGTTTTCAAAATATTGAATTTCATGCTGAAAATATGTTACAGAAGCTTTTTTAAAATTTGTATTTTAACAATTTAATTAGAATTAAATGGTCACAGTCAAATCAAAGATATCAAAAATAACGTGCACTCACTTAAAATAAGGCTGGCATGCATGCAGAATTATCCATATTGCACATGAAAAATGTTAAAACTTTGAGAACTCAGTACTAAAATTTGAAACACTTGTTTAAATCTGTGTGAATATGTTTATTATGGCATTTAGGCCTGTAGCCAGAAGAGGGGGGTTAAGGTTTCAACCCCCCCCCCCGAAATGTTTCAGGTTAAAAATACCCTGGTTTACTCATGAATTGGTTAACCAGTTAAAATTCATGAGTAAACTAGGTTGCTTTTTAACCTGAAACTTTTGGGGGGGAGGTTAACTCTTAACCCCCCTTCCCTCTCTGGCTACAGGCCTGATAGCACAGCCTTGGATTTTTCATGTTCCTTGATGTGTGTTGCTATAAGCAAAGAAATGGGAATGATTTTGATTGTGGTAACATGTGGCTACTGCACACCTCTGAAAGCAGGGAGGTAACCCTGAAATGTTCTCTGGATGGAGAGGGTATTCTAAGTCCCCAAAGGAAGAAAATATGTGTGATGGTAGTAGGTGATTTCCTGTTGCATGTAACAGAATAAATGATCTGTAGGCCCGATAAGACATTTTGAAATGGGTGACAAGACTTGAATTCCACAATCTTTCCTTCTTCCTTCTGATCCACACTGGAACAAAGGATATGGCAAGATTTACTCTTAAACATATTGCAAGGGATGTAAGGCTCTGAAGAAGAAGCTAAAGTACTTGGGACATAGGTGGTTTATTCATTAATTGTTCTTGTTGAAGGAGATGGTTCAGGAAGAGGGAGAATGCTAGAAGTGGACAACTATAACTTCAAGAGAATGGAAAACAGGATGAATGCTTGTGATGATGTGCAACTGTCATTCTTGCTAGAGGAGACATACTGAAACAAGCAAACTGATGCACCGTGAGTCAGTGAAATGACATATTTTAATTTACTAAAGTTGCATCAAATTTATGTTCTGGTTTTTGATGAAAGCAACTCTTAGTTTAAAATGCAGTAATATATTATGATGACCTCTAGTACAATCAAAGTAAAAAAATCAGTATTACCAATGGAAAAAGATGTTTCAACTACTTTTAAAGTATACAAACAGTCAAAACATTAAAGACAAACTTTCATATATTACAGCAAAATAACTTATCTATAGCCCATGAAAGCATGGAAAGACCTGCTTTATATGTTCCATAAATCCATGACAAAATAAGACTGAACTGTTGAAATTGCACTTTGGTCACTCTGTAGGGGCTTTCTCACCCTACACCATGCCTCTTCTCACATTAGATATACCTCAAAGTTATTCCTGAATCTTGTGAGAAAAGAAGAAAGGGAGAAAGAATGGCATCTACAAAGGGTTTTTGACATGAGTCAAAAACAACTCGAAGCCTGTGAGAAAAATACAATTTTCCACTTAGGTCTGTAGAGTACTGTGATATGTTGGTATTGTTTTAACTGGGAACTTTAAGTAAAGGTAGATTGTTCGATACTTTTGAGTTCAGTGTACAGAATCTTAACATATTGTACAGTGCTTACATATGAAAATGTGACTATGCAGTGAGGCCCATAATATAGCTGCCCCCTTGTAACAAAGAAATCCTTAGTGTGCTATATGGGTAATACGCTTAGTTATATAAAGGCTAATACTGCTACGTTGGCACAGTAATCTTTGATAGCAGCAACTTATTATGAATGAACACAGTGACAGTTGCTTCATTCATATCATATACAGCTTCTTTCCTCCCAGGATAATTGCAGAACCTCATTAAAGAAAGACATAGCAACCTAATTACAGCATGCAGTTCATATAAAGGGTTCTTTACTATTTAGAGTTCTTCATAGGTTAATGGAAGGTTTATATATGAGTAAGAAGCCACAGTAAACAATTATTTTTGAAGCAGTTGGTGGTTTTTCTGATAGTCAAGAAAAGGTTTAATTTGGTTTAATTTCCAGGAGTGCACTGGGTGTCCTAAATGCAAGGAAGATACTTTAAGAATAAAAAAGTTTCCTTTATATGTCCAAGCCACCATAGTAGTTTGTTTGTTTATATATATATAGATAGATAGATAGAGAGAGAGAGAGAGAGAGAGAGAGAGAGAGAGAGAGAGAGAGAAAGATGGTGTCCAGCTTCTCAAAAGTTACCTATGTGGTTTCTTTTTAGTTAATGTAAAAAAAAAACCCCTGTTGAAATAAGTACAATGCATGCTCCTAGTTGATAGCTCACCAGGAGTAATACCCACAGCATTATGAAGTTACGCACCTAAGTTAGTGGTCCTACTGGCTAGATGATTCTGGGTGTTGTAGTCTGTCTGAAGTATTAACTTCTTGAAGTACTGGAGTGTAGAAGAGGATACTTTCTCTCCCTCCCCCCATTCTTTGGGTAGCTGATTGTCGGCTTCAGTCAATTCTACTAAGAAAGTTAAGCGGCTAATGTAAAGTGTATATGACATTAAATATGCCTTTGGGAAATGATTTGTCACTTGTTTTCTGTGTGGATATTGTTCATACACTATCATAACAGCATAGAAATACTGCAAAATAGGTAAAATTTCCAGTTGGAAAGGGCTTAGTTGAGAATGAAAGTGATGAAAAACGAAAGAATTTGTGATGATAACTGCTATATTTATGCAGTCGTGTTGTTGTCCTTATTGTTGAGCACTATGAATGCTTTCAAGATTCCATTCTGATGTAAAGCCAACGATTATCCCCTCTTCACTCTCTTTTTAGTTTAGAGAGGAATGAAGTATGACTGTAGATAAAGTGATTTTGCTGCACAGCTGTAGTTGCAAACCTAGTTATTTGATATTAAACTCAAAGACTAAAATCTAGGGGTCATTTGGGTGGAGAGAAGGCACAAGTCCTTACTGGTCTTTATTGTGCACACAAACTCAGTTAATCCTCTGTTGTTCCAACAAATTAAGAACTGTTACAAGAACTGTTGTAAGCCGCCCCGAGCCCTAGGGGAGTGGCGGCATATAAGTTTGAAAAATAAATAAATAAATAAATAAAAATGCCTAACATCAACTCACTATCATAAAGGCAGACAACAAGGCTATTTGATAAATATCAATTACTGGACTCATTTGGGGAGAGACTGTCCTTTGCATATGAGAAACTCAGCCTGTGCAAGAGATTTCATTTCTCCGATACACCTGGGGACATATAACTAAATACTTTTTTTTCTCTTTCAGATACTGTTTTGTTTTTGCTTTAGGATACCTCACTGTGTGCCAAATTTCTAGAGTCTATATCTTTGACTATGGACAATATTCTGCTGATTTTTCAGGGTAAGAACAAATATTTCCTCCACTTCATTATTATTGTGCCCAAAAATAGTGCGGTCAAATAAATGCTGAGTAAAATATATGTTTTTTAGAGCTTTGTAGATGTCTGCATAATTCAGAAACTCTTGATCAGCATATATGACTTAGAGTAGGCAAAGTACTTTAACGCAGCTCCACAATTAGGTGCACCCATTTTTCATTTTATTTTTATATTGAAAAAGCCACCCATATCTCATGATGCTGTGTCGGGTAATTAAGAGGTAAGTGGCATTTCACATCTTCTTTTACTTCTTTACTTCAGCAATCTTCTGTCCTTGATCCAGGTTAATCAGCTGTTTAAATATATGTGTGTCTTCAGGTTACGTGTTGACTTATGGCAACCCTGTGGTTTTTCATAGGATTTTCTTAGACAAGGGACATTCACTTCAGCTTGCTTATTGTTATGTTTTCTTGTACCTTTCCTTGGGGAAGCAGCTGTATGGTGGATGAGAGGATCACCCCAGCTGGAATCTCTGTTCCTAACATTTTGGTTCTTAGAGAGAGCTTTAATCTTGCACAAAACTTCTTGAGAGGTTTTATGGGTCCTGGTTGTTTCAATAAATTCATTTCCCCATGCCTAGGGACTATCAAACCATCAGAAACACTTTACGTGTCACTGAGTGGTATTATTTCACTGCTGCACTCTGTGAGACCAGACCACCTATTAATGGAAATTATTTATATTGTGAAAATTATGTTCTTGGGGGTTTTTTTCTATTCTAAATTTTGTAATCAGGGAGTGGTATTCTCCTGGGTATTCATGAATCTAATGTTGACGTTACTTTTTCTTCTGTTTTCATTACCTATGTGTCTGAAAGGCAGCAAACTGTATTTTCTTTATAATGCAGAGGAACCAATATACTCCCAGTAGGCATTTTGTGACAAAGACACTAATTGCTTTTTATTGTTTTAAAAGAAGCCCAGCATTTCATAGTCTATATGTGATATAAATAAAGCACCTCTGCTAACCTTAGAATTTTGTTGGGTAAGGCATAAAAGAAAAAAATGGGGATAGGGGAAAGGTAGATGCCGCTTTTCTTAAAAAAGCATCTATTCCCACTCGCAGAAGAATGCTGTTGGACTGTTGCTGCAGAAGGAAAAAGGGGGAAGTGGGAGGGGGATAACAGCTTGTCGCCATTTTAAGATTGATTTTTTTTTCCAGATAAAAAATCGTAGGTATCAGTCCACTTCCACTGCCTTTGAAATAGAAATCAATTAGTCTTCAAGGACCCACAGAGCCCTCCCCTTTCTCCTTTCTTTTTTAGTTGCATTTTTGCAAATATGAGTTATACTTTTCCTTATTCAGCACTTTTTCTTTTCCACTACAGCATGCTGAGTCCAGTAGAGATTTTCCAGAAGTTTTCTTTTTGGATGCTTATATTGTAAGGTTCCCATAGGACCATATTGGCCTAATTAACTCAGATTTTAGAGCTTGTATCTGGTATCTGCATGGATCATTAGTTGGCCGATATGCTAAGATTTCATGTTAAAAAGTAAATTTCTGCTTATCTGGAAGCAGAGATAGGCTGCAAAAAAGAGACCCCTCAAAACTTGGGGTGAGTGAGACCAAGGGCTTGATATGGCTGAAAAGAGGAGAAGTTTTTTTTTTCTTAAACAGAGCTATAAAGCATATCAGCACTCAGAGCAAAGTCATGGCAATCATTTTAGGGTTTCTAGAAAAAAATGTAATCTCTATTGTATTTTTCCCAGGGTTCTTTAGAGCTAAACTGGATGCTCCCAGATAGAAATGAGACAAACCAGCTAGAGGATAGATAAATGCTTAGATAGATACTCATTGAGGATGGATAGATGCTTATTGTGCATTTTAGATTTCTTATACATACATTCAAACAATGAAGTTGTTTTGGAAGACCTAACTTCACATTGCCTTGTTTTTGGTGTATAGTGTGGTCTCTTGAACCCTTTACCCAGACATATGAACCCCTAATTTAAATGGGTGTTTAAAATAAATCTGAGTTTTTTGTTTATCAGGTGATGTTATTGGAGGAAACAGATGTGCCATATTGGAATGTATGTGTGTGTGTTCTTACACAAAGGAAAACAGACTTTTGTGAAATTTTGTTGTGTTAGTCTCGTGGAGGAAATACTACAAAGGAATCTTGTGATGGTTTATAGATTAACACATTTTATTAGACTATCTTTCATTGATGGCACTGTTCTCGTCTGTTGTACTGCTTGATGTAGCAATAGATGTGCCATGCTCAGCAAATTCACCAACCACACAAGACTAGTGAGAGATGCCACAAGCTACCAAAATTCCATAGGCGTTACTTTTTTCAACCCATTTCATCCAGAAAACAGACATGACAAGTTTTCAGGAAGCCAGAAACCTCAAATTTGATGCACAAGACTAGACAGGAATGGTGCCACAAGTCACATTTCTCAGGAATCACTGTCATTTCAGATATCAATTCAGGCCAAATCCACAAGTTGAAGAAGAATCCATTAGAGTGAGACAACAAGCCAGAGAAAAAAGTTATAAAAACCAGGGCCAAAATTATGTATTCTATGACATAGTCCCAATGCAAACTTGCCAGAAATCCATGTCTGGATAGATACAAAAACATAGTTCACAATGAACATTTTCTGACTTTTTATATTGTATCCATTTAAAGTTGTGTGCTTCTAGAGAACTGGTAGGTATAACTTGTATCTACAGACCATGAACTGTTATTACAAAAAACTAAAGTTAAAGAAGAACTTCCATCACATGCCAAAATGTAAGTAGAATTGACCGCCAGTTATCAAAGCAGTTCTATTGAAAACAGAATATAACCAGCAACAAGAATAACAGCATCAATGATAGAAAATATTAATACATTAAAATGTGAGGCAGTTAAATTAGATATAACATGCCAATAATACTGTTAAAATATGTCTTCATCTTTATGACATGCAGATTTTTATTTGGTAGGGCATTTCAAGGCATAGTTTACTCTGTCCACACACTTAGCAAATATCCCAAGTATAAGGCCATTGATATGATCTTTTGGCAGCCATAGTGCACCGCCATCATCTATATATTTATATAGCGCCATCTCTGTACATGGTGCTTTACAAGTAAGAGAACACTATATTAAATATGTTAGGTTTAATATTAGTATTAATCAAGAATTGTGTGTTGATATCGTTTTTTGTTTCCACCTAATTTGCCTAAGCCCCAGTGGCACAGTGTGTTAAAGCGCTGAGCTGCTGAACTTGCGGACCAAAAAGTCGCAGGTTCGAATCCGGGAAGCGGAATGAGCTCCCGCTGTTATCTCCAGATTCTGCCAACCCAGCAGTTCGAAAACATGCAAATGTGAGTAGATCAATAGGTACCGCTCCGGCGGGAAGGTAATGGCGCTCCATATGCAGTCATGCCGGCCACATGACCTTGTAGGTGTCTACAGACAACGCCGGCTCTTCGGCTTAGAAATGGAGATGAGCACCAACCCCCAGAATCGGACAAGACTGGACTTAACATCAGGGGAAACCTTTACCTTTTTACCTATCTATGGAAGGGAATTCTGGGGCTATAAATTCTTGAATAAGTAGATTAATAGCAAAGGCTTAGTCTACGGCTTTCTATATTATTTTCCCATAGGATATTAGTACTTTTTATGATCCCTGAATTCTTTGGTTTGAAATCCTCTTTTCTATTCTCCTTTTGTTGCAGCCCAATGATGATAATCACACAGAAAATTACAAGTTTGGCTTATGAAATTCATGATGGTAAGAGTGTCTGGACAATTCCTCTTTTATTGCTTTCTCTAAAAGTCTGAAATATTAACAGTGTGTCTATATTAATTTTTTGCTTTCTTATTCTTCTATTAAACTAGAGTTGGGGAACTGTATAGCTATGTCAACTTTACCTAAATTGAGTTTGCACTTCTTAATGGCAGTCTGAACATACCTGTAAGAGATTGTTTATTCTCTGTATTTTAAGAATCATTCAAATTAGATGATTTTCTGCATACAGAAAAGAACTGAAACCATCAAGTTCAGGGCAGCTAACCTGTACTAATAAAATAGGCAATTGTGATCACTCATGCATTGTCTTGATTTTACTTAGCTGTTCTGTGCCTAATAATAATAATAATAATAATAATAATAATAATAATAATAATAATATAATAACTTTATTTTTGTATACCGCCTCCATCTCCCCCAACGGGGATTCAGAGCAGCTCACATGGGGACCAGGCCCAATCAATACATTTAATATCATAGAATCATCAATTATACAGCAACATCATAATAAAAACAATTTAAACAGGCAGTGATTAAAAAACATTATTAAAAACACAACATAATTAAGTCATCACATGCCAGTAAAAAGTCCAATAGGACATGAATGGGCAACAACCAAATTGGTAAAAGTGTCTATATCAGATAGGACTTACATGAAAGGCACACAAAAGGGAAAGATGGAAAACAGCTATAAAGTGACCAAGCAAATTTCAATATAGATAAAGACCAGAATTATAGCAGACTTGTTTAATTGAATGCACGACCAAACATCCATGTTTTTAGCTGTTTCTGAAAGACGTCGAGGGTCGGTGCTAACCTAATCTCCCTGGGGAGGGAATTCCAGAGCTGGGGAGCCACCTGTTGTGACTCAGCTGGAATCTAGGATTGACTCTGATGAGGAAACAGGGGTTCAGGTTCAGAATATCCTCAAAAGGCCTGTAACTTTAGAAGATGAGGAACCAAGGGTGCAAGTTCAGTTTCCCACAGGGAGGGTTGGTGTTGATGATTCTGAAACTACTGAACCCAGCCAGGGGCACACTGACTCGGGAAAGGAGGAAGGGAGGATGGAATGTTCTCTGCCCGATAATGAGTCTCAGCGAAATAACGAGCAAGCTGACCTTGATGAGAAGGGCTCTTTAGATTGAGCAGACCGTTTGAAATTGGTAGTACTAAAATTGCAAACAGGTGGGGGGAGCCGAGAGGGCAAAGGAATGCTTTCATGTTTTACAAAGAGTGTTAAAAGGTACGTTTGGGAAAAAGCTGTTGTCAAAGCAACTTTCTTTCACCGGAGAAGCAAGTTCTAGTTTTCCTGCCATGTCTTGGATTATCTTGCAGTCTATGTATCTATGTTCCTTGGACTTTGCCATGCTTTCTTTGGACCTTGTTTATTCCTTGTGAGTTCCTGATTTGTATTTCAAGATTATATTTTCTAACTGACTTTTGAGATTTCACTTTTGCTTTTTAAAGAACTTTTTACTATCCATTTTTAATAAACTGAAAAGACTTAAACCTGCTGTACAGTTTGTGTGTCAGAGCAAGGTGAATCAGGGCTGAGGTGCAACACCACCACAGAGAAGGCCCTCTCCCGCATCCCCACCAACCTCATTTGCAAAGGGGGAGGAAACGAGAGAAGGGCCTCCTCAGAGGATCTAAGATCGCACAGGTTCGTAGGGAAAGACGCGATCACGAAGATAGGCCGGTCCCAAGCCGTTTAGGCCTGTCCTGAACCTTACTTAGCCATTCATAATTTTCATAGAATCATAGAATAGTAGAGTTGAAAGAGACCTCATGGGCCATCCAGTCCAACCCCCCCCGCTAAGAAGCAGGAAATCGCATTCAAAGCACCCCCGACATATGGCCATCCAGCCTCTGCTTAAAAGCCTCCAAAGAAGGAGCCTCCACCACAGCCCGGGGGAGAGAGTTCCACTGTCGAACAGCTCTCACAGTGAGGAAGTTCTTCCTGATGTTCAGGTGGAATCTCCTTTCCTGTAGTTTGAAGCAATTGTTCCGTGTCCTAGTCTGCAGGGCAGCAGAAAACAAGCTTGCTCCCTCCTCCCTATGACTTCCCCTCACCTATTTGTACATGGCTATCATGTCTCCTCTCAGCCTTCTCTTTTGTAGGCTAAACATGCCCAGCTCTTTAAGCCGCTCCTCACAGGGCTTGTTCTCCAGACCCTTAATCATCTTAGTCACCCTCCTCTGGACGCTTTCCAGCTTGTCAACATCTCCCTTCAACTGCGGTGCCCAAAATTGGACACAGTATTCCAGGTGTGGTCTGACCAAGGCAGAATAGAGGGGGAACATGACTTCCCTGGATCTAGACACTATACCCCTATTTATGCAGGCCAGAATCCTGTTGGCTTTTTTAGCTGCCGCATCACATTGTTGGCTCATGTTTAACTTGTTGTCCACGAGGACTCCAAGGTCTTTTTCACACACACTGCTATCAAGCCAGGCGTCCCCCATTCTGTATCTTTGCATTCCATTTTTTCTGCCGAAGTGAAGTAGCTTGCATTTGTCCCTGTTGAACTTCATTTTGTTAGTTTCGGCCCATTTCTCTAGTCTGTCAAGATCGTTTTGAATTCTGCTCCTGTCTTCTGGAGTGTTAGCTATCCCTCCCAGTTTGGTGTCGTCTGCAAACTTGATCGTGCCTTCTAACCCTTCGTCTAAATCGTTGATAAAGATGTTGAACAGAATCGGGCCCAGGACGGAGCCCTGCGACACTCCACTTGTCACTTCTTTCCATGATGAAGACGACGCATTGGTGAGCACCCTTTGGGTTTGTTCGCTTAGCCAATTGCAGATCCACCTAACCGTAGTTTTGTCTAGCCCACATTTTACTAGTTTGTTTGCCAGAAGGTCGTGGGGGACTTTGTCGAAGGCCTTACTGAAATCCAGGTACGCTACATCCACAGCATTCCCTGTATCGACCCAACTCGTAACTCTTATCGAAAAAAGAGATCAGATTAGTCTGGCATGACTTGTTTTTGGTAAATCTGTGTTGACTATTAGCAATTACCGCATTTGTTTCTAAGTGTTCGCAGACCACTTCCTTAATGATCTTTTCCAGAATTGTGCCTGGTATCGACGTGAGGCTAACCGGATGGTAATTGTTTGGGTCGTTCTTTTTTCCCTTCTTGAAGATAGGGACCACATTTGCCCTCCTCCAATCTTCTGGGACTTCTCCTGTTCTCCAAGAACTCTCGAAGATAATTGCCAGTGATTCTGAAATAACTTCCGCTAGTTCCTTCAATACTCTTCAATGTAGCTGATCTGGCCCTGGGGACTTGAATTCATTTAGAGAGGCCAGGTGTTCCTGGACAACTTGTTTCCCTATTTGGGGTTGGATTTCCCCTAATCCTTCGTCTATTCCATGTTGCTGAGGTTGAAGGTGGCTTTCTTTTTGTGAGAAGACCGAGGCAAAGAAGGCATTAAGTGGTTCTGCCTTTTCCCTGTCCCTTGTCACCATCACCCCATCTTCTCCTTGCAGTGGCCCTATCGCCTCCTTGTTCTTCCTTTTTCTACCAATGTAATTTTATATAAATTCTGTTGCAATTCTGTGATCATACGTGACACTTGTACATATGTAAGTGTAAAGCGACTCACAGCAGTAGTTATAATGACTGATCGGTTTATAAAACTGAAAGGCCCATTGAGATTAGGAAATTTGACTGGTTCAGTTGTAAATAAACGGGTAGCTAATGTTGTTTTAGGATGTAATGATAATGGTTTAGTGTTATGCAGAGAAGCCTCAGCAGTCCTCAGACTCAGGCAGATCCTCATACCTTTCTGATTCATGTTGAATGAATTTCAGTTTTAGTTTAGTTGAAAGGAATCTAATTTGTAAGTAGTAGCTTAAAGTTGTTTTGTTTCAGTTCATTGTATGTTGTGTTTGGCTTCAAATCACCTGTAACTTATGGTGACCCTATAACTCATAATTCATAAATTAGCTTTCAAGACCTGATGGGATATGACACCTTTAAGATATTTAGGTGCCTTTTATTCTTCATAGTAAATGTTAAATCAGAATTTGCATGAACTGGAACACTCTCCTTCACAGCCACAGTGGAGGGACAGGGAGATATTTCTGAACCAAAAGATGGCTGTGTCTTATTTCTATAATGGCAAACTGTTGCTTAGCTTTATATCCAAATCAGCCCAGCATGTTACATCCCATTTCTTTCCACCATTCACAGGAATGTTTCGAAAGGATGAGGAACTCACACCATCACAACAATGCTTAGCTGTAAGGTAAGCTTTTCTCTGAACTACTATTCAACTCTTCAGATTTCATTTCCAGTCTATCATATTGCATAGCCTCAGCTAGGAGAGGGAAATTGGAAAACACTTTGTACAGAGCTCCTTTCTATCCATTTGTATACAATACATATATAGCTGTTGTGAGCCATTTGGCCCCCAGAAGATCAGTGACATATGCATATAATTTAAATACGTCAGTTTTGATACAGTACAAGACTGATATAACTCACTTTGCATTGGACATCACCATACATTATTTAGACAAATTTCTAGTCAAGGATTGGTGAGCTTCATCCTCAATTTTCCCTCTAAACCGGTACTCAGGTCCCTTAATTGATCTCTTGCTCCATATTTTTAGTATAACTAGTATGTGTCGAAGAGATGGCAGCATAACAATTTATACCTGTGTTTATGTGTGATCACAGAAATCACAATATCATACTATAAGAAACACTTAATGTCAACTAGACCTTTGATTTCAACCAGAATATATTCACAGTGGGATATTAATATTCTTGTACTAGAGATCTCTTTAAAAACCTAAGTGAAATCTCACCAGTTGCTTGTCTTTGAATTACAGACGCATGCCAAGTCTACTGGAGTATTTAAGTTACAACTGTAATTTCATGGGTATCCTGGCAGGCCCATTATGCTCTTATAAAGACTATATTACTTTCATTGAAGGCAGATCATATCAACCGGCACAGTCTGAAGCAAATGGGAAAGAAGAGATAAAATATGAACAAACAGATCCTTCTCCAAATGTAAGACCTATGAGTTTTGCAGTGTTTCTATTACTCTGTTGTCATTGCATGTGAAGCTTGGTATGCATTACTTGTTTCTTACAGGCATAACTCTCAGCTGTATATGGACCATGAATAGTGAATATTCATGAATTGTATAGTTTTATATTTATTTTTTAAAGTATTACCTCTGCTTAAAGGTAGATATTCTCCATAGATACTCATTTCTGGACCTTGTGAACTCTAGGTGTGAATTGTCATCCACATCATTCTACCTGGTGCTAAACGAGATAACATGACAAGGAGGTGGAGTAGATCATTTTATGCCCTCAGTTTAACCTTTTAATGTCAGTTAAATTACTTAAAATAAACATAGTATATTGGATGGTTTTAAATGAAAGAACAGAACCCTTAAATATTATAGTATTACAGCTTGAAGACAAACAGTCTAGGCCACATGTGTCAAACACAAGACCTGTGGGTCGAATCTGGCCTGCCATGTTATTTCATATGGCCCTCTAGATGCTGAACTTCAACTCCTCTGTTCCTCCTCAATCAACATCATAACTGGAGCTGATGGGAGTTGTGATACAGTAACAACTGGGAGGCTGCAGTTTGTTCCATTTAGTCTGGGTAGTGGGGTTTGGTTTTAGATGCAGGGTGTACAGATATGATGTCTGATTTCAAAATGTCATGTAACTTTTCCCCAACCTCAGAGCCACAAATGCGGTTGGGTTGCAATTCCCATCATCCCCAGTCTGCATGGTGAATAACCAAAAGTGAAGGGAGTTGTTGTTCAGTAACATCTGGGGACCTAAATTGAGTAAAACCTAAAGGGAACCACCTATCTATCTATCTATACAAAAATGTTCTGCCCATTTCTACTTTAAGGTAAACAGCAAAACTAAACACCCAAACCCCATGAAACTTGGCCACAAAAGACATGGTCATCCCGGCTGTGCTTAGACTTAAAAAAATAAAATAAAAAATAAAGACCAAACAACAAAATGAAGACGAAATAAAACTCCCATTGCTTACCATGAAAGCACAGAGCTGCCCCTGAACTGAAACAACTACATTACCCAGAGGACCTTGCACCTGTTGGTAGAGCCTAATCCAACTTCCTCAAAACATTGTCATAGTGGGCGGGGCTTCCATTTCCTCGGCCCCTTTTCCCCTCAGAAGAGAGAAAGGTAGGCTCTGCTGCCTTTAGCCCCCCTCCCCCCGCTGCCTTTAGGCCCCGCGCCCTTCATATCCTAGCAACTCCCTCACCTAAGATGGCGTCCAGGAGACAGGCACTTAGGCCTCATCCACACTGCCTATAAAATACAGATTATCTGATTTGAACTGAATTATATGGCAGTGTAGACTCAAGGTCCTTCCACATAGCTATATTACCCAGAACGCCAAGGCAGATAATCCACAGTATCTGCTTAGAACTGGATTATCTTGAGTCCACACTGCCATATAATCCAGTTCAGTGTGGGTTTTAAACAGCTGTGTAGAAGGGGCCTCATATAATCCAGTTCTATGCAGATAATATAAGATTATAAATATAATGTGTAATAATTACTGTGGTATAATAATACAGAACAATATAATCTCTAAAACCAGGACAGTAAATAAAGAGCAACACTTTGAAAGCAGGGAAATTGGGAATTCCAGAAAGGAAACAATTAAGGCCAGCTAACACCTCCCAAGAAAGGATTCTTCCAGAAAGGAAGTTGAGAAGGGAGAGTAGCAGTGTGTATTACCAAAGTCCTTATTACTATAATTACTAATATTATTATTGTGTTGCTGTGAACCGTGAAAATGAACACAATCTGGCGCCAAGTATTAAAAAACACTACAATCAGAAATATTGTATATTAACAAGCTTGAGGAAATAATATCCCTTGGTGGCGCAGCATGTTAAAGCACTGAGCTGCTGAACTTGAGGACCGAAAGTTCGCAGGTTCGAATTGGGGGAGCAGAGTGAGCCCCCACTGTTAGCTCCAGCTTCTGCCAACCCAGAAGTTCAAAAAGATGCAAATGTGAGTAGATCAATAGGTACTGCTCCGGCGGGAAGGTAAGGGCGCTCCATGCAATCATGCCAGCGGCCACATGACCTTGGAGGTTTCTACAGACAATGCTGGCTCTTTGGCTTAGAAATGGAGATGAGCACCAACCCCCAGAGTCGGACAAAACTGGACTTAATGTCAGAGAAAAAACTTTACCCTTTACTTTAACTACCACCAATTCCTCAATACTTTATTTCCCATACCACCATACTTCGCCACAGCAACGCTTGGCCAGGCACAGCTAATGTAAAATAATTATAGTTAGCCACAGATTCCCTATCCACGGATTCAATGGTCTTTTGAAGGTAACCATAAAGTAAATGTGGCCCTTGATGAAAATGAGTTTGATACCCCTTGTCTAGGGCATAGATCTATTCATGTTACAGAACGTTCTCTTTCCTTTTGTACTGCAATTTCATGTGAATCTTGGTACAACCCCTGGTTTTTGCCATATTGAGAAAATGCAAGATTTTGAAAGGTTATTGATAAATCTCATCAATAAAAAGTAACACTTTGCAGTCTTATAAAAGGCAAGATCTTTAAAAGAAATCTCACTGCCATTCCGTCTTAGGAAGTAATTATGTACACATTTACTCAAAAATAAATATTATCTTGTATTGAATACATAAGTGTGTATACAATTATAGCCTCACTAGAAAATCAAATGCACATATTATTTACTTCTGAGAATGCAAGTCTCTGTCAAATTTTTACAGAATCGAAGCAGTGAAATCTTTTACATTTCTCTGTTAGTTTACCTGTTTAATAAATAGTTCCATCTTACTCTATATATTTATATATCTGAACTATTTTGGTTAGCCTTTATATTTCCATGAATCTAAAGAAGTGTGTATTACATTTTTAGTCAGAAAACATGTTAAGAGGATGACACATAATTCATAGTGCCACCACGCATCATGAACTGGGCAATTTGAAACAATTTTATTGATCAGCCAATTGGCCTTATCAAAACAGACAATATAAACATACAGTACACATCTAGTTCCGAGTAAAATTATAAATATACAAGTACAGAGAGTGGGAATGGCCAACTTAAAATTGAATGTACCTTAATCTTAGGTATATATATCAGAGCTGGGCAATTAATATTCTTAAATGGATAATTTTCAGCTTCGATATTCTTAGTTTTTGCAATATTCTGTTTTTCAGTATGGAAAATAGCAGTTATCAGACTTGCAGAACAAATTTACAGAATAAATCACACTTTGTGAGGTTTGCTTTTCATTAAGTGTGTGTAAGATTGTGGCCTTAAAGCACTAATGCCCTGGATATCTTGTTTCTTCGTGTGTGGCTTAAAAAGGAAGAACCATGTAGTTGGCACATGTTCAAGATTAGTTGGGGTTTAAATTCAGTTCCCCCATGCATACAAAGCATTTAAAATAAAATAAAATAAAGGAATGACTTGTTAATGTGATGGTCTTTGATCAGTGTGGCATTTGTTTCTTTATTGGCTAGTGCCTCTTTCCCCACTTGGCTGATTGTGCTTGTTTTGAGCATGGAAACAATTTCTCTTTCCTTCCTATCTTTAAGTATGAATATGCTCAGTCAGCTTGGTTATTGGGTTTCATCAGAGAGAGAACACTTTCAACTTAATTAATTGGGAGGGAAATGAACAGCTGATGTCTACCAGCATTGCAGAGCTGCTGAAATTGATGTTTTCATATGTTCTCCTTCTCCTATGTCTTTAGTACAATGGCCCATTCTCCCCACCCCCTCTTTTTAAAAAACTAAAATGCAAATCCCGCAGAAGATATAGGGTTTTTTTTTGGTAAAGCAAGTCTCATAGGTTCTTATTTTTGCGGGAAGCTCAGGGTGGAGGCTTATCCAGTCACACCCCCAAATGTAGTGGAGTTCTGGTCTGAAAAATGGGGAAAACACCTTTTTCAGGGGCCCAGTGCCCAGGTACATGCTGGGGGGTGGGGGTGGAAACAGGCAGGATTTAAATGGCTCTTGGATATGGATATTGGCCGATAAAAGTTGCCCAGCCTTGTAAAAAGAGTGTGATAGAGAAAGGGTTTAATTAACCCTTTAATTAACTTTAACAAAATGTCATTCCTGCTCTTTCTTGCCTATAGTAAATGTATATTGTAGATTGATTCACCCCCCCCAACCTAGTGAAATGCCTCTAAGAATGTTTCCTCCTTTCATTTGTTGTTGTTATTTACTGGTTAAATGATTTCCTATTTAGCATACCTTTGAAAAGGAGACTCCATGAGAGACTCCAAAAGGAGATCCCTATTTATTAACAAGGGAAGGGGGTTGGCTTCTTTCGACCTCTTAATGCCCCCCCCCCCCCCCCCCCGGTTGTTTTCAGCTTTACCAGCCAGTATTTTGTTTTTGAATGAGTCATGTCTTCTCAAGATATTTCTAAAGTATGATAATCTCCATTTAGTTAAATTGGTTTCTAGTGAGAAAGTAGAATGGGAGATGGGTGAAAGGACATTAAATAATTAGTTGTCTGGTGAGTTCAACTCATAATAGCTGTGGAATTTTCAAACCTCAGGATTTTATTTCCAGTATATATTTCCCATTCCCCACTAGAATCTATTCTCCATTCCTAATTTAGACTCATATAGTTGATCAGACAGTTTATTAAACATAATCTTGTTAGAAAGCCCTTTTATGGTCTCAAACCACAAGGTCTATAAATGAAGATCTGTGTGAAACACTACCTTCAAAATACCAACTCAGTTCTCTTCACAGGTAGGTGCTCTTTATTGTATTGCTCACATGCTCGAAACTTTTGCTGCATTAGCTTTGTGATATTATTTAAAAGACAATATGTGTAATGTTCTTGATACTTTACACTTCCCAACTGGTGTTTAGAGAAATATGGCTGCATTGTAGAGCACCAGTTAATATTAGATGCTTTATGGAAAATAATGTGAATGGTGTAACTTTTCTGCCCCTCCCTGCATTTGCTGTATCAAGTAGCAACCTCAACTTGCTTTCTTACAGAAAGAATTCTTGCTTTCTTACAAAAAGAATGGCAACCTTTGCCTGGTTACCTTGCTGAAATGCTTATTTAACAGGATGGGTTTTATTTCTGGCTGGTTGGCATACTAATTTTTTTAAACAATACTGCATCATTATACTAAGCTTAACTTTCTTAGGTAATGAGTATCATCAAATGTGAACCTCCAGATGAAAGCACTCTGTTCTTCCGAATCGAATATGATTCTTTTCTTGTATGAATTCAGTTTCTGTAACATAAAATTAATTAGAGCTCATTTTCCTTCTGTTAACTTCATTAGGCGCATGATATCAGCTTAATGTAACAGTTTTACTGTGCTAATTGCATGTTAACTGAATCTAGTCAACATTTTCAAATGATTTATTTCATATCTCCCTCCTGTTATACCTTTTTACAAGCTATCATTTGTTGGTGTTCAGTGGTGTCAACTGTCTGAAATTAATGTCTATCTTCGTAAGTTTATTTTTCTTCTAGCTTTCAGCTACCCTCATAGTCCCATGTTCCTGTAGAACAAATCCCTCTGCTTCTGGCTTCTTAGAAATATTTTAGCTGTTGAACCCCTTGTTAGTTGTCCGCAGTATATGAATAACTCAGTATATGGCAAATCCAAATGTCATCAGCTTTATTTCAGCAGGGAAGCTTTATGACTTATGAAGCTGTCAAACCAATCTCAAAATAAATGTATTCCAACAGGGGTCTTAAAATAAAGTTTTAATCATCTTGACAAATCACTGTTCTTCTATTGGCTTTTAATCATCAGATATAAAGATATAAGTTAATAATTTCTTTAACAATAAATGTTATAAATAAGAACATTGTATGGTCATGTAGACCCAGTGTAGCACAGAGGAGAGTAGTATGGCTGTAGCTGTGTCAGCAGTGTTTCTGTAACCAGTGCCTTCAGACCGTGACCTATGAACTAGAAATTTGGTATAAGACCATGAGTTCTGCACCAAGAAAGTTTCTCTAAATCTCAGTTCACCCATGATTTCAGTACAGGCATACTGTGAATAGAGTAAAATTGAATACTATATAAATATATTGTGATTACAGTGTTGGCCTTTCTTACAGGACTTTTTTGCTGAAATAATGTATGTGAAGTACTTTGAGTATTCACTGTAATTACTGTCACCATTGTTAATTTTGCTTACAAATTAGGCTGAAATAACTATTTGACCAATACCATCCAGCAAAACGGGAGTCTGAGGCCAGGGCTCTGAAGTCCTCCTGTAACACATTTTTTCATTGCTAGTGTTTGACTTTAAAAAAAGGTGGAGGAAAGAACATGAGGGAGAATCCTCTCAGAAAGACAGAAAGGAAAACAAAAAAGGCCAGTTTGAAATACTTACAAGTAACATGTAATTGGGCACTTCTGAACAAATGCTGCCAAGAAAACCTGCTAATAGGTTTGTTCTAAGGTCATCATGAGAAATGACTTGAATGCACACCACAGAAGAAAAAATCAGTAAACAATATACCATGGCACAGTGGAAACTGTTGTTAAAACATAAATAAAAGAATTAGTATACATACAGCTGTGAGAAGAGGCAGGTAACAAATAATCATAATATAATCAGTTATTGTCAACAAAGATCTGTTCCAGTTTTCATGATGTAATATATGTGATTTTTCTTTTCTATCACATAGTTAATATCTTACTAGAACAGATAATATATGCTTAGCTTATACAAAAGCATAGAATCTGCAAGTCTGGTGCCTGCCTATTCCAGACAACTAGCATAAGTTAAAACTAATAATAAAATAAGGTAAAATACTAAATGAGCTATGTAATGTAATGTAATAAAAACAGCCAAATTCAGCAATTAAAAGATTTTACCATATAGCAAAATGATACCAAAAGTAGTTGTAGCCTAGCTTCCCCAGGCAAAAAAAATTCCATAGTTTAGCTTGAGATAGCTGAGAGGGCCTTTTCTCTTTTTCCTGTCATATGGACTCTGCTATAGTTACGATACAGAGAAAGCCCTCTTGATAAGATTGTAGGATGTGTGCTGGTTGGTGTTGAAAGAAGTGCTGAAAGAATCCTGGACCTAACTATTTAGGACTTCAAAGTTCTTCATCAACAATTTGAATTGGCCCCCAAACAAATTGTCAACTAGGATAGCCCTTGCAGGATAAGTTGCCATATTGCATGAAATAACATGATTTCTGAAAAGGGTTTTTTTCTTTATGTAATCAAAATTGTTTTCTGCATGTAATTAAAATCTTTTATTTGATTGTTTTATTGGTTTACACATAGATATATTTTGAATTTTATTGACATATCCATGGATCAGTGGTATAGTATGTAAAATCACTACATTAATAGGTGAATTCATAATTATGTATTACAGATGCACATTATTTGGCTTTTTCTAATGGTATCAATATTGGTCATTATTTGAAATATATTTTAATTATGTATTGGAAAGAGAAAGTAGTGATTCCTTATCAGCAGCTTGTACATCAGATGTAAATGTGGGAAAAGGATTTCTACCTTTTCTTGCCAGGTTGGCACATACAGATATTCATTAAGTTAGTTATCCTCTAGTGCTGAAAATGTCTTACTTCTGGAAGAATAAGATAAAAAATGAATGATAAGAGAATTATGTAAAGATAACATGAAACTCTAGAACAAAATTGGGTAGACGTTTAAACAGTTTATAGAAGAACATGTAGAAATGTGTTTTTAATTATATCTGACAGTGTTAAATGTCATGAGACAAATCATTCACCATTATTGAACTCCTCCTCCCTCTCAATAAAAAATCAATCTTTATTTGATAGAGAAATACCATGATCCAAGTCAACACAGAAGTTTGACAACTCCATAATTAATGACATTCTTTCAGCGTTTTTGTGAATTTAAAAGATGTACATTTTGGGTATATTCTCCTCAGATCAAAGCTTTAGTGATCACAGTAGCCTTCTTGAATTTGATAATCTCCATGCATAGTGTTAAAATGTAATTCAGTGATTTTAAATGTGATTTAAAAGAGAACAAAGAAAAACATTTATATTAAGCATTAATTTAACAAATGTAGTTTAATAATTAATATCCTTAAAATGTAGATTGATCTCAGTATTTAGTGAACAGTGTATCAGCATTTTTATTTCATACTCAAGCTAATAACTTTCATAAAGTATAGTTAGCAATGGCTGTTTTGTATTCAGGATACAGAGACACGAGTTTAAATCAGACTTTGTAGAACAGAATCAAATCTAGCTTTCCTGGGGCACCCCTCAGGGAGTAGGCTGTGGATCTGAATGTTAGACTCAGACAAGATGTCTACATGTTCTCCAGACAGCAGACTTTCTCTTTTTGATAATCTAGGTCATATTTTCTCTGTCACAGTTACCTTTGCGAAGCAAAGCTCAGTGTGAAACATAGTAGGAATAGTGACGGACTAGGTATTTTGTGAATGGATGGATGTAATTAACTTGTAACAATAAATCTTGTTAAAATCTTTGCTGGTTGCTTTGAGCTCGGTTAAAATTAAAATTAAGCACAGGTAAAATTAAAATTAGAATATCTGCCAAAGAATATTGCTGCTGTTACGTCTGTGTGCAATTACTAAACTGGGGAACTGAGAACACCATCCGTGCAAAGAATACAGCTGGAAGATAAGGTGAAACTGCAAAGCATACGGAATAGGGCAAATTGTAAAAATCATTTCTCTCTTCATGTAGTACAGTGGCTAAACAAACAGTATGGCGGACCAGTTATTTTCTTGAATAGCTAATAGTACACTCATTATAAGAAACAGGAAGTTAAGAACATATAATAGTACACATGGTTCAGGTATATAAGCTTGCTGTTTTAGCTCTCTGTGTTGTATATAGGGCCTTGCTCCTTGCGTGTTTTCAGGCTCCAGCAATAGCATCAAACCATCCCTGAAGTAAACCTAGTCCAATCATCTTTCCATGAAAGCAAACTGTAGCAGGACAAGGTCAGGAATGACAGAAATATGGGTAGAAAATCTGAGGAAATGAGTGACACTTCAAATCAAAAAAGTAGCAGATGTGTTAAAAGCATATGTAAAATACACTTCCCCCAATCTGTCACACAGTGCATAATTTTAGAAGGCAGAAAGAGAAAATTCCAGAAAAAAGACTCCACAGAATCGGTAGATTGCAGTGAAAGCAGTACTTGTAATATGTAGGAAAGTCTGTTCAGTGCAAGTATGAATAGGGTGTTTTGTTTTAATTGATCAATAGCTGTTGTTAGTATTCTTTTTTTTAGTAAGAACTCTGTTAAATTAGAAATCATTGCATATCATTCAACAAACTGCTATACCAAAATCTTGTGTTTTGTTTTTTTATTGAGTTTTCTTTGAAGGATAATGCAGTCACATAGTGTTTTAAATACAAATACATTAAAGTGATTAACCTGTTGTAATTTGATTTACACACCACACACACATAACGTGTGTAGGTAGATAGATACAATATTTTGAGTGTAATTCACAATCTTACCAGACCTTTTTAAAGCTTATAGGTTGGTAATTGAGGAGTCAAATAAAAGCTTCCTTGGCTGCATATCACACAGCCATGTATTTCCTGTTAGGTTGTATCATAAAAAGGATGGATGTTTTCGAGCAAAAGCAATTATGGTGGAGAGAGAGATTGCTAAAATTGTTTTTGACCCTTGGCATGCCTGTGCGGCAGGTCTGCTGTAATGGAAATAGCATATATGGGCATATTTACATATGTCTCTTATGACAAGGCTCATCCAGATTAGAGTATTTTGCACAGCCAGCATCCAAGCCCCTCTCTCCTTGGTGGCAGGAAGACATCCTCATTGCCCAAGGGTGCCAAACCCATCCTCCTTTTCCCATCCTTTCTCTGACTGCACTGGCACTTTGTTCAGCATCAAAACCGGCAATGACCGATAACCACAAGTAATTTTGTGCACTGTGGTCACTGCTATGATAGGGCCAGGGTGGTTACAGTACTATTCTCTGTTCCCAGGCTGCCTGAGCCCTGGGGAAAGCGGGATGGCTGTGTAAATAGCAGCGGCTGGTTCCAGATCAGAACCTACACAACTTTTTACATACCCCCCCCCCCAAAAAAAAAGTGTGGGTGAGCTCTGGAACTTCAGGAAAATTCTGGGACATTCTCCAACTTTGGGTAATGCAGGGTAACGTGAAGTGGCCTTGTGAGGCGTGTAGGACAAATCAGTTCCATGCGCCATGTGGATGCTACAGAGTCCATTCATCCCTATGCTGCGTCGTTTGGTCCAATTAGGTGGGCCCTATATACCACAGAATGTAATTGAAGGCATTCTAGAGCAAAATTAAAACACCTTTATTAATTTTTTTAAAAAACTGATCCCTGGAGGCCACAAAAATAGCCAGGGAGTGTATGTAGTCCATGGGTCACACTTTGCGCAGCCTCTTATAAATAAATCCCTTGTAGATTTACTTCTTTTATTTCCTACTCAGCTGGGGCTTGTAGATTTGTATCTTGATGATAATACTTAATCCAGGAGAAATGCAGTAAAAAAGATGAAGGACTACCACCACACATAAAACTATGACACAGGCCAGTGTTGTATCCAAGAGCAGAAGAAAGTAAAAGGCTCACACAATTTTATGTTTTCTTTTTACTGACCTATCTATAAAAAGATGAGATACTTTTGGTTTTGTATTCAAATAAGAGCAGTTAACTTTTCTAAAACCTGGAGAATTTAATTAAAATCATCTTTAATTTGTGGTTTAATGACCCTAGTTTGTTTCACATAATTGAGATGGGGAACAAAATTATTTAAAAAGCTGGATATAAAGTTATTTTTAAGCTGTGTGTACAAGGTGTATATTAATGATTTTTGTGTCTAGGCTTGGGACCTACTCCAAGATACTGCATTATATGTGTATATGCAAATACAAGTATTACGATATCTCCACTCCTCAAAAATCTAAAATGTAAAAGACTTTTTATTGTTGAAGCCATATGATATGCCAAAATACCTTCAATTTTCCCAACTCGCTAAAATTTCAATTGCCATTAGAAAATGTTTACCTTATTCTTTTAAGCAAGTGTAAGTGTTTACTCCCTCAAATCTAAACACAACAAGATGGTTGTGCTGTGGGTAAAAACTGTATGCCACCTTATTCATAACTTTTAAAAAATGCTTACAAAATTCTTGTACCTTCCCTGTTTCAGATAGCTGTGGCGCAGAAACTCATAGTGTGTGGGCTCTCCTTATTGTTTCATATGACTGTTAGCAAATTATTGCCTGTAGAATACAACATTGATGATCAGTTTAGAGCAACAGCATCACTGCCTACAAGGGTTATCTACCTGTACCTATCTCTTATGGCAGCCAGACCCAAATACTATTTTGCGTGGACTTTGGGTAAGTAGTCTTTTTTTTTTTGCACAAATGTCCCTTTACGAAATAAGTGATCTTGCTAGCTTAACTAATATATTTGAGACAGTGACCTCTTGTGGGTTGAGAAGGAATGGTATTGAAAGAGGATATTTTATTTTGTAAATCATAGTGAAGTTTTAAAAAAAAATTAAGGGAAAGTATTTACAAGGTGGTTGATTTATTTCATAGCTTTATAGCTTTAAATATAAGTGAGATGCACACCAGCTATATAATTTTATGATTATATCATAGATTTTAATTAAAGAAGTTGCATTGCTGATCTTTTTTTCCCATTTTGCCAGTGCAACTGATGGGATTTGTCTTACACTCTTAGTATTGCTATGATCATTTTTATAGTTCAAACCATCCTTCATGGAAGCTTTTGAATGGTCAGATAGCTTCTTTGTCAAAGAATTAACTTTAAAGTTCATCCAGACAGATGAGAAAACTACAATTAAATGCCATAATCACAGACACTCTTTGTATGTTCTAGTGTATTATGAGGTATAAAATGCCATGAGCACAAAATTGTTAGAGGATATAGATGAAAGTTATTCCTCAGAATAAGTGCCTAAACATATGTTTTGAGTAGCTATCAGCTTTTTGCACAATATATTTGTGCCTTAAATTATTAAGATAGCTCATACTTTTCCAAAATGTCCATACCTATTTTGTGAAACAGGAGATTAAGCTCGAGTAGCAAAGCAGTCTTTTCCAGCTTCTGAATTCAGGAAGCAGTTGTTCTCCCCTCAGTGTCACTTGAATGTTTCCTCTTTAATGTAACTTAAGATCATAAAATATTTAGATGCTTTGTGTTGTAGAAGTGCCCAGAACCCTTGTCTGTTGGTGGGGAAAGTTGGAATGATGAAATGAATTTTATATTAACCTTTTTGTGGTTAATTAAGATCATGCCTATACTGCATTTTGTTTTTTTTAAATGTCTCAAAGCAGTTTACTAGCATGAGAAACTAACAAAATGCAAATAAAATTACAATGACAAAACAGTAAAATATTTCATTAAAATTAGCATAGCGTCAGTAAACATTAACAGCCAGGGAAAGGATGGGGCAAATTATTCTTTACATTATTCTTTACATTATTCTTCATGTACAGTGTTGCTGTTGTGTGCCTTCAAGATGTTTTTGACCTAAGACAACCCTATCATAGGGTTTTCTTGGCAAGATTTTTTTGGTAGGGGCTTGCTTTTGCTTTCCTCTGAGGCTGAGAAAGAATTACTTGCCCAAAGCCACTCAGTGGATTTCCACGGCTAAATGGGGATTCAGTCCCTGTTCTCAACAGCTGTGCTATCTCTCTATAGACTGATGGTGCTTTATAAATAATAATAATATAATAATAACTTTATTTTTATACCCCGCCCCATCTCCCCGAAGGGACTCGGGGCAGCTTACATGGGGCCTTGCCCGACACAACAATATAATAAAAACAACAAGACAATATAATAACAACAACAAGACAATAAAACAAATATCCCAACAATAAAACATCAACAATAAATGATAATAGGTAGTGGAAACACCGGACATTAGGACCTCACCTTATCTCATTAGGGCATTGGACCGACAATAGAGAAGGCCTTGCTCTGCACTGGGACGCAGTGAATCCTCACCAAGCTGTGAGTCTCCTGTTCAGAGTTTAAAGATCAGGGTGGCTGATGCAAAAAATATGGTGTCTTGGAAAACGTAACAGGCTTCAGTGGGAAAAAATCAAAATGCAAACCTTGTTTTATATAATTTTATATGGTATCTTACAACAGTTCTCTTGTTTTGTTACAGCAGATGCAATTAATAATGCAGCTGGGTTTGGATTTAGAGGCTATGATAAAAATGGAGTCTCACACTGGGATTCAATTTCAAATCTACGAATTCTACATATAGAGGTTGGTTATCAGTCTCTTGAAAATATTCATGGAAAATAAATTAGTTGAGCTCTCCAGTGTTGTAACTGTGTCGGTTCTAACTTGGTATAATATCTGCTTTAGGTATGGGATGCACATAATTCAGAGAATGAGTTGCAGAATCTCAGTCATCATCAAGCATAGAAATGGGCATTCCTGTTATTGCTACTTACAGTAACACAAAAAGGCCATTATTTCTGGTTGCTCACTGGCATGTTGGCATCCTCCTGTTCTCCATTTAGCCTAGTAATCTAAAACAAGTTTCTTGCATTGTCTGCTCAAGACCAGAAGAAAAAGCATTGCTTCATCCCTTCACATGTACCCTGTGTAAAGAAAGAGCATTGTGTGCATAGGAAATGTCTTCCTCTTTTCAAATTACTCTCAGGGACAAAAACATCAGTGCTGATCAGTAATGCCAGATTTTCAGTTAAAATCTTTGTACTAGAGCTTTAAAATGTATTTGTTTTTGTTAATAAGGGAAAAGGGAAAAGCAGTTTGGCAGCTTCTCTTTTCTCTCATGAACAGCCATTTCTCAGGGAAATTTTGAACAAACACAGTTGTTGCATAGCCCTCTAGTTTATCATCTTACCCCAAGCGACAAATCCAGGCATATCCACTATTACTCACATTGAATTTTTTAAAGTACATATCCCTTTCCCAGTGTACTGCAGAAACTTTAATCTTGTCCAAGATTAAAGAATTCTAAACTGACAAGCTGGCAGTCTTGCCACGGCAGGAAGTAGTTTGTGCTAACCCAAATAATCAGAAAAGAAAAGAGAATTTGACTTGGAAAACTCCCGGAGCTGGTAGTGATTGTAGCTTGTGCTTTTCCTCCTTTACCTCAAAAATTATTTGTCCTTTACACTTTGCAAAATATGGTAAAATATCTCTTTTAAATCAGGAAACTACTGATATAAAACAATAGTGTGTTATATTTTACAGTTCTCAACAAGTTTCAAGATGTTTCTTGATAACTGGAATATCCAGACAGCTTTTTGGCTCAAAAGGTACCCCTTTTCTTTCTTACTAACTTTTATTGAAAGCATTTAGGTGTTTGCTTGACAATAAGGTCTGTTTCTGCCCTGTGAGTATACAGTATGTGCATATGCGTGTATATTGTATTATTCCCATATCCATAGGATCAGGAGATATATTCATGAACTTAGCTTGGAAACAGGAAGCCCTGGATAATAGTGACCACTGTAGAAATGAACAGTTTATGTCAGATGCTACCACAGAGTTAGTCTGGAGGATCTAGACAATTCGTAAAGAGGCATTCAATAGTGTTTACTCATATACATAGTTTCCTGTTTCTATGATAAGTTCAGGAACGTATCTCCTGTGGATGCAGGGATCATACAGAAAATATGCCATATTTCACCATGGTTTGAATCCAACCTGTGGAGAGCACGGATTAGCTCCCTCTATCAGCTCCAGCTCCATGCAGGGACATGAGAGAAGCCTCCCACAAGGATGGTAAAAACATCAAAACATCCGAGTGTCCGCTGGGCAACGTCCTTGCAGACGGCCAATTGTCACACCAGAAACGACTTGCAGTTTCTCAAGTTGCTCCTGACGCGAAAAAAACCACGTAATTGTTACACTCTTCTGCCTGCCTGCCCTTTTGGCACTACAGGTCTTATCTAGTATTTTAGCATTCCTCGCATAATAGTCGCCCCCTTTGTTCACTCACTGGGAATACTCACTGGGAATAGTTCACTCATATAAACAAGTCAGATGCATTTTGACGCCCGGTCTTCATAAGTGGCCACTGAAAAAAAAATTTGGCCCAATACTTCCTCCAGCTAAATATCTACATACGTACATTCATATTCAAGGTACACATCTTTACAAAGAAGCAACTTTAATTTAGTATTGGATTAGATTGAACACTGAAGAATATATTTTGACAAACAAAACAGATGAAGACTATTAAGTCAAAGTGCATCAGGGTTGTATTTGTATGAAGATATGATAGTCTATCAACTTTTTTTTCAATAAAAAATGTATGTTATACAGATCTTCCACCTTTTTGCTATTTATGGTTAAATCTTTGTAGATTTAATTTGAATAATTGATGTTAGAGTTTTCTTACATTTGTTAAGTATTATGTTGTGCTAAACAATACAGTAGAGTCTTGCTTATCCAACATAAACGGGCTAGCAGAACATGTTGGATAATAAGGAAAGATTAAGGAAAGGCCCATTAAACGTCAAATTACGTTATGATTTTACCAATTAAGCATCAAAACATGTTTTACAAAACGTCTGACACTTGTTTGGGAGCGTGGCTGCACTTGTGTTGTTGTTGGGCATGTTAGCCCGCTGCGCGTTGCTGCCTAGAGAAACAGCTGTGAAACTGGGTGGGAGGCAGACTGTATTGGATAATACAGAACGTTGGGTGAGTGAAGGTTGGATAAGTGAGACTCTACTGTATATTATATTGTTTCCATTTATTTTTCACTGTTTCAGTAACTAGGTCATATTCTTTTCTGTTGGTCTTGTTTTCATCTCTCATGCCCCACTTCTGTTTCTAGTATGATTACCATTGCTGTAGAGTGGAAGGTTGATTTTCACAAAGGTACATGACCTTGTGGAGCCCCGGTGGCGAAGTGCATTAAAGCGCTGAGCTGCTGAACTTGCAGACCGAAAGGTCCCAGGTTCAAATCCCGGGAGCGGCTTGAGCGCCCGCTGTTAGCTCCAGCTCCTGCCAACCTAGCAGTTCGAAAACATGCAAATGTGAGTAGATCAATAGGTACCACTCCGGCGGGAAGGTAACGGCGCTCCATGCAGTCATGCCGGCCACATGACCTCGGAGATGTCTACGGACAACGCCGTCTCTTTGGCTTAGAAATGGATATGAGCACCAACCCCCAGAGTCAGACATAACTGGACTTAACGTCAGGGGTAACCTTTACCTTTACATGACCTTGTGTTGCTCCAGTAATGTTACACTGTGCCCAAGGTGCTAAATGCTGCAAGTGAGCTTTTTGTTGTTGTTAATCACAGCAACAGGGAAAAAAAGGGTAGCCTGGGATTTGCAGGTTTGAACCCTCTAAGAAAAACAAACTTAAGGAAGTGTACTTGGGTGGGGACTCTTTTCTCCTTCCTTGGAATACCTCTGTGATGGGGGCTTCCTTTTCCTTTCTTTGGTGGGTGAGGTCCAGCAGCAAGGCCTTGTGGCCGAGGTCAAATCCCATTAAGACTTTAGGCTAAAAATGAGGGAGGAAGAAACCCAAAAAAGAGGAAGGGGACAGGGCCAAAATCAAAACGCCATATCTTATTTTAGAACAAGTTAGGCGGTCCAAAGTCAAAGCACTAGCTAAGCAGATAATGAGCAAGGAGTTTCACAGTGATGACAGCAAATCACAATCTAAGATCTGATGGCAAATATACCGTCATAACAAGAGACACAGTTTGCAGTGAAGGCAGGAAAAGCTGCCAAGGTTTGACACTCAATGTGTTGCTCTTAGCAGCCCTACAGTCCTTAGAGTGAGAGGTAGATTGCTGAGCTGCTGGGATCCCAGCCAGAGCTCAGCTGCAGCTCCTTTCCCTTTCTGAAGAAACCACTACGCTTAAGGAGTCCTTTTTTGTAGGTTAGCCCTTTGCCACGGTGGCGCAATGGGTTAAACCCTTGTGCCAGCTTAACTGTTGACCTGAAGATCTGAAGGTCGGCAGTTCAGATCCACGAGACGTGGTGAGCTCCCATCTGTCAGCCCCAGCTTCCCATGCGGGGACATGAGAGAAGCCTCCCACAGGATGGTAACACATCCAGGCATCCCCTGGGCAATATCTCTGTAGACGGCCGATACTCCCACACCAGAAGTGATTTGTAGTATAGTCTCAATTTGCTTCTGACACAATTTAAAAACAAAAGCCCTTTGCCTGCTACTCCTGCACCATGGCATCATTCTTGCACAGTGAAAGGGGCTCTGGATTTGTTTTTCAACTGAAAATCCAAGCTGCCTCTATCTGGAATGAAACCTCTGTACCTTCATCTGAAGGTCCTGGGTTTTGAAAGGGAAGTTGCCTTCAGGTTTGAGAGGCTCAAATTCATCTTCCCTGGAGGAGTCACCATGACATTCCCATACTTTGTGGAAAGAGGAAAACATAGCCGCTGGAAGATGAGAGAATTGTGTCAGATTAGTCTGATTTGTGCCCTACTTTTCTGGGTAACACTAATCTTCCTTCCATAATCCCCACATATTGTCTAGGTAATCTTTCTGAGAGCCATTGCAGGGCTTGTAAGAAGCTGCATAGAAATGAGAGGGTGGAAAATGTTGTTTAGTAAATTAATACCTCTAGCCATTGTATCGTAGAGAGGGAGGAGGATGATTCCGTAAGGTGAGGTGTAAAACTTATATATTATTTTGGGAATATAATTGAACACTTTGTTCATATTCGAAGATAAGATTGCTTCCCAACTGAGTCTCAAACTGGGGCTTCACCATATTCTGAGGATATTCTGAATCTGCCCATGTAACAAGTCAGCAGCCTGGATAATTTATACCCAAAAGATGTAGAGGGGATTCTATATTTCCAGTGACCATTGTTTAGTGAAAAAGGAATTATGGCCTTTTCCTGTAGTCAAAACTTATCTCAGATTGGGCAATCTGTTTCTCAAAGGATTACATGTGCTCAGCATACAGTGGAACACAGTGGATTGACTTTTGCATGCTGTTTGTAATTATGAATGATGAAAATTGAATTATATTCAGTATGCCTGTTTTAACAGGAAGATTAATTCTTTATGTCTTTCATACATGTTATATTTTCTCTTTGAATTTTTAGAGTATGCTATGAACGTGCTTCGTTCAGTCCAACGATACAAACCTTCATCTTGTCAGCGATTTGGCATGGGGTGTATCCTGGATATTATTTAACATTCTTAACAGGGGTACTAATGACATTAGCAGCACGAAGTGTAAGTATTGTTGATCAGTGCTCTGCATGATAATAATAATAATAATAATAATAATAATAATAATAATAATAATAAAACTTTATTTATACCCCGCCACCATCTCCCCAATGGGGACTCGGGGCGGCTAACATGGGGCCATGCCCAGAGCAATACAACATAATAAAATATAAAAACAACATATCATAACACCATTTAAAATACAATAGATAATAATAAACAGAACATCAAGAAATCAAAAAAAAAAAAACCATAAAACAAGGGCAGGCCGCTTGAACACAGAGATAAAACCCGGAGTGAGAGGGACAGAGAAGTACTCCACTATGGGCAGGGACATTTGGAAGGGGTAATCTAGAGGATAGATGTTCGGAGGGGAGTAATACGGAGATATATGACAGAAATTACTCACCGAAAGCACAACGGAAGAGCCATGTTTTCAATTCTCTCCTAAAAGCTAACAGAGTGGGAGCTTGCCTTATTTCAGTAGGTAGTGAGTTCCATAGTCGGGGGGCCACAGCAGAGAAGGCCCTTTCCCTTGTACTTACAAGGCGAGCCTGGGATATAGGCAATGGTGATAACAGGGCCTCCCCGGATGATCGCAAGGAACGGGCAGGTTTATGGAAGGAGATACGGTCACGGAGGTAGGTGGGTCCCAAACCGTTCAGGGCTTTATAGATGATGGTCTGCACCTTGAATTGGGACCGGAAGATGAACGGCAGCCAGTGGAGCTCCTTAAACAAGGGAGTGGATCTCTCCCTGTAATTTGCCCCCGTTATTAATCTGGCTGCCGAGCGTTGGACCAGTTGTAATTTCCGGGCCGTCTTCAAGGGAAGCCCCACGTAGAGTGCATTACAGTAGTCCAGTCTGGAGGTAACTAGGGCATGGACCACCGTGGTCAAATCAGACTTCACGAGGTATGGTCGCAGTTGGCGCACAAGTTTGAGTTGTGCGAAAGCCCTCCCGGCCACCGCCGACACCTGAGCCTCAAGCGTCAACGCTGAATCCAGGAGGACCCCCAAACTGCGGACCTGTGATTTCAGGGGGAGTGCAACCCCGTCCAGCACAGGTTGCCACCCAATACCCCGATCCAACGCACGATTGACCAGGAGGGCCTCTGTCTTGTCAGGATTGATCCTCAGCTTGTTCCTCCTCATCCAGTCCGCCACAGTGGCCAGGCACTGGTTCAGCACCCGAGGGGCTTCCTTGGAGTCAGGTGGAAAGGAATAGTGGATTTGCGTGTCATCTGTGTAGAGATGGCAACGCCCTCCAAAACTCCGGATGACCTCTCCCAGCGGTTTCATGTAGATGTTAAATAGCATGGGGGATAAAATAGACCCCTGCGGAACCCCACAGGTCAATGGCCAGGGGTCCGAGCAGGTGTCCCCCAGCTTCACCATCTGGGAACGACCCTCCAGGAAGGACTGGAGCCACAGCAGAACCGTGCCCCCGAGCCCCATCCCGGAGAGCCACAATGATGATGATGATGAGTCCCCCCCCTTTCACCAGTAATTGTAGTGACAACTTATGAAAAACAATACATCACAGATAAAACTACAAAAATCTATCTTATCTATCTATTTATATACTAGCGGTGCGTTGCTGTGGTGTAGTCTGGTGGTATGGAAAATAAAGTAATGAGAAACAGCCAGGGTTTGAAGCTGCAAGGCTGTTCAGTGCTATTCAAGGTGACTAACGGAAGATCCCCCTAGGTAGGAAGCAGCCTGGGTTTGAAGCTGAAAGGCTGTTTAGTGCTATTCTAGGTGGGCAACGGACAATCCCCCTAGGTAGGATGCAGCCTGGGTTTGAAGCTGCAAGGCTGTTCAGTGCTATTCAAGGTGGCCAACGGAGGATTCCCCTAGGTAGGAATCCGCCAGGCAAGTGGAGTTTATATACCTGTGAAATAATGTTCAGGGTGGGAGAAAGAACTCTTGTCTGTTGGAGGCAAGTATGAATACTGCAACGTTGATTAGCATTTAATGGCCTTTTAGCTTCAAAGCCTGTCTGCTTCCTTCCTCCTTGGGGGAATCCTTTGATGGGAGGTCTTAGCTGTCTCTAGTTGTTTCCTGTCTGTAATTCCCATTTTCAGTGTGTTCTTTATTTACTGTCCTGATTTTAGGTTATATTCTTCTGTATTATTATACCACAGTAATTATTATATATTATATTTATAATCTTATAGTATCTGCTTTGAACTGTATTATATGAAGCCCCTTCTACAGATCTGTATAAAATCCACACTGAACTAGATTATATGGCAGTATGGACACAAGATAATCCAGTTCAAAATCAATACTGTGGATTATCTGCCTTGGTATTCTGGGTTATATAGCTGTGTGGAAGGGACTTGAGTCTACACTGCCATATAATCCAGTTCAAATCAGATAATCTGTATTTTTTTAGGCAGTGTGGAAGAGGCCTAAGTGAATCCTGCCTATTCCCTGGGTGGCATTGTACCTGAGGGGGTTGCTATGACACAAAGTGGGTGGGGCCTAAAGGGGTGGGGCCTACCCTTCTGACTGTCAGCCAGGGGGAGAACTACTCTTCCTCATCCTCCCTTCCCCCTTGCTTTCTAATTAGTGGTCTATGTGTTCCTGCGTGTGCGAGGAGGGAGGGAAGCCCCTCCAAGAAGAACAGTCCTGGGGGCTGCCTCTCTCTTTCTACCTACTTTTCTCCATGTGCTGGGCTCCCCCTTCAGCTATAAACACAGTTGCCCCCCTCAGAGTACGTGTGTATTACGTGTGTGCGTTGGGCAGAGAGTAAAGGGAAAAGAGGGGGGCATACCATTCGGGCCAAAAAGGGAGTGGGAAAAAGTAAGAAATAGATATAGGCCAATCTGGGGAGGAGGCTCGATAGGGTGTGTGTGCAGCCTACCTCGCGAGGCGGGTTTGGAGGCCACTAGGCAAGGATGCTTCTAAAGGGAAGCAGGGCCTGCCCTTGAGGTGCATTTTATTGAACAGTCTTTCTTCCTTGGTAGTGTTTTCCCCCATGCGCAGTGGGGGGGGGGGGCAGGTCTAGGTGGTTATTTCTTACACATTTTCTATCTTGTCTTCTTTAGTTTTTGGTTTTTTAAGTGCTTGTTTCTGTGTGTATAGGTTTTTTGTTTGTGGTTGTCAGTCTTTGGGTTGTGAGGTGTTTTGTTGCAAATTTGGTGTTACTTGCTCCAGTGATTTTTTTTTGTCAGTTCAGTCCTACAAATGGACAGTACATTTATATATGTGTGTGTGTTATTTTTAAAACAATTAAAGGATCGGTAGAGTTAAACCCATTTAAAATGAATTAAAATGCCATAAAAATAAACAAAACAAAGCAATTATAAACCAATTGCAGAGTTAATTTCTAAAAGCATGATGGAATAGAGAGGGTGTTCCAAAGTCCGGGAGTAGTCATTAGGAAGGTCTTCTCAGTGTTTCCCACAGAAGAGCCTGAGAAGGTAGTGGGGGAAGGGTCAGCTTCAGTTTGTATTGTGGAATTGTTGCAACTAGGTGGTTGGATCCCTACAGCCAACCCCATTTCATAGTCTTGTTTCAGTTCTGTGAGCTAGCTGACATTTATGAATGCTCTGCGAAGTCAGCCCAACATAGTGTAAATTTGAGTAATCCAGATGGGATGGAACTAAGGCATATGTCACTATAGTCAGATCTGATATTTCAAGGAATAGACGCGACTAGCACTAACTGATTGTGAAGGTTCAAAGCCACTGCTAGAGTTTATCCAAAAAAAACTTAATTGTGCTTGGGCAGATGGTCTTCTTTGCTACAAAGACTTTAAAAAGCACAAAATGTGTGTATAAAAAAAAATTAAGCGAAGACCCAGTTTCTCAGCATACAGGTGGGACAACAAACATGGCTCTTCCAGATCAGAAGTAAAATATGGGAATAACTGGCTTTGGATCTCAGTTATTTATTTATTAGACTTTTAGTTGTCTCCCTTTCTCCTACCATGGGACCAAAGGTGACTTATAGAAAAGTTAAAACAAGATAAAGACCAGATAATAATAATAAAAAACCTATGACTGAATAAGGTTTTGTTTTCAATACTGTGTTTTATTTTTGTTAGTTGTCTTAAATACCTAATTGATGGTGTTATAAACTAATAAATAAATAAATGTAATTGATTCTGAAAAACCAGGAACATAAATTTGGGTGACATTGCCAGCAATTTTACCTGACTGTTGTTAGACCTTTGTCTTGCTGAAACAATTCTGCTGTCAACAGCAGGCCACTCTATGAGAGCAGTCCTGTAAGATTACCAGCCACAGTAATTTCTGAATACTCCCAGGGAAAATTGGGATCAGAGTGCAAAAGGGAAGGAGATTGGGATAGGAGCAGAAATTGATCTGAAGGAGGGAGGAGTGAAGGATTTCACTGTCATCCAGATAGTAGCAATGGAGAGAAGCATATTATAAAAGTACAAAGATTGTATTGGTTTAGGTAGAACTGATATGGATATGAAAGGAAGTTTCCAAGAAGCCAAAAGGAAAGAATCTCTGGAATAGAATGCAGTCTATTCCTGTTGCCTTGAGTATGTATAGATTATTAACTAGAATAGCAATATGTCTAAACCACACAGATTTAGTGGTGGTTTTCAGAGTTCTGACCTTGGGCACATCCATTGTCAGTAGCTCTGGGAACCTAATGAGGCCCACATCACATCAGGTTTGACATGTCGCCATTGTCTGGGGCTGACGCTGCTTTTCTAAATGAGCAAGCGGGAAGAGCGATGTCTCCACTCATTTCACACTCACCCTCTAAGCGTTATGGAATTTTGGTTTAGAGGGAAAGGGCAGGTGAATGTTAATCTAGCTCCACTGGATGTAGAGTGTAGTAAACTAGTGAAAATGATAGTGGCTTCTGTAAACACTATGGTAAAATTTAAAACTAGAAAGGAGAAAAAATACCAAAGGAGAAAATCTAGTGTGAAGATGTCTTTAGAGTTTCTTACCAATGTGACATTAAGGTTAATAATGAAGAATTTCTATTTGGTTGTATCCAAATGGTGTTTCTTGTAAAACGTGTAAAGTTGCTACATGTTCTATAATGATGCTTAAGATTGTTTTACTTAATAAGTATTTTATTTTATTTTTTTGTTTAGATTAGAAAAAATATTAGGCACTACTTCATTGACTCTCCACCCATTAAATTATGTTACGATATCATGACATGGATGATGACTCAAGTAGCAATAAGTTATACAGTTGTACCATTTGTACTTCTCTCTGTAAAATCATCGTACATGTTTTACAGGTAAGTTGACACTTTACATCTTGTTGTTTATTCTTGTTTGCTGACAACTGAACCAAACCATGATAGAAACTTTTTCACACACAAGGGTCCTTCCTATATGTTTGTGCACTAGATATTCAGAAAAGACCAAAGCTCCTACTATTTTTTAGCAGTTCCCACATACCACCTTTTCCATGTTCATATATGTTTCTGTTTACACCTTTCACACTCAGTTTGTCTTAATTGCCCCAGCATAAGCAGGAAGTTGAGGGATGTCTCCATTGCCAATGTGTCTACACTCCTCAAGTTCTTAGTTAATGCGTTTTATCTCTTTTGCTCTGTCTAAAACAAAGCAAAACGAAACATATTTTCCTCCTCATCATTCATCTTCGCGTTGCTTCTTCAGTCTCCATTGGTGTCTGTTGTTCCTTTAGTCTCCTTCCCTGTTCTTTTAAATGTTTTGTTTCCTTTGATGTATGTGACTGTGCCTCTTTATAGCATCAGGAGCCCTTTGTAAAAAGTATGTTTCTCAATCTCAGTTCTACACATAACAACTGTGTAGACTTGAAATGCTGGAATTTCTGTTTTATTCTAGTGTTAAAAAGCAACTTCCTGAAGACAGGAAAACTCTCCCATTACCAGAATGTTTTAGGGCCTGGGCGGGAGAGTAAATCTATTCACTCTCTTTGAGATGAAAGAAATGGTTTGAACTATCAAAATACAGCTCAGTACCTGTATTTTGACCAATAAACTATAAACTATTATGGATATGTACCCAAAACACAATATGTCATACATATAGCAAGTTTACTGACTGAAAGGTAGATGTAAAACATGAAGTTATAATGACCAATTTTTTTTATCTCTTCTCTTAGCTCCTGGTATTTCTGCCTTCACCTTGCCTGCATTTTAGTGTTGTTAATATTTCCAGTGAAAAGAACTCAAAAAGGAAATAAAGACCAAGAAAGCATCAGGCCCTCACGGTCGAAAAAGCCGGAAGATAATGATGTAGAAGAAAAAAGCAGTATGGGACATAACAGCCATTTTTTGGCAAATAGTTTCAATCAAAAAACAGAATTCACCTACAGAAATACAGCAACAAAACAATGATTCAAGATGCTATGTTGGATATATTTTATATTTTCAAAGCCCATTTATAGCACCTTTTAAAGGGGTTTGTATTTGTCTGAAAAGATGGTTAGTAAGAAAAGAATGCTATATCACTAGAGAATATTGAATACACTAGTAAGAATAAAAACAAAGCAGATTAATGTCTCCCGTGCCATGTTCCTGCGGATCATGCCTTATATGAAAATATTACCATTATTTCAATGGGCACTCAGGACTTGACAGTGTATGTCCCTTGGGTCATTGGTGTGCCCTTTTGCAGAATGTACATTGTGTATCTTAAGGCACTGATGGGGGCTGTGAACAATTGTGTCAATCCAGAGTAAAAGAAAGAAAATATCTTTAAACTGAATGCCTTGCCTTAAGCCCTCTATCTACTGAAATAAAGTTTCTAATTTGTATTTTCATGCTTAATATAATATGGGAAGCATAGTTTAAATATAAGCTTTAGTGTGCCGATGGGACAAAATAGGGAAATGAGAAAAATGTTTGAAGTGTTAAGAAGGAATTTGCAATAAGTATCTCAGTTTTCCCAGAGTTTTCTTGCTATATCATATGTGTAGAGTACAGAACTGCAAACATTGCAAATGTCAAATTATAGTTAATTTTGACTGATAAATTTTTGCATTACAAGGGAGCCCTTTGAAAATTTTATTTTTACCTTAAAAGTAATTTTTCCCAGGGCTAAACAATCTGGCATATTTATTTTGTTGTTTCACTAAACACAACCTTTTTACTGAGAAACAAACTGGCAGTCAACATCTCATAGCTTGTTAAAATGGTGACAGCACAGCAAAATTTCTTCTTGTTACCATGTACAAATTATTTTACAAAAAGTGAAGTTCAGATGCAGTTACCTTGACATTTTGTCAGAGGCATAAAGAATTAGCGTGGGATGGTGCTTATGATATAAGTATAGTCAAATTATTTCATGGTTCTAATTCAGTTTATATTAAACAAAGGGTGGAATTGTTAAATAGGCATTTTCTAGCTCATCCTTAACATTATGTATGTACCATATAACACTGGATACCTGTGATTTAGGAAATCAGGTTTTCATACATGGAGATCATACTGTACTTTTTGATAAAATGTTCCCAATCATTATTGTTTTTGCATTCTTATTTTTAAAAGTATAACGAGGAATTGATAAATATTAATCACTTTTTGGTGAACATTAACAAAGAACAGCTAAAGGAGTGCTGAAAGGGCTATAATTTTTATTTGCTTATTTTCACACCATTTTGCTGTCTTTTTTTAGTAAATGCATTACACCATCTTTTAAAATATAAGAAATGTCACAGCAAAAGTAATTAAAATAGGGATTGGCCTATTATTAAAATAAAGTGAAGTTTCTTCCTGATAATGTTATAAAACATAAGCAGTTATGCAGTGCATAATTGAATATTTCAAATGAGCACAGAAGGGTACATTTTCCTCTTTCAGGATATAGAAAGCCAATAATATAGAAACCTCGCAGGATCATAACTATCACAGATCAGATTTGAATCAAGAGTAGGAAATCCAAAATATTTTTGTTGAGTGTTCCACTTCTATATTCTGCCTCCGAAATATCTGTGGATACCTGGAGACAGGTGCCTTCTTTGCGAGGAAATGAAACAATGGCAGTTGCAAAAAAATAGAAGGAAATGTTTATTTGTACAGAAAGTAACTGCACTTTCAAAAAGTCATGGTGTGAATATTAACATTAGAAATGCTGAAATGATGTAAAACCATTATCTCTATTCAGTCTTTATATGAAGTGGTTTCATTACTACAGTATGTGAGTTGCTCAGTCCTGGAATGTGATGTGTCCTGAGTAAACTGTGCATGCAAAAGCTTTGGAGCAACCTTGAATTCTGTGCTGCTCCATGGGTGCTTTTGTGCATACAATAGTGTGTGCAAACCGCTCCCCCATAGAGATATGCACTGTACACATCGGTGGTGATGAGATTAACTGCTAAGCAACCATGACATAGGAGCAACTCTTACATGTATTTGTGACCATTATCTGTATAATGAAGTAGGGCTACAATACTATTTTGTTGTCGTTATATTAAAGAAATGAGGGGAATCAGTGCTAAATACCTTTTGTATTGATGCATTCTGCACAGAGGAGTGTGTACATTGTGTGTGCACCTATCTTAAGATCTCTCCCAGCAGAAACAGAACAATCTAGTCCCAGGAATAGCGGTCTGGTTTCCTGATACATAACAGTGACCAAATGGAGTGCACTGCCTTTTCTTTTAAGAGTAAGTGGCAGTGATTCCTCCATGGAATAGTGTTTAAACTCCCATTCTGTTCTGGATCACTGCAGTTTATTCTCCAACTAGGTCTAAAATTGTAGCTTTAAAAAACATATATCACTAAGAACTGGATTTGACTTTTCTACAAAATCTATCACTTCTGTATCTAGTTAAAGGTTACAACAAAGTTGTAAAGGAATCGAGTTTCACCCTTAAGATTTTACTGGGAATAAGAAATTTGTAGCACATGGTCCACTTCATCTCAGATGCAAGCTTTTGAAGTAGACTGCATCCATAAAGTCATTTGCTAGATATTTCTTCTTCTTAGTTAGTCTCAAAGGTGCTCTTAATTTTGTTGAAACTAAATATGGAAAGCTGAAACTGCATTCCTACTCTTTCTTATTTGGGATTATGTCTCATCGAATTCAGGAGACTTCCTTCTGAGTAGTATACAGTTTCTTCAGTTGAGTGAGATTCAGTCTTGACTGATTGCATGTGGGTAAAAAAGAGAAAAGGCATTATTGTAATTCCAGATAGTTTTATTTATAAATAATGATTTCGGTCCTGAGGAAACTACTTCAAAATATCAGCACTCCAGATCAACCTACAGTGTTCCCTCACTTATCACGGGGGTTACGTTCCAGGACCACCCGCAATAAGTGAAAATCTGCGAAATAGGGACACTATATTTATTCTATGTGTGGAGGAGAGCAAACCACAGACCACTTACTACAATGCAGTGTGTACTTTATTTTAGCAGTTACAATATACCGTACACCGGCAGAGAAGAAGAATGGAAGCTAAATTACCCTTTTTTATTTCCAACCCTTCCCTACCCTCCCACCTCCCTTTATTTTTCCCTTCCCCCCTTCCACAACCTTTGCACACTGCAAAAACCCACAAAACAGCGAAAATGCCGTGATAAACGTGTACATTAATATTAATTGAAAACCCACGAAACAGCGAGGGAGCGAAAAGTGAACCGCGAAGTAGCAAGGGAACACTGTATATGGTATTTTATTTCAGATTGGCACCACAAATGAAATGACCATTTATTTTACTTTTTTATTCAGTGTAGCATTGTTGGCTAAACATATTTTTTATGTGTCTCTCTCTTTTTGTTGTTGTTAATAAGGTGTATGTATACATCACGCCTTTTGAACAGAATTCTGGTTGCTTGGTGTTAAGATGGACTTGATATGGCTCATTGTAACAACTATCTTTGTCCTCATCTATTCTCCTATGGATAAGTGTAGGTGGCCTTCCAGAGTTTACTGGGCTATGTATCTCATTAATCTTACCTAGCATAGGGAGGGGTGATGAGGGCTTCAGTCTAATAACATTTGAAGGAGCATACATTATCTATTGTTGCCTCAAGTTATGCTCCTGAGGTTGATAGCTCTCCAATTCCAAAATAACATAGAAAGAGATGAAGCTACTTTAGATCATGATGATGATGATGATAATAATAATAATAATAATAATAATAATAATAATAATAATAATAGTACTTTATTTATACCCCGCCACCATCTCCCCAACGGGGACTCGGGGCGGCTTACATGGGGCCATGCCCAGGACAATACAATATAGCAAAATATAAAACAACATATCATAATACAATTAAACAATACAATAAATAATAATGTACAGTACAACACAAAATAAAAAAAACAATATAACAGGGCGGGCCGCATGAACACTCAGTTAAAACTTGGGGTGAGAAAGAGATAAGAATAAAACCACGGGGAACAGGGACATAAGATAGGGAAACAGTCTAGAGGATAGATGTTGGGGGGAGTAACCAAAGAAGTGTATAACAGTTACTCACCGAAAGCACACCGGAAGAGCCATGTTTTTAGATCTTTCCTAAAGGCTAAAAGAGTGGGGGCTTGCCTGATTTCAATAGGCAGTGAATTCCACAAATGGGGGGCCACAGCAGAAAAGGCCCTCTCCCTTGTTCCCACAAGGCGGGCCTGAGATATAGGCAGTGGCGACAGGAGGGTGTGATAGAGTGATTGTTCATCTGCAGCGTACATCATTAACTTCTGGTAGCTTTCTAGGGTCTTGCAAAGAGGTCTTTCATGCTATTTGATCCTTTAAATTTATGGGTATGAATTTGTACACTCTAGGTAAATGCATTCCCTTTTGGGGAGTTCAGTGTGGCCCTTGAGACCTTGACAACTTTCAAGAGGCCCTGACACACATACACAGAGCCAATTTAAATAGGCTAGGATATAGTTTATCTTGGAAAATAGTTGAGAAGTGCTTTTAAAAGTACTTGCCTTGAAACTGATTTCCCATAATACGATTGGGTGTGGCATAATGTCATTTCTGATTACTTGAAATAGCAACCAAGGTGGCATAATGTGACTCTCTGGAAGAAGTAGCATGGCCCCCTGAACTCACTCCTGTTTTAATTGGAAGAATCTGGGATTTAATCTGGACACTCCAAATGTAAAGGAAGTTCTCTGCAAGCACCCATGGAACTGTGGCAAAACAGGAAAATTTGGAACACCAGTGTATCACATGTATATCACTCATTGCTTTTCTGAGAATCTCTAGGCCTTCTTGAATCCTGAGCTTTGTTTTTACAATGCCTCAGATCTCTTTGCTATTTTTCCTGCAGCATTGCATAGTTCATTTGTTCGGAGTCCTAACATACCCATGCATGTCATAGGACTCTCATTTATGGGTTGGTTGCAGGACTGTTTTTTGTGTTGTACTGTTCAAATTCCTCTCTTGGATTCTGCACCTGCATTTTCCTGAGGTCTTTTGGACTATGGGGTCTCATCAATCCCAGCCAGCATGGTCAACCAATAGTTAAGGATTATGGGAGTTGCAATCCAGTAAATGTGAAGACTAACTGTTGTCTAATCCGTCTTATATGCTTCCAAGCTAAGTTAATTTTGGTTTTGTTGTGGGCTGGAGTTAACATTATTGGCCAACTAATTATAAAATTTAACTGCTGCTACACTTACATACTGCATTGTATCAGATATTGTACCATATATATTCATGTGTTCATTGACCTCATGTATAAGTCAAAGGCAGGTTTTGGGGCCAAAATGATCGATTTTTATATGACTCGAGGATAAGTCAGTCATTTCACAGAGACGGGTTCCAGCCATCCTTTCCCTATCCAGGCATTCAATAAGGCCAAAAGTGATGCCACAGTAGAGAGTACAGGAAATCGGTGCTTCTTTAGGGTTCTTCTGGGGCAGAGTAAGCTTTTTCCTTTTACTACTCTACTCAGGGGAGAAGATGGTTCCTTTTTTGCTAAAGAGTTAAGGTACAGTCCTTACATTGATCCATGAATAAATCAACTTAGTTTTGTGGGGATGACTTTTTGACTAAAATTTCTATGTATACATGAATATATAGGTTCCTTCAGGATACTTTGCAGGCTTCTAATATGATGTCTTAAAGCAGTGCTTAAAATGCTTTTAATTTCCAATGCAGTTAATTGTGCTGGCTAATTTTGGCTACTGTTTTGGTTAGGTTTGTGAAAAATATTTCAGATGAGAGTTTTTCCTCAAAACCAAATTTAAATCTGCATACAAATATTTGCCACGTCTTCTGTTTTTGATCCTAAATTTGGATGAAATGAACAACTGAGTTCACAAGAAATAATTGTCCATGCACTGTACTCCTCCTGCATTAGACCAACATCCCGTGTGGGTAGAAAAGTGACATTAGAATTGCCCTTACAAGGTAAAGAATTGGTAACTTGCTGTTCAGATATTTGTACTATTCAATGAGCAGTTGTTTTTCAAATGTTCAGTGTGTTACATGAGCAAAAGTCACATCAGTCTAGGGGTTTTTTGGGGTTTTTTTTTTACCCTATCTAATTGCAGCTCCTTGAAATGTCTTTCCTGGGAATTGGAATTAGGACAGTCAGAAAAGTCTTAGGGTGGAGGTTGCAGCTAGGAATTGATCATTTCCCCCTTCTAGAACTTTCCTCTGTCAGATTCCAAGACTTCCCATATGGTACTTTGATCCTGAAGAACAGCTTTTTGGCAGGTGGAATTGGGAGGACATGGAAAACCCAGCTGTGAATATAGATATACTACTATAGTGACTTTAAACCTGGACCAACTTGAAAATACTGAAAGCATTTTGTCTTCAACAGGGTTTAAATCTCACCGACATGGCAAGCTTTAAAATATTTTTTTGGCACTTACTGAGGTGAGCACTCGCTTTGCTGTATCTATCTACAGCAGGCCTTCACAATCTGGGGCCTTCCAGATGTTTTGGACTTCGGCTCCCAGAATTCCTGACCATTGGGCAAGTTGACTAGGGCTTCTGGGAGTTAAGAGTATCAAACACCCAGAAGGCTACAAGTTACGCAGGCCTGATCTACAGGCACTTCAGGCTCATCTTGCCTATTTTCTTTTCACTGCAGTTACTTGTGAAACATGCTGCTTCTTCCACAGCAGAGTTTTCAAAATATTCTTTATTTAGCTGTTTCATATCAAAGGCACAACTTAGGCCAGAAAGGTTTAAAAAGAAGCATTTGCCTCCCCCCCCCTTTTTTTGCCTTGTTGATGGCTTCTTAACTTGAATAAATCACTCATTTTCTTTCATGAGCATTGATTATGCCCGTGTCTTTGGATGTATATCACAGTGGCAAAACATGTCATACAAAACACTAGTATCTAGATAATTATTTTTTAACCAGACCTCAAGTATAATCTTGCTCAGAGAGAAATATCTGTACGTATTGAATAGAAACTAGGGATAAAACCCCATTCACATGGGACACATGGGATTATTAAAAATAATATAAAATTTATTATAAGGATATAAATACAGAGTTTAGTTCATACATGGATACACACTGAAGGAGTCTTTTCGTGGCTCATTGCAGAAATAGTTACACTCCTCCTAAATATCCTCCTTTTGAAATGAGAAGATGCTTCAAAAGTGCATAGTTGCAGTATTTCCTCAACTTGCTTCCCCAGTTTCAGAATATAAAGACATTATTCATGGATTTCATTTTTATTATTCCAATATAAATATATATATATAAATATATTTTTAAAAAATCGTTATTTTTCAACAGATCCATAAAATTAAGTCTTGGTGTATGGTAATTTAAATACCACTGTATTAGTTTACACTGTGATGTGATATTTTAATAATTACTTATTTCTAGTTTTGTCTCAGAGATGCTACACACAGGTAGCATATGGCTATGTTTTAAAAGTTTTTAACTGGCCTATAAATGTTTTTTCTAATTTGTGTCTTTCAAATCTGATTAAACTGTAGTTTAAAACAATCTGGAATGGTTGTTCTTTGTCTCTTTCAGGATTGCTAAACAATGTAGAGTACATTAAAAAAGCCATGGTAATATTAAAATTACAGGTTGGAAAGGGAGAGGACTTGGGAAAGGAAAAAATATTTTATTTTCAGACCCAAATATTCTTTCCTTTTCTAAACTGTGGTGTAAGTGGTGTTTCCAGGCTGAATGCCCATTTAGAGTAGATCCAAATAACCGGCAGGAGATTAAGTTCAGTGAAATTGGGTTCTGACTCTGTATGTCAGAAATTGCGCCTGTGTTTTTATATCAACCTTTTGTTCTTCCTATTCCACCAGACTTCTATCTTCCTGATATTGATCGCATGTCATGTTTTTCTCCAACTAGCTGGGGTAAAAAAAGGACCAACATCTTATTTCAGTGGCTCTCTTCCAGTTGTCTCCAGTGACCAGCAGCTTGTGTTTAATATTTTAAGTCCTCCTAATCTCATTGTTTAAAATTATGTTGAGTAGTACAAAAGCTCAAAGCTAAAATTATAGGTCTTAAAAAAAGATAATCAAGTTTTGTGTCATTTGCATTCATCCCAGCACAAAGTCAAAGAATGTGAATTATTAGTTTCCAGTGTTTTTCAGCCTCTTTTTGGGCAAAAGCATTCAAAATCAGTGTGTAAACTGCCATGTCTCTATGACAACTCAGCAACACTGATTTGAGACATTTGTTTTGTAGAAAGTGGGACGAGGGCACCTGATGGTAATCACACATACACACACACACACACACCTATTTTATTTTATTTGGTTGTTTACTAGATTCTCAGACTTCTGACTCGGTGCTACTTAAATGCCTTCTTTTCTTCAAACCAAACTTGAAATTACCTGGAATATAGGTACAAAATCCCAATTCTGTTTTTACAGAGAAAATTTGCTTTCTGAAGGGCAATTAGAATTAGAAAAACCCACATGCCTTTTCTGTAAGTCTTTCTCTTACATTGGAGTTTAAATTTAATTACTGTGTACATATTACTACGTAAGATGTTAAATAGTTCCAAGAGGTATATATGCAATGCATATACAGCTAGCATTTTACATGACTCACGGACACTGTTTTTAGACTTGTAGCCCTACAACCAGGTTATTTCAGTCCTGCAAGTACTGATTCTAGCAATTACCCATAACCTGCTTTTAACTTGTTTATAAAGAGAAGACACTCCTTTTTGTATCTGTGTTGGCAGTGCTAAAGTGTGGATCACTAACTTTGATAGACAAGCAACATGTGAGCAGGCCAGATTATTTTTGTGTGTGTTTAAAACAAATGAATAATAACTGATTTTGCAATAAAAACTATGCCATGCAGCTTATATTGATAAGATAGTGGTTCTAATTCTGCATGTGCTGAAATCCAGTTTAAGGTTTTATGAGCTCTTAAGGGTAATGCAATTCAATTGGCAGTGCTGGAAGCAAATTCTATTGAGTATTACAGGATGTAACGCTTAAACCTGTATAGGATTATTGTTTTATTTGTACTTTTAACAGTGGATGCATCTACTGTAGAACTAATGTTGTTTGATGCTGCTTGAACTGCTATGGAATCCTGAGATTTGTAGTTTGGTGTGGCGCATTTAGAGTGAAGTCAGACTGCATTTATTCGACAGTTCATATGCACCCTCAGTTGCCAAATAAAGCTCAAAAGACAAGAAGGATGTCAGAGAACACTGAAAAAATGCATTATTCCTATTGGAACTAACCTAGAAATGCAGCTATAAAAGTACAATAAACTACACAGTGAGCCACAGAGTAAAAGCTACCACTGTTTAAAAAGTAACTATGAAAGGCAGGTAAAAGCCTTGGGGAAAAGAAGCTTTGCCTGTTACTTAAAAGCTGCTTTGAGGAGAGGAATCAACATGAGCTGAGAAAACTGAAAAACTGCAGACATCACCTATTTTCCTAAAATAAAGGGCAAAGTACCTTGGTGCAAGTCAGAAGGTCACAGAACCAACAAAGGAAGTGTATTTGAACACTACTGGCAATAGAACAGCATGCTCTGCAACTGAAGGAAGTGGACTAGCACACTAGAACTAATGCAGTTTGGCACCAGTTTAACTCCCATGGCTCAATGTTATTGGGACCCTATTAGTTTGGTGACACACCAGCACCCAGACAGACAGAAGGTCTGCAGACCTTGTCAAACTACAACTCCCATGAATCCATAGCACTGATCTATAACACTTAACATAGTGTCGAACTGCATTCATTCTACTGTGTAGAGCTACCCTTAGAAACAAACTGACAGACAGTAAATCTTCAGAATTACTCCACAATTTCCCTGCAGGTTCCTAGATTAGGTTCAATGGCAAGATTACTTATATAGATCACCGCAGTACTTGGGAGCTTCATAAGAGCAAGGATCGTTGAAACAAAGTAGCTCTTGGCTAAGACTGTTTTCAGATCAAAATAGTCCAGTGTTACCAGTCCAAAGGAATAGACGGGAAAACACAGGAGAGTTATAAGAGAAATATGGGGACTGTTCCATTATCTGGGTGGAGGCCACACAGGGGTGCTAGAGAAAGGATAGTTGGGGGCGGGGGGAAGGGGGTTGAAGGGGTTAAAAACCATTTCCTCCTGTTTTCCTGTTATTCCCCCCAGCCATGTTGTGGAAACAACCATAGTTTACGATATGGGAAAGGGCAGGAGGATAACCAGTGAAAATGGAGAAAATGGTTTTCCTCCTTCAACCTCCCCCCCTCCCCCCCAATAAAATAGACAACCTTTCTCTGTCTAGGCCCCCTTTTGGAGTCTGCTCGGATAAGGGAACGGTACTGAAATATGTTTCCTGGATCTGGAGTGAAATTTCATGAAGGACCTGGGAGGATACAAGCCTTGTCTATTATTACTACATTTATGTTTATTGTGTTTATTTATACATAAATGTAGTAGTAGTAGTAATAATAATAATAATAATAATTTTGTGATACGAAATCCAGCATATATATCTCGTTTGCTGTGTCATATTATGTCTTTGTGTCAATAATTATAATACAGTAGAGTCTCACTTATCCAAGCTAAACGGGTCGGAAGAAGCTTGGATAAGCGAATATCTTGGATAATAAGGAGGGATTAAGGAAAAGCCTATTAAACATCAAATTAGGTTATGATTTTACAAATTAAGCACCAAAACATCATGTTATGCAACAAATTTGACAGAAAAAGTAGTTCAATACGCAGTAATGTTATGTTGTAATTACTGTATTTGCGAATTTAGCACCAAAATATCACAATATATTGAAAACATTGACTACCAAAATGGCTTGGATTATCCAGAGGCTTGGATAAGCGAGGCTTGGATTAGTGAGACTCTACTGTAATACCTTATAGGTCCATGTTACTTTCAAAAAGACAGCTTTTCTTCATCCCTTGGACAATTACATTTCATTGAACTTAATTATTTCAAAGCACTCTTGAATACTCTTGATGGTATTCTGAAGCCCTTCCACACAGCTGAATAAAATCCCACGTTTTCTGCTTTGAACCGGAATGTATGGCAGTGTAGACTCAGAAAACCCAGTTCAAGACAGCTATTGTGGGATTTTCTGCCTTGATATTCAGGATTATATGGCTGTGTGGAAGGGCCATACACTGCCATACAAAATCCAGGTTATTTGCTTTGAACTGGATTATCTGGCAGTGTAGCCTCATATAATCCAGTTCAAAGCAGATAATGTGGATTATCTACTTTGATAATCTGGATTATATTACAACGTAGAAGGGGCCTCAAATTCTGGTCTTCCTGATACGTTGAACTTCAGCCTCCTGCATTCCTGAATGCTGGCTAAGCTGGGCTGGGAGCTGAAACTGAAGGGTGCATCAACACTGTAGAAACAATACAGTTTGACAAACTTTTGCTGCCATGCCTTGAGGCTATGGGATCCTGAGGGCCCTTCCACACAGCCCTATATCCCAGAATATCAAGGCAGAAAATTCCACATTATCTGGGGACTCAGATAACCCAGTCCAAAGCAGATATTATGGGATTTTTAGCCTTGATATTCTGAGATATAGGGCTGTGTCCTGCCCCCGTCACCACTCGCTGATCGCCATGGGATTTTTGTAGGTTTGTTTTTATTTTTCTTGGAAGACGCCTGTGCGTGATTTTTTTAATGTGTGGAGGTCGGTGCACGGCCGGTCAACACACAATCTTCACAGATTGAGGTCCCAGCAGTGGTGTGATTAATACAACGAGAGTGGCTTCTCAGTCTGTTGCAGCCTTCTTCACAGCTGTTGTAACATGTACCAAGGTATTGCCCGCCTGCTCCGCCATTGAGGTCTTTGGGTCTTCACCTAAGTAAGTAAGTAAGTAAGGGCTGTGTGGAAGGTCCCTGAGTTGTAGTTTTACAAGGCCTCCTCTGCCAAAGTGGGTTGGTCCCTCTTCAAACTACACCTTTGGCCCCTTTCACACATCTGAATAAAATCCCACATTTTCTGCTTTGAACTGGAATATATGGCAGTGTGGACTCAGGTAACCCAGGGTCCTTCCACACAGGCATGTAATCCAGAATATCAAGTCAGAAAATCCCACAGTATCTGCTTTGAACTGGGTTATCTGAGTACACACTGCCCTATATTCGAGTTCAAAGTAGAAAATGTGGGATTTTATCCAGCTGTGCAGAAGGGCTCCCAGGCCTGCTCCGGTTTCCGTGGCAACGTCTTCAAGCCTTGCTGGCTGGCGTGCCCGCCTCTCTCGGATCACGTGACCGCGTATTTTCGGGAGGGGGGGCTGGCCGGCGAGAGGAGGAAGGAGGAGTCAAAATGGCCGCTGTCTCAATCTCCTCAAAGAGGTGCCTCGGGGAGACGAGCGTTTGCCAGTAACGCCCAGGCGCTCGCTTTCTGTTGTAGCACCATCCTCAGCTTCTCCTCTTCTTCCGCAGCTGTTCCTGCTGGTAAGTAAACAAGGGCCTGGGGGGTTTGAGGAAGGGACGACGAGGGGCTTGGTGGTCGCACAAAGCACCAGACAAAGGCAGGGGAGCCGCCCAGGCAGACTCCCGTTTCGGGCGAGGTGTCCTCCCTTCCCCCTCAGCCTGCTCGCGCCGAGGGAAAGAGGGCTCTTCAGCAAGCTTATTGATGCTGGGGCTTGAACAGCCTCCTTCTAGCCTTTCCTGTCAGGCTCAAAGACGTCTTGTTCTCTTCGTTTTTCAACTCTCTGCATTTGCAACCGGCAATTCTATCCCATACAGGTTGACATTCGGGGTTGTATGTTTTCCGGGCTGTATGGCCATGTTCCAGAAGCATTATCTCCTAATGTTTCGCCCACATCTATAGCAGGCATCCTCAGAAGTTGTGAGGTTGGCATATACACATTACAGTTATGTGTATGTGAAACTGGTTATTTAATCCTAAACAGGTTGGCATGACTATATACAGATTACAGTTATGTGGATGTGAAACTGTCTACTTAATCCTCTACAGGTTGGCATTACTATATACACATTACAATTATATGGATGTGAAACTGGCGATTTAATCCTATACAGGTCGGCATTGTTGTATGCACATTACAGTTATGTGTATGTGAAACTTTCTATTAAATCTTATACAGATTGGCATGACTCTGTACACATTACAGTTATGTGGATGTGAAACTAGCTATTTCATTCTATACAGGTTGACGTGACTATATGCACATTACCGTTATGTTGATGTGAAATTGGCTATTTAATCCTATACAGGTTGGTATAACTATATACATATTGGCAATGCTATATATATATTGGGTTCCCAATCTTAAAAATGCATATATCCGTAACTGCTTATACATATTGAGTATTTCTTATCTGAAATACTTGGCATCAAAAGTGCATGGGATTTTGGAGGGAATGCCTGGATTGGTAATACATACATGATATCTTAGAGATGGCACCCAAGTCTAAATTTAACATTCATTTCTGTTTCGTATATATTCTATACATATTGCAAGGAAGACAGTTTTATACATAAGATTTTAAGCTATTTTGTACATGATACAGCCACCCAAATGGGCAATTTTGAATGTTGGAATATTTTGAATTTCCGTATAAGGGATTCTCAACCTGTATTTTAGAGGAAGGACCTGGGAAAAGCACCTTTGAGGGAAAACTCTCATGCAATTGAGGGAATGGCTATTACTTCGTAGGCGACTTGAAGGTGCACACAAATGTATGTAGGTAGAAAAATTAATTTTGAAAAACCATAAATGTGGGCAGGAAGTTGCTGTTATCATTTCCATGACAGTTCACTATAATTGAAGTTGACAAAGCCACTTTGAATCCCAAGTTGTTTTGGGGGGAAGCAGGTTGTACATAATAATAACAATAATTATGATGGTGATGTTTCAGCAGTATGTTTTGTAAGCAAGAAATTGCAAAAGGTGTGCTGCCTTAGTGTTAGTTCTATATATTTTTGAGTAGATATGTCAAGTTCTCATCTTTCCTATGTGTGTAGTACAGCTTCACCCTCTCCACTTTTTGACACAATGCATCTGTTAATGGTGATCACTTTTTAGTGGAGAGTACTGTAATTGCTTTCTTTCTGAGAAAACAGCTGCCCTGTGTGTATCACGATAATAAGGAGTGTTGCATGCCTGACAAACAGTTTTGTGCTCCCATAAAATATTGAGAGATTATTAGCACTGACCTTAAAATTTCCAAGCGAGTATGGATGGATATGTCTTATTGTAACATAAGTGTTTTATTCGTTATAATGTGTGATTACTAAATTAACTTCATCTTCATTGTGACAAATATCCTTTGAATATACAGTTGCCTGTCTTCATTTGTGGTTAAGCATTTGTGGATTTGAGTATTCATGGATTGCTCAGTTTGCCATCATCTCTGCTGCTGCTGGAAACACGACTGAAAAAAAAATCTCTATAAGCATTTTTAGGTCCCCCAGTACTACTTTGGTCAGCTTCCTCCAGATGCTGACCACAAAATAGATTTGGAAGACCTACAAATGCCAAGAGAAGTGTTTTCTCAGGTAACCCCCCCCCCCCCCCAAAAAAAACAACAACCTTATATTAGTAGTTTTTCTACTTTTGCAGGAAAAAACTACTAATATAAAATTGTCATTTTTCCCCTTATATGTTGTTGACTGATAGCATATTGAGCAGTGTTGAGAGCTGCAAATGCAGAAGAGGAATTGGGAGATGGGAAAACTGGATAAATTTTGAATTGAAGTTTTACATTTAGGTTGTATTTGGAAGGAATGATCTTAAAAATGCCAATGATGTAAAGTTTCACAGGAAAAGGCATCCTAGATAGATTCTCTCAGATGATTCATTGACTTTGTCTCATTTGACTGTGATAGGAAAATCATTAGCTTGGTCCTGGCCAAAAGTAGTAGTCCTAAATATAGCACTTATTTCAAAGTATGAGACATATCATATGTTGAGTCATCATCCAGTAAATGCTAACGAAGCACATGCTCATGAAGTTTTTCCATTTTTACTGGTCTTTAAGGTGCCATAAGACTTACTGGGCTGGACCCAGACTTTTCCCTTTTAGGTTTTTATCAGATAGATAGATAGTGACCCAGTAGTTACTACTGATGAGAAACAAGTCATGCCAGACTAATCTGATCTCTTTTTTCAATAGAGTTATGAGTTGGGTCGAGACAGGGAACGCTGTGGATGTAGCGTACCTGGATTTCAGTAAGGCCTTCCACAAGGTCCCCCACAACCTTCTGGCAAACAAACTAGTAAAATGTGGGCTAGACAAAACTACAGTTAGGTGGATCTGTAATTGGCTAAGCGAACGAACCCAAAGGGTACTCACCAATGTGTCATCTTCATCTTGGAAAGAAGTGACTAGTGGAGTGCTGCAGGGTTCCGTCCTGGGCCCGGTTCTGTTCAACAGGAGCAGAATTCAAAATGATCTTAACAGACTAGAGAGATGGGCCGAAACTAACAAAATGAAGTTCAACAGGGACAAATGCAAGATACTTCACTTTGGCAGAAAAAATGGAATGCAAAGATACAGAATGGGGGATGCCTGGCTCAACAGCAGTACGTGTGAAAAAGATCTTTGAGTCCTCATGAGCCAGCGATGTGACATGGCTGCTAAAAAAGCCAATGGGATTCTGGCCTGCATAAATAGGGGTATAGCATCTAGATCCAGGGAAGTCATGCTCCCCCTTTATTCTGCCTTGGTCAGACCACACCTGGAATACTGTGTCCAATTCTGGGCACCGCAATTGAAGGGAGATGTTGACAAGCTGGAAAGCGTCCAGAGGAGGGCAACTAAAATGATCAAGGGTCTGGAGAACAAACCCTATGAGTAGTTTAAAAAACTGGGCATGTTTAGCCTGCAGAAGAGAAGGCTGAGAGGAGACATGATAGCCATGTACAAATACGTGAAGGGTAGTCATAGGGAGGAGGGAGCAAGCTTGTTTTCTGCTGCCCTGCAGAGTAGGACACGGAGCAATGGCTTCAAACTACAGGAAAGGAGATTCCACCTGAACATCAGGAAGAACTTCCTCACTGTGAGAGCTGTTCGGCAGTGGAACTCTCTCCCCCGGATTGATTTGCTGCTTCTTGGCAGGGGGTTGGACTGGATGGCCCATGAGGTCTCTTCCAACTCTACTATAATAATAATAATAATAATCATCATCATCATCATCTTTATTTATACCCCGCCACCATCTCCCCAACGGGGACTCGGGGTGGCTTACATGTGGCCATGCCCAGAACAATACAATATCACAGAATATAAATAAAACAACAAATCATAACACATTAAACAATACAATAAAAGATAATATACACTACATTAAGCAAAATCAAAGGAACAATAAAACCAAGGGCGGGCTACATGAACACTAGGTTAAAAACTCGAGGTGAGAAAGGGAATAGGAATAAACCACAGAAAACAGGGTCATAAAGTAGTGGTGCAATCTGGAGGACAGATATTGGAGGAGAGTAACAGAAGGGATGTATGCAGTAATTACTCTCCAAAAGCACAACGGAAGAGCCATGTTTTCAAATCTTTCTTAAAGGCTGCTAATGTCGGGGCTTGCCTAATCTCACCTATTCTTTGATTCTATGGTGCACCATTTTGGCCAGGTCCCCTTCATGTATCTCTACTACTTGAGCTGCTCCAACATCCATTAATATTCTGCAGCATCTTTGATGGGGAGGGGTGAGGCTTTACAGAGAAGAAAGAATCTGACATAATGTCAGACAAGCCATGTTCTTGTAGTGCCAGCAGAACGCCATTGAGCCCAGCGCTGAAACTAGCTCATCCTGTCTATTGTTTTGTTATAGTTGTTTATCTGTGCCTTTCAGTCGTTTCTGATAGATGGCTGGCGGTCCTAAGACAGCCTTGTCATATGCTTTTCTTGGCAAGATTTGCTCAGAAGAGAACTTAATGTTGCCTCCCTCTGAGGCTGAGAAAATATGACTTGGCAAACATCACCCAGTGAATTTCCTTCACCGGGTGACCAAATAAGGATTCAAACCCTGGTCTTCAGAGTTGAGTCCAATGCTAAAACTACTGTATTATTAGTATTATATTGTATTACAAAATAATATTAATATTATATGCATATACAATATATTATAATATTATATACTATTGTAAATTATATTGTATATACACACACACACACACATATATAATTAGTCTAGCATGTTACTGTTGAGAGAGGCCTACTACAGACCCTTTTGAAACTGGATAATAGTGAACTCTGTATTTTTTCTATACGTAGACTGGATGCACTCTAGGCCCACAAACACTTTTAGAGTGGGGATATTTTGGGGGAAAGTGGCAAGTAAAACAATAGATATAAAATCCACGGATAACAGTGTCATATTGTATGGCATTATTGAAAAACTTTTCTGGTTAGCCTGCTCCACATGATGTTTCTGATTATGGGTTTTGCTACTCCCACCTTCTTAATATCTTCGTGATACCTGTTTTTATCATGTTCTGTGACTTTCTTGTAAATATTTGAATATATGTTAGGGCAGGGGTTCTCAACATGTGGGTCCCCAGATGTTTTGGCTTTCAACTCCCAGAAATCCTTGCAGCTGGTAAACTGGCTGGGATTTCTGGGAGTTGTAGGCCAAAATACCTGGGGACCCACAGATTGAAAACCACTGTGGTAGTGTCACGAATAAGTATTTTTCTGCATTCATTATGTTTGCTTGAACTGTATTTAACCTTGGATCATTTTCCAACTTTTTGATCTAGCATTTATCTTGGGATTAATTGTAAGGTTCATGTCTCAGAGCTTCTTTCTTGTATTTATAGTATTTATACCCCTCTTTTCAGTTATAAAGGCTGAAGCAGCTTTCAAATCATTAATTTGACAGTATCCTGCCTTCACTTTACAATCTAAGTACTAGTAAGACAAAAGGAAAAAGGGGATAGAAGTGGGGGAGGGAATTGAGTGCAGCAGTTTTTTTGAAATATTTGCAGAAAAAGTTTTAATGCTAATTATTAAACTATTTGTGAAATATTTTAATATCATTACAGCTATTCCCAGTTTTGTAATTATGACTTAGAAAGCATTTTACTTCAATAATGCTAACAGCAATCATACCATCCTACCTTTTTCCTTGTTTGGGACTAAAGGAAGGTCATAACAGATTAAAACATAGTTAAAATTGACAAAATATAGAAGTAAAAAGTGATTAAACATTTTAAAAGTAATTAAACACACACACAAATAAACACAACAAATAACATTTGTATATGTACTTTGATTGGAAAAAGATGATCTGGAAATCTTTCAGTAGTCTTTCTACCATTGATACCTGGGATCAATGTGATAGCTAGCTGATGCTTCTTCTTACTACTGTTAAATGATTGCTTTATATCTCAGCTAACATAGATATTACATATTTATGTGGCATCACTTATTTTTTGAATTTGGGGCAATACTTAAGTTTGTCTTATTGTAATGGGGAGCAACACTTTGTAATACACTCATTACAAAATAGTTAGATGTAATTATTAGTTGCTTGTTGTTTCCAAACTCCAGGCGAGGCATTACTTGTCATGTATGACAGTGTTGCAGTTCAAAGTACACTGTTTAATTAGTATTTGCCTGACATCAGTGGTCCAGTGTACTACTTATAAGTAGTAAATTCTACAGGCTATAGATCATGTTTGACCTATACAATATTAATTCACTGAGACTGAATGTGAATTAACATGCAATAGAATTTATTTTTGCTCCCTAGGAAGTTGAAGACCTGTGAGAAAGTTAGATTACACAGGGGCTTAATGTTTTGCCACTGAAGAATCTATAAAGTTATTTCTTGGGCTTAAGCCGACATAAAGCTGTTTTCGGTTTTAAGCAGGAAATACAACTTCATCTGAAATGCTATCTCAGCATCTGGACTTTCTGCCCTTTAAGGTGCTTTTTGGGGGAGGTCATCATTATTCCATTACCTTAGAATCTGTTTATCTAAGGATTGATTCAACTGCTATTCAGACTAAGATGCTTTTAATATTGCATGTATATGCATTGCGATCAACTTTAGGTTGTGTGTGTCTGTTGTATGTTTTGTGCCTGGTGGAAAGACAGACAGCTATGTACACTTTATTCTTTTACATATCTGTATTTAGCCAATAAAGCAATATAAAAATGATAACACGGTGAGCAAAAATTCACAACCCAGTCCACCAGAGCTAAGCCATGATTATTTGACTCCAAAAGTAACAGATGGGGAGAAAAGAGAAAAGTAACTTGGCATCAAAATGAGAACAAAGTGTGGGCAGGTCAGGCATCTGTAGTGCATTCCTTAACCAGGGTATCTCAGCAGAGAAGGCCCTTTCTCGGTCGCCATATAAAGTTTTATTCCAGTTGGAGGGATATATAGCAGGCATGTTTAGAAAGAGGTGCTTCCCCAAAGTTAAGATTCTTCAGTATTGTTTTATTATCCGGGAGGAGGCTACAAGGAGCACTAGACAAAAAAGGATAGTCAATTTTACAGGATGGAGGTGAGGGGGAGGGGTTGAAGAAGTTAAGCCATTTCTCCCTGTTTTCCTGTTATTCCTTCCACTCATGCCCCTGTCATCGAAGCGATCCTAGTTTATAATATGGAAAAGGGGAGGGGGGAATAACCAGTGAAAATGGGGAAAATGGTTTTCCTTCTTCAACTCCGTCTCTCCCATAAAATGGATTATCCTTCTCTGTGCAGGCCCCCTTTTGGAGTCCGCCCAGATAATGGGACAGTACCAATTCTTATTTTTCTTTAGTGCTTCGTATTTCATATATTCATTGTAGCCAATTGTCCAAAATGTTGACTGTTAGTGTATTTCATTCTTAGAGATGTGTGTTTTAGGGGAAATATTAGCAGTAACTATTTATTTGGAAATTGTTTATTTATTTTGGTGCCGTTTATTTGTGTGCCTTTCTTAGTTCCTTTTTTCTTTTTTTATCTTGATGGCATGAAATTCTCCAAGAAAATATTGCAGTCATAGCTAGCCTTTGAGGCACGTGGGATAGTTTTTGAAGGGCTATCTATCCCAACAGATTGTGTTACTGCTGTATTACTGCTGCATCACTTACCGGTACCTTTTTCTGTATTACTGCTGCATCAGTTACATTTCTGCCTCTTTGATTTAAATGGAAGCTGGAGTAAAAGATGTAACATCAAAAAGAATTCATGACTAGTGTAGCAACTATATTATCAGTAAAAGAAATAAGCAAAATGTATATAGGTTGAAATAGCAGTTGCCTTTCCATCTGTAGTGAAAATAGTTTCATTAAGCTTCTTTGAGAAGATGACAGTACCCTTGAATAGCTGCTAACCCAAAATTGTTGTTGCCATTTCTGTTTTATCTTACTGAATACTAAGTGAACATTTTTTTTTTATGATGCCAGGTTCGGGTTGGAGGAATGGGAGTTTGCTCTGGTTGTGGGTCCTTATTATGTTGCGGGTGTTCTTGAAATCTTTATACCATATTGGGTAGCTCAGAGCTAAGTAATGTCAGAGTGAAGATCTATGATGTGTTGGGTAGAGTGTATTTTTTAAGTTATCACTTTATACTATGTATTAATTCCAGAAGAAAATAAATTCATTGTATTTTACACACGTTGTTGTTACTCTTGTTGTGGTATGTCTAATACTAGACCAGATTAAATATATATTACTACTGAGGTTTACCTCCAATTACTTATTTATTTATTTATTACAATATTTATATCCCGCCCTTCTCACCCAACAGGGGACTCAGGGCGGCTTACAATAAAACAGACATATAAAAACAGTACAATACACTATAAATCAGTTAAAAAATTAACTTACATATAACATTCATAAAATGCATTTATAAAATATAGATAGGCGTGTACAAGTTTAAAAGACTGGGTCTGTCAATTGAGTTCCAGCATACATAATAGTAATTAATGCTGCTGATTCTTATTCGAAAGCCTGGCCCCACAACCAAGTTTTTACCTTCCTACGGAAGGATAGGAGGGAGGGAGCCTGCCTGATTTCAATGGGGAGGGCATTCCATAGGCGGGGAGCCACTACTGAAAAGGCCCTGTCTCTCGTCCCCGCCAGCCGCACCTGTGAGGCTGACGGGACCACGAGCAGGGCCTCATCCGACGATCTTAAGCTTTGAGGTGGGTCATAGCGGGAGACACGTTCGGACAGATAAGCTGTTAATACAGTTCACGATTCCACTGATCATCAGTGGAGTGGAAAGCCAGTGTGGTAATGGCAGGTTCACTGTTGTTGGCACATTGCAAAAGTTACCATTGGCAAAGTCTCAACCTCAGTTTGTTCATCCAAGTCTGGGATGGTTCATTGAACAAGCAGCAAAAATGTTAAACTACAAGTGCTATGAGCTCATGTTTATGTGGTCTGGCGCAGTAGAATTTTGATAACAACAAGTAGCTGGATTCAAACATGTCGAGTAATAATAATTTCTTGTGTTTATGATTTCTTTAATATGTAATGTACTAGATAAATTACCTTCCTAATTCTATAGTTATCCTGTTTATATTGTTTTATCCATTCCTTTCTTCTTCCTTTTCCTCTTTCTTCTTTATGTTACATACACAATTTGCAACTTTTAATTAAATAATAATAATAATAATAATTTTATTTTTATACCCCGCCCCATCACCCCGAGGGGATTTGGGGCGGCTTACATGGGGCCAAGACCAGGCAAAATAATATAAATACACAGCAATAAAACAAATCAATCAACAATAAAGCAAGTCAAAACAAATGAAGTCACATAAAACAAACATGCTTGATAAAATCCTGGGTTGGCTCCTAAAAAGAACTGGGCCATAAAAGAGCTAGTAGTGTCAGATATAGTCGGGGAGAGGACGATACAAAACTATTGTTCCATTAAAGTGCTGGGGGAAGGCATAAATAAAGGAGACTATGGCCAGCTAAAGGAATAAAGTGCAGTAAGATTAAAAATGGGCAACAGGTCAATCCTTTGCTATGGAAGTCAATCGCCAAAGGCCTGTTGGAAGAGCCAGGTTTTCAGGCTCTTCCGGAAAGTAAGGAGGGTAGGGGCCAACCTGATCTCCCTGGGGAGACAGTTCCAGAGCCGAGAGGCCACGATGGAGAGGGCCCTCTCCCTCGTCCCCACCAACCGCGACTGCGAGGGTCGTGGGAGCGAGAGGAGGGCCTCCCCCGACGAGCGAAGAGACTGTGCAGGTTCATGGGGGAAATGCGGTAGGTGGGTCCCAAACCGTTTAGGGCTTTGTAGGTGATCACCTGCACCTTGAATTGGGCTCGGAAAATAAATGGCAGCCAATGGTGGGTTAGAAGCCTGACTGCCGAATGCTGACTAATTGCAATTTCTGGGCCGTCTTCAAGGGCAGCCCCACGTAGAACACATTGCAATAATCCAGTCTAGAGGTAACTAAGGCATGGACCACCATAGCCAGATCCGACTTCTCAGGGTACGGTCGCAGCTGGCGCACAAGTTTTAATTGTGCAAAGGCCCTCCCAGCCACCACCGACACCTGAGCATCAAGTGTCAGCGCTGAGTCCAGGAGGACCCCCAAGCTGCGGACCTGCACCTTCAGGGGGAGTACGACCCCGTCAAGCACAGGTAGCCACCCTATGCCCCAATCAGACGTACAACTGACCTGGAGGACCTCTGTCTTGTCAGGATTAAGCTTCAGCTTGTCCGCCCTCATCCAGACCAACACAGCGGCCAGACACTGGTCCAGTATCTGAGGGGCTTTCTTGGATTTAGGTGGAAAATAGTAGAATTGAGTGTCATCTGCGTAGAGATGGCACCGAACTCCAAAACTCCGGGTGACCTCACCCAGCGGTTTCATGTAGATGTTAAAAAGCACGGGGGACAGAATTGAACCCTGCAGGACCCTACAGGTCAATGGCCAAGGGTCTGAGCAGGTGTCCCCCAGCTTCACCAACTGGGAATGATCCTCCAGAAAGGATTGGAGCCACAGCAAAGCTGTTCCCCCAAGGCCCAATCTAGAGAGTTGTCCCAGAAGGATACCATGGTCGATGGTATCGAAGGCCACTGAGATGTCCAAGAGAACCAGCAGGGTCACACTCCCCCTGTCCAGTTCTCTGCGGAGGTAATCCACCAAGGCGACCAAAGCCGTCTCAGTATTGTACACAGGTCTGAAGCCAGACTGCGATTGGTCCAGAAAATCAATATCTTCCAAGAATCCCTGCGGCTGAGAGGCAACCACCCACTCCAAGACCTTGCCCAAAAAAGGGAGGGTAGACATTGGTCTGTAGTTACTTAAAACGGTGGAATCTAAATAAGCCTTCTTCAGAACTGGCCTTACTATGGCATGTTTAAGGCAAGATGGAAATATTCCCTGTTCCAAAGAGGTTTATTCTCACAAACCAATCTACTAACCCACCGCTAGGCTGTTTTAAAAGCTAGGAAGGGCAAGGATCAAGGGCACAGGTGGTCGTCCTCACCACTCCAAGGGTCTTGTCCACGTCATCAGGTTGCACAAGCTGAAACGAATCCCACAAACTCGGACAGACAGATGCCTCGGTTACCTCCTCTGGCATTGCATCAAGGCCGGCCTCCAAGTCGGTACAAATCTGAGCGACTTTGTCTGCAAAATGGTGAACGAACTTGCTACACCGAGTTGCCGAGTCCTCGGGTGCCCCTCCAACCTCGGGAGGGTGGAAGAGCTCCCTGATGACCCGAAACAACTCTAAAGGTCTATTAGTGGCAGATGCGATGCGGGCAGTTGAGAAAACCTTCCTGGCTGCCTGCAACGCCATGGAATAGGCCTTAATAGTGGCTCTAGACCCTGCTCGGTCAGAGACATCACGAGATGTCTGCCAGTGGCACTCTAGTTTCCTTCTCGCGCGTTTCATCTCTGCCAGCTCTCTGGTAAACCAGGGGGCTGGGGTGACTCCACGCAATGAGAGGGGACGTTCGGGGGCGATCGTGTCTGTTGCCCTGGTCATCTCACTACTATAGCAGTCGACCAAGGCATTGACAGGATCGTCTGCCTCCATGGCAGGCAAATCCCCAAGAGACCTCAGGAAGCCATCAGGATCCATAAGCCTGCTGGGGCGGACCATCTTAATGGGTCCCCCACCCCTACGGGGGTTTGAGGTCACAGTGAGTCTTAAACTGATCAGATAATGGTTGGACCATGACAATGGAAGAATAATTTGCTCTTCCACTCCGACCAAACCGTCACTCGCAACAAAAACTAGATTGAGTGTATGTCCATCTTGATGAGTGGGACCCAATATTACTTGGGACAGTCCCATGGTTGTCATGGCGGCCATGAACTCTTGAGCTGCACCTGTTAAGGTAGCCTCAGCATGGATGTTGAAGTCACCCAGCACTATCAGTCGCTGGGAACCCAACACCACGCTAGAGACCACCTCTGCTAGCTCAGACAGGGAGACTGCTGTGTCGCGGGGTGGACGGTACACCAGCAGAATCCCTAAACTGTCCTGGGTGCCCACCTTCAAGTGGACACATTCAAATCCAGCAGATTGCGGGATGGCGCATCTGACCAGGGTGATGGACTGCCGAAAGACCACCCCAACCCCACCTCCCCGCCCTCCAGGCCTGGCCTGCTGATGCACCCCGAAACCCGGAGGACAAAGCTGGGTAAGACTTACCCCACCAGGTCTCGGTGCTCATCCAACCAGGTCTCGGTGATGCATGCCAGATCCACCCGCTCATCCAGGATTAAATCTTGGATGGTTGATGATTTACCATTGACGGATCTGGCAATAAGCAGCAGGACCTTTAGCTCAGAGTAGCTGCCAAGGAGGCCACCACACCTATCCTTCTCCAGGGTCACAAGAACCTTGTTGCGCTTCTCCCTGGGAATCCGGTGGCCGCACCTTCCCTTCCCCCCTCCCCTCCCCCACATAAACACATTGTCATGATTTAAATTAATTTCAGATATTTCTCTGATCAGTTTAATGCTAGGTTTTATCATGATACTGAAAAACCACGTAATACTTAGAGCCCTTCTGTAAAAGAGAAATAATTTGTAGCTGCTTCTTCTTAGTCACTGTTTTGTATTCCTCTGTATGTGTAAAGACAACAATACATTAGTGACATATTAAAACTGCTTGTCTTGTTAATCTAGATAACTGGCGTAGAGTTTGACCTTTCATGCAAAGATGGCGGGTTTGGTGTCTCAGAGTTTGGTGACATATGTGGAAGAAGAAAATGTACCTGCTTTGAAGGCACTTCTGGAGAAATGCAAAGATGTAGATGAGCGAAATGAGGTAAGCTAAAATCCCAGCAACTTTTCTGAAAATTTTATTATACTATAACTAACAGTAAATAGGAGCTGTTTTGTACTACAAATACAAATGACAAAATAAAGTATTGTTTTCTTGTGTAGGCCAGGAATATTTCTCTTAGATTCTTACATAGTAATTTTTAAAATGCCAGTTTGAAATGCATTTGACTACACTTATTTAATTTAAAGCCTTGATTGAATTGATATACAGTTTTCCCTCACTACTTCGCGGTTCACTTTTCGCAGATTTGCAGTTTTTCAATAAACACTAAAAGACTATTATAAATAATAAAAAATTACAATTTACAGCCTAAGGAAGGGAGGAAGGAGAAGCCAAAGGGAGAGAAAAGGAGCCTAAGCGGCAACAGGAGGAGAAGGAGACGATTTAGCAACACACGATTGGTTGATAAAGACTTAAAATAGTGTATAACTACTAAAATAATGTATAAATATTAAAACAAATATAGTGTCCCTACTTTGCAGATTTTCACTTTTTGCGGGTGGTCCTGGAACCTAACCCCTGCGATAAGTGAGGGAACACTGTACTGGTCATGCTGTATTAAGATAATATGCTATGTTTTTCTTAGTTTTCTGCTCCTGAAAATTTTTATTTCTCTCCATTATTGATAGAATTGTTATTTAGATTTATTTAATCCTAAACTCCAATTCCGATGGATCAAACTATGTCTTCTTTTTATTAGAAGTGGGGTTGGGGTCTTTGATAATAGTTGCAACTAGAACCAATGTTCATTGCTGTTTTTAGCTATATGGGTGAAAATTGACTCCTGCAACCCTTCCCGTTGCTTACCGTTCTTAGTGTATTTTTGAATAACCAGGTGAAAGATCACACTGGAATTATTTCTAAACTTGATGTTTTCTTTCAGTTTACTCAGACATTAACCCTATTCACTTCAGTTAAGCTTATTCACATGCAGTTTTGTACAATATTTATGCCTTTGTTCTTTTTTTTTTTAAACCCTAAAACAATAAAGTACCACTTCCTTTGGTTCAATGGGTATTGTTCCATCATTTGGGCGGACTCCAAAAGGGGGCCTGGACAGAGAAGGATGGTCCATTTGGGGGGTGGGGGTGGAGTTGAAGGAGAAAAACTATTTCCCCTGTTATCCCCCCTGCCCCACTTACCTCTTATTTCATAAATGACAGTTGTTGAGATGATGGCAACATGGCTGGGGGGAATATCAGGAAAAAAGGGGAAATGGTTTTCTTCCTTCAATCCCCGCCCCCCAATAAAATGGACTAGCCTTCTCTGTCTAGCCCCCCTTTTGGGCTCTGCCCAGATAATGGAACAGTACCATTCAACACATAGTTGGGGATACATTTGTTTTTGTTTTTTTAAATTACTTTAAAATAATACAGTAGAGTCTCACTTATCCAACATAAACAGGCCGGCAGAATGTTGGATAAGCGAATATGTTGGATAATAAGGAGGGATTAAGAAAAAGCCTATTACACATCAAATTAGGTTATGATTTTACAAATTAAGCACCAAAACACCATGTTATACAACAAATTTGACAGAAAAAGTGATTCAATACGCAGTAATGTTATGCTGTAATTACTGTATTTATGAATTTAGCACCAAAATATCACAATTTATTAAAAACATTTACTACAAAAAAGCGTTGGATAATCTAGAATGTTGGATAAGCGAGTGTTGGATAAGTGAGACTACTGTACATGAAAAAATACTGAAATTTAAAATTAAAATAAATTTAAAATTTAAAATATAGTTCAAAAATAAAGAAGAAAGGGAAAAAAGAAGTAACTTCTAATCTTCTAGTAACAGTATCTATATATGTACTGTAGATACTGTTACTTCTCTCTTCAAAATTAAGTACAGTAGAGTCTCACTTATCCAACATAAACGAGCCGGCAGAACGTTAGATAAGCAAATATGTTGGATAATAAGGAGGGATTAAGGAAAAGCCTATTAAATGTCAAATTTCATTATGATTTTACAAATTAAGCACCAAAACATGTTTTGCAACAAATCCACAGAAAAAGAAGTTCAATACACAGTAACGTTATGTAGAGACAGAGACACAGAGGCAATTTAACTTGCTCTTGCTTCCAGCTTCCTGAGGGTATGCTCAATTCCAGCCACAGGGGGAGCAGCTGCTTCATCCACTGTGATGCCGAGTCCTTGGATACTTTCTCATTCCGAATGCTGCTGGACGATTTTTATGGTGTTGTAAATTAGTTAAATTAGCCTCCCCACAAAAGTGGTATCTAAATTTCCTACTTTATAGATGCAACTATCTTTCGGGTTGCTTAGGTCAACATCTAGCAGGGCTATTTTTTATTTTAATGGTCGGGTGCTTACTCTGCCACAGGCTGGCCTCAAACTCATGACCTCTTGGTCATAGTGATCTATTGCAGCTGGCTACTAACCAGCCTGCGCCACAGCCCAGCCCTTTAATCTCAAGTTGTGCTGCAAAGCATTCTCTTAAGAAATACAAAATTAATGTTGAAGGAACTTGACTTTTACAAAATTTCAAGAAATCATGCTGTTTAGTAGTCATGGCTTCTAAGATCTGCTGACAACTTGTAAAATCACAGATTGAATGCCTAAAACTCAAACAAAATACTTTGATATTGAAATGATTTCATGCTCAGCTAAATGTTGAGTGAAAAATTACCAGCTGATATATAGGCATTTTCCAGGAACATCGTATTTGTGAAAATACATAAAGTAAAAAAAAACTTACGGTATTTCTGGAGAAAATTCTATTGTAATGTGGCCAAAAATGTTTCTTTAAAACCAAGGAAGATTTATGTCCTATGCTGTCAGAAATCATAAAATGTTCAACATTGTTCATAAAAACAGTTACTATTCTATCAGTGTTTTACAGCACATGCACTTTTTTCATATAATTGCAGAGTGGTCAGACTCCGTTAATGATAGCTGCTGAACAAGGCAATTTAGAAATTGTCCAAGAATTAATAAAGAAAGGTGCCAACTGCAACTTGGAAGATTCAGTAAGTACTGACAGAAGAATCCAGTCTTATGCTATCTTAGTCCCTTTTGTGTACACTGATCAGCACATGTTGCTGCTAATCTTTTCTATTAACTTGGCCAAAGTCAATTACCATAGAAGCAACATATGATAAACATCAGAGTTGCAAGACATAAATCAATATTACATGTTTTTATTGTTATTTAGGCATTTTGTTCAAGAATGTATAATATTAAGAAATACATGTATGCAAATTTGCATTATATTAACATTAAATAAGATGTCACGAATAAATGAGATAACACTAAATATTTTAAAAATATATGTAAATATTGAGGCAAAACATGGAGGAAAATAATATATCAACCAATATAATTAGATATATTTTAATCAGTTACCACCTTATAAAATTATAGCACAATCTCTCATCCTTGCAAATTCAATTTTTTTAAATCCCTGACTCAAAATTGGCATTAAAATTAGGATGTAATTTTAAAAATATATTTACCCATCATGAATACTGAAATTAAATTGCAATCCAGTGACCTCTCTATTCATTCCTAGGAGATACAGTAATTATAAATCTTGAAATGCTTTTATTTAATCGTAATTGCAATGCAAAAGAACTCAGCCAACATATTTTATGAGTTGTACATTATATTTTAAAGCATGTGGAATGTAAGCTCTGTTTTGGCCTTTTGTGGCCAATAACCTGGACAGAGAGTTCTGAACACATCAAGTAGAGCTAAGATTATATTGTACATGCCTCTTGCCCTTTGGCATGAGATAGGGATGTGCTGTTTTAAATATTGATTCCCACAGGAGGGAGCAAATAATGTTGCCAGTTTTCTTCCCACTGGGCAACCATCTTTAAAAAACTGCAGTTTTTGAACACTTGCAACATTCTTTTCTAATATTTTTTTCTCAAGTGTTCAAATATTTTTTGCATGCTTAGTGTAAAATCTGTGAATTGTTATTTTAATGGTTGTATTAGTTTGGGCAGTTGTTTGCTTTTAGTTCTCATTATTCTTTGATATGAAAACTGCTTTTGATTATCTGTTGGACTGTTTTTTATTTTTTTCTTAACAATCTTCCTTCATTTTAGGATAACTGGACAGCTCTCATCTCAGCAGCTAAAGAGGGGCATTTTGCCATTGTGTCAGAACTACTTAACTGCAATGTGAACATGGAACATCGGGACATGGTATGTTGTCTTTAGGGCCTTTAAAATGCTGCAGTTTGTGTCTCTTGAACCAGGAGCACAGAAAATGAATTGTTTTTGGCTCCTCATAACTGTGACCTTTCAACCTTAGAAGTTCCAACAAAAGTTAGATCCTCTGGGGAAACGTTACGAAATTTCCTTTTGTTTTAGAAATACAGTAGCGTCTCACTTATCCAACATAAACGGGCTGGCAGAACATTGGATAAGCAAAAATGTTGGATAATGAGGGATTAAGGAAAAGCCATCAAAGTATGTTATGATTTTACAAATTAAGCACCACAACATCATGCTATATAACAAATGGATAGAAAAAGTAGTTCAGTACATGATAATGTTATGTAATAATTACTGTATTTATGAATTTAGCACCAAAATTTTGCAATTTATTGAAAAATTGACTACAAAAACATTGACTACAAAAAGGCAAACTGCGTTGGATAATACAGAACCTTGGATAAGCGGAGCTTGGATAAGTGAGACTCTACTGTACTGGAATTTTCCCTTTGGGAATTTTTTAAAGAGCATTTTGTAGTGATGCTTAAGCTTGTGTGCTTTAAGATTACCACTTTAAAGCCTTATACAAACTGCGCTAGAAAGTTGAAATTCTTTCCTAGTGTTTTTTGATAGCCATAATAAATAACAACAACAACAATAATAATAAAGTTAAGCACAGATCCCAAATGTAGACTCTGCAAGGAAGCAGATGAAACAATAGATCACATCCTCAGCTGCTGCAAGAAGATCGCACAAACAGACTACAAGCAGAGACATAACACCATTGCTCAGATGATTCATTGGAACTTGTGCGACAAATACCCTCTGCCTGCGACAAAGAACTGGTGGGATCACAAGCCAGGAAAAGTTACAGAGAATGAACATGTCAAGCTACTCTGGGACTTCCGAATTCAGACAGACAGAGTTTTGGAGCACAATACTCCTGACCTCACAATCGTGTTAAAAAACAAAGTATGGATTGTCGATGTTGCAATACCAGGTGACGGCAGGATTGAAGAGAAACAACTTGAAAAGCTGACATGCTATGAGGATTTAAAGATCGAATTGCAAAGACTCTGAGGTGGTCTCAGTGGTGATCAGCACACTGGGTGCAGTGCCTAAAGACCTTTGCCTGCACTTAAACATAATCGGCGCTCACAAAATGACCCATCTGCCAAATGCAGAAGGCCACCTTACTGGGATCTGCACGCATTATTCACCGATACATCACACAATCCTAGACACTTGGGAAGTGTCCGATGTGTGATCCAATGCAACGGCCAGCAGAGTGTCTGCTGTGGACTCATCTTGTTGTGTTAATAATAATAATAATAATAATAATAATAATAATAATAATAATAATAATCCAGCATGTCTATCTTGTTTGCTGTGCCATACAATAAAATGATAATAGCAACATAAACAAACCAGTATGCCTACAGTGCAGCAGTGATAGTAACAGAAGAGCTTGGGCTCCTACAACCTCGGCAGCCCCAAAGAAAATCGACTGGAAAACCAAAGTGGAAGGTCAGGCTAGAGTTGAAAATCAAGAAACTCAGATCAGATGCAAGTAACCTGAAAAATATGAAAGAGAAGAAACTGAAGAATGACAAAATCAAGCAATATCTGATCAGAAAATATTGGCTGAACACCAGAAAAATTGAAGAAGCTTTGGAAATCGTGAAAGAACAAATTACAGCAACAGCCAGAAAAATTGAAAGATATGAAGCCAGAATCATCCAGTACAGACAAAATCAACTGTTTCAATCAGACCAAAGACGGTTCTACCAGAGTCTGAACCAAACAACAGACACAGTAACCATAAAGCCAGAGAAAACTGCAACAACGAAGTTCTGAAAAGAGCTTTGGGAAAATAAGAACTACAACAAAAACACTGGGTGGATAAAGGAGTTTGAAGGAAAATTCTCACAGAACAAAATGGAATAGATGGAAATAACAACTGAAATGATCAGCAAACGTGTGCAAAAAGTCAAGAACTGGACACCGCCTGGTAGTGATCAACTTCATGGATTTTGTCTCGAACATCTGATTAGTTTACATGGAAATATGGCCCAACAATTCAATGAGATGCTGCAGATGGAAGTATCAACAACAACAACTCTTTATTGATTAGTCAGTTTTGACCATATCAAAACATGTAAAACATACAAAATGTACACCCTTACCCATACATACAGTAAAAACATGTAAAACAGTAAAACCATGTAAAAACAAGGCATCCTGGCCTACTAGCTTACCAACCCACTCCTTGGTAGTTGTGCAAGTACAGAATAAAAAGATTAAAATTAAGATTAATTATTCCCTTAAGGTAAGGTTTAAGCGGGGACAAGGAGAAAGGAAGTATCAGTGAATGGCTAACAACTGGAAGAACATACCTGATACAAAAGGATCCAGCAAAAGGAGCAGCACCAGGAAACTACAGGCCAATAACGTGGCATCATAGCTGACAAAATTCAAGACTATCTTGAAGGAAAAAACCATCTTGCCAGATGAAAAGAAAGGCAATGAACGGAAAAGCAGGGGCACAAAAGACCAGTTATTAATTGACAAAATGATTCTGGAGAACTGTAAAAGCCGAAAAGCTAATCTTCACATGACGTAGATTGACTACAAAAAGGCCTTTGACTCACTCCCACACAGCTGGATCATCAAGTGCCTGGACGCCATCGGGATTAGTAAAAACGTTGGCACCTTCATTGAAACATGATGGAGCACTGGAAAACTGAACTGTTTGTTGGAAATGAAAGCTATGGACTTGTCAACATCAGAAGAGGAATTTTCCAGGGAGATTCATTGTCCCCTCTGCTTTTCATTATTGCCATGATCCCTCTGTCAACAATCTTACAAAAAACAAATCTTGGCTATCAAACATCTAAGAAATCTCACAAAATTTCACATCTGATGTACATGTATGACCTGAAGCTGTATGGGAAAATGGAAACTGAAATCCAGTCTCTGACTAATACTGTCCAAATTTTTAGCACTGACATCAGCATGGAGTTTGGTTTGGACAAATGTTCGACAGTGGCATTGAAGAAGGGAAAAATCATTGAAAGTGAGGGCATAAATATACCTAATGGCCAAACAATAAAGTGTCACCAGCCAGAGGCCTATAAATATCTGGGCATATTACAGCTGGACAACAACATGCATGAACATGTGAAAACTGTGGTCAGCAAAGAATACACACAAAGGGTCAGAAAAATTCTCAAAAGCAAGCTCAATGGAGGCAACAGCATCAAGGCCATAAACACCTGGGCCATACCTGTCATAAGATATACTGCTGGCATCATAAACTGGACACAGGTGGAACTGGACAATTTGGATAGGAAAACAAGAAAACTCATGACCATTCATCATTCACTGCACCCCCGCAGTGATGTTGACCGGCTATATCTGCCTAGAAGATTAGGGGGCAGAGGACTCTTACAAGTAAAGCAAGCAGTCAAAGAAGAAGAACATGTCCTGGCAGAATATGTAAAGCAAAGTGAAGAACCTGCTTTGATTGAAGTCGAAAATCAGAAACTCCTCAAAACACAGCAGACAAAGAATCAGTACAAGAAAACTGCACTGCAAACTAGAGCTGACATCTGGCACAACAAAACACTGCATGGAAAGTCCCTTGACAAAATTGAAGGAAAAGCTGATAAGGAGAAGACCTGGCTATGGCTCACAAATGGGACCCTGAAGAAGGAGACAGAAGGCCTGATCCTTGCAGCCCAGGAGCAAGCCATCAGAACAAATGCAATTAAGACCAAGATCGAAAAATCAGCTGATGACCCAAAATGCAGACTGTGCAAGGAAACCGACGAAACCATTGATCAAATCCTCAGCTGCTGTAAGAAAATCGCAGAGACAGACAGGCACAACTATGTGGCCCAAATGATTCATTGGAACTTATGCCTCAAGTACCACCTCCCAGCAGTAAAGAACTGGTGGGATCACAAACCTGTAAAAGTATTGGAGAATGAGCACACAAAGATACTGTGGGACTTCTGAATCCAGACTAACAAAGTTCTGGAACACAACACACCAGACATCACAGTTGTGGAAAGGAAAAAGGTTTGAATCATTGATGTTGCCATCCCAGGTGACAGTCGCATTGACGAAAAACAACAGGAAAAACTCAACCGCTATCAGGACCTCAAGATTGAACTTCAAAGACTCTGGCAGAAACCAGTGCAGGTGGTCCCAGTGGTGATGGGTACACTGGGTGCCATGCCAAAAGAAACAATAGACATTGACAAAATTACGATCTGCCAGCTGCAAAAGGCCACCCTACTGGGATCTGCACGCATCATCCGAAAATACATCACACAGTCTTAGACACTTGGGAAGTGTTCGACTTGTGATTTTTTTGATACGAAATCCAGCATATCTATCTTGTTTGCTGTGTCATAATAAAATAATAATAATAATAATAATAATAATAATAATAATAATAATAATGAAATCCAGCATATCTATCTTGTTTGCTGTGCCATACAATAATAATAATAATAATAATAATAATAATAATAATAATAATAATAATAATTGTTTTCAATGTCAGTAATTGACATTACTGATGTCAAAAATAGTCTTTTGTGTAAAATATTGAGGTTTGTTTTTGAGAATCAGAATTGTTTGTTCCCATGTAGAATTCCTTTATTTCTTCAGTTCTATGACACTTTTTCCCCCTATATAAACATCTCTAAAAATGGGGTACATCTTAGGAACACAGGTGTATCTTACTTATTGTTCATGGTGATGGTACTGAAATTAGGATGTGTCTTACAATGATGGCATCCTACAATTGAAGAAATATGGTTCTTTATAATCAAAGATATCTTCCTAAGAAATGGGTTCTTAAGTATGTGGCATGATATAATATTTAGATATCATATGAACATTTTTAACAGTCTTACATTATGGTCTCCCATATTAGGGTGGATGGACCGCTCTTATGTGGGCCTGTTACAAAGGCCGTACCGAAGTAGCAGAAGTGCTTCTTGAAAGAGGAGCAAACCCAAACACCACTGGACTGGTAAGCTATTCCTTTGTTCTTTTCTTTTTGTAATGAGGACAGCAGAAGAATTTTGCGCTTCTGAGTAATTGATATTAATTGACTTGTTTGGATAACTGTTGCTGAAAGAGGGAATGCCTTTTTGATGTGTTACTTTATATAAGATGAATGTTTCTGAGTTGCAGTAAAGCTGTAAAAATACTAATCATATTAAGGATATTGTTGGAGCCACATGTAAATTAAACATAATGACTGCACCTGTATCTATATGGATCAAGTGCTCTAGGATTGGGGTACCCATCCCAGCCCACATTAACAGATATATCTACCTAGTTCTCTGGTGCCTAATTCATAATCATAATGCAAGTAGCTAAATTGGCTACATATGCAGAAGCCTGCTTCACTCACTGTATGCATTCTTCTTCAGTGCACACTTTTAGGTTTATATTATCATCTTTGTTAGTGTTTGTTAGTGTTCATACTGATTTGCTTACATTGAAGAACAAAAATTCTGTGAATTTTTTCAGTGTTATTGTTCTACATTTCCATTATTTAGGCTTATATATGTTACTAAAGTATAAAAAACTACTTTGTAAGCACATTCTGACTTAGTATGTCCTGTCCTGCTTAAATAAGCCAAATGCCCCTAAAAGAAAGAGGGAGATCAAAAGTTTAACATTGTACCTCTTTTATAGTCTTATGTGTTCTGGATCTGTCTGTATTAATGCTTGAAAAAAACAAACAAATGTGTTCATGTGCTATTTTAAAAATATACTTCTGAAATTTTATTTAAGCAATATAGTGTCTATCCAATAATTTGGGCAGCAGGACGGGGCCACTCCCGTATTGTGCAACTTCTTCTCCAGTATGGAGCAAAAGTCAACTGCTCTGACAAGGTAAGTTGAAAAGTATTTCCTTTAAGGTACAGCTTTAACTTAAGTTAAAATTGTGAGACTTAGCAACCTGAGCTCTGATTCACTAGGTGGCGGTTAAGAGTGATTCAGTCCAATTGCTCTTAATTTATTATGGTGTTTTTTAAAAGCTCTTACTAAAATACTTCGGCTGAAATCCTGTTCTCACTTGCTTTGTGGTAAATGCATTGGGATTGACGTACATGCATAGTACTGTGCTGCGTACCTCTGTCATTTTCACATGACAGAAATATTAATGGATTGCATTTTTGAAATCTGTAATCTGTCCTAATGATGCTGGCTGCTCCTGATAAGTACAGGCCTAGTACTTGTCTAAGTTGTTCTATTAAAATGGTTATATTATATGCCTGTTTTTTCCTAATTATTTCTTTGACTTAAAATATTAACATATGAAAGCAAATAATGTTCCATAGGGCATAGATTGCTAAACCCTGTCTTATGCTAGTATATAAATCACTAGCTGTGCCTGGCCATGTGTTGCTGTGGCGAAGTATGGTGGTATGGGAGATAAAGTATTGAGGAATTGGTGGTAGTTAAGGTAAGGGGTAAAGGTTGTCCCCTGACATTAAGTACAGTCGTGTCCGACTCTGGGGGTTGGTGCTCATATTCATTTCTAAGCCGAAGAGCCGGCATTGTCCTTAGACACCTCCAAGGTCATGTGGCCACTAGCATGACTGCATGGAGCGCTGTTACCTTCCCGCCAGAACAGTACCTATTGAACTACTCACATTTGCATGTTTTTGAACTTCTGGGTTGGCAGAAGCTGGGGCTAACAGTGGGGGCTCACTCTGCTCCCTCAGTTCGAACCTTCGACCTTTTGGTCCGCAAATTCAGCAGCTCAGTGCTTTAAGACGCTGTGCCACCAAGGGATATTATTTCCTCAAGCTTGTTAATATACAATATTTCTGATTGATCCTTTTTTTTGTCTGTTTGGAGGCAAGTATGAATGCTGCAATTAGCCAAAATGATTAGCATGTAATGGCCTTTCAGCTTTAAAGCCTGGCTGCTTCCTCCCTGGGGGATTTTTTTGTTGGGAGGTGTTAGCTGGCCCTGATTGTTTCCTGTCTGGAATTCCCTTGCTTTCAGAGTGTTGTTCTTTCCAATATTTTATGTTCTTCTACTGTCTGTGTAGATGAAGAAGTACCCATATGCAGTGCTAGAGCGCACACATTCAAAAAAAAAAAAAAAAAGAAGAAGAAGGGCTGTGGCCTTCAGAAAGCAGAGGATTTGCCAGACTTTGGTGATGGGAATATAGTAGAGTCTCACTTATCCAACATTCGCTTATCCAACGTACTGGATTATCCAAGGCAGTCGGCCTTTTAGTAGTCAATGTTTTTGTAGTCAATCTTTTCAATACATGGTGCTAAATTCGTAAATACAGTAATTACTACATAACATTGCTGTGTATTGAACTGCTTTTTCTGTCAAGTTTGTTGTAAAACATGATGTTTTGGTGCTTAATTTGTAAAATCATTAATAGGCTTTTCCTTAGTCCCTCCTTATTATCCAACATTCGCTTATCCAAAATTTTGCCGGCTCATTTATGTTGTATAAGTGAGACTCTACTGTACTTTTGTTGGGAGGTGCTAGCTGTCTCTGACTGTTTCCTGTCTGGAATTCCCCTGTTTTCAGTGTTGTTCTTTATTTAGTGTTCTGATTTTAGAGATTGTATTGTTCTGTTTTATTATACCACAGTTATCCTGATTTTAGTGTTTTTTAATACTTCGAGCCAGATAGTGTTCATTTTCATGGTTCTCAGCAACACAATAATAATAATATTAATAATGTTAGTAATAATAATGACTTTGGTAATACACACTACTTCTTTCCCTTCTCAGCTTCCTTTCTGGAAGAACCTTTTCTTGGGAGGTGTTAACTGGCCCTGATTGTTTCCTTTCTGGAATTCTCCATTTCCCTGCTTTCAGAGTGTTGTTCTTTATTTACTGTCCTGGTTTTAGGGATTATATTGTTTTGTATTATTATAGCACAGTAATTATTTCATATTACATTTATAATCTTATATTATCTGCTTAGAAGTGGATTATATGACGCCCCTTCTACACAGCTGTTTAAAATCCACACTGAACTGGATTATATGGCAGTGTGGACTCAAGATAATCCAGTTTTAAGCAGATACTGTAGATTATCTGCCTTGGCTTTCTGGGTAATATAGCTGTGTAGAAGGGCCTTGAGTCTACAATGCCATATAATCCAGTTCAAATTAGATAATCTTTATTTTATAGGCAGTGTGGATCAGGCCTAAGTGCCTGTCCCCTGGGCGCCATCTTGACTGAGGGAGTTGCTAGGACACAAAAGGGGTGGAGCCTAAAGGCAGCTGGGGGGTGGGTGCTAAAGGCAGCAGAGCCTACCCTTCTGACTGGCAGTTAGGGGGAGAAAGGCTCTTTCTCATTCTCTGTAATTTGGACTATTTTTCTAGGATTTTTTTAATTGAAAGACGTACCTTGGATGACTATGTCTTTTGTGGCCAAATTTGGTGTGATTTGGTCCAGTAGTTTTGTTGTTTAATTTAAGGGGAAAACACACATTCCATTTTATATATAGATAGATAGATAGATTGCTGGGGTGACAGTATTGATTCAAACAAATTATCAAGTAATCCTAAGGACTGACAAGTGCTGAATCATAGACATATTACATTCTCTTCCATGATGTTATCCATTTGTGATTATTGAATTATATGTGATTTGTATCCCCTCAGTCTTTGTATATTTTACAGTTTTTTCCTGCCCATAACTTGTACTACTCCTACATTGCATTACTGTGGAAATTGGTGTCAGTTTTGTAACATCACTTATTTTGTGAACAGTCCTTGTATTATACTGAAGTATTACTTTAGGTTTTCTGATTAAAATTTTATTCCCATTATCAAGAACTATTTCTTTTCTTCCACCACAAATATGTGTACACTGTTGGTATGTAAATTTTTCATAATCTGTTACTGAAGCACTCAGTTTTTGAAATGAAGCCAGTGCATAATGTGTAAAATGTACATTTTTTTTTCTCCAGTATGGTACTACTCCACTGATCTGGGCAGCAAGAAAAGGTCACCTGGAATGTGTGAAGTATTTGCTGCATATGGGGGCAGATGTTGACCAAGAAGGAGCTGTGAGTATTTAAAAACTACGATAAAGTAATTTCTAAATATTTTAAAATATCAAACTATAGATAGAACCCAAAAGGTGAGCATGGTAAAACTAAATCCTTTCCTTCAGATGTTACCTATTTAGCAACCATTTCTCCTCATAGGCCAATTTCTTTTGGCTCTTACTTTCCCAGAGCGGTTTCCATCCCAGACCATTTTTACAATAAATTTTTCCTGAGTTTGCTTTAATATTATACCTTTTAGTGTCTTCAGTCTGAAAGTTGGAATACTTTTGTTTTTATTGGTTATTAGTCACTCTGGAGCATGTTTGCCTTAAGAACAGACTAAATCTGCTTTCTAAACCTTCTTTCTACATACAGTCAAATGGTATTAATTAGGGGATATTTGGTTATTTAATTCTAAGATCCCAGTGCTTTCAATATCCTCTGTTATTTTGTTGCTGAAATTCTAAGTCTTTCAATTTAAAAGGGAAATGTCTTTAGAAATTGTATGTGGCTACTTGTAGTGTATTATTGAGTGGAGATCAACTTATTCAAATAATGCTAAATTTATTAACAGGTAATATTGTTCTGCTGTTTTCTGCTAGGCCTCAGTAAACTTCTGAGCTGTAGTAGAAGGGAGGGGAACCCTAGGTTATACACACATGATTCAGCTCCTATCGTGGTCAGTGATCCAAAGATATGGGATCTGTAGTCCAGCAATATTGGGAGATTATGTGTTCCTGCTTCTACTGTAGAAGAGGACAGAAGACCATTCCGAATCTCCTAAATTGGTGCAGATCAGTCTGTGTGCAGAAGATGTATCCTAGGTGCTGCCGTATTCACATCTACATTCTCATAGTTATTGAGACAAGCAAATAATTGTAGTTCTTGCATGTTGCAGTCACAGCTGGGAGAGTAGAGAACCAGTTAGTTGGACTGCTTGAAAATGTTTGAAAATGTTGATCTTACTCATGTTGTGGAATTGCTGAAACTTGAGGTCTTCTAAAAATATGAGATTGCTTTTGATTAAAAAGTGATATGGAATGTAAAATGGAAGTAGCTTGCTAATAAATTTCTGTCATCTCCAGAATTCTATGACTGCTCTTATTGTGGCAGTGAAAGGTGGCTTTACAGATTCAGTGAAAGAAATTCTGAAAAGAAACCCAAATGTGAACTTAACAGATAAAGATGGAAACACAGCTTTGATGATTGCTGCAAAGGAGGGTCACACAGAAATAGTACAGGACCTTCTAGATGCAGGAACATATGTGAACATCCCTGATAGGGTAAGTACATGTTCATGTACTCCCTTTTTTCCTTTTTTAATACTTGAAAAATTGACAATATCTCACCATGTGTCTTCTCTCCTTATTGCAGAGTGGAGATACTGTCCTGATTGGTGCTGTCAGAGGTGGTCATGTTGAAATTGTGAGAGCTCTGCTTCATAAGTATGCAGATATTGACATTAGAGGTCAGGTAAGTAGTTTTATGTTTAGTACTATATTTCGGAATGCGCCACACATCAGTCACCTGGTTCAACCTTCTGCTTAATGCATAATCTCTAACTAAAGCATCCCCGGCCTCCTTGTGAAGGCATTTTTATGATGAGAAAGAGATTCCACCACTTTGCTTTATAATATATTCCATTCCTGAACTGCTCTTACTGTCAAGAAGTCCCTACTTTCCCGTGACTTCATACCATTAGACCTGGTCTCACCCTCTGGAGCTGCAGAGAACAAGCTTGCCCCCTCATCTCAGGGTTGAAAGTTTTTTATCTATCTTAATGCACTCCCTGATTTTTTTTGTTTGCATTGCAACTGGTAATGTAGCTTGAATGGAAAAAGTATCTTAGGTGGTTTTTGAAGCTGATTTGACATTGAAGTGCTAATCAGAAATGTGTATTTTTTCATAGGATAATAAAACTGCTTTATATTGGGCTGTTGAGAAGGGAAATGCTACAATGGTTAGAGATATCTTGCAGTGCAATCCAGACACCGAAATATGTACAAAGGTAAATATATCGTTCATGATTTTATCCTAAAAATACCAATATGCATAGTTTTTCCCCCCACATGTTTCTATACTGCTAAATAAACCAATCCAACTATGTGTTTGTGATGGTGGAAGAAACCACTTTTAGGTCAAAATTAGTTTTGAATTGTTTTTCAGTACACTGATTTAAGGAGATCTCATTTGGGGATGGGACCTACATTTTAAGAAGTAGTGCCATATACAGAGTGTTTGTGCTAAATAATTCTAGTCATTAAATCATTAAAATAGCTAAGGCAGAATAAAAGAATCAGTTTCAACTGAAAATATAAAGAGGTTTATACTAAAAGAAGCCCCATTTTGGTCACGGAGACATTTCATAATAACTTTGAGTAGAATATTTGCTTAAAAGTCTCAAGGAGTAACTTAGACTTATTTATTTATTTATTTCTCACATTTATATCCCACCCTTCTCACCCGAAGGGACTCAGGGCGGCTTACAACAGTGGCAACAATTAGATGCCCATACAAACCAATATAAAACAGCACATAAAACAGTTAAAACTATTAAAATGCATTATGAATTAAAAATATACATTTCAAACATAAATTGTTATGTGATATTGAATATCTGCTTTAGAGACAGCCTCATAGACTAGGAAATCCGATCAAAATGGAACAGAAGCTTCAATTTCATTACATTCATTATTCACATCAAGGTTTAAGATTGAATTATGTGTTTTTGTCATCAAGTATGGGAAGGCAAAATACTGCTGAAAGTCTATCTAATTCTGAAGCAGTCACATAGTATCTTTCTGCTTTTGCTTTTAGGATGGAGAAACACCTCTTATAAAGGCAACCAAGATGAGAAACATTGAAATAGTTGAGCTTCTGCTTGACAAAGGAGCAAAAGTTTCTGCTGTAGATAAGGTACGCCAATTGTAGAAATTACTCCAAGGAAATTTCTGGTTATAAAGTTTATAGGGTCAAATTGAAAGGAATTTGCTGTATTACCGTCTGATTAATGAAACTGTTTTGTAATAAAACATTTTGGTTTACATACTTTAACATTATGATGATTGTTACAGAAAGGGGATACTCCACTTCATATTGCTATTCGTGGGAGAAGCCGAAGACTTGCAGAGCTGCTTTTAAGAAATCCTAAAGATGGCAGGCTGCTTTACAGGCCTAATAAAGCTGGAGAGACACCTTACAACATTGACTGTAGCCACCAGAAAAGTATTTTAACACAGATATTTGGTGCTAGTAAGTATTAAGCAATTTCAAAAAATACATCTAACTTCAATTACTTTCAGGAACATGTTGGATTGAATGAGAAAAATATAAATTATGTAAAGTTTGAATTTACTCATGTGATTCAAATGGGTTACATCAGCTCAGAAGACAGAGGTCATTCACTTTCTTTCTGTAAGGCCTTGTCTCTCATTTTTTTCTGTCCCGCTTTTAATGTCAGGTGTTCGTTCTCTCCCTTTCCACTTCTTCCCTTTCATCCTAAAATCTATTCATTTTGCTTTGCTTTGTCTTTTCTGTTTTTCATTTCGTTTGTACTCCTTTTTCTTTGCCTTTTCTCACCAACTGCAGCTTGCTGTACAGTCCAGAACTGTGGTTAAGATTTTGACTATCACTAGTTTCCAACAAGCGGGCTTTGAAAAAACACAGTTTGCTGTTGACTTGTTTGAAACTAATTAATGTCAACCACATTTGTTTGGCTTGGAAAGCACATCAAAGCACAGCTGACTAAAAGCTGATTTTAAGCTTCTGAATTATACTATTCCCATGGAAAGAGAAAGACAACATGCAAGTTTGGATGGAATCCTAAACTTGATTACATTTTCACAAACAAAAACTAAGTTTTAAATTAAAACTGCTAGTGAGCTGTAACTTAAACTATTTCTCTTAAACTATCTTCTTTGTGATACTATAATTTATGGGTCACATTGGTCAGTAGAACTGCTTATGCAGATATATGAAGTAATAAATGTAGATTAATTCCAGGAGTGCTCCAAATGCTGTGTTTTACTGAATGATCATTTTCAAATAAGCTCATGAAAGGGCCTGATAAAAGAGTACAGGCAGTTCCTAAGTTAAGAACAAGATAAGTTCTGTAGGTTTGTTTTTACATGTAATTTGTTTGTAAGTTAGAACAGTAATTTTTTCAGTGTAACTCCAGCCAAAAATATTTTTTTAAAGCTTTGGATTGCAAATGGAAGGGTTAACACCCCTGTGGCATTTATTTTGCTATCTGTGCCCCTGTTCAGAAGATTTCACGCCATTTTCTGTCCGTGTGAAAACTGGATTTTGAAAAATTTGGCTTGGCAAGGATTGGTGATAAAGCTTCAGTGGAGACACCTTTTCCCCATGATAACTCTTTCAGGAGTAAATTTCCTTTCCAAGTGTAAATTCATCTCACTTCCTCTTGTCTCAGCCCCGTTCTTATCTATGAGTCATTTGTATGTCGGATGTTTCTTACTTGGGGACTCCTTGTACCTGAACTGTAGGCTAAGGAAGAATTGTTGAATAACGGATTGTATATAACCTATCTTGTGAGAAACAAAAATAATACAGAAAAAGTGAATAAACCTTATGTGTAAAATAATATCTGAAGAAAGTGTAAGTAGATGCTGCACTTTTGCTTAGGAGTAGTAGAGAAAAATAAACATGTTAAATACAGTTGCCTAAACATCATTGAATTTCATTTAGCAGTCTGGCTATTGTTTGCTGTTGATGAATGAACACAGAATGTAGACTTGTAACATGTTTATTTTATGAAGCTTTCTTGGTGTTGTAGGGCATTTATCTCCCACGGAAACTGATGGAGATATGCTGGGCTATGATCTTTACAGCAGCGCACTTGCGGATATTCTTAGTGAACCGACTATGCAGCCACCCATCTGTGTTGGACTTTATGCCCAGTGGGGAAGTGGGAAATCATTTTTGCTCAAAAAACTTGAAGGTAAAATTTAGTTCAAATATTTATTGTCATCACTCCCTAGTTAATAAAATGCAGTATAGTTAGCTTTTGCCATTACAGTTTAGTCTTTAATTCCAAGGGATGAGATAATGGACTTTGAGATTTTTTGTTGATTGAATATTTCTTCTCTTGTTTTAGATGAAATGAAGACTTTTGCTGGACAGCAGATTGAGCCATTATTCCAGTTCTCCTGGCTTATTGTATTTCTTACATTTCTGTTGTGTGGTGGTGTTGGCTTACTGCTTGCGTTTACTGTAGATGCAAAACTTGGAATAGCAGTTTCACTGAGTTTACTGGCACTTCTATACGTATTCTTTAGTAAGTCTTATTTTCAGTCGGACTGAGTGAAATACTATGTATTTGTAATTGAACTCGAAGTTTGCATACAAAAAAACTAAATATGTGTGTGTCACTTGTCACTTGCTGACTTATGATGACCCCATGAATTTCATAGGGTTTCCTTAAGAAACGAATACCAGTTCCTTTTTCTGAAATATAGCGTATAACACCTGCTATTCATTGGTGATTCCCTATCCAAATAATAAATAGGACTGACCCTGCTTAGTTTCCAAGATCAGACAGGATCTTGTGCCTTTAAGATATTTAGGTCCTTAATTAAAACTAATTAAATCATGAAAGATGTTTGGAATAGATTATATAGGAGAAATTTAAATGCAGTAGCACTTCCTGCTGGAGATTGTTGGGAGGGCAATTTTAGTCAGTTTACTATAGGCCCCTTCAAACCCTGCTCCAGAGGATCATTTGGAACAGCATAGTTGATTGTGCTTGGAGAGAGAGGTATCTGCCAAATATGACCACCCGTGGAACGGAACAAGAGCTGAACTCCACTCAGGGAAGGTCTAACCAAATGTATTAAGAGAGTTAAAACATTTGTAACAATCAATTTTAGATATTCATTAATTTGGGATCTGATTTCTTTTGACTTTATAAGTTCTGTCTTCCATTAATTCAGAATAGAAGTAGCCTGTGACTCAGTGCTGGGTTTTATGCAAGTTCTTATATGGGGTTTTGTGGGATCTACCCTGAGTTTTAAGGGACCTATTCAGCGTTTTGGGGTTTTAGAGTAGAACTCAGTTTTGAATCAATGGAATACCCAATTCTGGATGTAGTTAACTGATTAATGATTATTGATTATTACTATCTGTTAGTTATATATGCAGTATAGGAATTAAGGCTCTGGTTTCTTTCATAATGCTTTATACAGAAAGATGATGTGGAGGTAATGGGAATAAGGTAATGATTTCCATGTATAGCAATGGTACAAGTTAAGCAGTGTTTTGGTTCCCCTTTTTAAATTTATTATAGCTGCCACTAATATTTAGATATTTGTAAAATCTTTCATTTTAGCCGTGATATACTTTGGTAGCCGAAGAGATGGAGAGAACTGGAACTGGGCATGGGTGCTAAGTACAAGGTTAGCCAGACATATTGGCTACATGGAGTTGCTACTTAAACTCATGTTTGTGAACCCACCTGAGCTGCCTGAACAAACTACAAAAGCCTTACCTGTCAGGTTAGAATAATTTAATGCAATGTTCTTTTGTTGTAAACGTGTCAAAGCATTTAAAAATGTTGGTGTTGCAAAACACTTATCTCTGATGAAATTTGATGAAGATGGGGCATTGTGATCTTCACACCAGAATTCTAGTTTGCAATTCTATATTTTCTGTGCTGTTGCTCATCTGTGTGAGATTCAAGCAAGCAAAACACCTTTTCTGTTCAACTGTATCTCACTGAGCAAGATTCTGGAAAAAATAATTTAGGAAGTCTGCAAACACTTAGAAACAAATACAGTCATCGCTAATAGACAACATGGATTTATCAAAAACAAGTCATGCCAGACTAATTGATCTCTTTTTTGATAGTGTTACAAGCTGGATAGATGCAGGGAATGCAGTAGATGTAGCGTACCTGGATTTCAGTAAGACCTTCGACAAGGTCCCCCATGACCACCTGGCAAACAAACTGGTCAAATGTGGGTTAGGGAAAACTACCGTTAAGTGGTTAAGTGAATGAACCCAGAGGGTGCTCACCAATGCTTCCTCTTTATCTTGGAAAGAAGTGACAAGTGGAGTGCCGCAGGGTTCTGTCCTGGGCCCAGTTCTGTTCAATATCTTTATTAATGACGTAGATGAAGAGCTAGAAAGTATGATAATCAAGTTTGGACATGGTTCAACAAGTTCATGGACAACAAGTTAAACGTGAGTCAACAATGTCATGTGTGGCTAAAAAAGCCAATTGGATTTTGGCCTGCATAAATAGGAGTATAATGTCTAGATCCAGGGAAGTTATGCTAACCCTCTATTCTACCTTGGTCAGACCACACCTGGAATACTGTGTCGATTCTGGACACCGCAGTTGAAGGGAGATGTTGACAAGCTGTCTAGAGAAGGGCAACTAAAATGATTAAGGGTCTAGAGAACAAGACCTATGAGGAGCAGCTTCAAGAGCTGGGCATGTTTAGAATGCAGAAGAGAAGGCTGAGAGGAGACATGAAAGCCATTTATAAATATGTGAGGGGAAGTCATAGGGAGGAGGGAGCAAGCTTGTTTGCTGCTGCCCTGGAGACTAGGACACGGAACAATGGCTTCAAACTACAGGAAAGGAGATTCCACCTGAACATCAGGAAGAACTTCCTCACTGTGAGAGCTGTTCTGCATTGGAACTCTCTGCCCTGGCGTGTGGTGGAGGCTCTTCCTTTGGAGTCTTTCAAACAGAGGCTGGATCGGCATCTATTGGGAGTGCTTTAAAGGCAATTTTCCTGCTTCTTGGCAGGGGGTTGGACTGGATGGCTCATGAGATCTCTTCCAACTATTATTCTAATGCTTGGAGTTGAAATTGAAATTACCTGGGTAGCTGCTATATAAACAGTATCTCTTTTATTTGTCTATGTCTGAATTTGTTAATTTATCAAAAATTATAAATTTATGAGTATTTCAAGATATTGTCCTGTAAATGATACAAAAGCTTTATACAAAACTTAGTGGCATCACAGGGGTCAATGGCTTTGAAATTATGTGCAGTAAAACTTTTATTCAGGCAGGCTTTTAAAGAAGAAGGATTTTAAGATCATGTCAGGGTGTGCTGTGGTTTTTAGATTTGAATATGTCTTTATGGATTGTCACTGAATTTTTAAAATACCATTGAGGTTTAATTTTGTTTTAATGTTTGTATATTTGTAGATTTTAAATTGCATTGAAATGCTTTTAATGTAAGCCACTTTGAGTCTCCTTGTGGAAAGAAAAAGTGGGGTATAAATAAACAACAACAACAACAATAATAATTCGTTGAGTGGTACTCACAAAGAAAAGGATTTTCAACAGAGTTTTAAGAAAATATCCATTAAAGACCCCATCTTAAATATAGTTCTACTGAATTTGCTCTTAAGACTTTTGTCTGGCATTAAGTTATGTTGTATTCGCTTTTCACTCACCTAGACTTGATTATCACTCAGCTGGAATTATCCATACATTGGATTTCTTAATATTTATATAATTTAGTGTTAAATATAAGGAAAAACAAATAACTTTGAACAGAAAAATGCTGTATTAACAGCAGTTCTGTAGTTTGAAAATGTAGAATGCAATTATAGCTAACCCATGTTCTAAGCAATCATGGATTATCTAATTCTCTTAATTATTTGTCTTTAGATTTTTGTTTACCGATTACAATAGATTGTCCAGCGTAGGTGGAGAAACTTCCATGGCTGAGATGATTGCCACTCTCTCAGATGCCTGTGAAAGAGAATTTGGTTTCTTAGCAACACGCCTTTTTCGAGTATTCAAGACTGAAGATACTCAAGGTATTTGTGAACTGAGCTGCTCTCTCTCTTCCACTTGACAGTTAGCAGACTGCTAAGTGGGGAAATGTAGCTGTTTCACAAAGACATTTTGTGAATTGTACATAAAATGGAAATAATTTTTATTCTGATTAAAATTTAGAAAGCCATCAGATAGTGTCATTTTACTAGCAAAAACCTTTTATCACTTGCAGAACTGCTGTTTCATCCTTCATTATGTGTCAATTGGATCCTTGGATCCTGCTTGTGTATATTATTGCACAAGTTGTTACAGCTTCATTAGGCTATACATTTTTTATACTGGTTGTGCTGCTGTGCGCTAAGAGAATGCCAGCTCTTGTAATGCTTCTGGTAAGAGTTGTCTTTTGCCCATTGCATACATATGAGTCATAAGTTTACTTCAGTATGTCCTGTGCCTGTGTACTTACAGAAGCTGCACATAATAACTTCAGTTGCCTTTGAAAGAATAACTGCACTAAAGAGTCTTTTTAAAGGATGAAGTCCTGTGGGACTCAAGCTTTACGAACATCAAGATAATAAGCAGAGTACAATCACCCTACTAAATCAGCACTCATTCAATTTTTCTGTAGGTGCTTATAGTCATTGGTTTAGCTTAGTTTTTCTATTATATTTCTGTGAACAGAAGTTAGCCAGTCTACAATTTTCTGTCCTGAGAGAGAAGCACTGTATGCATTTCATCTTCCCTATGTACTCTATATTTCACTCTGTATATAGTTTAAAGAATAACTGGTATAGTTAGGGTTTCTAAGATATGTGCTGTGAATGTTTCCTGCAATAATTTGTATGCTTCAGATATAACTTGACATAGCCTTTAGTTGTCCTAAAACATATTGTTCAACTTTCATCCCAGTTTTATCTGAGGTGGTTAAATTTGGTAGTTCATATTGAAAGTTTCATGCTGAAAGTAGAAATGTAGTTACCAAATGCTTGTTTTTTTTCCCCAGGAAAAAAGAAATGGAAGAAAACTTGTTGCCTGCCATCCTTTGTTATCTTCCTCTTCATTCTGAGCTGTATTGTGGCGGGGATTGCACTAATAGCTTATTTTAAAGTGAACCCTGAAAACATGACAGTAAATGCTATTCTGATCTCATTTGTGTGTGTTGTGGGCTTGGGCTTCATTTTGAACTGTCGCACATGGTGGCGCGTGATGGACTCCGTCTTGAATTCACAAAGAAAACGGCTCCACAGTGCGGCTTCCAAATTACACAAGCTGAAGAGTGAGGGGTTTATGAAAGTAAGTGCTGATCCTTCATTACAATAAAATAAGAGCAGTGAGTTAAGATAGTAATTTTACAGTGTTTTTAACAGCAGATGAGCCATAGGAACAAAGCGAGTTGTCTGTTCTGAAACAGAATTTCTATCTTGTATACTAGATTTCCACTAAACTTAAATAATGTATTTTAGTTAGAATTACTCAAAAGTATTCTAAATACAATCAGTTCTCCACATTTATGGATTTGACTTTTGCAGATTTGATTATTCACAGATTTGATTAAAACGTTATCTCTAGATCGTTCAGTGTGACTGTGTAATCATATTCGGCTAGTCGGTGATCATAGTCACATTGGATGACCCAGAGATTTCTTGAGAGGAGTTCTTTCAGATTAAAAAAAAATCAACATTTTTATTTATGGATTAGCATTTTCCCAGGGGTCATGTCACCCCAACTTCAGCAAATGTGAAGGACTGACTTGTAATAAGGTGGTGGGAGTTACCAATGTCTTTTTAATGAGATGAATTTTGGATTTTTTTTTTGCCCTCAGCATGGATGGTGGTCATGACACTGCCATTTCAAGATTATTTTAATTTTATAGGTTCTTAAATGTGAAGTGGAGCTGATGGCAAAGATGGCAAAAACCATTGATAGTTTTACTCAGAATCAGACCAGACTTGTAGTGATTATTGATGGATTAGATGCATGTGAACAGGACAAAGTTTTACAGATGCTTGATACTGTAAGTAACATAATTTCACTGCTATGCTAATAAATGGTTTTGAGATGTTTTGAGATCAAAGTGTTTGGGCATTACATTTGTTTTATGTAGAGCAATTTTGGATTCAGTGCCTACTTGTGACTAAATCCTGTTGATATCAGTGGAACAAATTAGTTTAGATACTTCAGATTCATTGCTTTTGTTCATGGAACTTACAACTCAAGCCAGTGCATGCTCATTTGAAATACTATTGAGATCAGAGAGCTTACTCCCAAGTAAAATATGTCTACACTTGTAATCTACTCATCATAATTAGCTTGAAGACATAACACAAATTGCTTGGCTAAAATGTATATAAATGATTTTATAGGTTCTTAAATGTGAAGTGGAGCAAGTAAACTTGATAGTTGGAAATTGGCATGTCACTTTACCTTGTGATATAACTCTAAAGGGAGAAGGGATAAGACACTGTTCTTTCCATTAGTTCTGTTAAAAGAGGTGATCATAGACTAGTGCCAGTCTATGGTGAGTTTCAAGGGGGAAAAAAGAACTAGCTATAGTCATTGGGCACAGGTATATTGTGAGACCCTCACACATAGAAGAGAGAAAGGGTGCTTGTCCCCAGATTCAGGTAGCTCGAGAAACAGTGTTTCATTTAAATAGAAAGCTGTTATAAAATCACTCTCCCTCTATCTTTAATTTTTTCTTTAATTTACTGCAGCAGATTTCTCCATTTTCTACTCTTTCTGTGTCACATCCCAAACAATTCTGACAGGTCTCTCTGTACATTAAGGAGCAGTATTGCAGAGGCTGCAGTGGAAGCAGAGAAGTACAAAAGCTCAATTTAGCAAACAATACTATAGATCCACATACTCTATAGTGCCTTTTGAACTTTACCTCTCAGCAGGATATTGTGGTTACAGTGCTGCAGGATGGCCATGTTACAAATCAAGTCACCAAAGCATATTAGAGTGCCATTTATTATGTCCCCTATAATATACAGCCCATTTTCTAATTGCTTGTCCAGCATATTGAACAAGCCATTGTTCAAAGGGGATCAGAAGCATGCATCTTTAATGTATTTCAGTCCAGGACATTTGACCCTCAACTATAAGTGGTGTTTTTATAATCTTTACTGATGTATAGTTCAACTTTCCCCCCACTTTTCACAGGTTCGAGTCCTATTCTCGAAAGGTCCATTTATTGCCATTTTTGCTAGTGACCCACACATCATTATAAAGGCAATAAATCAGAATTTGAACAGTGTGCTTCGGGACTCAAATATAAATGGGCATGATTACATGAGGAATATAGTTCATTTACCAGTATTTCTGAACAGCCGTGGACTCAGTAGTGCTAAAAGGATGATGGTCGCTGCTACCACAAATGGAGATGTTCCATACACAGATAGTTCAGGTATAGTAGCAACTACAACATTAAAAACAAGCACATTTTAATATCAGCATTAATTAGCAATATTAGCAATACATGGTATATTTTCATCCTCATGTTTTTATATTAAGAGTACATAGTACAAATTGCTGCTTGCAACAATGAGGGAAAATACGGATTTCTTTCTTTTCTTTTTCTTTTTTTAGGATTTCATGAAGAAGTAGACCGAAGAGTTTCACAGAATAGTCTGGGAGATGTGACCAAGCTTGGAAGTAAAACTGCTCTTAACAGACGGGTAAGAAATAGAAAATTGGAAATATTTCTGTATTTAGAAAACCCATGAGAATACCTTAGGACAGGCCTGCACAACTTGTGACCCTCCAGGTATTTGAGGCTCCAGCGCCCAGAAGCCCTAGCCACCTTGTCCAGCGGAGAAGAATTTTGGGAGCAAAAGTCCAAATCATATGGAGGGCCTAAGGCCTGCCTTAGGATGTCAACTACTGTCAGTCAATTCTGTTAAACTTTTCAAGAGTGAAAATCCTACAGAAATGCATCTGTGCAGGAAGCAGTGTCTGAATATTGTACCTGTGTTGGTAGGCACTGCCATGTATTGATATAAAATTGAGACCAATGGTGATGTAAAATTGCTGGTGGAAAGAGCTGTTTGAGAATCTAGGCTAATCCCATGCAACATTCTCTTTTTGGAAAGACAGAAATAATGCAACTTATAATAAAACTGTTAAAAACACAGCAGAAGTCCAAATGTAATACTGTAAAACCCAACTTTTGAGAAAAGGCATAAATGGAGTTCAGCAATAAGATAAATTAAAACTGCTTTAAATAAGTTTTAATTTAATTTAAAGACTGCTTTAAACAATTAAAGCAGTCTTCATGAATTTATTGTAAGCTATAAAAGATAATCAAACAATTCTTTCTTGCCCATTTCTTTCTTGCCAAGGATTTGCACTGGTGTTTGTTTCTTCACAGAGTATATCAACAGGCATGCTTATCCTGAAGACTTTTCAGCACCTGATTCCCTGTAATAACTTTAGTATGATGCTTGCCATATCCCAGAAAGAAAAGGATGACAATTGTCATTGGGAGGGAAAGGCTGCCAGCAAAAAAGTAGCCTATTTGTCCCTGTTGTGGCTTCCTGGTCAGCAAATCTGTCCATGAGCCAAGTGCTTTGGGAAGGCTGTCTTGGACAGCTTCCTCTGCCATACTCATTGTGCTTAAAGAGAAATCAGACTGGAGAAAGCACACAATTTTTTTAAGCATTCAAAGATATAGCTGAGTTAGTTTAGATCCATATGAAAAGGGATCTTGTAGTAACTTTGAGGTTTCTTAGATTGAAATCTACTTCCATCAGATGCTGCTCAAAGATGCTACAGGATGCCTTAGCACAGTGGTTCTCAACCTGGGGTCCCCAGATGTTTTTGGCCTTCAGCTCCCAGAAATCCTAAGAGCTGGTAAACTGGCTGGGATTTCTGGGAGTTGTAGGCCAAATAATCTGGGGATCCCAGGTCGAAAACTATTGCCTTAGCATCTTTTGAAGATACTTAAATATTTTCTCCTAATAAATTTTCTTTGAAAAGTCATTTCAAAGAAGGATTTTAAGTGCTTTTTCATATGCTCCTGTTGGATATGCTGATAGTTATTTGTTGTTTACTAAACTATAAATGTTAAATGTACCTGTTTGGTTTTTATTATAATTAGGATACTTACAGGAGAAGACAAATGCAGCGTACCATTACACGTCAAATGTCTTTTGACCTGACTAAACTATTAGTTACAGAAGACTGGTTCAGCGATATTAGTCCACAGACTATGAGGCGATTGCTCAATATTGTTTCTGTGACAGGTATGTTTGCTGATCAGACTTTGCAAAACAAGGTCATCAATTTAAGAAATGTAATCTGCATGTTGTAGGTATTGGAAAAGCAAAGAAATAGGGATGAAGAAGAGTGAACAAAGAATGCCTGGGATGAAAATCATTAATGGAACCTGTTTGATTTGCTAGGTTGAGAAAAGTCTTTGGTCATTGAACTAATCTCTTAGAGTCCTTCAAGACAGGCCCTATATTCCAGGATCTGATCCCAGGTTTTCTGTTTATCCCAGATTATCTGGCAGTGCAGACTCATATCATTTAGTTTAAAGCAGAAAACTTGGGATCAGATCCAGGAATATAGAGCCTGACTGGAAGGGCCCTTAGAGGAAGTGATAAAATAGTCCTACTTTTCTCTCTTCAGATTGATAGACAAATCTTCATCATGTACTTGATGGAGTTACTTTTCTGGACCACAACTCACAGAATCCTCCAGCTAACAATAACCATACTAGTTGGAGTGTTTGGAAAGCCTTATTTCAAAATATAGCATTATAATCCTGATTTACTGTATGCATTCAGAATTATAGGTTGTTGTTTGGAGGTGTGAATGAATGCTGACTAGGAAATTTGCATTTTTATTTCATATTAAACATTTATCTTGAGGGGATGTGAACAGTATTTTTAAGAAGAGGTTCTTCAATTTCCAATACACACCATCTTAAAACTCAAGCTTGCTTACTGTTTTTGATATTTTCAATGGTCACAATAAACATATTGCAAGACTGCAGACTTTGTGGTTTATCTAAATTGAACTTCATATCTTACAGGACGCTTATTGAGAGCTAATCAGATAAGTTTCAACTGGGATAGGTTGGCTAGCTGGATCAACTTGACAGAGCAGTGGCCATACAGGACATCATGGCTTATATTATATTTGGAAGAAACCGATGGAGTTGCAGATCAGTTAACTTTAAAAACAATCTATGAGAGGTATGTAGGACTTAAGAGAAATGTCTGCTAATGATGTATTTGCATATATGTCCATAACAAGATGCCTTTGAGATGGGATCCAAATCTAAATGCAGAATTAATTTAATCTATGTTTCATATACCCTTCACACACATAGCCTGAAGACAATTTTTAATAATTTTGTGCATGAAACAAAGTTTGTATACACTGAATCATCAGAAAAGAAATAAGTTACTATCTTAGCTACTTTGGAGACAATTTTGGAGTTTGAAGTATTTTGAATTTCCCTCGGAGAGGTTGATGAGAGAGATTTCTTTCTCCAGCAGACCAGTTGTTGTGTCTGTGTTCAAAGAAGTGATGGGGTGCTCAATTTTTCCTTTACCATCACATCCGTGTCATTGCATGGTATTCTGTGTACTTGCCTGTGTGTTTGTTTATTACCGTCTTTAAGGTATTGCTTAATTACAAGCATCTGTTAGAGTGAGTGGTTTTGTGTGGCTGGTTTTCTTCATGACCATGCAAATTGCATGCATACCTTTTGCCAATTATTAGAAACAACACCAACTGATGTGGTTCTGAATGAATCATTTAATACCAAGCTTTGTTTAGCCCACATCTCTCAGAGCATGAAATAATTATCTATTAATAATCTGTACAAACTGCCTTTTTTGAGGATTTTAATACTTTTAAAGATATTGATACCTTTTTCTTCCATGGCTATAATTTTGGTGTATGCCCTCTCAAGATCATCTATATATATAAAAGAGTGATGGAATCATGGCGACCAACAAAACTACAGGCCCCCAACTTCGAAATTTGACAACACAACCCATCATCCACGCCTCTAGGTTGATACAACAAAAAGAAAAGAAAAATAAAGTCCTAATTAGAGGGAAAGGAATAATTGTTTTTATCCAATTGCTGCCATTTAGAAGGCTAAGCTCTGCCCACTTGGTCTCCTAGCAACCTACTCAGCCCAGGGGACAGGCAGAGTTAGGCCTCTTCCACACTGCCTATAAAACACAGATTATCAGATTTTATTATATGGCAGTGTATACTCAAAGCTCTTCCACAGAGCTATATAACCCATTTATAATCTTATATTATCTACTTTGAACTGGATTATATTGACTCCACACTGCCATATAATCCACTTCAGTGTGCATTTTATCCAGCTGGGTAGAAGGGGCCTCATATAATCCAGTTCTAAGCAGATAATATAAGATTATAAATATACAGTACAGTCTCACTTATCCAACATAAACAGGCCGGCAGAATGTTGGATAAGTGAATATGTTGGATAAAAAGAAGGGATTCAGGAAAAGCCAATTAAACATCAAATTAGGTAATCATTATACAAATTAAGCACCAAAACATCATGTTATACAACAAATTTGACAGAAAAAGTAGTTCCATGCGCAGTAATGCTATGTAGTAATTACTGTATTTACAAATTTATCACCAAAATATCACAATGAATTTAAAACACTGACTACAAAAACATTGACTACTAAAAGGCAGACTGCGTTGGATAATCCAGAACACTGGAAAAGCAAGTGTTGGATAAATGAGATTGTACTGTAATGTGAAATAATTACTGTAGTAGAATAATACAGAACAATACAATCTCTAAAATCAGAACACTAAGTAAAGAACAACACTCTGAAAACAGGGGAATTCCACACAGGAAACAATCAGGGCTAGCTAACACCTCCCAACAAAGTATTCCCATCATCAAAGTCTGGCAAATCCTATGTTTTCTGAGGGCCACAGACAGTAGAAGCACATAAAATATTGCAAAGAACACCACTCTGAACAAGGGAATTCCAGACAGGAAACCATCAGGGCCAGCTAACACCTCCCAACAAAAAATTCAGCTAGGCTTTAAAGCTGCAAGGCCATTACGTGCTAATCATTTCCCCTAATTACAACATTCATTCAGGTTTGAATTGGGGGAGCGGACAGAGCCCCCACTGTTAGCCCCAGCTTCTGCCAACCCTAAAGTTCAAAAACATGCAAATGAGAGTAGATGAATAGGTACTCCTTTGGCGAGAAGGTAACGGCGCTCCATGCAGTCATGCCACATGACCTTGGAGGAGTCTACGGACAACGCCGGCTCTTCGGCTTAGAAATGGAGATGAGCACCAACCCCCAAAGTCAGACACGATTGGACTTAATGTCAGGGGAAATCCTTTACCCTTTACCTTAACTACCACCAATTCCTCAGTACTTTTATTTCCCATACCAGCATACTTCGCCACAGCAACGTGTGGCCGGGCACAGCTAGTATATGTATAACTGTTGTATTTTTTCAGTGTGGATTTCTGAAATCAAAATTATCTATTTCATTTTTCAAATGTGGTACAGATGGAGCATATTCCCATATCTATATTGCTTTTCTAATAACTTGTCTGGAATTGTTTTTCAGCTAGTCCCTTCCTTTTTGCTTGTTTAGTTCACAAAGAGGCTATACACACACACACACACACACATATATGAGAGATATAGTATTGGACACTATTTACAAGATTTGATTTTTCACACATAATGCAAATTTATTTCTTATAGATGCAATATATTGTATTGTAAATAAAAATAAAGGCATTATTAACTATTGAAACTTCTTGACTTTTGAGCCAACCCCGTATTTTTGTATTGTTCCAAATTGTCAGCTGTAGAACTCTGCTATAGCTGGAGCTTTTGACAGTTTGTATTGGGAGGTGTCAGGAAATAATTGGCTAGATTGAAAAAAGAGCGAGCTGACAGATATAACAGATGAGAGTCTTTGTGTTGTGATGTGGCAACAGTTGTCCTTCTACTACAGTTATGTCATGTGCAGAGTTTTTTTTGAGACTTTAGGCTCTGGAATGCCACTTCCAGCTACGAATCATGATTAGGGCCTTACATTACAGGAATGTAACATTTCCAAGATCTGTAAATGATATGTTATCTTGTATTGCAGGGACTAAATTAACTGTCTTGGAAGAGATTTTCCAGTGTACAGGCCTATTCAGAAATTTCACAAAGTTCAGTGGAATGCACTCCCAGGTTAATTGTGAATACAATGCAACCTACATTGATCTTCATCAACTAGTTGCATTCTACCAGCAGATGGCACTAATACTACCAGTTATTTTGATGAAGACATCTACAAGGCAGTTGTAAAATAAAGAGGAATTTATATTCCTCTTTATCTTAATAGGATGTCTGATATTTGCTTTCAAGCGCAACAGTGTAGCCTTTATACAGTATGTTGGAAGACATACATTTATAACTTCGAGGTTAGGAATGATCTCAAAAATTTTATCCACCATAATAAACAGTAAAATGCCACCTGTGTGGTATGGATTTTGGTCCTGGAAACACTCTACCCATCCCCCGAGTTTAAGGTTCATAGTTCTTGCTTTTCCATTTCGTCCTCTTGAAAAATCTCCGAATATTCAGAATAAGTTGCTAGCTAATGTCTGGTCCAGAATCTCCCAGTTTGCTTCAAGTGTCTGACTACTGTATCATGCCACCCTTGTAAACCAGAAAGCCTTTTATTGGGTTTATTCAGCATCAAGGAAGAGTGAGATTAGAGGCTAGTAAGCAGATATTTACAGATATTTTGGGTGTTTGGATAGTGCTAGTGCAATACAGTAGAGTCTCACTTATCCAACATAAAACGGGCCGGCAGAATGTTGGATAAGCGAATATGTTGGATAATAAGGAGAGATTAAGAAAAAGCCTATTAAACATCAAAATAGGTTATGATTTTACAAATTAAGCACCAAAACATCATGTTATACAACAAAATTGACAGAAAAAGTAGTTCATTACACATTAATGCTATGTAGTAATTACTGTATTTACTAATGTAGCACCAAAATATCATGATATATTGAAAACATTGACTACAAAAATGCGTTGGATAATCCAGAACGTTGGATAAGTGAGACTCTATTGTACTTCCTTTTTCTTTATTTGGAGAGTTGAAATAGTAGACTTTCATCCCAATGAGGTAATATGAGTGGTGAAGCTATCCAGCTAATTATTTATTGAATTTGTGTGCTGCCTTTCTTCCAGAATTGGACTAAAGCAGTTTCTAGAACATGTAGAAATATTTGCAATAGCATTTTTTAAAAGATAGATTTGTGAATTCTTGTTGTTCCCAATGAAAAGTATATTTTTGTTCATTCTTTTTCTGGGAGAAGGACTTATAACACTACCCTGACATTGTCATTTAGAAGAAGTAGGAAGTTTTAATTGGATTCTTGTTCACTAATTGCAGATTCTAAACTTATGACAGCATAATTATGTTGGAGTTATTGAATTACATTGGCAAGTGGTGATACCACAAGACATCCATTGCTTAGTTGTCAATAAAGCTGCCCACTGACTGCGGAAGACTGCATGTGTCTCCTAAGTAGCTCCTCTGTCTGTATAGGTGCCATAGGGCTTGTGATAGGATACCACCTTCATATAATCTCTGAGTAAGTGCAACCAATTGCATAAAGGGATTTATGATAGCATAAAACTGCAACAGTGTTATGTGTTTTCTGGGCTATATGGCCATGTTCCAGAAGTATTCTCTCCTGACGTTTTGTCCACATCTATAGCAGGCATCCTCAGAGGTTGTGAGGTTTAAGCCTCAGAGGTTGTGAGGTATATAATCCTCAGAGGTTGTGAGATATATAGTCATATACCTCACAACCTCTGAGGATGCCTACCATAGATGTAGGCGAAACGTCAGGTGAGAATACTTCTGGAACATGGCCATACAGCAACTCTGTGATTCCGGCCACGAAAGCCTTCAACAACAAATTGCAACAGTATTATTGTCCTCGACTGTGCTTGGCTTTGTTGATGTCATTCTTCCATATCAGGCTGTGTGATGTCATTTTCCTAGCAACTCAACACCATCTGCAGTAAATCAGATAGAATAAAGCAAACAGCTGGAGGACTCTCCATTCAGCCTGACATTTCTGCTGACCCAGTGAAACTGTTTTATGAGAATTTAATTGTGCCGCAAATGCTTTTGAAACTGTTTTAACTTAGTGATTTTATAGAACCACTTACGTAAATGTTTTTAAAACCTTTGTGTTTTTGTTGTGTTTTCTCATATGCAAATGAATACTTAACGGATTTTTAACCTTATATAATTGCACTGAAATATAAATAAATAAAACATTTGGTGCAGTCTATACTGCCTTAAGTTTTTCAGAGGTATGCTGCAACTTCATAGAATTATTCCAACCCTCATACTGTGTTAAACTTTTTTAAACCTTAAAATTGTTATGGACTGTTTTACAGTTGCCCTGGTTTTAAAATTTATGTATGCACTCTTATGAGGGCTTTTGTAATAAAACAAACAGGGCAATATGCCTTCTTTTAAATATTGTTGGAATACAGTTCCTGTCAACCCTATCCAGTATTGTCAAAGATGAAAGACTGTGAAAGCTGCAGCCCAACAACTGAAAAGTCATACTTTGCTCACCCCAGCCAAAAGAAGATGGCCTAAAATACAGTACTTGTATGAATAGGGAAACCAGTATTTATTCTTTCTGATTGCTTTAATTTATTTCAATAAAGAGTCTTTGATGAAATGAACAATATTTTTTTAAATAGTTTTTTTAATTATCGTTTTTCTTAAGCAAATAGATCTATTTCTCATCTACTTTTTTGCAAGGATTTCAAATGTATTTACAGGATAATTATCAGAGAAAGCATAAATGATATACATTTTATCTTATTAGATAAATTTGAGTGTATAAAAATCTGAAATCTTTAGTGTTGGTAGTAAAGTTAATTTTCCCCTTATGAAAAGCCTCATTTAGTTTGATAGCAATTTGATGATACATCTGCTTGCTTTATTCAGCTGGAAAACGTTGGTTTGATAAAGTTGCTTTTGTTAAATTATTTTCTAAATCATTCAACTTTTAACGAATGGCATTTGATAATAACATTGGAAAGCAATCTTAGCTAATTAAGGAGATCCTTCTATAAACCATTGGAACATTAAGATGACAAACTGTTCATTCAGGATTATTTTAATTAGGACAATTATTATAATTTTGTTGCAATTATGTGTTGAGCTAAAACCCTTTGTCTAAATCATTTGATTTTTGTTGTATACATAAATGTGAAAAAAGGGGAAACAAGCATTTCTCACTACTACTCCAATGCTATGTTTAAACTTATTTTTCCTCATTCTATCACAAATGTGTGTGAGATTTTTTATTTATACTTTTAAAAATAAGAATATTTAAACATTTTTTTCAGAAAGCATACATAACATAGTTCATATGCATATCTTTAAACAAAAATGTTCAGAGTTGTATAATACATACTCCAAAAAAATGGACCATTAAGTGAACACAAGTAGAGACTATTATTCTCTGATATTTATGCATGGATTCAAGTAATCAGAGTCCATGTATAAAGTGAAAAAGAAGAACCAGTTGTTCCTCTGTTATGTATAATAATGTAATACTTCTGTTTTTATATAATGTAATGAATTTTATGTTGTACTTGTTAATGTAATAAGTGGAGTTAATTTGTTTCTTTTAGTGAAGCCTTTGAGGAAGGCATTTAATCCCATTAAAATATATAAAAGTTGTGCATCCCTTGGCTGGCATTTTGAAATCTAAAATACTCCAAATTCCAACCTTGCCCATTTGAATGGCTGAGATAATGACATCTTTGCTTTCTGATGATTCAGTGAACACATATTTTATACCATGCACAAAATAATTGATCTATTTTGACTGTCACCAAGGTATGTGTATGGGTGTCACTTCCAGTTGGCACCACTTCAGGCTGTTGTGGTAGCCATATTGCACAGCATTTCATAGTACCACTTGATCTCACTTAGCTTTGTTTACATTTCCACATTTCTGTTTACCTCAACAAGTTCCTTTAGTTTAATTGCAGCAAATATAGACTGCTATTGGGCCTTCCAGATATTACTGGATTGCAAAACCCTTTAGGTCTAATCAGTATACACAGTTGTGAGGAATAATGAGAGTTCAACTACAACGTTTGAATTGCTGTGGGTTGCCTACCTAAGCAGGCAGTTTCAGTTGTGATATTTGGCCTATAATTGTGTGTCACAAGTGTCTTAAGTTTTCTTTGGATAAAAAGACTAGTGGATTCAAAGATGTGGTCATAGCAGATTGCCTCAGGGTTTCAAAACATATTCTGTTAAATGACAGCTTGCTATATCTGCATATTTAATTGATGCCAGGTTGACATATATATAAGGCAACTGGTTGGACCTTGATATGTACCCTCATGAGGCACTGCAAACCAACTGATTTTGGTAGGTTCCTTAAATGAAAGGCTAGCATATCATATGGCACGAGCACTTTATCGAACATCCAAATTAAGAATTCACTGATAAGAGAAACGAAGTTGAAGTTGAGTTCCCATGAATATTTATAATGCTCTACTCATATTGGAAACTTTATTATGATACAATCACACCTGTAACTCAAAACAGAATAGCAGTAAAATTCTGGAGGTTGAGCTAATCCATCCTCAATCATGTGAGTATCTCCTCAATGAATGCATTTGATTAAAGAAAATGTATTGAGAATTTGGCAATTGTGTAATGCCACGATTGTTACAAAGTACAGTATATTCAATGTGGGATAACTGTCCTGAGAAATTGTCCACACCAGCAGGTAAGCTGGTCTATTGGCATCTATTCACTGGCATCTCTTGTGTATGTGTATACTTTTATACCTACACAGTTTCAAATTGTGAAACATACAGAAGTTAAAATGGGACTTCTCCTTCATTTCCTACTAGGAACTCTAATTTGGATGCCATAATTTCTGCTGAACACCACAACTTCTGTGACTGATGTTCCTTTTGTGGACTCAGTTCAGTTGTCCAGTTGTTTAGGTCAGTGGTTCCAAATTTTTCCCCTTCTGGTTGTTTAAAGTTCAGCTCCCAGATGCCCTAGCCAGCCTGGCCAGAGGTCAGGGATTCTGGGAGATAAGGTCTAAGACACTGGGGAAAAAAGGATTGAGTGCCACCAGTTTTGATCACCAGCTTTCTAATTATTTAGGAAATTTGGTTTCATAAGCAAGATTTCTTCAAAGATTGCAAGTTGATTAGTTTTGTTTTTGTCCCAGACTTCCCTGTAAGGAACTTTATCTTGCATACATAGTACTCTGCAGGAACACTTACTACTCACCACTGTGTCCTAATATTACTTTTTGTCAGTTCTGTGAAAATTCTTACTATCTCCTTTAAAAGAAAAAAAGATACCATCAAAGACAGCAGATGTTTCCTGCTTCCATTACAGTTCTTTAGTTTCTGAATTGACTTGGCCATTTGTGGCATGTAATGTTACAAATAATTTTTTGTTTGAACTGTTTTAAGATTTTTTTAAAAAAAATCTGAGAAGCACAGATGCATAGCTTTGTGGTCCTTTGGCAAGGCATTATAATTTACATAAATATTTTTCAACATAATAGTTGAATGTATTGAGCTCAGAACGTTAGAATAGATATTTAAGTCCATAAACCAGTAGTAAGCTATTGGATTCTGAACAGGAGCATTGTTCGTCATGTGCAGAACACTATTCACATTCAGACTTAATCAGAATTGGCATTAACGTTCAGCTAATTTGCATCATGTGACTTCTCAGCTGTTACTTTTCATTTAAGTGGTATTTCCTTTTCTTTTTACAATCTTGTTTTGCAAAAATCAGACTGTTAGGAAACTTTTTAACCCATTCTTCGCTGTTTTGATTTGCTTGGTAGTCATCTTGTACTCTAATTATGTGACTTGAATATGAAAATTCACAATGATTAAGTGGTGTTTTTTCTTTAGTAACTTTATCCAGGATAAATAGGATATTTGATGCTGGTTTATTATTGATGGCTGTTGTTTAAAAGAAATATTTGACAATTCCATAGACCAACATTTAATAATCTGAAGATTCTTTTGCTTTCTTTAGAATTTCAAAGAATATTCCAACAACTAAAGATGTAGAGCCTCTACTTGAAATTGATGGGGATATTAGAAACTTTGAAGTGTTTTTGTCTTCACGAACTCCAGTTCTTGTAGCACGTGATGTAAAAACCTTTTTACCATGTACAGTAAATCTTGATCCAAAGCTCAGAGAAATTATTGCAGGTAAATATATTGCCAAATAACTGGGAATTATTTTAATGTATAATTCTTTTATCTAATTAAGATAAACTTGTGTTATTGGAAACAAGAAATAGACAGAATCAAATAGTGTGATTACTATTGGTTTTATTCTTTGAGCAACTAGTAGAGAGTGGCTGGTTCTTGATATTGCTAGGACTGCATATTTTTGTAATTTATTTCATTTGTTGCTAGTTAGATTTTAAATGTGGTTTTTAATAATTGGTTTTAATGTTTATATGCTTTTTAATTTTATGTTCTTAAAGTACAGTAGAGTCTCACTTATCCAACACTCGCTTATCCAACGTTCTGGATTATCCAACGCATTTTTGTAGTCAATGTTTTCAATACATCGTGATATTTTGGTGCTAAATTCGTAAATACAGTAATTACAACATAACATTACTGCGTATTGAACTACTTTTTCTGTCAAATTTATTGTATAACATGATGTTTTGGTGCTTAATTTGTAAAATCATAACCTAATTTGATGTTTAATAGGCTTTTCCTTATTCTCTCCTTATTATCCAACATATTTGCTTACCCAACATTCTGCCGGTCCGTTTACGTTGGATAAGCGAGACTCTACTGTACATGTTTATTTTATTATATGTCTGTTTTATGTGGCATCGAATTGTTGCCTATTGTAAGGTCACCCTGAGTCCCCTTTGGGATGAGAAGGGTGGAATATAAATACAATACAATACAATACAATACAATACAATACAATACAATACAATACAATACAATAAATAAATTGCTGGGCTTTCAGTATTTGATGTACAAAATCTTAACAGCACCGATAATATAGAGATACATTATCATAAAGAATACTTATATGGTTTTCCCCCAAGTTGTAATTTATTGATTAGAATACATTTTGAATGAGAGGATGGATGTGATTTCCTCTAGAAAATGATATTATGCATTTTAAAAGATATTTGTAGGCTACCTGTTATATCTAAGACAGCTTAAAAATTAAAGCAAAAATTAAAAATTGTACAAAATATCTGCATGATATATCTGTTTGATTATGTAATTTACACTCATCTAGTCTAGTCTCATATTTTTATCAAACAGAGTAGTTTCGACTTTTTCATGCTCATTGTATGTTTTCCTTTTCATAATGAAATAGGAGGTTACTACTTAATTATTTCTTGATTTTTTTATAGTAACGTACCTCCATATTTAACTGGTCAGAACTCATGTGGTAACTTTATATTTTCCCTAGGTTATGAAAATGTTTTCTTGTTTCTAAGAATACTCGGGCAGATTAGAATATATAGATAGATATATTGTCAGTAGAGAATAATGTATTAGTAGAATCTGCTTTAAAAACTCTCTTCATCCTTGGTTAATCAGTCACTACTACAAATCTATTTATAAAACCCTCCCCCGTTGTTCCAAATATAAAAGAATGCAAACATATTTGCATTTGGCTCTCCCCAGTGGACTTTAGGGCACCCTAACCACTCTAGCAGAGAAGTGCCCTGATCTAAGCCCCCCTATTTCCCAAATGGTGTGACTCAGCAACAATTCAGAACAGCCTTCTTCAAGATATATTTATATGGCCCTCAGTTAAAAACAAAAGCACTCACTGGGGGACAAAATGAGCTCTTTGCTTCCTTGAGAGCACTGCAGAAGTCCTGGCATTTCCCTCTAGGTCATAATATTTGGGGAAAGTCATCTATTTACAGATTTTAAACATGTTTCTTCCCCTCTGTGTTCCAGATGAAAAACTTGCTTGATGTAGAGTATTATCTTATTTCTGAAGGGAATATTTCAATGATTCATATTCTTCTAAGAAAAACCAGGGGGAAAGGGGGGTATATATTTAGTGTGATTACTCTACTTGCCTGCAAGACAAGGAGAAATGACAGCAAGAGTTTGTAAAATTCTTCAGGTGTTTGTATGAGGAGACATAAAAGGAAGTACCATATTCACTTGAGTATAATGTGCAATCTAATGTAATGCAGTATTGCAAAAAAAGGATTTGCTCTTGAACACAATGCTAGGTTGTGGTGGCTGCAAAAAGACCAGTGAGAAGGTGCATCCCTCTGTCAGGCTTGATGGGAAGATGTCAGTGGCTGCGAAAAGGCTTGTGGGAAATCAGCTGCCCACCAGGCCTGATGGAGGGATGCACCTTCCCACCCTGCTTTTTGCAGCTACCATTATCTTCCCACCAAGCCTCTTCCTCCTATGTCCCCCAGTTGGGACCTCTTGCTTAATGGTGCAGATAGATTTACGTGCACAATTCTAACTTGCCCTTGAATTTAATGTGTACCTCAATTTTGGTGATGTAATTTAGCTAAAAAAAGGTGTTCATTAGGTTTAAGTAAATATGGTATATAAGCCAAACTCTCCACTTTTCAAAGAAGCAGATCAGTTTTCCTTTTCCTTTGGCCATGGGAAGCCATCTCCTTCAAAGAGGCATGTTACAACTTTATTATTCTGTACATCCCTAATTCATTCCTACTTTTGTTGTACACACAGCTCTTTAAAAAGTTATGTTTTAGACTACAATTTCCAGAATTTCCAATCAGTTCTTTGGTTGCATTTTATGCCTGTTTTTTTTTTAAGAACTGAGGAAACAGAAAAAATCTTTTATTGTTGTCAGATCTTAAAGCTTTTTGTGCTTGCCTCCTCGATGCAAAGGGGACTGATATTATGTGCCTGTTTCTAGTGAGAACAACAAATGATCAAGGAACCTTGAAAGAGATTCACTTGAAGTGTTAGAAAAGCGGACTTTTGTCATCTTTTGTATAATTTGTCAGATTGTAGTGTTATTTATTGACGGTGTGCCTTGGTTACATTTCAGATGTCCGTGCTGCAAGAGACCAAGTTAACATTGGGGCAATCCCATATCCCACATTGCCTTTACAAGAGGCAGCTCCTAGAGCTTCATCGGTATTTAGCCAGCCATCATCAGCCTGTTCTTCAACACAGTCCTTTAATGGGCCATTCAATGGGAGTGTTGTATCACCACAACCGCACAGCAGTTACTATAGCGGAATGACAGGACCTCAGCATCCATTCTATAATAGGGTAAGAAATAGAGTCACTGTTTACATTTACACAGGATTGTATTTTTGTCAGATGTTTTAAAAGCTTGGTTAAAATCACTTCACGTCATTAGCAGAAAACTGATGAACATGATGGCCTTTGATTACATGTGTGTGACACAGCTCAGCTCTGATGCAAAATTTGTGAAGAAAATAGCTATGGATTGCACAATTGTAGGAGGCAAGCAAATGAATGAAAGACCAGGACCCATGCTTTACATTATGCACAGAAGATACTATTCCTTTGTTTAATAAAGCATGGATTAAATTAACTCTAGAATATCCATGCAGAGTCCAATGTATAGGCTTGGACTTGGCTCATACATTGAACCAACATGGAGAGTGGACCAGCGTGTTATTATTGTTGTACATTAAAAATATCTGAAAATCAGGGGCAATCAAATGTTTGGGGATCTGGATTTCATTTTCTAGATCCTTGAACCATTATCTCCCTATCACATTTTGCCCCATGGGATTTTCTTACTACTGGAATGGAATTAAACTAACTTGCATTAGCATGGCTGTTCTGGCAGTAGTTCTAAACTGCATCATTTAGTAGCTCTCAAGTGAAACTGTGTAAATGTTGTTGTCTCATTACAAAAGTGTTTCATTACCCTAATGTTTGTCTTTCATTGAACTAAACTGGAACTCTTGCACTGACTTCAAGTGGGGTATGTACCAACCTATCAATTGCACCTATGTTCCAAACAACATAGGCCTGTTTAAATTGTCTCAAGAAGTGAACACTTTTAATAACTTTTATGTTTTACCTTTTTAAGTAAGTCGTATTTGTTGAATTAAGTTTTTTCTTTTGATTTTTGTAATGGTCCCTTTTTGTTACATGTTTCTTTCCATAGCCATTCTTTGCCCCATATGTTTACATGCCAAGGTATTACCCTGGCAATTCTCATCTCACCTCACGTCCATCACTAAAATCGAGTTTGTCCAGGGAACAGAACAGTGGTCTAGTAAGTATCTCAAACAGTAAATGAACATGTTAACTTACTGGTACATTATAATATTAGTGAGTAATAACACAAATTTATGTGTTTAATGTTGGTACATAGATGTGTAAGGAACTTTTCTCAGAAACTTTCTCTAAATTTTGGAGACAAAGTTAGGTAAGATTGGGAAATGAATCATCTTTCAAATTTGTAACAAGTTTATATTCAAAGGGTTTTTATAAATGACCTTTGAGTCCTGGTAGTAGCCTGAAGCCTAGTTAAATATTTGTGTATTTTCATTCAGATACGAAACAAAATACATTTTGTTCAGTTAAAATTCTCATTTCTGTCTGGACAGAAACTGAACTTTATACTTGTTTATGTACTAACAGTAGCATGATTCCATAAATTTTAATTGTTATAACAGGAACTCACATGCACTGAGTTGTCAGTTTAGAGAAAAATAGAAAATGCTGAAAAACACACCCTGTATTGAAATTATATTCTGATCTGAACCATTGATAACTTTAGGGGAAAGTTAGTTGGAAGTTTCTAAACTTTATTCTAAAATTGATATTTAGCAAGAAAAGACCACCCAAGGCCTGTCGGCCATAAATTGCCTTCAAAGGTTTATCTTTTGATGGGTTTTCTTCCCTTTTCCCTTGAAAGTCTGATCTGCTGAATTATCACAGAGGCTCAGTTCGGTTCCAGTGCTGAATCATTTCCCTATGTTCATGTGCTCCGTTTTTTTCTCTTTCATCTCTGGTTTGTGAGTTAATCATGGTTTGTACCAACTATGATTGGATTCGTTCAGATGCAACAGTGAACTACAGTTTCGTGCTAATGCAGAAGCCATGTAAAGAGTTGGGAGTGTAAAAGGAACAAGGAAGGCAGGAGGGAATGTGAATGTTTTAAACAGTGTTCCAAATTGAGTGATTAAACAGTATGGTTTCAAAGGTCAGGACAAAACTCTTGATGGATCATATTTAGCTCTTGAAAGTCTTTTATTCCCTTTGAGCAACTTAAAATAATGTTTTTGTAGGATATAATCTTTTCATCCATTATCCTTTCATATTTTTGTTGCATGCTTAACAGTGTTGTGCGAATCATAATGATTTGTTGTTGTTGTTAGGATATTATCAAGGAAGATGCTGATGAGTGGGTTCCTTCACCCACAGACCCCTCAATGGTAAATGAGTAGTCACGTGGTGTGGAACCGTAGCATCTCATTGCTTCTTCAACAGTAATGAGCCTGCTTTCATTATAACTGCAGTCCACTAACACTGCATCAGTGGCTTGATGAGCAAATAGAGTAGATGAAGACTAATAAGCATAGTTTGTGAATGAATACAAGAGCTAATATTCTACTTTAAAATGTACTGTTTCATTTGCCTTCCCCTTGCAGCATTTCAGTAGTCTGTGGAGTACAGTGTTTTCAGTAGAGTACAGTATGTTCTGTTTTCATTTAGTTGTATTGTTCTGACTAGTAAAAGGGATTTAGGACGTTAGCTGTTCACTTTAGTAGATGTGAGTGATGTTCAATGTTTTAGCCAAATAATGCACACTTACCCTTATTCAGTTGCATAAAGCTGTTGCAGTTTGCCAGGTTCAAAGCTGATTAGATGGCAGCTGTGGGGATGGATGGTTACTGTTACAAGCTTTAGGGAGAAGGCAGACATTAATTGTGTGTATTCTGCTTTTTCTTGTTGTTTATACATATTCACATGTTACATTGATCCTGGATCTTATTTCCAGTTTTTAAAATCTTTTTTTTTTTACAATTGGTAACATAAAATTCCATACACAATACCTCTTTGAACCCACATCTCAGCAGAACCTCTGGTCAGTAAAAATGGAAGGCACGTCTTCTCTTAATGGCTTTATCCTGTTTCTGCATCAGCTTTTACTTGCATGGCTTTGGTTTTGTCTTTATATTCAAAATACTGGGGCAGGGGATGTTCTCTCTGTCTTTCTATGTCTGTCTGTATGTCTCTCTCTCACACACACACACTGGAAAAAAAGACAAAAGATTCCACCCTTCTCCCTTTCCTCTCCCAACTCCTCCATGCTGTTCACTGCTGCTTATTGTGGTGACAACCACAACTCCAGTGGAGTGGAGGTCTCTACCAAACAATAATGTACTTCTTACACTTCTTGAGAGCTGATCCTTCACTGTCTTGCAATTTTTTGCAGATCTAAGTCACAACTTCTTTTCAGGGGTCTGCACTAGACATGCTAGTAACTTATTAAAAAAGGAAACATTTAATAATTATGTGATATATTTCTGGAATGCTCCCTACCACTGTATTGTGTCCCATCAACTACAGCTAGTGTGAAAGTCCTAGTAGGCTTATTACTGTTTGGGGATGCTGAGAGCTATAGTCCAAAAATCATAGAGAATGCTAAGTTGTACAAGTTTGTTCTAGATTGGGGCTGGATAATTGTGGCCTTCTGGATTCTTTTGGATCTGTTTTGTGCTTTCAAGTAATTTCCGACTTATGGTAACCTATCACAGGACTTTCTTGGCAAGATTTGTGCAGAGAGAGTTTGTGTTTTGCCTTCTTTTGTAGCTGAGAAAATGAGAGTTGCCTAAGGTCACTTAGTGAGTTTCTATGGCTGAGCCTTGTAGTCTAATACTAAAATTATTACCCCATGCTGGCTCTTTTAGGTTACAACTCCTATAATTCCTCATCATAGAGTAATCTGGGTAGGGCTGATGGGAACTATAAATTAAAAATAGCTGAAGTGTCACAGTTATTCGCTCCTTTGTTACAAATATTGAGGCTTTTAACTGGCTGTAGCAACTTAATAAACAAGTAGCTATACTACCCTATTTCCCCGAAAATAAGACATCCCCTGACAATAAGACCTAGTAGAGGTTTTGCTGAATTGCTAAATATAAGGCCTCCCCTGAAAGTAAGACCCAACAAAGTTTTTGTTTGGAAGCATACCTGCTGAACAGAACACCGGAACATGCAAGATTAGTAAATGTACGTACCATAGATTGTTGTACATGAAAATAATGGTAATAACAAGAAATTCTTGATTCACAGTTTGTCTGGTTATGCTGGTTTGTGATGACAACTACGGTACAGTATACAATAAATGTTCATTTTTTTGTTCAGCAATAAATGCGAATTCTTCTTCATGGAAAACTAAGACACCCCCTGAAAATAAGACCTAGCACATCTTTGGGAGCAAAAATTAATATAAGACACTGTCTTATTTTCAGGGAAACAGGGTAGTAAAATAGAATAGGTTTTTATTAAATAAGGTCCTGTGGCATTTTGTCATGAGGGAGAAAATATACCTTTATTGCAGCCTGATCTTGTTAATAATATTGGCAATTTCTGAATATGAGGCATCTGTTTTGCCTTAAAAATAAACATTTTCTATCTTGAAATTACATGCAATGTTCTGTGGGAATTTTATTCCAAGTCAGAAGTGTGAAATTTACTGAAATTTTTGAAATATGGACTAGGGAACTCTATTTTAGCGTATACTGTATGTGGCTGGGATCCAAAGAGTTGGTTTAAGTTGCATAAGAACTTCTAAATGTTCAGTAGGATTATGTTGTTGCTTGAGCAGCAGTTCACCTGCTCCTGTATCACAAACTGCTTTTGAAAGTTCAACAGCAGCTTGTCTTTCAGAATAGATGTTTGTATTGATTAGGACTAGTTGCATGTTTCTTTGGGTTCTGACCAGCATCTTTTAATTGAGTGACTCCTCCTTTTTAACAGCTGTGATCCTTCATCACTCTAAAGTGGAAATATAAATAATTATACTAGTTCTTTCTTTATAGGCGTTTTGTAATGTTTCATGTTAAGCTGTTGTTTCTTGTTCTTTCTTAAAGCAGTGTAAAACTGGGTTAAACAGACATAGACAGGTACAGCAACTTTCTCCAAATCGTTCACTTATTTTTATATATTATCATTACAGAATGTACATATGTACTAGCACATCATGCAGGCCATCTATACACTAATGCACTTTTCCAGCCTTAAGGGTTGCTTTGACATCCTGCTTTGTAGATTGTGCATGGCAAATGTTTATCAGAATAATTGTTCTGTCAACATTTTTTGAAATCATTAAAATTAGAGGAAATCATTTTTCAGTATAATTATGCTATATGTGTGTATAATTATTATTTATGTTATAACAAATATCACTAAAAGCACTTGCATTGCTTATTCTTTAGTCACTGCTTCTTATTAGATGTGTTTTGGATTAAACTGAGTCATAGGCTTCATTCATTGACATCAATTTTTTATTCTCTCATAATTTCTATGGAGAAAAAAAAATCCTGTTTTAGTTTATGTTGTATGCTGAAAGCTCTAGTTGTTAGTGAATTAATCCACCAACTGCCATAGTGTTATATTTTAGCCCTTCTTATTTTCCCCTCTGTTTTTTTATGTAATATGGATAAAAAGTGATAACGTTGCAATTGTAATTACAATTTGGAAAACGTAGCACAGAATGCAGAATATGTTAAATAAAAATGAAATTTTCCAAATCAAAACTCAATTTTATAGGACATTTTCTTCATTATTAGAGAGATTAGTTATATTGTACAACCTTGGTTGCTGTTGCTACATATTAAATCTGAAGATGGAAATCGTCATTATCTTGTCTGTGAAGCAACAGCCAGCATATGAACAAAAGTCTGTCTTGTTTGGTGCATATGGGAAAAAGATTTGCCTCACTGAACCTATTTTTATGGGGATGCAGACTATACCTACTATCACATTAAAAGCTATCTTTTTATTCTCAGTACCAAACTAATAATAGCATAGACATTGATTCCTATCATTATTGGCTATGTTAGCTGAGCTTAGGAGATAAGAGAGACTGATTTAAAGAAGGAAAGAAGAAAAGGGAAATAAGGGAAATAGTAAGGATTGGTATTTGATCACTGTAATGTCTGGAAGCCAATCCTTTACATACATAGTTTCAAAACTTGTTTATGTAGAAGATTGTAAAATCCTTTTTTGTGATTTCATGAGCGATTTTATGGGTTTTTTTGTTACTGGTGTTAATTCAAAATAATTTAGAATTACAGTAGTATCCTAATATATAGATTATACACAGAGTATCTAAATAGACCAGGCATCCCTACTGTTTCTGCTTTCATTTGGTTTCAAATGCTTTCAGTAATGGCCTGGCTTTAGCATTGAATGAAGACATTTTTGGGACCCAACATGGCCATCTCTTCTCTAGATATTTTTCTGCTCTGCTCTATTTCTGTGTTGCATCTCACAGTTTTGGTCTTGTTTTATTGGACTCAACATATTTGTTGCCATAATTTGACCTGCAAATAAACCCTGTTAGGTATTTGGTCAGGTCTGCCTAGAAATTAGCTGCATGTAAAAGCCCCATGGTTTGTTGCCATTTTTCTGTAAAGGCATTAGAAAGCTGTGAAAAAACACAATAATTGCTTATTGAAGCAGTTCTGTGTTTGAGGGATTGCAGTGTCTAAAAGATTCTCTAGATGAAATCATGTAACTTCTGCCATTATGGCTGTGGTGGCGTCACCAGTTCCTAATCCTATGTCTCCATTATCTGTCCTTGAATCAGTGAGTTTTCCGGTCTTTTGGAATATGAAAAAAGGAGATGGTTGAATATTTCAGCAAAGTGGGATGATTTTGAATCTGGAAAATATATACCAAAATGAGCAAGTTGAGTACCTTTGCCTAAAAAATTGAGATTGACTATCTTGTTAAAAAGATGTTCCCATAGCAAGAAATTTTGCCTTGTTGTAACCTTTATAGTATCAATTTTGGACGTGCATTTTTCACATATATATCATGCACAAATTGAAAACATACAGACATTTCTTACATAGTGCTTAGTGCTATGGTAGATACTTATAGAAGATAGAAAACTATTTGTATGGATGAAACTCTGTTGTGACACCTTAATTCACTAGGCAAGTGTTAGAACTTAACCAGGGTTAGCCAGGGTCAGATGCAAAAGCATGATATTGCATCTTGCTTGAGCACATCCTTCATCCTCCTTTATTATGCTCCAAATGTACCAGAACCTCTTATGACAGATATGTGTCACCAGTGATGTTCAGAGCATCTTGCATTGTTCTATCCTAATGGGACTTCCTGCTCTGCTCACTTGCCAATGCCCTGAGTAAAGAATTGGCAGTGTCATTGAAGAATAGGTATATCGCAGAACTGATCAAGATTTCCTTGGTTCATTTGATTTTAAAAGTTCATGAGTATCTTGAGAATCTGTAAGTGTTGATACTTTATTCAGTGGAATGGGTAGCTCCTTGTATGGGAGTATCCACAGCTTCTGGTGATATTGCCTTCAGTGGGGAATAACATGCAATTATATATAGGCAAAATGTGGATTGGGCATAATTAATATCTGAACATGTTGCATGTATCTACTTCTCCCTTTCACAGGGAACAGTACCCGGTGCTGGGTCAGGAGCACCTCAAGTGCCGTTGAGCTCAATGACTGTTGATGCAGTCTGTGAGAAACTGAAACAAATAGAAGGATTAGACCAGACTATGCTAACTCAGTACTCTGCAACCATAAAGAAGGTGAGTTCTCACATGAAAATTTATCCTACATAAAAGAATGAGACTCTCTCCAACCTCCATTTTTACTGTATTATGTGCCTTCATATCTTTATGTGGGACTTTACCAAATACGACTGCAAGAGGTATTTCATAATCTTTCCCCATCCCCCTTTGTTGAAAACTCTTTATTTTGGAAAGACTCAGTAGAGAAGGTGCTCCAGCATGCATTCACTCCGCAAACCCAACCTTGTCCACCCTCCCACTATCATGATACATATTTTTGCATCAGGTAAGTTTGACTCCTTTTTCTCACGTATAGCATACTGTTGAAGCGACAGTTATTTATAGCGGTCTCTGTGCCTCATGCTGTGGGTTTTTTTTGCCTATGCAGAGAAACTTCCAGAGCCAAGTAGTTTTTGTTGATTAAGTCCCACCCCATCCCCACTGTGCAAGCTCAAGAACTATTTTCTCCTCAGATTCTTTTCATCTGTTGTCAGGTCAATGTCATTGGCTAGTGTCTCACTGAGTATCTCCCTCCTTGCATGTTCTTTCTTTGAATATTCTTTACTTTCTTTCACTTACTCACTTTATCTTATTCGTATTTTATCTTCTTTGGGGGAATACTTTCTCTGATTTCACCTCTTCCTCTTTCTTCTATACTACCTTTCAAAGCACTTTTTTACAGACGTAAAACATTTATCTATTTTACGTTTTATTTTTCTTTAGGCAAACATCAATGGTCGTGTGTTAGCACAGTGCAACATTGATGAACTAAAGCGAGAGATGAATATGAATTTTGGTGACTGGCATCTCTTCAGAAGTGCCGTAAGACAGTTTTAAGTCTCATGCAGAAACCAACATAGCTTGATAGTAGTGGTTGTGTGAGCCTGTGCATACTTATTTGGAAATCAGTCAGTAATATGGTTTAGAATCTGTTAATGTGTAAAGGACTACAGCCTTTACAGTCATGTTTTTCTTATTTTCTTGTTTAAGTTTTTAAAAATTAAATTAGCAGAGTATTCAGAATATAGGGTGTTCTTATGTACATGGTTTTAGGGCTTGAGCAATTGTTTAGTCCATTATGTTCAAGCATTAAACCCTAGGGCATCTGGGGGAAACAGAGAAGAAGAGGTTTGGTTGTGGTAAGATTATGTTCCTATGCCAGTTGTGTTATTATAAAGCTGCCACTTCCTTGGTCATTAATAAAATTAATTAAAATCTATGTTTAAAAATGTAAAATCTTGCATATTTGATAGATGGATTACATACTCTGGTGTCCTCATAGAAGCTGAAATTTGCAGGTTTCTGAATATTAACTATGTTTTTTCTCTCATTTCCAATAGATTTTCTATAACAAATTCAGCCAGATTTATCTTTTAATAGATTGTCATGCTTTTCTGGCCACATTGTGATAGCTATACTTTCCTGTATTAGGTACTTGAAATGAGAAATGCAGAGACCCAAGCTGTTCATGAGGATTCTCGAGCAGTGAGTGAACAAGCCAATGCAATTCCACATAATGATCTTGTTCGCCGTCCTCCGCTGAATAGTGAATTGCCTCATACTGAACTTACTGGTCTACCTGGCCAAGCTCCGTATGGCCTCAATTTCAGCTTTGAAGAGCTGAACACCATTGGTCTAGAAGAAGCCCCTCCACGTCATAGTAACCTGAGCTGGCAGGTAATCTGTCATCAGAATATTTATTTCAATCCATTCAGTTCATTTCCTCTCTATTAAGAATTACTAGCGTATGTCATCATTTAAAAGTTTTTATTGGTTTTAAATCAAAAGTTGCATTGGTAGCATGTAGGTTAATACAGTAGAGTCTCACTTATCCAAGCTAAACGGGCTGGCAGAAGCTTGGATAAGCGAATATCTTGGATAATAGGGAGGGGTTAAGGAAAAGCCAATTAAACATCAAATTAGGTTATGATTTTACAAATTAAGCACCAAAACATCATGTTATACAACAAATTTGACAGAAAAAGCAGTTCAATACGCAGTAATGTTATGTTGTAATTACTGTTTTTATTAATTTAGCACCAAAATATCATGATATATTGAAAGCACTGACTACAAAAATAGCTTGGATAATCCAGAAACTTGGATAAGCGAGGCTTGGATAAGTGAGACTCTACTGTATTTATGAAAAGAAACCACCATATTTTATGTTCATTTCTTGTTCGGCGTGAATAACAGCCTTTTCAAGCTGTGCCACCTTATGTCCCATCAGATACGTTTTCTTACTAGAATTTTTCCCTTCTCTTCAACAGAGGGGTAGTTTTGACTGTGTAAAGATGTAGATAGAAGGGGGCTGCTTACACTGAAGTGAAATCTCCTTGTGCATCACTATGGAATGAGATACCAATGCACTTTTGCATTGTGGATGTCTTGATCATTTCATATACTAGGCAGTATATAGCAGCTTTATTCTAAGCATCAGAATATGGAACACGAAATAACACAGAAAGTTAGGTCTCCATGGAAAATGTACACAGTGGCTGAGCATGCTGGTGTGATTTCTCAGAATGTCTTGCTCAGTAGTCTTTGTGTTTGCATTGCACTGAATATTTCCATGATAAATGAATCAAATGCTCTCCTTGACTATGAGGTAGCTGAACATGATACACCTGTATTCCTGACAATGTTCTTGGGATTAACAGATCACTGGTAAACTTTGTAGACCCAAGTGATGTGTGTAAACAAAACTTTAACTTTTACTTCATAATGTTTATAACTGTCCTTTTATTTTGTAAAGAGCTGATATAAATCTTGTGTCTCTTTTCTCTTTGTACAGTCCCAAGCCCGGCGAACTCCAAGTCTCTCAAGCCTAAATTCTCAAGATTCTAGTATTGAGATTTCAAAGCTTACTGATAAGGTACAGGCAGAATATAGAGATGCATACAGAGAGTATATTGCTCAGATGTCACAGTTAGAAGGGGGTGCAAGTTCTAGCACTGTGAGTGGTAGATCTTCTCCACATAGTTCAGCAGCTTTTTATATGGGCCAGAGCACATCAACAGGCTCCCTTCAGTCGAATGTGGAACAAGATAAAGGAAAGGATGCTGAACAGAAACAAGATGAGGGAAGAAAAGCCTTCTTGATTAAACGGAATGATGTTGCAGACTACAGTACATCAGGCGTATCTACTAATGATGCATCTCCATTGGATCCAATTACTGAAGAAGATGAAAAATCTGATCAGTCTGGGTCTAAGCTTCTTCCAGGGAAGAAATCATCAGAAAGAACCAGTATTTTCCAGGCTGCAGATTTAAAACTGAAGGGAGTAGCTCTTCGTTATCAGAAGCTTCCAAGTGATGAAGATGAATCTGGAACAGAAGAATCGGATAACACTCCCCTCCTTAAGGAAGGTAAAGATAGAAAAATAGAAGGGAAAACAGAGAAGCAACCCAAATCGCCAGAACATGGATCGGAGCCCATTAGAACATTGATTAAAGCAAAGGAGTACTTGACAGATGCACTTCTAGACAAGAAGGATTCCTCTGATTCTGGGGTAAGATCCAGTGAAAGCTCTCCAAACCACTCTCTCCATAATGATGGTGATGACTCTCAGCTCGAAAAAGCAAATCTCATTGAACTGGAAGATGATGCCCGCAATGGGAAAAGAGGAATACCCCATAGCTTGAGTGGCCTTCAGGATGCCAGCATGGCCCGGATGTCAATTTGCTCAGAAGATAAGAAAAGCCCTTCAGACAGCAGCTTAATAGCAAGCAGCCCTGAAGAGAACTGGCCATCATGCCAGAAAGTCTACAATCTGAACCGCACCCCCAGCACAGTCACCCTGAATAACAACAGTGCTCCAGCCAACAGGCCAAATCAAAATTTTGAAGAGGTTGAAAGCCTCAGAGAGCCTTCTCAAATCATTCTGCGCCCTGGATCTAGTTCCAATTCTGTTGGCGGTCACAATGATAACATCAAAGGTGTGGCCCACAAACGCAGCCAGCGTTCAAGTTATGCCAGGCTTTCAAAAGATGCCTCTGAGCTCCTTACAGTTACTGGCTCTGATGCTGCAGGCTTTGGAGAAGAAAGAGAGAGTATTCTTTAAAAGAGATCCAAGTAAAAATACAGGCTTCCTGAGCGATAACATGTTTTAGTTTGTACACTTTCGCCCTTCTTATAAAAAAAAAGTTCCTAATCGGGTTACAAATTGTTAATTGTCCTTTGCTATGACTATGTCCTTTCATTTTTGGTCATTATCATGGAAGATTAAACCAATCTTAAGGATCCCTGAGTCCCATTGAGTCCCGTGTGGGAAAGATGTGCATCAAATGAGTAGGATATCAGAGAAAATCAGTCAGCACCCCATTCGCAAATGAAGGCAGTGTTTAACTCCAAAATTCCTTGTTCTGCATTAAAAAAGAAATACTTTTTATTATGAGAAAAATCTCACAGAGACAAAAACAACATTGCTCATCTTTATAAAAAAAAGTTGTAATTTTTCCTATTTCTTTAAAAATAATTGGAAAAAGAAGGGAAGGAATGTATCATGTCAAAGGAAGTCAAAGAGTAAAGTACCTGATATCAGCCCAACTGTGCTCAACTTATATTTTCCACTTCTGTATGTGATACTTTTAAAAGTATTGATGGTATAACTGCTAATAGAGCAAGATTAAAATGTGGCTCTTGTTAGTTGCCTTTAGCTGTTCTTGGGAATGCCATATTTGTGACAGTGTGGACAAGTGTTGAAATTATTGTCATGTTGGATAGTTGTGGCTGAGATTTGAATGCAATTGGTGGAAGTTTCTGTTCATCATTAGTGGTAAATGCAGTAGCATTAAAGTAAAGCAAAAAGCAGCTGTGGTCATGGTGGTACATGGGGTCATTTTGAACTGTGTGTGCTTGTAGTCTTTTGAATTAATTACGAATATTTACAGTCTTTAAAAAGGTCTTTGATTAATTGCTTTTATGTGATTGTGGAAACCAAATGGAATTGAAGGTTGTCATCACCTCAGTAAAATTGTACTGTTTGCCATTGTTTCACTGTGAACGGTACATAACTATGTCATTTCTATTTTTATGTGTCCGTAATGTCAGTAACTTGTACTGCAAATGAAATATGCATGGTTTTTAATATGATAACTGGATTGCATGTATTGCCGTAGTGAGGATAATAAAATTAAGAGGCATGCCGTGCTTGTTTCCGCTTTTTTATGTACTTACAATGTTTGTTTCTTTAGTTGATTGGAAACACTAAGGCAGTTAAATTCTACAAAATGTATGAGCTTCTATTAGAGGGCTGTTTTTTTTTAAAAAAAACTTGGCTGTCCTAAATCTTTATCTAGTTACTGTTGAATGAGGAGCTACTGAGTGTTTTGCAAAGAGCAAATGCTTTCCATCTTTTGTAGAAGAGCTTCTTTTTCATGGTCTCTGAATTTCTTGTCTAATTGTTCTGCTTATACTTCTCTTTGTTCAATGGGAATCTGTGCTGTTTGGATGTCAGTGATAGATATCTGCATGTAATATGGATTTACTTTGAGGGCACAATCCTGCTTTCTCAGTGGAAGGTTTCCGTCAGAAGAACAGGGAAATATATAATTTTCAGTCATTTTCTTCTCCCAGAGAGAATAGAGACCTCCCCTCAAGCGGATTTGGGTACTGGGAAGGGTCACTGATAAAAATCACCCAGTTTCATTATCCACTTCATTTGATGGATGCAAACCAGTTGAATTGTAGGATTGTGTTTCTCAATGATGCAACGTCCAGTACGAGGCTCAAAAAGATACCAGAATTAGAGCTTCCACGTGGAAACAAGATAAAACGATTTCTGTAAAACTTGTGTCCACATATGAACAATAAAAAACAAGGAGTTGAGTAGAATTCAAATCTTTTAACTTTGGTCACTGCATTTTGTATATTATAACTTTGTAATTTGTGCCCTTAGATAGATCTCTAATACATCCCTCTAGGGCTGGTTTCAAATAAAGTTATTATTATTATATAATAGTAAAAGAAGTATTTCAGAGCCATAGGCTGAAGGCCATGAAACTTAAGATACCCAGAATTCTGTGTGATAGTAATTTTACTAATGGTGTTCACAAATTTCATTGCCAAAATGTGCCAATTAATTTTGATCAAAATAATATGTTCATGCTTTTGAAGCTTGCAGTAAGACCTTTATCACACCATAGGTTGTAATCTCTACAGTTGCAGAATTGGGGTGGTTGAGTATTCCAGTGAACACCATTATGGCAGTGCCCCTTTTTCTCTGGTCTGGGGCAATCCCCTGGATTGGCACGGACTGGGCAAATTTGTCACTGCCTGTACCAACACAGCAAGGATCTCCATAAATCTCAGACAAAATGTGTCAAATTGTATATGGTTTTTTTTGAAGTTTTCAATGTGTCAAATAGGACTTTTTCAGCCCATTTAAAAGGCAGTAGTCATGCTACTACTATCGGTAATGTGACAGGCAATACTAATTTTGAAATAAATAGACTGCGATAAGTTGCGTACATTTTTATTGAGAAGTTTTTATTGATATTTCCAGGCTGGACAAAATCCAAAATAGAGAAGGGACCGGTATCCCCATAATGAGAATGGGGAAAACTGAAGATCATACTGGAAGAATGAGATTCAAAAGCAGAGGAGAAAGAAAGCCAGGTCTGAGTTGGAGTGCAGTAGATATTTTAAATATTAATGTTTTTACCTGTGTATGTTAATGCAATATATAGAACAACCCCCTGTGAAGGAATACATCTAGATATCACCTGGCCTTCTAGAAGTTGAACTAAAATTCCCAGCATGTCTATCTAGTCATCATAGCTGGGAGTTGCTGGTGGCTCTCATTGTTTCCCATCCCTGAAGTGTAGGATTACTCCCCCCCCCCCCCAAAAAAAGTTGTCTCTAATACTTTTTTTCAAAGCAAGAATAAATATTTAGAGTTGTTTGCAATATTGTATGGCTGGTGGCCAATAATCAGTTCTGTGTATAGTGTGTTTTAGAGTGACTTTTAAAAATCCACCAAGCTTGCAAAGACCTTTGAATTCTGGCACAGAGATTTGGACTGATATTTTGAATAGTATGTCCAACAGAATGCAACATGGAACATTTAGGTAAGAATAGTCTTTTAGAAAAAAATTAATGCTAAGAAAAATGTAACTACATTGGTTTTACACAGAGTGACAGAACTTGCATGCACACACATCCATCATAAGACTTCTGAGACAGTGTGTGGATACTCTAGACAGAAGGCTTTCACACACAGAAAATAATTAGTCACATTGGAATGAAAGCTTCCTTTTGAATTCCAGCTGGATTCTCTGTGTTTAAATAAAAGAATATCTGCATTTTCATGCAGACAAAATTTCTTTTGTCAAACAATTATTAGATATTATCAGAATCTCAAACATGGAAATTTTATTTAATTTATATCCCTTCTTTTCCCTTTTATAGGAATTAAGCATCAGGAGAGAATGCTTCTGGAACATGGCCACATAGCTCGGAAAACTCACAGCAACCCAGTGATTCCAGCCATGAAAGCCTTTGACAACACAATACCGTGTTTCCCCGAAAATAAGACATCCCCTAAAAATAAGACCTAGTAGAGGTTTTGCTGAATTGCCAAATATAAGACATCCCCCGAAAATAAGACTTAGGAGGAGTGACCCGCTGCCACCGAGATAGGCGCGTGCGGCAGGAAGGAGAGGAGCTGTCAAAAGTAAGAAGGAGCAGTGCGGAAAGGTGGTGGAAGAAGAAGAAACAGCTTGCAGGAGATCGTGGCAGCGCCAGCAACAGAGGCCCTGCGGCAGCAGCAGCAGCTCTGCCGCCATTACGCCCTCTGTGAGTAGCGCCAGAAGTCTGGGTGGGAACAAAAGGAACTGCCACTAAGGTTCCGCTTATGAAACATTCACCCACCTTTCTTGAAGCAGGCAAGAACCCACATCAGGAGGAGGGCTGCGAAGAGCCAGAGAAACGTTTGGTCACACCTTCTGCTTCTGAATTGTACACAGTTCTTCTCCCTGCCCTTGAAGGCCGGCCACTTCCTCAGCGTGTTTCCGTTGCCGGGGGAAGAAATAGAAAGTGGTACAGTTCGGGGAAGCATGCAAAAGGAAGGCTTGACTCTAAGCGATGGAAAGGCAACCTGACCTCCCTTTAGAGGAGCACACCGGGCTCATTCAGGAGCGCTTCCTCCAGGACATCTAACCTCTAGTAGGTGCTATTATTATTCTACAGATCCACTAAGAAAATCCAACAAATGCTATGTTCAGCAAAGGACAAGAGTGGCCCTCTCTCCTCTGCAGGAGTCTAGTGTACCATGCAGCTGCGGAAAAGAAAAAATAAGACATCCCCTGAAAATGACCTAGCATATCTTTGGGAGCAAAAATTAATATAAGACAATTTCTTATTTTTGGGGAAACAGGATAGAACCCTTGTCTGTTTGAAACAACACAGTTACCAAATTTTTATTTAAATATGCACATTAAAACACATAACAGTTTTAAAAACACATTTAAAACATAATAAAATAAAGACATTATATCCTGTTAAAAGCTCCCATCTGCTGTGACATTTTAAATACTGTACACATCATATACAGTAGAGTCTCACTTATCCAACACTCGCCTATCCAACGTTCTGGATTATCCAACGCATTTTTGTAGTCAATGTTTTCAATACATCGTGATATTTTGGTGCTAAATTCGTAAATACAGTAATTACTACATAGCATTACTGCATATTGAACTACTTTTTCTGTCAAATTTGTTGTATAACATGCTGTTTTGGTCCTTAATTTGTAAAATCATAACCTAATTTAATGTGTAATAGTATTTTCCTTAATCCCTCCTTATTATCCAACATATTCGCTTATCCAACGTTCTGCCGGCCCGTTTATGTTGGATAAGTGAGACTCTACTGTATATGTGTATGTGTCTGCAGTATTACTCCTGTATGTGTGAGTCTGCTACCTGTAGATTCTTACCAAAAATACATGCTTTCTCTATGGATTTTCTAGGTCCAACTTGTTATATGCTTCAGCCAGAAGTGATTCATTTCAGTGGGGTTTGTGATTGATTGATCAATAGATAAGAGGATTTAAAATTGTTGGGTAAAACAATGAGCAAAATTTGCCTGCTGGGCAGAACTCCATTCTTCCCAAAGCTTCCTGTGAAGTCTAAGTCTTTATATATGATCTTTATCCTTCCCTAACTCATTTGCGAAAGATGATCTTACAATATACATTCTTTGAGGTTTACATCCTTTAACCGAAATTGGAAACAAACTTCTTTCCACTTTGGAGCTACACTGTTCATTTTGGCTTTAGTTTGTTTGTGTGTGTGCCCATGTATGCACATATTCATGCACATGTTTAGCAACTGCAAGATTTATTCCTCCATTTCAGTAAAATCCTTTACCCAGCTTGGCATGGGCTCAGAATCACAAAAAAAATTAGAGGCAACAGAGACGGCATTAGAGTAGGGCCTGGTATTTGTTTCATATGTTTCATCCATGCTTTTGTACCATGTCATTCATTCGTATGGCACGGTATTGCAGACCCCTCCCCACACAGATGAAGCAGTGAAACGAAAGTGAAAGCAGTGCAAAACGGTTTGCCTTGCTGCTGTTCGTTCCACATGGTGCTCCCTGAGTGGCCCTGGGAGTACTTCCTGGTTTTCTGAGTCAGTTTTGGCCAATCAGAGGAAATGAATGATCTGTCTTCACCACACAAGGCTCTGGCTATTTAATGGGGTGAAAGCACTCAGCTCATTGTGGGCGCATCCTTCTTAGCTGCTGGGTGCTGCTGCTGTGCCTTCCTCTTTGTTGCTGCTTTCCTGCCTCAGTGCCTGCCTTGCATCCTGCTTATTCTTTAACCTCGGGTCTCTTCTGCATATCTAGAGGAAAACTTCTCAGGATCAGTGGTACCTTAAACTCTATCTTTAACCTCAGTTCTCTTCTGCATATGGAAAGGAAACCCTCTCAGAATCGGTGGTATCTTAAGCCTTGTCTTTAACCTCAGTTCTCTGAATATCGAGAGGGAGACCTCTCAGAATCAGTGGAACCGTAAGCCCTGTCTTCAACCTCAGGTCTCCTCTGCATATGGAGAGGAAAACCTCTCAGAATCATTGGTACCTTAAGCCCTGCCTTTAACCTTAGGTCTCCTTTTTAGATTGAGAGTAAAACGTCTCAGAATCATGGATACCTTAAGCCCTTAGGTTAGAGGGCGGGACCAGCAGTGGAAGAGGGAATGTTTTTAAGTAGATTTTATTTATAGAAAAAAAAAACCTAAAATCCGGGGGATGGCCCAAACCTTGAAAGAATTGGAGGGCTAAAAGTGGTAGATATGCCCTCCGTATGTGGTGATTTTCACCCCTCTAGCCCTAAAACTGTGTGAAAGGGGAGCCTGGGCAGTTCGCCCATTGCCGCCAATGAGACAAATGCATTTGTATATTTGGATAGTGAAATGAAAGAGCTCATTCAAATGGTCACCGGTTTCGAAAGTGGCGGATGGACACGGAAACGGGGCAATACGAATGGAGCAAACAGAAACGGGTACTGATTTTCTACAAATGCACAAGACTAGAAGGCACCCATCTGCCCACACAGAGCACAGAATGAAAGGAGATGCTTTTCCTTTTCATAGCAGCTGTGATCCATAAATTTAAGAAAAAGTTCAGGAAGAATCATCTGCATCACCTCTTCCCTAACACCCCCCCCCCCCCCCAAAAAAATATAATTCATGGATATCTGCTATCTCAGTAGAGAAAAATAGTCAAATGTATGGACATAGGTAGGGAAGTTATTTTGCTGGTGTTTCACAAATTTCTTTCTGCTTAATTTTTGAAAACATCTGAAGCAAGAGCAGAAATCACGTCTCTGTTATGTTGTCTGGAAGTGAAGTGGGTTTTTTTTATCGTGTCAAGTGACTTGAGAGCATACTGCAAGTTGCTTCTGGTGTGAGAAAATTGGCCATCTATAGAGACGTTTCCCAGGGGACACTGGCATATGTTAGCTGGGAGGCTTCTCTCTTGTCTCCGCAAGCTAGAGCTGACAGACGGAAGCTCACTCTGTCTTGTGGATTCGAACCGGCAACCTTCAGGTCAGCAACCCAACTTTCAGGTCAGTAGTTCAGCTGGCACAAGGGTTTAACCCAATGTGCCACCGCGGCTCCATAGCAAAGTGGTAAAGCACACAATGGCTGGGAAATCCTGGCGGCAGAATCTAAGACTGGTGTCAGTCAAACTTTAAATAAAACATAAAGGTCACAGCCATTCTTGAGTACAGAGCCCCAAAGATATAACAACATACGATCATTTTAGAGTTTGCTGCTACATTTAAAATTTCTCTTTCATCTCTCTATATCAATATTAGAATTACAGAATTCAAATGTACTGTTTTTGATTTCTCTTAAACTATAATAGTGCCTGGATTGGGTGGCTGGTAAGTCATGTTTGTGAATGGGATGATCATTTAGACAAGAGGGCCTTGCAGATAATTATAACTTTTATCTTTTGGTTAGATAATTAATATTTAGATGCTACATATAGAAAACGCCATGAGCAAGCTTCATATAACTTACCATAATAATGTCTTTGTTTTACATTAAAATCTCAGTATTTGTAATATTTTGAGAAAACTGAGTCAGAGAGGAGAAATGCATACGTACCTGTTCCATGCTTTAGGGACAGCCCACAGGGCGATCCACTGCAAGGAAATCAACAGAATCTGAACATTAAGCATATCCTCCTGTATGCGCTGTTGTTCTCCAGTTCCTCTGCTTTGAAGTTTTTAGAACCTCTGGTATATCAGTCAATGAATCTCTTATAGCTATTGACTTTGTTAAAGGTCTGGGTTTTTAAAAAGAGGTTGAAAGAACATTTCTAACATTTGTGTACTAATTGCGCATCTGAAGAAAAGCTACTTTTGGATGAAAGTAGTCAATTCTCCAGCCATCATGGCCACTATAGTTTTAATAGCAAGATCTCTAAGCTCCACTATGTTGGAAATCAAAGGTACAATGCAGAAAACTTGCAAAGGTAGACTCATGTGATTGATCACTGTCTGTAGGCCAAATTACATGTTATGCACAAACATTCATAATGACTATCTGGTTTTAGAACAGGAGATTGATTTGAGTGTTACTTGGAGTCAAGGAGAGTCTTTTTTCCCCCCCACCTGCCATTTCTCCGTTCCAAATCACTTCCAGGTGAAGGTTTTATTCTTTCCCCATTTTACTGAATGAAGTCTACTAGGGATTCAAATATGTTGCTTACACAGCATCCAAATCCCATCATCTTATTTAAACCCCCTGGGGGAAGGATGTGTTTTAAAATGGAGAAGGCGGAGAAACTATACATTCTTTCGATTATTTGAATTAGGAGCCATCTGTCCAAAAGTATAGAAACAGAAAAGTCTGATGAAAGCAACAAGAATGAGGACAAATATAAATAATAATGGTGAGGAAATTCCAAAGAAGGCCCTTTCTTGCACCCTTCTAGTTCAGATCAGGAACTGGCTTAACTCAACATTTCTGTATAATTTATTCAAAAATATTCTTTCCAATACATCAGTTTTTTAAATAGTACTAGTATTATTTTAGAATTGTAAGGTTTTCAGAAGAAAAGCAAGCTTTTCTTGAGAAACAAGGAAATATCCTTGTTATTCTCTGCTCATCAGCTATCCTCATAAGCACAGGTCTAGTCTATATTAGAAGGTTGTGTTGGCAAAACTAATTTCATGTACTGCCAGCTATCCACATTTACTGGGGTGAGGAGCACAAGCCCTCATGAAAAGTGAAAAGCCATGAATTTCAGAACTACTATTTGTTTTACCTCAAAGAACATCACTTTAGGAATTTTTAGGTCTTCCAGTATAACCCTATAGTCAACTTCTGTTGGAGGCTGACCATAAAATTGCATTGGAGGAGATTTCTAGAGAACTGAAGGGAATTCATAGAGTTACAATGGAGGGCCAAAATAATACTGGAGAGAGCTTTTTAATAATCAAATCTGCACATGTCAAAACCACAAAAAAGAAAAGAAAAAAGGTGATCCCTCCTGATGAAGATGTAGAATCATAGAATAGTAGAGTTGGAAGAGACCTCATGGGCCATCTAGTCCAACCCCCCGCTAAGAAGCAGGAAATCGCATTCAAAGCACCCCCGACAGATGGCCATCCAGCCTCTGCTTAAAAGCCTCCAAAGAAGGAGCCTCCACCACAGCCCGGGGGAGAGAGTTCCACTGTCGAACAGCCCTCACAGTGAGGAAGTTCTTCCTGATGTTCACGTGGAATCTCCTTTCCTGTAGTTTGAAGCCATTGCTCCGTGTCCTACTCTGCAGGGCAGCAGAAAACAAGCTTGCTCCCTCCTCCCTATGACTTCCCTTCACGTATTTGTACATGGCTATCATGTCTCCTCTCAGCCTTCTCTTCTCCTCATAGGGCTTGTTCTCCAGACCCTTAATCATTTTAGTCGCCCTCCTCTGCACACTTTCCAGCTTGTCAACATCTCCCTTCAACTGCTGTGCCCAGAATTGGACACAGTATTCCAGGTGTGGTCTGACCAAGGCAGAATAGAGGGGGAGCATGACTTCCCTGGATCTAGACACTATACCCCTATTTATGCAGGCCAGAATCCCATTGGCCTTTTTAGCTGCCGCATCACATTGTTGGCTCATGTTTAACTTGTTGTCCATGAGGACTCCAAGGTCTTTTTCGCACACACTGCTGTCAAGCCAGGCGTCCCCCATTCTGTATCTTTGATTTCCATTTTTTCTGCCGAAGTGAAGTGTCTTGCATTTGTCCCTGTTGAACTTCATTTTGTTAGTGTTCATTTGAAGAATCATGGTGTTGGTCTCCACCCAGCATTTCAGATTGTTAAAATCTTTAGCCAAGTAGTAGAACAAAGCTTCGGCCCTCTCTACAAAGACTATATTAATCAGTTTTGCTTTCAGGAAAGGGCAGCAGATGTATTACAGGTGGTGTGCTGACTGATGCAATCTCTTCAGTTCATTTAATGAGAGTGTATTGAAGTTTAAAAATATATTTAGAGTATTTTAAGGTAATACGGTGCCTAGATATAAAAACTGCAGATGGGTGAAACAGGTTGCGGAGGTGTTCGCGTGGCAGAGATAATGAGCACAATCCACTAGAAACCTTTGGAGGAATATATTTAGTCACATAATCATTGTAGGTGGGAATATTGGACCCAAAGAATAACGTATGGAAGAATTGCTATTATCATTATATTTTTATGCTGCTGCTGCTCAGTCATTTAGTCGTCTCCGATTCCTCGTGACCGCATGGAACAGTCCATGCCAGAGCTCCCTGTCGGCCGTCACCGCCCCCAGTTCCTTCAAGGTCAACCCAGTCACTTCAAGGATACCGTCCATCCATCTTGCCCTTGGTCGGCCTCTCTTCCTTTTTCCTTACATTTTCCCAAGCATCGTGATCTTTTCCAAGCTTTCCTGTCTCCTCATGATGTGGCCAAAATACTTCAGTTTTGCCTCTAATATCCTTCCCTCCAGTGAGCAGCCGGGCATTATTTCCTGGAGGATGGACTGGTTGGATCTTCTTGCGGTCCAAGGCACTCTCAGGATTTTCCTCCAGCACCAAAGTTCAAAAGCATCTATCTTCCTTTGCTCAGCCTTCCTTATGATCCAGCTCTCGCATCCATAGGTTACTATGGGGAATACCATTGCTTTGATTATGCGGACCTTTGTTGCCAGTGTGATGTCTCTGCTCTTCACTATTTTGTCAAGGTTGGCCATTGCTCTCGTCCCAAGAAGTAAACGTCTTCTGATTTCCTGGCTGCAGTCTGCATCTACAGTTATCTTCACACCTAGAAATATAAAGTCTGTCACTGTCTCCACGTTTTCTCCCTCTATTTGCCAGTTATCAATAGGTGTAGTTGCCATGATCTTGGTTTTCTTGACGTTTAACAGCAACCCAGCTTTTGCACTTTCTTCTTTCACCTTAGTGATAAAGGCTCCTCAGCTCCTCCTCGCTTTCGGCCACCAGAGTGGTATCATCTGCATACCTAAGGTTGTTAATGTTTCTTCTAGCAATTTTTACTCCGGCCTTGGATTCCTCAAGCCCCACACGTCGCATGATGTGTTCTGCGTACAAGTTGAATAGGAAGGGTGAAAGTATGCAGCCCTGCCGTACTCCTTTCCCAATCTTGAACCAGTCTGTTGTTCCGTGATCTGTTCTTACTGTGGTTACTTGGTCTTTATACAGATTTCTCAGGAGACAGACAAGGCGACTTGGTATCCCCATACCACCAAGTACATGCCATAGTTTATTATGATCCACACAGTCGAAGGCTTTAGAATAGTCAATAAAGCAGAAATAGATGTTTTTCTGAAACTCTCTGGCTTCCTCCATTATCCAGCAGATATTGGCAATTTGGTCTCTCGTTCCTCTGCCTTTTCTGAACCCAGCTTGGACATCTGGCAACTCTCGCTCCAGGTATTACTGGAGTCTGCCTTGTAGGATCTTGAGCATTAGCTTACTGGCATGGGAAATAAGTGCCACTGTACGTAAGTTTGAGCATTCTTTAGCATTTCCCTTCTTTGATATGGGGATATAAAATGATTTTTTCCAATCTGATGGCCAATCTTGTGTTTTCCATATTTGCTGGCATATGGCATGCATCACCTTGACAGCATCACCTTCCAAGATTTTAAACAGCTCAGCTGGGATCCCGTCATCTCCTGCTGCCTTGTTATTAGCAATACTTCTTAAGGCCCATTCAACCTCACTCCTCAGGATGTCTGGTTCTAATTCACTTACCACACCGTCAAAGCTATCCTCTATATTATTATTAGGCTTGATCGATCCACGAAAAATTTGATCCTAAACTCGTTTCAAAACTAGAGGGGGGCAGCTTTTCGTTTCTGATGGTATTTCCGAATTTGGCCCCCCCAAAAATTCGAAATTAACGAAAATTCGTTATTTTCTAAATTAATTCGTTAATGGCGGACGCGCATGCGCAATTCCCAAAAACAGCACAGAGGGAGAGGACTTTACAGGACTCTCCCACCCTCATTTTTTGAGTGATCTTCTTCCAACTTGGTATAGTGGTAGAACACATTTAACACTGATAGCTCACCAAAATTTGGAACGTTTCCCTTATCCTCTGATTTTTGGCGAATTTTCATAGCTTTTATAATAAACCATTTTTTAATAATTGCAGAAATCTGTTCCTGGTTTGAAAGTCTTATTTCCTGTTAAATTGGGTTGTCTTTACTGTGAAAGTCATTGTTCTACTTCAGAAACTTTGTTTTTGTGGCTGAAACTTTGTTAAATTGGTGTGTGTGTGATATATACTGTGTATATATATAATATATATATAGTCCCTGCATAATGTGTGTGTGTGTGTGTGTATAGGTAAAGGTATCCCTTGACGTTAAGTTCAGTCATGTCTGACTCTGGGGGTTGGTGCTCATCTCCATTTCTAAGCCCAAGAGCCAGTGTTGTCCATAGACACCTCCAAGGTCATGTGGCCGGCATGACTACATGGAGTGCCATTACCTTCCCGCCACAGCGGTACCTATTGATCTACTCACATTGGCATGTTTTCAAGCTGCTAGGTTGGCAGAAGCTGGAGCTAACAGCGGGCACTCACTCTGCTCCCGGGATTTGAACCTGGGACCTTTCGGTCTGCAAGTTCAGCAGCTCAGTGCTTTAACACACTTCGCCATCGGGGCTCATGTATATATAATATACATACACATACACACAATGTGGAGAATATGTGGAAAGGTAGATAAGTTGGGAGCCACAGCGAAGGCACCTTCCTGGGAGCAAGGTCTAATAATAATAATAATAATAATAATAATAATAATAATAATAATAATAAATCCCTTACAATATCCAAGATGGCTCACTGCTACAGAATTTTGGGAGGTTTAGTTTGATATGGTACCATTATTGGCAGAGAAAGCTAAGCTGTAGGAGTTGAAATCCAATCATTTATCCTCCCTATAGAATCAATTTTATATGCATTTTTAGCTACAGAAAAGCTAAAATCAGGACAGTAAAAGAACAACACCCAGAAAATGGGAATTCCAGACAGGAAACAATCAGGGCCAGCTAATACCTCCCAACAAAGGATTCCCCCAGGTAGGAAGCAGCCAGGCTTTGAAGCTGCAAGGCTATTCAATGCTAATCAAGGTGACCAATTGCAACATTCACACTTGCCTCCCACAGACAAGAGTTCCTTCTCCCACCCTGGACCTTCCACAGATATATAAACCCCACTTGCCTAGCTTCGCACAGACGTCAAAACCTCTGAGTATCAGGCCTGAGCTGAGGTGAGGCAGCGGCGGCCATTTCCCCCCTCCGTCTTCCTCCTCCTCCTCCTCGGCCTCCTTCCCCCTCGCCCCCTCCCATTGGCTGAGCCCGTGACGCCCCTTTTGCTGAGGGGCAAAAGGAAAGGGCCTGAATGGTGGGAGTTTGGGTGATTTGCAAAAGCTTTTTTTTCCTAACGAAAAAAACGACGACATAACGAAAAACGGTCTCTCGCGATTCGAAACCACGATATCCAGACGTGTGGACAACCAATGCTTCAAAATTGCTTCAAAACAAACGAAAATAACGAATTAATAACGGTTAACGGGGAAAACGAATTATTTGAGCAAGCCTAATTATTATCCTTCCTATACAGATCTTCTGTATATTCTTGCGACCTATTCTTGATCTCTTCAGCTTCTGTTAGGTCCCTGCCATCTTTGTTTTTGATCATGCCTATTTTTGCCTGAAATTTGCCTCCGATGTTTCTGGTTTTCTGGAAGAGATCTCTTGTCCTTCCTATCTATTGTCTTCTTCCACTTCCATGTATTGCTTGTTCAAAAATAGTTTGTTGTCTCTCCTGGCTACCCTCTGGAATTGTGCATTTAATTGAGCGTTTCTCCCCCTATCACTGTTTCCTTTCGCCTTCTTTCTTGGGCTACTTCCAGTGTCTCAACAGACAACCATCTTGCCTTCTTGGTTTTCTTTTTCTTTGGGACGTACTTTGTTGCTGCCTCCTGAACAATGCCTGCCTCCTGTTCCCATCACCACCATTTCATAATATGAAGTGTGATCACCCACATTTTCTTGTATCTCTGTGGCGTCTCAGAAGCAAATTGTAGCAAAAAGAAGATGTAGTGGCTGCACTGTACATGGAATAATTCAGTGGGCACATACTTAGTCTTTAAGAAGTCTTTTCATCCAAGACTCCTGAACAGTTTTAGTCATGGGGAATATGAATTAACTTATGGCACCAACTGCTATGGATGAAAATAAATGGGCAGGGCTTTCTGTTGAACATCAGAGGGAGTTGGCAGCTGGACCTGTATTTGAATTGATGTTATTTAATACTCATAAATGATCTAACACCATTGGAGGTTAGTGAGAGAGCCAAGCTTGCAGGTCTTATTAACAATTTATTGTGAAATCTGAAACATCCTGAAACCTTTCTCATGCTAGATGAATGGGCAGTACCATAGCAAATGCAGTTCAGTGGAACTATCTGCAAAAAATGGGCTGTGAAACAAAATCTTTATGTACACCTTCATGGATATGCTAATTTAGATCTGAAGTGTTTATGACTGTCCAGGAAAGAGATCTTGGTTCAGTGAGAGCACAGTTATTAAGGCAAACTGGTATGTATGAGTGGCAAGAATGCTAAAACTATAAATTGATGGCCCGGCCATATTTGAAGTACTGTATACGATCTGTGCCATAACACTGTAAAAAATTTGGAAAAGAGCAGCTCAAGCCCACTGCATTGTATGTTTAGAATGCAGGCCTAGGATTAGGAAAACTAGCTTGAAAATCCCCATGAAGCCCTGAAGCTTACTCAGATTACTTTGAACCAGTCAGTTGCTCTTAGGCTTGCTTCACAGGGCAGTAGTGATTGGAAAATATGGGGGAAGACCCACAGGGTTTTATTCCTTTGGGAAAATGTGGGATTTACTTTCCTCTGAAGAAAGTGCTTGGGAATTTCTAGGGGCGCGTGCGCGGGGGGGGGGGGGGGGGGAGGGAGATGTCATGATAGATGTTTGTAAAATCACAGTTGAATAGAACAGTGGATTGAAAGTTCTCTGTATTTGAACCTATTATTCCAACAGTATTTTATTTGCTACAGATGAAAGTCATCATTTCACACAACACAAAAGCCACTTCAGGCTTTTCAAATGTGTGCAAAGTAAACCTAGCGGAGAAGCATGTTCACATTGCTCAGTGCCCCTCTAGGGTTGCATTTGCTGTCTAGTTTAAAACTCTTGGAAGTCAAGGCTCTGGATTTCAGTATTTCCATGACTAGAAGAGATGCTTTTGTTCAGAAACCTCCATGAATAGAAGGTAATAGAAGTACATGAGGAAGGAGTTGGGTGAATGTGCTCTGTTTTCCTTGTGGTATTACAGATCTGCTGCTTCTTTTAGATTCTCTCAGGATGAATTAAGCTCTTGCCTTTTGCTTCTCTACACAGAGAAGGAGATAGTTCCTTTTTAAATAAAAGTTGAATTACAGTATTTATAATGACCCCTGGATACGTTGACCCAGGTCTGATTTTTTTGACTAAAATTTCTAGATTTATACATGTTCTTCAAAATGTGTTTACAAAGCCAAAAGAGTTGAACATGATTCCCATTGCCCCATCCATGTATCTAACGACAGTACATCCAAATGTCTATATGCCATTAGGCCCATTTTTTTTTTAAACTGACATAAAAAGAGGAAACTGAAGAAACCCTATGTACCAATTCTTATAAATTGTTCAAAGAATGGAATTATGGATCAAGAAAACATGGTGTAAAAAGCTTTTTTATGCAGAACTACATTAATGCCCTTATTGCAACCACACTCACATTGTTTGGTAGCCCCTCCAATGTAGCAATTGCAGAGTTGGGGAAGTGCAGGGGATCAACAGAATGTTTTAAAAGCCATTACAGATAACATCCCTTCAGTGACTCCAGCTAAATGAAAGCAAAAACACGATGACATTACTACTGATTCCCCATTCTCCCTTGAGATAGAAATGACTGTGTTGGGAAGACTACAGAACTGAAAAAGTGAATTTTTAAAGAAAAAGTGGCCAATTGCAACATTCACACTTGCCTCAAACAGACAAGATTTATTTGTCCCACCCTGGACATTCCACAGATATATAAATCTCATTTGGCTAGTTTCCAACAGACCTCACAACCTTTGAGGATGCCTGCCATAGATATTGGCGAAACATCAAGAGAGAATGCTTCTGGAACCGTGGCCATACATCCTGGAAAACTCACAGCAACCTAAATAGCTTTTGGTTATTATTCTGTCAGTTGAGACCTCCTACCTGCCCAGTGATCAAAATAACCATTGTGATAACAGAAACTGGGCTTACATGCCTTAAAAGGACCACATGCTATTTGATCTTGGAAGTTAAGCAAAGCCAGGTCTGGTTTGTTGTCGAAGGCTTTCATGGCCGGGATCACAGGGTTGTTATATGTCTTTCGGGCTGTGTGGCCATGTTCCAGAAGTATTCTCTCCTGATGTTTCGCCCACATCTATGGCAGGCATCCTCAGATATATAAATCTCATTTGGCTAGTTTCCAACAGACCTCACAACCCAGCTCTGGTTAGTAGTTGGGTAAGAGACTCAGTGAATTCCACATTTTGTAGGGTATATATCAGAAGAAAGTACTGGAAAAACTACTTGAATATTCCTTGCCTAACCCCATGAAATTGATAGGTCACAGCCAATAAGCTACATGACTGAACTACACACAACTAGACTCGCCCCATAGTCATTTTTCAATAGCTGAAGTTGGAACCTTTTTAAAAAATTTAAATTTTATTACGTTCTTAACAATTAGCAATATGTGACATAATGTAACCTTTTTTCAATACCACAAATAAGAAACTCACCAGGCACTACATATTCTTTCCCCCAAAAGAAAGATTTTCAGGGTTTATATGAAATCTTTGTTTCATAGATTCACAGTGTGAGAAAATATCAATGCATTTCCCATTCAACTAAAGCATGCTCCATAGGTCTAAATGCGACTGGAGAAGGTGGAGACTCCATCACAGATTAAATGAATAAAAGAAAACCATATTGAAAAGAAGTGTGTCTGGCTGAAATGACTACTGGGTGGATCTGTTTCAAACCGTTTTTGAGAGAGGAGAAATCCAATGGAAGTTGCTACCAGCCAGGATGATGAAATGGCCTCCTTGTCACATGGATTGTTATTTTTTTCAGTTGCTCTTACATTGTAGACAGGTAATGGAACGCTTGAACAAAAAGAAACTGGAATGCCTAATGAATTAAATGAGTGCCTCATTTGTACTTATAGTTTTAAAGATTACTTTCATAGCTCCCTTATTCTAAGGGAAATTTTCCCATTCCCCTTTGCCTTTTAAGTTTTATCTGGCAACTGAGGGTGTATCTACACTGTAAAGCTCATGCAGTTTGTTTGTATTTTAACTGTAAATGGCTCCATGCTATGGAATCGTGGGATTGTAGTTCTACAATGTCTTTAGCTATATCTTTGGACCTCACCAAACTGCAACTCCCAAGGTTGGTAAAAACAGTGAGGACTTTCAAAATATCAAGTATGTATTCTGTATTTTGGCCAGAAGGTGGCACTCAGTCTCCACAGATAGTAACAGTGGACCAAAATAAGATGGCATGAATGGAATGTAACTGAAAAACAGGGCTATTAAATATTTGCATGAATTTCCTCACAGTTACACATCACAGTGCAGAACTTTTATCTCCTCAGCCTTGGACGTAAGAACAGCCCGAATAGCAAGGCTTGTTTGATTTGCTGGTTTCTGATGTGTTTTGGCAAACTCTTAGCAATTTTGCACTGACGACTGGACAGTTCACTTCATGCATTCTGTGTCTTGGACTTGATGCTGAAATTTAAGAATAAATGTTCATAAATGTTGCCTTATAAGTTCATAAATGTTGCCTTATAAGAATGCTGTTGTCAGGTTACCCTAGCTGACACAACGCCTCTCATTCTAGGCTTTTGCCTGAAGCACTACTTTGTCTTCACTGTTGAGTCTGCAAATGTGAGTAATGGTGGTACCATGCATCCTTGGGAGATTAGGTCTCAGTAAATTAATAGCATGGTGCTCTTTGTTCCTTTAGAAACTTTTGTCCAAGCAGGTTCCCAGAGTTTCTTAATAAGGCTTAGGCCCCTTCCACACAGCTGAATAAAATCTCACATTTTCTGGTTTGAACTGAAATATATGGCAGTATGGACTCAGATAACCCAGTTCAAAGCAGATATTGTGGGATTTTTCTGCCTTGATATTCTGGATTAAATGGCTGTGTGGGAGGGCCCTTAGTTAATCTTGACAAGGCCTTTTTCTTTGCAATAGGGAAAGGTTAGGTAGAAATCCCCCTTTCCCAAAATTTGAATTATGGAATCATTTCTTTAAGAACCAAAGAAGACTGCACCTGGTCAGGCCAAGGCCTATCTAGTGGAGCATTCCACATCCATTGATAGCCAACCAGATGTATATGATAAATCCACAAGGACAACACACAAGGAGCAGTCCTCCCTTTTTTCCCCCAGCACCTGGCATTTAGAGGAATGATGCTTCAGATCTTGACGATAGCACATAGCCATCATGACTTGGCTTTGATAGACTTATTGCCCTTGACTTTTAGATTTGCTTTTAAAGCTAAATTTGTGGCTTCAAAAAAGTATTGTGGAAGTGAAGATTGGACTGAATGGTCCTTATATCTTACATCTATGAGTCTATGGATGCTGTAGCTTAACTGTGCAAAATATAGATTCATATATTAATTTGTATTTAATGGTCATGAAGGTTAACAGTGTAACATCATGGGAACATTGGCAAGTATGGAATACATGCTAGCATATTACCACATTTTTGCCATCTTGCTTAAATGAGCAGAAAGTTTTTTTTTTAGTGTCAGGAGTGACTTGAGAAACTGCAAGTCGCTTCTGGTGTGAGAGAATTGGCTGTTTTCAAGGACGTTGCCTAGGGGGTGCCCAGATGTTTTTACCATCCTTGTGGGAGGCTTCTCTCATGTCCCCGCTTGGAGCTGGAGCTGATAGAGGGAGCTCATCCGTGCTCTCCCCAGGTTGGATTCGAAACAGCAGCCTTCAGGTCAGCAACCCAACCTTCAAGTCATCAGTCCTACCGACACAAGGGTTTAACCCACTGCATCACCAGGGTCTGAAGAAGCAGATGTGTGGCTATGTTATGCATAATTAACTATCGAGAGCTTGGCAATGAGCCCCCTCTATATTAATGACCAATAGTAGGCTTTTATGTTAATTAATTGGAAGACAAGTTATAGCATGTTCTCTGAAGTCATAGTCACCTAAATCTGAGACAAAATGAGGGCAGTGTCCATCCCAAGAAGTGTAGCTGCAAGGGCACAAAGCTTCCAATATTGACCTATTGAAAAGCATTCATGCTTAGTACTTTATTTTTGCTGTGTTTGATAATTTTGCCTGACCCTTTTTTTGGATGCCTAAACTGTGTTTCTAAATATTCAATTGAAGTTTAACATTATTGAAATGCTAGAGATTTGGGAACCAAAGGAAAATTTCACTGGGTATGCAGAATTCTCATGTGTTCATTGGTCCCATCGTAGCTGGGACTGAGCAAAGTATATCCTTGCCCTCATTTATAGCCCTCAGTCCCACTAAATTGCCTTTTTTGGTGGGGGGGGGGGGGAGTGTGCCCTGGATATCTGGAAGAGCATCAGTTTGATTTTAAATAAGTTGTAGCACCCCTCTCCCTTGTTTAGCATAAAAAGAACACCTGTTTCAAAATCCAAAGTGGATTTCTTGCTACTTCTGTTTTTTCTCCTTCCAATTTTTAGAATCCCAAAGCAGAAAACTAGTTGTTGAATCTGCCATAGCAGTGAAATCAACGGTTTGGTTCATGGCACTGATTGTGAGACTAACAGGTACCATCAGTAAAAGCACAGGCTTGTGATAACCTGTTAACACACATTTTTTGTGAAGTGTAAGGTTTAACAATTTGGGGGCGTACACAGAAATGAACAAATTGTCCATTTCTATTCAGCAGTGTTGCATAAGTAATGAGATCATTAAGGAGTGAAAGGGTTTTTTTCGTGTCAGGTGCGACTTGAGAAACTGCAAGTCGCTTCTGGAGTGAGAGAATTGGCCGTCTGCAAGGACGTTGCCCAGGGGACGCCCGGATGTTTTACCTTCCTTATGGAAGGCTTCTCTCATGTCCCTGCATGGAGCTGGAGCTGATAGAGGGAGCTTATCCGTGCTCTCCCCGGGTGGGATTCAAACCGGGCAGCTTGCAGATCAGCAGCCCAACCTTCAAGTCACAAGGCTTTAGCCCACTACTCCACCGGGGGCTCCACAGGAGTGAAAGTGTAATTGTAAGATTTTAAGTGATTTTACAGTTAATGGAATATGGCATAAAGAGGCATCAGTGCTTCAAATATGTTAAGTCAGGTTTTTGTTATTCATTTGTCCATCCATCCACTGCTGGGTTGGGCAAAGTGCAGTCTGTGAGGCACATTGTGACGTTTTGGTGCTAAATTCGTAAATACAGTAATAATTACTACATAACGTTATTGAACTGCTTTTTCTGTTGATTTGTTGTAAAACATATTTTGGTGCTTAATTTGCAAAATTATAATGTAATTTGATGTTTAATAGGCTTTTCCTTAATGCCACCTTATTTTCCAATATTTTCACTTATCCAATGTTCTACCGGCCCGTTTATGTTGGATAAGTGAGACTCTATTGTAGCAGTTAGTACCAGTTTACTATTTGGGAAGTGCTTAATTTTTCCACAGAGTTTAACGGATCAGAGTGGATACATCCCGACCAAGATCCTGACAAATGCTATAAAGAATCCTGGACCTTTGCATGTTGTCCATGCTAATCTACAGATGGCATAAGAAACTAAGTTGCATGTCATTATTCATACAGCATGGAACTTTGGGTTTACATTATGTTGGACTATTCCCAAGTGTTCAAAAAGTGCAATTGTATGTAATTGCTAAAAGTTTTCACTCTGCAGCAAAGTAAGTTTAACATTGACGATCTTAAAAGACAAGAGTTCGGCCCATACTGATAAAGAAAAAGCTGGTCAGTGACTTGTATTGCCCCTGCTTCCATTACTCTGGGAAACAACCAACATACTCTGAAGGAGATTCCCCTGACCCCAAAGTAAACAGCAGAAATAAGATATGTATCTTGTAGTTCCCCAATACAAATAAATGTGCAAGGTTCTGTTTTTGAAAGTGCTTTCCCTTTTCAGAGAGTACAACTTGTTCCTGAAAAATACAGAATAGAAATAGACTTAAAGCAAGAGGTACTTGCTCATTTAAAATCCTGCAGGAGACAGCGAATAAGATCTCCTTTGGCACACTGATAGCTCTGATCTCTTTGGGGAAGCCTGCCCCGCTGATTGGTTGGGGCAGCTTCTGTATTCAAGGGATCAGAGCTGGCTTTCCCCCCAGCCTCTGTGATGATGAGTTTGATGTCAAGGGCAAGGAAGAGAAAAGACAGCTGCAGCCGACTGTGTGGCGCCACCCACACACCTGTTCACTTTGGTGAAAGTGTTACAGGCCTCAGGTGAGCCTTCTGCCTTTCACTGTAAGAGTCCCCAGAGCACAGCAACCCTGCCGTCACAGCCAGGTGCCTGGCAATGCATCACCAGCATATGTCATTTTTACTCAAACTTTGCATTGCATTTCCTCTTCTTTAGCTTATAGTATGAAATTACCTCTGCTGAACATGTTAGCATACAGGCATCAAAAGGGGGTGTTGGGAACTGAATATATCCTGTTAACTTCTACATTAGGAGTCAGGGCTTACGGATAGGATGCAAGGAGCAGAATCACAAGTAACAGCCTATCAATCATGCCTTCATGTGTCCTCCTTAAATTCTGCTGTGAAGTCACTGCAATCCAGACAACAAAGATCTGTGCAGGATTACAGCCTTAAGGCAGTTCCACAAAATACAGCTTTATTTTTTTTGTGGGAGAGAATGCTGCTTAGACCAGCCAAAGTTTAATCAATAACATGAGGGTGACTTTCCTCCCATTTCTCAGCAGTTTAGTCATATAGGGAAGCTGCTGCAACTGATTAACCAATACCCTCTTTCCTTGACATATTGCAAAGATTCATGCAAACTTTAAAGTTTTGGTGATTACAGTTCATTGGCTCTTGCATTAAAAGTTTTTACAGAAACTCAGCAGCTATTTCCCAAAAATTTCATTTGTGTGCAATAAGATTCAAAAGACCAAGTTAACCACAGCTGGAGTGGTTGTTTTGAGAAGTTCACACAAGGCAATCGCAGAGTAAAAGACAGGATAGCAAGAGCTTTCTCTGGCTTAGAATAGAGTTTGATTTCTCCAGTTTCAAGATAAATGAACAACTTGGGCATTTTCATCTACAAAATCTCAAGAGCTGTTTGATGACCCATTTCATTTCTTTTCAAAATTTATCAAAATACTCATTTCAGATGGTTTATTTACACACATCCTAAATATACTTTAATTTGCACTGTTTTCAATAAAACCAATAATCCCTAGGAATAAAGCAACCCATGCTGTTCAATAAGCACACATGATTTATTTTGATCTTGTATAAAAAAAGGTTAAGTTTACAACTAAACTTTTATAAAAAGTTCAGCATGATTACGTACATCATTACACTTTCTGCAGAAATGCACATTTCTGCTACTCTCTGAGAAAACTCTAATTAAAGAGTTCAGAGTTTCATTCCCACATTTATATATATAAATATATACAAAGCATTCAGTCCTAACATTTGTGTCAAAAGAGAATAATTTTTGACAAAAGACTTCACTGAAAAACTGAACACTAAAATCCTTCGAGTACTCACGCTCCACCTTTTTGGAGGAAAAAGGCAAAGTCTGCTTAAACACGGGCAATTCCTTAAGAGATTTTTTTTTAATATTTCGTTGCGCTCCCCGTTGTGGGAATAGTATATAAACAAAGCCTTCCAACTAGGGAAAGGGCAATTTTTTAAAAGTCTGTTCATAAATAATTAAGATTAGTCCATGGTGTGTCGAACAAGGGAGGTGGTGGCGGTGTCTTCAATTTTATTCTTGAAAGGTGTCCGTTTATAATTAGATATGGATTTCCCCTCTAGGTACAGCTGAAAATTGGATTCAGCAGCTTGCAAAAAAAAAGAGGAAAAAAAGCTGTCTCTTCTTGTGCAAAAAAAAAAAAGTCCGCAAACACCTGCAAAAGATTGAAGAGAGGCATATTTAGAAGAATGCTAACAGGGCAGAGATCCGGACAGACTGGCGCCAGAGAGGAAGCCACAGTTTGAACATTTAACCAAACACTCAAAGATTGGGCAAACCCTGGCGTCCAGATGCAGTATGAGCACTCAAATACGCCTCCCCCTCCCTCCTCTCTCTCCCTTGTTCTCTCACACACAAATAATATGAAACAAAAACATGTTTTGGGGGCATGCGACTGGCAGAAAAGCAAACTCCCTATACGGTCAGTATCTGAATCTTCACGGACAACAGATAGGGACCTACTTGGAACAATAAACTGATTACAAGTTCTTTAGCTGATACCAGGAACAATCCTCTCTATCACATGCTTTCACTGGGATAAACTTTGAGAAGTCTGTTTCTCAATTCATACATAAGTAAATAGTGCATTATATACACAGCAGCCAATGTTGGATGTACACCGTATAATGCAGTTTAGTTGATCTAACGACCATATGAACTACATAGCATTGAAATTGCATTATATGGGTTCACACTGATCATATGCAGTTTCAAAGGGCTGGATCTACACTGAGTTATATGGCAGTGCCCTAGATTGACAGAAGCTCACATGGATTATCTAATTTAGCACTGGGGGAAGTTCTTCCAACACCCGGACCTCCCAAAACCTTGAAAACAAAAATTAACAAAAACCAAGAAACTTGAGCACTTACCGATTTCCTTCTAGCCACAAAGTGCTTTGCTGTCATTTGACATTAACTCTGAGGGGAATTCAGCTGCCTGCAAAGAGGGGAAAGGGAGGGAGAAGAGAAGGCGAGGAGATGTTAAGATGCTTAAGAGCCCAAGAAGGAAGCCTAGGCAGGGAGGGAGGGAACAGGGCAGATTACCACCAAGGCCCTGGACGTGACCAAACAGAAGCACAAGGGCTGGCACACAGGGCAAGAAATGGGCAAGAAGGTGGATCCCAATCAAGGTTTCCCCTCTGGCTGGGAAAATTCTGAACCAATGCCATATGAACATGGGGTGCCTCTATCCACATAGCATCCACACGATGCTATGGGGATCAGGGGAGCTGTAGTTTGACAAGGTCTTTAGAAGTTTTCTCTTCCGAGGAATACTACAATTTTTAGGATGCCAAAACAAGTAAGTGGCTACAAAGGAAAATGGGTTCCTTGGAACTACAAAGACAAGTATCCACTGTTACAGTAATACAAAAATTTGAATGTTATTGAACATATATTTAGTTCAGTGCATCAATATGAATTCAGAGCTAGTTACTGTGAATGTAGCACTCTTATGCTTTACTGTTAAAGCAATGGATTTATTTGTGTTCTCGAAGGCTTTCATGGTCAGAATCACTGGGTTGCTGTGAGTTTTCCGGGCTATATGGCCATGTCCCAGAAGCATTCTCTCCTGACATTTCACCCACATCTATGAGGTCTGTTGGAAACTAAGCAAGTGAAGTTTATTTATCTGTGGAAGGTCTAGAGTGGGAGAAAGAACTTTTGTCTGTTGGAAGCAAATGTGAATGTTGCAATTAATCACATTGATTAGCATTTAATAGCCTTTCAACTTCAAGGTTTGGCTGATTCCTGCCCAGGGGAATCCTTTGTTGGAAGGTGTAAGCTGGCCCTGATGGTTTCATGCCTGGAATTCCTGTTTTTCTGAGTGTTGTTCTTTCATTTCTTGTCCTGATCCTAGAGTTTTGTTTTTTGTTTTTACTACTGGTAGCCAGATTTTGTTCATTTTCATAGTTTTTGCCTTTCTGCTGAAATTGTCCCCATGCTTGTTTGTGTCTGTTTATTTGTGCATGCTTTGGATTCATATGGATGCACTGAACTTAATATATGTTTTAATAAACATTCCAAACTTTTGTATGACAGTAACAGGGTGTAATTAAGTCAGTGGCCTCGCCCCATTCCCTGGCTTGAGGCTGAACTGCCCGGAAGGGGGCCTGGGAGCTATAGTTTGGCAGAGAGGCTGAAGACCTCACAAAACTACAACTCCCAGGGTCCCTTACTTTGCATTGAGCGATGGCAGCAGCTCAAGATGCAGCCTAGCATGAAAGAGAGGGGTCTTGAGAAACTCCATCCCAGCCCAAACCCAAACCTAACCAAAGCATTCCTGGGCATCTGCTGCCTTGGTGTGTCCTCCTCACCTGTAGGGAGAGGATGCTGATGTCGGTGTTGAGGGCGGTGAGCGGGGTCCTGGAGGCGGGCCTGGGGTGGTGGAGGCCCACGATGGCCGGGTGCGTGTCCAGGGCGATCTGGAGGTCCAGGATGTAGTCGATGACGTGCTGCAGGATTTCCATCTTGCTGACCTTCTTGTTCTGCGGGATGCTGGGCACCAGCTCCTTCAGCTTGGAGTAGCAGTCGTTCATGTTGTAGAGCAGGCTCATGGGGTCGTCAGCCGGCGCCTTGCTGCGGGAGATGCCCAAGCTGGGCTCCGAGGCGCTGCCGCCGCCGCTGCTGCTGCTCTTCCGCGCCGGCCGTACGGGGCTGAAGGCTTTCATGCTGCCCAAACGAGAGGAGAAAGAAGCCTATTTGCGACGCTCCCTGCAGCTCTCCTCTCTCCCTACTCTTCACAGTCAGAATGAAGCCGCGGCCGCCCGCCCGGGCTTTTATAGGGCGAGCCCATTGGAGGCCCGCCGCGTGTCCGTCACGCGCGGAAGCGGCCCTCATTGGCCCGCCGCAACCCCAGAGGCGGCTCGGGCCTTCCGCGTTCCCAGCCAATCGCGGCCCAGGGAGGCGTGGCCCCAGGACAGCTGTGGGGAGTAAATAGACAGAACAGGCAGCGCGAGGGGTTTCTTTTCTTTCTCTCGATCTGAGGCACGGGCAAACTTCGGCCCTCCAGGTGTTTTGGATTGCAACTCCCACAATTCCTAACAGCCGGTAGGCTGTTAGGAATTGTGGGAGTTGCAGTCCAAAACACCTGGAGGGCCGAAGTTTGCCCGTGCCTGTTCTACACACTGGGTTGCTGTGAGTTTTCCGGGCTGTCTGGCCATATTCCAGAAGCATTCTCTCCTCACCTTTCGCCCACATCTTTGGCAGGCATCCTTACAGGATGTGAGGTCTGTTGCAAACTAGGCAAGTGAGGTTTATATATCTGTGGAAGGTCCAGGGTGGGAGAAAGAACTCTTGTTTGTTGGAGACAGACAATGTTGCAATAAATCACCTTGATTGGCATTGAATAGCCTTTCAACTTCTTAAAGCAACCTTAGTCTGGCTGCTTCCTGCCTGCGGGAATCCTTTGTTGGGGAGGGTGTTAGCTGGCCCTGATTGTTTCTTGCCTGGAATTGTCTGCAAAGCTTTTCAATGCCAACCAAGGTGGCAACTCTCATGATTCCATAGCCTGGAGCCATTGCAGTTCAAGGGGTGCTAAACTGCAATACATTCTACAGTGCAGATGCAGCCTGGCATTCCTTGGCCAAAAAAGATAAAGACCTTGTAAAGCTATAACTCCCAGGATTCCATTGCATTGAGCCATGACAATTGAAGTGGTGTCAAACTGCATCAGTTCTGCAATGTACGGCATCCTTATTCTAAGGCCCCTTCTACACTGCCATATAAAATCCATATTATCTGTTTTGAACTGGATTATATGGCAGTGTAGACTCAGATAATCCAGTTCAAATCAGATTATGTGGATTATCTCATTTGATAATCTGAATTATATGGCAATGTAAAAAAGGGTAACTCCTGTGTTACCCTTTTTTACAAGGGGAAAAATCTTTCCCTACTACCTAATGATGAATCACATGGCATGAGAAGGCTGAAAGGCTGCTATCAAAAGGAAAAGGGAGAAACAGAAGGATCATTGTTAAGTCAAGCCAAGAATAGGGGCAGTGACTTTGTTCCCTCACAGATTGGTCCAAAGATTTCCTTTAGCTGAAACCGGCTGGTTGGCAACTGTGGGACAGCAGGCCCTTGGTAGCCTCTGGAGTTTGCTTCCTTAAAAAAAAATTATTGGTTTTGTGAAGCTCTCAATATAAACAGGCGAAAGCAAAAGTACAGACTAACATGAATGCTATCTCATATACACAGAATATTGAAGGTCATAGAAAGCTGCCTGGTTCGTTTGGTTCCACTGTGGATACCAAAATCCACGGTGCTCAAGTCTTTTTTTATTCAATGGCAGAGTAAAATGGGGTTCCTTATATGAAATGGCCAACTCAAGCTTTGCTCTTATGAATATATTCAAGCCATGGATGGTTGAATTCCAGTAGGAGAGAGCTTTGGAATCGCTCCAGTTAATAGGGAGCCAGGGCGTGTTGGACTGCAACTCTGTAGGTGGAAGATCCGAATCCCCACTTAGCCATGGAAACTCATTGGGTGGCATTTGGCAAGTCACTCTCTCTCACCCTCAGAGGAAGGCAAGAACAAACCTCTTCTGAAGAAATCTTGCTAAGAAAACCCTGTGAGAAACAAGTGAAAGGCACATAACAGTGGGAACTGCTGGATGGTAGGCTCATTTGCAAGACCTGAGCGGGGCAGTTGATGATTGGAGGTCTCGCACTCAGAGGGTCAAAGTCTACTTGATGGCAAATAACAACAGTAGGGCAGTAAGGAAAGAAGTAGTTCCGTCAACATGTGTTGATTAGGCAAGACCAATCCGAGCTCTTTCGTCTTTGCTGGCGGTGTATTGCTTGAGGGCTGAAGCACTCCAGATAGTACAGTTGTTTGGTTTGACAAACGGGCTAAGCAAACATTACTGTTAATTAGAAGAGGGATGATGACCTTTGTAATGGTGGAATGGAGAGAATGGTTTCTCTTGTAGATCTTAGGGCAGGGGTCCCCAAACTAAGGCCCGGGGGCCGGATGCGGCCCTCCAAGGTCATTTACCTGGCCCCGCCCTCAGTTTTATAATATTTTTATATTAGTTTTAATAATATAATATATTGTATATACATATAATATTGATAATAATCTTATGTTATACAATATAATACTAATAGTAATACCATATAATAATATTAATTATATGTTATATATTACATATTATATAATAGTATAGTGGTATAGTTCAATATAGTAATGTATAATGCTAATATTGTGTTATGCTAATAATATAATATATTATATGTACATACAGCTGCTCTGAGTCCCCTTTGGGGTGAGAAGGGTGGGATATAAATGTAGTAAATAAATGCAGTAAATAAATAATTAATTTTAGACTTAGGCTCGGCCAAAGTCTGACATGACTTGAAGGCACACAACAACAACAACAACAATCCTAATTAACTTGACTATCTCATTGGCCAGTAGCAGGCCCTCACTTTCCATTGAAATCCTAATAGGTTTATGCTGGTTAAAATTGTTTTCACTTTTAAATATTGTATTGTTCTTTCGTTGTTGTTGTTGCACTACAAATAAGACATGTGCAGTATGCATAGGATTTTGTTTTGTTTTTTTTCTTCAAATGATAATTTAGCCCCTCAACAGTCTGAAGGATTGTGGACCGGCCCTCTGCTTAAAAAGTTTGGGGACCCCTGTCTTAGGGTCTGGGTGGACTCAGGAGATTCAGGATGCATCCACATTGTAGAATTAACACAGTTTGTCACCACTTTAACTGCCATGGCTCAGAGCTAGGGAATCCTGGGAGTTGGAATTTGACAAGATCTTTAGCCTTCTCTGCCAAAAAGTGATGGTGCCTCACCAAACTTCCAGGATTCCATAGCACTGAGCCACGGTAGCTAAAGTGTTGTCAAACTGCATTAATTCCACAATGTAGATGCACCACAGTCTGTCAGATAGCCTGGACCCAAGTTGCACAGGGCTTTAAGATAAATACTGAAAACAAATACTGAACTCACCATATGCCTATACTGGCTGAGCAAGGTTCCTGTTCCCTTCAGTGCATATATGGCATTGAATTCATCACAGAATATCTTGGTGACAAATATGAATGCCTGCTGTGTTTGTTTCCGTGCAACTCTGCAGAAGATAATGATCATCAGAGTCAGTGCTGCCAGAAACATTTCAAACGTAAAATTTAAGTCTACCTTTCACCACTATTATATTCTTGTAAGAGATGTGCCAATAGACTGAACAAATCATTATGCCGCCCCATTTGGATCATTCTACTTATGATTTGAAAGTTCACTGAATGTAAACCTACCATCAGTTAATATTAGGGTTTCTGTCTTATAATTTTTTTCCAATTTTTGAGCTTTCCAGGAACATGTTATCATCAGCTTTCAGGGAGGTAAGTATATTTGATTGGGAATGGAAAGATCTCAGTTCTATACCCTTTGCTTTCTCTGGGATACTGGAAGGAAAGCCTTTGCATTTCTTGGTGCATCCTGAGAGTCCTGGCCTCTTTGTGAGCAAAGTTGCTTCCATTTAAACAGCTCAAATATTTTCATTTCTTCCCAAATGGTTGCTGCAACCCCTTTTCCTTCTTTAAATAGCAGTTCAAAGTGACTGCAGACAAAGTTTTGGCTGATAAATTCTAACACACACCTGTGTATGCAAAATCTACCCACCTAACCAGCTCCCAGGTGGTTTATTCTGACATGCTTGCTTTTCATCTAGTTCATACATTGGCAGCAGCATCCTTCATTTGATGAAGACAGGTGGAGGTCCTCCCCACCTGGTATCTCAGGTGTGTGAACTGGGACTCCATAAGGATACCCCCTCCTCATAAGAAATTCTTATTTGTACACTTTTTTCTGAAGATTTGTGGAAATCACACAATGAGAGCTGACATAAACAGGCATCTGTCATCTTGGAAACATGTTCATGGAAGAAAAGGTTAAAGATAGAGGCAGCAAGGGCTGCACTGGTCATACATAGAGTGCTAATATTTTACCTGAACATGCAATCTTCTATTCCTTTACCCCTGTTTCTCCTTCCTTCCTTTACTCCTTTGTGGATGTTTTCACTGCCCCAAACAAAATGCAAAATTATATTTATATTCAATATACTTGAGCAAAGTCCCCAGCACAGTTTAGGAAAGACTCCTGTCTGAAAGCCATTCTCTCAAGCTTTTCCCCAAGGCTAATGGACTGATGGTCTGACTAGGTATAAGGCAGCTTCTTAGCTATTGAAAATAAATGATACATATTGTTGTTGTGTGACTTCAGGTAGTTTCTGGCCTGTTGTGATCTTAAGTTGATCCTACCATGAGGTTTCCTTGGCAAGATTTGTTCAGAAGAGGTTTGCCATCATTATCCTCTGAGAGTGTGTCTTGCCCAAGGTCACCCAATGGGTTTCCATGGCCAAGCAGAGATTCGAAGTTTCATCTCCAAAATCATAGTCCAACATGCAAACCCCTGCACCGCACTGGCTCTCATAAATGCATTATCCACTCGTGTGAATGTAGCCTTGCTAAATGAAAAACAAGGTTGTACTTGTGTACACATTACTCCTATTCTGAGTAAAAAATAGTGTGATGCAGCAAAACAAACATGGCACGCAGGATGATCCTAAACATGTGTAGTCACGAAATGAATTGAATAGTTCACAGACTTACTATGTATGCATCACCTTGCAATGTGGAAAAAATACTGAACTTGCTGACCGAAAGATCAGCGGTTCAAATCCAGGGAGCGGGGTGACCTCTTGCTGTTAGCCCCAGCTTCTGTCAACTTATCAGTTTGAAAACATGTAAATGTGAATAGATCAATAGGTACTGCTCTGGCAGGAAGGTAATGGCACTGCATGCAGTCATGCCGGCCACATGACTTTGGAGGTGCCAATGGACAATGCCAGCGCTCTGGCTTAGAACTGGAGATGAGCACCAACCCCCAGAGTTGGACATGACTAGACTTAATGTCACGGGAAAAGCTTTTCCTTTAATAATTGGAGAGGGCCTATAAACACTGATGGCACCAGATCCTCTCTGATTTCAGAAGCTAAGCAGGGTTAGTACTTGAATGGGAGATCGCAACAGATATCAGGTGATGTAGGCTACATTTCAGAGGAAGGAACCACTTCGTCTCATAAAATTCTATGAAATTCATGGGTCTGCCTTGAAGCCAACAGGTGATTTGAAGTCTATCTTTCTGTATTACACACACATACATAATTGGGACAACAGTAAAAAGTCTCATAGAACCGTATATTTTCTTAGTTCACATTTGTTTAATGTTGTTTGGGAATTTTTTTGATATAATGCATTAGTTCTGATTAAATCAAGTTTATCACTTAACGGTTTTTAATTTAGGCTAGACTGTATGCAAATAAGATCGACTTCACCTTGCTTACTGCATATCTATGGGGAGGGGTTTAATGAGAAAAACAGATATTCATAGGTGGAATTCATACTTTGACATATGAAAGGTAGTAGTCCTAAGGGATAATAGACAGCACTGTTTAATCAATATTTGTTACATAAAAGTTTTATTAAATACCGTAAGTACAACCCAGCCAGTTTCAGATTCACCTTCTCCCCACCCGCCCCCAGGTATTTAAGTTTCTCTCACTGAAATCAATGCTACAGGAGAGCTTAGTTGTGAATAAACTAGGGTCCCTTTTACACAGCCATATAACCCAGAATATCAAGGCAGAAAATCCCAAAATATTTGCTTTGAACTGGGTTATCTGACTCCACACTGCCATATATTCTAGTTCAAAGCAGATAATGTGGGAATTTATTCAGCTGTGTGGAAGGGGCCTGAGCCCTCTGATAGAAAAGCACTTTATTATTACTTTTCTAATATCAAAGTCATGCAGTTACTGTCATATTACACTTAAAATTAAAAACGGTCCCACTTGAAACAAAGTACTTTATCAGCTAATTTTGAGCATGGCACATGTTGGAGTTCCTCTGATTCTAGAGGAAATATTTAGGCCAGAATGCACATACTTCCCTGAGAATAAGCAGTATCACATTCAGCAAGATTTTCATCTGTGAAGGCATGCCCAGATAGGATTGTACTCCAGAAAGCATACTTTTATCCACTGAAATAATGGGATGTTAAATATCTTTCATGGTGGTGGTAACAAGCCTCTCATCTGTTCTTTTCCATTTTAAATAATTTTAAATTAACATGATTGAAGTGGCACGTTGATACCCCAGTGGCATCTAAGAAACACCCTACAAATGCCTCCATCATGTGTTTGTGGAAGCATCCTGTTCTCCTTGCAACCGCCCTGAATCAGATTCACAAGTCTTTTTGGCAGAATTTTCCCACGGATATGCTAGTTGCCCCACCCAGCTTTAATCCTGATTTATATTAGCATGGAGCAGTGAAGTATGTGAATAGGCTTGCTCTCTGCAACTATTGGCAGCCAAGAGGTACATCTATATTCTGGAATGAAGTCTGACACTTTATTTGCCAGACTTCATTCCTATGGAATTCGAGGAGTTGTAGTTTGACAAGGTCTTTAGCCTTCTCTGCCCAAGTGTGCTTGTGCCTCACCAAACTACAACTCCCAGGATTCCATATCATTGAGCCATGGCAGTCAAAGTGGTGTTGAACTGTATTAATTCTGCAATATAGATGCATCCAAGGTACAAGGGCAGTCTATATGTTACACTGCACTATGTTTACTGAGAAATTTCACTGCATTTGGTGGGAGCTACTCTCACAGAAGGGTGCAAAGGTTGCAGCCTAATCTTAAGGTATTTTATGTCTTTAGGGACCTCGCAGACTACATTCCACTGAGGAATTTCAAGGCTTGAATGTTTCTGTCGTTGCTTCAGCAAGGTCTTTGAAATTTTCAAAACATTACAATAGATTGGGCTGTGGAAAATGGCTAACGGTCAGTTTGGGGGAAGGAAGCTGCTTGAAGGCTCACAGTCTATCCATATGTTGCCTATCTTTCATTGTGTCCTGTATTTGGATGAGATTTAGTGCAAAAAGGAGCCTGGTTAACATCTACAGGGACAACACTTTAATCCTGCTTTCAGAAGGGACCCCCATCTCTTGTTTTTTCCAACAGTGCACTACTGAGGAGGAAGATGGGGCGATGACTGCCATGGATTGTATGTCATATGCACCCTGGGTTGCCCTTCATCTGGATTATAAGGAAAAAATAATAATTTCTGTCTATGTCTTGTCACTACAGGAAGATGTTGAAGGGAGTCTGAATAAGTATATAACAAGACAAGACAGAAAAAAGGAGATATACCTTTCCTAATACAGGAAGCCTCTGCGTTATAAACACTCAACTTACAAATGACTCATAGTTAAGAACAGGGATGAGACAACAGGAAGTGAAAGAAATCTACCCCTCAGAAGGGAAATTCACTCCTAGAAGAGTTATCATGGGGGAAAGTTGTCTCCACTGAAGCTTTATCACCAATCTTTATTTCCACAACAGGCCATTTTTTTTCAAAATCCAATTCTCACAGGGACAGAGAGTGAGGACAAATTTTCTGAACAGGGATACAGACAGCAAAACAAACACCACAAGGATGTTAACCTTTCCCTATGATATCCAAAGCGCATGCGCGCACACGCACGCACACACACACACACACACACACTTTTGGCTGGCATTACACTTAAAAATGTACCTTTTCTGACTTACATACACATTCAATTTAAGAACAAACATACAGAACGTATTTTGTTTGTAACTTGAGGACTGTCTGTACTCAGTAGGGTTTTTTATTTTGGAAAAACCTCAAAACATTTCTGATGTATATATTTTGATGGCCTTGAAATGCTGTGGGCCTTCACGATATGTGATTTCCATTGACTGCAGAACATCATGCTCCGTATTAATCATGGCAACAATGTGAACATGGACATCCTGAAGCAAGGGTGTTCATATTGCCGCTACTTAATACTATAGAACGTCATAATCCGCATCAGTTTTTATCCTTATGGAATCCTGGAATAGATCCCTCCACGGATTCTGTGAACCCACTGTATATACACACACGAGCCAACACGGAGTGGGTTTTTTCAAAAATAAAGAAAAATAAACACCCATCCACTGCTCACTTGGGAGTTGGTGTAGTGGTTAGAGCACTGGGTTATGGCTGAGCAGGATCTGAACCTGGGGGATCCTGGGCAAGGGATCCTCGGAGTTGTAGTTCCACAAGATCTTTATCCTTCTCTGTTAAACAGGCCGGCGACCCTCATGAAATAGTTTGAATTTCAGTGAGTCTGTTCTCAGTTTGACTAAGGGTGTCTCTACATTAGGGGTCCCCGAGCTAAGGCCTTTAGGCCCGATGCAGCCCTTCAATACCATTTACCCTGCCCTAAACCTTAGATTTAGGGGCCTTCCACACAGCCATATAATCCAGAACATTGACAGAAAATCCCACAATATCTGCTTTGAACTGAGTTATTTGAGTCCACAGTGCTATAGATCCCAGTTCAATGTGGATTTTTATACAGCTGTGTGGAAAGGGCCTCAGTTCAAAGCAGGTATTGTGGGATTTTCTGCCTTGATATTCTGGGTTACATGGCTGTGTGGAAGGGCCCTGTCTCTGGGCCCCTCCAGACAGGCCTTATATCCCAGGATCTGATCCCAGGTTTCGTTTATCCCAGATTATCTGGCGGTGGAGGCACATATAATAATACAGTCTGAAGCAGAAAACCTTGGATCAGATGCTGGGATATAGGCCTGTCTGTGGCTCTCCCTGTCTCTCTCCCTCTTTGCTTGCTTCCCTCTCCCTCCTCCTCCTCCTCCTCCTCCTCCCAGAGGCGGCCCGACTCTGCGGCGCCATCCCCGTGACGTCACTCCCTCCGCTCCCCCTCCCTCCTGGGCCGGGCCGGCGGCGCCTCTCAGGCGGCTGCCATGGAAACCGAGGCGGAGCCGCTGCTTCTGCTCGTTTGGGGCAATGAGGCCTAGCTGGCAGGAGCCTCCTCGCTGCGTCCCTTTCCCGCCGCACCTGCAGAGAGGCTCCTGGCCTGAGAGGAAGGGGGAGAGGGCCCTGTGTCTGCTGCTCCTTCCACACAGCTGAATAAAATCCCACAATTATCTGCTTTGAACTGGGATATGTGGCAATGTGGACTCAGGGCCCTTCTACACAGCCATATAACCCTGAATATCAAGGCAGATAATCCCACAATATCTGCTTTGAACTCGAATATATGGCAAATTGGACTCAGGGCCCTTCCACACAGCCATATAACTCTGATTACTAAGGCAGAAAATCCCACAATAGCTGCTTTGAACTGGAATATATGGCAATGTGGACTCAGGGCCCTTCCACACAGCCATATAACCCTGAATGTCATGGCAGAAAATCTCACAATATCTGCTTTGGACTGGAATATATAGCTGTGTGGACTCGGGGCCCTTCAACATAGTCATATAACCCTGAATATCAAGGCAGATAATCCACAATATCTGCTTTGAACTGGGTTATCTGAGTCCAAACTGCCATATATCCCAGTTCAAAGAAGAAAAGGTGGGATTTCATTCAGCTGCTTCAAAGGGGCCTCAGATAACCCAGTTCAAAGCAGATATCACATGTTAGTCTGCCTTGATTTTTTTATTGTGTCAGAAGCAAACATACTGCAAGGTATTGGCTGTCTACAAGGACGTTTCCCAAGGGGACACCAAAATGTGTTATTCTGTTGGGAGGCTTCTCTCATGTCCCCGCATGGGAAACGAGCTGATAGATGAGAGCTCACCCAGCTTGCTGTCGGGACATGAGAGAAGACTCCCAGCAGAATGGTAACAGATTTGGGCACCCCCTGGGGAACGTCTCTGTAGACAGCTAATTCTCTCACACCAGAGGCAACTTGCAGTATGTTCTCAAGTTGCTTCTGACATGATAAAAAAAATAACCCGTCTCGCAGATTCTGCCTTGATATTCTGAGTTATATGGCTGTGTGGAAGGGCCCTGGGCCAAAGGGACGAGGAGGCTTCTTCCTCACTGCCTCCTTTCTCCGTCTCCCTCCCCCCCCCCCCTCTGGGTTGGGAAATCTACCAGCCCCATGAGGGCCCCAGGGGAGTATGTGTGTCTTTTTCAGCATTGCCAGAACATACACTAAGGCACTGGCCTGGACACTGAGTCTTGTGTGTCTACATCAGGCAAGGGCAAATTTGGGCCTTCCACGTGTTTTGGACTTCAACTCCCACAATTTCTAACTGCTTCAGACCCCTTCCTTTCCCCCCTCAGCTGCTTAAGCTGAGGGGGGAAAGGATGGGGCCTGGGACTGTTAGGAATTGTGGGAGTTGAAGTCCAAACACTTGGAGGGTCCAAGTTTGCCCGTGCCTGGTCTACATGCATCGACATCTGGAAGCAGAATCCCAATTATCCGGCACCCCTAGAGTTTGGGAGGTGCCTGGGAAATGTAGTTTCTGGTGGTTTGAAAGTTACTATCAAAAGCAGGCCTGATACTATATGATGTCATCAAGTCTGTATCAACTTGATATAAATATCGAAGTACAGTACAGGTGGTCCCTAAGTTAGGAACAAGATAAGTGCTGTAGGTTCTGAAATTGAATTTGTATGTAAGTTGGAACAGGAACATTTTTCAAATGCTACTCCATATATATAAGCTTTGGGTAGCACAGGGAAGAGTTCACACCCCTGTGGGGTTTGTTTTGCTGCCTGTGCTCCTGTTCAGAAAATTTCTTCTCCCTTTCTGTCCCTGTGAAAATTTGATTTTGAAAAATGTGGCCTGTTGTGGGAAGAAGGATTGGTGACCAAGATTCAGTGAAGACACCTTTCCCCCACGATAATAACTTCTAGAAATGAATTTCTCTTCCCGGCGTAGATTTCTCTCACTTTTTGTTTCACGTTCCTAAGTAGGGAGTTGTTTGTAAATCGGATGTTTGTAAGTAAGGGACTGCCTGTACCAGGCCCATAGCCAGGATTTTGATTTGGGGGATGCTGGGATTTTGCTTGGGGGGGGGGGGGGGCTGAGTCTGGGTGGGAGAGGATCTACCCTAGCAAACCTTTTGTATCGTTATCCCAATACCCCCATGCATATGGGATATATTGAGCATGGTGATCAGATCATGATATGAATAAACATAACAGTTTAAATAATAAATGTAAGGCCTTCTCGCGGACCACCCTGAGAATTTCGGGGGGGGGGGGGGGCTGAAGCCCCTGAAGCCACCCCCCCCCCCCCCCCCGGCTACATGCCTGGCCTGTACTGAAAAGCAAATCAAGACAATCTTAATGTTACCACAGTTTTCACAGTATTATAAAAACAGTTTTGTGACTGCAGTAGATCATTTAAGCTATTTGGCCAGAAATGGAAAGAATAGCATAGAATCATATGTTTTGACAAATGGTAGATTTGCGTGAAGCCCAAAGGAGTGGATCGACCACAAATTGGATAAAGGAAAAGGAAAAAAGTATGTCATTTTAGTCAAATGGCAGCCAATAAACCTTTTGCCGGTTGCTTGAGAGTTCTGGTTAACTGACAGTTTGCTATATATGTCTATGTGCATAAATGCTTTATGGCATGTGCATGGCATGAATGCATTTGTGAATACATATGCATGCATGCCCAAATGCGCTGTCAATATACATGTGTTTGTGTACCTTGATGCATTGTCGCATATGTGCGCATGCATAAGAAGGCACTATTTCTGGAGGTAAACTCTTGGGAAGAACACTTGGGGCCAAGTCTGGAGAAAAATAACTGGCTACTTACAGATTTCATTTTAAAGAATGCAGCTGGTCATGTGTATGGGTCCCTCAGATTATGTTTTCTCTCCTATATTTCTATAAAAGGCCTTCGGTTGCAATCCTCAGTCCACTTACCAGGGACCAGCCCCCCTTGAATTCAATAGGACAGCTTTGCTGGTGTCCGGAATAGTTCCCATGTGTACAACATTGAACAGTAATTATGGGAAAGAGCCAAATGATAGGGAACAACTACTTATTTTAAGATGCAAAAGCCCCAAACCACGATGTTCACTTTAACCATCCTGTAGTCTTGACACATCAACAGGTCTCCAATAATGTCATTTAAGGGAGACATTATAACCTATGGGCATTGGGCACATTATCTGCTTCCACTCACCAGGGGCTCAGTCCTGTTCACCTCTACTCAGAAATTAGTTCAGTGAAGAAAGTGAACAAAGTTGCAGATTTGCCCATATGTTTGGATTTGCAAAAGCCAAGAGGACTCTCTCCTGCTAAATAATCCCAGTGATTTTCAACTCCCTCCTTCCTTCTTCTCTTCTTGCCAAATCTGCTCAAAGAATGAAAACTTTTAGAAAGCATGAAGAAAAGTTGGGAGGGAATGTAAAATATTGTAAAGCACATGGGTCTTTCTGCTTTCCCGTGCCTTTTTGTTTCGGTCTCACACACACACACACACACACACACAAAACCAAGCGAGCGAGGGAAAGAAAAAGAAATTAACTAGGGAGAGATAAGGTCTGGAAAACAATCTGGACTTGCCAGGGTTGGTGGGAGCTCTGCAGGGCTGGCGTCAGGAAGTCTGCGCCGCCTTCTCTGACTGTTGATCCAGCTCTGTGCAGCTGCACGCCGCACAATTAGCTTGTAGAAACAATCCTGCTGTAGGCAGCCTTTCCCCTTCAAAGCCCTTTTCTGTACTGACCTCTATCCCCCCCCTTGCCTTTTCCACACTCACTCTCTCACACACAACATCATGATGCTGGAAAGCTAGTCACAAGCCGATCACTGTTTGGGCAACATCATCTGTGGGAATTCATTAACTCCCCCCATCCCAGAGATGCAACAAGAGATTGTTTGTCCAGAACTCAACTTACTGCCTAATATTACGATGTAACCCATGGAGGTTGGGGGGGGGGGGGGGAGAGAAGAAAAAAAATTCCCCAGCTCTATAACAAGAAACACATTGTGCGTCCTCTCCCTTTTTTTCTCTGGGAAAAAATAAAAATAAAAGGAAGAGGATAAGGCACAGTATGTGGAAAGATGGTGTAGCCAGCTTTGACAATTTGGGCTGGTTCTACCCTGTCAAATAATGCGGTTTGAACTGCATTATATGGTCAGTATAGACCTGTGGTTCCCAACCTGTGGAATATGAACCACCAGTGGTCCCCAAGAATTAAAATATCGTCCGCGGCCTCACTGTTACTAAACTGTTGCAACAAGAGCGACTGGTCTTGCGAAACCCTCTTATAGTGCTGAGGCAACGGGGATAATGGGAGGAGAGGTTGACTACACACGAAAGGAACTACAACAAGCCTCCTGACTGCTGCTTCTCTTCCCACTCCCTCCCCCTGAGTGGAGCCGTTCCATGTGGCACCTGGAAGCAGGGTTGCCTTAGTGTTTTTGTTTTTAGACCTGTTCCTGGGGTTATTTGGAGTACTGATTCAGAAAATTGCCATATCATAGACCACATCAGCTATAGATTATAAAATATGGTTTTCTGTGGATGAGAAGATGGTGACTACTGGATGGGCATATGTTCTGTATCAGAAATTAGAGCTGATGTGGTCTATCCAATGCAATTTTCTGAATCAGCATCCTCAAATAACCAAACCAAATCTAAAGTTGACCAAAAACTGATTTGTAACTCTTTTGGTACTAATGTTGGAGAGTGGTCCCTGGTCAAGTGGTCCCTGGTCAAAAAAAGGTTGGGAGCCACTGGTATAGACCCATATAATAAAGCTCAAACTGCATCTTAGAACCAGCTTTAGACATTAATTTTGACGCATTTTTTAAAAGCGGAATTGCTGGGGATGATTGTGAGACACTGTCAAGGTGCAGAATTAGGACAGTAGGCCCTTGGTATTTGATGGTGATTAAAATCATGTGAATTAAAAAAATAATTTCAGGTCATGGATGATGGGATCCATGGATGCAGAATCTATAGAGACTGAGGGCTGTCTGCCCAAGGATTCATCCCCCCCCTTTTCTAGATGTTCACTGCAATCTCATTGACCAAGGTTTCCTTCCCTCTCTATGTTCTCCTTTTCTAGATGTGCGCAGCAATCCCATTGACACCCGTCCCCCTCTAGTGTGAACTATGAGATGCTGCTGACTCATTTCCTCTTTTTTTCTCTCCTCCGCCCTTTCTTCTTGCACCCTGGAGCTCAAGATGCTTAGGACTGATAGTGGCTGAAAAGGAGAAAAGAAAGGAAGGGAGCAGGCAGCAGCGGTGGCTGATGGTGCAAATGGCACCTCCTGGAGAAGGCATCCTTCCTGCTGCTCGACTCTCTCTTGGCGCACTGAAGCAACAGTCACCACCCTGGTTTCTTTCCTCTCTCTCTCTCTCTCCCCACAGAACACCAGGCGCCGCTGTTGCGAGCTCTGGGCCACACGCCTGTCGCGTGCTGCTGTGTGTAAACTTTGTCGGGGACTCCAGTTCCAAGGCAGGGAGGGGATGCAGCGCAGGCGAGATCTTTCCTCCAACACAAAGCAGCAGCATCCTAGCTTTGTCCCAGCTCAGACTAGAGGTAGCTGAGGAAAGAGCCAGATGTGGCGTGTGAAGGCTCGTTTGCAAGGGATGTGATGTTTGCCCTTGGGATGAAAGAAGAGTGAAAGAACCCTGGGTGAACAGGCTGGAGCAAGGAGGCGCCAAGGCCAGGCCCTTTGGGCTTTTGCTTCCTAAAGTGTTGGCCTCACCATAACACAGTTCAAAGGAAAGCTTCCTTGTTCTTACAGGTTGACTATCCCATATCCGAAATGCTTGGGGCCAGAAGTGTTTTACATTTGTTTTTTCCCTCAGATTTTGGAATATTTGCATATAGATACATGATCTTGAAGATGGCACCCAAGTCCAAACATGAAATTTATTTATGTTTCATATGCACTTTGCACACATAGCCTGAAGGTTATTTTATACATAATATTTTAAATATTTTTGTGCATCAAACAACATTTAGGTACAATGATCTATCAGCAAGCAAAGATAACAATATCTCAGCCAATTCTGGAGTATTTTGGAACTCTGGATAAAGTGTACTCATCCCGTATTAGTACAGACATGTACCTAAGATGCAGTGTTGTGTGGTTTCTGGGTTGTATGGCCATGTTCTAGCAGCATTTTCTCCTGACGTTTCACCTGAAGATGCCATCCACAGATGCAGGCAAAGCGTCAGGAGAAAATGTTGCTAGAACACAGCTATACAGCCCAGAAACCAACAACACCTCAGTGATTCCAAACACCTCAGTGATTCCAAATGTATCTAAGATGTTCCGTCTGATGCTTGGAAATCCCCCCCCAGCATTCTAAGGATTCCTTATTTTAAAACATACCACTGACAGACTAGCACCTTGTGATAGTTTCTCTCTTAATGGTTAATTTATGGAAACTCTGTACATTTCATAGGGTTTTCTAAAGCAAGGAACACTCATATCCTTCTTCTGAAATAGAGCCTAGAGCCCCTAGGATTCCTTGGCAGTTGCCCATCCAAGGACTAACTAGGGCCGACTCTGCTTACTTCTAAGGTCACTTGGGTCATGGCCACGGGAAAACTGTGGTAAAAATCTTTGGACCAGAAGTGTTCCATACTTAGGATTTCTTTTGCATTTTTGGAATTGTTGCATGTACAGGGGAGTGAAAAGTTACAAAGGGATTTTAATACTTAATTCCTTTTTTGTTTTTAATTTACTATACCATGGCATCAGATGCAGTATATACAGGAAAAAATAGCATTACATTATATGTAAAATATGTTTACTCCCCCCCAACATTATTAAAACATGAAATTCATTGTTGTTTCATGTACACTTTATATACATAGTCTGTAGACAGTTTTATACACAATATTTTTAACAATGTAGTACATGAAACAGTTTGTATATACTGTACATTGAACCATCAGAAATCAAACGTGACACTATCTGAGCCACCTATGTAGACCATTTTGAATTTGGGAGGATTTCAGGATTCCAGATAAGGGATGCTTAACATGTGTGAGACACCATGGGCAGTGATAGAGGTTCTGGGGATTGGAGGTGTCATCCTTCACTGTTGAAAATTGTTTATCATAAACTGTCTTTGTACTCCATGCTTTAGAGCAGGCATGGGCAAACTTCGGTCCTCTAGGTGTTTTGGACTTCAACTTCCACAACTCCTAACAACCGGTAGTTGAAGTTCAAAACACCTGGAGGGCCGAAGTTTGCCCATTCCTGCTTTAGAGCCTTTTCCATGTGCCTGGCAGGTAGCAGTGCATCTCTTTGTGAGCCATGATAAAAGGGATCCAGACTGCTTGCATTAAATAGTGCAGATGCTTGAAATGGTAAAGAAAGACAGAAAGTTGTAATGTTAACATGCCATTAATTACATTATAATAGTAAAACAGTTGAATTTATAGCAGTCTAAAAACTCATTGATTAAAAAGCTCCCATCTGTTGAAGCCTCCTTAGTAGCCAGTATGTTAACTGAAGTCAGGAATGTTTCCTCTCTCTCTGATGTGTGTACAGTGTTCCCTCACTACTTCGCGGTTCACTTTTCACGGATTCGCTGTTTTGCAGTTTTTCAATAAACTCTAAAAGACTATTATAAATCATAAAAAATTACAATTTACAGCCTAAGGAAGGAAGGAAGGAGAAGCCAAATGGAGAGAAAAGGAGCCCAAGTGGCAATGGGAGGAGAAGAAGGTGATTTATCAACACATGATTGGTTGATAAAGACTTAAAATAGTGTATAACTACTAAAATAATGTATAAATATTAGAATAAATATAGTGTCCCTTCTTCGTGGATTTTCACTTATTGCAGGTGGTCCTGGAACCTAAACCCAGCGATAAGTGAGGGAACACTGTATATGTGTAATTTTTGTGTTATATGGGTTTATGTAAAATACTGTAATGCCATGGCTCACTGCTATTAGAGAATCATGGGAGTTGTAGTTTCACAAAGTCTTTTAAGAATTCTGTGTCTCATCAAACTATAAATCCCATGATTCCTCAACATTGAGCAATGGCAGTTAAAGTGGTGTCAAACTGTAATAATTGTATAGTATATATGCCCCCTCCCCTGTACCTGCACAGTTTCTGAGCATGTCCAGAGGTTGACTTCCTTCTGTTTAGGGACTCTACTCTGAGATAGTTCTGCAGTATCCAAACTGGAAGGGCTTGCCATAAATTATTTGGAGAGGCAGAATAGAGCTTCACAGAACCTCAGATGTGTCTTCTTCTCTCATGCCTCATAAGGCATTTACTTCTTGCTCACAATCAGGGCTTTTGCTTATGTAAATAGAAAACCAAGTATATTTAATAGAGTTCTGGTACAATGTGTTCTGGTAATTTTAAAGCATTTAAAGCTTTCTGGCACTGTCGTAATAGAATGGGTGTAGGGGAGGGAAGTACTTAAGGAAACATTTGGAAAAATGGGAAATTAGCTGGATCATATATTTTATTTTAATAAAGAAATGCATAATTATAGCCTCCTGGATCCTACCAAAGAAAGCTTATATCGGGCACATGTATACTATACAATTATTACAGTTTGACACCACTTTAACTGCCATTGCTCAATGTTGAGGAATCCTGGGATTTGTAGTTTGGTGAGGCACAGAATTCTTAAAAGACTTTGTGAAACTACAACTCCCATGATTCTGTAATAGCAGTGAGCCATGGCATTACAGTGGTGTCAAATTGCATTAATTATATAGTGTTGATGTCCCCTAAGCCAGCCTGCTCAATTGTTATGTGAATTTCAGCTTCCACAAGAACCGTGGGTTTGGGGCCCGGCACGTCAAGCTTCCCAGAAAGCCAGTTGAGATATAGAAAGGTTGAAGGCAAAATCAGAGGCTTTATTCTCAAAGGCCAATGAGGATGTCAGCGGAAATAGCACACCAAAGCACTGACATATTGCAATTACAAATACAGAGCATATTTATTAGAGGTATGCAATTTGGCCAAAAGACATGCCAAAAGGCCCCTTATTCTGTTTACTGGAAGTTACACAAAAGGGGAGGGGTGTTTCCGTTTTCATTTGGCAGAGATTTCGCCCATTGGCTACAATGGGAAACTTTAAAGGCCCAATCCTCAGCCATTTTAAGGCCTATCTGCATGAAACCTACCTCAGTTTTAGATGCCATTTACAACTGCAGGCCTGTCAAGTTTCAAAACAATTCACCAATCTACTGATTATTTTAGAATTCTTTTAAGTTTTAAACATAACATTTTTTAAAATAAGACAAACTGCAAGAGAGGGTTATGGAAATTGTAGTCGACGGTTGTGTCCATTCTCAGCCAATCAGAGCATAGGCTTTTTATTGGCTGAGAAACACAGAGAGGGAGAAACTTCAACTCCCATCATGCTCTGAGAGGAACTTTTCAATGGCTACCCTAAGCAAGGGCTGCTGGGAAAGCGAGTTCCCAGGGCCCTCTCTGGAGGACGAGGGAAGTTTCCAAGAAAAAATGGATTTAGGCTGCTCTGCGAGGAGAGAAAAAGACATGGCAGATCCCCTGCCTCAGGTATATTGCGGATTTAACTCTATCCTCTTCAGAACTGACAAAATCTGACTCTCTGAATTTGTTTTGTTGGGATTTTCATCTTCCTACTCCCTGTTCTGTTTTTGAAAATTATTGAAAAGGGCCAACCGAAAACTACAATTTTTTTCGTTAACAGTGATTTGGGCCCAGGCCTAATATTTATTGTGTATTGACAGCAATAGTTTCTGATGGGTACAGAATGTATCCAGCTAGGATCCACTCCCTGGTTGGCCCAGGACTCCATCCAATGTCATCGCTGGTTGGTCATTGTGGTGAGAAAGTAATAAACTGCCATTGGAATATTTAGAAGCTTGTATCAATCTATTGATCTGCCCATGAGAGGGGCACAATTAATTATGGGCAGAAATGGGTCTTGATATTTCACCTCTGAATAATACAATGGGTGTCAGACAAAATAAACAAAAGGGTGCTTAAAGGGCCATTTCAATGGGTGTTGCAGGAGTGGGTCTGGTTTGGGGCATATAGGGGGAAATGTTCCCAAAGGTGACCCAGATCATATCAGGTAAAATAGGAAAAAGGACTGAGAGTGTCATGGTGTATTGTGAAGAGATTATAATAATTGGGGAATCATTTTCAGGTGTGGTGAGGCAGCATTCCACAGAAATTCATGAAAGTTTATTGCAAGACAAAATTGAGAGGACAATGTGGACACTCTGTATGTCCCAATGGAGCCACCTTTCAGAATTCATAATTTTGAGGTTTAATTTTTGATCTTACAGACTCAGATCACTTGTGGTTTCTTTGATTGAGTCCATCTCTCTGGAATGTATTCTTCCTCTTGCTGCCCTCTGCCTTACCAAGCATTGTTGTATTTTCTAGTGAGTCATGTGTTCTCATGATATGGCCAGAGTATAACAGCCTGTGGTCATCTTGAAAGTTTAGGCTTGATTTGTTTTAGTGCCCGTGAGCTTGCCATTTTTTAGCAGTGCATGGTATCTGTAGAACTCATCTGCAGTATCACATTTCAAAAATTAGATTTTCTTCCTATCAGCTTTCTTTACCGACCAACCTTCGCAGTCTTGCATAGAAATAGGAAATATCATGGCATGGACAATCCTAACTTTAGTATTCAGTGATATATCTTAATTCTTCAGAATCTTGTCTGGTTTCTTCATAGCTGCCGTGCAAGTCCTAGTCTTCTGTTTTTTTTTTTTTTAACTGATGTCTTAATTTTGATTAATTTCTGAGCCAAAGTATGGAAAATATTGAGCTATTTCAATGACTTGTGCACAGTACATATTTTAGCAATCTGATCCCTAGTGCCTCTTCCTTTTCTGAACGAGTATCTGTTGGTGTACCATTAATTACTGGAGATTTATTTCCCCCAGGTGCTCATTGTTTTATTTCTACATGGTCATGTAAAGTGTTTTCCTTCTGGTGGTAGTTAAATTTTATTTCTTGGATCTTGTGGAAGAGATCTCTTGTTCTTCCTTTTTGTTCTCACATTCTTTTTCTCTGCATTGATTATCATAGTAGTTTTCTTTGTCTCATGCACAGGTTGTTATAAACAGTCGGCCTTCCATACCCATGGATTCTGCATACATGAATTCCAACATACATGGTTTGAAAATATTTTTTAAACCAAAAACAAACCTCAGTGTTGTTATTATATATAAGGGACACCATTTACTATGTCATCTAAATATATAAAAGACAAATGGTGTCCTCCCCTGCCACTAAACAACAAAAGTACAAGCCCCAGAACCTAGAAATTTGGCAGCACAATCCACCATCCTTGACCCTACGTTCCGACAACAAAAAGAAAAGAAAAATAAAGTCCTAATTAGAGGGAGAGGAATAATTGTCTTCAGCCAATTGCTGCCAGTTAGAAGACTAAGCTCCGCCCACTTGGTCTCCTAGCAACCTACTCAGGCCTCACTCTCTCTTCCACACTGCCTATAAAATACAATTATCTTATTTGAACTGGATTATATGGCATTGTAGACTCAAGCCCCTTCCACACAGCTATATAACCCATTTATAATCTTATATTATCTGCTTTGAACTGGATTATCTTGAGTCCACACTGCCATATAATCCACTTCAGTGTGCATTTTATTCAGCTGTGTAGAAGGAGCCTCATATAATCCAGTTCTAAGCAGATCATATAAGATATACAGTAGAGTCTCACTTATCCAACATAAACACCCTGGCAGAACATTGGATAACTGAATATGTTGGATAATAAGAAGGGATTCAGGCAAAGCCAATTAAACATCCCATTCCCCCACGGCCCTATCTGCTGCCAAACTGCCATCCATGTCTATGCCAGGCATCCTCAGAGATTATAAGATCTGTTTGAAAACAGACAAGTGGGGTGTTTATTTTTATTTCACCAATGATATCCAGGATGGGCCAACTCTTACCTGTCTCAGGCAACTGTGAATGTTCCGTTTCCCCACCTTGATTACCGTTGAATGCCCTTGCACCTTCAAGGCCTGCCTACTTCCTGCTTCAGAGAGGAATCCTTTGTTGGGAGATGTTAGCTGGCCCTCAGTACATCATGTCTGGAATTCCCTGATTGCTCAGTGCTGTTCTTTAGTTAACTGTCCTGATTTCACAGATTTTTTAAATACTGAGAGCCACATTTTGTTCATTCCAGGCAGGCAGGAACCATCCAGGCTTTGAAGCTATAAGGCTAATCAGTGCCAATTCCAACATTCACACTTGCCTAAAGCAGACAACAGTTCTTTCTTTCACCCATGTCATTCCACAGATATATAAACCCCACTTCCTTTCGTTACAACACATTTCACAACCTCTGAGGATGCCTGCCATACATGCAGGCAAAACATCAGGAGAGAATACATTTGGAACATGACCAGGCAGACCACAGAACTCAGAGCAACCCAATACAAAGAGAAACAAAAATAATAAAATAAATACAAAAAACAAATAAAAAATAATACAATTAAAAAACATAAATAAAAATAATATAATAAAATAATAAAATATAATACATACAAATAATAAAATAAAATAATAAAAACACAAATAATAAAAGAATAAAAAATAAAATAAATACAAATAATACAATAGAAATAATAAAAAACACTAAACAATAATTAAAAACACTAAAAATTAATACAATAAAATACTACAATAACAGAAAATAACTAAAAATAATACAAGAAAATAATAAACTATAATAAATAAAAAAGATGTTACAATAGAATTAATTAAAAAATACAAATAACGTCAAATAAAAATTCCACAACAATTTTTAACCAATACCACCACCACTTTGCCACAGCAACGCATGGCCGGGCACAGCTAGTTGTATATAATATTTGTCTGTGGATTCTGGTATCCACGTGGAAGTCCCAAAACAAACTACAGTGGATGCCACTGTAATTTCCTTCAGGGTTCTGAATTTGTAAGTACCCTTTTTGTATTGTAAATGCCAGGATTCCATCAAATGGAAGCATAGCACTTACTGGAATTGTAATGCTATAATTCTGTAGTGTGAATGGGCCCCAGGTCAAGACTAATTTCTTTCTATAGTTCATTGTCTGGTGACTTTTCTTGGATGTGTTTTTGCTGCCAGGTAGGAGTTTTCAAGTATTAAGGTAATTTTTGATATATATTGTAGCTTAATTTTTATCTCTCCTCTGTTAGTGAAATAGCTCCATGAAAATCTGTGTGAGGTGTCTTTATTTGGTATCAATCTTTTGTAGCATTCTGTGTTAGACTTTGGCTCATGTATTATGATCATACTGGATCTTTATACTTCTACATTGGTTTGAATCCTTAAAATGCTCTCTGACTCTTGCATCTAATTGTTCTGACAAGAATAATCTAATGAGTCTTGTAAAATTGATTGCAGATTCTTTTTGGTGGAATTCAAGAGTGGGCTAACTTGAAAAGAATACCTGTTGACTTTTTCTTTGGAAAAGCCCCTTCCTGTTCTACAGCTGCATGGTAGATTTCAAGGGGCAAGACCCCAAGGAATAAGAACCATACAATGCAATTTTAATTTCATTGGAGAGGTTTGGGGTGGTGAATGGGAAATTGGGTTAGTAAGGATATCTTGACAATGTATTCCAGGTGACTGAGGGAGGTGGTAGTTTGACCTTTGTTAGAGTGGCAACATAGTTTGGGGGTGGGTTAAAATTGACTTGTATAAGGTGCTGTGCATTTTTATGTTACTGCAGTAATAATATTAGCTAAAGATTTTAAGGAGGCTTGAGATTTCCAGATTATGTATGAGCTAATTCTCAGTGAATTTGGAAGCTCACTGTGCTGTATTACCTTGTGCTCCATTTTGATCCACTAAACCAGGAATGGAGAGTAATGTAAAACAGATGCTTTCAGCACAGTGACTTAACTGACACAACTATTACTGGTATTAGGGGAGTAACCATGGCCCTTATTATTGGTCATTTTCGGATATATAGCAGGGCCCAGCTGTTGCCTGTAACAATCCCGTGCAATTTCCACAATCCTGGTTCACAGAAGCATCCTTGAACATTTAGGGCTACACTCTAGGAACCATTTTCCTTAGTTTGTTTTAAACATGGGCTACAAATTTGAAATAATCCCTGGTTTAGAGAAGGAGAATAAGTGGAATGTTTGCATAAATCTAGCAATGAAGCAATTGCATTTTTTACAGTTTGCCTCTGCAGGCTAGATCAATACAAGCTGAAATCAATTCAGTATGGAAAATGTTGGTACTGGCAGGATATTTGGTTTTTGTTTGTTTGTTTTTAAACATGTCCAGCAGTTGCAGAAGATCAGTTATGTCGCTGATGTCAGCATCATTTCACCATCCTAGGCTAGAAACATAGCATAGCTTTTCTCTCTTTCTAGAGAGGTGAAGTGGGCTGGAAGGAGTGATCAGAGCTTGAAGTGTAATTTTGTTTTCTAATTCTGCAAAGCAGCTTTCACCAGAGACAACAATGGGATATATATTTGGTATGCTGCAGTAAATAATTCTTTTCTCAAACTGTCATCTAATTAAATAAGTGCCAGCTGATAAATCTAATTAATTTCACCCAGTTTAATAAATTGCATTTATTTTATTATCTATTATAATACTTATACTTCTCACTTATACAGTGTCTTTTGTTCTAGGGGCCAATCTACACAGGACAAATGAGGCAAGACACAGGTGACTAAACTCCATGGTGTCCACATAACACATGTAGCTGATTTCCCCTACATGCCATGCCCTGCATTATCCTAAAGTTAGGGGATGCCCTGGAGCAGTAAACAGTTGGGCTGATTCTGATTCAGAACTGGTCACTGCTGCTTACATGGCCATCTCACTTTCCTTGGGCTAGGGCAGGCTAGGGAAAGAGGATGGTACTTACTGTCCTGTCCCTATAATAGTTGTGACCCTGGGTATGAAGTTGCTCATAATTGTTACTCGTCGCTATTGCTGACACTGGCCAACGCACCGGGACAACTCAAGAGAGGAGAGAGATGAAAGGAATGGTGACCCCCCTGAATCATGTTGGCACTTTGTCCATTGCCAGTGCTAGTGATGATTATGATTTTGATTTGTATACTCTGCTTTTTCTCTCTAAAAGGAGACTCAAAGTGGCTTACAGTAAAACCAATAAAATACAATTTAAAACCTAAAGATATGCAAACATAGAATTAAATATTAACCACAATAAAAATGAACAGTTAACACTCTTTAAACTGCTTAAAAACCTATACATTGTTAAAACCACAGCACCCTCTGACTTCCTATTAAAAACCTCCATCTTTAAAAGCCTGCCTGAATAAGGTGTTAGCTTGCCACTGAGAGGATAGCAGGGAGGGGCCATTCTGGCTTCCCTGGGAAGAGGGGAGTTCCAGAGTCAAGAGGCAGCCACTGAGAGAGAAGGCCCACTCTCTTGTTCCCACGAACTGAGCTTGAGATGGAGGTGGGACTAAGAGAAGGGCATCTCCTGAAGACCTCAGGGCCCAGACAGGTTCATATGAAGAGATGTGGTTAGCTAAATAGCCTGGACGTGAGTCGTATAGGGCTTTAAAGGTCATAACCAGCTCTTGGAATTATGTCTGGAAACAAACTGGCAGCCAATGGAGCTGCTGCAACAAGTGGGTTGTCCGCTCCCTGCAGCCAGTACCAGTTAGCAACCTGGCTGCAGCTCTTTAGATCAAACACTTTTCGAAGGCAGCCCCATGTAGAGTGCATTACAATAATCAAATCAGGATGTAACTAAAGTATTTACCATTGATGAGCAATGATGATGGCCTTGTGCTCATTGATATGATGTGGATAGGATAGTGACACCTTTCTGTCACTGGTGGGCTCAGAACCTGGCTATACAGACTCCCCTGGGTGAGTCGGAGTACTCTACTCCAGATTAGCCCTGGCATACAGATTCTGGTATTTCTAAGGCATATAGATGTGCCCTAGGGATACCAAAATCTGTAGATGCTCAAGTCCTACTCTATACATGTTAAAGTAGTGCCCCTTATATGAAGATTTGTTTTTGCATTTTTTTGAGGGGGCAGGATATTTTCAAGCTATGGATGGCAGCATCCATGCATGCAGAATCCGTTGATGCAGAGGCCCAGTCTTCTATATATATAAAAATGTAATGTACGTTTTTACTAAGGAGTAAACAACAAAACCACTGAAGCCAATAACACCAAATTTGAACACAAAAGACATAGTCATCCAATCTATGTCTTTCAAACAAAAAAACCCTAGAAAAATAAAGTCCAAATTAGAAGATGTGGAAATGCCTTTTTCTCCCTGGCTGCTGGTCAGAAGGGTAGGCCCCGATCCCCTTTAGCCCCACCCCTTCATCTCCTAGCAACCCATTCAGCCACAATGGCGACAGGCAGAGTTAGGCCTCATTTAAGCCTCTTCCACACTGCTGATAAAATACAGATTATCTGTTTTGAACTTGATGATATGATATTGTAGACTCAAGGCCCTTCCACACAGCTATATAACCCAGAATGCCAAGGCAGATATAATCCACAGTATCTGCTTTGAACTGGGTTATCTTGAGTCCACACTGACATATAATCCATTTCAGTGTGGATTTTATACAGTTGTGTAGAAGGGGCCTCATATAATCCAGTTCAAAGCAAATAATATAAGATTATAAATATAATATATAAAAATTACTGTGTTATAATAAAACAGAACAATATAATCTCTAAAATCAGGACAGTAAATAAAGAGCAACACTTGGAAAACGGGAATTCTAGACAGGAAACAATCAGGGCCAGCTAACACCTCCCAACAAAGAATTCCCCTAGGGAGGAAGTAGCCAGGCTTTTAAGCTGCAAGGCCATAAACTGCTAATCAAGTTGACTGATTGCAGCATTCATACATGTTGCACCGAGACTATTCATTGCCATTCGACCTGGTCAACCACGGATTGCACAAGGTAGAAAGCGGCCAGGCTTGCAAGCAGCAAGGCTATTCAGTACTGTTCAATCTGCCCCATTCAACCTGGCCAATGAAGGATTCCCTTATGTAGAAAATGGCCAGGCTTTTAAGCTGCAAGACTATTCAGTGCAATTCAAGCTGGCCAAACAAGGATTCCCCTACAAAGGAAGTAGGCAGGCTTCAAAGCGACTCTATGATTGAGGGTGCTACTCCAGCTTGCCAAACAAGGATTCCCTTAGGTATAACACAGCCAGGCATTGAAGCTGCAAGACTATTCAGTGCAATTCAACCAGACCAACAAAGGATTAACCTTGGTAGAAGGCAGCCAGGCTTTGAAGTAGTGATCCTACTCTGTACTATTGAAGCTGACCAACCAAAGATTCCCCTAGGTAGCAAGCAGCTAGCCTTTGAAGCAGCGAGGCTATTCATTGCAATTCTAGCAGCCCAAAAAACCATTCCCCTAGAATGCAAGTACCCAGCCTTCCAAGCAGCAAGCCTATTCCATTGTATTCCAGGTCACCAAACAAGGATCCCCATAAGAAGAAACGGCCACGCATTTGAGGCTGCAAGGCTATTCACTGCTATTCTACTTGGCCAACAAATGATTCCCATAAGCCACAGCAATGCGTGGCCGGGCACAGCTAGTTATATATATACTTACTCTGGCAGCAAGGCCACTTACAGTAAAATCAAGAGAAACAACTTAAAATTTAAAAGAAAAGTAACTTTTCAAATAGTATATCAAATAGTCTAAACAGTTAAAACAGTTTAATGACATGTATGGGTACAGATACTTGTGTCAAAATCTAGAAATTTTAGTCACAAAATCAACCCCCAAAACTGGGTTGACTTTTCCACAGGTCAATGTAAGCATCATACCTTTTAACTCATCAAAAAAGAAGCCATCACTTAGTAAAGTAATTAAAGGAGAGAGTTTAGTCTGTCCCGGGAGAACTGAAAAGAAGCACCAACCGCCTCTACTCTTCAATGTTGTGGTGCCACTTCTAGCCTTTTTGAATGCTTGGGAAGATGGTGGGGCTGGACAGGGACATCTCTCCCCCGAGACAGTGTTGATACTTTTCTCTGTAATAGAATGACCCTCAATTTACCATATTGTATCAAAATTCATAATTTCAGCCCCCAAACTTGCCATCAACTTATTCGTGAGTATATATGCTAGGTTCATAGGGATCATAAAGTTCCCTAAACGTATACATGCAGTCAACTTATACATGAGTATGCTAAGTTCATAGGGATCACAAAGGTTGTGAATATGGTGCCATTGTTGCATAGTTGTATCAGAAACAAGAAAATAATTCTTGGAGTATTAATTGAAAGAAGTGTCTGAAAAGCAAACTAACTCAAACGATAGAATGAAAATTACCCTTGACAATGTTAAAAAGGCATTGCTTTGGTTTCTACATTCTAATTTAGAGCTTGAGAAGTGAGCATTGGTAAAGTGATGAGCCTGTCATGCTCATTCTCCTTAAAAGTAACTCTCAAAGTTCTGCAGTTTTGTGTTCATATGCTTGCACAGCATTATGTGATATTTTGTTCTTAGTGTTTTGCTGCTGTTTTAACATTGCAAGCTATCACAAACTTTTTTTCCTGAAAGACAGGAGACTGTATTTTTTAATTAACTAATAGTGAAGAAATCAGTTGGTCCAGATGCTTTCTCATAGTGCCCAGGTTAGACGTGCTGTGAATAAACCTCCAAAAGTAATAAAAAGACAAAATCGTATGAAATCTAGTTTCAGTTAAGCCCTGCTGATATGCTGGACTCTGAGCTACTCCTTTGTATTTCTTCAGCTGACTGAATTTGGCCATTTTCCAGGAGTTCATAACATAGGCAGAGCAGGGACATTAAATTTGATGACTTTGCTTGTTGAGAAGCACATTATTGCTGAACAGGGTTTGGTCAGATGAATTGCAAAGCATCAGTCCTCCAGAAGGTTCTGTGCATCCAGCCACACACAACTAAAGCTGTTGAATATTGTTTGTTTTCTTATATGTAGGTTTATATCCTACTTTTTGACAAAAGTACCCTCAGAATTAAATCAACTTTTAAAAAGGGTAGCACAATCTGTGCCACTCCAATTATTATAAGACTGTGAGTCCCAAACCCCTCAACATTGGTTGTGTTGTTTCAGCCTAATGGGAGTTGCAATTTAGCAACCTCTGGAGGATTACCAACTATCTACCCTTGATTAAAATGACAAAACAGAATCAGGAAAAGCTTCAATTTTATCCAATGTAGAGACTTGCTGACACATTTTGCTTCTTCATGGTTCAGTTTTCATTTGCACCATAACAGTACAATGGGCCGGAGCCCCAGGTGACGCAATGGGTTAAACGATTCTAATGCAGGGAGCAGGGTGAGCTCCTGTCTGTCAACTCCAGTTCCCATACAGGGACATGAGTGAAGTCTCCCACAGGATGGTAAAACAACAAAAACATCCAGGTGTCTCCTGGGCAACGTCCTTGCAGACAGCCAATTATCTCACACCAGAAGTGACTAGCAGTTTCTCAATTTGCTCCTGACATAAAAAAGTGCAATGGGCCCTCGTTATCCACTGCAGTTTGTTTCCAGAACCCACTGTAGACACCAGCATTCATGGATGCTAATTTGCTACTCATATAATGGCATGGTAAAATGGTGACCCATATATAAAGTGGCAAAATCAAGGTTTGTTTTTAGGAATTTGCTCTGAATATTTTCAAGCTGTAAATGGTTGAATCCATGGATGAAGAATCTATGGACACAGAGGGTTGGTTGTACTGCTAGTTCAGCCTGTGCGAGGGAGAAGACTTGAAATCTAATGTTGGCAGGGATGAAAAGAAATGTGTGCATGGTAAATGAATACAGGCAGTTCTGTGCCTGGAGAGACTGTACACTGAACTTTAATAGGGCCTCAGGCTACATAAAGAATAGGCCAACTTTTTTCTTTGTCGCAGTGTTAATGTATCTTGAGTCTAGAATTAGCAGATTATTAAGAATGTTATTGACATGGACATCTCTAAGTAACTTGGGAACTCTGTCAAATTCATTTTCCTGATTCTAGAGGCTGTCCTGTTTGATAACTCTCAAACATGCCTTCCTGCTACATGAATGTCGATTATATATGATACTAGCTGTGCCCGGCCACGCGTTGCTGTGGCGTTGTCTGGTGGTGTTGGTGAGAAATTGTTGAGTTAGTGGTGGTATTCCTTCTACCATGCAGGAGGATACAATCCAAGCACTCCTGACAGATGGCCATCCAGCCTCTACATAATAATGATGATGAAGATAATAATAATAATAATAATAATAATAATAATAATAATAATAATAATAGAAGCATAGAATCCAAGAGTTTGCAGAGACCCCTAAGGGCCATCCAGCCCAACCCTTTCTACTATGCAGCAGGATACAATCCAAGCATTCACAACACATGGACAACGTATAAAAACTATACACTACTACACAGGGACATAGACCCCCTCTACCCTCACCACTTACACAGTACACAAACAACCAAATGCATACTAAACATAAAGACAACCATACAACAGACATTCAATACCATCACTACCTCAACAAGTTCTCACCAACACCACCAGACAACGCCACAGCAACGCGTGGCCGGGCACAGCTAGTAAGATTATAAATGGGTAATATAGCTGTGTGGAAGGGCCTTGAGTCTACACTGCCATATAATCTAGTTAAAATTAGATAATCTGTATCTTATAGGCAGTGTGGAAGAGGCCTGAGGCCTAAGTCTGCCTGTCCCCTGGGCTGAGTAGGTTGCTAGGAGACCAAGAGGGCGAAGCTTAGCCATCTAACTGGCAGCAATTGGATAAAAACAATTATTCCTTTCCCTCTAATTAGGACTTTATTTTTCTTTTCTTTTTGTTGTATCAACCTAGAGCCGTGGATGATGGGTTGTGTTGTCAAATTTCGAGGTTGGGGGCTTGTAGTTTTGTTGTTTTGTCCGGTGCCCTGATTCCATCACTCTTTTATATATATAGATTGGGTACACTCTCACTCTCAGCATGGCATTGGGATCTTGTGGCAAAATATCTCTCCAAGTAATACCACTTGGCTGCTGTAGCTCGGTCATTTTAATGGGTACCATTAGACTACCTCTACTCACAATGCTTTGCTCTGGTGATGGAAACTACTACTTGCATAAGGGTTCTTCCTTAATGTGAGGCATTGGGAAGATATAGCAAGAAAACTAACACACTACTAAACCTACCTCTCTTTTTCTGTACCAACATTGAGTAAGGTCTTTATGTCACTATCCTCATTTCTTCTTGTGTTCTACTTTATAGAGAACAAGATCTAGCAAAAGATGGTATTTGTAGCAGACAAATTTCAGGTTTACCTTTCTACTACCAATGTTCAAAATATTGGATTTAGAGGTGTGTATGTGTGTAGAAATAATAGACATACCTCTGTGTGAACAGGAGTTGATAGGTAAAGGTAAAGGTTTTCCCCTGACATTAAGTCTAGTCGTGTCTGACTCTGGGGGTTGATGCTCACCTCCATTTTTAAGCCGAAGAACTGGTGTTGTCCATAGACACCTCCAAGGTCATGTGGCTGGCATGACTGCATGGAGCACTGTTACCTTCCCACTGGAGCGGTACCTATTGATCTACTCATATTTGCATGTTTTTGAATTGCTAGGTTGGCAGAAACAGGGGCTAACAGTGGGAGCTCACCCTGCTCCCCGGATTTGAACCGCTGACCTTTTGGTCAGCAAGTTCAGAAACTCAGCAGTTTAACCTGCTGCGCCATTGGGGGCACCTAGATTTCCAAATATTAATGCACCAATTCCCCATAGTAACCTATGGATGCAAGAGCTGGACCATAAGGAAGTTTGAGCAAAGGAAGATAGATGTATTTGAACTGTGGTGTTGGAGGAAAATTCTGATAGTGCCTTGGATTGCAAGAAGATCAAACCAGTCCAGAGACCAGGAAATAAAGCCCGACTGCTCACTGGAGGGAAGGATATTAGAGGCAAAGATGAAGTACTTTGGCTACATACTGAGAAGACAGGATTCCTTGGAGAAAATAATGATGCTGGGGGAAAAGGAAGGAAAAAGGAAGAGGGGCTGGCCAAGGGCAAGATGGATGGATGTTATCCATGAAGTGACTGACTTGACCTTGAAGGAACCTGGGGGTGGTGATGGCCGACAGGAAGCTCTGCTGTGGGCTGGTCCATGAAGTCACGAAGAGTCAGAAGCAACTGAACGAATAAGCAACAACAACAAAAAAACCCCCCTCACCAATCCACATTTGAAGGTGGTAGCTGCTGGGCCCTAGGGTACACGTTTTATTCTTGGGGCTTTTTGGTTGATTGTTGCTAACAGTGATTTTGGCATTACAGCTGTTCATCTGGGTCCACAGTTTCTGCATCCATTGATTAAACTATGAATCACTTGAAAACACTTTTTTAATTCAGAAAGGCAAACCTTAGTTTTGCCATTGTATATGCCATGTGGATCCAGCCTGAGTCTACCATGTCCCAACTGAAAGAATAACAGATAAACCATGTAGTCTCTACTTAAAAGAAATAAGTAGCTCTCTCTCAAGTGACCAATATTTATATGATGCATATTTGAAGTGCATAGTGGTATGTTCTGACAGAGCTTAAGATGGGATCCAAAGAACTATTTCAGTTAAATGGAATGTTTATTATTTACTACATTCATATCCCGCCCTTCTCACCCCGAAGGTGACCCAGAGCGGCTTACAAATAATATTTACATACAGTGTATTATATCGCTAGCACAGCACAACACTAGCACTATATACCAGCATATTGCATCATACCACGACACTGTAATATTACAGTATAGTGGATTGTCACCTTGATGTGGTAAGGGGGCTTGCGTGTTCCAATGAACCTGCGGGCACAACCACGGGAGTCACACACTCCCAGGAGTGGCCACAGGGCCAAGAACAATCCGAAGACCCAAAGACCTCAACGGCGGAGCAGGCGGAGGATAACATGGTACATGTTACAATGGCTGTGAAGGCGGAAGAAGACTGCAACAGACTGAGAAGCCATTCTTGTTGTGTTAATCACACCACTGCTGGGACCTCAACTTGTGAAGACTGTGTGTTGACCGGCCGTGCACCGACCTCCACACATTAAAAAAATCACGTACAGGCGTCTTCCAAGAAATGGAGGAACATCATCCCCAAACTACGAGGGATCGCCTAAATAAATAAAAAAATCATTTTACTATGTCACTGTCTATAATGGGACTTGAGCATCCATAGCTTTTGGTATTCACAGAGGGTCCTGGAACCAAACTCCAGTAGATATTGAGGGTCCATTTTACATATGATTAGAAAATATAGTGCAGATTGTAGTAGTGGTTGAAAATGATTGACTCACGGTCTCTATGCAATACAGTCAACACAAAGGAACTTCCATAATATATAGAATTCAAGTAAAAAAAAGGTAAAGGTTTCCCCTGACGTTAAGTCCAGTCATGTCTGACTCTGGGGGTTGGTGCTCATTTCCATTTCTAAGCCGAAGAGCCGGCGTAGTCCATAGACCCCTCCAAGGTCATGTGGCCGGCATCACTGCATGGAGCGCCGTTACCTTCCTGCCGGAGCAGTACCTATTGATCTACTCACATTGGCATGTTTTTGAACTGCTAGGTTGGCAGGAGCTGGAGCTAACAGCGGCTGCTCACGCCGCTCCCGGGGTTTGAACCTGGGACCTTTCGGTCGCCAGCTCAGCTTTGCCACCGGGGCTCTTAGAATTCAAGTACCTGTGCCAATTCTTAGCTTCTACTTCTAGGGGGCCCATGAGCAAACATCTTTTTAGTATTCCTACCCTCCACAATGCTTTTGCTGCTCTACATCTGCTTCATCCCTTTGGCCCAGTTAGCACCCTTGTTTGAAAGAGAGGCCAAGGAAAGCTGGGAAGTGTTGCTGCTTTGTCTCCTGAGTGCAGTCTATTTTCATGTTTTTCAATAGAAGGGGTGAGGAGGCATAAATGCCAAGAGGAGAAGCAGTGTGTTCTGAAGATGGCATTAGGAACAGGTAATGAATTTGTAATTTGTTTACAGCATTTTTTTTTATAAAATTCACAAGTCCTTTCATATTAGGAATGGAACGAACTTTTTAAAGAAGTGAATGGAGGAGAAACCAAAATATAGGGCCAAAGCTTTGAATACAAAGCTTTTGAATACTCTTAAAAGTCATTCTTTAGATTATTGTACATTGAAACCCTGTTGGTGGTAGAGGAGGGTTGCCACTTGTTTTCTGAACAGCTTATCTTCAAGACCAGTATGGCAAGTAGGAATGTAGTCTTTTCCTTTTTGGATTGGAAGAATTTTAAATTTAGCCAGTGCTGATATATGATAGGATAATTTCATTTCAGTGTGTTTCTGAAGAATGTCTCAAAACCAGCAAATTTCTTCTTGTATCCAGGATGGAAAGGAATTAAAGTTGCATTCATTTAAATTCAGAAGAAAGTGAAATTGACAGATTTTTCCCTTTACTATTTGGCACTGTATGGCTGTTAGAAATTCTGTATATCTTTGTGGGAAAAGAGGAGAAAAAAAGAGAGAATGACAAGTAGCAACAACATTCTTCACACTTTTAAGCTTTTGAAATAAATTTAGTTAAAATGTTTAAATGATATTAATGTAAGACTTACTAGCTCTATAAAATGTGTTGCTTGTATTCTAACCACACCTTTGAGCTGTACTGTAATACTCCACATTTCATAATCCCCTTATGAATGTTTGCCCTTGCCTTTTGTTGCAAGAATGTAAAGAACAAATATCCTACTGTAGACTCAGGTTCCTTCATTGCAGTTTTCTTGGCAGAAGAGAAGAGGATATGTGTTTGGAAGTTCATTGTTGCTGAACTGCCTTATCCTAGAAATGTATTCCATGTCTGAACCAACTCATCTCCCTTCATGAACATCCAGAGTCAGTTCCTAGCTTCCATGTTAGCAGCCTGGCAAATGAATCTGTTCCAAGTTGTACTGTTAACTTTAAAGGAGCTGTTCAAACAGCTAAACCCTACCCTCTTCCCAGAAATGTTCAGCATTTTGGACAGATCCTTGAAAGTTAAGACTAAAATCCACATGACCAATTTACTGAAGTGCAAGCCACCAACCATAAGAACATCTCAAGTAGAGAAAAGGCAGAAGATACAGGACAGTCTCCTCAGTTGGGATGGTGGTGGTATTTTGATGGCATTTAATATGTGACAATTTTTGGGGACATCTTTATTGCACGGTAACTCTGCACAATATAATTTATAATTTAAAACAATGCACAATATATACAATGAAATGTAATTCATTTCTTCTTTATGGTTTGAAAGTTAAGCAAGATAAATATGTAAGCTGTGATCCATGCTTTCATCTCTCTCCTCTCTGTGCTGTATAGTTGGCTGTTTGGGACAGTTATATGGCACAACTTGTAGCAAAAGTTCTTTGGGCTTTTGTTAAGCTGTACTGCAAACTTTAGAGAAATGTGCAAGCACAGGATCACATGGGACAGACCAGTTCTCTGTGACTCAGCAGTTGTCATCTCAATGTTCAGGTGGTGCAATTACATCACGGGAAGTACACTTTTCTAAGTAATCTACTATGCAAGATCCATCTGTCCACCACACCTGTGTGCATGTGTCTGCTGTTTCATGAGTACCAGAGAATTTCCTTCCCACCTCTTAGTGACTTTGTTGGGTTTTTAAAGAAGACATTCTGGGCTCCTTAACTCTTACTAGTTCATGAGCCATTTGTACTTGGATTGTTATGTGGCATGTGGGCTTAAACTAAAGCACTAGTACTCATATTTAGTGTTTGAATGGTTTAGGAACAAGTATAACAAATGATACCTAGATAATTATCCTAAAGGCAGTGGATTTCATCTGATCTTGGAAGCTTGGAACCAGAGTCAGCCCTGGTTAGTACTTGGAGAGCAACCACCAGGGAATGCCAGGTATTCTAGAATACCCTGTATACTCATGCAAAATCACCTTTAAGTAGTCCTTACCTTTAAAAAAAAATCTTATGAAATTCATGGGGTTGCCATAAATTGACAAGTGACTTGAAAGCACATGCACTCACACACCGCTAATGAACTGTCTTTTCCTATGACAGATCAGTCATGTATGGGGATTTACCATAAATGGTTAAGTCCTAGGTGTCCCTGTTATTGGGCATAGGGTGAGACATCACCAGAGTGGTGAGGGGCTCTTTCACATGACACAGTTGATTGATTGTTTTTATAATCCATCTTTCTTCCGGGATGGAATGTGAGGCAGCTTTGTTTGTCTGCAATTTCACTTTAACTGCCATGGCTGCATTATTTGGGAGATTAATGTAAACGTCAACCATGATATGGTGTAAGACCGAGCGGTGTCTTCCATGCCCTATTTTATAACTCTTAAGCCAGCCTGCTATCTTCAATTGCAATGGGGAATGCAACTAATTGTGATGACTCATGGGCCATGTAGTCCCGTTCCTAGTACTGTTGTGAATGATGAAGAGGAAAACTTGGGTTTTCCACCATTTCAGCCAGAAAAGGAACTATCCCAGCCAGAAATTGAGCCTTTGCACCTGCAAGAGATTTGTCTTCCAGAAGTCTGTCAAACAAGACCCGAGCCAAAATCTCCCCCGTTTTCTCGCCATGATTTTTGTAAACAACAGAGGGGAGTTCAACAGGCGTCTCGCAGGAGTGCTAGGATAGCTGCTAAGCATTCAGCTGATTAAGCCTGCTTTCCATGGGAAACTTTAAGGAGTCATGCATCTGGACTCAGAGATTAACTTTCGTTTCTGATTCCCCAGAGAAGCGTTCTCTGGTGGGAAAACGAGGCCTATTTAGGTTCCTTGCTCCCAAAGGAATCTTGCGGAGTCAATTCGTCAGCTACCGGAGCAGCGTGTGTGGACAGCTACTCCTGCTCTCAAGCCTTGTTTCCTGTTCCAAGCCTTCGTTCTCAGCCTTGTTTTCTCCCCGGATCTTGCCTTGTTCCCGGACCTCGCCAAGTAATTACCACGGATCTTGTTCTTGCTCCTCGTTTCCTTGTTGCCTTGAATCAAGCTTTGTGTGCCAAGAATCAAGTTATTTCCTAGCCTTGCTCAAGTTCATGGACTAAAGGACCTTGTCATCTCCCCTCACTTGCTTGGCAAGTGAGTGTTTCGGTTATTGGATTACAACTTTGGACCTTAATATTTCATATTGGACATTGCTTTTTTGGACTAATTTTGACCTTTCCTGAAAGGTCTACTTCTGGACTATTTCCTATACTTGTTTTTATTAACCTTATATATTTCCTTAATAAAGATATTAGATAGATTCTGGCCTCTGTGTATGGTTATTGGTGCTCTGCAGCCTGGGTCGTGACACTAATATTCAAATGAGAGGGAACTCTCATTATGGATTGTTTCTGAACATGGAAAAAGACAGGTACCATCTTATTCTCCCTCTCAGAATCCATTAAAATTCCTTGAATGGATTCTTCACTGAGTTGAAATTCCTTGTTGAATTGAGATTTATATGCATAGTACTACTTGTATTGCAAAGAGACCGTTCCTTCCATCCCCATCCAGAAATGTACACGAGCAGTAGGAAGTGGTCACATGCTCCTACGTGTTTGGGAACATGATGTGCAACCTTGGAGAGGTCTGGCTCTGTAAATCATGTGCCCAGTAGTTTTGAATGTTTGGCTATCTTATATGTGGTGATGTAAAGAGAGCTGTGCTTCCACGGGCCAGTCAGTCCCTATCACTTGTTGAGATGTGTGTGATTTGCAGACATCAAATAAATAAACTATGTCTTTCTCTTAACCTTGATCAATCTAAATTACATTTTCCTCCTCCCCATCTTAAATGAAGTATTAGCGGTGCAGAGGGGAGAGGGGAGGCATTTGTTAATTCATAAATACAATGCAAAATAATTTGCTGATAAATAACTCAATAGCTGTGTTTTTGCTTTTGCTTTCAGAGTGCTTCTCAGCAGAGACTAAATCTGACCTGCATAAGACTTTCATTTTAGAACTCTCTCTCATGAAGAAACCTTAAGAATGGTTATTTAAAAAAAGTTTTGGGAGAGAAACTAAGCAAAAAGGTATGTGTTTTAGTTATTGAAGCTTTACGGTCATGTAGCAGTACTGTTAACCATTATTGTAAAATAAAGCACATTGCTCACCCAGTAAACCAAAAAAGAAAAGAGGGAGGGGGGGCAATCTGTTAGAATGGCTTGGGACAATTTTGGGGACTGAATAGGGTGAAAAGGCTGGGCTTGTTAGAGAGTGTAATACCTATGGAGGCCTTTTCTGTGAGCAATACCATGACTTCATTACCATGTCAATTCTGGGAAAGGGCTCTGATTGAGCACAGCAGTTGGCTGAATCCATATGGAGCTGATGAACCTCTGAATGAATAGTGAATGGAACAACTGCTGGAATCTGCTTTCAGCTTTTTGTTCCCAGGATGACCAGTGTAACAGACCTAAGAGCTATACAGCACAGATGGTCTAAAGAAGAAAGAAATCTGCAACCTTTATTTCTTTATCCCTGCAGAATCTGCACACACATGTGTACATATATGGCCTGAAACACATATCCCAGGATTCCTGTATTCTCTTTTGCTTGTTCCTGGGTTGATATCAAGCATCATTTTACCATTTGTCATAGTGGATGTGAGCAATATTTGACTCAACTTTAAGATTAATTTATTTGTTCACTTGATAAATTATCAATGAGCCATCAAACACTTAAAGAAAAACTAGGTACTCACCAATGGTGTTAATGAAGAAAGCTAACTGATGGAAAAACATAGTTTTGGGACTACAGTACCAAGAATTCTTGAGCCATCCTGGCCACTTGCTCCTACTGCCTTGAGGTTTCTGCAGATTGTCCACGAGAGGAACTTTTCCAAACCCTTGATAAAACAGCAACAAGAATCCAGCACTAAACAGTTAAAACCATGCCTTTTACCCAACAGAGCAAACTTAAAATTGTGATAGGTCATAGGAAAAAGCTGGCTAGAGGAGGCCTGGAATCCCTCCCATTCACCCTATGTGGTGGGAATATGCAGATGTTCCCATTGACATAGTCATCTATGTCCGGTAAGGTTACATGCTTTACGGGTTCAACATATCCCTGCAAATACCAATACAGTAAATCAAAATGCTTGCTGGCATTATCTGGTTTCCTTTCTGGCTTGGAAAGTTAGAACAGATGTCACACAAGAGAAGACTTGACCCACCAAGTGTAGCTTTTCTGGCCGCTGTAAATGGGAAGCGCCTTGAAATGCTAATGGATGCAGTTTGTGTTGACGAGTTTGCATACAGAGGGTGGGAAACAGCTCTGATCCCTAAGAGAAAGGAAGAGGGGGAAAATAAATCTTTTGTCATGAATCAAGGAAATCTGCTTCTTCGGCAGTAAAGCACATTAAATGGTGTGAGGATCTTGGCAGTATAGCGATCTTGGAAGAAGTCTCTTGCACACACAAAGTGCAGTGAATGAGCATTATGACAGGGGATGTGCACCATAATGCAGTTCTGAATGTGCAGAGATGTTTTCCCTGCTCCACTTCTTGCAGTCTGGGTTTTGCACTGTGAAAACAGTACTGAGGGTTTCCCTCATTCCTTTCTTCTCAGTATTTTGATTCTCGACGATCTTGTTTTTGCTCTCGTGGAGATTTGAGACTTCAATACTGAGAAAACGCAGCTTACAGGCCAGGCTCGTATTTAAGTCATGGCGAATGAATGAGAGATTTCTTTCATTCTCTTGATAAAATCCACTTAAGACATTGCATTTGCTTAGTATTGCGAGGCCCTGTTTGGTGCTTTTCTACTCTCAGACATCAAAGCAATATCCTAAGAAGCCTGAACATCAATGGACATTTTGTTATGAACCTCAAAGACAGAAAATTAGGTTCTTTTCCATAATGTCTAAAATATGTACTTTTTTCTTTTTTAAAAAAATTAGTTAGATTCAGTTTGCTTTATCAGATTCATCAGCAAAGTTACAGGGAAAGCCACAGGAAGTTAAATTAAAACTGCACATCATATAATTCTGCCTCCCTTCAAAACCATTAATAAACCAGCATCACACATTCAAACTGATACACAAGCAGGGGCGGTGCAACGTAGAGGCCACTGAAGCGGCCGTGTTGGGCGCACGTCAAGGGGGGCGCTGTCGAGGCCTCGACAGTGCCCCCGTGTAAATTTACCAAGGACGGAGGCGGCGGCAGCGGCGGGGACCATCGCCTCCCTCCTCGGCGAAGAGCTAGGCCTCAGATGAGGCCTTCGCCAAGGAGGGAGGCGATGGTCCCCACCTCCGCCCTCGGCGAACAGGGAAGGCCTACGGAGGCATAGGTATTCTTGCGTGGTCTTGCGAGACTTCATGAGAATACCTAAACCTCTGTAGGCCTTCCCCGTACGCCGAGGGCGGAGGCAGGGGCGGGGGCCATCACTTCCCTCCTTGGCGAAGGCCTCAACTTCCGCTGAGGAGGGAGTCAATGGTCCCGCCACTGCCTCTCTCATTGGCAAATGGGGAAGGCCTCCGTAGGCTTTCCCTGTTCGCCGAGGGCGGAGGCGGGGGCGGGGGCCATCTCCTCCCTCCTTGGCGAAGGCCTCAACTTCCGCTGGGGAGGGAGGCGATGGTCCCGCCGCTGCCTCCCTCCTTGGCGAATGGGGAAGGCCTACGGAGGCCCAGGTATTCTTGTGAGGTCTCGCGAGAATACCTAGGCCTCTGTAGGCCTTCCCTGTTCGCTGAGGGCGGAGGCGGCGGAAGGGGCCATTGCCTCCCTCCTTGGCGAAGGCCTCAACCTCTGCCGAGGAGGGAGGCGATGGTCCCGCCACCGCCTCCCTCCTTGGCGAACGGGGAAGGCCTACGGAGGCCTAGGTATTCTCGCGAATACCTAGGCCTCAGATAGGCCTTCCACATTCGCCAAGGAGGGAGGCAGTGGGGACCATCGCCTCCCTCCTCAAGGAATGTGGAAGGCCTTCGCCTGGGAGGAAGGTGATGGTCCTTGCCGCTGCCGCCAGAGGTATGTGCGGGGCCTTGGGGGTGGGGGGCACAATTTTTGGGGGGGGGCGCTGCCACTAGGTTCGCTTACAAAGCGAAATTACCTAGGGTCGCCTCTGTACACAAGACACACATGGAGGAATGAAATTATGGCGGCGACTAGTCTTATCTCTTCCCTATGCCCATCCATTTGGATCTACAAACTTGAAAATGCCTGTGTTTTTGGAGTGTAGTGGTGTATGAAGTGATAATCTAAAATGGATAATTTCTCCAAGCTTTGCCCAACTTGCATACCAACTGTGTGCATGGGCCTTATCTGTCCAGTGGGGAATTTTACAAAGAGTCATTTCTATCTCAAGTACGCCAAACCAGAACAATGGCTGTGAGGTCAAAATCTCTACCTGTGGGCTAGCATTTTATATGCAGGAAGCTCAATGAATGGTGGAATGGTTGATTTCCTGATATCACAAGATTGACCTTGAGTCAATTCCACTTAATCTTAGGAACAAGGTGTCTCAACTTTGTTGTTTGGTGTTCTGCCTTCACAGTGTCTGAAGTCAAGAGACTGGTTACTTCCAGTTTTGGTGCCATGATCCTACAAGTCTCGGCATGTTGTTACCAGTTGTAGGTTGACTCCAAAATAATGTAGGGACACAGAAAGTGGACAAATTTAGGAATAGACCTGCAGACCTTTTGGCTCTGACAAGAATAACTCCAAGTGTTATTTAATGGTGTGTTTTTTTCCAGCTACATGTTCAGTTGGCTCTCCATGTCTTTTGCATCCTTCAATTAACTATGGTTCAAAAATATTTGGAGAAAAAACCCTAAAGAAAACCTTGATTTTGCCTCATTTTCCTAGTATACTAGTTGACAGCTGAACAGACAGGCTTCCTTCTCCTAATCCAGGCTGCTGAGGTAAGATTGGGAGTTAGATCAGGAAATGTTACAGTTTGATTAGTGGTTATGTTCCTTAACATACAGTGAAAACTGTCAACAGTAAATGTGTTGGTATGGTAAATGCTGCCATTTTCTATTAAAAATGTAGCCTATTCAAATATTTGTTTTATGCTTTTAAGTAGCTTCATCTGACTCTAGGAGAGAACCTCATTAAAAAATATAGCTAGCATTTGCTAAGAAACATTGGCCCATGCAATGAGATGCTGCCAAGTTGTGCCAATATTGAGAATTTGGGTGTCCTGTTCAGGCTGATGCCAATTGGGGCACCAAAAACATGGCAGTCTGCTAATAAAAAGTATTCCCCCCTTTACCAGAGGAAGGGAGGGCAAGAGAAGGCAATGAGTTTACCATCTGTTCAGTGAAACCAGTTAGTCATTCACCAACATATGTTTTGGGTCCTCAAGTGTTATCCCTGTTTCTGGGTATATTTAACTTGATGGTTCCAAAAATGGCACCAGTCTTCCCCTATTGGATGAAGTTTTTGAGATACAGAACATATGCCATCTACCAGTCACCATTTGATCATCCATAGAAAACCATGATAACCGTATTTAAGAAACTAGAGCTGATTTGGTCTATCCAATGCCATTTTCTGAACCAGCGCCCCAAATAATTCCAGTAACAGGCCTTAAAAACCAAGATACAAAGACACAATTTTTAGGTTGGGCTGTGTTCTCTTCTGTTTTCTCAGCATTGTCTGACAAACATGGTAGGAAGCACTCAGCACTGCTAAAATACAGTGGCCTAGAATATGAAAAAAATACTGAGAGCCTCAGCTGAAATCATGCACTTCATGAGAGTCTTTGTTGACTGTAGGATTTTGGTGCTTCAACCACTGCACAAGCAAATGTTGCAATGATTTCCCAAACTTGACATGGCAGGTTTGAATTTTTTTTTAATAATATGTCTCTGTTCAACAAGTTGATAATGGCTGTGGTTAAATTTTCTAAGAAGATCATGTGGGGTTATTTCAACAGAAGAGAGAGAATGACTTCGTGTACATTCTCTATTAGGATGTGGTTAGGTATATTTGTCTCAGATAAACCGTACCTATTTCTGGAAACGTTGGTTTAATACTTTTTCCTCTAGCAGCTAGAACTTTTTCTAAAGACATTCTCAGAGGTATTAACATTTAATTTTTAAAAAAGCAAACCATAATCTTGCCATTTCATATAAGAGGTGTTATTTTACTATGCGCCACCAAATACCATGAACCCCATTGTATGTCCTAGAGATAGTGCAGATACGTCCCCAACCCCCAGCATTTTCTAGAGAGGCACAAATGAGCAAACAGCAGATTTTTTTCTGGGTGAAATCAAATACATTGAAAATGTTTTTGTGCTTTATTGGTGCAAACAAGGAAGTCTTTAGTAAATGCCCAAATATGCCACTAATATTCAAATTTTATTTGGACTATTTATTTATCATCTTAGAAGGGAATTGAGAATACAGCTATAATGTATAAAAAACCCACACAAACAACGTTAAAAACATGGCATTATGCAAAATTTCCTTTGAGCAGAAGCTGGCCACTTGGAATGCCTCTGGTATTGGGGTAAGAAGGTCCTCCATTGTGCACCTGGCAGAGCTTAGACTGCATTGTAGTTAGTGGTCTGTGGTTTGCTCTTTTCCACACTCGCATGTTGTGGACTCTATTTGTTTTGACTGATATTAGCTGAAAGTATTATATTGATCTTGGGTTGGGGGCAGGGGGTTATCTATTCAAATTCTGTTCAGTTTAGATTCAAAGTATTAACTGAAGTAACACTGAGAGTACAAATTATAGCATTATTGGTGATAAGATGCAGAAAGAGAAATACCAGGAATGAAAATGTTCTCACATTTCTACATGATCTCTATAGCCTCATCTACACTGTCACTATAATGTAGATTGAACTGAGTTATATGGTCAGTGTCCTTTTTTCGTGTCAGGAGCGACTTGAGAAACTGCAAGTTGCTTCTGATGTGAGAGAATTGGCTGTCTGCAAGGACCTTGCATAGGGGACGCCCAGATGTTTGATGTTTTAACATCCTTGTGGGAGGCTTCTCTTATGTCCCCACATGGGGAGCTGGAGCTGACAGAGGGAGCTCACCTGCTCTGCCCAGATTCAAACCTCTGACCTGTTGGTCAGCAGTTCTCCTGGTACAAAGGTTTAACCCAGTGGTTCTCAACTTGTGGGTCCCCAGATGTTTTGGCCATCAACTCCCAGAAATCCTAACAGCTGGTAAACTGGAGAGATGTCTGGGAGTTGTAGGCCAAAACACCTGGGGACCCACAGGTTGAGAACCACCGGTTTAACCTATTGCGCCACCGGGGGCTCCTGGTGCACTCATATAATGCAATTCAATGCAGTTAATATGAATCTATACTGACCATATAATGCAGTTCAATTTGCATTATAATGGCAGAATAGATGGGGCCTATGCCTGCATGCTAGTTGTTACATTGATCAGTTAACTCCAGATGGGCTTTCACACTTTTGTTCAGAAGGCTGGAAGTTCCCCATCCCAAGACTGAGATGAACCAAATCCCTTCTTCACAGGGGTTACATTTTCTAAAATGTTTCGTGATATAGGTTTCGGGAGATATAATCCATCTTCATTCCTCCCTCTTGAGTTTGAGGAAGTTTTCCTCTTCAAGGGAGAGTTTATCAGCACCAAATCTGACAAGGACAATCCTGGTTGCTTTTCTGGTTACTTTACTTGAACATAGTTCAATGAATCTATAGAAATATTATAGAAAAACCTATCAAAACAGAACTCCAATCGGAGCTCCGATGGATGACTTGGAGAGATCCCCCACCCGCCACACTGAAATCCCAGAAAACTAAACAAGACCATTCTTCTCATGTCTCTCTTCATTCTTTCCAAAGTATGCATTAGCACCACCCATTCCTCTTCCCTGTATCCTTCACAATAAACAGGGATCGGTCATTGGCTGATGTTCCTGTCTCACAAAGATACACGCCTGACAGCACCCATAAGCTCATCAACCCACTCTCTCACTCTGTCCCAACTGCAGGACTTATCAAGATATCCTGGCACTGTAATCAGGGATTGCTGTGGGAATGATCTCCCCAGGGATAAGCCCATCAAGCATCCCATTGTCCAGGTGGCACAACTGTCACTCCTTTCCCAACCATTGACAGTTCATTGATATTCCTGCCAGACCTCTCCGTCAATCAGCAGCCAGGAGTGGGTGGCCTCTGTGACCAATGAAACTGCAGATTATTGTACTTTCTCATGACATGTAATACCTGTAAATATCTATAAAATGTTCATACTTGTGGCTGTCCATACATGTCAGATCTGGGATCACTTTGTTCCTGACATCTGCTCTGATCTCTGTTCCTGCCTCCATCTTTGCATGTCTTCTTTGGGTCAATCAGGATTTGGCATGGTGGACTGAACTCCGAAATTTTCGACAACAGAAACATGTATTTTAAAGGAAGTTGGTATGTCTAGGGATGTGCGTGCATGTGCTTTCAAGTTGGCTGTAGACGTACGATGATCCCATGAATTTCATAACATTCCTAGGTCAGAAATAGTTACCAGGGGGTTTGCCAGTTCCTTCTTCTGAAATATAATCTACAGCAACCTGGTATTTATTGGTTGTCTCTTACATGTAAGCATGTTTCTCAGTGGTTTCAGTGTGTGTGTGTGTGTGTGTATGGATGTGAACCAGTGGGTTTTAGTGGTTTGAGCCTTAGGCTACAACTCTGAAGACCTGGACACAGCCATGGAAACCCACTGTGACCTTGGGCAAGTCACTCTCTTGGTTTCAGATGAAAGCAGAAACAACTCCCTTCTGAATAAATTGCCATGAGTCAGAAATGACTTGAAGATGCACAACAACAACACCAACAACAAAAATATATGTATAAGAAACCCAATTACTAAAAACCTCTTGCTGATTATTGACTAATACAAGCCTTGATAGGAATATATACAAAAATCCAGAAAAGCTATGGCTGGCTACATTACTGTCCTTGGCCACTGTTATTACTTTCTGATTTATGTATTTTTACCAGGGCTATGCGGACGGTATGCATTTAAAATTAGTGTTTCCAACCTTTTCAGAAACAGTGAGTGGGCCAGAAAAATAAACAAGCAAGTAAGCAAATAATTGAAAAAAATAATTTAAATAATCAAATAAGTAAGATCCAAGTGAGGTGGTTTCCATATGCTCCATTTCCTCCACAAAAGCCCTGCTCAGCAAAGAAAGGAATGTATTTTACCCAGCTATTTCATTTCCACAAACAAGCTTAAGCGGAGGCCACATGGTGAAGAACCATAGCCAGAATTCTAGCTCAGAAAGGCTAAAGCTCTGCTACCCAGATACACTGCTAATCCCTGCTATAGCTTCTTAATAAAGAGTTGTGTAATTCACTTGGGCAATGTGTGAAATCCGCTAATAGCTGAATTACAAAGAGGCTAGCAGCTGGCTCTCACAGACTGCCAGCTTTTCTCAGTGGTTTCAGGTAAATCCACGATGTACTACCACTGAAGGCATATCCAGGCCAAATACTGAATTGGAAGGCGTTTGTTAAAGGAATCCTATCAAACTTCTACTTTAAATCAAGGTGTATTGATGCCTAGAAGCATCCTGACTGTGGTAGATGTCATCTTTTCTTGAAAAACTTGCAAGATGTAAAAATAAAAATAAAGAGGAGCAGACCTTTTCACAAAATCGCCATGTGTACGAATACCTGGTCCTAATGGTAAGTTTGTACATTCCCACATTTGCCAAAACGTTGAGGGAAGTCTCAAGACAAAGAAAGAAATCAGGGCGGCATCTAAAGATTTTGTGAAGGATTTTGTGAAGGTTGTAACACTTTCTGGCTCCTTCCACACAGCTGAATAAAATCCCACATTTTCTGTTTTGAACTGGAATATGTGGCAGTTTGGACTCAGGTAACCCAGTTCAAAGCAGGTATTGTGGGATTTTCTGCCTTAATATTCTGAGGTATATGGCTGTGTGGAAAGGCCCTCTGAAGGAGTTGGGATAGAGGGCTTCCCCATTCGACTCAAGCCTACTACATAGACATGCAACCCCTCTACACTGCTATATAATTCCGTTTCATTATATGGGGAATGATGTCTGGGACCAAAGACATCATTCCCCAAGTAGGTCTAATCCAGTTTTTAATCCTAACCAGAGTAGAATCAATGGAACTGTTTCTAAAGTATTGATTTACCAAGTTTTCATAGCTTCCATGGATACTATCCAAGTTGGGACTATACATTGGATTTAGGCCTAAGACGACAAATAGTAGCTGTCTGGAAACATAATGATTGCCTTTATCATTTTTCATGCAAGAGCGATGAAGGGTGCTGTCCAAAACATATCCTCAGTATTTAGATTTTAAACTTATTTTCTTCATGGGATGGCAGTGCTTTTGGATCTATATTTGATTTTTGCCTAATTTCATATTAAATGTTTTCAGTTATTATATTTTCTACACACATACCTGGCATCAGAAGAAAGAGGAGTCTCATGGTATTGTAACTTGATTCAATTTTGTTTCTGCTCCTGGCTTTTATTGATTTGCTGATACTCTTTTGGTTTCAGTATGACAAAAAACAACTCACTTTTTTTAGTATTGGACACTGAGGAGATGAGGGATCTTTTGTAGTAGTTTATTTTGTGCTAATTCCAGGTTTGGTTGTCAATGAATTTCAAACATACAGATTGAGTATCCCATAACTGAAGTGCTTAGGATCAGAAGTGGTTTGGTTTTTTCCTGGATTTTGAAATTGCTGTATTTGCATATATATACATAATAAGACATTTTGAGGATGTAACCGACATGGAAACACAAAATTCCTTTAGGCACTTTATCTACCCTGAATGCAATTGTGTGCAATATTTTAATAATTTTGTGCGTGAGGCAAAGCTTGTCTACATCAAACTATCAGGAAGCAAAGGTGTCACTTCCTCAACCTCCCATGTGAACAACTTTGGATGTCAAAGTATTTTGAACTGAAAAAAACTTTTGCACATAAAATTGTTCATAAATGACAAATCTTACAAATCATATCTTACAAATTACACACACACACACACATGCTTTTAATGAGATATGTTGTGTCCACATACATTTAGTTATTACAGTTTATGTATGAACACATATCTCCTAAAAGGGCTTGGATAACTTCGAGCATGCTAGCAAAACTGGATTACTGTGTCGCAAAATGAGGCATGTCTAAAAGTGTGTCATCAATATGAAATGTTTGGAAAGTTCAGCACTAGTTATTGTATTGTACAACAGGACCTCCAATTTTAAAAACAGAACCCATCATTAAATATTTCTGAGTAAAACCAAGGGCCAAAATATACTTTGATTTGAACACACTTCTGTGACGCATAGTTGAGAGATGCTACAACTCTAGATGCATTGGGGAGGGATTGATAGAAGTGAGTAGGAGGCACAGTGGGTTAAACCCTTGTGCTGGCTGAACTGCTGATGTGAAGGTTGGTGGTTTGAATCCGCCAGATGGGGTAAGCTCCCATCTGTCAGCTCTAGCTTCCCATTTGGGGACATGAGAGAAGTCTCCCAGCAGGATGGGCAATGTCCTTGCAGATGGCCTATTCTCTCATACTAGAAGCAACTTGCAGTATGTTCGCTTCTGACGCAATTAAAAAAATGTGAATGCCAGCACCAATGCTTTCCAGCTAGACTGGCATTTTACCTTTTGTTGCCTTCATGCTTGCTTATCCCAAGAAGAGCCAGGACTGGGACATTGGGACTGGCAAGTGCCTGGCACTTTTGACTTGACATTTGACCTGATAGTTGATCCTCAGAACTGGGCTACCCAAAGAGTTGGCACCTTTCTGTAGTATCGAGACACCTTCCCTGTGAGGAGAAGCTTGACTTATGTCTGGTTATTTTAGGAAGCAGCCCCCTCCCCAGAGCAGCTGGCACATTCAGGGTCCTGCTGAGCTGCCTGAATAGGCCAGATGTTTTCTTTTGTCCACTGGTGCTCCTCCAGAACTTAATCCCTTTTACACAATGAGTTGACCAGCTAGAACTAGCAAGCCCTTTATAATTCAAGTTAGGGGTATAAAGAACATAGCTTGACTGGCACGTAATTTCCTGAGTTGCTGGTGTTTGAAATAGGGGAAAGTTGCATACTGGACAAGAGAACAGTCACTTTGCACAAAGGAACAGTCTATTGATGAACTTGGTTTCTAATCGATGTAAGAGTTTGCTCGCTCACATTAAAAGTTATTAGGACCATTCTAATACATTCTAATAATTAGGCCAGATGATCTCTGTCAGACCATCTGCAACAAACCTCAAAGCCCTGCTCAGGGAATATGTAATTAAGCAGTATGGTGTAATGGTTTGAGTGTTGGGCTACAGCTCTGAAGATCAGGGTTTGAAGCCCCACTTGTCCATGGAAAACCCACTGAGGGCCCTTCTACATTGCCTTATAATCCAGATTATCAAGACAGACAATCCACATTATCTGCTTTGAACTCGATTATTTGAGTCAACACTGCATATAATCCAGTTCAAAGCAGATAACCTGGATTTTAGCCAGCTGTGTAGAAGGGGCCTGAATGACCATACATAAGTCACATTCTCTCAACCTGAAAGGAAGGTAAAGCCAAGCCCCCTCTTGCCAAGAAAATCATATCTTTTAACTTTAGGGTTGCCATAAGTTGGAAATACCTTGAAGGCATACAAAATCATAATTGGAAGTTTCTTTCTCTAATTTTGTTTTCTTTTGATTTTTTTTATATTGACACTCTGAATATGCTGGACCTTATAAGCGCTGATGCGATATACGAATGTGCACACAAGCAGATTTCTTATCATTGTCTCTCCTCAGCCTCTATGCTTCCCCACTTGAACCCCACTTCCCTTTGATGTCACTTGCCTTCCATGCTGGTGCCCACTGTAGATGTTCAAACTCTGTTTAATTCCATAAACATGAGAACAAAGGAATGGTTGTGGAGAGTTCTCATGGGAATTGCTTTCCATTTGTGCTTTCATTTATTCACCTGTGTGTTCATGGCTCCATCTGTTTACAGCCCTTGTCAGCTGTTTAGGGATTTTAAAATGCTCACATGCTCTGGAGCAGTCCACACCAGCATATCACAATGTAGTCTCTTGTTTTTCTTGAGTGCAGGGATATATAGGTAAAGGTTTCCCTTGACGTTAAGTCCAGTCATGTCTGACTCTGGGGGTTGGTGCTCATCTCCATTTCTAAGCCGAAGAGCCGGTGTTGTCCGTAGACACCTCCAAGGTCATGTGGCTGGCATGACTGCATGGAGCGCCATTACCTTCCCACCAGAGCGGTACCTATTGATCTACTCACATTGGCATGTTTTCGAACTGCTAGGTTGGCAGGAGCTGGAGCCAACAGCGGCCGCTCACTCTGCTCCCGGGATTTGAACCTGGGACCTTTTGGTCTCCAGCTCAGTGCTTTAATGCACTTCGCCACTGGGGCTCCTTCACAGGGATATATAGTGATGCAAATATGCACATTTTTGGGTGATCTTGGATTTTAAGCATGCCGTTTTAACCCGTGTTTTTCAGCTATTTATGTGATTCAGTGCACATTTTTGGCAAGCATCATCTAGCCACCCCCACCCCCTTTATCCCAGTTTCTCTAGGATTTTAGGGTCTGTGTAGATAGACCCTGTGCTTTCAGCAAGAACTTCAAAGCACCTTTCTCCGTTTGTTAGATAAGGGCGGAATGGGTTTACACTTTGCAGTAGCATGTCCACAATGTAAGAGATAGTGCCAATTAAATCTCAGTTTTCCCACTTTTATCTGGGATCTAAATACCCTAAAGACACCAAAGGCTCAGTAGCTAGGCTCCTAATGCCCTCCCAATCTTGTACTTGTGGGAGACCACCAGTGGATACCAGGTGCTATATTTTAGTATAAAGAACAAGCAAAACCACCTCTTAATATTCCTTGCCTCCAGTAGTGCAGCGGGTAAATAAATCACTGAGCTACTGAATTTGCTGACTGAAAGTTCGGCAGTTCAAATCCAGAGAGCGGGTGAGCTCCTGCTGTTAGCCCCAGCTTCTGCCAGCCTAGCAGTTCAAAACATGCAAATGTGAGTAGATCAATAGATACTGCTCTGGCGGGAAGGTAACGGTGCTCCATGCAGTCATGCCGGCCACATGACCTTGGAGGTGTCTATGGGCAATGCTGGCTCTTTGGCCTAGAAATGGAGGTGAGCACCTTTACCTTTACCTATCAACTCTTGTTCACACAGAGAGATGTCTATTATTTCTACACACATACACAGCTCTAAATCCAGTATTTTGAGCATTGGTAGTAGAAAGGTAAACCTGAATGTTGGTCTACTACAAATACCACCTTTTGCTAGACCTGGTTCTCTATGAAGTAGAACAAAGGAAGAAAAGAGGATAGTGACACTAAAGAGCTTACTCAATGGTGGTACAAGACAAACACCAAAACCAGGGCTCTTCCCACAATACTAGACTGCAAAGGGGAAGATAAGTACAGGCAGTACCCAAGTTACAAACAAGTTAGGTTCTATAGGTTTGTTCTTAAATTGAATTTGTATGCAAATCGGAAGAGATACATTTTTAGTGTACCTCCAGCCTATATATATAAGCTTTGGATATCGCAGGGAAGGGTTAACACACTTGTGGTGTTTGTTTTCCTGTCTGTGCCCCTGTTCAGAAAAATTCACTTTCTGTCCCTATGATAATTGGATTTTGAAAAATGAAATGAAATAAATACATTAAGACTTATAGAGCTAAAAATGATGCTTCATGGCTGCCTCAAACCGTAAGCTACATTAGAACATAAAAATATATGGAATACGGAGGATGAACCTTGAGTGTATATCTGTTATTTCCTCACAAACTTTTTCCATTCCACATCTCCCACCTTGACGCCAGAAAAGTCTGCTGCAGATAACACCTTGCATATTGCTATGATTTCAGCTCAGAACATTGGCCTCGCAAGCCCTGCGGACACAGAGCTGCTGGAGAACAGATTGGTAAAAATAAGTGCCTGCGTTCTCACAAAACCTGAGAAAATGGCACCTTCGCTCTTGCTCCTCCTCCTTCTCCTCCTCTTCTTTTAAAAGTCTGTTTTCTGCCACTCTGGTAATCGCTTCATAACTGGTGGGATAGCAGAACATATGTTCCTGAAACAGCAAAGAGCAGAGAAGTCTTCGGTACTTCTGCTCCACAAGAGAAAACAAGAGAGAGAAATCCCTTGCACTCCGCTGTCTTTAAAATCAGTGCCAAAGGATTTCTCTAAAAGTCAACAGAGATGTGTTTGTAAGGTACAGGAATAAAATGAAGTCTATACGGTACTAAATTGCTTATGTGGTCCATGCTCCGATTGTCCCTATTTGCCCAGGGCAGTCCTGTTTGGAATGGGCCCCTTGGGGACAGGACTCAGAGACCTTTTGGAAATGTTATAGTGCTCACACATTCAGGTAGCTGCATAGGAATAGCGTGGGGCAGGAGATGCTTACATTTAAAAAGTGAAGACACATATCTGTATGTCATTTGTTTATGTTAATTGACCTGTAGAGCTATGCAGTTAGACATGATTATGGTACTTTCATCTGAAAATACATCTTGCCATTTCTTACTGTTCTGAGGAAATCTATAACCTGCATTTATGTTCACCCTTTTCCTTGAGCTAATTCTTGAGGTACATCTTCAAGGCCCTTGCTCTCTTTTCTGGCTCCGGATAGAACAACCTGTTCCGGTGTCCAATCTTTTGGCTTCCCTGGGCCACATTGGAAGTAGGCCACATACTGCTGTAAAAGTGAAGCCTTGAATGTGTACAAATAGCAAGAGCGTGCGGTGTGAGGCAGCGCTTTGACGAGTACAGGATACATACTCAAATCCCTTTTTTACAGTTTTTTTTTTGCGACATTGCAACACAGTCCTTTTGCTCTGTGTACAGATGACATTGCATCTGTGTACAGATGACATTGAACTCCAAAACTCTGGATGATCTCTCCCAGCGGCTTCCTGTAGATGTTAAACAACAAAAGAGATGGTACTGCGGGACCCCACAGGACAATGGCTGCAGGTCTGAGCATGTGTCCCCCCAGCAACACCTTCTGGGAATGGCCCTCCAAGAAGGACTGGAACCACTGTAGAACAGTACCTCCAAGATTCATTTCCGCCAGGCATCCCAGAAGGATACCGTAGTCTACGGTATCGAAGGCCACTGAGAGGTCCAGGATAACCAACAGGGACACACTCTCCTTGTCCAGTTCCCAGCGTAGATCATCCACTAAGGCGACCATGACTGTTTCAATTCCATGTCTCGGACTAAAGCCAGACTGCACCGGATTCAAATAATCCATTTCTTCCAAGAACACCTGGAGTTGCAAGGCCAACACACATCTTTCCAAGGGAAAAACTGTTCTGCCCCAAATCCTAGAGGATATAAGAGACAGCAATTCAGGTTAAAACCATTGGTTTCCATGGGATCCTACTGATCTGTATCGAACCCCAGAGGATACAAGAGACAGTGATTCAGGTTAAAACCATTGCTTTCCATGGAATCCTATCAATCTGCATCAAACCCAAGAAGATACAAGAGGCAGTGATTAAGGTTAAAACCATTGCTTTCCATGGAATCCTATTGATCTGTATCGAGCCCCAGAGGATACAAGAGACTGCTAACGGTTGGGCAATGAAACAGGACGGGAAACTTTGATGGTTCCCATCACACCTGTTTTCTGTTGTGAAGATGTGAGTAAAGTGTCATAAGAGGTAGGAGCTCTGAACATGATTGCTGGCCCGTGTTCAGAGTTCCTTTCTTTCAGCACATTTCTACCTTTTTTCAGATCTGGAGCATGTGATGAACGCCATGCCTTTCCATGCTTGACAAGAGGCTGAAGTGTCCTACCAGGGGGAAATTTCTCAATGTGATGAGGTCAGATTGCCAGAGTTCCCTTCTTTCAGAACATTTTCCCCTCTTTTCAACCATGGAGGGCTACGCATGATGGCCGGAAGTAGTCTAACTCATGTGATGAGCTCAGTGCCTCTCCATGCTTGAAAAGAGGCTGAAGTGTCCTATGACCGGGAAATTTCTCAATGTGATAGAATCATAGAGTTGCACTGAGCCATAGCAATTGAAGACCATATTAATTCTACAGTTTAGATCAAGAATCTTCAAACATTTTAAACAGAGGGCTGGTTTGTGGTCCCTCAGACTGTTGCTGGGGGGGGGGGGGGAGACACAATCAAAGCACCCCAGACAGATGACCATCCAGCCCCTGCACAACAACAACAACAACAACAACAATATAATCATAGAATCCTATAGTTGGAAGGGACCCCAGAGGCAATCCAACTCCTTTCTGCCATGCAAAAAAAGCACAACCAAAGCACCCCTGAGATATGGCCGTCCAGCCCCTGCTCAACAACAACAACAACAACAACAATGGAGTGTTGTGTGGATCCTAAGAAGATCCTTTGAAGATACCAGCCACAGATGCAAGCAAAACGTCAGGTTAAAATGCTGCTAGAACACGGCCATACAACCAGGAAACCAGGCATCAGTGATTCTGGCTGTGAAGGCCTTTGACAATACAATAATAATAATAATGATAATAATAATAATAACAGAACCATAGAATTCTAGTTGGAAGAATCCCCAGGGGCCATCCAGTCCTTCTGCCATGCAGGCAAAGCACAACCAAAGCTCCCCAGACAGATGACCATCCAGCCCCTGCTTAACAGTAGTAGTAGGTAGTAGTAGTAGTAGTAGTAGTAGTAGTAACAGCCAAACTAAACGAGCCCTCTTTTTTAGCCTTCTGAGGCTAACAGGGGCTTCTTCCTCCCTCTGCCCACAGCTGACCGGACCGGACTTTGCCCGCGGACCGGAGTTTGAGGACCCCTGGTGTAGAGGAACCCTAAGCTGTGGTATGCTCTTCCTAACCCTTTTGGCTAGTGCCTTTGCTACAACAGCTCGCCAAAGTAAAAACCATCTTTAGTTACTTAGGTGTGGGCAAGTATAAAAGTTATTGCTTATCAAAGCCATTTTGGTGGCCTTTGAATATCATTGAATATAACACTCCAGCATTTCTGATACAGTCATTTTTAGTTTGCTTGTAAGCCACCTTTTGGACATAAATCCATTATGAAAATGAGAAGGTATACCCTTTAGAGTAAAAACTAGTAATAGGAAGACTGTGGTTCTTGTTTGGAGGAAGCACAGCCTCTGCTAACAGGGGGGTTATTATTTTTTTTTTTACAAAGCTTATCAGTGAAATCTCTTTGAGTGTCAGTGCTGAATTGTTTTGCCCTTGTTAGCAAATGGAGAGCTGTGCTAGTACACAAGGACTCTCCACAAGGACAGGCCTTTGTGTGGACTGCTGGGCATACAACAAACAAAAGTATCTTGCTTGCTTACTTAGTGAGCAGCTCTTTTCACACTCGCCTTTTGCACAGCAAATATAAAGTAGCGGAGAATTTGCAGAAAGATCTAGTGCAGACAATAGATGGGAGACAACTGTTGACCTACATGGTCAAGAAAAAATATAGTTCTGTAGGAATAGAGAGTAATTCAACTGATTGCTGACAAAATGATTTTTTAAAATATATAGACTGGCCTTGGATGCTGGAAGGAGAAAAGGGAGGGTCACTGTTCTTTAGAGTAAGATTTAAAATCTGTACAGCTTGTTTGGTTGCAAGAGTGAAATTTCATTACCAGCTTTAGTGTGTTTCTTTTTCAATTATTAGTTTAGTGTTATTTTTTTATATAAAAAAACAGAACCAGGGGACGAGGGTTTGCACTTTGCATCATTTTTGTTGTTATTATGTTCATTCTCACTTTGATCCTATTATAGGATTATCTGGAGAGATATATTCAGAGGAGATTTGCTATTAGCTTCTTCTTATACTTGGGGTGCATCTACATGGTAGAATTAATGCAGCTTGACACCAGTTTAATTGCCATAGTTCAATGCTATAAAATCCTGCGATCTGGCAGAGAAGGTTAAAGACTGTAAAACTAAGACTCTCCGGATTTCATAGCATTGAGCCATTGCAATTAAACTTCATTAATTCTACCATGTAGAATACAATTTGCCCAAAGTCACCCAAAAGGTTTTCACAGCAGAGTGGAGATTTGAACCCTGCTCTGTTGGAGTTCTAGTTTCACACAAACCACTGTGCCAAGCTAGCTCTAGGATGTCACGCTACCAATGGCTGTAAACCTTATGGGCTAAATTGAACTCTTGGCCCATTCCCTTGAAATCAATGGGAGCTATTGCCACTTACGAGTTCCACTGACTACAATTAAATATACTCATTCAAATATTATAAAATCTATAAGCAAAGTATCACTGTAAAACTAGTGAAGAAAAGAATGTGTTGAAGGTTTTCCTCACCTGGAGCAGTACTCATCCAAAGCATAGCCCTGCATACAGTTACTAGAAGGGCTTGGACATAACTTGGGAAAGTGGCCATGTTGGGCTGAAAATTATCCCAAAAGTAACTTTTCCAACTACTTACTCAAAAGAGATATACATATCCTCAGACTGAAGCTTGCAAATCATCTTTTTCTGATCAAATTGCAGCTTGGAAACCAAATCGAACGGCCCTTTTCAGTGCACAGGCAGGTCCTTATGTGCTCATGGAATGTACCCTTAAAAAAACTTTATAACTATTGTTATCCATTTTATCCAGACTAAGAAACCCGTTAATCAGAGACTTCTTGTGCAAAAAAGAGAAATGAAGTAAGCGGGCTAAAGGGTTAATTCATATTTTGATTTGTTATGAAATTCAGTGATCCAAATCGGCCAATTCTCCAAATTGGAGAAGTTATTTGTTGTGCTGCCACTCCAGAATCCCACAGTTGGGGAAGAACCAATGTTCTGACCAAGTAGAAGGCAGTTTTCAGTGTGCTTTCACGCAGTTAAATCTGACTGTACTGTGCCCTTTATTGGAAATTTCAGCCTCTGAATATGTTCTTAAAATGCCGTTGTACTTTTATGACAGTTCACCTAATTGACATTAATGCAAATAATGTGCAGAGATGTCTGTAAAATGTCTCCAAGTAGCTGCAGAGAGAATAGCTCTGCATGTGGTTGTGATTATATGAATATTTAAATGTTTATATAGTGGTAGCTTGTAGATGTCAAATGAAATTATTATGCATAAGGTATTTTTAAAACATTGAAATGTACCCTTTACTACTGCAAAATAATTTCAGATGAAAACGGGTTGGATTACATACTCGAAAATGAGTTGGACTGCATGCTGGGCCATTAAGATCGTGTGGGAAAGGATAAAAAGGATGTAGAACAGTGCTGCCTTTCCCATCAATTTAACACTTTCTTTGTTGGATAACTTTATATGAACTCAGTTCACTCCACTTCTCCTTTGGTAACTGCGCTGCTGCTTTAGTACCATTGGGTTAGACTAAATAAAATATCACCCCCCCCACCCCCCCCAATAAGAATTCTGCTCTTCAATGAAATATCCCTGTGTTCCCTAAACTTCTGGCATTGCAAAAATTGGACCATTGCTTGGACCCCTACATTTGCTGTGTTCTCAGTCACTTTGCCTATACTTTTATATGAATGCCTAAGCCATATTTCTAAATTCCCATCTTAAGCTTTAAACTACTTCAGTGCTAAACCTTTGGGACTGAAGGAACATTTCATGGAGTGGGGTCATATTCTTATGTGAAGGGCAATGCCATCATCTCTTCCCCCTACATGCTTGCTATTTCTGTATTTGAGAGAAAGCTTTATGGATGCTCAGGTGGGTTGGTGAAGGTTTCGCATTTACAAGTCTTCTTGATGGTAAGAGCTGTTCAGCAGTGGAGCGTGGTGGAGTTTCCTTCTCTGGAGGTTTTAAAGCGGAGGCTGGATGGCATCTGCTGGGGGTGGTTTGATTCTGTGTTGCTGCATTGCCAAAGGGGGTTGGACTGGATGGCCCTTGTGGTCTCTTCCAACTCTATGATTCTAAGTCTAAGGACCTCATCACACAAGGAATTTTTTGCATCCTGAGATGGTTCTACCACAGTTAAGAGACAGATGGACATGCAGCCCATCACACGGCGTGCCTCAACTTCTGGCGGAGGCCGTGCTCCCAACTGGTGTGGAAGGGTCCTAGGACGCTTCCTCATTAACACAGGAAGGCTCCCATGTTGTGCTGGTTCCAATGGAGACAGCACACTTCTGCCCCTGTTGGGTGGCGCTTCCGTCATGTGACCGGGGAAGCATCACGCGCCTATTGTTTTGCCACACTTGCTGGCAAAATGCCAAAGTGAGTGTGTGTGATAAGGTTTACGAGGTTTGAGTACTAAAGAGAAACATGGAAAAATATTTAAAAATAAGCCATAATGTGAGAACAACCCGTGAAGAACCTATAAAACTTGAGTGAATGAGGTGAGACAATGGTGTGATAAAAGCTTCATCTGAACCAGTCCAAGGCAACTTCTGCAGTCTAAGGCAGTTCAGGTCCATGAACGGTGGGCAGCTGAACTATAGCAAGTTTCCAGAAAAGAAAGAGATAATTCTTTCCCATGGACTGATGGTATGGCATATAACTTAAGAAATATGACTATAAGGTTAGTTGTGCATCCATCCCTTGATTCAGACCAAGGTCTCTAAATGCACACAGATAGTTCATCCCAGAATTTATACTACAGTGTCAAGATACATCTACCTACAGGTCCGGATGGGCAGACACTATGCGCTGTACCACCTCAAGATCAGACTTGGTCAGAATTCTACTTTCAGTTTCCAAATAAACAAAACAAAATGAGGTATACTTTGTTTTAAAAGAAAATTGTGCTTTCTGGAAACCAACAGGAATGTAATTATCCTTCTATAGTAAAAGGTTAGACCTCTTCAGGTCATTTCTGGACACCTTAGTTCGAGAAGGATGGCAATGAGCTGAAACATGTTCAGAGAAGAGTGACAAAGGTATTAAAAGCCTGGACACCAAGCCATATGAGGAATCACTGATGAAGCTGGGTATGTTTAGCTTTGAGAAGACGGAGAGGTGATATGAAGGGAAATAATTTGGTTGTTTTCTCCTGCTTAAGAGATGAGAACATGAAATAATAGATACAAATTACAAGAAGAGAGATTTTACAATAGCTGTTCAACAGTGAAACAGGCTGCCTCAGCGAATGATGGACTTTTAATCTTTGGTGGTCTTTAAGCAGAGGTTGGGTGGGCATCTTTTAGGAATGCTTTGCATGGCAAGGAGGTTGGAATGGATGGCCCATGTGGTCTCTTCTCACTCTAACAGCCTCATCAAACAGGGTGAATTTAGCATTCTAGAGCACTTTCGCCCTGTCTAATGGACAGAACCCATTCTGGACATCATACGATTTTGTGTGACTACTGGCGGAAGCCCTGCCCCCAACCGGGGTGAAAGCATTGCTGGATGCCCCCCCCCCCAACATGCTTCCCATGTTGTGCTGGCTCCAATGGATGAGGCCTAACATGTTATAATACTAAGTTCGGAAGGGAGGCAGTGGGAGGTCCTTTTAGGATTTTAGGGTTTTTCATGCAGCATGCGGGCCACACATTGGCCACCCCAGTTGTAGCAGTATGTAAGCAGCAGGATCTGTGAGACTCTGTCTTCAAAGCTTGATGTGGATCCAGATTCTTTTTTTCCTGAAAATCCCTGCTCTTTGATTAGTTCGTGAAGTCCAAATGAGAGTCAGCACCATATGTGAGACTGCAGAGTATGTTTCCTGCTAATATGGGATGGCATTTAAGTGAGTATCAAGCTCAGGGTGGGTGCCTGGCATCTTCAGTCAACAGCCAGGGTTTCCAGCTACCTGACAGGGCTCTCTGAACTGGGTGGCTTTGGGTTGCCATTAACATCACCCACAATACCACTCCTCCATATTATGAAGAAAATAAAATGACAGCCATGTGTGCTGACACTAGTTAAACCAATAAAAGAGTGTGCATACTACTTGTGGATGGGCAGCATAGGGCTGAAGCATGGAGGGCCCCATTCAGGCATGGAGACAGGCTTGATAGTGCCTTAACTTAACATGTCGCACTTTGGCATGGATTTGCTAGTGCCTTAGTTTTCCTGTTAAAGAAATCTCTAAGGAATGTGGAATTAAATGTTCTTTAGGACAAGAAGACCTTTGATCATTCTCGTTACCTGCATGTTTACGTACCATTGTCTTTCTTTCCATTCTAAGATAAACCTCTGAATAAGTCTAATGCTGTTTTGTGTGTGAGAGATTAGTTGTTGCTGGCCTATTCTTTGCGAAGCTTTCACATTCTTTCAGAATCTCTGATGATGCTGATAAAAGTTTGGATGAACAATGTTGAAATTAAAGCAAGGCCACTAAAAAAATGGGGCCTAATCCAGCCCAAATATGTGCTTTTCACAGTGTGTGTGTGTTGTGTTAACTGTGATAATTTACCTGGCTGCTTGGGAGGGAAGTCACTTGATCTTCCACTTCAGGATGGAGACCAGGATTATTCCTTTCTACTTTCTGCTTTCTACTAGTCTGTGTTCTTGGAAAACTTCAATGAGGTTTGACACACTTTGAAAAAGCATATGGCATGACAACAATTTCAGATTTCAGGTGGTTGATTGACTACCCCCCTAAATTGTTGTTTTTCAAATAATCCTCATGGAAAGTTGGCCAGCTCCAAGTTTGAGGTTCTCCTGGGCAAAATAATACCTGGCTCTCTTTTTCTCCTCAGCCATTGGGCCTGACCAGACTAGGGTAGTCTTAGGTAGGCTATGGCTTTGCACAATCTATCTGTCTCTCAGTTTTTTCATGTTTGTCAGCTAAAACTTCCAAGCAGATTCTTGTGCAATAGTGGAGCGCATGGAACAAAAACATTTCTGAGCAGAGAATTAGTTTTGAGAGCCAGGTGCAGAACTGACCAAAGTTCACCGCCCTTAAGTACAGCAATCTGCTTCTGGTTCATTTCAGGATTATTGTTTGGGGCAGGACAGAAGTCACACTGTTGCCAATTTTTAACAACTGAGTCAAACATCCTTTCTGATCTCCTCTGAATCATCCACAGATCTACCAGTAGATATATGTATTTGCCTTCTGTCCAGCCTTGGTTTAAGAGCTTTGATATTTGTATTGTCTAACTTATGAATAACATAATGTTTGAAGAGGATACAATTGGGCTGGCCTTCAGTTAGGTTTTTCCAGTTCACAAGATTTTGGAACTCTGTATTATATTAATAGCATCTTACCACTTTTAACTCAAGCCAACTATAGACATCTACCAGCTGTGAAGAGTTCTGGAATGTGGAAGCGCAATATGTGGATTTCAGCAGCACTGATTTTTTGAGCTAGCTATGAGCAAGTGGAGTGTCTGGGGATGCATCTTCCTTCCATTTCAGGAATTTATATGGAAATATGGGATGTAGTTGTAAGGGAGTACTAATGTACATATTTATGTTGTTTTTCTTATTGTTATAAAAAAGAAAGAAAAAAGTAAATCCTATGATGGCAGAGGGGAAGAATGAAAAAACCTATTTATTGGTGACTATGAAACTGTGGATTTCTGTGGATTATGATCTGGATCTTGTGACCATGCTTTAAAGCAGCACTTTTCAAACTGTGTGTTGTGACGCGTGCCGGCTGCAGTGTGTAGGTGTGTCGAGCAAATGTAATATAAAACCTCTGAGTCTCTGTGAAATAAGCAATCAATCATATATATTTTTTAAAAAAACAAATGAAAGGTTTTCATGAGCTATGTTGTGTCTCTATACATTTCATTATTCTGATTGATATATGTGTTGTATCTCTTATAAGGGTTTGATTTAAAGTCTGGTTTGCTGGTAAAATCAAATTACTGTGTTACAAAACGATGCATGTCTCAAAAGTGTGTCACCAACATGAAATGTTTCGAAAGTTCTGATTTAAAGAAACTGTTGAAGTCTAAGACAACTGACATCCCATCCTACTTTCTCCTGGGCCACTGCAAGGTAAGCTTTCTTCAACATGTCTGGCCATTTCACAAAGTAGTTTGCGATATTGGGATTTGATTTTCTAGCAGTTGTACAGTGTGACCCTGTATCCACATAACTGGTGTCTGTGGTATTATGGTATTTATCCACATCCTCTAGCACAGCATTTCTCAACTTGAGGTGGTGGTGGTCACGAGGGGAGTGTCAGAGGGGTCACCAAAGAAGACTGAAGATCTCTTTGCCTGCCAAACAATTCCAGTATTTTCTGTTGGTCATCGGAGTTCTGTGTGCCAAGTTTGGTTCCATTCCATTGTTGGTGGGGTTCAGAATACTCTTTTATTGTAGGTGAACTATAAATCCCAGCAACTACAACTCCCAAATGTCAAGGTCTATTTTCTCCAAACTCCACCTGTGTTCAGATTTGGGCATGCTGAGTACTCGTGCCAAGTTTGGTCCAGATCCATCATTGTTTGAGTCCACAGTGCTCTCTGGATGCAGGTGAACTACAACTCCAAAACTCAAGGTCATTGCCCACCAAACCCTTCCAGTATTTTCTGTTTATCATGGGAGTTCTGTGTGCCAGGTTTGGTTCAATTCCATTGTTGGTGGAATTCAGAATGCTCTTTGATTGTAGGTGAACTATAAATCCCAGCAACTCTAAATCCCAAATGACAAAATCATCCCTCCCCCAAACCCACTAGTATTCAAATTTGGGCGTATCAGATATTTGTGCCAAATTTGGTCCAGTGAATGAAAATACATCCTGCATATCAGATATTTGCATTACAATTCATAACAGTAGCAAAAATTATAGTTATGAAGTAGCAACGAAAATAATTTTATGATTGGGGGTCACCACAGCATGAGGAACTGTATTAAGGAGTTGCAGCATTAGAATGGTTGAAAACCACTGCTCTAGCACAACTCGACAGTATTCTTGGCTCAGAGTCCTTTATTTCTACATGGAGTCCCCTACACATACGGGAGTCATACTGTATTAAACTAGACCTGTAATTATCTGAATGGTGCTAGATTTTGCTAGCTATTCAAATATAGTGAGAGCCAACATGGTATAGTGGTTAGATGAGGACTTCAGAGATTAGGATTCAAGTTACTGCTTGGTCATGGAAACTTACTGGGGAAGTTTAGGAAAGTTATACTCTCTCAGCCTCAGAGGAAGGCAATAGCAAATTCTCTGAACAAATCTTGCTAAGAAAATCTTGTGATAGGGATGCTTTAGGGCAGGGGTCCCCAAACTAAGGCCCGGGGGCCGGATGCGGCCCTCCAAGGTCATTTATCTGGCCCCCGCCCTCATTTATAATATAAGATTTTTATATCAGTTTTAATAATATAATATATTGTATATACTTATGATATTGATAATAATATTATCGTTTTATACAATATAATATTAATAATAATACCATATAGTAATATTAATTATTATATTAATAATAATAAAGCACTGAGCTGGAGACCGAAAGGTCCCAGGCTCAAACCCCGGGAGCAGCGGGAGCGGCCGCTGTTAGCTCCAGCTCCTGCCAACCTAGCAGTTCGAAAACATGCCAATGTGAGTAGATCAGTAGGTACCGCTCCGGTGGGAAGGTAATGGCGCTCCATGCAGTCATGCCAGTGGCCACATGACCTTGGAGGTGTCTACGGACAACGCCGGCTCTTCGGCTTAGAAATGGAGCTGAGCACCAACCCCCAGAGTCAGACATAACTGGACTTAACATCAGGGGAAACCTTTACCTTTTTAATATTAATTATATGTTATATATTACAGTATAGTGGTATAGTTCAATATAGTAATATATAATGCTAATATTGTGCTATGCTAATAATATAATATATTGTATGTACATACAGCTGCTCTGAGTTCCCTTCAGGGTGAGAAGGTTGGGATATAAATGTAGTAAATAAATGTAGTAAAGGAATAAATAAATAATTTTGGACTTAGGCTCGCCCAAAGTCTGAAATGACTTGAAGACACACAACAACAACAATCCTAATGAACCTGACTATCTCATTAGCCAGAAGCAGGCCCACACTTCCTATTGAAATCCTGATAGGTTTATGTTAGTTAAAATTATTTTCATTTTAAAATATTGTATTGGTCTTTCATTATTGTTGTTGTTGTTTTGCACTATAAATAAGATATGTGCAGTGTGCATAGGATTTTTTTGCATTTTTTTTCAAATGATAATTTGGCCCCTCAACAGTCTGAAGGATGGTGGACCGACCCTCTGCTTTAAAAGTTTGAGGACCCCTGCTTTAGGGTCTCAATAAGCCAGAAACAACTTGAAGGAGCACAGCAACATTCAAATATTTCAGGACTGCTACCAATTATTGTTTTTGTTTGGCTTTGCTTGGAAGTTAGCTGCATAAGTAACAAATCCTGCATTCCTGACACTTGGCTTCGGGATTCTTTTAACACATCTCATTATGACAACGGTAAAGAAGCTCTCCTGAGGCATTGGATGGAAATTTCAATGTCATTATACTTTCATAATGGTGCACCTAATTGACATTGATGCAAACAACGTGCAGAGATATATGTGGGCCCTTCTACACATGTTGTAAAATGCACAAGTAACTGGGTTAAAGTGAGAGGGCCCTGGCTAAACAAAGTTTAGCCAAAGTGCAAAAAGGATCGGGTTAAGAGATTAAAAACATGTATTAAAAAGGTGCTCTTATCACTTGATTCTGCCTGGAAAATGTGCACCTTTGCATGACTGTATATCCCTGCAGTCATGTAAAACACATGCTTCACTTCCCTCCCCCCTTTGTAGTATGTTCCAGCACACGTGCGCTTTTTATAAGCCTGAAACTTCTGATCAGGTAATCAGGCTGTCAAATGGACACACAGGTGGCTCAAGGGAAGCACAAATGGAAAACATTTAGAACTCTCTGAAACTCTTTCTTTTAGACTTTATAATCTTAAAGAGAAGTTGAATTAACAATTGAGGAAAGAAAGAGATCCGACAGAAGTTTTTTTTTTTTTTAAATTCCTCCATTATGCACTGGATCTCATATGTGCATATTGAAACATATCCCAGAGCACTTGGGAAACAGGGGGAATGAGGGACTTACAATTGTGGGTCTGTAAGATTTTAACTGTACTTCTAGAACTTCAGTGTCATGCATCAAACCTTGAGTGGGTGAATGTTATTCAGTCTCTCTTTCTCTCTGTAGCCAAACTAGTCTGAAAAGTATCAGGGTAGCAAGACATTTGTGCATTTTTTGTCCCAGTAATCAAGTGTCCCAACACATTTCAAGGAGAATGTTTCCCTCTTTGCAATTCTCCTATTAAAAATGCCTTTAAGAATGTAAGAAGCTTTTTTTTTAAAGAAGGGTTTTTTAAAAAGGTCCTTGATGCATTATTCAAGGCTTTCATAGCCGGAATCACTGGGTTATTGTGAGTTTTCTGGGCTGTATGGCCATGTTCCAGAAGCATTCTCTCCTGACATTTTGCCCACATCTATGTCAGGCATCCTCAGAGGTTGTGAAGTCTGTTGGAAACAAGGCAAGTGGGGTTTAGATATCTGTGGAATGTCCAGGTTGGAAGAAAGAAATCTTGTCTGTTGGAGGCAATTGTGAATGCTGCAATTAGCCACCTTGATTAGCACTGAATGGCCTTTCAGCGTCAAAGCCTGGCTTCTTCCTGCTTAGGGGAATCCTTTGTTTTTCAACATTCAGAAAACAGGGAATTCCAGGCATGAAACCATCAGGGCCAGCTAACACTTCCCAACAAAGGATTCCCCCAGGCAGGAAGCAGCCAGGCTAGTTTCCAACATACCTCACAACCTCACAATAGGATGCCTCCTATTGATATGGCTGAAACATCAGGAGAGAATGCTTCTGGAACATGGCCATACAGCCCGGAAATCTCACAACAATCCAGATCCTTGATGGTTTTTAATTGCACTTTAAAAAAATAGTTATAGAGTTTAAATTGTGCTGTCAACAGTGTTGTTGCATTTTAATGTTAATTATGTTCTATTTATTTTACTTTAGAATCTGCCTTGAGTCTTTGTTTATAAATATTAAGAAGAGCAAGCATTCCTTGCAAACCTTAGAACCTTCACTCCAAATTGTTGGATTAGATGTTAGACAGAAAGATTTGCTCCTTCACACCGCATTCCCAATGCACTAAACAACATGCCAAAAAGTTTTCACATTTGCTGTGGCATATTTTCACACCGGTGTTTTCCCAATGAATGAAAGCCTTCATCTGTCAGTAGAAATATGTCTCCATCTCTTGGGTAAAATAGAGAGCATTTAGGAAGAGAAGAGAGTAATTTATTACCAGTGTTTGGAACCAAGCCACCGTACTGAGATTAAAATCACTAATCTTGCAAAAGGTGCCTTGGGATTTTTAAATGACCACAGATGATCAGCTCATCAACTTTCCAGCCTAAAATTCTCCCCTGCAATGTGCACTTTCTAGTAATAATTAGATTGCTATTCAGGTAATCATGGCAGAGATGTCTTTAATTGGGTTAAGTTCTCCTGCTGATTTCCCAATGAGGTGTTTCCCTCTCATTGAGAATCTTTATTTGTGACGCTGATTACATCAAAGTAAATAGACAGGACAATCAGTTTATCCCTCCATGTCAGTGACTGCTAAACTATACACACTAAAGAATTATAATGCTATCATTCTGCCTTAACTGTCATGGTAACATCCCGTGGAGTGTTGGGATTTGCAGTGTATCAGTCAGTTCTTAGAGAGCTCCTCTAGCAACTCCCCAACCTGCCAATCCATAGGATGCAGCTGTAGCAACTGAAGTGGAATTCCAGTACTATTATTGTGCAGCAGTATAATTTCAGTGGCAAAGTTTAAGAATAGCAGTATAAACAACAAATAATGTAATAACACCAACAAGCATTCTTATGGTATCTCTGGGAATCCCATTGCCATTGCCATATAGCAATAAGAAGTTATTCATGAATAATGTCTCTACATTAGCCATGTATAGAAGTCACAATAAATATACATGATACAATATGATCCATTGCAGCGATACCACACAACAAGGTCTGCTCCATTTCTTTTTAGCATAAAATGGACCTACACCTTCCTTTAGAAAGTTTAGAAACTTCTTCTTACCCAGGGGTCCCCAAACTAAGGCCTGGGGGATGTGGCTCTCCAAGGTCCTTTACTCGGCCCCCGACTTAAACCTTAGGGTTACCCTAAATCTGAAATGACTAGTAGTCCGCATTTGTATGGAATTGCTCTTCGTTTGTTTAGTTTCATTTGTTTTGTCTCCGTTTCGCTTTCATTTCCATTTCCAATAATGGGGCGCCTATACAAATAGAATTTTTGTTTCATGTACAAAAAAACACTCAAAAATTTGGACCATTGGCAGCAATGAGAGGGCTGCCGATGCTTAGCCCCCCCCCCCCCCCACTTGGGTTTTGGGCTTGAGGGGTGAAAGAGGGCATTTCGACCCCTTCTAGCTCACCAACTTTTAAAATGTTTGGGTCTTCCCCAGAGTTCTATTGTTATTATTAATAATATCATTATTAACACCCATTGGCACACATCAGCTGTCATGAGAAAGCAGACCTCTCTCAGACTGAGCTTAGGGCCCCAGAGTAACTATTGTTATTAATATTATTATTAAGACCCATTGGTATGCATCAGCTGTCATGGGGAAGCAGACCTCTGTCAGTACCTGCTTATTGTTACGTGGCCTAAAACGAAAGGAAAACAAAAGCAAGCATGGTGACCATGCAGCTTTCTCTTTTGTGTCGCCTTTTGTTTCGTCCGAAAATGGCATCTTTCATTTCGTGCATCCGGATGGACAATACTAAACAAATAGACAAATGAAAGAGATGAAACAAATACCACACACTTCTCTAGAAATGACTAGAAGGCACACAACAATAATAGCAATCCTAATTAACAATTGCCTCATCAGCCAAATGCAGGCCTACACTTTCCATTGAAATATTGGTAAGTTTTTATTGGTTAAAATTGTTCTTCATTTTAAATATTGTATTATTCTTTTTTTTTTGCACTACAAATAAGATTTTTTAAAACTAGTCTGGCCCCCCAACAGTCTGGGGGGCCATGAATTGGCCTTCTGCTTAAAAAGTTGGAGGACCCTTGGCTCTCATATATTTCCCTGTCATTGAATCAATGGGAACTTGACGAATCAATATTTATATAAATCCAGTTGAATCAATGGATTTGCCAGTTGTGATTAACATTTAATTTAGCCCTTTATTTGCCACATTGGCAGGTGCTCACCATTACTGGTTATGCTCAGATCACCAGTCCATGCCTAGTGTCTAGGACAGTGGTTCTCAACCTGGGGTCCCCAGATGTTTTGGCCTTCAGCTCCCAGAAATCCTAACAGCTGGTAAACTGGCTGGGATTTCAGGGAGTTGTAGACCAAAACACCTGGGGACCCACAGGTTGAGAACCATTGCCTTACAGGCTTTCCCCGCACCATGCTGAATTTTATATTTCTATATATAAGTAAAGTTATTGTTCCATTTTTATTCCATTTTTCTCACAGAGTTGAAACTCAAAATACTAACCAAAGTACTGTCTGAAGGATTGTATTCAATACCAGAAGTTAGCTTATTCATGTCTGACAAAATACGTCCTCTCCAAGTGAATCTATGCCAGCGGCTCCCAAATTTTGTTCCAGGAAGCATCTTTTAAGAAAAACCCTTTTTAAAAGGCCTGTGCCAGAGTATGAAGATTTTGTTGAAATTCAGTACACCTCTACTTTAAAAATGAATTTGAATATCTTTATTTCTAAACATCCAGGCAAATGACAGAAAAATATGCTTCTCACTGCAGATGTGAACTTGTGCACACAATCTGACAAAGCAAAGAAGAATAATAAAATGTTTTCCTACTGACCAAATGTGTGAGAATTGCCATGATTTTATTTCAGAAAGTAACAAGTTTAGCTGGGAACTACAAAGGGAAGGAACCAGGGAGGGGAGAGCAAAAGAGAGTAAAGAAAATAATATTATGGCTCCTTGTTTGCCTGCTAACCTTCACTTCTAAATTGATCTATGGGAATTTCTCATAGTGTAACATACTGTATCCAATTCCATAGTTATTACTGTAAACCTATTAGTGCCACCTGGGTTTGCATATCTGCGGCCCTGTCCAACTGAAGACAGATTAGCTCTCTCACATGTTATGCCCGAGGGAGGGACGGGCTCATGAGGAGCTTGCTGCCTTCCGGCAGAGGGGGGATGTTCAGATCCTTAATGGGAATGCAGTGCTTTTGTAATAGTGCTCGGTGACCGAGAGATTTTCTTTTGAATTAAACTGAGACCCTTGCAGAATGCAGCCCATATAATTATATCTTGCTCTCTGTGTATTCAGTTGATGTACAAGAATCAATGAAGTGTTTCAGGGTGTTTCCATGATACTATCCAATTTTTAAAAATGATAAAAAAATTATAGAAAATGGCATTTCCCTAGATGGCATTACGGTGAGCCTTTCACATAGAGACCGAGGTAAGTCTTTGAAATAAATCAAAGCTTATGATGGAATATTATATAGGAATGAAGGATCCCCATTGGTACAGTGGGTTAAATTTCTGAGCTGCTGAACTTGCTGACTGTAAGGTCCGAGGTTTGAATCTGGGGAGCGTGGTAAGCTCCTGCTGTTAGCTTCTGCCAACCTAACAGTTCAAAAACATACAAATGTGAGTAGATCAATAGGTAGTGCTTCAGCGCTCCATGCAGTCATGCTGGCCACATGACCTTAGAAATGGAGATGAGCACCAACCCCCAGAGTCGGACACAACTAGACTTAATGTCAGGGGAAAACCTTTAGCTTTACCTGAAGGATCTCATCACAAAGGCCCATGGATTCGCCATGGTGGGGAGCATGGAGAACCCATCACTCCACGCAACTTACCTTTGGCCCCACCCTATGGGGGGAAGTGTAGTCACACAGCTTCCCCCTATTCCTGGTAAGGCAACACAGGAAGGCTCCGCTTGCTCTTCCCTTTCCCGACGGAGCCTGGCTGTGAAGTTCTCACACATAGTGTAATGGGCTCCGTTCTGAAAGGGGAGAACAAGAGGCGTACAATGGTTCAAGTAGCCTGTCTGATGAGGTAGTAGGAGAAAGATTTTGTCATGTTTACACATGACAATGCCAGGATTGCTCCCTGGAATAATGCAAAATTTGATCCATCAAGTGTAATCATGGTCAATGTCATTAGGTGAGCATTTAAGTTTTAAAACTACCATAGCATTACATGTTATATGGGTTATATATTCTAGCCTTGATATAGATTGGCCCTATATATGTTTAAAGTGGTTCACTCCCAATAGGTGTGCATAGAATCCTAGCCTTTAAATATGCCCACTTTTGCAATGTCTGCACGATGGCTTCAGGTGGTCTTCTCTTTTGCACATAAACACTCAGCAGATATTGCCGCCTTTCCTGATAGGGCTGCTGGGCCCTCAACAGGTTTGATGTGGGAAGAAATTCCTTTGACAAAGCTTCCCCATTCATCCCTTTCATATTGGGAGAGGGTTTTCTAGGATCTGCAAACCACAGAAGCTCTGGATGTGAGTCTTGCCTTCTTGCCTTCTGAGTATACAGACCCTCTCTGGAACTGGCATCAATTTGGGCATTAATCTGGAGAGATTTCAAATCCTGCAGACTATCCCCAGGAGTACCACTGTCAATGGGATAATTAACCATTTATTTTAATTTAGAAAACAGCAACAGTATTACCTACTCAAGCTATAATTGAGTTCTTGGTAATGATGTTAGGCGAGATTGTTAGCTGCCCATCCCTTTCAGTGGGAGATCAATTTGTAAGAAGTAAGAATTGAAATAATAAAATCTCATCTTAAAAACTTTACAAAATGATATTCAGGTGGGATATGGCTGTTCAGTTGGTTCCCATTGGCTTCCCCACAACAAATCTTTCAATGAAAGTATGGCTCTGAAGTAAGAGGAGAGGGGGAGTATATTTTTCCAGAGATAGCTTTTTTTTGGGGGGGGGGGGGATTAAGAATACATTGTACAAATGCACCAGAGTGAAAATTCACCCCAGTGAACAAGCAACTTCAGTCTATTATACCACTGCCCTCCTTCAAACAAAATGCCTTCAAACAGGTGTGGAATTCAATGCATTTCTCTTTTTTTCTGGGCAGATACTGTTGATCCACTTTTACTTTGTGCTAAAAGGTAAAGGTAAAGGTTTTTCCCCTGACGTTAAGTCCAGTCATGTCTGACTCTGGGGGTTGGTGCTCATCTCCATTTCTAAGCCGAAGAGCCGGCGTTGTCCGTAGACACCTCCAAGGTCATGTGGCCGGCATGACTGCATGGAGCACCGTTACCTTCCTGCCAGAGCGGTACCTATTGATCTACTCACATTGGCATGTTTTCGAACTGTTAGGTTGGCAGAAGCTGGAGCTAACAGCGGGCGCTCACTCTGCTCCCGGGATTTGAACCTGGGACCTTTCGGTCTGCAAGTTCAGCAGCTCAGTGCTTTAACACACTTCGCCACCGGGGCTCCTTTGTGCTAAAGAAATGTTATTGAGCCACAGCAACCCCCCAATATTTATAGATCATCAAGAGACTCCAAGCAAGTTACATTATTTTTTTCTCTATTGTTAAAACATTTTTCGTGGCTCTGAAGGTGTGAAATGCGGAAGCACTAAAGGTTCCACAATGGATCACAGCAGCTGTACCCTAAAACCTTTTTCATATCTAACCCAAGATCTATCAATTTGATGATTTTTGTATCACTTGCATCTTTTAGCCGCAATATCAATTCCTAAATGTGTAAATGTATAAAATGTATCAAATGGAATGTATCAAAATGTATCTATAAGGAGGCTACCTCTCCATGCCCCCAGTTTGCTTGAGAATTGCTTGTTCTTGCATCCTATTTAGCCAAGTCATAATACATCTCTGTGATTTGCCTTCAACCCAGAGTGCCTGTACTCTGTCCTGGCTGATCACAGACTTTCTTATCTGCAGTCCTAGCTGAAATTGCTACAATCGGACAATATTTGCAAGTTTAAACATAGCAAAAATATATAATTCAGCTTTTAGACGTACTCCATGGAAAAAAGAGGTACTCTACTTCTCTGTTTGTTGAGATGTGCTAAAAGGTAAAGGTAAAATATAAAAATATAGTCATGGTTAGGTACTTCTCTCTCTCATTCTATTTAAGATGTGTAAGAAGGAGGACCAGGCGAAAGAAATAGTATAATGCTGACAGAGTTTGTGTAGATGTTTAATGGTCATTCCAACACACTGAAACTGACCATATCTATAAATGTTTGCAGGAAAGAGACTATAGATAATGGTAGATCAGCTTTATTTATTATAGCGATTTTCTTTGTGGAATTTGTTCAGAGGGGAGTGTCTTTGCCTTCCTCTGAGACTAAGGACCTCTTCACACGGGGCTTTTTTTGCCCCATTTTCCCAGTTGTGGACGGACCTGGACGGGGCCTGCCAAGTGTTATCAAATGACACTCGGCAGGCCCTGCCCACATTCCTCCTGACTCTTCCTCTGTGACCATGGGTTAGAAAGTATTTTTTGGGTAGCTCTGATGGGCAACACATGTTGCTGTGCGGTGCCGCCCTTTCTCCCATCTGATGGGGACAGGGCGCCAATTTGTCTTGTCCTGGGGAGGGTGCACAGGGTACCCTGGGGCATCTTGTGCACCTTCCCTTTCACTGACAACTGCTGGCAAAATGGCATGGCCCCAGGGATTGTGTGAAGAGGTCCTTAGAGAGTGTGACTTATCCAAGGTCACCCAATAGGCTTTCATAATTGAATGCAGATTCAAACTTAAAACTACTGCATCACACTGCCTCTTGTAGGTAAGATAGCCGGGTTTTAATCTTCAGTTTTATTTTTACCACGATACTCACTGAATGTGTTTTTAGTACTTAGATATAGGTTGGAGGAAAGGAAGTGGGGGACCTGTTCACAAAGCGCTGGAAGCATGTGCAGATGGAGAGCAAGCCTTCTACCTGCCTCTTACTTTTGGGGAATCTAAATTTGCTTGCCGATGTTAAGATGAGTAAAGCATGTGTCAAAGAGAACATTTCAAGGGTAGCTTATTTGCAGTGCGCACAGGAGGGAACAGATATCCAAAGAAGCGGATGTCTTTTAGTATAGGGCCGGGAACTTTTACGGCTTGCCTGTGGGGTTCAGCTGGGCTAAGCTTTCACTGCTTTGCATTTTGTGAGGTTATGCACACCTGTGCAAAGAAAGCAGTCGAATGTTACTGAAGCTGAATTATTTTGATTTGCATTTTTAATCTTTGACTTTGTGTATGTGTGTGTGTGAGCGAGAGAAAGACAGCCAAGTATTTGAAGCAACAAAATAAGCTGGGGGGTGGGGGCAGGGGGAGAGAAAACAATGCTTCTGAAGCAAATGTTTTAGAGATGAGAACTTTCAGACTAGAATCTCATTTTCTGCTTCCTTTCCCCCAAAATGCAACTAGTGGTCCTGTCTGGATGTCAGCATTTTGGAGAAAGCAATTGGCATGGAGAACTGTGCATGCGAGGAACCATGATAGTTCATCAGGTTTTAAAAAAAGATAACAATGAATTCAATTCTCGTTTCACCCTTTAGCTTCAGTTAAGACTTTTCAAGATTTTGGTGGCCTGGCTTTTCATCACCTTTTTAAATTTTTCACCTCTAAAGTGGAATGGTTGGCCTATGACAAAGGACACAATTCATCCCCTCCAGTCCCAAAATACATGTGTCTGGCAACTTAGTTTCTCTTGAACACTAGTGTTGTGGCTATGTGGTCTGCACACAGCAAAATAGTTTTGGGTGTTCACATTTGGCACACTCAGTTTTGTCTTCTGAAAGAGCAGTGTGGTTTACGGGCTCATGAGGAAAGCCCAGGGACTTTTGCTGCTTCCAAGGGATTGACTCACTCTAAATCAGTGGTTCACAACCTGTGGGTCCCCAAGTCTTTTGGCCCACAACTCCCAGAAATCCTAGCCAGTTTACCAGCTGTTATAATTTCTGGGAGTTGAAGGCCAAACATCTGGGGACCCACAGGTTGAGAACCACTGCTTTAAATAATAAATTCTGTAGTAGCGATGAGAAAATCAGTGAGCTCCAATGTTTGCTCCTAGGAGCATCTAGGGACCATATGGACCAACAAAGGTTTCATTAAGCAAACAAAAACAAGACAAATGAGAAAGGGATCAGAAGGTTACTTCTGGTTTTTGATCCAGTATCATTAAAATGATCTATATTTATGCTTTGCAGCTAAGCAAATAATCTACAGCATACTCATTAATGTACTTGTTGTATTCCTTCAAGCTGTTTCCACTTAATGGAGACCATAAGGCAAACCGATCACATGGTTTCTGAGGCTGAGAGTGTGTGGCTCACCCAAGGGTCATAGCTAAGCAAGGAATCAGATCCTGGTCTCCAGAGCCATAGTTCAATGCTTAAACTCCTCTACCAGGTTGGCAATCCTATAATAAAAATTAATGATTAAAATAAACCTTATTCCTATTTCACTACTAAAGAACTGTATCAGGTGTAGTAATTTATAGGATGGCTACTAATATTTCTCTCACTTTCTCTGTACAGGTGTGGTAGAATCATATGGTTTATTTGCACAATACATTTTTCCCCTTAGAGAAGGTTATTGTTGCTACATCCATTTGGGCACAAGGTTTCAAAAAGCAATAGTTTTGCAACTAAATTTATGAAATATTTTATTTTGTTGACTTTTAAAGACACCTGATGGGAAACTGGCAACTCCTTCTTCCCCTCTGTTGGAGATGTGGTTTAACAAAGTTAGCTGCATCTTCATCTAATTTCTGATTTTTAACAATAACTAATGGACTACTGAGTTGTCAGTGAGCGATACCCATTCTCTGATGGCACCATTGTGGCCAGAAATCTGAATTCCATACAATATTTTGAGACGAAGTCTGGAGGTTTTCCTAAAACCAGGCATGAGGTCAGTCTTTATAGCCTGGCAAGAAACCAGTGAAGTTCTCCTGTGCAATATTTTTTTTCCAGATTTTTTGAATTTCCACATTAATTGAAAGTCAAAACTGCCAAATAGCTGAGTTTTTTTAAAAATTTTGGCTCATATAATCTGTTACAGGCCAACCAACAGATAATTTTCAAAGTGATAAACACATTAATTTGCATGAAAACGGAAGGAAAAAGTAATCTTTAAGATTAACCTAGCAGGTCACAAAAGTGGATGCAGAAACTGGCTAGTTTACAAATGCAGGCACTAGGGTTGAGAGTCTCTACTTTGTAAGATGGAGAGCAGGAAATGCTACGTAGGTGCGATTCAGGTCTTGACTTGATAACTTCCAGATATGACAGACAGGAACTCCTATTATCCCTGTGCATTATGACCATGGCAACTGGGAATTTTGGATTAACATATCATGGAAGTGCTGGATGGAAAAGCCTGAACTTTGCTAGGCAGAAAACTGAACTTTGGCTGGCTCTGCTCTGTAGAATTAATGCATTTTGGCACCACTTTAATTGCCATGGAATGCTAGGATTTGTCGTTTAGTGAGGCACCAGCACTCTTTGACACAGAAGGCTAAAGACCTTGTAAAACTACATCTCCCATGAATCCATAGCAAGCCATGGCAGTTAAAGTGGTGTCAAACTGCATTAATTATTCTGTATAGATGCATCCGTAGATGTACTTTAATTTGTTTCATTCAAATGACCTTTTCTTAAAAATGTCATAGACTAATCAGTAAAGGTGGAGTGAGGACATAGTAACTTTGGACAAAACTAGATTTCAGCTTTAAATTTTCTTAAATCAAAAATGGAATAAAAAAAAATAGTGCTGAGGATGGCAGCACTATGCTTTCATTTTGCAATTTTTTTCTGATTTAAAAACCTCCCCAGCTAACATGTGACATTTTTGCTACAAGTATAGTATAGGTAGTTGTTGCTGGCTTCCACTGTGGGATATACAGATATCTGTGGATTTCTTACAGAGCTAAAATTTTTTATACTTTTGGACGACAGTCGCCAGCCAGCATGGCCACAATTCTGGCTGGGAGGGAATTCAGGGCACTATAGTCAAACAAAGTACTATTTCCTTTTTTTTTTTATATATATATTTTATTTATAGTTTTCACGAAACAGTACAATGCTCGAGTGTATTATAAAAACATAGGGAGAAGAAAGAAAAAAAGAGAAGAAAAGGAAGAAAAGAAAAGAAAAAAAAAAAAAAAAGGGAATGGGGGAGGGGGATTTATTCACTTCCAAGATCGTCTGCGTCGCATCATCCTTTACATCTTCTCCTCTCCCCTTTCTCTCCAGCACAACATCCATATATCACATTTGGCCTGCGGTTTCAATAAACATAGTTATAACAGTTCAATTTTGTCCTTTTTCAAGTATTGTCTCAGTTTGTCCCAGTTTGTCCATTGTCTTGTTAACGCGTTTTGTGAGACTTTTTGCGTTAGTAAGTCCATATTTTTAATGTCAATTAATCTTACAGTCCATTTCTCCACTGAGGGAATTTCTTTCGTTTTCCATAGTTTCGCTAGACATATCCTAGCCGCTGTTACCATATATGTAAAGAGCTTTTCAGTGTTAAGGTCCATATGGAAATTTGTAATCCCTAAGAGAAAATATTCTGGTTTTAAATCAAATTTAATTTGAAGTATTTTTTCCATCTCTTTTTGAATTTCTTGCCAATACTTTTTTATTCTCTTACATCCCCACCACATATGCATAAAGTCTCCATTGTGTTTTCCACATTTCCAACATTTCCTATCTCCCTTTCCCTTACTGAATTTCGCAAGTCTTTCCGGTGTGATATACCATCTATAAAAGATCTTGTACCAGTTTTCCCTCAGTTCTGTTGAGTACGTAAATTTTAAGTTCCTCTTCCATATCTTCTCCCATTCTGCTAAGTTAATTGAATGTCCTACCTCTTTCGCCCACTTAACCATGGCCTCTTTCACCTGAACTTCTTCCGTGTCCCACATCAATAGCTGCTGGTACAATAGTTTTATTATTTTCGTATCTGCTTTTAGTATTCTATCCCAGCGTGTATCTTTAGTTTCAAACCCTTCCTTTTTATCCACTTTATAGCTCTCCTTAATTTGCCAATAGTTTAGCCACGTCAGGGAAGGTTCTAATTTTTTTATTTCTTCATATGATTTAAGATTTGTTTCTTGATTTCTCAGATTCAGCAGTTGTTTATATGTCAACCACCTTTCCCTGGGTAGTTCCCTCATGTGTTCTGCTTCGAGTGGTGACAGCCACAATGGTGTCTTCGTGTAGAATCTTATTTTATATTTCTGCCAGATACCCATGAGCGCTACTCTCAAGTAATGGTTATTAAAAGCTTTATCTTTACTAGTTTTCCCTCTCCAGAGATAACTGTGCCACCCTTTATTTAAGTCTTGTCCTTCCAGTGCCAGTGTCTTTCTCTTTTTTAAGGTGGCCCAGTCCTTGACCCAGCTCAGGGCCGCTGCATCGAAATACAGGTGGAGGTCGGGCAAACCCATACCACCTCTTCTTATATCATCTTTTAAGTATTTGAACCTTATTCTGGGCTTTTTTCCTCCCCAGATAAATTTCCTTATTTCTTTATTCCAGCCAATTAATATTGAATTTTTCCTTACAATCGGTAAGTTTTGAAAAAGAAAAATTAAATCCGGTAGAATCTTCATCTTGACTGCGGCAATTTTCCCTAGCAGAGATAGTTGAAGTGATCTCCAGCTGCTCATTCTTTCTTTTACCTCTCTCCACTTCCTTTCGTAGTTGTTCGAATAAAGTTGGGCATTGCTTGCCGTTATTTCTATCCCTAAATATTTAACTTTTTTAACAATTTCTATTCCCGTTTCTTTTTGTAATATCTCTTTACTTGTACATGGCATATTTTTGGACAATATCTTGGTTTTTTTCCTATTGATTTTAAAACCTGCCACCTCACCATATTTCTCAATTGTCGCCCACCATTTGTTAAATTGCTTTAGGGGATCCTCGATTAAACAAACTACGTCATCCGCGAATGCTCGTATTTTATAGCTATAATTTTTGGTGCGAAGACCTGTCAAATCCTTATTTTTTCTAATAGCATTCAATAAAACTTCTAAAGTCATAATGAATAGGGAAGGGGAGAGGGGGCACCCTTGTCTAGTTCCCTTATTTATGCTTATAGTGTTAGACAGCTGTCCATTTATTATAATTTTAGCCGTTTGTTTGGAATAGATCGCCTTTATCGCATTTGAGAAATAAAACCCGGCATCCATTTCTCTTAAGATTTCCGTCATGAAAAACCAATTAATATTGTCAAACGCCTTTTCGGCGTCTAGAAATAAAAACGCGATCTCCTTATGATTGTTTTTATCGTAGTATTCGATGGCATTCAGGATGTTTCTTATGTTCTCCTTCATTTGCCTTCCTGGCAGGAACCCTGATTGGTCCTCTTCAATTCTTTCTATTAGTACCTCTTTTAGCCTAGTAGCTAAAATGCTCGCGAAGATTTTATAATCGGTATTTAGAAGCGATATCGGTCTATAATTTTGGATCTTAGTATTCTCTGCTTTATCTTTGGGTATGACGACAATGTTCGCGTTTTTCCATGTTTGCGGGGGGTTTTTCCCTTCTAAAATACTATTCATCACTTTCTGCAATGGAATTATTAGTATATCCTGGAAAATTTTATAGTATTGTGATGTCAGCCCATCCGGCCCTGGCGCTTTGTTTGCTGGTAATCTTTTAATCGCTCTGCTGATTTCCTCTTCGGAAATTTCCCTATTCAAAATTTCTCTTTGTTTCTCAGTAATTCTTGGAATATCCTGTAGGCCAAGATACTGTGTTACCTTTTCCTTAGGAATACTATCCTCTGTATATAGTTTCTCGTAAAAAGTAGTAAATTGTTTCTCTATGTCCTTGTTACTATAATGGCTTATTCCCCCTTCTTGGATTTTCGTAATATAGTGTGCCTGCTTCCTCTTATTTATTTTCCTTGACAGCCACTTACCTACTTTATTTGCGTTGGCAAAGTAGTTCTGTCTTGCAAATCTCATCTTCCTACCTATCTCCTCGACCTGTAATGTCTCGAGCTGCTTTTTATATATTTCCAGACTATGCTGGCTCAGCTTGTCCTTTGGACTCTTTTTGAGAATTTTTTCTAATCTGGCTATCTCCCCCTCTATCTTCAAAAATTCTGATTTCCTTCTTCTTTTTTCCTTGGCCCCTTGCTGTATCAGCATTCCTCTGATGTATGCCTTACTGGCGTCCCATATCATGTCTATAGTTGTGTCTTCTTCTTTATTTAGTTTAAAATATTCTTTCAGCAATTTTCTATATCTATCCTGTTCGGTAGAATCTCTTAACAGAGATTCATTCAATCGCCATCTAAAACCTTCGGATTTCCTATCCTCAATGTCAATTATCACTTCCAAAGGTGCATGGTCCGAATTACCTCTGGGCAGAATTTTAGATTTCAAAACTTTATTAACTACTGATTTTGATCCCCATAACATGTCTATCCGGGACCATGACATATGTCTGTGTGACAGGAAGGTATAGTCTCTTTCAGTACTATTTCCAAACACAAAATTTCCTCCGAGTGGGATACAGCTATTTTGCTTTGGGTCAATGAAAAAAATGACAGCTTCTGAATAACAGGACAGTTAATGTTCACATTGTGCATGGGTTTAAAAGCTGCTTAGAGTCCCATCACTGGAAGTGGGAATACACTGAAAACCCTCTTGGGTTCCATCTGCTGTAGTACTTTATTTTTCAGTTCTAGAAGTTCAAGGAACTTTGCTACTATCTTCCCATTTGATAGCGTGATGGTACAGCTCTAGTGTGTTGGAATCACCAGTTAAACTGTGGTATTTCATTGGGAAGTCTTAGACCAAGTCACTTTCATTCTGCACACCTGATTGCTATGTCGTTAAAAGACAATTCCAAACAATTAAGACAAAAGATTAAATAAAAATGTACCAAATAATTCAGGGATGACTAATATTACAGGAGAGTTTGACTGAGTGATTCTAGAATGTTTACTTTAGTATAATTTAGTGTTGGCTCTGATGTCATTGGGGCCACTAAATTTCAAAGGAGCTCTCCAAAGAGCTATAGAATTTACCATCTGAGATAACTTCTTTAACGTCTAGACCAGCTCACTAGCTTTTTAAAAAGTGCCCAAGGATGTAGAGGGCCAACAATTTACCATATTGTTAGGACACCTTTGAGTGGGATTTTTCAGCTGAAATGATGTAACTTGGACAAACAACATGGCTATGCTGGCTGGAGATCTGTGGAAGTTGTAGGCCCAAAACATTAAATTTCTAAGTCCTTTCCTGCTTCCATTCTGAAGGTGCTCAAAGGATTGGGCCATAACAAGTTAAATTTACTCACATGCTTTCTTTGAGATCGTTCTTCTTCCTTGTACAATTATTTCCTCCCACGCAACAACTGAGCTAAAAACATATAAAGGCAAGCTTCATTACTTAGACAACACCATATGCCAAGACAACTGGACAAAACCTGAAACGTTTGCTTGCATTTTTTTAAAAAAGGTTGACTTAAGGTATTAAGCTATTAGCTCACATAATTTTTAAACAGTTTTTCTTGTTGCATTGATACATTTCTCTAACTTTTTGGAACTCATCAGTGGTTCCAAAATGTTTGTAACATACAATGATTTTCAGCCTACTATTATGAAAACTTCCAAATGAGTAATTCAGAATTAGTGGTGAAAGGCTGCTTTAAGACCTAAGTTCTGTTTCGACTTGAATGTGTATGGTATCTCATCGGCTGCAGCAAGTAATCCGTTATCATGGCGTTCTTGTCTAAGCCCTATTATCGGGCCTGCAGATTCCTACACATGACTCGTCCTCGGCAGTGAACAAAAATGGCATCTAAATCCCGAATGACACTCTTAAGCACTTGGCAGCAGAAGGGCTCTTCTGAGGAAGATTAAGTTAATGGAAGTGTTTGGGCAACATCTGCAAGGCTCCATCCGAGGAGGCAAACTCACACTGCCGCGACACGTGATAGAGGCTTTATCACTTAAGGAGCTGACAGGCTCCAAGACGCGGCTGGGTGGACGTTTTGGAGTGAGAGAGACATGGATATCTGATTATCTGTGCCTTCCTCCAGTAAGATAAATGTTGCTTTACATCACATAGACAGTAGACAGACACACCTGTAGAATGTTACGCTGTGTTAATGTCAGCATTGTATTAAGGAGTGTGTGTCTGTGTGGATCACATCACATGTCATTTCTTTTTAAATACAGTGTGGCATCTTTATCCACTCGTCTGTTGTTTGTAGCTTCACTTATCCTTGTTCAAAAAGAAACCCACCTGAAAGTGTTTATGGCGCCTTTCTAGGTCCTCCATTCATGTTCTATGATATGCTTCTGTCCTAAGTAGAGTTGAAAAATAGGACTCACTATTACCCACCAATTTAGATATTCATGAGGGGTGAGGCATTGGAATTTATCTCCAGTGGATATGAGGGTCATATTTTATAAATTTAGGCTGGCATTCATTCCTGTGGTTATAGACTCATAACGTTGAGTTATGGATTTGTAACTTCTCTGTAAATGCCATCCCAAACCACCTAAAGAACCAGCAGCCAGACTGGGCAAAAGAGGTTCATTCAGTTTCTGACTGGGGCACACGGAGGATGGTGGTTTCCCTCTAGCTGTGAGTAGGACTCCTCCAACAAATCCTTGTAGTAGCTTCACACACTCCTGGGAAAGGGGTAGAAATGTCACCTTGTACCCTGTTTGGAAGCTGCTCCAGCTGCTGGCTCTTAAGTTGGGTTGGAGGAGGCCAACCAGAAGACACTACTTAATGGAACAATTAACAACAAGAAGGACAACAATACTTGTGATTCTACTAGTGATAGCTGTTCTAGGAAAAATACGGAACACTGACGAACATCTGAATGAAAGTATCATAAATAGAATCACAATAGCAAAATTGCAGAAATAAAAAAAATTAAAAAATGAAGCTGCTTAGAATGTGTTAAACTATCCAACAAGACTTCACTGAAGCCTAGCATCTTGCTTATAATGCCAGCTCCGGGTAGTCCAAATAACATCTGATGAACTGTGAACCTAAGATAATAATAAATGTTTTCAATAAAAATGGCTCCCAGAACAGCTACCAAAGATGAATAACAAGACAGTGTCTGCATTCAGCCTTGCAGTATAAAAAATATCAGTCAGATGGATACACTGGCAGTGTGCCTATGATCAGGACCACTGTTGAAACTTTCTTCGTTGTCATGTTTTATAGAACAGTCCCAATGATATACTGAAGACTTTGTTTGCTACTTCTGTAAATTTATTTTATGTGTGTCCGGGGGACGATCCCAAACCAATAATGCAATTCAGGTAGAGATGTTTGCCCACAATGACAACAACCATATTTGTTGAATAGCTGGTCATTCTCTTAGATGTCATTTTCTGCCCAATCCAGAATTGCATTAAACATTCTCCAAATGAATAAACAACATATAGCCCTCCATGCACCAACCTGGCTGAGCCGATGACATCCTTGTATACAACACTGGCACTCAAACATCTGTACCAATCTTAGGGAAAAGGGTAAAATCTTAATTTATTCTCAAAGGAGAACCAGAAAATCCTGGAATATTTTGAACAACAATAACAACAGACACAAGCCCAAACTAACCGTGTTTCCCTCTGGATCAAATGCCAGATGGTGTCATTAGCTGGTCTGTCTTTACACCCAGTTGGGCTGAGGTTCCCAAGCGAAACGTAAGTAGGTTAGTCATGTGGCTTGACAGATGTTATCACAAGGACTGTATGTCCACTAAAACAAGCAACCTTTGTTGAGAGAAGGGTTTCTTCAGTGTACTGAATTAAGCAAATCAATGTAGGTTTTTCAAATCTTAGCACACTAAAAAGATGGTCAAAGCCACTAAAAAGCTTTCTATAGTCTTTGGTATACAGTTTGGAGCAGATCGTGGAAAAATGATCCTTTCATACTACAGCTCCCACAATGGTCTGATAAGCATGCCATGGTATGGGGAATTCTGGGACTTGTCTTCCAAAAGTAAATTTTCCAAAAGGGGTCTGTTTTGGAGATATAAGACAATATTTGATACTCTGCAATCAGCGTCTTAAACATGTGCCAGTCAGAATGAACTTCATAGTCACATGCATGTGGGGGATGATATCATGCCATGTGGTCCTTAGTTGTTCATGCCAGTTGGGGATTGTGGCCTTTAGCAAGCATTTTGTGCACAGCTTCTAATTGTATCACTTCATTCTTTCATGTTCAGAAGGGGTTGAGAGGATGGCCCAAGAAAGACCCCTTTCTAGAAGTTGGCTGGCAAATGGTGTTGCTTTTGCATGAGGAATCACCCATCCATTCTCTAGCTTTTAAAGATCATTCAGTCTTTAAGGAAGCCATAAATATTTCAGATGTTTTATTATACCCTGTCTGCTTTGGTTGTCTCACCTCCACTACTGTGGTACGCTTGATGCTGGGGCTGGTGACTGTGGCAATAGTGATAACATTGATTTACCTCTGTGTGGCATGTAGTAGATCAGAGACATCAGGCACGATTCTCTTTTAACAGTGACTTTGCAGTACAAATCTAAGCTGACAGTTTTATAACATCCTTTCTGGCTCAATTTGAAGGAAATAAGTTACAGCTTGTGTTGTAGTAATTTTGCTTAACGTTGGCATTTCAAAAGCATTTTTAGGAGTCTGAAATGTTTCCCAAGGTTTAGTTTTTGACTATGAGTATTATTTTTTTAAAAACTGTTTCTACAAAGGTGCTGAAATTCCCAAGGAACCACGTGTGCTCCTACATACACATTCTGGGAGAAAATCCCTGACTGCAAACGGTTTACCTTTAGGTGTTAAGTCCAAAACAGGGCCAGAAATTTTATTTTCCATTAGCAACCCAACTTTGTTCTTATATGAAGGAACTTGACCTGCTTTTGTCATCAGGTTTCTTTGCATTTGGTCCAAGGAGGGCATGCAAGTATTTGAACGGAGTTGATTTGATATCCTGTCTTCCCACATGATAACCTGTCTTCCACAAAACATTGGCTTCTTCTCCAGAAACTTGAGAAAACAGAATGATTAAAGGTATGAACATCTTAGATAAGGGCCAGCATGGTGTAATAGTTTGAATGTTGGACTACAATTCCAGGAGACTGGGGTTCAAATACTTGCCTGAAACCCACTGAGTAACCTTGGGTAAGTCACATGCTCTTAACCTGAGAGGAAGGAAATGCAAAATCTGCTCTGAATAAATCTTGCCAAGAAAACTCTAGGGCAGGTTTGCTATAAGTCAAACATGACTGAGATCTGTACACAATAACAAAAAATATTGGCTTAGACCAGGGGTGTCAAACTCATTTTTATCATTGCCTTCAAAGGGCCCTTGGATTCATGGCCAAGGAATCTATGGATACAGAAGCCCCCCCCCCCCCCCCCAATTTGGGTCCCCAGATGTTTTTGAATGACAGCTGGCATCACTTTTGATTATCTGCCATGTGGTCTGGGGATGATAGGAATTGCAATTTAACATCACTTGTGGCTCTGAGATTGGGGAAAGATTAAAGGACATTGTAAAGCCAGATATATCTACCAGCTTTGTATCTGCATTCAAACCCACTCTCCTGACTAAACAGAACAAACTGCAGCCTTCCAGATGTTACTGTATCACAATTCCCATCAGCTCTCATCACAATGTCTAATGATGAGGAATACAGGAGATGTCCAGCCTCTGGAGGGCCACAGAAGATTACATGGTGGATCGGATTCGGCACATGGGTTTTGAGTTTGATATATCTAACAGGCCTTCAACCCTCAATTTTTCTGTTCATATGATTGTGTGGAAATTCAAATTACTTCATTTAAGCAAGAGTTCGCTCATCTTAGAAAAATATGTGGCTTAGCACTAGTAGAGGGAGCTTAGCTTATCTAAAAGAAACATTTTTGGTATCTTTTTACAGTCTTGTTCTCCTGAGAAAAAAGCTCCATGCATGTGAGGGAGACAGAATACACAATGGTATGCATGTATAGACATGTTCAAAGTTTTCTCCTTGTGTGCATCTACACTGTAGGATTAATGAAGTTTGACACCATTTTAACTGCCATGGCTTAATGCTATGGATGCACAGGAGTTTTATTTTTATAAGCTCTTAAGCCTTCTCTGCCAAAGAGTGCTGGTTCCTCACCAAACTACAAATCCTATGTGCTGGTGACAACTGGCAGGAAAAATACTTTAGATATCAGAGACAGAACATGGGAGAATTACTTTCTTGAGCTATAGCTTGAAGAGCCTCCCAAAAAAGGAACTTCTACAAGTTCTATGGAAGTGTGTGACTAGTTCTCCTCCTGACAATTCTTTTCTGAAGACTCAAGGGCCATATTACCTGGAGATTTTCAGAACTGTAGGCCAGAGAGGTAATTTAAAAAATCTCTAATCAATGTACCTGTGAATAGAAGATCATTGGTGTGAAGGCAGGAAAGGGGTTTGAGAAAAGAGATGGAGAATCTCTGTTGAGCTCATTTCTAAATGGCCTTTGTTCCTCTAACACGCAGGAGCAGTGAATAAAGTACACATGGCTAGACTCAACATGTAATCCTTGTTGAAAGTTTTGCATAGTTTGATATCAAATCATATTTTCCATACAATTTGCAAAGAATTTGCTGGTGTGAATTAATGAGTTTTGTTTCAAGAAGGCAAAACACAGCTGGAATGACTTCTTTAGAATGTTCTTTCACTTCAAGACTTATTTAACTGGTTTAATTACAAAGCAACACTTAACAAAAGGCATCAAGTACAATAGGCCCCCGACATTCTATTTAAGTAGCCCACTGGTTCCAGATGGATCTGCTGATATTTTTTCTGCACTTGCTCCCACACCCCCCAAGTCATAGGGATCCGAGAGTAGATTGTACAAGATAAACTGAAAGCGCTAGAGATGTGTGGCATTGATGGAATGAGATGGCATTCTGGAGAACAGTGTATGTGTATATGTGTGTATTGGGGCTGTGCGATCGATTAAAAAAAAAAGCTTCAAAACCCATTAAAAAATTAGGGGGAGCCAGAGTTTTGTTTCTAAAGTGTTTCTAGAGTATTGTTGGTGAAAATTTCATTATTATAACGAGAGTAACAAAATTTTGTTACTTTTTCCTTATAGTAATTGCACAAGTGGGGAAAATTCAGGGGCTTCTTTATTCCTCATTTTACAGCTATTGGGGTGAAATTTGTTACGGGTTGTTACATTTACCACTGTTAGGCCATCAAGTTTCATAACGTTTGACTTATCCACAGATTTTTGGGGAATTTTCAAAGTTTTTATAAACTATATTAAAATAAAACTACAAGAGCTATCTCCTTCAATTTTCTATACAATGACACAAGATAACAGGGGATCATTCCCACCAACTTTCAGAAATATTCATGCATCTACTGATTTTAGAGATTTTTTAAAACGTTTTGACCAAAACAAATTTTAAAAGTCACAACAGCCATCTCATTGAATGTCTCTCATATTAACCAATAGAACTTCCATTGAGAGATTTCTTCCTAGCACAGCAGAGTTTTACTAGAAGTATCAGTCAGTCCTCCTCTTTGTGGATTCAACAGTTTATTGGAACTCTGACTGGCTGCTGCTATGGAGGGATGAATCTCTCCCCAATCCTGATTGGGGCTTTCTGATGCTGAGCAAAATTTTGGGAAATGTAGTTTAGGGCAGGGCCTTTTGAATTCTCTGGAATAGGGCTGCTTGCCTTCCAAAACTACATTTCCCGGAATTCTGTGCTTTCTCAGTCTCTTTCCCAGCGGACTCTGCTTTCTCCCTGCTCCTTCCCTCCCCTTATGGTGAGAGGCCATCAATTTAAAGAGGAATAGAAGCCTTCTTGTCTTTGCTTGGCTTGCTTGCACTGAAGAGGAAACTGACTTTGGGAGGCTTTCGAGGTTTATAATATTCAAACAAAATGTATTGGGGAAGTTTCAATTCTTAAGTTTTTGGCATGGGCCATGCCCATGTGTTGGATATCACGCTGTAAGTACAAATTTAAAAAGTTTGATCCGACTTACGAGGTCTAGCGATAATTTTGTACATCCCTAGTGTGCATGCTAGTTTCAATGCAACGTTGTTACAGTTATATCTAAAATCTAAGTCTGCTGGAAATTAAGATTCTGGCAAATGATGACCTCTCCTTACACACACTATGCTACTTCTCCTTTTTCACACTATACTACACCTCCTTGCCCACACTATACTATTTATACATCTATACTTTTTATACACTTATACTAAAATACTTTTCTCACACTCACCTTTTCTTATGCACACCACACTATCTTTTCTTACTCTCACAATACTACTTCTTATGCAAATTCTTTGCATCTCCTTGCTCATACTATATTACTTCTCCTTATACAGTAGAGCCCCGGTTAACCGAGCGCCAGTTAACCGAGGCTCTATTATCTGAGGCGCTGTCAGCGGTGCCCCTCCCTCTCCCTCTCCTTCTCATGAGTTCGGGAGAAGGAGAGGGAGAGGGAGGAGGAAGCGCCCCATGATAGCTGCTGCCTAGCAGCGAAGGCGAGGCAGTTCCCGAGGGGCGAGGCCTCGCCAAGGGACATCCCTCGGTGAGACCTTGCCCTATCCGAGCCGTTCAGTTATCTGAGATGGGGCCCGCCCCTTTATCTCGGATAACCGGGGCTCTACTGTACATACTATACTACAACTCCTTGATTCTACTATTCTACATCTCCTTGCTCCCAGTACACTACCTCACTGATCACAAAAGAGTGTTTCTCTCAGACGCTTTATATGTGGCATCGCGGGTGGTTGAGAATATGATATCTGATAATGAATTATGCCTTCCATAATAAATACAAAATACCTTTGTATGGTCCTTCCATTTCGTGTTTTAAGAGCCCCCTCGCCAACACTATCCATGCATGGAATAAATGGAGAATTGGTATACCTTTCCAAATGTGCAATATAATATGTCTGATAGATATGTGAGCTATGGCTACTGCTGTTATTGTTATATGGCTACAAGGGAATTCAGATTTATGGCAACCTTATTTCCTTAGCAATATTCAGAGATGATTTGTCATTGCCTTCTTCTAAGGCCCCTTCTACACTGCCATGTAAAATCCAGATTATCTGCTTTGAATTGGATTATATGGCTGTTGTGATGACTCATGGGCCATGTAGTCCCTTTCCTAGCGCTGTTGTGACAGATGAAGAGGAAAACTTGGGTTTTCCACCGTTTCAGCCAGAATTGGAACTTTCCCAGCCAGAATTGGAGCCCTTGCACCTGCAGGAGGTTTGTCTTCCAGAAATCTGCCAAACAAGCCCTGAGTCAAAATCTCCCCCATTTTCTCGCCGTAATTATTATCAACAACAAAAAGGAGTTCAACAGGCTAATCGCAGAAGCCTGAGAATCGCAGCCAGGCATTCAGCTGATTAAGCCTGCTTTCATGAGAAACTTTAGGGAGTCATGCATCTGGACACAGAGATTGACTTTCGGTTCTGTTTCCCCAGAGAAGTGTTCTTTGGTGGGAAAACGAGACCCTATTTAGGTTCTTTGCCCTGTAGGAATCTTGCGGAGTCAATTCGTCAGCTAATGGAGTAGGTTGTGTGTGGACAGCGCTACTCCCGCTTCCAAGCCTTCGTTCCCGCTTCCAAGCCTTCGTTCCCGCTTCCAAGCCTTCGTTCCCGCTTCCAAGCCTTCGTTCCTGTTTCCAGCCTTGTTTTGCTCCACGGACCTTGCCTTGCTTCCTAGGACTCAGCCTTGCTTTCCAGGACCTTGCCAAGTATTTACCACGGATTTTGTCCCTGATCCTCGTTCCTTGTTGCCTTGTATCAAGCCTTGTGTTTCAAGAATCAAGTTTACTTCCTAGCCTTGCATCAAGTTCCTTGGACTAAGAACCTTGTCATCTCCCCTCACTTTGCTTGGCAAAGTGAGTGTTTCGGTTATTGGATTACAACTTTGGACCTTAATATTTTATATTGGACATTGTTTCCTGGACTATAATTGACCTTTCCTGAAAGGTCTTCTTCTGAACTTTATTCTACACTTATTTTTATTGACTTTACATATTTCCTTAATAAAGATATTAGATAGATTCTGGCCTCTGTGTATGGTTATTGGTGCTCTGCAGCCTGGGTCGTGACAGCTGTGTAGATTCATATAATCCAGTTCAAATAAAATAATGTTGATTATCTGATTCGATAATCTGGATTATATAGCAGTTTAGAAGCGGCCTCATATAATCCAGTTCAAAGCAGATAATCTGGGATCAGATACTGGGTTATACGGCAGTGTAGATCCACATATAACCCAGTTCAAAGCAGATAGCTTGGGATTTTATACAGCTGTGTGGAAGGGGCCTGAAAGAGTATGGCCTGCCCATGGCCTTTCAGTGGCTGAGCAGTGATTCAAACCCTGGTCTCATGGAGTTGTATTTCAACACTTTACAATGTTGGCTTTCACCTTTACGTCAAAGTACAAAAAGTTAAAATAAAATTTACTTTAAAATTACTTAGGGTGCACCTATGATGTAGAATTAATACAATTTGACATCACTTTAACTGCTCAACACTATGGAATCCTGAAATATGTAGTTTTATATAGAGTGATGGTGCAAACTAGGATCCTTCTACACTGCCATATAAAATCCAGATTACCTGCTTTGAACTTGATTATATGGCAGTGTAGAAGGGGCCTACATCCCCTGGGATTTCATAGCATTGAACCATAGTGTTTAAAGTGGTATCACACTGCATAATTCTGCAGCATAGATGCTTTCAGTTTTCTAACTTCCTCCTTCAAGATTGAATGTTCCACAATCTTAAACAGGCTCCTTTTGAATTCTTAAACTGGTCAATGAACCACCTCATTATAGTTCCTCCTTGTTTTGGTAACTTTCTGTAGTCCAACCTTGACCACCTGTGCCATCCAGATATTTTTGGACTAAATTTTCTATCATACTGATGGCCATACTGGTTGGAGATGGTGGGAGTTGAAATCAAGCATATACCTGGGGAAGTCTGGTCTGAAGACAAACCGAAGGATTGCACAGCCAATAGAAGAGACCTGTCAAACACAAGATCTGTGGGCTGTATAGTTACATTTATACAGTCTTACAATTACAGTACATGTGGCCCTTTGAAGGCAACCCCATGGTGGATGTGGCCTTTGGTGAAAATAAGCTTGACATTGCTGCAGTAGAATATTTGTCTTATATTGATTTTCCGATTGTAGCTGCTGATGCTGAATGTATCAAAAGGAGCAAATTGGAACATCAGAAAAAAAATTCTACTTAAGCAGAGTTCTGAAACGCAATGATCAAGAACTACTTTTCATGAGATAGTTCACATTTTAGATGGAATCTTTTTTTAAAAAATAGTTGACTTTCTGTCTCAGTGCCTTCTGGATGAATTTTGAATAATAATGATTTCTAAAAAAAATGATAATGTGAGGATGGATACATTTAATGTTTTTTTTTTGAGATGACTGGGCATCTTAAGAAGCACAGATTAATGAAGAGGTGGAAGAATTATGGAGGGGGTTGATGATAGATGAATGTTAAGCATTCTTGCAAGCGATGGAAGGAGCTCAAAATGACGTCTGAAATTGTGGAGTGGTGTTTTGGGCTTTGAAGTACAGTCAGCTCCCTTCCTTGTCCATGAAGAAGAAAACAAAGATCACCGTGGGTGGGTAGGACAGATGTCCATGTGAATAAGACAGATACTTTCTAAGATGATAGCGGCGTCTAAATATCAAGTTGTTTTCTACTCAATTTCAAGCCCACTTGAATGCTGTGAAGTTCACTTGTGAGTAAAAATACTGCATTATGCTTGAAGATCGGATGAGTGATGATGATGCACAGTTCAAGCTGGCGTTCAGGTGGGTTAGCAGACCTTCAGAGGGCTTGCTGGGGGTCCTAAGAACCAGCTGGCTCTTCCCCCTTCTTCTTTTGGCTTTTCCCAGATAGACTAGATCTTTGGCTATATTAACTAGATATGCCAAATCTGAAGAGAAGGCTTTTTTGCCATCTATTTTCTCACGAATGTCCTTGGTCAACAGCTTGCCTTTTCAGGGTCATTTTAAGTTCAAGACAAAACCATGTGGTCTGTTTGTCTGCCAAAGCCAATATCCTCTTGCTGAGATCATTATGAAGGTGGCTTCACACTAAGGTACTTATGCACATTGCACCTAAAATTTGGAGACTTGGAGGTAGAGGCTGCTGGTATAAGGCACTGCCCAAACCTGCATATTCTTGAGTTTGATGCTTTAAGTGTTTTCCCCTTCCTCTTATCGGTGGATCTTTTCTCTTCATTTTGGGAAGAAAATCAGTGTTCTCAAGAAAGCCCAGCTTCTCAAAATGTTAGATAACAGGAAGCAGTTATCTCAGAAACCCATCATATACTCAATATCAGCTTTTAAAGGCATTATAAATCCAAACACTACTTCAGATATTTTCTCCCACATGCAGTTATAGAGAAAAGGAGCTTGCAATTGTTTTGAAAAATGAGAAATGATTACCAAGTTTAGAGATGAGCAACTGTGAAAGATTTGAGGGCCATATTGATCCCCAAGGAGACCTTCGGAGGTTAGCACTGCAGCCACACAAATATGCAAACAAACATATACCATAAATAAAATATGTGTTTCCAAACACTCCCCCAGGGCACAAGAAACCTTTCCTCTATGTTTTGGACACTTCCTAGGCCAGCCAACTCTCTGGTCAGAGCTTTTTTGACTTCATCCCATGAGCTGGGAGAAAGAGGGGAAAAGCAGAGAGAACCATCTTATTTTGTTCCCTACCTCTGAAGTCCGTCTTCTGGGATGGCCAGCTATCTCATGTCCTTTCCCTGTTTTCTTCCATTTTTTTTTTCATTTCGGAGTCAGGTAACACCTGACTTCTGAAGACTCCATCAGGGGTCCTTTTCCATGCACTGCGGAAACAGAATCATACAGGAAATGCCCTCACATCATGTGAAGTGCATGGAAATAGAGCCCAGACTATGTGTGATGAGGCTGAAAGTTACTTTTTGAATTCTTGGAATCCCCACGAAACCTTCAGAATGGAAATGGCCAGAGGAAGGGCTATCACACATTTTAATTGAGCTTGGAAAAATTACTTTTTTTTGAGGAGGGATAGGAACTTCCGGCAGCTGCTTCTTAATAGATGGAAACAGATCCCTGTCGATCACAGCCATGCCTACCAATATGTGGAGTGTACAAGATGTCTATGCATGTGTCATGCCAGAATTCACCATGCAGCAATGTTGTACAAAATAGTGGAATAGGATCCTGTTGTCTGTTTTTAGCAGGGTTTAATTGTATTTTAACTTTTGTATGAGATAGTTTTAACTGATGTAAAATGCCTTGAGTTTCACACTGGGATAAGTGCAGGATACAAATAACAAGAAAAACTTTCCCCAACTTTGTCTGGGCTACTCTGAAAATCCCTGGCTTGCTCTCAGCCTTGCCACTCACTTTGTGAGTCTAAAACAAAGGTATTTCCTCCAACACTGACATAGCGGGGGCAGCATTGCCATCCTTTACCTCTTTTCCAATGGCTCTAGGCAGCACCTCTGACTTGGGTTGGCCTGTGGCTGCCTGGTATAGTGTTCCTGTGCAGCGTGAGTGATTATAATATTTCTAAAAGAGGGATGACAGCCCTCGTGGGTGGCCATGGCACCTAACCAACTATGCTAAGTGCTGATGCCCGGCTTGCACACAATGTATCCCAAGACTCGATCCAGAAAACAATGACTGGTTCTATGTTGCATAGAAGCAATGAGAGAGAGAGAGAGAGCGAGAGAGACAGACAGACAGACAGACAGACAGACAGACAGACAGAATGAATGATGGTGAGAGAAAAGATGTATTATCTCCACATTACAAGTTCAGAACTTTTTAGGTAGAGTGTAACCATTAACCATCCATTCTACTTTTTTCGTGTCAGGAGCGACTTCCAGCAAGTCGCTTCTGGTGTGAGAGAATGGGCAGTCTGCAAGGACGTTGCCCAGGGAACACCCGGATGTTTCTGATGTTTTTACCATCCTTGTGGGAGGATTTTCTCATGTCAGCTGAAGCTGATAGTGGGAGCTTACCTCGCTCCCTGGATTCGAACCACTGACCTTAAGGTCAGCAGTCCTGTCACCAGGACTGGCGGCTCCATCCATTCTATTAAACTTAAACAATATTTTCATGGTTATCTCCTCTCTAAGCTGTCCATTTCCATTTTGGAAGTTAGTCCTGCTCTAGATTTAATGACTGTAGCATCTTATAAGAATTTTGGACTTTTTCTTTTTTTCTCTCCCAGCCCCTAATTTTTGTATCATCTAGTTCAATGAAGAGTTTTTTTTGTGAATTCAGAAATTTGCGCATACCTCCCATGTTTTGGATAGTCCTAATAAAAACATTACTTATGCAGAGTTCTTGTTTTCACTTATGAGCAACCTGCTTAGTTCTATTGCTGTTATTATTAAGCATCAAGCCAGCTTTGAGCTATAGAGGCCCTATAAATGATGGACCTCCATTAACTGCCTTGTTCTGGTCTTACAAAATCAAGGCTGTGGCATCCTTCATTAAATCAGTCAAACTGTAGTGTGGCCATCGTCTTTTCCTATTGCCTTCCATTTTATCAAGGTACAATGTTTTTGCAATAGGACATTTCCTTTTGCAATGGATCCTAGGTATGGTAGCTTCAGTTCTATCATGTTACCTTCTAACCAGAGCTCAGACTTGGGACTCTCCCACACAGCCATATAACCCAGAATATCAAGGCAGAAAACCCCATAAGATCTGCTCTGAATTGTGCTATCTGGGTCCATACTGCCAGATATCCCAGTTCAAAGTAGATAATGTGGGATTTTATTCAGCAGTGTGGAAGGGGCTTTGGTTTCCTGTAGAATGTATTCATTTTTTCTAGGTTCATGATGTTTGCAGAATTCTCCCCTGGCACCAGATTTCAAATGAGGTCAGCTTTGAAAGCAAGGGAGGCTTGGAAGAATTAATCAGAGAGAGTAACTGATTAATGTTATCACATTTCAAGGCTTACTTCAGTTCCTTCCCCCAAACCTCAGTGTCTTCCTTTCACTGTGGACCTGAGTCAACTGATTCTGTGAACTATTGCAAAAAACAAAACAAAAAAACCAAAAAAACAAAACAAACAAACCCCACATCCTAGAAAAATAATTGCACATATCCCCCTCCCTTTTCCAGTGATCATTAGTTGGAGTGGAATGGCATTGGACAAATAAAGGAAGCGACAGCAAGAAGGGAAGAATGGGCAAAGGTAGATCAGCCTTCCAAGTGTTAGTGGAGGAGCCCAGATGGCTGTCTCCAAATAATCGGAGCTCTGGCTTGAGCTGTGATAATAACATTAATCAGTTACTCTCTCTAATTAATTCTTCCAGGCCTCCTTTGCTTTCCAGTCTCATTGAGATTAGCCCCATCTCATGTTTCTTTGGACTGCGTGAATCATAATTTTTGAATATCTAGGGTTACCAGCAATATTGGAAATAGACTTGCCAGTGTCCAGTGACAAATGAAGTTGATCAAAGTGCCCTTTTTTTTGGAATACAACTTCCAGAATCCCCATGCAAAGACTTATGGAAAATAAATATTAATTTAGAATTTGATCCATAGTTTGAATGCAACTATGTGGGATATACATTTTATTAAGCCTTGTAGAGAGGCACAGCCTAGAAAATCTGATCCACACTTAGACTCAAACTACATGTAACAGATGTTGTATTAACAGGGTTTTTATTGTGTTGTTGAAGGCTTTCATGGCCGGAATCACTGGGTTGTTGTGAGTTTTCCGGGCTGTATGGCCATGTTCCAGAAGCATTATCTCCTGACATTTCGCTTACATCTATGGCAGGCATCCTCAGAGGTTGTGAGGTACATTGGAAACTAAGCAAGGGAGGTTTATGTATCTGTGGAAGGTCCAGGTTGGGAGAAAGAATTCTTGTCTGTTGGAGGCAGAGTGAATGTTGTAATTAATTGATTAGCATTAATGGCCTTGCCAGCTTCAATGCCTGGTTGATTCCTGTGATGCCTCATGGGCCTTGTAGTCCTGTTCCTAGTACTATTGTGGCAGATGAAGATGAAAACATGGGGTTTTCGCCGGTTCAACAAGAGCCGGTGTCTCCTCACCTGCCAGATGTTGATGTTTGCCCTCAAGAATTCAGTAAAACAGGCCTTGGGCAGAACTCCCCTCCGTTTCCCAGGAAGGAATCTTATTCTAGAGACAGAGGAGTTAGAGAGGCCCAACGGAGGAGTTTACGGATCGCTGCCAAACAACAGACTGATTAGGCCTGCTTCCCTTGGGAAATTCTAAGGAGTCTTGCATCTGGACAGAGTTGGGTTTCGCTTCTCGTTCTCTAGGGAAAGAGATTTGTTGGCGGGAAAACGAGACCCAATATAGGTGTTTGGCGCGGGAGATTCTTTGCGGAGTCAATTGATCAGCTTCAGGAGAGAGATCGTGTGTGGACTTCGTAACCCCAGTTCCTTGCTTCCCGGATCAAGCTTTCAAGCCTTTGCCTTGCCTTGCTGTGTAACCACGGACCCTGCTCCACTCTTCACATTTTGCCTTGTTTCTAGTCACGGACCTAGCCAAGAACCAAGTTTATTTCCAGCCTTGTTGTCAAGCTTCATTGGACTCTGACATTTCCCCACACTATTGCTTGGCAAAGTGTGTGTTTCGGTCAAGTGGATTAAGACTTTGAACTCTAATATCATTTATTGGACAATACATTTTTGGACTATATTTGACCTCATTTGAAAGGTCTGCTTCTGAACTATATTCTTCACTTGTTTTTATTGCTTTTTAATATTTCCTTAATAAAGATATTAGATAGAGATTGGCCTCCGTGTACGGTTATTGGTGCCCAGCAGCCAGGGGTCTGACAATTCCTGCCTGGGGGAATCCTTTGTTCAGAGGTTTTAGCTGACCCTGACTGATTCATGTCTGGAATTTCTCTGTTTTCAGAGTGTTGTTCTTTATTTACTGTTCTGATTGTAGAGTTTTTTTTAATACTGGCAGCCAGATTTTACTCATTGTCATGGTTTCCTCTTTCTGTTGAAATTGTCCACATGTTTGTGGATTTCAATGGCTTCTCTGTGTTGTCTGACATGATAGTTGTTACATTGGTCCACCATTTCTGTGTTCTCAAATAATATGCTGTGTCCAGGTTGGCTCATCAAGAGCTCTGCTATGGCTGCCTTCTCTGGTTGAATGAGTCTTCAGTGACTTTCATGTTCCTTGATTCGTGTTCGGGCAACACTGTGTTTGGTGGTCCCTATGTAGACTTGTCCACAGCTGCATGTTTCCAATATACCTCACAGCCTCTGAGGGTGCCTGCCATAGATGTGGGTGAAACATCAGGAGAGAATGCTTCTGGAACATGACCATCCATCCCGGAAAACTCACAACAACCCAGGGTTTTTATTGTTTCAGAAACCCACAACATCCATAATCCATAATACTGGAGAAGAACAGGCATAGTCCTCATAAATCTGCAGTCGAGAAAGACACACGTATCTAGTAATATGGTTAGATATTCCTTCGCTAGATTAATTTTGCACTGTGTTTTGTAAAAAAAAATCTTTCTCCTTAAAAAATGGCGAACAGTATATTTGTATGCATTTATAAAGAATGTGTTCATATGAAGAAATATCCCAAAGAGGCCTAAGGCCTGAGCTTCTTTATGACTGTGGTATGTTCTGTCATGTAATTCCAACCAAAACAAAAAGTAATTAGTGCCACACAAATTCCTCCCTCCTCTTTCACAAAATATAATGGCATAATTAACAACTTTTTCCTCTTGCTGACTTAGTTTGTACATGCTTTGCAGATGTAAAAAAGAAATAATGATTTGTTGCATTTATAAGCTGCGAGAAAAAAAATCTATTCCAATACCCAAAGAAGGAACCTATGCTCTGCAGGTGTCTATGAAAGATATTTTCCTCTTTTGTCATGAGAGCCAGGAAGGGGAATTCAACAGAGTCCTGTACTTCCTCAGAACTGTGTTAAGAACAGCTCTGAAGCCTCGAGTGGGCGGCTTCCCTTCTGAACTGAGCAATCCTTATGTCGAGTCTATTTGTCTTTCCTCCAGTATATTTTAAACACCTTTATACAAGCAATTGTAATTCTGAAGTCAGGGAGCATCTGTTGATTTACGCTTGTTGAGGAGTGTTGTATTTTGTTAGTTTAGTGGATATACAAAAAGGAACCAACTTGACACAAAGATCTAAAACAGGAACTTTGCATACATTAATCAAGTGGAAAGTCTGGATACTTTCGGTAAACTGAGTGATTTGCCAACAGGTAGGGAGAGTTTCTCAACCCTGTTAACTAAAGAGGCGCAGGGCCTTCTCCTGAGTCAGACCCTTGACCTATCACCAACTCATGACTGGCAGCATTGGCTTTCCAGCGTTATCATCTGGATTCTTTCCTGGTTAAGGTCTCTGGTTTGGCTTGATGGATCCTCCATCTGTATCTTCCCGAGCTCTGACCAAGTTTATCCTTCAAAATATACTTTGAGATACTTTGAGAGGAGGACTTCCTTACTTTGAGAGCTTTTTGTCATTGGAACTCTCTGCCCCGGAGTGTGGTGGAGGCTCCTTCTTTGGAGGCTTTTAAGCAGAGGCTGGATGGCCATCTGTTGGGGTTGCTTTAAATGCAATTTCCTGCTTCTTGGCAGGGGGTTGGACTGGATGGCCCATGAGGTCTCTTCCAACTCTATTATTCTATGAGTCTATAATTCTATGAGAAACATTCCAACTTATTATAATCTTCAGCCAGGGGCTCTATAGAAGCTCACCAGCACTTTCAGAGCCCTTATGAAGCTCTCCTTCTCAACTCCTGCAAGAAATGAGTTGTGTTGGGTTGGGAAACAAGATAGCAATTTCTCTGTGGCTACACCTACACTTTTCACTTTCAATTTTAGGATTGGGAGAGGATGTTTTCTCCAACAAGAAGTTGATTCTCCTGAGCTAAAAATGTGATAAATATTCATACCTGTTAGGCAGCATTTAGGGATTAGAAGCATCCCTCCCCCAATTTTTTGTTTATAGTTGAGGGATTGAGAATTAGAGCCCACCAACATTTTCTGGCTCTAACAGTTGCCAACTCCACTATTAAAATAGATGGAATATCTGGAAGAAAGCTAAAAAAACTGTAGGTCTGGATACTTTCTGTTCAAGTTTGATAAATACTCTTCTGTGACTGACTGATTGATTGATGTATTTCTTGCATTTTAATTCTGTTCTCAGATGAAAGTGGCTTGGAATTGCTTATGTACAGTCACGTAAAAGATGAAGTCAAGTGTAGGGGTATAGAATAGGCTTTGGGGCCCTACAGTTCAGGGGGGATGGTCAGAGACTCTTACTAACTTGGGTCCCTTTCCACACAGCTAAATAAAATCCCACACTATCTGCTTTGAACTGGAATGTATGACAGTGTGGGCTCAGATAACCCAGTTCAATGCAGATATTGTGGGATTTTCTGCCTTGATATTCTAGATTATATGGCTGTGTGGAAGGGCCCTGGGACCTCTTGTGTCATGGAGCAGTGAAACTAACACAGTGTCTTCCTCCATATCTCAAAAGAGCTCCCCAAGGTATGCATGAAATAGGCTCAATACCTTAGATAGCTTCTTTACAGTTTGGTTCAAAACCTGGAATGAATTCACCAAACCATTAACATAGGAGCTATTAGCAGTTGCTGCTAGAGGTCATGAGGAATAAGTGGCTTTATGATAGAATGAGACTTCCATAACCAGAGCCGGCCCTAGGTATTTTTCAAGTGTAGGCGAACAGAATTTTGGCGCCCCCCCTCCCCCAAACCAATCACTGAAAAATAAAAGCGTTGGATAAGCGAAAATGTTGGATAATAAGGAAAGATAAAGGAAAAGCCTATTAAACATCAAATTACATTATGATTTTACAAATTAAGCATCAAAACATTATGTTTTACAACAAATCAATAGAAAAAGCAGTTCAATACATGGTAATGTTATGTAGGAATTACTATATTTGCGAATTTAGCACTAAACATTGAACAGGGATATAGGGCAGTGTGGACTTAGATAACCCAGATAGCCCTCAGTATTAAAAAAAACTCTAAAATCAGGACAATAAATAAAGAACAACACTCTGAAAACAGAAGAAATCCAGACAGTAAACAATCAGGGACAGCTAACACCTCCCAAAAAAAGATTCTCCCAGGCAAGAAGAAGCCAGGCCTTGAAGCCACAGGGCCATTAAATGCTAATCAAGGTGATTAATTACAACATTCACACCTGCTTCAAAGAAAAGTTCTTTCTCCCACCCTGGACCTTCTACAGATATATAAACCCCACATACCTAGCTTCCAAGTTCCCACAGACCTCACAATCTCTGAAGGCCCCAAAGGTGGGCTCCCATGGTGCGAAGGTGGGTCTGCACCGGCTGGAAAGCCCAGCACGGGCACCGGGAGGCCCAGCGTGGCCGCCGGAAGGCCCAAAAGAGAAGGAGGTGGAGAGTGGTGCCCTCCTCTCAGGACGATGGCGCCACTGGGACGATAGCGCCACAGGCAAGTGCCTAGTTCGCCTTATGGTTGGACCGCCTCTGTCCATAACAACAACAGCAATAACAACATAACCCTAAGTGCCCATAGAAGACCAACATGATTTGGAGAAGATGAGGCTAGATCTCTTTTGCTTGTCATTTGAGCCATGCAGGGGCAGATCCCTCAGCTGATATATCAAATAGTACAATCTGGGATGGGAGGGACTATGTCGTATTTCTGGACATGTTCTTGTCCCATGGTACAAGGTTCTAAATATGCCATGTACATCTCCATAAGCAAATCATTCGTCTTAATTTCTGTTCCTTCCCCACAACTATTTAAATGCTGTTTTTGTCTTGCTTTGAACAAGGAACATTCTCTCTAACTCCTTCTCAAATCCACCTTGCCAAATTTGTAATTCATGTTATTCTCTGTGAATCATTTGATTGACACTACTCTACAAATATTGTTATATACATATGCTGCATGTAGTCATATATCACATACTATAAAGGGAGATGGATTTATTTAATGCAAACAAAAATTGTGAAAGGAGGATGCAATCGACATTTTATTGGATATAATAAATATTGCTTCTAGGAAGAAGAAAAGTGGGGGATAGAAGCCAAAGGAAAATAAAGCACATTCGTTGCCAGAATGCAGGAAACATCATTCAAGGACGGCTTATCCTTGTAAAAAAAATATACCTTCGCCATTGCTTTCATGCTTGCAAGTATGTTTGCAATCATTTCAGAATACCGACTTTGCTTTTGCCATTTAGTTTTAATTTGTTTTGGCTGCTGGTGTTCAAACTGCATTCCTAACAAATGGCATAGAGTGCTTTCCCGTTATTTCTATTATGTTTCTCAGCAGAATGTGGTTATATTGCTCTTGAGTCTGTCTTTAACGCTGAACTGTGAGGGAACATTGAAGGTCTGGCATTGAACTGGCATTTTGCATACTGCAGCAGCAGCGATTCCATATCATAGGTTGCTTTTGTTTAAAAGGAAGAGGAAACCTTGACTTTTTTTTACAAAATGCTTTCTCCGGTCCTACATGTTACATCATAAGCTTAATATAATGAGATAGGCAACCCCTGCACTTCCAAGGTGTTTGCGACTGTAAACATCATCATTTCTTACCATTTGTTCTGCTGGGGAGGCTGATGGGAGGTGTTGGCTCCAACCTTTGGAGACCACATTTAAGTCTTCCCATGTGCTCCTGTTTGGTGCTAGTCATGACTACTGATATATTGGATGTAGAATCATAGAATCCTGGAGTTGGAAGAGACCTCGTGGGCCATCAAACCCCCTGCCAAGAAGAAGGAATATCCTACATGGTTTGGGTCCAGCCTATCTTCGTGACCGCATCTCCCCCTATGAACCAGAGCGGGCTCTAAGATCTGCTGGGGAGGCCCTCCTTTCGGTCCCACCTCCATCTCAAGCGCAATTGTGGGGATGAGGGTAATAGTATAAAGGTCTGAGATTGGCTTTGCAATTCTGGAGGGAGTGGGGAGTGGGAAATGCAGCCCAATATTACAGAACAAGTTTAAGCATTTATGATCGGAGTGGGGAATGATATAATTGCTGTACAGACTAATCATTTTCTGCGAGTAACCTTTAGTTTAATATGTTATCTGCGGAAAGGGTTAGCATAAGGCCAAGTTTTATTGCTCGTCCCCCGCTTGCCTTTTAACAGCTACAACTCTAAGGCTGCCTGCTTGTCTGCACTCCTTTCTCACCTGACCATAAACCAGTAACAAGGAGCAATGGGGAACACAAAACATTTTATCCTGCAATGGGTGTAGGTTTACTTTTGACTTTAAGAGTATTTAGCGAAGATGTATTTTTGGTTTGCAAGCTTGGCCTGTGGCACTTGTAGGAGCAGCCTATGCTGAAAATATTAAAGCAATAAAACCGGTGAGCAATACGTAACACACCAGTAACACTTTAGAAAAAGAGCAAACAACCATTTCCAGCCTGTCTACTTCTGTAATGGGGTTTATAACTCACTCTCCAGCTGATTATTGTTAACTCTTGACATCTGGTATCACCACATCTATGTTCAAACCTGAGGCAGACTTAGTCTTTCAAGCCTCAGTGTTTTAGGACTGTTGGGATCCAATTGCTAACTTGGGCTTTTCACCTCTCCCTCCCCCCTCCCTCTTTTCCACTCCCTTTGTGCCCCGCATAATCCTTTCCTCCACTTATTCATCCGTCCTACTTAAGGCTGCATCGAAACAGATGTAATGGCTTCGTCAGGGGAGATATGCAGGAGACGGAGAAGGTCCCCCATGGCTCTTTCCTCTTAATAGCTGATCCTGAGTCAGCACCGTATGCATGGTTGGTTGAAGGGAAGTGCAACTGGAAGAACTCCCATTCTCTCCAAAAGGCAGCATCGGAGAAAAATAAACATGCATAAGGTCTCTAATCATACTGTAGTTTTTCCCTAATGCAGAATGGATGCTGATGCATCACAGTGTTCTACACAAATGGAATGCATCTCAGAGAGGTCTCAAAAGACTGAGAGTAAAGACGGGAAGAACTTTTATTGGTCAACATTTTTAACCCTCATGCTTTCAGAAAAGCTAACTTAGTTGATGGTTTTTCTTCCTCGCACCAATGAGAATTCTAGTGCACCGTGAAACATACTGTGTTGCATATCTAACCAATGTGTTTGTATGTCCGAGATAGTGTTCCATCCAAATACGCACAAACCAACTGCACGAGTTAAAAACAGTGAAGTAAACTCAGATGAATTAGAAGTCAATTTCTGATAATGTGGTCTAATTCTTCCTCCCACTTCTTTTACAAATAATTTCCAGTCTGCAGTGGTCTCCTCAATGGACAAAATGGCTTTCTTATAGAATGCCCTTTTGAATTGAGGTGACTTCTAGGAGGGGGAAATGCATGGCTTTCCTTACCAATTTTAATTTGGATTATAATGGGTATGCATGAGGTTAGCCAGGTCAAACTGATTGAGAATAATGACTACTGGAGATAAGATTTAGCTCTCATGTAAATTCAGGTCAAAATGAAGTTTAATACTAGTGTGAATTCACCTCAAGTACGGAAAGTCACAAAGGAATGCCACGTTATTTAGGTTTTGTGTGTGTGTGTGTGTGTGTGTGTCAGGATCTACTTGGGAAACTGCAAGTCGCTTCCGATGTGAGAGAATTGGCTGTCTGCAAGGATATTGCCCAGGGGACGCCTGGATGTTTTGATGCTTTTACCATCCTGTGGGAGGTTTCTCTCATGTTCCCGCATGGGGAGCTAGAGTTAACAGAGGGAGCTCACCCACTCTTTCCGGATTCAGCATGCGAATGCATGCTGCCCCAGCCAAGATGCAAGGTGGAACAGAGTAATGGACAACACAATGGCATCATGCCATGCACCGTGCAATGAAGGATTTCCTAGGACGATGGCAAAGAGTAGGGTTGGAAACGTACTCTTTGTCTCTGTGGTTCCATAGATGTTGACTGCATCAAACTCGTGGCTTTTTCAGTTAAGCCCCACTGTCAACCCTTTGTGCTTTTGTCACGTACCGGCACATTCACATCCTGTTTTGTAATGGAATGTTGAGTGAAACGGTTTCTTTAGAAGTGGGAATGGAGTTTCTTTTTTCCGGGGCTTGAATGCCTTTATTAATACAAGTGACCTTTACTGCTTTAGGATTATTTTGGCCATCGATGAAAAATTCCTAACACAGAGGCAAACTTGACTTTCATCCACTTTGCTCCTTCAACTGCCAAAATGTTAATTTGCCTAACACTTAAGAGAGAGAAAGGAGATTCAAAGCATTTCCAGGTGACCAAGCTGCAAGATTAAAGCAAACAGAATAAACGATGCTTTTCGCTTCAATTAATCCCTTTATCTCAGGCTGGGTTACTTCCTATGTGGATGTGGCTACTGGCATCTTGCCCCGCAATGTAGACATTGCTTTCAGCAAGAAAAAGGACTCTTGTCAGATGAGTGGTGTCACTTACTTGGAGAACATTTGTCCTTCTGAAGCGACAGATGATTTATATTGCTCAAAGACCGGAAACATTCTTGCTTCAGCCTGATGCAGTTTAAAAGAAAATGAATTTCCAGTGGTAGATGAAACATTTTTAGATGTGATATTTTATACTGAAGACACATTAAATCAAAGTGGGTAAGTAGGAAAAATTTCAAAGATTGGAAAAATTATTTTTTTGGGTCAAATTATATCTTCTAGAATCCCCCAGTTGGCAGAGACATCTGCTGCGTTGGTTGGTAGATTTTTGGTCTGTGGTCCAACCCTTCCTCCAAAAACCTGACAAGCAGTAAGCCAGAATCCTGTCGGTGCATTACATTAGTGTAATGTAGGACCAACTTTGTTTGGATAAGAGAAAGCAGACAACCTCTTTGAGTTCCAACAAGCCTATTTCTCCAGTGACTGGCTTCCTTTATGGTTGCAGTGAATAATCTTTCTTCCTTTGTTGCCATTGTCCACTGCCTATGCCAGTGGTTCTCAACCTGTGGGTTCCCAGGTGTTTTGGCCTACGACTCCCAGAAATCCCAGCCAGTTTACCAGCTGTTAGGAATTCTGGGAGTTGAAGGCCAAAACATTTGGGGACCCACAGATTGAGGACCACTGGCCTATGCGGATGTCCACTGGAGAGTTGCATCAACATGATTGAATATGGCAGACAAAAATAATTCTTATAGTTTGAACAGAGAACACTGCAGTAGAGCCAGACAGATTTACCAACAAAATACTACTATTATTACCACCACTACCACCTTGAAGGCTAGTATACCTTCTTTTACTCAACCAATTTTCTGTAGGAACAAATATCCAAATAAGGTAGAGGTAGTTGTGGAAAAACACGAGAGAGCTATAAATGGAAGCTGCTGTTGACTGGACCTACAATAAAGTGCTATGAATTAGAAAGTGGGGTATAGTAAAAGCTTCATCTGGAAGCACCCAGTGTTGTTTCAGAAGCCAGATCTGTGTCCATACTTTTCTCAGAGACAACACATTTCTATCCACCTAAACATTAGGAAAAACTTACTAATGGCAAGAGGATTATGGATTCTTCTTCCTTGGATGGTATGAGGGCTATCTATTCATCTATCTATTTCTACACAAGTGGATATTAGACTAGATCAGTGGCTTTCAACCTCCGGTCCTCCAGGAACTTCACTCCCATAACCATCAGCCAGCTTGACTAACTGTCGGAATTCTGGGAGCTGAAGTCCAAAGTACCTGGAAAACCAAAAGTCTTCATCCATTGTTCTGGATGATCCTTGTGGCCCCTTCCAATGCCAAGATTCTGTAATTTGAGTTCAACTTAGGTTGTATAATATACTTATTTATTTCACATACTAGTAAAAATTTATTTCTCGTCTGTCTTTAATATATCAGAAGATTTCAGATAATAACCAAAGCAAAATATTAAAACATTTCTGGCTTCGCTGGAACTGCATAAATGCGTTTTTGACCCATGAAAAAAACTTCTCTTGCAATCTCTTGATGTTACAGAGTGACTCTATGGTCACCCAAACAATCATCCTGGAACATTTAGAAATTCCTAGAAAGAATGTATTATCAAATCTGCAAACAATCAGATCTACAAAAGTTAAACTCACAAATGTGGAGGACTAACTATATTTTTTGTGACCCTGAACCAAAACATGGTGGATATACTCTCACTTTCATGTCAAAACCACACTTATATTCCATCCTTCTTCCAGCAAACTGAGGTTAAAATGCTCTTCCGCCTCCATTTTCTCATCACAGTACCCCCAAAAGTACTTCATACAGAGAGTGAGTGAGTGCTTGGCCAAGGTCATTTTATTAAGTTTTATGGCCCGAGTGGTAACTAGAAATTTGAAACATCTTGAGTTCTTGGGAGAGAAAAGCAGGAGTGTCAACAAGCAAACAAACCTGAATTTCCTCCCTCTTAGTCCAGCACCCTAACTATTTGCCACACTAGAATTACTTTTGCCTTGACCATAGTCAGCTTAAGGTAAAACCAAGCCAGCATGGAAGCTGCTGCATATCAGAGTTTGACTCCACAGCTAGTTAAGACCACCAGGTTGAGCCCAAGAGAATGTGAAGTAAGAAAAGTACAACCAAGTATTTCCTTTTCTCTGAATAGTTGGCTAAAAGTAATAACTTCAGCAGTTTTTTTCCAACCTGTGGTATGTCAGATGTGCTGGACTGCAGGTCTCCTAGCCATCAAAGCTAATCTTGACTGCATGAATCTCAGATTTGTAGTGCAATGTATCCGGAGGCTTGGTGAAGATTGTCAAGATTGTGCTGCTTCTATCTTTTCTTCTACGTATCTTTTAATCTTTTCGACAGGATGCATATGAGGGGGCGAAACCAACACAGCTTCTACCATGTCTAAGAGGGCAAAGATTTCCAAAGGATGGTTTATGGAAGATTCACACACATCACTTCTGTTGGGCAATGTCAAAACACCAGGTGCATTGCTGGCGGATAGAATTTCCATTGGCTTTTATTTTGTAACTGTTGACGTCACATGCAGGTAGATGGTTCTTTCCAAACCACATTCAGCGAAAGAGTGTATATATGCATATGTCTGTGTCTGTGTTTCAGAGAGACAGAGTGAAAAAGAGTCAGGGGAAGGAGAGATTCACATGTACTCCCTGACTAACTGCAACTGAACGTGTTATCTTGTTAAGAAAATCTCCAGTTGCAGGTGTGTTTCAGAGTCTACTCATTCAGGTAGTGAGAGAGCTGAATAAGGCATTTCGGCAGCGGTGACATGCGCAAATTGTGCTTCAGCTGTTTGCCCCACCAATGACTTTTGTAGTTCACTTGCCCCTTGTTAATCTTTAACCTAACCTTCTCTGTGTGAGGTCTGATGGCAATAAAAATCAATTTGTTCTCCCAGCCCTTGCTTCCAATGCTCCTGTCTGGCATTGTGGGACCTTTGTGGACTATCACATGGCATTCTAACTTGGTTTTCTCAAGTCTTATAGCTTAAACATACTTCTCACATTTCAATGTGTGTTAAAATAAGTTCTCTTTCATATGCTACCTCCTTGCCACACACGATCTCTATCAGTATTGTAGTTATGGAAGAGGTGTCAAAAGAGGACATTGCCTCTCCAAATCAGATTTCTGCCTCTCCAAAGGAAATTTTACTCCTTTTTCCAAATGTCTAGCTTTGCAGTGAGTAAGACATTTCAAATTGTTTCCACCCAGAACTCTTAGATTTCCCATGTTCTCATTCCCTTAGGAACTTTGCTTGCTTCCCCTTTTTTGCATGCTTAAACTGTACAGTGATACCTTGAGTTAAGAGTTTAATTTGTTCTGTGATCAAGCTCTTAACTCAAACACTGCTTGTATGTCAAAGCAAAACCAGGGCTGAGCAACTGCTCTTAACTCAAAATGATCTTAAGTTTGGACACTCTTAAGTAGAGGTTCAACTGTATTTGTAAATACTTAGTTCAAGTTTTAAGTTAGAGCAATGTGAATAACTTAGGGAGTGGAAGTCAGTTTCACTGGGGTCAAAATTCATATTTGGGAGACAATCCCTAGTCTCTTTTTCTATATCTTTAACCTTATTTTGCCATTCATAAGCACATTTAGTCAACATTCTAGTTCATCCCCCCCCCCCCCCCCAGTTGTTGCTTTGCTAATGTATAAAGCAATGAGTCTAAAGAGGAACAGATCTCAACAGGAATCAGAATATAGAAAAAAATGTGTTTCCTTTATAGAGTACACTTGGTGCTAAATGGCTGGTGTTATTTCTAAAAAAATTGTTTCCACTTGGGTCCCTCTGTGTCTCTTCTCCAGCATAACTGAAAGTCCACTTCCCCACCAAAAGACGAAGAAATAAATTATCAGAAAAAACCTTCTGTTTGGACACCAATAGACCAAGATTCTATCCAAAGGATTTTGAGTGTTTGTTATCTCCAGTGATATAATGAATTTTCCTCGGGGTCCTTAGAAAAGAGGGAAATTAAAATCTGTCATTGCTCTGGCATTTATCACTGGTAAGTGTTTTCCATATCACCTTGAACAAATTCTCTTTTATTTCTCCTCTCTCTAATCATATTTTGAATATTAATAGCAGATATAAACCACCCTTAGATGAGGTGAGATTCTGAATGAATCACTGGGGAAAGATATAACTACTGTTAATAAAATTAGACAGCTGAGTAGAGCAAGGCCATAGCCGGGGCTGTGTGTGTGTTAAGGGTTCAACCCCCCCCCCCCAAAAGGGTTCAACTCCCCCACCCAGAAACCTGGTTTACTTAGTAGTTTTAACTGGTTAACCAATTCATGGTTAAACCAGGTGTTTCTTAACTTGACACATTTTTTTTGGGGGGGGGGGAGGGGATTGCACTTTTAATGCCCCTCCCCCCTCTGGCTATGGCCCTGGAATAGAGGATTTTCAGGCAAGTAGTTTGTAAATGTCTATGACTTGGGGAGGGAAGGAGAGGGGGACGAGATAAAGAAATTTTTTTAGATGATTACTTATTCCTGTACACAATATATACAATATGCTTTCAAAATACTGTATATACTATGAAAATTTCATTAAAATTACATTGTTTAAAAAAGAAAAAAAGGGGGAGTTACTTCATGGCAAGATTAGATTTATGCACTGTTGACCCTTTGGATGCTGATTTTTACTACTCATATTTACTCAAGTATAATGTGCCATTGAATGTAATGAGTAACTCAGTTTTGAAAGTGTGCATTACAAAAAAAGGGGTCACTTAAGCAGTGAAATGTAACGTGAAGTAGTGGTGGCCGAGAAAAGACTGGTTGGAAGCCCTCTGTCTGGCCTTCCCAACATCCTTTTTGCAGCTACCATCAGCTTCCCACCAGCTTTTTCACGGCCTCCATTGCCTCCCCTCCCCCCTGTCCCCAGCTAGGATCTCTTCTTCAACAACACAGAGGGGTTTAGGTGTGTAATTCTAACATCAGATTTAATGCACACCTCAATGTTACCAATGTTATTTAGCCACAAAAAGTGAGCATTAGACTTGAGGAAATATGGTACTACCAGATTGAAAAGAACTAATGTGAACTGGATTTTAGTCACACCTGAGACCCCAGTTTCCTCAGTCCTGATACTGGTGGCAGAATGAGACCATACAGAAAGTTTCCAGGCACACCTTACAACTGGAAGTCGGGTCACACTGAAGGAGCAGAATCCAAGGTGAGGACAAGGCAAGGAGTTATGCAAACATGCTCAGCTTTTTCGGTGGCACGTCGAAGCAAAATAAACAATAATATAGGACAGAGGTGAGAGGATGTGAGCAACAGATCTCAGAAACACAGGTTTCTGTCTCAAAGTTTGCCACAAGGAGTGGTGCAGTTTGACAGTTTTAGATGCTGGGCATACTGGACTTCTATGACACTGATTGTACAGTAGAGTCTCACTTATCCAACATTCGCTTATCCAACATTCTGGATTATCCAACGCATTTTTGTAGTCAATGTTTTCAATACATCATGATATTTTGGTGCTAAATTCATAAATACAGTAATTACTATGTAGCATTACTGCATATTGATCTACTTTTTCTGCCAAATTTGTTGTATAACATGATGTTTTGATGCTTAATTTGTAAAATCATAACCTAATTTAATGTTTAATAGGTTTCTTCTTAATCTCTCCTTATTATCCAACATATTCACTTATCCAACGTTCTGCCGGCCAGTTTATGTTGGATAAGTGAGACTCTACTGTATTACTATATTTTCTACTTCAGAATTCAGGAAAGCTGTTCTCCTCCATGAGTCCCCACCTCCTTATTTTCCTTGTCAACACCAAGGTATCTGATTTCCCCATTACCCCACAGAAGTGCTTTGCTGCCATGTTCTTTGTGATGACACCCTAAGTATTCCCTACTTTTGAGAACAGAATGATGTTTAGATGAGTGGGAAAAATTAACAACTTTCATCTTTGTCAGAGTGAGGCATTTTAGGTTATTACAAGAGACTCTATGTCGTGTTTTAAAATTCTCAACTTCACCTTTGAAATGATAAGCATTTTGCTAATTGGCTGTAGACTATAGACAACACATTTTGCAAATGATACATGGTAGGAATTTTTATTGATCGAGCTGATAGATTTGATTGATATTCAAACTTTCTCCCAAGGTGACTTGTTATAATACTTTTTGTGTGTGTCAGGAGCTACTTGAGAAACTGCAAGTTGCTTCTGGTGTGAGAGAATTGGCTGTCTGCAAGGACGTTGCCCAGGGGATGCCCGGATGTTTGATGTTTTACCATCCTTGTGGGAGGCTTCTCTTGTGTCCCCACATGGGGATCTGGAGCTGACAGATGGGAGCTCACTCTGCTTCCTGGATTCAAACTTCCAACATAAGGGTTTAACCCATTGCACCGTTGGGGGCTCCATTATAATAGTAAAACAAGTAAATATAGATGCACAATGTTATGATGTAAAACAATATAGACATCCCTTCAATAACACATAAACATACATACGGAGGATGGAAAATTTGGTTTCATGGTATTTAATTTCGTTTCCAGTTCCATTTTTTCTCCTCCCTATCTTTCCCTTTGCATTTAAAAAAACAAAGACTCAAATTCAAACAAAACTACAATTCCTGATGAGTTTTCAAGGTAGTCCAAGGTATGCCCTTTCCGTCTATACCTGCCCCCCCCCCATTCTATAGTTCTTAGCTGCTCTGATCAAATTCAAGGTGTGATGCTTGTCTACATAGGAAAAGCAATTTGGAAATTGCCCAGGAAATATTGGTAAGTAACATAGTGCCCTTAAGATGGACACCAAGCCCTGTCAGGAGGTCCAAAAACACTTACAAAATCCAAGGTTGTCCATCATGACATACAGTACTATCTTTTCTTGCTAAATGAGTGGAGTTGTGGGTTGCACTCATATATTGATAGGAGCAATCATCTTTTTTCACCCTCCTATCTATCATTTATGAAAGGCTAACCTTTAGTATGCAAAATAAGTCATCTCTACTCTGTACAGTTATCCATAGGATTGTATATATTAATGTATACCTCCCCTCTCTTTTTTACAATTTTCTTCTTCATTTTTGACTGGATTTTGGTAAGTAATTCTTAAACAGGGTTAATTTGTGTTCTTTGTTACAGGGTTTGAAAAGCAACCTATTCCTGGTTTTTTGACAGAGCTAAAAAGAAACTTATTATTGCTTTCCTGTGTTGCTCATTATTTTCCTTTTACCTCTCCTCTTTGTGACAGAGAGAATACCATGATGCTGAAAACAATTCTTGTTCACATGATTCTAAAAACTTAAAAAAAAAAAGATATTGGCAGAGTATAGTTTGAAAGTGAAGTGTTTTCAGCCATAGGGACCTTTCTCTTCATTTCATTGCTTCAGGTCTTTTCCTTTCTTTTTGATAGGAATTTCTTTTGAGTTTCTGAAGTAGAGCCAGAGGAGAAAGTAATATATTGTCTGTGATCTGCCTCAAAGCTCCATCATTCCAGATCAATTGTATTTATGTTGTGCAGTGTTGTTTGCTGTTATTCTCTGCAGCAAATAATTTCTTATAAAAAATGAAAGTTACGCGACTGACGTAGAGGAAGAAGTTGGCGGCAGTGGAAAAAAAAAGTCCCTTTTGACAGACCACATCAGACCGGAAGGATGTTTAGGTTTCATGACAACATGCAACAAGGTGTCCTAATTCAGTATCTAGGCCAATATCCTGCCAAAGATTGTTTTGATGTGAATTTTGCAAAGCTGATAGGGAGTGTTACTAATCACATTCAGCAGTTTATGTTGTCTGGGAATGAGCGCTGGAAGAACCTCAGAATATGTTCGAAAGGCACACAACTTGGTTCTGTTGCTAAAGCTAAGCAGCTCTGACTCAGTTAAACAGTAACTTTGGGAGAGTGTCTGGGAAATATATGTAAATTTCATAAGGGGAAAAAAGGTTTAAACAAAACTGAAATATGACTTTAAAAATATTTGAAAAAAGCAGTTTTAGTTCCAAGGCTCCTAAAAGCATTTAGCTAATGTTATATTGCCGGTTTCAAACAGCAAAATTTTACCTCCCCATATCTTAATATTAGTTAGGTTGCATTATATATATATATATATATATATATATATATATATATAGAGAGAGAGAGAGAGAGAGAGAGAGAGAGAGAGAGAGAGAGAGAGCGAGAGAGAGCGAGCGAGCGCGCGCTGGGGGGAGGGTGGGGGTGGGTTAAAAGTTCAAACTGCCCCCCGAAAGGGTTCAAACCCCCCAAAACCTAGTTTACTTACGAATTTAAACTGGTTAACCAATTTATGAGTAAAACATGTTTTTTTACCTGACAGATTTTTTTGGGGGGGGGGGGTTGAATTTTTAACCCCCCAGCTATATATATATATAGCAAGTGGCTGACCAGCCTGTGATATAAAACACATCACTATGGAATTTTTTTTATCATGTCAGAAGTGAATTAAGACAAGTCGCTTCTGGTGTGAGAGAATTAGCCATCTACAGATGAGTTGCCCAGGGGACGCCCAGATGTATTACCATCCTGCTGGGAGGCCTCTCTCATGTCCCTGCATGGGAAGCTAGGGCTGACAGATCGGAGCTCACCTCATCTCGCGGATTCAAACCTTCAACTTAGAATAATAGAAGCATACAATAGTAGAGTTGGAAGAGACCTCACGGGTCATCCAGTCCAACCCCCTGCCAAGTAGCAGGAAATCGCATTCAGTGTAGTACTGTTATGCCTGGGGTGGGGGGTGGGGGTTGGAAAAGAAGAATAAATTGTACGTATGTAGTACGGTGGGCTCTTAGTATCTGCTGGGATTTGGTTCTAGGACCCCTCATAATGGTAAAAAATGTGGGACAGAAATATTTTTACTCTGTGGATGATTGAATCCAAGTATACAGGATCTATCGATCTATGGATATGGAGAGCTGATTGTCACTAGCTGCTTTCAAGACCGTGATCTGAATGAAAGGAAACATTGACAGTGCAACCTAATACTTATTCTTACTGGGGTTAATTTTCACTAAGTTATTTTCAGGTATATTGATATAATATAGCAGCTAGAAAATGGTGGTTGTTTTGCTACACAGAAAACCCACTACTTTTCTGTTTGTGCGTGCGCCAAACTCCCAGCATGATTTGCTGCTTCGCTAGGATTATACACTGAATTTTATGCTTAATTCTATTTTCGTTAATATTTACGTGCCCCCCAAAAGCACAGTTCAGAGACAGCATCTGATTTTCTACAAGGTCCTGACTTTCTTTAAATTGTCATTAGGAGGAGGAAGGAAGAAATAGGAGATTATTGCTTGTAAATATTTACACTTTGCCTCGGTGCTAATGAATCTTTGCAAAATAAAGCAAGAGATAGGTTTTTCTTGTTTTTGCTTTTTGTGGTAGATGATAAGGATAATTAGTTGTGAAAGAGCTGGATTCATATATAGTAGAGTTTCCAACTGCCACTGTATGCCGCTTTGCTTAAATATATACTGCTTTTAAAACTAAACATTATTGTCTGATAGTGTTTTTTAAAATAGTTACCAGAGATGGAAATAATATTTTAAAGTACTTAAAAGTGGTCAAAAACATATTTATGAATGTTGGAAAACCCTGATGAGAAAAAACCAGAATGATAAGCATCTTTGCAGTTCAAAATTTATTCTGCTTAAAATCCACATACATGGTTGTTTTGTGTACAGAAAACAGCATTTTCTACATAGGAAACAGAATTTTCCGTGAAAAATATAATATTTCAATGCAGAAATATTAATTCTGCATGTTTCCAACATTGAAAAAAGTTTCGTAAATCTTGCATGTGGTTGATCTGCATAGAAAGCAGCATTGTCTGTGCAGAAAACAGCATTGTCTGTGCAGAAATGTCTGAATTGAAGCATTCCTGCACAGAAAATGCTGTTTCCTGCACAAAACAGCCATGGATGCATTTTGTACAAAATAAGTTCTGAATTGTGAAAAACATTAGAAAATAGTGTGGTTTTCAGAGACTTTCTCACAGCAGGAAAACATTTTGCTGAAATTACTCATTGCTATCTTTGAGAAGAAACACAGTGAAGAATTTCATACCCATTTAAAGCATGGCTGGGGAACTCTTTCCCTCCAATATTGTCACATTCCATCTTCTGCCAGAACTAGCTAGAATGATTCATTGTTATGGTTTGTAGGAATTCTAGCTCAATGACATCTGTAGATGCTTACCTACATGGCCACAAATACCTGAGGTCACATTGAATCTGGTGCTGACTGTTTCCATTATGAGCAGTGATGCCTGGTGAATAATCCAGAATTTCTGTCCTTAACCTGAATTTTTTCTGCTTTAGGTAATGCTGAGAGATGCTTTGCAGGTAATGCTGGGAGATACTTTTCAGGAAATTCTGAAGTATCTATGGGTTTTGCAGAAGTCTGGGCAGCAGGACTGGGTGAGTTTGGGACATCAGCACCTTCACTCTTTTCCTGTTCTGATCAACGCAGGGAAAGGAATGCTTCTTTCCTGGGTCACCGCTACTACCCCTTGCGAGACATGGAGCTCCCTGTCATGTCTGCTGAGGTTAAAATGGGGTATCCGCATGATCAGAAAGTAGGAAGGAGGCCCTTTTCTTGCTGGTTGTGCAGGTGCCCTGTTATGACATCAACAGATATGACAGGGAGCTCTGTGACCGGGGTAGTGGTGGCACTGATATGAAGGGCAAGATGACAGCCCAGTGGGGCTGAAGTGGTCTTGGCTTAGCTTGAATGTGCAAATAGCAATGTTTCCGCACACCAAGTTTGGCCTGGTGCATCCGGCCATTATAACATCTATCTGGGATTATGTGGTTAATGTAGACGCCCCCTAGATCTGTAGGCTCCTTTCCCCTCTGCTGAAGAAATTCCATAAAATATATGAAGAGGGTTCTATCTGCTTTTTTAAACACTGTGTCCATCCAGATGCTTCTAGGAAATCCAGAAAGAAGTAGTAGCTGTAACCCATTTTTTTTTTTACCAACAGCTGGTGTTCAGGGATATAGCTCCCTTCAAATGTGGAACTGTTTCCCCTAGGCAATCATGGCAAACAGCCATTGATAGGCCCATCCCTCATAAATTTGTTCAGTTCTTTTTTTTTTTTTAACACAAAACATTATCTCTTCTGGTGACTTTTACCTTTTTCTCATGAGACAATATAATCTGTAAGTTAATTATGGGTTTTAGGAGGTACTTTCTTACATTTGCCCTGGGTTAGCTGTCACTCATCTTGACTTCAAATGGCACTGTGTATTTGTTTAATTTATATCCTATCCTCCCTTTCAAGTTTAAATAAATGTATGCCATTGTCTCCTTTCTGTTTTACCTTCTTTGTTATCCTGTGAGGTTTTTGAGAGATGGCAAATAAGTGACTGAGAGGAGCGGAGTCATTTTAAAATCTAGATATTTATATTTCACTTTCCAAGGCTCAAGCCTCCCTGAAGAAGTTCATAATTTCATACCAATACAATTTAGAAGCAATAAGGATCCAATGAGGAGACAGACATATATTCAATTAAAGTAAAAGCAACAGAAAGAACTGAAGGAGCCAGAGCAATAAAAAAACTCACCAAAATATGTCTCAGTGCTTTGCTGAAAAGACAAAGGCTTTTGCTATAATTACAGTACAAGTTAAGGAAGAATCCAATCCAAGTTCTTGGGCCAGTAAACTCCACTGACAGCTAGGACCTTTACCCTTCAAACTGTTTGCACTACAGCTTCCAGAATCTCTTACAATGTTATCTGGGGCTTCTGAGAGCTGGGATATGAAATGTCTTGAAGTCTCAAGGTCCATCCCTGGCCACAGAAAAAAACAACTCATGAGTTGTCAACAACAGTAATACCAAAATAGTGATACATGCAAGAGGGTTATCAGCTGCTCTGAATGGATAGGGAAATCCATATGAGAGGAGATAGTCTTTCTATAGATTTTCCCCATAACAAAGGTCAAGAAACATCATGGAAACTGTGACTTCTTTTATGCATTTTGACATAAGTTTTGCATTTTGAGTAGCCATTCAAATGTACTTTTGCCTGCTTGGGTGTCAGCCCCACTGCATTGTTTTGAAATAATGTTGCTTTATGTGTTCAGAGTTTTGTTTAAATTCTGACTCATTGCTTGAACTTTTGTTGTACAAAATGTTGGATGTTGTGATATTTGGCCAGAGAATGCAATTTAAAAGTTGGGAAGTACACAATATGATTGTATTGAGAAAGACAGGTTGGCTTTGACAGCAATGAAACACTGACTAGTCCATTGTAGCAATACATACATATAGAAAAATAGATAGATAGATAGACAGATAGGGAGAATGCAAATAGTTAATGTCAAGATAGATTTGTTAAGCCATTTTTTTAAAAAAGGTGTTCTGTATTGCCAAGGTGGTAGAGGGATAATGGTATGTGACTTTTATAATGGGGAATGAGACTGTAAATGAGTCTGCACAGCACTGTACTGTTATATGATGCTCTGCTGTCATGTCTATGGATGACCAAAGGATTCAGCAGTCTCTCTATTATAAAAGCATCAGTTGGCTGTCCCTCTTAATGAGAGTTCAGCATCCATATCAAGTGAACATTCATCCTAGGCATACATTAACCGCCCAATCATGGGGGTGGTTATAAAGGCACCTAATCTATAGTAGGGGTTCTCAAACTTTTTAAGCTGGGGGCCATTTATGGGGGGGGGCAAATTATACTTTAAAAAAACATGAACTGATTCTCATGCATACTGCACATATCTTATTTGTGTTTGGACCAAAAGTATTTTGGATTTCCCCCCATATTTTATAATACCCATATTGCATACCTTATGAGATTTATACTCCTTGAATAGCCTGAAAGTAATTCCATACCATATTTTTAATAATTCTGTGCATGAAGCAAAGTTTCTGTGCATTGAACCATCAGAGAGTAAAAATATCCCTTTTTCAACTACCCATGTGGACAGTTTTGGATTTTGGAATATTTTGGATTTTGGAATTCTGAATGAAGGATGCTCAACCTGGACTTATTTAGTTTCAGATGCTTATTCTTTCCAATGGAGAATCTCAAATAAGAATTCTTCCTCCTATGAAATTTTCCAGGTGTATAGCATCACACAAACATAAAATTTTAGTGCACCATTTAGAAATACAGTTCAGGCAAAAGAACTAGCAAAGTTACAAAGAGTATGCAACTACAGCTAAGAGAAGCTCTAGGTGTGAACGATTTTCACCATTTCACTCTCTGCAATACTAGAAATTGGAGAACTGAAGGAGAATTTCATTTGAAGACGAATAATGCTTATTTGGGGCACAGTACACATCTCTCTATGCACTTTTGACCACTGTTGAGCCTAATGTTGACCAAGACTCAGACAAGGTTGTAAATTGTGCCGGTTGGGCCTTGCCCCATGTGAGCCGCCCCGAGTCCCAGTGGGGAGATGGTGGTGGGGTATAAATAATAATAATAATAATAATAATAATAATAATAATAATAATAATAATAATAATCAGTATGAATTAAGAAAAAGGTGTTGTTCTTATTATGTTGCTTATTTGCAGACAGTTCCTGTGTTTTACTATCATAGGCCAAGTAAGATTGTCTTCCAAGGGTAGAGTCTTGGTGGTGGGTCCATAAGTGACTGTGGAGACATATTTTGTATCCACATGGTCTTTCACAATCAGGACATATAGTTCCAGATGGAGGTGGTCCTGACAAGGGTTTGTTTGATGTGCCTTCTCTTGGCACGTTTCTCTCTTTCACCCTCTATTTGTGCCTCTTCAAAACCTGCAGCACTGTTGGTAACAGCTGACCTCCAGTTACAATGCTTGAGGGCCAGGGCTTCCCAATTCTCAGTGTTTATGCTACATTTTTAAGTTCAGCTTTAAGCTCTTCTTTAAATTTATTTTGCAGTCCCCCAACATCCCATTTTTTGTTCTTGAGCTGAGAGTAAAGTAATGGCTTTGGGAGATGGTAATCGGGCATTTGGACAGTGTGGCCAGTCCAGCAAAGTTGATGGTGAAGGATTAATGCTGGTGGTATTTGCTTCTTTCAGAATGCTGACGTTTGTCCACCTCTGAAAAATCAAGAGATTTGCAGGATTTTTCAGCTGCAATGATGATGGTGCATGTTTGCAGGTATACAGTAGAGTTGGAAGGACAATAGCTTTATAAACAAGCATCTTGGTATACTTATGACTGTATAAAACCCAGAACACTCTGCTTCATTTGAAAAAATGCTGCACTCACAGAGCTCAGACAGTGTAGTATTTAGGCATCAATGTCAACTTTAGTGGAAAGGTGGCTGACTAGGTAGAGGAAATGGTCAATATTTTCTAGCTTTACATCATAAAGCTTTATTTTGGCATTACAGAGAGATTGATTGGTACGTGCTGCTAGAGAACTTTAGTTTTCTCGAAGTTCAATGAGAGGCAATTTTTTCCTATGCTTTTGTGAGGATGTTTAAAGTGGCTTGTAGATCTTCCTCTGAATGAGTACAGACTATGCTATTATCAGCATATTGGAGTTCTATAATAGAAGTTGCTGTGACCTTACTTTTGGCTTTCGACATTCTGAGGTTGAAGAGCTTGCCATCTGTTTGATATGTGATTTCCATACCGTTGGGAAGCTTCCTGTCAACAAGAGGCATCATCATTGCTATGAAGATAGAAAATAAGGTTGGAACAATAAAGCATCCCTGTTTGATACCTGAACACATCTTAAATGGCCTCTTTGGGAACTGTTGCTATCCAAGACTGTTGCCATTAGACCTTTAGTGTTACTGGGTTTTTGGGGGGGGCAAAAATGAGGCATTCCTTTCATGTTAAACTACATTCAAGGCACCAAAACAGGTTAATCTACTGCTGGGGTGTGTCGAATGTAGGTTCATGTGGCATAAGTCTGCATTTTTAAATTTTCCCCAAAGCTCTGATCCAGCCTTAGATCTTAATCAACACAAGATTTTCTATTGGATCCAGTTGGAGCTGGATCTGTTTTTTAGAGCAGGGTTGTGAGATAATTTGCATTTAATGCTTTAAAGAAGTAGTGTCCCTTGAAATGATTAGAAGTAGACAAAACAAGGGGAGAAATTTCTTTTGGTTGAAAAATGTATCCAAATTACTTAAGTGAACTTTTCCAACTCTAGCATATCTATGTTTATGGGTTTTGGAATACATTTCTTAAATATTATAGGATACATTTTGCACATAGATCAGAAATCCAATATTTTGTGGAAGGTTATTTTAAAGCAAGAGTATCAGAAAGAATATGATGATCTCTCCTCAACACACATATGAAAGTGATATCTTTTACAGTGAAATTCACTATTAGAAGCAATTTCTATTTAAAATACACTGGAGCCTGACAGCAAAGATCCGACATAAAAACATGTATATTAGTTTGTAGATACAACCTATGTTGAAAAAGGAGGGATTTGGATTTTAGCCCTCATCTTTTTGATTATCAAAATAAAAAGGTAATAATTAATGCATCATTTCCATGTGTGAGTTCATTCGCACTGGTCAAATACATTGGAATATTGTGGTTTTTATTCCTATTATTACTGCTTCTGTTTTTGAGATTCAAACAATGCATTGGTGATTCCTTAAAGATCTTCAGAACCTAATTAGGGTCAGCCTTGGTTAGTACTTGGATGAGACACCACCGATGAATACCAGGTGCTGTAGGCTGTACTGTGGTTCACCAGCATCCATGGGTTCTGCATTCATGCATTCACCTGACTATGGCTTGAAGATATTTTTTTAAAAAAATCCCAAACCATACCTTGATTTTTGGCATACAGCAAGCATTTGCTGATGTGCAGGCATACTCCCGCCATTTAGTAGATCCTCAGACTCTCTTCAGCACAGGTTTGAGTTTGTTCACTATTTTATATAATGTGACTTGAACATTCATGGATTTTAGTATTCATAGGGTGCAGTGGGGAGGAACTGGAACCAAACTTCAGAAGGTGTTAAAGGGCCACTGTATTTCAGAGTAAACATCCAGGAGTAGCTGTGCCACCCACGCAGTAAAATACAACAGAATCAGAAACCCACAAAACGGCGATACTTTTATTGTCCCAGCTAAAAAGCACAATATAACTGTTTTGAGGATTCCAAAGGAAGGGAAAACTACCTTTGAGTATTCATTGCCTAAGAAAAACCTATGGAATTTGCTGAGTCACCACAAATTGGAAGGCAACTTGAAGGCACATGCAGTAAGAGCTCTATTTATGCTTGGATTTGTCGCTGGCTGGACTGCCGGTATATGAAACTGTGTATATGACTATTAAATCACCTCATGTCTGGCACCAGCATACCATTAGGTTGGAGCACCTAGAAATTCCTAGGAATTTGCTTGGTGTTCCAGTGCAATTCTACGATAACTTCTGGGGGAAGTATACCATAGAATCACCAGGAGGACCTAGCAAATTCCTTAAGAGACCATACTTTCTCCAAATGTGGGTAAGTGAAACCATGGATATGGGTTGTGTTGCTACTGAACACAAAATGGCATGAAGTTTCAGGCTTTCCTCTCTCTCCTTTTTTGGGGTTTCCCCCCTACCAGAAGGCCCCCAAGCCAAAAAAGCTGATACTTTCTGGGCTACCAGTCTTTTCCCTTTCATCCATTTTGCCTTCTTCTGCACATTTTTGGTACTCTTTGTTTGAAAGAGGAAAAAGAGAGTGCAGAGAGAAATTACCTGGACTGATTGTTCAGCCAAAGGTACCAGAAAACTTTCCCATTGCATGTGTGTGGGGTGATTTGGTTCAGCCCAATAATTAATATGGAAGAGACATGTGTGAATGTGGCAATGGGAAGCACCAAGCCCAAAATGGGGTTACATGTAGCTGATTGCAGTTCCCAATCTATGACAGGGAGAAAGGCCAGCCGAGCACAGCTTTACTTGCAAGTAAACATGGTAAAGGGTTACACTGCAAGGCATAATATACCTAGGGGGATGTAAATCCAGGTTTACCCAGTGGTTCTTACTTAGATGCGAAGGATTGCCTTGTAAGTCATCAAAATTTGTTTGCAGCCCTTTTATGAAAGCCGAATCCATCTGCTTACTGTTTGACACTTTCCCTCCATTCCAGTGGTTTGGTCAAGGGAGCCAACACCAGTATGTTGCTTTTTTATCCTGGCTACATATTTGTTATTGGGAAACTAAGTTGTGTGGATTCCCACAATCATACACTTACTTGGCAGAGGATGAAAACTGATGGGACTTCTAGACCAACGTATCTAGTGGGAACCAGGTTGGGAATGTCTCATATGTACCACACAGTGTAAATCAATGCTTGGAAATTTTATTGCTTTGGATTATAGCTCTTTTAGTCATACGTGTTAGGAGAGTCTGGGTGTTGTAATCCAGAAGAGTAGCTCTTTCAGACTTTGATAGAAAGAGTTGAAAATGGATTGCAATGGACATCCCCCCCCCACAATGAATATTGGTGCCCTCCAGGTGTGTTGGACTACATTTCCCATAATCCCTGACAGCATAGGAGCCCCCGGGGTGCAGCGGCTTAAACCGCTGAGCTGCTGAACTTGCTGACCGAAAGGTTGCCAGGTTCGAATCTGGGGAGCGGAGTGAGCTCCCACTATTAGCCCCAGCTTTTGTCAACCTAGCAGTTCAAAAACATGCAAATGTGAGTAGATCAATAGGTACTGCTTCTGCAGGAAGGTCACAGTGCTCCATGCAGTCATACCGGCCACATGACGTTGGATGTTTCTACGGACAACACCGGCTCTTTGGCTTAGATATGGAGATAAGCACCAACCCACAGAGTCAGACACGACTGGACTTAATGTCAGGGGAAACCTTTACCTTTACCTGACAGCATGGGATACCTGCCTTGCCTGTGAATGGTAGATATGTTGGCAACATATTGTGGAAGGCTAGCTCTCTTTATTTTGATGTTATATAGTCCGGGCAAATAGATTTTGTGGGTTTCTGAAACAATACAAAATATATGAGCCAAAATATGTGCACGCTGTAAGTTGGGATTTCTCTTTCATACTGTTTATAACCCTGGAAAAGATGCCTCTATATATTTCCTCTTGGCCCTGGTGTATGTATTAGGCCTAAGGGAGAAAAAATAGAGATAGCCTTTCTTAAGATCATGGGGGTGCATTTATGCTGTGAAATTAATGGAGTTGACGCAACTTTAACAGTCATGGCTCAATGCTAGTGAATCCTATAATTTGTAGTTTGGTGACGCACCAGCACTCTTTGGCAGAAAAGGTTAAAACCTTGTGAAACTATAATTCTGAAGTTTCCATAGCATTGAGCCACAGCAGTCAAAGGGGAGTCAAGCTGCATTCATTGTACAGCATAGATACACTCTAAGAACCTGTCTTAGTAAAAGTCTCAGGACTAGCATGTTTGTGGGATGCCATACAGGTCCCCAAATCTTGAGGGCTTCCCACAGCACCAGTTGCTAGACAATCCTAGGTCTGGATGCACCCCACTATTGTGTCTGTTTCAGATTCTGATATACAAATAGCATTGATACAAGGACACAAATCTGTCTAGGAGGAGGCAGTTGGTACTGCTGCCGATTCAGCATATTAGTTCTGTGTGAACCAATGTAACAACCCCAGGCGACCAGATAGAAGCCAAAGCCCTTGAGGTGGAATTCTCCAGCCTTGAGTCAGAGTCAAATCAGATGGGCTCCTGTTCTCCCAGACTGACTGGAGGGACTGGTCAAACACTACATACCTCTGTGTTGAGTCAAAAGGCTTTGCATAACAGCAGTAGCAGCAATGCACTTCTTCATGTGATAGGCATTTGCACATTTCCCCATTCAGCTGATTGTGGGTGCTATTCTATTTTAAACCCATGTGGAAGTACACTTTTTTCTTCTTCTTCTTCAGGCCCATCTGCTACCGGCCCTAACCCAGATGATAGAGAGCCTACCCACAGCATCCTTTCCTCCTTCAGACAGTTCCAGGAACAAGCCGTGAGTCAGCTGTGCAGCTGAGCTTGTATTTAGCTAACCCTGCTGCCCTGCCTGTTCCCGGTGCAGGATGTGCAGCTCTGCGACAGCCGCCTTCCAGGTGTGAAGCTTTTTGTCATTTTTCATGATCGAAATGGGACCTTGCTTGGGAAGGCAGTGACTTGGGCAAAAGGCACCGCTGTGCACCAACTGTTCTGGTCGCAGAGAATGTTGTGAAATCCAAAACGGCTTGGCAGCAGCTTGCAGATTTACATTTTAAAAAACCCACGCAACCTCTGGGTCACAGGGCCTCTCTTTCAGCAAGCAACAAAGGGTTGCTATGTAAAAAATTGATGTCCTACTTTAGCGCTCTAGCACTCTCTGTCTACAGCTAAGATAAAGAGTTGTACCTTTAAAAAATTTGACTGGAAGCATGCTCCACATTCTCTCTGTGTTAAAGGAACAGGAGGAGCTGTCTTCAGTCCAAAATGCTGGAGGCCTATCACACAGCTCCCTCAAATCTTGGTGTGTTGGTTTTTAGCCTGGTTCCTGGGGTTATTTGGGGCGCTGATTCTGAAAATTGCATTGGATGGACCACCTCAGCTCTAACTTTCAGATATAGTTACCATGGTTTTCTATGGGCAAGCAGATGCAGACTGGTATATGGGATATATTGTAGTTGGGCCAAGGGGCAGTAATGGTTCTATGGGTGAAACAGCTGGAAGGAGAAAAAGGGCTAATAGAGAGCAGGTGCTTGATGAAGAACAACAAGTAAAGTGGGTCCGGGAAATATTTATGGCTCCTTCAGAGGATGAGACGTTTTATGGGTTTTCTAGTGATGGGGAGTCCATGTTGGAGGATGATGGTTTCACAGAGAGTAGAAGAACTAAAAGGTCTACTCAAGAGCAGGATTCGGATGAGGAAAGAGAAAGGAAAAAGATCCAGGATATACTCACTGCTCCCACGGATGAGGAGACAGGCAGTCCCCAAGATAGGTTCTGCAAGTTTGTTATATCTATCTTTATATCTATATCTATATCTATATCTATATCTATGTCTGTCTGTCTGTCTGTCTGTCTGTCTGTCTGTCTGTCTGTCTGTCTATCTATCTATCGTGGTGGATAGTGGTGGGGTTTGTTTCGCTGTCTATGCTCCTGTTCAGAAGATTTCACCTCACTTTCTGTCTCTGATAATTGTATTTTGAAAAATGTGACTTGTGGAAGCAAGGATTGGTGATAAAGCTTCTGTGGAGATACCCAAGATATCTCTTTTCAGGAATTTCTCTTCCTTGGGATAGATTTCTCTCACTCCCTGTTGTCTCACCCCCGTTCATAACTATGAGTCACTTGTAAGTCAGATGTTTGTAACACAGGGACTGCCTGTATTGATCTTTTTTCCAGTCAAGAAAGGTACCATTCAAATAGAGATGCTGACAGACCAGACGATAGCTGACTTCTCTGGACAGTATTCTTGTTGTAGCTCTTGTTAAACTGTATGTGTGCCTTCTAACCCCAAACATTTTGATTGATTGGCATTTTTTTTAAAAAAAATGCAGTACTGCTGCCCCCCAACTTCCATGAAGGTTAGAGAGGTAGGTTCCCCACAAAAGTGAAAAAACTATGGATATAAATAAAATCTATGAATGTTCCTTTTTTAAACCTTTGAGAATACTTCTTTAGATATTACTCTCCTGTAACACAATTCCATGCTTAACCCACAGTCATGGAGGGATGACATGCAAATAAAACCAGTGATTATTAGCTTAGTGCACATGATAGAACTGTGTAGTTGACCCATCCATATTCAGATCACTGAATTCTGACAACGTGTAGTACAGTATCCAACATACGGGCTGGCAGAACGTTGGATAGGCAAAAATGTTGGATAATAAGGAAGGATTCAGAAAATACCTATTAAATGTCAAATGACGTTATGATTTTACAAATTAAGCACCAAAACATCATGTTTTACATCAAATTGACAGAAAAAGCAGTTCAGTACACGGTGACATTATGTAATAATTACTGTATTTACGAATTTAGCACCAAAACATTGCAATGTATTGAAAACATTGACTATAAAAACATTGACTATTAAAACTTGACTACAAATAAAGATAGAATTGCATAAAATGAACTTACAGTAACAACACTGTTGTAAATTAAATCTGTAAAAAGTTCAGTCCTTGCTGCCTAGAGAAACAGCTGTGGATCCAGGCGGGAGGCAGACTGTCCAGAATGTTGGATAAGCGAATGTTGGATAAGCAAAACTCTACTGTATTTTATATGCTGCTGTATAGGATTATGATCGCTCTCTCTATAGTTATTTCTCTTCCTTCTTTCAGATTTTCTTGGGGTGTGATGACACACACATTGCTTTCCTCATATGGCCCTGTCCTTTGGTCACACCTAGCACTGATAATATTTTAAATTAAAAGATGACATCTATGACATTTAATTGGGACCTACTTCATGTTTATGCAATGGAGCTTGAGAGCTCCAAAGACTTACTCTCCACTAGACTCTTCCACATTTCTGAACTTCTTGCTGGATCTGGAGGGCTACACAGTTTCCATCCCTACAGTGCATCATCCTCTCAGCAGCCATTGAAGAAGAAGAATAGAAATGAGCAAGTGCAGACCTTGGCCTACACCCTGCCTCCCACTTGTGAATAGGGAAGTAATTCTTTGAATAAGTTTCTTCTCGGAGGTAGCAGTGGATAATTTTAGAATTTTTGTTCCTGCTGTGAGAAATCCTTAGAAAATACAGCAGTCTTCTAAGGCTATTTACAATTTGGGAATTTTTTGTGCAAAATGTGCACTTGTTGTTTTATTCAGAAAATATTTCATGCACAGAAAACAGAATTTCTGCAGAAAAGTAATGTTTTAATGCAGAAATATTAATCTGTGCAGAAATATGAATCAAGTGAATTTTGCACAGAACAAATGATGACTGACAGCATTATCAGTGCAAAAAAGTGTTGTAATTCACAGGAATTGCTTTTTCTGCATTGACATATGTTTTCCATGCAGAAAATGCTGCATTTAGTATCTTACACTCTGCTCAAAAACAATGTGCAAAGTTTGCACAGAATAAGTCTCAAATTATGAACATTCTTGCGTGTCCAGAATCCTTTTCATCAGGGTTTTTCAATACTTGAAGAAAAGTTTCCTGACCACCTCTCCAATATTATCAAAAATGGTTTCCATTCCAATTCACAAAGGCCTGAAAAATGACTGCACCAATCACAGTGTTGTGATATCTGGGTTTTTCAGGATGAAGTGCCTTTCTTAATCAGTCCAGTAGCTGCTTCTTTCTCCCACAGAAGAGACCCACATTCCTTCCAAAATGATACTTGGCATGTCTTGGGATCTCATGATATTTGTATGGGCTGCTTCTGCAGGCCATGAGAGAGATCTTTTGGGAGCTGTTCACATCCCTGGGGCCTTGGAATGTGTTTCATTGGAAAGAACAAAACCCAGGTCTGCTCTGGGTCAGCCAGAGTACAAATGCTATTGATGCTCTGCTGCACTCTGGCTGACACCCAGACCAAACCCAGATCAACTGGGTTGTGTTAAAGTGCAGTTTAGCAGCTCACTTGGACAGTGCTGTACAAGGCACCGCCTGGCCCTGCTGACCTTCAGCCAGTCCATGCAAATAGATCCAATGAGAAGATAACATCCTCCTGAATATACGTGTTGCGGCCTGTGAAGTTTATTGCTCTGCATACTTTTATTTGACCTTAGAACACGGATCCACAAACCAAGTCCCATGGGCCTGATGCACTTGATGAATCAACCTGGACACAGCATGTTATTTGAGAACACAGAAATGCTACACAGAGAAGCCATTGAAATGTGGACAATTTCAAAAGAAAGGAGGAAACCATGAAAATGAACAAAATCTGACTACCAGGTTGATTCATCAAGTGCTCTGCTATGGCGGACTTCTCTGGCTGAATGAGTCTGCAGTGCCTTCCATGGTCCTTGATTTGTGTTTGGGCAATGCTGCGTTTGGTGGGCCCTATGTAGACTTGTCCACAGCTGCATGATATACAGTAGACTCCTGCAGAAGTAAGAAAATGAACAAAATCTGGCTCCCAGTTTTAAAAACCTCTAAAATTAGGACAGTAAATAAAGAGCAATATTCAGAAAACAGGGGAATTCCAGACATGAAGCAATTAGGGCCAGCGAACACCTCCCAACAAAGGATTCCCCTAGGCAGGAAGCAGCCAGGCCTTGAAACTTCAAGGCCATTAAATGCTAATCAAGGTGATATACCCAGCTTGGTATTTGTTGTTGATATTATTTATATTATTATTAGACCCCTGTATACACGGACCAGTATCCATAGTTTCTTTTTACCACATCTAACAAAATATGTTCTCTTTAGATATTTTAATATCCTCCAAGACAACTCTATGGCCAGTGGTTCTTCATTTCAATGGGGTTCACGGTTATCTATGGTTTTGCTTATGTGTATGAAGTCTGAGAATGTATCCCCTGCAGTTACAGAGATCAGACTCTATTGTTATTGTTTGCTAGAACCCTAGCAGATCCTCCTACATTTAACAGATGGAAATATATGACCAAGGAACCTCAATATGTAGTCAAGATGTTATTATTGAGCTGTGGGAGTCAGTCTCCATAAATTGAGAACAAAGAGGCATGCGAATGGGCTGATTACATATACAAGCAATGCCCTTGAAGCCTGTGTGCATTCTTTTGTAACTAACATTTAAAAAGAAGAAGGAACCAAAGCAAGGCCTTTGCCCCAGAGGTTTTCATGGGCAGAGTCTTGTTTTGCTCAATGGGGATTCCAAGAAGTACTTTAAGCTCTGCTTGCTTGCCGTCTCTCTCTCTCACATGACTCTGAATTTGCTGCAGTTCTCTTGTGATGGGCCGCCTTTATCCTCCTTAACAGCAACATCCGCAGCTGTACCACAGCAAGCGCTGGGCTTCTGGGAGTTACTTCATCACCGCTTGACAGCTGTGTCCCCTGACCATTATCTGGCGGCTGCATACTTCAAGTAGCACAGCAAATGTACTGCCTGCACTCCTCTATGGGACAGCCTGACAGTGCTGCTTCCTCTCCCAGAGTATATCTTCTACTGCTACTCGCGTCCTACAGTTTATCTGTGGTCAGCTTTCTTACCCATTTCCTGCCAGCTGCTACTGGTCTTTCAGTCACATCACACAGGCATGCAGGCAGTAAAGCTTTGGCTGCACTACTTATTCACTGAAATGCTGCCCATGCACAGGACGTCCTCATGCAATGCAGCACATCACTCTCCAATTCTATCAACGCCCCCCCCCCCAAGTCAAGGGAGCATGCCCCCCCTGTTCTTTTATTATTTTACTTTTCTAAAAATAATTTCTGTACAAGATTAGAGTGATTCAAGAGCCCAGTAGCACTGGGTCTTTGGATGTGTTAAGTCTCGTAGGGTTTTCTACCCTACTTGCTCCACTTCTCAGGTTTGTAGTAATGGGGTTAGGCTAGTGGTTTTCAACCTGGGGTCCCCAGATGTTTTTGGCCTACAACTCCCAGAAATCCCAGCCAGTTTACTAGCTGTTACGATTTCTGGGAGTTGAAGGCCAAAAACATCTGGAGACCCCCAGGAGGAGAACCACTGGGTTGGGTTAGGCAATAAGAATTCTGCCTCCTCAAATGAAATTTTCCCTCAGATCAAATTTCTAGCATTGTAGTAAAATAAACCTTCAACTGAATGTTTAAAAACACAGCTAAGCCATCCAAAGAATAGGCAAATGTTCCAAAGGAACATGAATTTGGATAATATGATTGTTTGGAGATCAAATAATTTTGAATGTTGCACTCTTTGCAATGTTGAAGATTTGTGAATGAAAGCAAAATTTAATTTCAAGAGGCAGAATTTTTGTTTGGAGAGGCAATGCCCTAATTTAGCTCCCCACCACAATAACTACCCAACTGTGTATTTTGCTCTCCTTTTGTTCATGTGTGAGTATCTGGACCTTTACAAGTCAGGAAGTAGGGTATGATGTGATCTGTAATCCTTAGGGAATTTAAATTAATATTCAAGAATGCTGCAAGAGAGAATTACCTTTCTAAGTTTCTAATGTGATTACTTGTCTAGATTTCTGATTGAATAATATTTGCAGGTTTCAGAGTGCTAGTTTTGTTTGCACACAGGCAGTTGGCAAGTTTTTGCCTTTTTTATATAATGGGTGAAAAAATATTCACATGCTCTCTCTGGATGTGACAAGGAAGGAATCATTCACAAGTTTTCTAATCCCCACATACGGTTGTGCTGACGGGTGGGTGGCATCATACTTGAAGGAACAGAAGTATTCATGGGAGACAGATTCTTTGAATGCTCCCCCTGACCCCTATTGCCATGCCTTACAAAGCTGCCTTACACAGTGTGATTGTGTGAGGTCTGCTGAACCCATGATTGTCTACTTTCATCAGCAGCTTTTTAGGGTGTCAGACAATAATCTTTCACATCATTACGTAACAATTTTTTGTTTTGCACATGGGCTTTTTGCATTACAACAATGTAGATCTACCCCTGAGAAGTTATAGTTTTACAAAAATTGCATGCTTAAGCACGGTTTTCCTGATTCCAGACTGTACTGGAAGAGGACCGAAAATGGAAAAAAGCAACTGGAGCAGTGAACTGAAGTGAGATAAAGTAACCTTACCCCCTCTCTTACCTCCTTTTTGTGCCATCAAGTGATGTGGAGCATTGGGAACATAATATGGATAAACTGGTGATGATAAAGTGCAGGTTCCTGGTCCTAAACTGTAGTTTGCAGACATGTTTTGCCCGCCTCAGGTCTTTCAAAAGCAGCTGGAAGTGTCCAAAACCCACAGGTCAATCTTTTCACAGCATGGAAAAACTGCAGGTGAAATACCTTTGAAAGATTTATTAGGGCCTTTAAAAAAAGAGTTGATGACATTACTGTTCAACTGAAAAAATCACAGGGCCATGCTATGAGCTCTCAACATGTGATATAGTCCTAGCATGGAAAAATGCCAGGCTTCACTGCCAGGTGACTGTTAAGTACACCAGAGCCCTGTGAGCAAAAATGTGGCAATATATTAAGGAATGGTTGTTTGTGCATTGAATCTAGGTAACCATTAATTGGGTTCCATAATAAACTGGGCAGGCTCCTTATAGATTTGTGGCAGTGGCTGGAAGAACACCATAAGCCCAGCATGCCGCTCTTCCTTCTTTCTTAGTAATATACTTTGATTTGCTGTAGTTCATTCCCCTCCGCAGTCTGCCTTTTGTAGATAACATAAAGCACTTGCCAGAGTGGTTGATAACTGAATGTAGGAAGCATGGCATTTTCCTAGATATATAGTGCACTACATGAACACTTCCCTTTCCTATCAGAACCCAGGAACTGGAGTTCAGTAAGGGCAAATGACTCGCATGGCTCCTTAAGGAAGGCAGCCGAAGAAGATTTCTGCTGGCCTGCCCTCTAAGCCGAAGGAAGGCATGCTGCACAGAGCCAGATAGATGAACCAGAGAGAGGTACAAACCATTGTAGTGGCCGTAGTGCTGATGGTGAAAAAGAAACCACAGTACTGGCCTGCATAGGAATAATATGTTTTAGAAAAATGGTGAACTGTGTGGCACTGTGCTGTTTTTTTCCATCTCTCATGATTCCCCAGTGTGTCTGCTTTTTTTCCTGGCCAGAAAAAGAAGTAGATCTACTCTCCTGGAAGCTTTCAGGAGCAGCAATGTATGGTTTTGCATTTTTAAATATGCATATTTTTTAAAAAAATTGAAGTGAACCTGTAGTTTTTCTGTTTTTTTTAATTGGGGGCATTTCTAGCAGATTTCCAGAAGATGACGTTCAACAGGGACAAATACAAATGGCAAAAAAAATGGAAATCAAAGATACAGAATGGGGGACGCCTGGTTTGACAACAGTGTGTGCGAAAAAGACCTTGGAGTCCTCGTGGACAACAAGTTAAACATGAGCCAACAATGTGATGCGACAGCTAAAAAAGCCAATGGGATTCTGGCCTGCATCAATAGGGGAATAGCGTCTAGATCCAGGGAAGTCATGCTCCTCCTCTACTCTGCCTTGGTCAGACCACACCTGGAATACTGTGTCCAATTTTGGGCACCGCAGATGAAGGGAGATGTTGACAAGCTGGAAAGCATCCAGAGGAGGGCGACTAAAATGATTAAGGGTCTGGAGAACAAGGCCTATTTTTTTTTTTCGTGTCAGGAGCAACCGGAGTTGCAAGGCCTATGAGGAGCGGCTTAAAGAGCTGGGCATGTTTAGCCTGCAGAAGAGAAGGCTAAGAGGAGACATGATAGCCATGTACAAATACGTGAAGGGAAGTCATAGGGAGGAGGGAGCAAACTTGTTTTCTGCTGTCCTGCAGACTAGGACACGGAACAATGGCTTCAAACTGCAGGAAAGGAGATTTCACCTGAACATCAGGAAGAACTTCCTCACTGTGAGGGCTGTTCGACAGTGGAACTCTCTCCCCGGGGCCGTGGTGGAGGCTCCTTCTTTGGAGGCTTTTAAGCAGAGGCTGGATGGCCATCTGTCGGGGGTGCTTTGAATGCGATTTCCTGCTTCTTGGCAGGGGGTTGGACTGGATGGCCCATGAGGTCTCTTCCAACTCTACTATTCTATGATTCTATGATTAAGATCCCAAGGCCAGAAAATTAGACGTTGCCTACCCTTGCTTTAGAGCAATGTGTGATATGGATTTGAGCAGTTCGGCCAAAATGCCAAAACTTTTGCATGAGCAGTTCCTAAGATGCAGGTGATTGGCTCTGAGGTGCTGGAATCCTCTGTTTTCCCCCTTGTTAATAAATAGCCCACATTGTCTTTGAAGTAATCTCTTGGGGATTTAATGCCAATATTGTGGATTAATTCTGCCATTTGGTTTGTAGGTATTTGTGTATGAAGTGTTCTAGGAATCTTGATTAACACTAAGCTAAATTTTCCTCAGGAAGATTCTGAAGCAGAATCTTCCAGAGACATATAGGCAACCATTTCCCTTCATCGTACACCTAATGTAACCTCTATAAGGGTAAAGCAAGGGGGGCACAGGTACATCACTAAATCGGTAGTATTATCCTTGGTACAGGAAATGGGAATTAATTACAAGAAATTATAGACGAATATAACTTGCAACCATATTTGGGCTGGTTCTGACAAAATAGTGACAAAATATTGTATCTTGCCCCTTTAGAGATCTTTGGTGCAAAACTATATATTCCATATAAAGTGGAAATGGGATGTTGGGCAATTTTGGTGCTACACTGAAGGAAAATATTGTTCAAGGGAAACACTGCAACTATGATATTTCAGGGATTATCTTGTCCCACAGAAACCTGCCTTATTTACTATATCATTCATTGAACATAATATTCTTGGTCCTGTTGCTATTGAAGAAGTCATTGGCTCGGATGGGCAAAAAAACCTCTCTCTGATTGAGCCCAGATTGCAAAAAAGTCCTCCCAAGAGTTCTGATTAACTCACTAACCATGTTATCACACCAGGACTTTAAAGCGGGCAGCCCTGCATTTCTGCCTCCTACAGAATTCTGGGAAACATCGTCTGGGAAGGCAAGGACCTCAGTAGCTTAGAATTCAAAAGGCCCCACCCTAAACTACATTTCCCAGAATTTTGTAGGCAGAAGAAATGTGGGGCTGTCTGCTTTAAAGCCCTGGTGTGATAACATAATATCAAGGCTATCAAATTTTATTTCTGTTGGTAGTCCCAATTAGACTAGATCAGTGGTTCTCAACCTAGGGTCCCCAGATATTTTTGGCCTTCAGCTCCCAGAAATCCTAACCGCTGGTAAATTGGCTGTTTACCAACTGGGATCTTGGACAATCACTTTCCAATATGTCAAGATTTCCAACATATTTTTTCACTGAATATTTTTTTCTGTTTGTAACATATATTACTGAATGCACATTCTGGATTGCTTTGAGAGCCTTTGTACTGAAACACAAGACAGAAATATTTTAAGTCTAAATCTAAGTCGTTCTGTGTGTTTTATACTAAATTTAAAGGAACTGGAATTATGGGAAGTGAAACTGGAAAGAATGTTTGTAAGTTTAACTACAGAGTAATATTGTGCTGCTGGCAAAGTTTCTCTTCTGTACAGATTATTCCTGCATTTTTTGGTTAGGTAGTTCTGAAAATTCAGTTCTGTGATAGATACTGAAGGGAAAAGTCAAACCTTAGATTGCAAAAATGACTTTGCATTATAAGTTGAATTTCTGAAGTTTTGATAAGGCTACAGGGCTGTGAACAGGCAGGCTTATGTGGGAGATATGGATGCTGGAAGCAGGAAGGTAGAAATACTGTTTTATTGACTTTAGTACTCTGGCTTGATTAAAGTTGAGTAACAATGATGAGCTGAAAGGACTTAGAGTAAACCAATTTAAAGTGTAATTATGAAGGGTCTGAGATATACAGTGTGTAATTATTTTCTCTTGCTCATTCTATGTCGCAAGTGATTTGTTCTGAAGAACAGAGAGAGGGAGGCAGACAAACAAGGAAAGAATGGAAATCAATGGACTGTGCAAAGAGTGTTTTCTGAAAGGCGGAATTGTTTGGTATGCCGTTATTACCAACTCAAACTGCAGAGCTGTTGGAAGAATCTCCATTTATACTCCACATCCCAAAATGCATTTGCATGAATAGCAAAGGAGAAGAAGCAAAGCAGAAAATGCTAGAGAAAAAAACTGATATTTTTGTCTATGTAGGAGGGAGTTGGAAAACTTACATTTCACCCCTGAATACATTTTTAATCAGATTGGCAAAGTCAATTACAGTCGATCTTTTACATTTGTGGGTTGAATTTTTGCAGATTTGATTATTTGTGGATTTGACTCTATGGCCATCTTCTGCCAGATGATGAACCTGATGTTGTGCAAGACAGCCTAGAAATTCCTAGTGAAAACACCAGGAAACTCTGTAGTCAGCCTAGATGGAAGTTGACCACAACGTTGCATTGGAAAACCTAGAGATTCCTAGATACATGTTCTCTCGGATAAATACATTGTAATTAATTTGTGGAGGGTTGACTATATTAAACCCATGTCTTCCTCTGGCATATAGAACCTATCTTCATCTAGCATCATAATACTGGGACTGGGTCTTTGGAAGCAAAGAGAAGTTGAAAATAGGCTACCTAACAGATACCTAACTTGGAATTTATGAGATGATGCCTGGCTTAGATTATTTAATAAGCCAAGGTATTCATTTAAATATTGATACTGTACCCTCTATCTAAAGCTCTGATGACAGTGTCAAATAAAACCAATATGATCAATTTAAAGCAATTTAAACTGTCAAAATGATATTAAAAACTTGAAAGTATGTTAAACAACTTGACAAATTAAAATCAGGATAAAACAGATTAAAAGCAGCTAAAATACTTTAAAACCATATCCGTGTTTGGACCTGTATAACACCAATTAGATTCCAAAGGCTTTTTAAAACAGCCATGCTGGGATGACAGCAGTGTAGGCTCAACAGGCCTATTAGAAGAGGGCATTCCATAACTGGCCCTCTCTTATATCTTCTGCCCTGAATAATGGGACACAGGGGAAGGCTCTTCCAATGGTACTTTTGGCAGGCGTATGTAGGGATAAGTGCCTCTTCAAGTATCAAGGTCCCAATTCAACACACACACACACACACACACACACACAAGCTTTTTGAAAATGTACTTCCTTCCACCAAACTCTCTTCACAGTCTGCAGCAACCTCCAATTTGCAGGAGTTTCTCATTTTATGCAAAGTAACAGACTATGGTTATGAAGTCTTGACCAAGCTGGAATGATGAACTACAATCAGAAATTGGCTTAACATATTGGCCGCTAAGCATAGTATCCTGGTTTGTGTAAATAGGGAAACTTTGGTTCATGGTAGAATTCTGGTATGTTGTGAACAAAGGATGTAGGAATAGGGCAAATCTCTGAATGTCCAAATGTGGCCAGAAGGTCTGAGTCCACATTGGAGTTCCAGCTCCCCTTGGGCTACATATGGGAGAAAATATGTCTTATTGATCATGAGACTCAATAAAATATGACCTCCAAGGTAAACTATCCCACTTTACTGAATGGGCTCCGATATGGCATATTTTAGCTTATTCATACACAGAGTTGTTGTATAGTACAGTCCAATTTTAAAGTCATTTTATGCTTTCCCTGCCCATATTCCTCCTTGCTTTCTGCCTACATGGAAGATTTGAGCAGCATCAGCAGCTTGAGAATAGTGAAGGGGTGAATGGAGAAACTTGGTCTCTGCATGTTGGGTTGTATCAACATATCTAAAGCAAACAATACAATAAAGCTTGAACCTGCAAAGGATGGGATTCTTTTCCAGCTGATCTTGCTGTAGCTGAGTCGATCTGCTTAAAACAGGCAAGGTAAAGAGAAGTTGCCTTACTAGTTCATAGCAACACAGGCAGAAAAGGAGAGACCAGATATACTGCTCTGCAGCTCCCCTTACTATGCCAAAAAACAAACACAAAACAACAATCCATAGATCTGCACATTCAAAAATTGCTCCCAGATGCATTTTGGAATAAGCTTACAGGTGACATATAGAAGGTTCAAAATATTTTTGTCTAGTTATCCAAGGCTTAACAGAACTAGTTGTTTCATTTCACAGCTACATGGTTTGCTGTAGCACATTGAATTGGTGCTCCTTTTTGTGGTGTAGGAACCTATCTCTATTCTTTCCATGGTATTTCTGCCTATGGCACCTAATTTGGCTTGTAATTAATGCCTTGAACCAAGTAGAGGAGGCTGGTGGAGTCCATGTTAGTGGGATGTGAATCTGCCCTGAGTTTCACTCCAGGCTTTGAACTCTTGCTTGGAAGTGACTTCAGCATCATGGATAGCTATTTCTATTCTCCACTGTTAACTGTTATTTCAGAGAACCAGGTTCTAGTCCCCACTGCAACCCATTTGGTAAAACTGAGCCAATAACTCTTACTTAACCTAACCTAACCTACCTCCTACGTCTGTATGAGGATAAAGTAGGTAGGAGGAGAGCCATAAATGCTGTATTGAACTCAAGGAAGGAAAGGGAGGCTATAAATGTAACTGATAACTATGAGTAATTAATAAACAAGTAATATAATAGTAGAATAATATTTTTAAAATCTAACAGTGCTAACTTTTCACTCATTATTATTGTGTTTTAAGGCACAAACCTGGGATCTCTTCCCCCCCCCCCCCCCCCCCCAGCCTCTGCAGTTGTTGGACTTAAATTGCCATTATCCCCAGGCACAAAGAGGACAGGTTTGATAAGGCTGTTGGAAGGTAACCCAGGGGAAAATGCAAAAGGGATGCTGTTTTCGCCTGGTACAAGGTTGGGAGTGTTAAGTGCTGGTAATCCTTTCCCGAACTGCCCTGTATTTCTGGCTCCTGTCCAGGGAAGGACTGTGTTGCTGAAAATGGAGGTGATTAATCAGTTTGGTTATGAGCAGAGAGCACCCTACAGAAGCACAGTTAATGCACCTGTTATTTCAATAACCTGAGCTTTAGCTGTTCCACTTTACAAACTAATGAAGCAAACAATGATATGACTCACATGTAGGCAGCAAAAATATGACAGGGAAAGGCAATTAACCTCTGTACTAATGAAGTCTTTGCAACATTAATACAGTATTTGGCTATACTGTTGTGACTCTGTCTTACAAATACCTGGGGAACAAAGGTCGTTTATAAATCCAGACTGATTATTTTCCTCCTTATAGCCATAGCCTGCTTCAGCAACCTCACTTGCTGCCTTCCAAACAGTTGCCTCAACTGGACCACTCAATCCCCTTTGAACTAATCAGATGGAAATATCCTCCCCAAAGTTCACCTGGCAATCATGGGCAGAAGTTAAGGAAAACCTACAGCCTAAGGGCCCTTCCACACAGCCATATAACCCTGAATATCAAGGCAGAAAATCCCACAATATCTGGTTTTAACTGGAATATATGGCAGTGTGGATTCAGATAACCCAGTTCAAAGCAGATATTTTGGGATTTTCTGCCTTGATATTCAGGGTTATATGGCTGTGTGAAAGGGCCCCAAAAGGTATGCTGAACTTGATCCTAGGTTTACCCCATTATGTTTATCCAGTCATTCAGGACCCAAAGAGGTGAAGCAAAAGACATATTGGATTCACTTCTAAATAAGATGTGGAACAGCCACACTTCTCTGTGCCATACATTTCCCCTTGCTTTTGGCTAGCATTCACCAAGCTGCTGTTGTGCTATGCTGCAAGCAAGGGGTGGTGGGCATTGATATGACTCAATAGGGGAAAATATTTGGGAGAAAGAACAGCCACTTTGGCTCTTGATCCAAGCAAACTTTACAAAATACAAGGAGAATCTAAATTGTGGCCAGGAATCCTGTTGGGTTACGATAAGAAACACTAAAGAGCTGGGAAAATTATTCTTATAATTTTGTGATGCATTAAAGTTGAAATAGTTACTTTTAATTTCTTTAAATTATTGAGTGCTGTAATTGATGGCCTGTGCTATAAAAACCACTTGCTTCTCATCCACCTCATTTTAAGCCATACCCCAGTTGGTACTTGACCCATGTCCCCCTGTGCCATTTTTATTTTGTAACTAAAAAGGACCTGAAATGGTACAGTCGTAGCTAAAAAGGAGCAAAGTTGCCCTTCTTTTAACTACATCTGTGAGGTAAGGTAGCAAGGCTTCCATTATGAGGAAAACGAATTAATTACAGAAGAGACAACATGGTGTAATGATTTGAGTGTTGAACTAGGGACATTTTCCCACCAGTGTTATAGAATGGAGGCTATCGTCTGCCAATCATCCGAGTTGCTCCTGCAGAATTAAGGGAAATGTAGTTCAGGGCGGAGCCTTTGGATCCTCAGCCAGAGAGGTCCTTGGTTTTCCTAAACTACATTTCCCAGAATTCTGCCAGAGCAGATTGGACAATTGGCCTCCGTTCTATAATGCTGGTGGGAAAACATCCTGGGACCAGGGTTCGAATGCCCACTTGGCCATGGAAACCCATGGGTGACCTTGGGCAATAGGAATGCAAAGGCAAACCTTCTCTGGACAAATCTTGTCAAGAAAACCCTGTGAGAGGTTCACCTTTGGGTCACCATAAATCAAAAATATCCAAGCTGGCATGCACAACTTAATCATCTTTGGAAAACATAAAGAACAGGAGAATTGAGGTGTTTTGAGAAGGAGGACTAGAGTTCAATAAAGATTCCTGCTTGGAAATCTGAGTCTCAAGGATATGGAGCAGGGGCAAGCTGTTCCGGTCACATGCAAGGGCTGTGGGATGTTCATCTCCTTGACAATATGTGTAGTGAGCTACATCTGCAGCAAGGTGCAAATAATTTACTTCAATGGAAGAGAGGATCCAGCAACTCAAGGCCCAAATTGCTTCACTTAAGGACATTAAAGAACTCAAGTTTTTCTTGGCTACAACCCATCAGACCATTCTAGATACACAACCCACATCAGATGAACATGCAAGGGAAGGCTATGGGAAGGTCACTTCAAATGTGGAGAACACTGATGCTTGGAAGAATATGACATTTAGAAAGAGGAAGAGAACCAGGCATTGTTCTGTGAATCCTTCTGTTACTCTGGAGTCATATAATTGATTCCAAGTTCTCTCACCAGTAAAAGATTATGAGGAAAGACAACACCTTGGAGAGGCTGAGAGGTTCTTGGATACGACTGCGTGGACCATTCTTCATCAATGCATGGGGGATGTCTTTGGGGAGAAGGTTGAGAGGAGATGTGATAGCCATGTTTAAATATTTGAAAGTATGTCATAAGGAAGAGTGAGCAGGCTTGTTTTCTGCTGCCTTGGAGACTAGGACTCAGAGAGCAATGGGTTCAAATTACATGAAATGTTCCACCTGAACTTTAGAAACAACTTCCTGACTGTATGAGCTGTTCAGCAATGGAACTCTCTGCCTCGGTGTGTGGTGGAAGCTCCTTCCTTGGAGGCTTTTAAACAGAGGCTGGATGACCATCTGTCAAGGATACTTTGATTGTGCTTTTCCTGCATGGCAGGGGATCGGGCTAGATGGCCCATATGATTCTGTGATTCTAAGCTCTGGAGCTTAAAAGTAGTCCAAATGGGCAGAGTCAAAGGTCTAGACAATTCAGCAAATGGCTTTGAGGAACCCATGAGCTGTAAATTTGAATAAGGGCCACCAATGCACCCTTTCACACTAGACGATTATAGCTGTATGATTCCACTTCAACTGCCGTGTCTGAAAACTTCATAATTCTGATCTGGCTGCCTAGCTCTTAGCCAGAGAGCTCCTTAAAGTGCCTCACAATGGAATTTCAACCATGCTAGTTAAAGTGGAACCATAGGACAATAATTGCATAGTGTGAAAGACTCGTGGGTGGCATTAGTAGGTAATTATTCAATGCTTCTTTGACGTCATCTAACGTGATTGTCATCAGTATATCTTTTGGGAACGAACCATACATATGGTTCATGCCTTGCATGAGCAAAACACTTCAGATCCCTTCCTCTGCTCTTTTAGCAATCACACCAGATTTCATTTATATTCAGTGTTACAGATAGAAACTGGCAAAACCTTCGGTTGATAAAAAGCAACTTGCTCGAAGCCACTGCAAGGGCTTTGTAATGATGTAAAGCCAGATTTCTTTAGAATCTATGTGAAAGGTTTATGATGTGATTCTATATGTGTCTTCTCTTCAGTAGAGTAAAACTGGCAAGGAAGGCATACACCTATCACGACAAATTCAGGTTTGTTGGTGGTTTGAGAAATCTAGTTTGTCTGGGAGCCATAGTTCAGGATGCTGGGTTCAGATGGCATGATGATGTATCTTTTTTCTAATTGGTTCTACCCGCTCATACAAAGGAGAGGACAAAAGTTCAACAAATGGGTTGTTTTCTCATGTCATGCTCATTCAGAATAAGCCAGGATGAAACCACAAATCCTGGTTTATCATTGTGTGCAAATATAGTCATAGCTACCTGTGCTGTTTTAACCTTTTTCTCTTTTCTGCTGAGAAGGGCTGTTACCCACAGCACATACACCCTAATGCTCCTTGTGTTTGTCACATCTGTTATGCAGTACTAAATCACCAATCTATTCAATTATGCTCTCAGTCATGTGTTAATGTGACTGAATTAATGTGGAAATTTGTGGCAGGCATCAACTGACTTTTGCCGAGCCTTCAACAAGCTGTGTCTCATGTTTGAAATCCCATTCAATGTGTTGAGTGCTTACTAAATCAATAGCAGCATTCCATAACCAACGAATGAATTGCCTTAATGGAAAGTAATAAAAAAAGGGCCAATATGAAAAGAATGAAGCAAAACTATGAGTTCTCTCCCAAGGCTTTGTTCTTCTTGAGCAAGGAGTCAGACTGATTGATGGTCTCATTGTGCTCTTTGCACATTGAAAATATATATCTTCACTTTAGTTATTTTTAAAACTTTTGTGTTAGGCAGGTTAGTGGCTTGGAAAATGTGTTTGGCAGTGTGTTAATTAAAGAGTGAAATTGAAATATAAAATGATAATTTTTGCACTCCTCATTTGTGGATTTCAAAGTTCTTTTTGTGAGCATTAATTAAGACTCGTAACATCCCACAGAGATAGGTAAGTTAAGTGTTGTTATCTCCATTCTGCAGGTGTGGCAGGCACCTCTGAGGGGGAAGAAAGCCCTTCTGGGTCAAAGTCTGTAAATCAGGTGAAAGTTGCAGTGTGTTCAGCAGCTGCAGGAAATGACAGGAGGACCGGGTGATTTTGGATAGGAGTAGTCTCAGGATCAAAGCCAATCTCCGCTATGGGATTCTCACAGAATGGCTCTTAGTCATTTCCCCTCAGACTAATTAGCTTCGGAGAAGGTTTGTGAGAGAACGTAATGTAAGATAAGGAGAACCAAGCCTGAGAAATCATTCCAGGCCATGAGAACCTTGAAAGGCAGGACAGAAGTCTAGTACTAGTAATAGCTTTTGCAGTCACTATGATGGGGGAAAGCGACAGCCAAGGGCATTGTTCCTTTGTATATTTCCTTTTTAACTTGTAGCTTCTCCATGAGAAGACAGCCTCCATGAGCAGGTAACATATCCTACAGACTTCTGCAGTATGAAGACTTTGCAGGCTCAAAAAAGAAAGCACCTTCACTTTTTAAGGATCTTATTTGCACCCATCTGATAATCTCAGCAAGAGCTTCCTGAAAGAGGAAAACAAACTCACATGTTTTTCTCACATCTCCTCAACACAAAAGAAGTCTTCCCCTAATAACATTCTTATTGTGATTTGGTTATCTGCTGGCATAAAAATATAAAATATAGTTGAATAGAATATTCCATGATTTATAGCAACGGTGGGACAAATGTAGCCTGTGGGTTACACACTACACCACACTGGCACCCAAGAGGCAATTTCCTCCTCTTCCTTTTGCTGGTCCAAATGAGAAAAGAAACAGAGAGAAAATGTTGATTACACACTCAAAGAAGTCTCACCTTGTTGGGACCCTTAATTGTAATCAGTTCAGAATTTGGAAAAAAAACAACTTCTCCAGGGCTTTAACTCCCTCAATGGGCATGCCTGTTCTGAGAGTTACAATAATGTTTCCAAGCTGTAGTTCTGTTCAGATGTTATGATATCATGAAAGTGCAACTTTTTTTGTCTTTTCTGCCTTATATTGCAAAGTAACTTAAGGCCCATCCAGACAGGGACCTGTATTGGTTTTACCTGAGGTGTCCAAATGACGCCTCTGGTAAAACCGAATTAATTTGGAACAAAGAAGGGATCTTAGGTAAAATGTGGGCCCAGTGTGGATTGGGCCCATGAACTGCATCACAAGATCCCGGGGCCCAATCCCACAGCCATCTTGTTTTTTCACCCCTCCCCCACCTCACGATGCATCATTTCCTCATGCCAAGAGAGTGCAAGGTGGACTATAATGACAGCTTGGTAAATTTTAAAAACTTTTTAGGGGTTCTTTTGGGGGGCTGCATGCCATCCAGATAGTGATTAGGACAGCATGTAGACCCTCTGGGAAAACCCAGGGTTTTTTGGGTGTGTGGGGACTTAAACCCAGGCTGAAGTGGGTTTTTTAAACCCGCTTCGGCGCACGTTTAAGTGATGTCTGGAAGCGCCCTTAGCTTGCTTTGAGTACTATACAACTTGACTCAGGTGACATTTGCTTTTCTGCTTCAGACTGCAAAATGTCGTTGTCTGACCTTGATTTTAACTAAATACAATGGCCCTTTCTGACTAGGAGCCTTTCCAAACAGGCCCTATATCCCAGTATCTGATCCTAGGTCTTCTATTTATCCCAGAGTATCTGGCAGTAAGGACTCATATAATCTAGTTTAAAGCAGAAAATCTGGGATCAGATCCTGAGATATAGGGCCAGTCCGGAAGGGCTCTAACTGACATCTATTTACAGCAAATAATACTCCATGGTTTTGCCACTAATTGTGAGTCCCTCTGTTTTTCTTTCTCCTTTCCACAATAAATGGGATTTGTATAAGATCATTTTTTGGTTTACAATCCTGCCAGGCAGTTACATTTAAGCTGGACACTTTCATTATTATTATGTATATATAAACAGGTAAAGAGGATGTTTTTTTGGTACATTCACAATTTTGTGTAGGCATTGTACATACTGTATGTTATTCATGTCTTCATAGAAACATGTAATTTTTTTTGCCATTTCAGATTCATCCACTTTTATTGAGAGGCCTCGAGCAGAGTTTCTTCATATTATTATTTCTTCTTCTCCACTTCCTGCTCAGCAGCTTCTTTGGCCCGTTTGTCCTGGATGCCGAAGAGCCGCACATTGGCTCTGACCATGCGCAGGCTGGCAAAGGCCTTGAAATTCTTCTCCTCGGTGCTGACCTGGGCCTTCTCTTTCTTGTGAACATTCGTTATGGGCATAACTGGTCCGGAGAGCTGGATGGCCATCTTGAGCTCTTCTGCTGGACTGTCTCCATTCTTAGGCGCAGAAGGCTTCCTGGGGAACAGGATGAGCTTGGAGTGGTACTCCTTTAGCCGCTGGACGTTGGCCTGCAAGGCCTCTGTGAACCTGTTGCGACCTCGGGGGTCCACTGCAAACATGTAACATGTAATTTTTATCCTTGTATTCCCTGTAAAATACATTTAAGAAGGGTGTAAAGAAAAGAAAGAGTTAAAAGCAGGATCCAAGATTCAAATAAATGTAGTGTTCCTCAGTCTTAGAGAAAGAAACTGAGGAGGGAGGGAGGATGGGTAGATGAGTATGGGTATATTCACTCCTCGTTCAGATAGAGAATGATATACACTAATTGATAGTATAGAAAAGAACATTATGATTTTCATTCCTCTCTTTTGTATCTCGTGACCATATAATTTCAGTGATCCTTGCATGAAACGCAACAGTAATATGTTGGCGGAAGCTACTTGCGTGATTCTCATATGGATGAAGCCGCTATTGTTATGGAATGTGGTAAAGCTTTACCTTTGGCAGTGTAGTCATCTGTCTCTGTCTCTAGAGAGGATAATGACACAGTTTTTGATGTGTTTGTTAAGATGGAAGCTGTCTTGCATAAGAATTACTCTCTGCGGAAGGAGAATGTATGGGTTCTCCTTGTGTCTCTTTTGCACTGATTGTGATCCCTGTTGGTGGTGGACAAACACTTATTAAAGACACATACAAACACAAAAGCCAATAATTTATATTTTCATTTTGGCTCAGTCAAATGGCTCTCTCCTCTTTATTCCCACCCCACCTTATCTTACTGTGGAGAAATCCTGTGCCTTTTAAATTGTATTGCTTCTGTGAGTCATGTATTGTAAGATTGTAACCTCAAGGTTTGGAAGCAATCTGCCTTGGCAGGAGGTATAGCTGTGAAAAGAGATTATTCAGCAGTTTAGTGGAAACATTTAAAAGGCAGGAGTTCGCTCAAAATGTCTCAATAGCATTGGTTCCAAAGAGAGTCTAAAGATGCCAAAAGTTAATGAATGGTAGATTGTGTTGAATATTATGTGTCTGCTTTTAAACAAATGGGGTATAATGAATGTATTAAATTATGATAATATAAAAAAATGATTGTAAAAAAACAACAGAGTAATTGGAGTGATTATTCAACTTTGTTTCTCAAGATATTTGAGACTCAGCTCTCAGAATTACTTAACGTTGGCCCAGATGCCTGGGGCTCCTGGGAATTGAAGTCCAAAACACCCGGAGGACCAAAGTTTGGAAACTGCTCTAAGGCCATTACACTAGGGCCCCTTCTATACTGTCCTACATCCCAGGATCTGATCCCAGATTATCCGCTTATTCCAGATTATATGGAAGTGGAGGCTCATATAATCCAATTCAAAGCAGATAATCTGGGATGAGATCCTGGGATATAGGGCAGTGTAGATCCAGCCTAGGAAAGCTCAATCTATTCCCAGCTATGGTGCAACTAAAATCAGAGAGCACAGGGAAGGGGTGGTAGTGGCTATTACTGACACAGACTCAGTTTATTTATTTATTTATTAATCATTATTATTGTTACCCCACTTTCTCTTTCCAAAAACGAGATTCAAAGCAGTTTACAGTAAAACCAATACAATACAATTTCAAACCTCAAAAACATACAAACATTAAAATAGAATTAAAAATTAATGGTATTAAAATGTAAACAGTTAAAATCCTTAAAAATTTATTCTAAATTATTCAGAGTTAAAACCTCAGCACCCCCTGGCCTGATTTTAAAAACTCTTCTTTAAAAGCCTGTCTGACTAAAAAGGTTTTAGCCTGTCACTGGAATGACAGTAGGGAGGGGGACATTCTGACTTCCCTGGGAAGAAGGGAGTTCCAGAGTCGAGAGGCAGCCACTGAGAAAAAAGGTCAATTGAAATAAACCAATAGATTCTGCTGAGCTGCATAGGCCGTGGGTTTGATGCCATACTCTTCAATATTTCACAGATGAAATCAGGGACATATTTCAGCATCACCATCAGGGAGTTGCAGTGGGTTCGAACTGTAACAGGTGACACCACCAGAGGGGATGACACTAAAATGACTGTCTATAAAGCTTTTGTGCAGTGTTAAAACATAAATTTATTATTTTAAATAAAGATGTAGTTATTAGACCACAAAACAGTTTGTAAATCCAGCTTACTTGTACTGTAGCTATAGATCTACAAGGCTAAAACTCAGTACTACTATTCAACCTTCTAATGCGTATATGCTCCAGTCAGAACTCTCATTTTTTTAAATTAAATTAGGGACTGTGTTTATTGAATCCAAATTACAGAGGCTTTAGGGATACAGGGCCGCCCCGTATCACGAATAGGTTTTGTCCTTAGAGAGTTCCCATTTCTGCGGCTGGAAGCCCGGCATGACCGGTTTCTTCTCCACCGTGGCGACTGAAGACCCTGGGCTGGCGGCCGGCAGTGCCTTCTGTGGAGAGACCAGGATGACTGGAGGGAAGGTCTCTCTGCGTCCGTCCCGAGCGCAGTACGAATTGGCGGCCAACTTGTGGTTGGGCCCCACGGGGAGATGCGGAGGAGGCTGCGTCCTTTTGGAGATCTCCATGTAGCGCAGCTGCAGCTTTGCTTGGAGGTCTCTCCCCGAGAAAAAATTGTGAAGCCTCCGGACGATGCTGGTGGCCGACGCCATCTTCACTTTTTCAGAACTCTCATTTTTATCCAATTACAGTGATACCTGCAATCAGGAGGTTTTGTCGGCACACATTACAACCACACACTATTGCTTTCCTTGGTGTTTTGTTTAATAATCTTTTAGCTATGATATTGTAGTCTGATCTGGTACAGGAGGAGGCTCATGAGAGTGACTGCTCTTAGTGGCACCCAGGGGTGGTTCACCCATAAGGCAATTTAGGCAGTTGCCTCGGGTGCCATCGTTTGGGGGGTGCAGTTGAGGCTGCCTCCCGCCGGTTGAAGCAGCTGGAGAGCGCGCACGCCACTGCTTCCAGCGAGGTCTCTTGGAAACTAGGCAAATGGGGTTTATATATATGTGGAATGTCAGTCCTTGAGGCAAGTGTGAATGTTGTAAGTGGCCACCTTGATTAGCATTGAATGGCTTAGCAACTTCAAAGCCTGTCTGCTTCCTGTCTGGGGGAATCCATTATTGGGAGGTGTTAGATGGCCCTGATTGTTTCCTGTTTGGAATTCGTCTGTTTTCTGAGTGGTGTTCTTTATTTATTGTCCTGATTTTAGAGTTTTTTTTAATACCGAGGCCAGATTCCCTTTCGGTGGTCTTTTAATTGTGGATTATCTGCCTTGATATTCTGGGTTATATGTGTGACACCTCAGGCAGCGTGAGCACTGGGAATCAGACACGAAGGCCAATAAACAATCTAATATCTTTATTAAGGAAATAAAGGAGACAACTAAAAATAAGAGTATATAGTCCAGCAGTAGACCTTTCAGGAAAGGTCAAATATAGTCCAGTAATATGGAAGCAGATGTCCAGTATTAGAGTTCAAAGTTTTAAATCCAATAACCGAAACACACTCAAACCTTTAGGCTGTTTGAGTGGGGAATTAAGGCAAGATCTGTCCAGAGTTTCAGGCCTCAATCCGAGGCTAGGATGCAAGGCAAGGCAAAGTTAGTCATGGTAAAGCTGAGTCACTGTCCAGGCTTGACAGGGAGACGAGAGGCAGCTGGTCTACTCGAGAGTAGCGCGCTGCAGAACCAGAGTCGATGTGAATCCCTCAACTGACACGTTGAACACCGCAAAATCTATTTGGTGCCCAGAACTTTTATGGAACTTTGCTCTCCTCCTCAGCCAGGTGTCCGTGCTCTTTCCCAAGGGAAAATGACCAAAGTCAACAACTTTGCCAGATGCAGTCCTCCCTGAAAACTCTCAAGGGAACCAGCCTAATTAACGCTTGCTTTCTCTGCTAAACGAGTGCTCCTTCTCGAAATCTGTTTTTCCGCGTGCGAAGCCTCCCAAAATAATCAGCGGTCAAAACTAACATTCTCTGGAGAACCGGGCTGAGAGCCAAGGCCCTTTCTTATGAACTGTGGGCTAGAACTGTCCACAGTGGGCACCTGGAAAGGGACGGAATCAAGCGGAAATGGCAGAAACCCCATCTCTTCTTCGGTCTGCTCCGTAATAGCGATGGGGTCATGACTCGGGGGTCTCTGAGACACTACAATATGGCTGTGTGGAAGGACCCTCAGGGCTCTTCCACACAGCCATATAACCCAGAATATCAAAGCAGAATAACCCACAATATCTGCTTTGAACTGGGTTATCTGAGCCCACACTGCCCTATATCCCAATTCAATGTTTGGTGCTAAATTCGCAAATATAGTAATTCCTACATAACATTACCATGTATTGAACTGCTTTTTTGTCAATGTGTTGTAAAACATGATGTTTTGGTGCTTAATTTGTAAAATCATAATATAATTTGATGTTTAATAGGATTTTCTTTAATCCCTCCTTATTATCCAACATTTTTGCTTATCCAACGCTTTTATTTTTCAGTGATTGGTTTGGGGGGGCATCAACATTCTGTTTGCCTACACTTGAAAATTACCTAGGGCCGGCCCTGGTGGCACCAACCCTAGTGACACTGGTAATATATGTGACCAACTGTGACGCCTCTAAGCTGCGTGAGCACTGGAAACCAACACGGAGGCCAATAAACAATCTAATATCTTTATTAAAGCAATAAAAGAATCAAACAAAAATAAGCAGAGTATATAGTCCAGCAATAGTCCTTTCAGGAAAAGTCAAATATAGTCCAGTAATATAAAGTTTAATGTCCAGTATTAGAGTTCAAGTTTTCAAATCCAATAACCAAAACACATTCAAACTACCAAGCTACTATCTATTCTATTCTATATTCTATATATTCTATATCAATAATAAAAGTGAAAACCCATATGTGTGTATGTGGCATCGGTGTCTGCTCACACAGACTTTTAAAGGTATTGGGTATAGAGGGCCTCACATTCAAAACAGCTTTAATTTATGTTTGATACCAGTGGCTTGGAACAGTGGCCATCTAGAACTCTGGAAGAGCCCAAAATGGCACAATGGCTTGTCTACTGCCTGCCCAGCCTTACTTTGCATGCACTGCAGAGACATAAAATATGACATTCAGCGTTTCTTTATGTTTAACACACACACACACACACACACACACACACACACACACACACACACACCAAGAAGTGCAGCTAGCAGCAGGTGATAGCCAGTTGAACTTCAGCAGATGGGGAGGGACAGTTTAATTCTCTTTTTCCCTACTGCTGTTCTGAAGAAAACGCCTCCATCTGAAGCTGCTCTTAGCAATGACAGGCGTGATGTTAGAATTCCAACTGGAACTTTTCTCATATTTTTTTCAATATTAAAACAATACAAAGACCACCACCCCTCAACAACCTATGTCTGTTATTTTTTTATCTGGAAACACTTCCAGCAACTTAAACTGCATTGTGATACTTCCAATGACCTTTTCTGAGCTTCTTCTCCTAATTCGGCATCTCTTTTGTGATGTTCATTCAAGCCTTCTAATACTGTCTGTGGAGAATGACGAAATGTGTTTCTTTCCCTGTCAATGAAGGGGAAAGGAGTAAGGGAAGTAGACTGACGCAGTTCTTTGTAGCATATGAACAGAGCCGGCCCTAGGTATTTTTCAAGTGTAGGCGAACAGAATTTTGGCACCACCCCCCCCCCCCACAAACCAATCACTGAAAAATAAAGGCGTTGGATAAGCGAAAATGTTTGATAATAAGGAGGGATTAAGGAAAAGCCTATTAAACATCAAATTACATTAAGATTTTCCACCCAAGCACCAAAACATCATGTTTTACAACAAATCAACAGAAAAAGCAGTTCAATACCTTGTGGAAGCAGGCCGCAGGAGACAGGAGTTGCCTCGATGGCGCCCCCAACAAGATGGCGCCACAGGCAACTGCCTAGTTGGCTTGGTGGTTGAACCGCCTCTGCATATGAATAATAAGAAGGAACAATAGGTGCTGTATATGGAAATGATATTTCTTTGGAAAATATTTGCACCAGGACAGCTATAAATATAACAATGTACTACAGGTGCTTCAGAATACTTCAATATTCACTCAGTCTCCTCTCCCACACATTTTCACTGAATGTGTGGAGGGAAAGTATGTTTCTTTAAATATACAGCTAGCCTTCCACATTTGCAGGGGTTAGAGCAGGCATGGGCAAACTTTGCGCCTCCCAGAAATCCCAGCCAGCTTACCAGCTGCTAGGAATTGTGGGAGCTGAAGTTCAAAACACCTGGAGAGCCAAAGTTTGCCCATGCCTGGATTAGGGGCATAAGATCCCCATGAAAATGAAAAACAACGAATAAGACATTTAGTATCTTTTTTTACCTGAGAGACCATCTCTCCAGGAATTTCTCGGTCCTCCAGCATGATTTTGTGGTTAGTTTCTGGAGGAATTTGATCATAGATTCACAGTGGAGAACATTTTTAACGAATCAATGAAGAATCAAATCTGCAAAAGTAGAGCCCACAAATGTGGAGGACCTATTGTGAGGCAAAATCACAAGAAAGCTAAAAAAACAAACAAATATTGAACAAATTATTCCAAATAGATATATATAATATTTTATTATCTGGACATTATTAAAAATGGACCAATATTAATATTGTTCCAGATGATTGTTCCACCAGCAGCAGGGAATGGCTGTTCCATAACTTGCCATCTAGGAGACTGAAAAGATGACTGGAAATGACCTTTCTTTTTTAGTGCAATAATCAGTGCTATATGCATTGAGCACTAACAGCAAAATAGGGTTTCCTACATGGATGGTAGTGGGGTAATCTAGTGGAGAGTGTTATCTCCTACAAATACCTTTTCAAACAAACCACCACCACCACCAACAAAAGCACTGGGGTGATGGGTACTCTGCTATTGGAAAGCTAGATCAAACAGCCTAAAAGAATCAATCAATTTTTCTGACAGATATTATGTAAGCATGATGTTTTCCTTTTTATTTCCTTTGTAGAAGCCATCAAACTTTTGATCAAGTTCTAATGAAGTATGCTCCCACGCCCACAAATTACATGTGCTGTACAACATATAGATCTAATCTTTCATGATTGTGAGTTTATCTAGAGGCTATTTTACACCCACAGGCATAGCCAGGATGCATCCACAATATACTAAGAATAAGAAGGAAATTTATTCCTTTTTAACCTTGTTCTATGTTAGGCATATTTTTTAATTCCCATTAGTATAACTATCCCAACATGGCACTCTCCCATTGTGGTGGGCTGTAATGGCCTTCATTTTCCAAAGACGCTGTGTTACTGGATTGGATGGTGACAATAGGCGCTCTAATCCAACAATCTGGAGAGAAAAAGTACCTTGGAGACTGAGAAAATGCAATTGGCAGCACAAAACTTTCATAGACTACATCTTTTTCCTCAGATGAAGTAGAGCTTATACTACAAACTTCTTTCTCTCGGTTATTCTCTAGATTGCTACAAGCTCCCTTTGCATATTGATATTCCAGATTTACATGGCAATGTCTTTGAATGTTGACATTTGAAAGGAGTCGGGCTATAGGAAAACTGTCCTACCACCTCATCAGACAGGCAGATTTGCCTGTCGTACACCGCTTGCTCTCCACTTTCCATGGGGAGTCCATTACACGATGCATGCTCCATGCTGAAAGGGGAAAGCAAGCAAGGAGGCTTCCTGTGTTACCTTTAGATCAACGGGGGGAAGCCAGGTGATGACATTTCCACCCGTGGGATGGGGACCCACATAGGTTGGACAATGCGGGCATGGAGTGATGGGTTCTCCATGCCCCCCCCGACTCATGGATTAGTCATGTTGTGTGGTGAATCCTTATCCCTTTGTGATGAGGTCCCTAATAACATGTTTATGATGTTTTGATCACAACTTCACAAAATGTTATACCATCCTCAGCCACAATGGGTATTTTCTTGCTGAAGATCTTCTTGGGAATGTTTCACCAGCTACAGTAGAGTCTCACTTATCCAACATAAACGGGCCGGCTAAGCGGATATGTTGGATAATAAGGAGGGATTAAAGAAAAGCCTATTAAACATCAAATTAGGTTATGATTTTACTAATTAAGCACCAAAACATCATGTTATACAACAAATTTGACAGAAAAAGTAGTTCAATACGCAGTAATGCTATGTAGTAATTACTGTATTTACGAATTTAGCACCAAAATATCATGATGTATTGAAAACATTGACTACAAAAACGTGTTGGATAATCCAGAACGTTGGATAAGCGAGTGTTGGATAAGTGAGACTCTACTGTATATATTAATATCCATCATGTCAGAAAAAGAAAAAAAAAGAGGTGAAGATATATTTTATCATTTTGGGCGAGATTGTGCTTACTCTCCCTGCCTATCTGAACTATTTCCTTGCTTCCAGGTTTCTCTTTCTTTCTTCCCATCCCTGCCTCTCCCGCATATTGTGAGGGTAGCCAAAGACACACCTGTTGGAGGCCTTCCTGGCTTTCTCTCTCTCTCTCTCTCTCTCTCTGTCTCCCTGTAACGCAAGACCTTCATGGCAACCACCCACTAAGCAACCAATATGCTGCCATGGAAGCCGAGTCTATAGCTGAGGAGAATCTGCTCTGCACCTGTTTAAGCACCAGAACAACAACAACAACAGCAAAAGGCACAGGAGGTACTTAGCAAATGCGGGGCACACCTGTGTGTGTTTGTTTGCATTGTGCGTGCATGTGCGCACGTGTATATTAATAAAACCCTCTTATATTTAATCATGTGCTATAAGTCATTTTAGAACTGTCAGGCTGTTTTTCAGCTCCTTGTCACCATTGCTTGATGCATTTAATTAGCCCCGTCCTCCAGCTGACAAATATCAGCTGCTCCTAACTAAAAGACGGTTTCCCCCTTAAGTACATCCCTCTGGCAAAGTGAAATACTAATTATCACCCCTCCCTGCTTTATTCCATGATTATTCATGGGCACAAATGTCACCACAGGATGGAACTCATATCAGTTTACTGTCATAAAATGCTCAAAAGTATATGTGTGTGTTTTGAACGAGAATGTATTTAAAGCAAAGAACCCTAGAAGAAAAATGTAAGGCTTTGTTCCCTTATACAAGGCAATTGTTTCAAATCATGTTTTGAATGGTGCATCATAATCAGTAAAATTGCAGATACAGCAGTCACACATTTAGCAGCCTGGACGTCAAACTGATGTCTTGCCACATGAAACTCATAAGATGTCTTCCAACAGAGGTGCCTGCTTGCCACCTGATACTCTCAGCTTCACAGGGTTGCAGCAAAGATAAAATGAGGAAAAGAAGAGCCATGTATGCTGCTTGGGTTGCACTGGAGGAAAGACAGGATATCTACATAAGCTGACATCCTGTTGGTGAATAGCAATGATGTAAGTTGGATGTAACGCCATGGTAATTCCATTTTTGTTGTTGTGGATGTTTGAATTTGCTTTTGACCATACAATGACCTAACATTGCTCTGACCCACTTTTTCTCAGTCATATGCTTCCCAACTCAGCCATTTTCCCCCCTGGAAAGTGGCAAGGAACAGTCGACAATCTAAGCTGTTTTTCTATAGCTCAACGTTGAGGAATAATGTCCTGTGTGGAGAGCTTCAGAAACAGAGGAGTTCTGTGCTGATGCCTGTTGTGGTGTCTGCATGAAGTCTTAGAAAAATGCTGGTTGCTTGTCTCTTGATTCCACATTCTCCAGCAACCATGAAATGGCTGAATTTAGGGGTCTGTGGCAGAGAAAGGATGGCTTAAAGGGTGGGTGAGTTGGAAAGGGGACTATTATAACCAAGTCTTATACCAACGTCTCTTGATGCAGGATTTCAGCCATTATAAAGATATAAAAATGGATTTTACAATTTTATTGCTTGTAATCCTAGAAATATGTTGCTCCATAAATACAATACAAGGTGGAACAGCTTCTGCACTGAACTAGCTTTGACTCAAATATACACATTAAAGACGTATTCAATTAATTGTAATGTAATTGTTTGAGTAATGTACCAGAACCCTAAGGACGTCTTCATACAACCCTTTTGGGTTGTGCTGTTTTGCTGGCAATCGTGGACGAAAGGGAAGGCATGCACCTTCCCTCCTTCCTCCATCATATGGTGGGGGCAGTAGCACATGGCAATGCACATTGTCCCGCCACCCTTTACCCCATTGTATGGGGAAAAGGGAAGCAAAGTGCAGGTAGCTCTGTTGGAGCTACCCAAAATGCACTTTCCTCTCCATAGTGGTGGAGAAAATGCCTTTCAGTGCTTCCCCTCCACTTTGAGATGAATGTGGGCAGGGCCTGCCATGCGTCGTGTGATGATGCATGGCAGGCTCCATCCAAACTGCAAAACAAAGTAGCAAAACGCGGCAAAAATGGCCCATGTGAAGAGGTCCTAGGACACTAGGCTCTGAATCCACTGGATAACCTTGAGCAAGTCACATTCTCTCTCAGAATCAGAGAAAAACAATGCCAAAAAGTTATGCCAATAAACTCTAGGAAAGGGTTGCCATAAGTCAAAGTCAGAATTAGCTTGAAGCCATAAACAACAAATGTAGACATTCAGTAAATCTAATTGTGGAGAACTACTAGAGAAGTGCACTACTCTAACCATGTTCAACTGAATGCAATTAGAGTTTCTCTTCAGACCTTAGGCCCTATCTACACTGCCATATACTCGTAATGCAGTTTCAGAATGCTGCTTAACTGCATTTAACTGCATTATATGACAGTGTAGACCCATATAACCCAGTTCAATACAGTTTAACTGCATTCTGAAACTACATTAAATTGCAGTGTGGATGTGGGCTTAGTCATCTAGACAGGGATGCCAAGTATTGAGGAGGCTGAGCTCATGTTCCCCCTGCTCCATTTTTTGTTTTGCCAAAATCTGATTATGGCAGTGATTAACAAGTATGATTAATGGCATCTTTCTAATTTTGTGTATCTGCAAATCTCATGAATTGTATTTGTAACACAGAATCTGACTTTCCCTCATAGTACAGCAGAGAGGGTGTACTACTCAAGGAACATGGCAGAGAACAAGCACACAGCCAGACAAGCAAAATAAATGTGCCACATGAGCGCAGGACTGTTTTTCATGCTTCAGTAGAGTATCATTTATCCAAGCTAAACGGGCCAGCAGAAGCTTGGATAAGCGAATATCTTGGATAATAAGGAGGGATTAAGGAAAAGCCTATTAAACATCAAATTAGGATGATTTTACAAATTAAGCACCAAAACATCATGTTATACAACAAATTTGACAGAAAAAGTAGTTCAATACGTAGTAATGTTATGTTGTAATTACTGTATTTACGAATTTAGCACCAAAATATCATGATATATTGAAAACATTGACTACAAAAATGGCTTGGATTATCCAGAAGCTTGGATAAGTGAGGCTTGGATAAGTGAGACTCTACTGTACTTGTTTGGTTAACTAAGCAGGAGCTGTTAAGAGGTGTGTGAGTTCTGGAATGTGGTGAACCCCTTTGTCTCCCTTCACATGAGCCACAGGCTACATAGGAGCTTAAGTCAGATTGAGAAACCTCTGTAACCTGCATAATTGTAACTTTTTGCTATCGAAATTTCCGTATCCAGCCCCATGCCCATGTTGCCATAAAGAATTAGCATTTATATGATCTTCTAATTAAGCATGCCTTTTGGATGTGTCCCTAGCCACTTGGTTGAATAAAACCATAATACTAATGATTGCTGCATTCGTTCTAATATTCCTCTGGGGACTCATCCGTGTCCATTATTTTGGGCTGCAGTTATAACACTGATGATGCACTGCCAGCTCCCATGGAGGCTCTTCACATGACTGAGCATTCAGTCATCATTTTGAGTAGTAGTATGGTATTGGGGCGAAGTTATGACCTAAAGGTACAGCTGTGTGCCTGGAAAAGCTGCAAGTTTCCTAACGTATGCATAACAAATAAAAGAAGAAATGAATCAGTCATTGGTTTTACACCCTTATTGCTGATGGTATAAGATGTGTCTTACGTTACTCCTTCGCCCCAAAAGCACCTTATAACACATCATTGCACCTTAGTTCCAATTGCCCTCCCTGTCACTCCTTTCTCTAAATTGTTGGTCCTTTTATCTCATTATTTTATGTTCCAAATTGGTTTTTTTTTACTGTCATTGTATAGCACTTGTATTCATGCCTGATTTTAGTGTGTTTTACGTATTTGAATATGCTGTTTTATCTGTTTTACTCTGTTTTATTGTTCTTGGGCTTCGCCCTGTGTTAGCCGCCCCGAGTCCCTAGGGGGAGATGGAGGCAGGATAGAAAAATAGTTGTTGTTGTTGTTGTTGTTGTTGTTGTTGTTGTTGTTGTTATTATTTACGTGTACTGTAGATTGTATAGCACAATCAGGAAGGGATATCAGAAACATTGAAAATGTGTAAAATATGGGCAGTATACTATATCATCTCCTTAGTAAAATATATATATTTAACTTATGAACTTTATTGCATGGACTTACTATTAAACTACAGTTGTGTTGTAATTGATAGCAGACACATACCAGGCTGAACACCTTTGATACTGTACCTCTCTTCATTCATGTGGTTGTCAATTTGTGGTCTCACAATCTTACTTCCTCACACCCTTGTAACCCTGCTCTCCTACACTACTGCTGTTGCTTAAATTTATTTTAACATGGATGCACAATTCCAGCATTTAAAAATAAAAAGGGTCAAATACAAATCTATATCTATATCTATATCTATCTATTCTATTCTATATTCTATATATTCTATATCAATAATAAAAGTGAAAACCCATATGTGTGTATGTGGCATCGGTGTCTGCTCACACAGACAGCTCCGGCCTCCACAAACAGGCTATAGTTCCCACTGCTATGGAGCCACCAAGTCACTCCTTTCCACTGACATTGCGGTTACAGCGAGCTCTATGAACATGTAGCCCCAACCCCTGCCAATGTCCTCCCCAAACACTATGAACCACCACCCAAGGAATGCTTTCATTTGGGGATGATTTCATCCTAGATTTTGCATGGTCCTCCACCACAGGCAGGCATCCTAGGGTTCTCCATTGGTGTGGAATTTGCATGACCCTGCCTACTGCCCTTCCCTTTCAAATCTGTCTGCATAAAAAACACAGCAGAAATGAGCAGCAACTATATTTACTGGAGGAGTTTGGGGATTGACTCCACAAGGTGGAAGTTGTCCTTCACCCTGCATCAAGTCAGAGCACTGTGACTCCTACTGGGAAATGTAGAGAGGTTGTAGTTCACCTACACCCAGAATGCTATGAAACCAAACAATGATGGGTGTGGACCAAACTTGCCATGCATACCTGATATGCCCAGATTTCAATACTGGTGGGTTTTGAGGGGAATTGGCCTGGGCATTTGGGAGTAGTAGGTACTGGGATTTATAGTTCACCTGCAATTGAACCCCACCCATGATGGGTCAGGACCAAACTTGGCACTCAGAGTCCCCATAACCAATAGAACATATTGGACAAGTTTGCGGGAAAGGGAGTTATAGTTCACCTGCATCCAGAGAAACAGTGACCCCCACCAACAATGGACCAGGACCAAACTTCGCACAGAAAAGCCTCATGACCAACTGAACATACTACAGAAGTGTGTGGGAATGGGCCTTGATTTTGGGAGTTGTAGTTCACCTGTATCCAAAGACCACTGAACCTAGCCAACGACAGATCTGGACCACACTTGGCACGCAGACTCAACATAGCCTACTATGGATACTAACAGATGTTTTGGGACAATTGCCCTGGGAATCTGGGAGTTGTTCTACTGTTACTACTATTACTACTACTGTTCACCCCCATCCAGACAGCACTGCAGCTAGGCGATGACCAGCCAACAACAAATCTGGACCACACTTGATACACAGACCCAAAATGGCCAACTTTGAATACTGCCGGGGTTTGGGGAGGATTGACCTACGATTCCGGGAGTTGTAGTTCACCCACTCCAAACAGAATACATAACATTCAAAGACAAATAATGCTTTTTTCAAATAACCCGCACACCGCTGGGTCCCCAAGCTAGTATAATATAAAAATAGAAGGAAAACAACCAGATCCTGATATAGCAAGGAGGAGGAAGGGAGAGAAGGAAAATCCTGCTCCCTAATGTCAATTTACTTGTGGCATCCCGGCACAGAAGCAAAGGGCACCATCGCACCAAGATAGGTGATGGGAACATTGAATCAAATTGAGGCTTTTATTCTGTGGCCTTGTTGGATTTTATGGTGCAGGAACTGAAAGATGTTCTAGCTTTGTCCTGTACCATAAACAGCCACCACAATTTCCACTGAATTTGAGTAACAGAAGTAGCTGTGCAGGAGCAGCAAATTCAGTGGTGGTTGGAAATCTAGTAATAGTGTGATCTCCAGTGAATTTTGGGAAGTCCAGTCCACCGACTCAAGGAAGTTGCCCACCTTTCCTCCTGCCAAACATATTACAACAAGATTTCTATTAGGTTCCATCATTTTTCTGCTGCCACCATGAATGGTCTTCTTGCATTAGTATTTGGCATGTAGCCATGAATAGTCTGCTTTAGCATTATAGTACTTGGCATGTCAAATATTCTTCATATTGTAGAGTGTGTTACAGTGATCTAAATGGGATGAAATCAAACCATGTGTCATTGTAGACTTAACGTTTAGAGGAATGGGTACAGCTGGCATAGTAGTGTTAAGTGTGCAAATGCACTCTTGACCACAGCTGAAATCTCCAGCTGAGACCAGGAGTGTGCCCAAGCATCCAGCCTGAAATACAGGTTGATAGAGTTAAGATACCCTTCTTCCACTGTTGTGATTCTGGTAAAAGGTGCTTTCCTCTGCTGTTTTTTGCAAAAGACAAAAAAGCAAAATGTCTTGCTTGCCTTTTATTTAGTTTGACTGTGCATGTGATTAATGTAAGTCACGTTGATTTCAGTGGGGTTTAGTTGTGAGTGACTTTTGGTGCTGTTGAGCCATTACTCTTCAGTGGCCAAGATGGATGAGGCTGGTGAAAAGGGAGTCCAGGTTCACACAGTGGGATTTGTTGTTGGCCCCAGACTATAATCAGTTATTACAATTGTCCCATGGCAGACCTTTTGTTGCACAGCCCTATCATGTAACAATTGGGTTTTTATTTTATGCTTTGGAATGACATTAATGTAATTTGTTTAGGATCAAAATATCAGACAGTGTCCATGGCATCATTCTTTTCCAGGTCTCTTTTTTACAATGGCATGCTCATGAGTGAATCCCCTAAGGACTAATGGGTATGAACAGTGTTGTTGTGAAAACTGCATGACTCAAGACTGGATACCTGCCATACATACGCTGTTATGGTATTACATAATCTTGTATTGTGCTGTGTCTTGCAAGTATAAAACTAACGAGGAGTGGTGGAGTGACATCATTTGACAGACATCACTGTTTCCTCTTCTCCCTTCCAGGCAGATACCTGCTTGCAATTCAGAGGGAGAGGGAAGTTCTGATTGAAAGTTACTGAGGTGAACAGAATCAGCGTGAGCACTAAAGCTTCCAAACTGGCATACGTGGTGGGTATCCAATCATTCTAATTATTTCCAAGTAATTTAGCATATCTCTAATTATAATATGAGGTCATCTTAATTAGAATGACATAAAATAATGTTTAATTAGACACAATCCCCTCTTTCAGATACTCGTCATGGATTCTAGTAGGGAAAAAAGAAACCTTTGGCTCCTCTTGTGGAGAGCTTTTTATTCTTAATTTACATTTTTTTTTGTAATTAATTTCCTTTTTAACAAACAAGGCAAACCAAGCCATTTGAATCTAATTAATGTTTCTTCCTCTGCTTGTCATTCTCTCCCTGCTCCTCCCTCCTTTTATCTCGAGGTCGCTCTAATTTATTCATGTTTGTTTGCGTAGTTCAAGGCTGGAGGGGGACCACCATGACAACAGCACAGGGAGCTTTGGAAGAACAGGGCCACCTGTCTTCTCTGCCCTATATATTTCATTGCATCAGATATTTAAAAGGCAAAAGAGCAGGAGTAAGGATAAAAAAGCTGGATCTACCTTAATATGCAAGGTATGTCCAGCATCATCTCCCCACCCCACATCCTCACATTCAGCCTTTTGCTACCAAAGCCCTCAGGGTAATAGAAGTGGATTTTTGCTTGAAAGGACAGTCACCACTGTTCATTTCTGATTCTCAAAGGATATTCCTGGGATCAAAAGATTGAATTCTGTGACATTTCTGTCATTTTCTAGTCAGAAGATCATAGAGTAAATGTCAGGGTGGATCTTTCAAACTTGAAATTTGGTGACCCCAAGGCTGACTAAATTTCAGAATTTCTGTTGACTAAGCTATACTGTTAAAAGGAAGATTGATATCCCTTCTGCATATCTGAGCTGTTAGGTCCTTACATTCTATAGGCAGCATGACACGTCAGACGACCTTCTTGAAAGTAAATACTTAGGACCTCATCACATGGATGTCCTTAAGCCGGGGAAGGACATCCATATGAATCCATCCAACAGCGGGGCAAATCTATCGGGCAACAAGGGAAAACGGCACTGCCCACATCGCCCCTTCCCCATCACACAGGGGAAACCATCGCTGCCCAGCTTCCCCTCACTCTGTCCCCAGCTTAGGTAATGAGAACACGGTTAGCCGCCCATGTTCTCAGGGCTCTGTCCTATGATGCTTTCAGGATGAAGCTAGGACAGAGCCCCGTTGGAAGTAGCCCTATGTCATGTGAGTGGCTCCAGTGGGCTCCGTCCTGAAACATCATAGGATGTGACAAAAGCCTCATGTGGTCATTAGTATGGAAAAGTCACACTTGGCCTGGTCTGGTTTCCTTGCTTTGGAGATATGTTTTGAGTATCTGAGTAATTAAGAACATGGATAGATTCTTTGATGCAAATGAAGCCCTGAGGGGCAGAGGGAGGGAATAAAAGTTAAAGATTGTACATCCAGAACCAAATTGCATTGATATACCTGAACACACAATCCTGTCTGTCAATGTTACTTTCCAGCTTTAAAAATGAATTCTGTAAGAGGCCACAGTTGCAACGTTAATTGCATCATATTCTTGGCGGTACATGGAATATGAAAATGTCCAATTTAGGCCACGTGTCTGCCAATATACAGGCACGTGCTAATGAATATGTGACCAATATTAAATCTTTTCTGCCACTGAATCTATTTGATAGTTCCAGCCTTTATACCCATTTTTTTCATACCTTTATTAATACCTTCAGAGACGGGACTTTATTGAGACCTGTAGGCTAAAGTGGATAAATCCAAAGAATCTGCATTACTACTGTTTTCTTTTCTTTTCTTGTGTTATGTCCACCAGCTCCATAGACTGTAGAGTGCCATTTACAAAACAGTTCTAGCACTGTAGAAATGAGCAGCACAAAATATATGAAGTGTAATGATATGTTTTGTGGAGTGGTAGGGATTACATAATTGACTCTAATTATGATGGAATTAAATTTATTTTGTGCTTTGCACATTCAGTTAGCTTCTGAATTCAGACTTTCTGTGAGATCCATATACATGTTTAACTTGGGAATGAAATATTCAAAAATGGATTTTTACAAGGACTGAGATATTTTGGCAACAAGATAAAATCATCACTATGCAGCATACTCTACACATAAACAGCTGTCTGTGTGAAGCTTGGGTCTTATAACCAGAATAATATGAAATGGAAATGCAGAATTGTTTGGCAATTGCTCATTTACAAGACAGAATACACAGAAGACAATATTTGGTTGTCTACAATGCAACCTTCCCAACTTAGTGGTCTCCAAATCTTGGAGATTCACCAAGTTGTTAGCTAGTGGTCCAGGCAACAGGAGTGGTCAGAGTCATTGACTACACTTTGAAGGCACTATCAATCCATTGGATTCTAGTGGATTAAATTTTTTACTTAATTTTCAGTGCTTATACACAATTTGATAATGTGCTTCTCAGGATTGCTGAATGTCTCTGAGGGCACAACCAGTGCAGGGGATCTGGCAATAGACCACCTGTCTTTCTCTGCAGGTTGAGCTTTCTTTATCCAGAATTCCAAAATACAAGCTTCACAAAAATACAGAATTGACTACAACGGTTCAGTGTATACAAATATTGTCCCACACACAAAATTATTATTTAAAAACTTTTAAAACTACCTTTGGGCTATGTGTATATGAAAACTAAATACCTTTGGTGTTTAGATGTGAGTCTCATCGCCAAGATATCTCATTAAGTACAGGTTATTCCAAACTCCAATAAATAATTAAATAAATAAATAAATAAATAAATAAATCCAAACCATCAAAGATAAAAAGAGGAGGCTTAGGGATGGTGGTATTGTTTTCCTATAGAAGGCAATGTTATATAAGGTCACTTATTTCTAGTGTCATTGTATTCTGAGACATAACGTTTGCCAGCATGTTTAGTGAAAATTGATTTTTGGACATTACAGAAGGAACCTGTACCCTCCTTTTGCATCATAATAACTCCCCAGATGAGGGATCAAGTCATGGAGGCCACATGTACATGCACATACACCAGCCTTCTTGTTTCCTTCCTTAGTGGAAGTGGAAAGACTTTGCTCCAATCCCAGTACCAGAAGCCTTAGACAGATTGGTCTTTCTTCATTGTTAGTAGCAGAAGTAGCAGGAGTAGTGAGATACCAATTTATTTATTTACTTACTATATTTCTACCCTGCCCTTCTCACCCTGAAGGGGACTCAGATTGGCTTACAGTTTGGCCACTTCAGTGCCACATTGCAAATACACAGTGTATAAATATAATACAATATAATTCAAAGCACATTTAACATAAAATACAAGACAAAAATCACACAAAGGATAATAACGCTCAGAAATAAGATATGAATAAAAATTATTCATTAAAAAGTTTAAAACCAATTACAATTATTGTGGAGACTCATCAATTAAATAGTATATTTTGCTAAACTCAGTCATCTGTAATAGACATGAGTCAGTGAGAAAATTGAGAGAAGTCTCCACAAAATAAATAAATAAATAAATAAATAAATAAAAAGAAAAGAAAAGAAAATCTGAAAACAAAACAAAAACCAAAAGTCCCCACTAAAGCCCAGGAGGAACAAAGTTGAAAGTTGAGCATCGGCAGAAAAGCAAGCGGACCCAAGCCAAACCAAGCCTGGTTTCAGTACTAAGTTGATGGTCAAAGGGAGCTAGTTGGTAAAATTCCCCAGTGCTGTTTTCCTATAAGGTATCACTGACTTGAAGTAACTTCGGGCTCTGGCTAGTTAGCAGCGAGGTCATGGTAATGGGAAATGTCTGCAATGATAGAGTGGCTGTGCTGCACCAACCTCTCCAGGTCGATGCTGGGCAGTGGGAGGGAATGGCAGAGTCAGCGCAGCTCAAAGAAGCTGCCAATTGGGTCGCAGCACTATTTGCTCTAGGTGGTAGTTGGGTCTGAATGAGACCATAGGCACCCCAATGGAATCAGACCTTCAGTAGAATGCTAGTCAGTTGGTAGCTGATGAAAAAGGCTGCCCTGGAGCAGTTAAAGATGGCGGAAGAGTCTCTCAGCGACTGTTGGATAGTGCCTGGTTAGTAGACTCACGGCCAATGAGGAGGAATCAGCATGGAAGTAGTATGTCAGGTCAAGTTGGGAGAGGAGAACAACTCTTCTTAAGGCATTGGTGACTGAAAATATAATCCAGGTTAGAGCACCGCTCTCTGCTATATAGATCGTTGTATTTCTGTGTCGTTTCCCTCCCACAAGGATGGAAGCTAGATCAAGATCTTCCAAGGTAAGGAAACATCTGCCACATCGTCATCATTTTGAGTAGCTGAGACACTGCTAAGTGACAGCATTCGTCCTTTCTGGAGATGATTCAGCCTCTCAAGACTTCTGATGGCGATGACACAAACACAGGCGACTTGCTAGAAGCAGAACTAATGAGCAGTGTCAGTTGTGTGGCAATGGTTTGACAAAAGATGCACATGGCAGCTGTGAAATATTTGTTCTTATTGTGTTATTTCATGCAAAAGGATGTAGATTACTCACTCCTGCAATCCTTGGAAATGCTTATGAAGTTTTTCAAAGTTCAGAACAGCAAAAACAGGAGGGTAGCACACAGAGGTTGCTGAGAATCAAAAACAGTTGAACGGGTAAAATGATTCAAGCACTCCAACACATACTGTTCACTAGATTAAAATTGATTTTAAAAAGCTATGAAAATATGACATGGGTATCACCATAAACAGCTTTTGTGGATTACTGAACTTCATTTTAGATACCTCATTTTAATAAATAGGCATTATTGGTGTTAAATAAACAAACAGGTGCCATTTGTTGACATTAATTGTGAACATTTTTTCTGATCCCCAAATTTATCCAGGCAGCAGAGATACAAAACAAGGTATAAGTAATTAATCCACTTATATTAATTTAACTGGGAAATATTTCCTAAACATTCTAATGAGTTGAATAATATTTCATAATTAAATTACTTAAAGTAAGCATGAAATAATGCAACTAATTAGTAGCATCTTTTAATCAATTTCTCGCAGTCATCATTCAGACTGCAAGTGAACCTTACTGAGTAAACAGAACGGAGAGGACTCAGAGTGGTAGAAAGTTAGCATTCAGCCCTTCATTCAGAATGGGCTTATAGGCAGAAACAATCCTGCATGTGAAGTCAAGTATAATCTATACAGGTCAACATTTCAAGCCGAGCTGAAAATTAAAGCCATTTTCAAATGCAAGGGTTTGTTTCCTTTGGCACCTGCTGTGCTCTTCTCTTGGGCTATATCAGCTTTTCACTGGAAGCTTCTTATGCCACATAAAAAGGAAACTGATCAAGAATGAATCCAGCTACTCACAGAAACATAGAGTTGGAAGGAGCCTTATGGTCCTGCATATATCTGACATCTCTTCTGCAAGACAAACCTTGGTCCCTGTCCTATTTCTGATACAAGTTAAATACATTCTACTTGAAGATGAGAAGTTATGCTTGCCATGTCTCAAGTAGCTATATTAAGTTTTTTTTAAAAAAATCTAGAGCAAACGAAGCCATAGCATGGACTTATGCACTGCTCAAGAGTGGAATATGAATTGCCTTGGAATGTGTTGGAGTGAAGTTTTTAAACTAAGTGCATAAGGCCACATCAATGCTTCCGAGAGGGAAAAGATAAATTTCATGTTACCACACGTCAGTAAAGTGAGATTTTCCTTTGTTGCCAAGAAACAGAGATAATGGATATATTCAACTAACTTTTAGTTTGGTTCTTCATGTTTGAAATCACTTATACTTTTTAAAAAACCAAACCCCCATGATTTATAGTAATGTGACACTGTTAGGATGTGTGGGGCTATTTTTCCTGAGGTTTTCTAATGCTAATCTTGAGTCAGAATGCAGCAGTTAAAATGCTGGTGTGCACTGGATCATGTTATCACACCTGGCTTCATGGGGGCTACAAAAGTTATGAATTAGTTGCCTGGTACATTCAAAGTTCTGCTGATGAAATTTAAGCTAACAATTTGTCTTAGGGACCATAGCAACTAGTGGATACCTCAATTTTATTATTTAAGATTAAGAGAAATGACAATAATTAATTGACTTGAACTACATGTCCTGGAAAAATGGGCAGATCAGAACTTAATTGTCCACTAGTTTTCATCCTTCCCAAATATTCTGATGTTATTCTTGGTTCAAATTATATATAAGAACACAGAGACAATATGCTAATTAAAACAATCTTTTGAAAAAACTTATGTAAGATGAATTTCATGCACACTGATTTTTAAAATGTAAACATTCAAGACTAATGTCAAAATGATACTGAAATGGGATATAGGTAAACATGTTTGAAAGGATGGATTAAAAATAAGTGGAGGGATCTCCAGATGAGAAGCCCCGGGACCTTTCTCTGTGACACTTTTCCTATGCTCTGCTGTTTCTGCCACTTCCCAAGGAAGAGTGGGTGAGGTCAAGGGAACTCCCTGGCTAAGAGATCTGCTCTTTGCCCCCATTGCCTCAGTTCATAATGTTCAAGTTGAGCACATTCAGCCTAGTATATAGATTTGTTTGCATTGCAATATAATTGGAGATTGCTAAAGCAGCTAAATTTATATTATAGAACTTTTGGGGGGCTCATTTCCTGGCATAACTATAATCATTCTTGCGATTCCATTTGGAACAAAAGACCACAGAACCCATTGGCAAAGACACATATGAAGAGAATCAAAAAGTGCTTTAAAATAGCTTTTTATAAAAAAAAGACTGTGTGTGTTTTTCTCCTTGGCATTCCAAAAAACAAAATTGGGACAGATGGCAGAAACAGACTCAAATTTCCCGTGGGACGAAGCAGAATTGCTACAGAAGATCGGGATCAAACCAAACAGGTGATTCGGAAATCAAAGTATCTGAAAACTTAATTTGCAGTGGGCTGATAGAAACGCAAAACAAGGTAGGAAGTATTCCATCGTTTTGAACAAAGTTGCACATCAAATATAAAGACGACTGAAGAAAAGCAGGCATGATCTAGATAAGAAATAAGCCGAGGGGAAACTCATCTTGCAGTATGTAAAACCTTTTATTTGGACAAGCAGACAATTCTGCAGCTAGCATTGCTTTCATAGGGAAAGAGACGTCAGATAATTCTGAAGTGTTCTTATGGCTGGGTCTGCTAAATGTTGTTAGCAGAATGAGCTTATTAGGTTTCCAGCTGGGGTCCTTACAGGTACAGCTTACCCTTACCTGGGTTTGATGCAGAATTTACGCTGTATTGGGAACTGTTCGTGCTCCTTGCACATTTGATTGTATCTGATACACATACTGTATTTGGAAGTATGTTTTTCAGCTTCATATTTTAGACATGCATCTAGAACACTTAGAAGTAGAATGTGCAAATCAGCCTTAAGTCCAGCAGGATGGCTAATGATAACTACCTTGTTATAAGATACTTTAGAATCATAGAATCATAGAATCACAGAATAATAGAATAGTAGAATTGGAAGAGACCTCATGGGCCATCCAGTCCAACCCCCCGCCAAGAAGCAGGAAATCACATTCAAAGCACCCCCAACAGACGGGGTGCTTTTTAAAATATTGAATGCTTTCTGACTGTTTGGAAGACTACCATAATTTTTGCAATTTTTAATTTGCTTTACAATTTTGGGTGCTGTTTTTGTAGATAAATATTTGCACATTAGGCTTCTTCTTCTCATTCTGTTTTACATAAGAATTCATCAGACGGTTTTTGGACTCTGTCTGCACGTGCTTGGGAAAGGAGCCCAACAGGAGCCCCACGGAGGCCATCAGGCGATGTAAGGGCACTTCCAGTGGGACTCTGTGACGCTGTGTTTCCCAAGCACATGGAAATAGAGCCCAAAAACCTCTGTTAGGAGACTGGTGTCAATCGCCAGAAGATGCGGAAAGCTGAGAGGGAACAGGTTTAGACATTTCCCTCCACTTTCCCAACTGTCTGGCAAAGTCCATAATCAGTGCTCCCCCCACCGCATAAAAGGCCTCACAGGGTGCCTCTACACTGTAGAATTAATGTAGCTTGACACCACATTTAATCCTATGGCATTATTGGAGCTATGAAATTATGGGAGCTATAGTTTTACAAGATCTTTAGCCTTCTATGCCAACCTAGAGCTACTTTCAAAAAGGCAACACAAATGGGACAGTTTTTTGCCCAGTGGTTTTCACTCAGTTGCAGGTTCTGCCTAGTCACAAACTTTTGGCAAAATTGGTATCAACCATCTCTTGGAACATCTTGGAAAATTAGGGAAGATGTTAAAAAGCTAAGATCTGATCATGGGATGAGATGGTAATTTAAATTTTTTTTTATATGGCTCATGCTTGATTATTCTTTAGACTAGATCCAAATAATATTGGATGGGCAGTATAAAGGGTGTCATTTAAACCTTGCTGGAATGTCCTCCAGCAGAACCAGCCTGTCCAAGGGATGTAAAGAATCTTTTTTTTTTTTTTGGTTCTGAGCATGAATGTGTGGTTAGATTTGTCAAAAAAAGTGTGTCAGCTACCGTGAAATTTCTCTTCCTTGTCTGAGAGCAAAATACCATATTAAAAGCTAAAGCAATTAAAAAAAATGGGTACAAAATACATTTGCATTTAATAAAAATAAAGGAATGTCATGTTTGGTTTTGCACAGAAATGTTTTCTAATCCCACCCAGAGTAGACCAATTTAATCCATTTTGGAATGGCTGGAATGTATGTAAACCTCATTGTTTCAATGGGATCATTCTAACCAGGATTAGGGATAGAGGTTAGACTAATGTTGTTCTGTACACAATTTTTCACAATTGTTTTTGGCATTTCCCCCCTGAAATATAAAAAATTACTTTAAGATGTTCCAACGTTCCCATAGTCCTGCTTCACCATCTCAAGCTTTCCACAGTGAGCTACCAAAATGAGTTGTCAACAATGCATGCTCATCACTGGCTTTGTTGCATACCCTGGCCACTCTTGGTCACTTTGCCACGTTCTGAAAGCATTCTCTCCTGGCGTTTTGCCCATATCTATGGCAAGCATCCTCAGAGGTTGTGAGGTCTGGAAAACTCACAGCAACCCAGTGATTCTGGCCATGGAAACATTTAACAAATAATTCCTTCCTGAGTAGGTCCAGGGAGATCTCTGGACTCCTTTTGCTGGCCAACAACAAAAAAAGATAGATGTGTAGAATTTCTTTCCTTTCCCTCATGTGCTGTGCTCATAAAAAGGAGTCATAATAAAGAGGTCTCAAGAAAACTAGTAGTAGTGAGTTCACAGATGACTGTGCCCTGGGCTGATGAATTGTGGGCCATTATGGGACAACTTATGTTTAATTATGTCAGATGATGTGTTTGGAGGATTCTTTTCATTGTGAGCTCATTGGTTTTCTCTATGTGTAGACAGCAAATTGGTGGGTGGTAGCACAACTTTTATCTAATGGTCACTGGCAATTGCTTAAGGACTTTTTTGGAGTATGTTCACATTTTTTATCATGCCTATTTACAGTAGGCTTCGGTACTAAAGGATTCTATATCCAGAGATTACCCATCTACAACATTTATATACAGACACTCCCTGAGTTGCAAACATCTGACTTATAAATGACTCATAATTAAGAATGTGGGAGAGACAATAAGAAGTAAGAGTAATCTGCTCCTAGAAAGAGAAATTCACTCCTAAAACTGCTGAATGAGTTATCATGGGGAAAAGGTGTCTCCACCAAAGCTTTATCGCTAATCATTGTTTCCACAACAAGACATCTTTTTTTCAAAATCCAATAATCACAGGGACAGAAAGTGAGGTGAAATTTTTTGTACTGTGTATTGGTCATAATGACAAATGCTTTTTATGCAGAGTTTGGAAATGTTTTCTTTTAAAAAGTCAGTTTTATTTAGTAATTGACAATATGACAAAGTGACATAATGTAACTATTTCTTTTAACAAAACAAACAAGAAACTCACCAGGCATTGAATATTTCTGATTTTCTGCAAAATAAAGATTTTCAGGATTTATATGAAATTGTTTGTTCATAGATTCACAGCATGAAAACGTAACAATGAATTTACCATTCAACTAAAGCATCTCTCCATAAGTCCAAATGTTATGTGAAGGAGGCGGAAACTCCTTACTGTCATTGATGAAATTAATAAACAGAAACCATGTTGAAAGGAAGGTTAGTTCTGAGTAATTCTTTCAGTCCTCCTGTACAGCTTATACATGAATGTTATTTCCCAGTTTTTAATATATATATCAGGCTTCAATGGAGAGGTGCTCTAGTTGCCACAAATATAGACAGAAGTCTTATTTTGGGGTAGCAGAAACTTGGTTTGTAATTTGACATTCTCAGAAATATCTCTTGTTTGGGAAAACATTTTTTGACAACAGCCTTCAGATTCTCCTAGCCTGCATGGTTAGCTAGTGCCATTATTTGGCTTTTTCTGGCTTGAGATGCCGGGAGGTGTAGACTGCTCCCGCCTCCAAGTTCCAGTTTTCTCATCTGTTGTTAAAGGTGTTGTGCTTTGACACCTTTTGATCACATTTTTCAATAGAATTGTGTGCCCCCAAACTAATTTTCCCAAGTTCTGCTGAAGAAGAAGCAAAGAAAGCAAAGCTCAGAACCTCAGGCTGTTTCACATCATGCTGCCTTCTGTGCAAGAAGATTTAATGTGCCTGATCTCTGTGGTTAGCAGATGTCAGCCTGTGCAGGGGATGTAAGGCAAAGAAAGAGTGAACCTTGAACCTAGCATTTCTCCTAAAGTTCATTCCAGTTCTTGCCTGCAAGACCCTGTTAGAAGCATCTGAAGTCAAAGTCCAGCAAAGTCAATGAGATTATTGGCATTATCCAAGATTAGTTGCCTGAGCGGAGGTTTGTGGGATCAGAACCTAAATTTACCTCTAATCTCTCTCTGCAGAAAGATGTTCTTGATGATCTCGCAGGTAACCTCCTGAACTGCTGTGGTCTTCTTTTCCTATGCTTTCAGTCACTTTTCTCTTCACCCTAAGCATCCAAGAAAATAAATAGGTAGGTGTATTATATCGATGTAGCATTGCAAACTTTAGCTTTAAATAAAGTGCCCATTATTTAAATAAAGCGCAACTAAATTTACATCCCTCTTTATTCTGTTGTTGTTAGAAGCAATTTGCATGTTATGTTGCTGGATCCTAAAGTGAAAGGAAACATGCTTGACGCTAAAATTGGCTTCATGGCTCCAGTTTCCTCAACTCGGCACCACCTGCCTCTAATCAAACTGTCCAATTACTGGAAACAATTGTTTTCTTGCCTTCTGAGGAGTAAAGACATTCCACCATTAAATTCTGCTTTGGAAAATGTTGCTTTTTTAACCAAGTCACTTTCATAACTTAACAAGAGCAGCAGCAGAATATAGAGTGTAGTTAGGAATTTGATTAAAACCCAGTAGGATCAACAGCGTGGCCATCTGAGATGGGAAGGAGAGTTCAGAACTGTTTCTAACAACGACAAAAATAGCCAGCGTATTCTGTCTAAAGCCAGAGCCAAAACATCAGGAGCTCTCTGGATGTACAACCAGTATCGGAGTGAAGCTCCAATTAGTCCTTATGCTAATAGGGATGATTAATACAGAAGGCACAGTTTTAAGGCTGCCTCGCTGTGAAAGGATAATCAGGGGCTCACTTTGTACTGCAGATTTCATGCAGATTTTTGTTCTCATTTCCAAAGGTGAAAAGTGCTATGAACAAAAATTTGTAAATTTCCCCAGCTTACCTTTTTTGTCTAAAGTTCCATAAAATATTCATGCTGTTGTCTTTTGGTATGATAAAATGAAAAACTTGCCTGGCTTGGACTGTATTATAGAGGTAACATAATGGCATCTTGAATGGAATTATGAGAATGTACATTTTGAGTGGTAATAGCCAAGTTACTAGGCTACTTGAAATCTGAGATATGTTTTAAAATATTTTAGGAGAGATATGGGGCAAAAGGGGAGAGTGAATTCCAGGTGAGTACTTTTCAGCTTTTCAGTTTGCAACTGTCCTTCTTGCAAATTAAACGCTGTGTGCACTGAACACAGGAGGCAACTGGGAAGTTCAGAAAAATGTTCCACCATCTCTGAGGTTTCTCTCTGGTGACATTTGCTGCATCCACACAGGCTGAAAATGTCATCATGACCACCAAACAGTGATAGCTTCAAATAGTGAGTGATATGATAACTGTGATAAGTGTTTGGTTTACATGGCAGGATGAAAGAAAGAGAGCTTTAAAAAGTGCGAAAGACTTCAGAGTTAAAGATACTCATTGACAATTACAGTACAATTCAGCAAAAAAAGCTTAATATTGTTTCTCATGAGGAGTATAGGTTTAGCCTTGACATCCATCTGTGGGTGCCTTAAGAGAAAGTCTGCAGACCTTATATCAGTCCAGAGAATTTATACCAGTGTTACAGGTCTCAGAGGAAGGCAATGGCAACATGTTTCTGAATAAATATTGCCAAGAAAATCCCACAGTATGTTTGTCTTGGGATGCAGAAGAGCCTGCGTGCCTTGCTTTTTCTCTAGGCTTCCCAAGTTTTTGATTTTAAAGACCTGCAAGAACAACATGAATTGGCTAATGCTGGAAGGAGTCAAGTGATGGACCTTGAGGATAGCAGTAAGCTTCCATAAAGAAAAGAGTTAACTAAGGGCCAATTCACAATATACAGTTGTACTTTATGATTGCATGTTAGTCTGGAGAAGCATCCGAGGAGCTCTGCTTTTATGTCTATTCTGGGAGCAGAATAATGGAACTCAATGATGGGCCACACTGATGAAAGGGCCTCCAGCACAGAAGTATCCCTGCCAGTAAACAGGAAATTGTGATATTTGTTAGTGTGTACTTCTTATGAAAGTGCCAACACAGAAGGGACATGTGATCTATTCTAAATTAAGATTAGCAAAAGGAGAAATAAAAGAAGATCTGTTTGAAAATCCATGGAAGCCACTGATGAGCTATATGTGTAAAAAGAAAATTGTGGGTGCATGATTAGGAAAATATATCAAAAAATTATATAATGGATGAAATTAGAATAAGTAGATGTAATAGCACTGACAGAGTGGTATTTGTCTAAAGCTATATGAATGATGAGGGTGGGATGGGATGAATAAAGATCTGGGAACAGATAATATAACAATGTGATTGGATTATGTTAAATTGTTTTTTTAAAATAAATAAATAAATAAAAGATGATATTTTCTGAATATGATGTTTATTCCTTAGCATGATATTACTTAACTATTCCCTTTCTCCTCCCCTCTCTTTCTCTAAGGATTTACACTGCCATATAATCTAGTTTCTGAATCTAGGTTATCTGCTTTGAACTGGGTTATATGAGTCTACATTGCCATATAATCCAGCTCAAAGCAGATAATCTGGATTTAGAAACCAGATTATATGGCAGTGTAGATGGTGCCTTATTCATCTACTGTAGTGTTATTCTTTCTCAAGGTTTTATGGCAGTCCTATTACCAATAACACAGTCGTTTGGTGAGACATGAGCACTCTTTGGTAGAGGAGGCTAAAGACCTTGTAAGACTCCTAGAATTCCATAGTATTGAGCAATTATAGTTAAAGTGGTGTCAAACTACATTAATTCTACAGTATAGATACATCTTTTACTTACCTATTCTGTATCGGGTGTGTTTCTTTGCCAAAGTAAACCAATTTATTTTGCTTTCTACATGTGTCACTCCCCATTGCTTTCAGTAATACACAATAGTGAAGTAAATAATTAAATCTATTTTTTTACTCCTATTAATACTCCAAATCTCCTGCCTGAAGCAGTTCTATCATTCTGCCAAAGGAGTCTACCATATACCATGCAGCTGTGGACAAGTCTACATAGGGACCACCAAACGCAGCATTGCCCAAACACAAATCAAGGAACATGGAAGGCACTGCAGACTCACTCAACCAGAGAAGTCAGCCATAGCAGAGCACTGGATGAACCAACCTGGAAACAGTATATTATTTGAGAACACAGAAATGTTTTACCACTCTAACAACCACCATGCCAGACTACACAGAGAAGCCATTGAAGTCCACAAGCATATGGACAGTTTCAACAGAATGGAGGAAACCATCAAAATTAACAAAATCTGGCCAGTATTTAAAAATTCTAAAATCAGGACAGTAAATAAAGAACAACATTCAGAAAACAGTGGAAATCTAGACAAGAAACAATCAGAGCCAGCCAACACCTCCCAACAAAGGATTCCCCCAGGCAGGAAGGAGCCAGACTTTGAAGTTGCAAGGCCATTCAATGCTAATCAAAGTGGCCAATTGCAACATTCACACTTTCTTCAAGCAGACAAGAATTCTTTCTCCCGCCCAGGACATTTCACAGATATATAAATCCCACTTGCCTAGTTTCCAACAGATCTCTCAACCTCTGAGGATATCTGCCATAGATGTGGCTAAAACGTCAGGAGAGAATGCTTCTGGAACATGGCCATACAGCCCGGAAAACTCACAGCAACCCACATTCTGTTAAACTGTTGGTTTAGCCCTTTTTCTTTTATTTCTGACTCTTGGATTCATTGTACAACTCTGATCCTTGAGTTGATATTTCAGCTCTGACTCCCTGATGCAATCTGTCTTGACTCTAGATTGGCCTTTGGCTCAAAGTACAAATGTTCTCCTCCTTAAAAAAATAAAACCTAAAAGCAAATAGTATGCCTTTTTAACAACCAGAAAAATAGGGATGGCGTGCGTAAGCAGGGCACACACCTGCATAAACTATGCTAGAAATCTCAGTAGAATGTGCTGGACTTAATCACCAAGGAAGCATTAGGATTATGCAGTAGCAATGTGGCTGAAAATGATATGCATTGTATTCCATGAGGTTTTATCTTTATCCTTTCACTATTCCACCTCCACAGACCCATCCTTTCTGAAATCTAGAAAAATGGGAAAATAATGCTGGGGATTTGTGTGTGCCTGTTGACAAGGACAATCCGTTTCTGTTTATCTTTTGAGAGGCGGGGATGTGGAGCTATATGCATCTTTCCACCTATATTTGCTTTACATGGTTGCTCTTGAGTTTAGCCTTAAGAAAACAGTGCTTTTATTTTTAGGATTTAACATTATTTCATATATAGTACTGAAGTTCAAAAGTCAAAATAATGAAGGGCTCAGAAAGAACATCAAGGGTGAAGGGGACATAAACAAGAATTTTAATTTTAGAAAAAAGAATAGGGACAGTGAGCAAATTATACAAAGAGAAAGAGAATGAAGGCACAGAATTTGGTGCAGACTCTTATCACTTTGGACTGCAAGAAGGAAGGTGCTTTTAATACCTCCCCCGTGCGAGAAATTGCCTGCTTATAGTAAGCTAGCATATAAATAAAGGTGTTAGCATAGACTGTCTTTACTAGTACCCACCTCTTTTCACATGCAGACTATTTGGGTTCAGCTTATTATTCTATCATGCAATTGGGACACTTTATGCATAATGGAAGATTTTTGTATAAGAAACAATTAAGAGTTCATCTATCCTGTAGAATTAATGCAGTCTGAGGCAATTTTAATTGCCATTGTTCAATGCTGTGGAATCTGAGTTGTAGTTTGGTGAGCCCCTAGAGCTATTTGGCAGAGAGGGCTAAATACTGTGTAAAACCACAACTCCCATGATTCCATAGCAGATGAAGTGGTATCAAATAGAGTTGTGCATGAAATTTTTTCTACCATGTCTACCATTTGTTTCATGTCTTCCGTTTCTTTGAGAGCATGAAATGGAAAGCCCCCTCCCCACACGGAACCCTGCTCAACACAAAAGCAGGCTTTTGTCTGCAGCCGAACTTGCCTTTTTCCTTTGGAAAGAGAGTGCGTGTGTGGCGGGGCATGCAGGCCGGCCCTGAGTGCACCTGCAGCCCTGCCACACTCACACTCTCTTTCCAAGGCAAGAAGGCAAGTTCGGAGCTGGGCTGCAGGCACACTTTGGGCCTGACTGAATGCCCCGCAACCACACATGCACTCTCTGAGAGTGCATGTGTGGTGGGGCTGCAGGCAGGCTTGGAGTGCGCCTGCAGATGAGCACTACTGATTTTAGAGTAAGAGGCACTTGGCTGCAAGGAGAGTGCGTGTTTGGTGTGGCATGCAGGCAGGCCCAGAAGGCGAGCATTCCTGCCACTCCTTGCAGCAGAGTGCCTCTTACTCTAGAGTAGAAACAGCAGGTGCCTGGTAAGAAGAACTGAAGACTCCATGCCAGGAAGGGGAGCCAGTGGGTGGGAAGCCCCCCATGGTTTGATTTTTGGGGACTCAAACCGAAAACAAACGTCTAATTCTAGGAGGCTCTCAAAAATGGATCAGGGACCCCAACGGAATCTATGACCCGAAACAGGGCAAGGTTTACTCTGAAAGCACAATCCTAGTGTCAAACAACATAGATTCTACAGTGTCAATCCACTTTCAGTGTCTCTTTGAGTACAGCCAAATATATTTTGGTGCCCGAGGTGAAGAATAAAATGGCGTGAGCATGCACATGCACATGCACACACAAACGCCCATACACCAGAGTTGTTCAGAGGGATAGTTGAATGTTACTTCAAAAGTAGAGGTTGGAAACATATTCCACCACATATGATGACAGCAACAGGGTGCAAGGCATGCTATATAGCACCCACAATTCTGTTCTCCAATACATCACTACTATTCCTTACATATAATGGTAGAGCCATTACAAGGTAGTGATACTTTAAATTCAAAGGAATAATTATGCTTGGAATATGACCTCATAAAGTACCATGAAGACTTGCATTACCATTTGAGAACTGGATGTGCTCTAAAAGGTGTTAAGTGAAGTAAACAGAAGCTGGATGATCATCTATCGTGGGTGATTAGAATGTGATTTTCCTGCTTCTTGGCAGGGGGTAGGACTGGATGGCCCATGAGGTCTCTTCCAACTCTATGATTCTATGATTCTAAGCTAATTGATGATTCTAAGCTAATTAATGTTACTCAGATACTTAAGCAAATTCGGGGTCTCTCATGTGACATTTAGAGCAGTGGATCCCCCAAAGAAAATTGAATCAAATGTATAAACCACAGGGCCTCTCCTGCACTGGCCACTAGTGAGATTTCAGCTCTGTTTGGTCTGTAAGGGATTGGAAGGTTTAATTTAAAGAGACTCCAGGTAGAAAGGAAAAAGGTAATAGAACCTTAAAAAGATTTCTGTAGGAAGGTGGGTGAGCAGCAATATAGACAATGTTTCCAAGTTGGTAAGATTGACTGGTCATTAGCAGAGGGTGATCAGAACCTGCCCTAAGCATTTTTGGTATGTGTCACACTCAATTCCTAAGTTCTCTCCTGTCCATCTCTCACACTGCCATGCCTAACTATATCCTGAGACCTGTCATGTGAAGAAAAAGCTTCTCTTTTCCAAATTCAGTTGAGAAAGCTTCCTGGATCAAAAGTCTCTCCTTTGAGATAGGCCTCCCAGTCAATATTCAGGGTGGATATGTGCCCCACATTTACAGAGGACAGTCCTGTCTTTGGAAATGCAGCCAGAAATACTGTCCAAGTCCAGTTTAAAGGCAGAGAACCAAAGAAATGTAGAAAACAAGAACTTTGCAGTTATTTATTTATTTATTTCCAACATTTATATCCCGCCCTTCTCACCCAACGGGACTCAGGGCGGCATACAAAATTGGCAACAATTCGATGCCTACACATAATTAAAACAGCAATAAAAATCCAATAAAACAATTAAAACAATATAAAGATATAAAACATATGATTAAAATCCATTCCTCCAAAATCCTTGTGCTGTAGCCGTAAATCAGTCCGGGTCGCCTTTATCATTTAATCTTTGAAAGCCTGGGCACATAGCCATGTTTTCAGGGCTTTTCTGAAACTCAAAAGGGTTGGGGCTTGCCGTATTTCTCTGGGGAGGGTGTTCCACAGCCGGGGAGCCACCACTGAGAAGGCCCTGTCCCTTGTCCCCACCAGCCACGCCTGTGAGGCAGGCGGGACCGAGAGCAGGGCCTCACCAGATGAACTTAGGGATCTTCCTGGCTCATAGGAGAAGATACGTTCGGACAAGTAGATTGGGCCATAACCGTTTAGGGCTTTATAGGTCAAAACCAGCACTTTGAATTGGGCTCGGTAGCATATCGGCAGCCAGTGAAGCTGGCTAAGTAGGGAGGTCATATGCTCCCTGTAAGCCGCCCCAGTTATTAATCTGGCTGCCACCCATTGTACTAATTGGAGCTTCCGGGCTGTCTTCAAAGGCAACCCCACGTAGAGAGCATTGCAGTAGTCCAAACGGGATGTAACCAGAGCGTGGACCACCGTGGCCAAGTCAGACCTCCCAAGGAACGGGTGCAGCTGGCGCACAAGTCTGAGTTGTGCGAAGGCTCTCCTGGCTACCGCCGAGACCTGGGGTTCCAGGCTCAGCGATGAGTCCAGGAGAACCCCCAGACTGCGAACCTGCGTCTTCAGGGGGAGTGCGACCCTGTCCAACACAGGCTGTAACCCTATTCTCTGTTCGGCCCTTCGACTGACCAGGAGGACCTCTGTCTTGTCTGGATTCAGTTTCAATTTGTTTGCCCTCATCCAGTCCGACACAGCAGCCAGACACCGGTTCAGGACCTGGACAGCCTCCTTAGTGACAGGTGGGAAGGAGTGACAAAGCGGGACATCATCTGCGTACAGATGACGCCGAACCCCGAACCTCCTGATGATCTCTCCCAGTGGCTTCATGTATATGTTGAACAACATGGGGGACAGTACTGAACCCTGCCGGACCCCACAAGTCAATGGTTGTGGGGCCGAGCAGGCGTCCCCCAGTGACACCATCTGGGAACGACCCTCCAGGAAGGACCGGAGCCACTGCAAAACAGTACACCCGAGACCCATCCCGGCAAGGCAGAAGGATACCGTGATCGACGGTATCGAAGGCCGCTGAGAGGTCCAGCAGAACCAGCAGGGACATACTCCCCCTGTGCAGTTCCCGGCGTAGATCATCGACTAAGGCAACCAAGGCTGTCTCGGTACCATGCCCTGGCCTGAAACCCAACTGCGCCGGATCCAGAAAATCGGTATCTACCAAGAATGCCTGGAGTTATGCGGCCACCACACATTCCACGACCTTGCCCAAAAAGGGGAGATGGAAATAGGCCGATAGCTATCCAATTGGTTCTTTACCAAGTAAGACCAAGACTATAGACCAAAGACCAGGTGAATAGGTCACCTGGTCACAGCCTTCTCTATGATGGTGACATGGACCACATTTCTATTTAAATTACAGTAATTAAGGCCTAAACACGCTTGAAAGCAGTACATCCCATCTGACCTTAGGAGGCGAACCAGGTCAACCCTGTTTAGTTTAGTGTTTGGATCAATTGCCATCAATGAATACCAAGTGCTATATGCCATCTTTCAGAAAAAGGAACCAGCAAAACCACCTCTATTCTATGCCTAGATTCAACATAAACTGAAAAGTGACATAGCCATTTTTTCAAATGTGCATTATTGTTCTTTTTGGGGTTATTTCTTTTGCTATCTGGCAATATGTAAGCAACTACTCTAGAATGGCCACTAGCCCCTCGATGGATTGTCACCTTGACGTGGTGAGGGGGCTTGCATGTTCCAATGAACCTGAGGGCACAACCATTGGAGTCACGCACTCCCAGGAGTGGCCACAGGGGAGGATCCAGACCAAGAACAATCCGAAGACCCAAAGACCTCAATGGCGGAACAGGCGGAGGATAACATGGTACATGTTACTACGGCTGTGAAGGCGGAAGAAGGCTGCAACAGACTGAGAAGCCACTCTCGTTGTGTTAATCACACCACTGCTGGGACCTCAATCTGTGAAGACTGTGTGTTGACTGGCCATGCATTGACCTCCACACATTAAAAATAATCATGCACAGGCGTCTTCCAAGAAATGGAGGACCATCATCCTCAAACTACGAGGGATCGCCTAAGGAAGTCCTGAGCACCATCACATATTGCTCATTTACATGAAACATGAAATAGAAAAAAACTGTGGAAAATTCATTCAGTGGCTATGAAATTATCATTGCAGTTACACCCTGCACTATTTGTGATCTGCCAACCCCGAAACTCCATCTCATCTCCATTTCTGCTTTCCCGTTACAATTTTTTTTTTGCAGTACGAGACACACATAATAAACATAAATTTATATTTGACATCAAAAACAACATATTTAGTTGTGAGAGATAGTGGAAAGTACCACAGCCTTATGGGGAAATAAGAAGTGGCAGTGTCTGTATGAGCCAAGACCACAAGCTGTACAGGTTTTCAGTAAACTTTACATGGGCAACCAGGACAGAGAGAAAAGGCAAACAGCACCGATATGAACTTTATTAAGTAGGCTTTTTGTGGTAACATGCAGGAAGTGAAACCATTTTCAGGCTGAAAGTATTTCTCAATCATGTCATGCACCAGCAATCTTTAAAGCTACGGTTGTTGTTCTCCTTCTCCCATCTTACTGAAGTAAAATAAAGCTGAGACACAAGGGGAAATAAAAAAAAATTCCCCTGGAATCCACAAGCTTCTACTTTCCCTCCCTTCTGCCCAAATTCATAATGAAAGTTCCAAAGATACACAGTGCATCTAATCACTTTGCTATTGGGTCTGTCTGCAATGTTATTGAGAGATTAGTTTGCATGCCACAAACCAAGCAAACATGTTCTTTCAAGATGGAACACCACATAAAGTGATGGAAAGAGGACGCTATCTCTCACACTTTCGACTTGTGTGATGTGGTCCTTTGTTTACTTATACTGTTCATTCTGGACACAGGAATCAAGATGCTGGTTTATAAGGCAAGTCATAATTTTATATTATGTGAACTGATGGATCTCAATCTGCAATTATGAAGAAGGAAGTACCAATCTAGAATGAACAAACTCTGAAGTCCAAACTTAACGGTTTTCTCACTATCTATTACACATGCAATATACTTGCAACCAAGAGACAGGCCAACCAAATCTTAGGGTCAGTGCAAAAATCACAAGACACTTTTTGAATTATTCCCTTTGGTTTTTATGGTGTCTGGATCACACCCCAAATGTTGGCATTATACAAATTGTTCTCAATTAATGTCATGTCACTGGAACATTATTATTAATATTTAAACTTTTAAAATGATAATTTCCCCTTCTGCTCTGTAATTAACACTTGCAAAAAGTTTGATGAGATAAATTATGAGCTTGTTGCAATATGAGACACAAAGCTAGTAATAAGGCAATGTGTATGTATGATGTGGTGTTCAACTTAATTGCTGGTTGACAAAAAGTACTCTGGTGTACTAAAGTGGAAAGATATGAACTGAAACAGAGGGGGACCTTAGGAAAAACATCAGAATTCAAGTGAATTATAAATCTCTAAAAATATTTACATAAAGCCTGAGTCAAAGGCAGTAACCGTATTTCCTGGTATCTGGAGGTAAGAGTCACAAAATTCAATAAAGCCTATTTCCAAGTTGACATCTATAGGATTTCCCTCTAAACAGTATTGGGTTGCATGGCAATGGGTTGGTGAAGCCACCCTCAGTTTAATGCAGAATTTTAAATAAACAAGTCAAGACTAAAACCCTGCCCCAAATTATGGCTATCAGTATGGACAGCTCTGAGTTTTCTATAAAAGAGATTATGATAAGCATTGAATGCCAGAACATCTAGTGAGTGATGAGGGGCAGGTTTCACAAAACATGCTACATGATTTGTAATTGGGAGACCTGTGAAAATTTATGTTGATTTACATATTCATTGTCATGCTCTGCTGAAACATCCTCAGAAAGTATATGGGAATATCAAATATTACAAACTTTTAGTGGTCTTTGCTTCCACTTCAGCAGTAGTCACCAAGTGCAAAAGAATCAAATGATTTAAGTGCATGTTTCCACCAACTCTTAAAAATGAATAATACTTGCTGTATGAAAATAAGAAGAATCTGCATACTGAAGGGAGAATACATTTTAACTTCTATCCACTTCCTTACGTGGCCAAGGGCCTTACCCTTTCAGCACTCATAGACTTACAGATCTACAGCTGACAATAAAACACTATGCCAAGAAATATTCTGAGTCCCCTAGCCACCCTGAGATATGGTGGCCTATAAATAAATAAATTATTTTATTGTATGACACAGCAAACAAGATAGATATGCTGGATTTCATATCACAAAATCACAAGTCAAACACTTCCCAAGTGTCTAGGACTGTGTGATTTATTATTATTATTATTGACACAACGACGTTGTATGACACAGCAAACAAGATAGACATGCTGGATTTTGTTTCGCAAAACCACAAGTCGAACACTTCCCAAGTGTCTAGGACTGTGTGATGTATTATTATTATTATTATTATTATTATTATTATTATTATTATTATTATTATTATTATTATTATTGCAGTACATGTACGTAATTCGATTACATCCAGCCATCTAGCCACAGATGTACAGTAGAGTCTCACTTATCCAACACTCACTTATCCAATGTTCTGGATTATCCAACACATTTTTGTAGTCAATGTTTTCAATACATCGTGATATTTTGGTGCTAAATTCGTAAATACAGTAATTACTACATAGCATTACTGCATATTGAGCTACTTTTTCTGTCAAATTTGTTGTATAACATGATGTTTTGGTGCTTAATTTGTAAGATCATAACCTAATTTGATGTTTAATAGACTTTTCCTTGATCCCTCCTTATTATCCAACATATTTGCTTATCCAAGGTTCTGCCGGCCCGTTTATGTTGGATAAGTGAGACTGTACTGTATTGCATTTCCATTGGAAGCTTGCAGACAAAGGATTTCATCACGTGGAGGCCCTTGATACAGGGGACAGCAGGCGGGGCTCTGTAGGGCAGTGGGGCAAATTGTGGGGCATCTGGGCAAATCTGTCCCCCAGTGCCCCACATTGCCCACATCACTTGCTTGCCCATCACACACTGGAAAGTGTACTTTTCCGGCACTTTCCCACATTGTTCCAAGGATTTTCTATCTGAACAGGGGTAGTCTCCTGTGTTCAGAATTTCCCCCCATAGAACACACAGCTGGCACGGAGCCCCACCGGAAGTACCTGTACAGCTTGTGATGAGATGCAGCAAGCTCCGTGCTGGCTGCATCGGCAAGGTTTTCTATGTGATGGGGTCCTAAATTATTTTCTGTCTTTAAATGGTCTGATTCCTCTCTCTCTCCCCCCCCCCCCCTTTTAAAAAGAAACTCCAACCTTTTAGTTTTGGTTTCTGTGTCAACTAAGAAAATTAGTTTGAAACCATTTAGTATATATATATGGTTTTAAAACACCATGTCTTTTCCAAAATGCATTTCCCTCTGCCTTTTAATTTCCTGTCACCTGTAAGGTTCTCCTCAGTTGAAGATGCTAGAATTCTTAAATGATGCTTTAATATATCCAGCCACCATACACAAAGGAGTAGGGCATAAACTTAAATCCAGGATGCATTGAATGTCCTATTAATTCCTATTAATACTTCTATTGCTCTCATTTCTTCCCTCTCTTAATGGCTTCCACTTCACATTTTAAAAGGGAAGCTCTTTGGGGCAGGAACCTGTTCTCTTTGTTTATGTTGCTCTGAAAAAGCCATATTGGTGGCAGAAAAAGTTGGTATCAAAAATTGCACATAAGAAAATGGAAGATAATATTTTGGAGAGCCATATATTTCCCAATTTCATCAATCTTCAGATGTGATGGACTAGCCAATATGACCAGTGTGCAAAGAGGCTAGGCAGGGATTCTGGGAGAAATAATCTAATAGACCTGAAGGTGGATACAGTTAGGGAATGATAGCATTTATCCACAGTAATCCTTATGCTACTGTCGTGTATCAATAGTGATTGCTTCTATGTTGTTCTATGGTTGCTCTTACTATTATGAAATTATTATGAAATAACCACTAGCTTAGATTCTTTCCCTTAGGAAAACAGATGGCACAAAACCTTTTAAAAATAATAAAATAATGTATCCTATGCTTCATTTCAATGTAGCACACTTGTGTGTGTGTGAGGGGATCCTAGTAATCTCTGGACAGCTTGATGTTGGGAAAAGTTCCGGTTTTGAACTGTAACTCCCAGAATCCCTAAGCTAGCCAGTCTGATGATGATGATGCTGTCTGAGGGAGTCTGGGAGCTGTTGCCTGAAGAAGGTGCTTTTCCAAGCACTAGGAAGATCTCTTGCCATTGGAGAGGTTCTAAACAGGTGGATCAAAATCTTTGCATCTGTGAAGGAGCACTGGATGTAATGTCTGATGTCAAACTCCAGGTCACTGGAGGTGAGTGGTTAGGAAATGTAGATGGGACAAGCACACACACACACACTTTTTGTGTATGGGCTCTGGGTTAAAGAAGTCAAGATTAATACATACTTTCAACCTGCTCAGTATTAAGATAGGGACTGATAAAGGGGACTGTCATGTTGTGAAGAAGAGGCTGCAATCAATAGAGCGGATCTGTAGGAAAAGTCTGCATCGTAAGGAAGAATGATATACAGCAGGGAGACCTTCTCACAGGTGGAAGTAAAGTGTTCAAAGGAAAGGTCTTTCAGCACCTGTTTTTCTTATCTAACCTTTGCGGTAACAAAGTTCCTGTTTATCCATCAGTGGCAATCGCCGGTGCTCCTTGAAGAAGCCGATTGTGAGAGGGCTCTTGCATAAAGGCATGTCTCAATACATGGGCAATGGGCCCACAGATTTCATGACAAGGAGAATGTGTGTTTTACGTGGCAAGCTTTCTCTCTCTTTGACTCTCCCTCTTGGCCTCTCTTGCCCTCTTCCCTTTTTATGAGCTGTTTTAAAAATTAACATTTCAGGCTTTAAAAAAAGCAACCATTAAAGTATACAAAAAAGGGGAAAACCCCCAAAACAAAGTTTATTTATTTTCATGTCAGGAGTGACTTGAGAAACTGCAAGTTGCTTCTGGTGTGAGAGAATTGGCCATCTGCAAGGATGCTGCCCAGGGAATACCCTGATGTTTTGGTGTTTTTACCATCCTCGTGGGAGGCTTCTCTCATGTCCCTGCATGGAGCTGGAGCGGATAGGTCAGCAACCCAACCAGTCATCAGTCCTGCCAGCACAAGGGTTTAACCCACTGAGCCACTGAGGGCTCCAAAAACAAAGTTAAACATATACAAATGTACAGAAAAAAACAACCATGCATTCCTACATCTAAGATGATATAGTACACCTATGACACAGAACTAAAAATCACTTCTCAACTTGCCAGGTCCCAGTTATCATTCTGAACAGTGCTGGATTTAGGACAAATGAGGCCCTTTACTAGTTAAGATATGAGGCCTCGGTAGGCCTACGCTGCCTGCTCTGTGGCACACTCCCATAGATGATCAACTCTATCATTATGTTGGGAATTGCTCTAAACAAGAATGCCTTCAAATTTAGAATTGTACCTCATAACTGAAATCCATTGTAAACATATTTTTGGCAGGAAGATGGGCCCCCTGGCCAATGGGGCCCTGTGCTTAAGCACAGCTCAGCACAAGGGTGAATCTGGCACTGATTCTGGAACTAACTCTACCTCTTTTATTATTGCTCCCTCCCTCCCTTCTTGTGGTATGTTAGTGCAGAAAAACTGACCACTATAACTAGAATTAGGCAGTGTTTCTGGCCGCCTATTTTAGAAATTGAGCTCATAGCACCATCCCAGGAGACCTGTGTCAACTGAGACAAAACCAAGCCCAATACAAATAAGATCTCTGGGGATTTCTTCCTCTTGCTTCAGTGCCTTGAGCTTCTTGTTTAGCAGTCTCCTAGGGTGGCACACTGATAAAGCATGATGTGTGTGCATGTGCGTGTGTAGGCTTGGAACATAGCCAGCATCAGTGTTCAGAAGCATGGTTACTAATGACTCTTGCTTGCTTAACTTTCACTCGCTTTCTTGCAGCCCAGTTCGGTAAAGGAATCTACATGTTTCAACATGTTTTGATGTGTGAATTCTGTGGGAGGCCTATTCCATGAACCCCAGCTGAGAAAGATAGAGTGAAGCCCAGGCAGAATGATCTATCAATTGATCTATCTATCTATCTATCTATCTATCTATCTATCTATCTATCTATCTATCTATCTATCTATCTATCTATCTATCTGTGGATGGGAGTGTTGGGATAAGCAAAAACACCGCATTGACCTTCTCTTGGCACTCTTTTGCTTGGGATGCTTACTCACACTGAAGTCATCCGTTCCCCAGCTGTACAACTTCTGTGGTGACATCTAAAGGTTTGCCTGTCCCACACTTGCCCCACATATGAGCGAAATCACAACTCAAGACTGACTCAGGGGCCTTTCTTTGAAAAAGTTGTATGGGAGAGAAATGTTCTTTTGTTTGTTTTTTTCATTTAAAAAAGCAGCCCCGGTAATCCAATCTTTCCCTCTCTCACATGTTGGTGCAAGAGGGATGGCGTACAATGTAGAGAAGAGGAAACTCTTTGTTGACACAGGTGATTGGTGCTAAGTGGCCAAAATTGATAGAATAATATTAGTACTGAGCACATAGTTCTCCAGCTGCCAAGTTCAACCTACCACAGTGAGACTGTTTTCTTCATGTTTGTGTCCTACAGGAAGGTGACTCTCCAGCTTCTTTCTTTTCCCAAGAGAAAGGAGTATGTCTGGGTTTTTTTTGGGGGGGGGGGTAGGCAAGTGACCTATATTCTTCATTAGTTCACAGTTCCTCTCTGTAGGTAAGATACTGAGCAGTGCAATGAGAGAGACAATATTCAGATCCAAACGTTTTACAATATGACAGTTTTTTGCAAGATGGACCATGGGGGCTTGTGGGTGAATGTGTAAAAGCAATATGGTACAAGTTAAGGCTCATATTTACAAGTCCTAAGAGCAATGTGTCTCCTCTATTCCCTGCTGCTTTGGAAAGCTGCAGGCATGTTAAAAAGGTTTCTGCTCCCATGATTCATCTCCGTTAGACAGCATACAGATGACACAGATTTGGCTGTCAACTCATTCCATATGAGTGGAGATTTTTAAACTTTCCAGGAACTTTGTGGGAGTAACTACTAATCTGTTTATTTACACTTTAAAAATTATTCCACTTATCCATTAAAGTAATGCTCAAGGCACCCTGCAGCTTAATAAATTTGTTAAGGTCACCACAAAAGAAGAAAAAAGAAATAGTAATCAGATAAGACACCTCAGCTAATGTGTCAAAGAAATTAAATTTAATGCCCCAGCAGGCCAAATGCCACCTAGAAAATAAACATGTTTGCACTGTGGTTGAAGATCAGAGATGGGGTAGGAGATGAGACTTCCGTTGGAAGAAACTTTTAAAGTGTAGGTGTAGCCACAGAGAAATTGCTATCTTGTTTCCCAACCCAACACAACTCATTTCTTGCAGGAGTTGAGAAGGAGAGCTTCATAAGGGCTCTGAAAGTGCTGGTGAGCTTCTATAGAGCCCCTGGCTGAAGATTATAATAAGTTGGAATGTTTCTCATAGAATTATAGACTCATAGAATAATAGAGTTGGAAGAGACCTCATGGGCCATCCAGTCCAACCCCCTGCCAAGAAGCAGGAAATCGCATTCAAAGCACCCCCGACAGATGGCCATCCAGCCTCTGCTTTAAAAACCTCCAAAGAAGGAGCTTCCACCACACTCCGGGGGAGAGAGTTCCACTGCCGAACAGCTCTCACAGTGAGGAAGTTCTTCCTGATGTTCAGGTGGAATCTCCTTTCCTGTAGTTTGAAGCCCTTGTTTCACGTCTTAGTCTGCAGGGCAGCAGAAAACAAGCTTGTTCTCTCCTCCCTATGACTTCCCCTCACATATTTATACATGGCTATCATGTCTCTTCTCAGCCTTCTCTTCTGCAGGCTAAAAATGCACAGCTCTTTAAGACGCTCTGGACACCTTCCAGCTTGTCAACATCTCCCTTCAATTGTGGTGCCCAGAATTGGACACCATGTGATTCCAGGTGTGGTCTGAGCAAGGCAGAATAAAGGGGTAGTACGGCTTCCCTGGATCTAGACACTATACTCCTATTGACGCAGGCCAAAATCCGTTGGCCTTTTTAGTTGCCGCATTACATTTCAGACACTTCCCGCTTAATTGGGCCCAGAAATTGTTACAACATTGATGTAGCTGTGCTTATAAAAACAAATCACATTCTCCCAATCACCATCTATATAGATCAGAGCATTTGGAGACAGCTGACATTTTCAGACTCTTTTCAGAGACAGGTCCATTGCAGTACAGTAGGATCTCCTTAAATGCATAGTTCATACCCACAGTTCTATGTAAAGGGAAAGATGTAGGCATTTTTCACATTCCACAGGTAATTTCGTGGTATACTTCATCTAGAAGTCACAGTAGAGTTATCTGAGGGACCTAAAAATTCCTAGTGAGAGCACCTTCTTCTTCCTTGTTGCCCCCCTCCTTCTTCCTGGTTGCATGGGTGCCTCTGTTTCTGCTTTAGTTTAAAATATTAATTCTACAATATCTTATATTGAGGTGCTTCATCATGTAGAAGTGGCCTGTGCTTTGCAAGTAGGAAAACTGCTATATGGGTGGCTTGCAGGCAAACAGAGCTGTTGCACTAATTTTTGCCTGGGAGAAACCAGGCATAGAACTGAGGTAGGTTTTCTATGCTTGGGAGGCAAATGTCAAACTTGTTATGAATTATATTTATGCTATTTCAGTATATCACATCTTTCACGCCATGCAGGTGTCAACGTGATTAAACAGTAATAAATGATTACATGATTAAAACCAATAATAATTGATTGCATGATTAAAAACAGTAATAGATCATCAAATTAAATAATGGCTAAACAGATAAGCAAAGTAAAAAGTAGTGTAAAAGCACATTAGTAAAAAAGAAAAGGAAAAGAGTACAGTGACTTTCATTAATGCCTTTATGTTTGGCAGTGAGTCACAGTTGCCAAAAGCCTACCCTCATTGCCTGCCTGATCCTGTCCTGTGCCAGTTTTTGCTCACTGTCCACTGGAGCAGTGCAGTCTCCAAGACTTTCCTCAATTGGGATGTAACCATGGGCCAAACCACACTACTTAGCTTTGGTATATAAGTTATTATACTAGAGGGGCTGGTTGTATGTCTCACTTGGCATAAATCTTGTTTAATTGTACAAATTAAAAACACAGTAGAGATGAATGAACACTGTCCCTGTCAAACCTTCTAGACACAAGTCTGCACAAAATTCATATGCCAAAAGTATAAGAAGCTGAGGTGTCTCCAAGAAAGCCTGCCACACACTCATCAAGCCAACTACTTTGTTAGCTTATCAAAAGCTTTTGTGTGGTAATGAAAACATTAATTCTACTATGGGAAGAAAAGATGTAGATAATGCAGTGCTGAGAAGGGAAATTGCTTGTGGATTAATTAAAATAAGCTGCCAAGGCCATGTAGGCAGGATGAAGTGAGCATGAAGTGGGCATATACAATATGATTCTCGGAGGATACATTCTCTGACTTTGCGTGGATACCCAAAACTGCAGATAATAGCAAACTCAATTAAAATCGAAGACTTCTGCCTCAAGAATACAATCGAGTAGCATTGGAGGACCTAGAACAGAAAAATGAAATTACAGGTACTAATACTGTGGATATTGGGGGGGGGGGGGGGGGGAGAGACGGGAGAGTCATACTCTCTCTCTCTCTCTCTCTCTCTCTCTCTCTCTCTCTCTCTATATATATATATATATATATATATATATATATATATATAATCTGATATCACATCCACTAAAATAAACAAAAATCCTAAAACTTGTTTGGAGCAGCTGTCTGGACATTGTTTTTAGGCCCCTTTCACTCTGCACCTATATCCCAGGATCTGATTCCAGATTATCTGTTTATCCCAGGTTATCTGGCAGTGGGGACTCATATATCCCAGTTCCCAGTTTCAAGCAGATAATCTGGGATCAGATCCTGGGATATAGAGCAATGTGGAAGGTAGGTTTGCTTCTGAGTGACTGGTCTGCACTCCCCCATTAGTATCCACATTGCATCTTTGCTTCATGGCCCAGACCACATTACTAATGCAGAGCTTATCAAAATGACTCATACTTCAGCTTTCCTTGGGAAAGATGGTTATCGAAGGCTCTCCTTTTTTTTCTCCCCCATGGAGAGAAGTCTCTTGTGCTTTGAATCACTAGTTCTCTTTTGTGGTTGATCTAAACATCCCCTGGGTTTAGTGAGTTATTATTTGCATGAGAATTTTTCGCGATAAATATCATCAAGGAACTTTTTAACAGTGGGATTATTTTTACAGAACAGAATGGTATTTTCCCTTGTAGACCGATTTTTGTTCATGGAGAGTTAAGGAGCACCCTGGGACATTTATCAGGTGATAAGCAAACTGGGAAATTGATGCTTGTGTTCGATGTTTGATGTTTTGTTTTATGTCTGATATAACAGGTTGCATTTTTTAATTTAATTTTAGTTGTTAATTTGTTTTTATATGTTGGATTGACAATTTTTGTTATTATGGGTGTATTGTTGTGTTCGGGCATTTAATATTTCCCTTTTATGTTTGGAATCTGCCCTGAGTCCCTCCGGGAAGACAGGGCAGAATAAAAATAAATTATTATTATTATTATTATTATTATTATTATTATTATTATTATTATTAACAGAGACAACAAAAGAAGTGGAATAAAGCACAACTTCAATCTCAATTGGGATAGAGCATGTGAAGTTCTTTATATATTGCAGGTTAACATGTCCCACAAGCTTTAGACTTAGCCAGTCGTAAGAGCTTATAGGTGCTACAGCCCACCAAAATTTGGAGGGCCATGTATTTCCCACTTTAGTAGTGCACAGTTGGCACAATTGCTTTTGGATTGTTCAGAAAGGATGATCCATTATTTCCATTTCTAGGAATCAGCCAAAGTACAGGCAATAGTCACAATGGTGGAGTGAAGATTTTGGCTGATGAGAAATGGAGACAGAGGGATTCATATTTCTACAAAAGGTAATGTTATTGTTTTATTTAAAAAAACCATAAGATATGTGTGTGATACTTCTTATAGTTCAACATTTTTTTTTTAAAAAAACATACTGTTATCAATTATTGGTGCATTAAAATGAGAGATAAGTTATTATTTTGTTTATTTAGTGGTGATTTGTGGTGGTGGTGGAGGGCTGGTGTCTAGCAAAAATATAGAAAGGAAGTCTCAGAAGATGCCAAAGTGCTTCAGGTGTGAGTCATGAGACAGAACTAGGGGCAGATAGAGTCTATGGGTCACATTTTAGAGCAATAAAGTTTCAAGAGACCTTTGGGTCATCTATTCCAACCTCCTGTTTAATGCAGGATCTCCATCAAGGTATTCCCAGCATGTAACTTTGCAGTCTCTGTTTGAAGACATTCAGAGAATGAGACCCTAACACCTCTCTGGAGAAGTAGTTTCCTTGCCAATTTGCTCTTGCTGTCAGGAGGCTCCTTCTAATGTTCAGTGAAAAGCTACCTTTCTGGTCACTGCATTATCCTGGTCATTACATTATCATCAAGATACCTGCAAGAAACTTTTGTATAATCTGTTCTAATAGTTTTCTTGTTATGAGTGTGGGTCTGTAATTTCCAGGATCTTTCTTTGCCTTTTTTGAAGAGAGGAAGAAAAAGTTTGCTTGTGTTCCAAGTTTTCTCCAAAATGATGCCAAGGAGTTCAGAGAGTAATGCTCAAATTCCATCTGCACATTGTGATGCCGTTTGTCTAGTCCTAAAGATTTAAACATGTTTACATTAGCTAGTTGATTACTGAATAATTGCCCATCAATCCTGATTTGCGAATTTGCCCTTCTTTCTGTTTACACGTTTTCTTTTCTTTTCCTTTCCTCCTGGAGTTTGTTGTGCAACTTCATTGGGTTTTACAGATGTTCCCCAGTTTTCCCCTTCCATGGGTTTATTTGTGTGTATTTTGCAACTCATTCATGAAGAACTCCCACACTTTCTGGGTAATATTTTCCTTTTGAGTGTATAGTCATAGGATTTTACCCAGTGATTTCCTGAACTTGTTAAAACCAGCTTTCCTGAAATCCATGGTCCATTTTTGATTACATTCTTCTTTGCCCTATCACATAATTGCACATTGTAGCATTACATGATCCTATGCCCTTAAAATGTGAATTACTTTGATTCCAGTGACCAACTCCTGCCTACTGGTTAGGATCAAGTCCAAGATTTCTGAACCCTTTGTTCCTTCTACTTTTTGCAATAAGAAATTATCTGCAAGGCACATCTAGACTATGTTGGAGGGACTATGATTAGTCTCCTATGGTAAATGAAGCCCCACATATCTACTAATTCCTGAATCTTTGAGATTTCTGAGATTTGTTTTTCAAAATCACCATCTACCGCTTATTGGTAAACTGGTACCATGATGCTGCGTTTATTTATTTCTCTATTTTTTTTACCCAAATGCTTTTGACTGGTCCACTCCAATCACTTCAATGAATTTCTGTATAAGTGACATATGAGCCTGCTCTGCTACATTTATTCTTTTTGAATAGGTTATACCCGTCAACTGTAATACTGTAATCCAAACATAGGAGTCAGCCCACCAGGTCTCCCTAGTATCTATAAAATCATATTTCCTTCTTGTACTAGACATTCAAGTTCACCCTATGTGTTTCCAAATATGGTTCATTGGTGTATAGATTCACATCCTTGTTTTGAGAGCTTGCCTTTGGTCTTATTTTGAGTTAGCATCTTCTAGCTTTCTGCTCCCCAATGACTTAGTTTAAAGCCCCTTTGGCCAGGCTTGTCATGCTACTACCAAAACCCCCCTCAATTCTTCCCATTCTTTGTGAGGTACAGCCCATCTTTAGTCCCTTCTCTAAGAAATGAAGATTGTGGTCCCAAAAGCCAAATCTCTCTTGTCTACACTATCTGTATAGCCAGTCCTTTAATTTTAGTATCTTCCTGTCTCTATCCTTTGTTGGAAGAAATGATGAAAATAAAACTTATGCCTCAAATCCTTTCAGCTTCCTGCCCCAAGCTTCATAGTCAGAAGTCATCTACTTAAAAGTGTTCTTGGTTGTGCCATTCATACCCACATGAATAAGGAGAAAGGCTGGTTTTGGGTTTTGTCAAGTCACCAGTGACATTGTGGATGTGTTTGCCAGGAAGATATTATACTTCCTGACTCATCATATCAGGCTGGTACACAGGTACCGGTATGTACCCCTGAGCAATGCATCACCAGTCACCAGCACATTTCTTTTCTTTTTGTTGTGGTTGGTGTTTACCTTGACTCCTTCCCTAACATGTGATATCCCTTGTTGCTGGTTTCCTGAAGATGCAGGAAGTGATTCATTAGTTGGAGAGATTCTGAATCCCTTATGACCTGCCTCTGACAGTGACTTTTCCCCAGGACATTTTTCTCGTGGTTATAACCATCTTCCTTTCCACTGGCATCTTTCTTTCCACTGGCAAAGAATCCTCAGAAGTTGTGAGGTACCTCACAACCTCTGAGGATGCCTGCCATAGATGTGGGTGAAACGTCAGGAGAGAATACTTCTGGAACATGGCCTACAGCCCGGAAAACATACAACAATCCTATTTCTCTCTTCTTGCTCCCTACTTTACAGACTTGCATGACTTCTCAGTTTTTCCCATAGTAAAGGTAAAGGTTTCCCCCTGACATCAAGTCCTGTCGTGTCCGACTCTGGGGGTTGGTGCTCATTTCAATTTCTAAGCCGAACGTCTGCATTGTCCGTAGACACCTCCAAGGTCATGTGGCCAGCATGACAGCAAGGAGCGCCGTTGCTTTCCCACCAGAGTGATACCTATTGATCTACTCACATTTGCATGTTTTTGAACTGCTAGGTTGGCAGAAGCTGGGGCTAACAGAAGGTGCTCAACTCAATCTCCAGATTCCAACTGCTGACCATTCGGACAGGAAGTTCAGCAGCTCAGCCTTTTAATCCACTGTGCCACCAGGGGCTCCTTGGTGTTTTCCCCATATTACATGAAATTTTCTTGCAAGGCAGTTCAGTTGTTTCCATGAAGTTTGGCAGTATTGACCCAATTGTTCCAGCACCACCTCTGCTTTAGGCAGGGACCTGCACTCTCCGACATTCTTCATAGCCACGCAGGGGATGTACTGATAGATATTGCAATGTGAAGTGGCTAAGACAAGGTTGACCTCACCTCATTTCTTCCACTTCTGCCATCACCACCTCCTCCATCAATACACCAGGCTACTGTTGCTGCCTGCTACTACTCTGCATTGCTCCCCTTTCATGTCAGACATTGGCCGTGCTGACAATATTTCTTTGAGGGTAGCTTGATATTTGTGTTGCTTCACTTTTTTTGCATCCAAGATACTCATTGCCCTTCCTTATGGATCCCTTTGACTCTAGTTCAGTGATTATTACCCTCCCATTCATCCCTTTTCTACAGAGTCGCATTGCTTCTCAGCTTTTCCCATATTCCTTGAAAATCTTCCATCTGCTTGCAGTGAGCAGATGGGAGAGGTTATTTATAGCTCGTTCCTCCTTCTCTTGTGGTAACTGAGTGCAAGTCCAGAGGTGGGGGTTGGTAGATCACCTGCACCCAGCATCAAAAGGTTCATCAGGAGAGCCCCACCCAACTTCTGAAGAGATGCCTCGAAGTTCCTTAAGATCCTCCTAAATTCCATTCCCTGGTTGCTGTCATGCTCCCAAGTACTGCAATCTTGAGCTACAGAATGACTAAATAGCTACTAGCCTATGATAAAGCTTGGGGATTTTTTTTCTTATTACTAGTTGCACAAGCCCCTTTGAACCTTATGTCTTGCATCAAATGTTCCTTAATCCTGGTAGCAATTATTCAGCACAGTTCAGCAAACAAAGCCCATTTGAGAAGGCAAGCTTCTACATGTCCAGCTAATAGAAGGTATCTTCCTATCTACAATGTAATCCTCACCTATATCCCACACAACCTGATGTAGATGTGAGTATCTATCCATCTCCAGCACCAACACCACACACTGAAGAAATGAATTGGACCATTATACAGCCTGGAATATTCTTGCTCCTTAAATTGCTCAACCAGCATGGCAATTGGGGGATTCTAGAAGGTGTAGTCCATAAAGTAATTTTTCTAAGATATGTAATGGACACGGATATACTTTATATTTTGTGCCAGGTAGCTAAGGAAAAGAGTCATTCCCTTTTGACTACTCTTGATATTAAATCTGATTAAAGCTATTATTTTGTAATGGGGTGTTGTGCTATTTTTTTTTCTGTGGATTAACTACTAGTTGGCATGTTTAACCACTTATTCTAATTGAAGATAATTAAAATAAGATTTTTTAAATCCTTACATTCCATCTTTATGAGAGACATCTAACACTTCTCTGAGTGAACTTATAAATATGGATTAAAATCACAGCTATTCACTTGTTGTGAGGATGAATGGATGAATGAATGTCCCCACCTTTCCCCACTTCACTTTCAATTCATGAACAAAGGAGGAGTGTGAACACAACTAATCAGTCCACTTTATGCAAACAGTGAATTGAATCCCTTCAGTTTTTATTACTGCCTTGTAACCTTGCCAGGATCAGCCTTCAATTGAAACAAACAAACAAGGGACATAATCCTGCATGGACATAGTTGATGTCCTTTAAGAGAAGGAAAAAAGCAAATAGAGTACCAACCAAGGATATGGGTAGATTACATGCAAAGTAATCTGTATTTTCCTTGAGTTTGAACACATAGATGGATTTTAGTGGGCAGAACATGTGTTCAAAATCATGAAACCAATCTTAAGTCTGGGCACCAATAATATGAAGGGTTCCTCCCAGAAATATTACTTGTTAAAATAGGTGGATATGACAACAACCCAGCAGAGGAATAGAGACATTTGAGGATTCAATGTGGGCAGCAAAGCCTACTCATATAATTGTTGGAACACGTATGTGAAGTAGGCCACCATTCAACAGCTTATGGGAGTGGCATCAGTCCTTTAGCAATATTGTGTGTGGCCATCATTCTGGGGCACCTTTGGAACCACTGCAGGATTACAGCTCCCATTAGCTCCAAAGCTTTATTGCGCACTATGCACTTCCTCCTCCAATATTATCTCCACCCCATTTCATTCTTTCTTTTCTGTGAAGTGTGGTGAATGGAGGTAAAGGAAGGAGGGAGAAAGGAGAGAGCACAAACAATTGGCATCCTGGGTGTCACATCAATCAAAAGCCAGTTGGGGGCCCTCCCGACCTTCTTCCTTTCTCCCCATGTTTTGTATCCATGGCATTATGGAAGGAAGGTCAGGGATCGTTTCTGAGTGGGAGAGGACAGCAGAAAGCCAGGAACTCCTGTTCTCGCTCTTGTGTTTCTCTTTCACTCCAATCCTGGTGGCACAATGGGTTAAACCCTTGTTCTGGTGACTTGAAGGTTGGGTTGCTGACCTGAAGGTTGCCAGTTCGAATCCAACTGGGGGGAGGTAGATGAGCTCCCTATATCAGCTCCAGCTCAATGTGGGGACATGAGAGAAGCCTCCCACAAGGATGGTAAAACATCAAAACATCCGGGCATCCCCTGGGCAACGTTCTTGCAGATGGCAAATTATCTCACACCAGAAGTGACTTGCAGTTTCTCAAGTTGCTCCTGACACACACACACACACAAACTTAAATCCTACAGCAGCACATATGAATGTGTGTGGAGGGAGAGAGAATGTGATATTACTATGCCACGTTGTACCATTGTAGCAACATAGACTTTGGAAAGCTCACTGACCACCCTCTACCAGCCTGAATTGGCACAACAATGCAATTGAACCTTTCCACAGGAACTCATAGTGCGACGGAAGTAAGAAAGGAAGTCAATAATGATTTTTGTGCGTGTTAACTAAAACATCTTTTAAAGCAATCTCCCATGGGACAACAATAGAAGAGTGACAAGGTCATACAGTTAGCCTGAACAGAAGGCACTATTATCCAGATACAATTACAATTTACCTGCTTTGTGTGATAAGGCCCCTAGCTAGCAAGTGGTGTGAGATGATAAGTTACAATTTAACGGCAAGTTGAGATTCCCACAAATTGCTAACTCCTACATTAACACACAGGAACATTCCGCTTATGAAACCTCTTTAAACATGGACAACAGGTTTCTATGCAAAACGACAAGAGAGAAGATCAGTAATCCATTCAACTACTTGATATAAGATAACGAGATTAAAAAGGATCTGATATAGATGATAGGGTAAATATCACCCTTCTCCAACAGATGTTACTCAATTTAGCAATTTGTTATTTTGCTCGACTTCTACAGTTATCTAATGCTCAAATTAAAACTAGTGTTGCTGCAATTGAAACAAATTGCCTTTTTTATTTTCTGCAATAGCAGGAAAGAGAACTGTTCCCCCTCTTCTATAGGCAGCAGGAAATTTTGTTCACATTCATCTGCCATCAACAGTAATACCAGTATTGGCTCCTGAGGACGCCGCCGGAGAAGGCTGGGCTGTGGCTCTGACTGAGGCTGCTTCGGACTTCACCGCTCCGCCGCGGCCGAAAGGGGGCGCTGTTAAGGGTGAGCCAGTATCGCGTTCTTTGTCCATGGCCTCGGAAGACCTTGCATGCCAAGTACCAAATTTCTACATTCGGCAGAACTCTACCAATGCGGTTTCTCTAGATTTTGAGCCTGATGCCAGCTATCAGTTTGTTGAAATCTTAGAAGATCGGTACAAATGTACGCATTGCCATCTGGTCCTTCATAATCCTCATCAGACAGGATGTGGGCACAGATTTTGCCAGCAATGCATAGCCTCTTTAAGATGGCGATGATGGCTGTTTTGTGATCAGATCCACTGGGGAGGATCTTTGTGGGCCCCCTTGCCTCCAACTGGTTAGCGCCAGAGGGGTAAGACTATTAACTTACTTTTGGGGGCTGGCTGCAATCCGGAGGGCTGCAATTGCTGCCGACGGGATCGTGAGGGAGAAGAGGAGGAGAGACTCGGCCCCCATTACATCTGCTCAGCCCGAGAGCTCTCAGAGCTCAGAATCACCAACGGGGGCGGTGGACACTCGACTGAGCCGGACGATCGTTTTACTGGGGCAGCTGAGGCCCCTGAGATTTCTCTCTGCTCCCTCCGAACTGGGCGACGACCACAACTCCCCTCCCGGCTCTTTCTCCGTGGCGGAGGCCGCGCCGAACCGGGCGGCCTCCTATAGCTTCTTGTCGGCTCACGCAAAGAGAGCTAGGCCGCGGAGGCCACGCCAGACCGGGTGGACTACCCTCCCTCTCCGGCCTTCCCCTCGGGCCTTTAAAAGCTAATCAAACTCGTTGGCCCTACAAAGAGAACTAGGCCGCGGAGGCCGCGCCGGACCGGGCGGCCTCCCCTTCTCTCGGCTTTCACTTTGGGCCTTTGAAGGACAATCTAGCCTCTGAGAGCTGCGCCGAACCGGGCGGCTCTCGTGGGGAGGGGAGGGCTAGGCCCGTGGAGACCACGCTGAACCGGGTGGTCTCGTTTAGCCCCTTGTCGGCCCCTCACAAAGAGAATTAGGCTGCGGAGGCCGCGCCGGACCGGGCGGCCTCCCCCTTCCCTCGGCTTTCACTTTGGGCCTTTGAAGGACAATCAAGCCTCTGAGAGCTGCGCCGAACCGGGCGGCTCTCGTGGGGAGAGGAGGGCTAGGCCCGTGGAGACCACGCCGAACCGGGTGGTCTCGTTTAGCCCCTCGTCGGCCCCTCACAAAGAGAATTAGGCTGCAGAGGCTGCGCCGGACCGGGCTGGCTCCCCTTCCCTCGGCTGTCACCTTGGGCCCTGAAGGACAATCAAGCCTCTGAGAGCTACGCCGAACCGGGTGGCCTCTTTGAGCCTTTCCATTCAGCCTCGTAAGGAGAAGAGAACTGAGCCTGTAGGGGTCTGCGCCGAACCGGGTGGCCCCGTTGAGCCTTTCCATCTCTCGCTCTCATGGAAGCCGCGCCGAACCGGGCGGCCTTCCTCAGCCTTTTCATCGGCTCTCACAGAGAGAAGTGTGCTGGGCCTGTCCATCGGCATTAGTGAATCCGACTGGCCTTGTGTGAAGCTGTATCTGTAAGATCTTCAGTGCTGCAGCCTGCCATCTATTTTATTTTATTTATTTTTATTTTATTTTATTATTAATATTATTATCATTATCATTATTATTATTATTATTTCTTTTCTTTTCTTTTTGAGTGTGTATATATGTGTGTGTGTATTATAGATAGGAGTGAGAAAGTTTTTATCTAATTTCAGGGAGACTCTGATAGGAAGCAGGTTTGAGAACCTGGTACTTAGGTCATAGGAAGTGATCACATAGGATTCGAGAGTTCTCGAGTTTTATTGTTTGGTAAATTGATGGTCCCAGAATGTGAATGATGGTATGTGTATGTTGGATGAGATACTGTTGAGTTGAAAGAGATAGTAGAAACGAGGGGTAATTTTGAAAGATTAGAGAGGTATATTATAGGAAAGTTTTTGAAAGGTAATAGGAATGAGTTGGCAGGAAATATCGAGAGAAAATGAACTCTTTTACCTATGTGATCTACTGGGAAAATCGTTCAGTACTGTCTTACAACAGTTGGAGACACTGAACAAGAAAATTGACCATCTTTTCAAAGGAATTTCCCTAATGGTGAAGAATCCTTCTCCTATAGACATTATACAAACTGTACCAACCAACGTTATTAATATTAATGAGGAATTAAGTGCTCTGGAAAGCCAGGGGAGAAAAAGGCAAGAGGAGCAGAAGGAAGGCAATAGGTCAGGCTTGGAAGGGGCCAGGGATGGGGAAGAGTCTTTATCTGGGGAAGAGAGTCAGAGTCAGGGGAGGGACGGCTGGAAGGAAATTAATAGAGTCTTTCAGAGGACAAATAACACGCTGTCCCCAGAACTGTTTGGACACTCCCTGGACACTTATTGCAATTCTCAACATCTGTTGCGAACTAATAAGGTGGCAGTGGAAGTGCAAGACTCACTATTGAACAGAGGAAGATGGACATCTAAGCGAGCGCTCCGGACATCTCTCTCACAAATTCTATCTTTAAGCTGGTCGAAAGTGAAGATCAAGACTATCGACTGGCTTCGTAGAGACTATCAGTCCTGGAACCGCTCTATTTGTCTTCTCATTGGATTGGAAGACAGAACGCTGATGGAGGAATTGTTTTTGTATAGGCCCAAACTACAACAGTGGGGCATTACTCTCAGGAGGGTACTAGTAGACCCATTGATTCGCCCCCTGGACATCAGGAGGAATCTTGGTAGACAAGATCCCCCAGTTTTAGGCCATGTCTATGTTACCTCTCAGTCCCGTTCTCAGATATCATTAGTGCCTAGTCCCCTTCCCACGCTAGATGATGATCTGTTAGATGACTCCTTTCCTCCTACACCAGCGGAGATAGGCTCCTCCTTTAAACAATCAAGTATTGCTGGTGATTTCCTATCTCAGGACAGCTGACTATCCCCTTCAATGGGCAACCTCAATCAGTCATCTCTCCAGGGGGAAGAGGGTTTCCACTGGCAGGGTCTCATTGAGGTGGTTTGGGGGAGAAGGAAGAACGGTCACTTTCAACCCAGGGAGAAGCGCAACAGAGTTTTTGCGACCCTGGAGAGGAATAGGTGTGGTAGTCTTCAGGACAGACCTCCCAGCCTTAAGGTCCTGCTTTTGAACGCCAGATCCGTCAACGGTAAAACAGCTGTTATCCAGGATTTGATCCTGGACGAGGGGGCGGATCTGGCATGCATCACCGAGACGTGGTTGGACGAGCAGGGTGGTGTGAATCTCACTCAGCTGTGCCCACCAGGTTTCGGGGTGCATCAGCAGGCCAGGGCTGGGGGGCGGGGAGGAGGAGTCGCGGTGATCGCTCGGCAGTCCATCGCCCTGATCAGATGCGCCGTTCCACAATCTTCGAGGTTTGAGTGTGTCTTCCTGAAGGTGGGAGCCTGAGACAGCTTGGGGATTCTGCTGGTGTACCGTCCACCCCGCGACCCAGCAGTCTCTCTGTCCGAGCTAGCAGAAGTGGTCTCCAATTCGGCCCTGGTCTCCCAACAACTCATAGTTTTGGGGGACTTTAATATTCATGCCGAGACCACTTTGACAGGTGCAGCTCAGGATTTCATGGTTGCCATGATGACCATGGGGCTGACTCAAGTTATATCTGGGCCCACACATCAGGCGGGACACACGCTGGACCTTGTCTTCATTGTGGACGGTGGGACAGTCAGAGTGGAAGAGCAAAATATTCTTCCATTGTCATGGTCTGACCATCATCTGATCTGTTTGAGTTTCGCCGTGTCTTCTAACCTCCGCAGGGGTGGTGGACCCATTAAGATGGTCCGCCCCAGGAGGCTGATGGATCCGGATGGACTCCTGAGGTCTCTTGGGGATCTTCCTGTTCTGGAGACTGGCGATCCTGTTGATGTCCTGGCTGATCGTTATAACAGCCAGTTGGCAAGGGCACTTGACACGATCGCTCCCGAACGTCCCCTTTCGCTGCGTAGAGTCACGTCGACTCCTTGGTTCACTGAGGAGCTGGCCGTGATGAAGCATGCGAGGAGGGGACTAGAGTGCATCTGGAGGAAATCTCGGGATGTGTCTGACCAAGCACGGACGAAAGCCGCTATTAAGGCTTACTCCATGGCTCTGCGAGCAGCCAGGAAAGCTTTCACGACTGCCCGCATAGCGTCTGCGGCCAACAGGCCATCGGAGTTGTTCCGAGTTGTTGGGGAGCTCCTGCGGCCTCCTGAGACCCAGGGGCTTCCTGATGACTTGGCAACTAGGTGCAGCGATTTTGCGCACCACTTTGCAGGCAAAGTTGCTCAGATACGCCATGAGTTGGACTCCAGCTTAATTGTAGTTCCAGCGGAGGTAACCGAGGCACCTGTCTGTCTGATCTTATGGGATTCTTTCCGGCTTGTTCTTCCGGATGACGTGGAGGGGACTCTTGGGTCTGTGAGGGCGACCACTTGTGCTCTGGATCCTTGTCCCTCTTGGCTGGTTAAGCAGGCCAAAGAGGGGTTGTTGGATTGGTTTGTGGCTATAATAAATGCCTCCCTGGGTCAGGGGTCATTTCCATCTTGTTTTAAGCAAGCGGTGGTAAAACCGTTACTAAAAAAGACCTCGCTAGACCCATCTGTATGTAACAACTACAGACCAATTTCCAACCTCCCGTTTTTGGGCAAGGTTCTGGAGCGGGTGGTGGCCACGCAGCTCCAGGAGTTCCTCGATGACACTGATTTTCTGGACCGCTCGCAGTCTGGCTTCAGGCCTGGGCACAGCACTGAGACGGCTTTGGTTGCCCTGGTGGATGACCTACGCAGGGAACTGGACAGGGGGAGTGTGACCCTGCTGGTTCTCTTGGACATCTCAGCGGCTTTCGATACCATCGACCATGGTATCCTTCTGGGGAGGCTCTCCGGGATGGGACTCGGTGGCACTGTTTTGCAGTGGCTCCAGTCCTTCCTGGAGGGCCGTTCCCAGATGGTGAAGCTGGGGGACACCTGCCCTGGCCTTTGACCTGTGGGGTCCCGCAAGGGTCTATTTTATCTCCCATGCTTTTTAACATCTACATGAAACCGCTGGGAGAGGTCATCCGGAGTTTTGGAGGGTGTTGCCATCTCTACGCAGATGACACACAAATCCACTACTCGTTCCCACCTGACTCCAAGGAAGCCCCTCGGGTGCTGAACCAGTGCCTGGCCGCTGTGGCGGACTGGATGAGGAGAAACAAGCTGAGGATCAATCCTGACAAGACAGAGGCCCTCCTGGTCAGTCGCTCGTCAGATCGGGGTATTGGGTGGCAACCTGTGCTGGACGGGGTTGCACTCCCCCTGAAATCACAGGTCCGCAGTTTGGGGGTCCTCCTGGATTCAGCGCTGACGCTTGAAGCGCAGGTGTCGGCGGTGGCCGGAAGGGCTTTTGCACAACTCAAACTTGTGCGCCAACTGCGACCATACCTCGTGAAGTCTGACTTGACCATGGTGGTGCATGCCTTAGTTACATCTAGACTGGACTACTGTAATGCGCTCTACGTGGGGCTTCCCTTGAAGACGGCCCGGAAGTTACAGCTGGTCCAACGTTCGGCCGCCAGACTAATAACGGGGGCAAGTTACAGGGAGAGATCTACTCCCCTGTTTAAGGAGCTCCACTGGCTGCCGTTCATCTTCTGGTCCCAATTCAAGGTGCAGACCATCATTTATAAAGCCCTAAACGGTTTGGGACCCGCCTACCTTCGTGACCATATCTCCTACCATAAACCTGCCCGACCTCTCCGATCATCAGGGGAGGCCCTCCTGTCGCCACTACCTATATCTCAGGCCCGCCTTGTAGGAACAAGGGAGAGGGCCTTTTCTGCGGTGGCCCCTCGCTTGTGGAACTCGCTGCCCATTGAAATCAGGCAAGCCCCCACCCTTTTAGCCTTCAGGAAAGATTTAAAAACATGGCTCTTCCGGTGTGCTTTCGGAGAGTAAATGTTCTATGCTACTCCCCCCCAATATTCATCCTCTAGACTGGTTCACTATCTGATGTCCCGTCCCTCGAGGTTTTATTCTGATCCCTTTCTCACCCAGAGTTTTAATTTTTAATCTAGTTTTTAAATGTAGTGTTCATGCGGCCCGCTCTTGTTATATTGCTGTTTTGATCTTATGTTGTACTGTTTATTTTATGTAATGTATTATTTAATTGTATTATGTTACGGTTTATTGTATTGTCTTGGGCATGGCCCCATGTAAGCCGCCCCGAGTCCCCATTGGGGAGATGGTGGCGGGGTATAAATAAAGTTTTATTATTATTATTATTATTATTATTATTACCAGTATGATGATGTTGTCTTGTACTCTGTTGATTATCAACTGCTGTAGGCTTCAGTGTTTTAAAGTACCACGTTTAGGTTTCATCAACGCTGTTAAAATTCACCAATTGAATTATGTGCATTGTTGCACACCTTTCTTAACCCATTCTCAGTTTGTTTACCACTCAGTATATTGAGCATCATGTGGGAAACAAAACCTCTTCTGAGCAAACCTCTGCAGAACATATCTTGCCAAGAAATCCTTGTGATAAGTCTTCCCGAAGATTACCATTGGTCAGAAATGACTTATTTATTTATTTATTTATTTACCGAGTCATAAGCGAATTGAGAATACAGTTATAATATATAGAAAAACCATAAACAAAGTTGGCATTATAATAAATTTCCTTTGACCAGAAGCTGGCCACTTTCAGTGCCTTTGGTGTCGCTGAAAGAAGATCCTCAATTGTGCATGTGGCAGGGCACAGACTGCATTGTAGTAGGTGGTCTATGGTTTGCTCTTCTCCACACTCGCATGTTGTGGACTTCACTTTGTGGCCCCATTTTTTAAGGTTAGCTCTGCATCTTGTGGTGCCACAGCGCAGTCTGTTCAGCACCTTCCAAGTCACCCAGTTTTCTGTGTGTCCAGGAGAGAGTTTCTCATCTGGTATCAGCCACTGATTGAGGTTCTGGGTTTTAGCCTGCCACTTTTAGACTCTTGCTTGCTAAGGTGTTCTTTCAAGTGTCTCTGTCGATCTTAGGAAGCTATTTTTTTATTTAAGGCATTGGCTTGCTGGGTGATATTCATCGAGAGGATGGGCTGGAGATGTCAATGCCTTGGTCCTTTCATTGCTGGCTGCTACTTCCTGGTGGATGTAAGGTGATGTAATACTAGCTAAGCAGTATAATTTCTCCAGTGATGTAGGGGGTAGACATCCTGTGATAATGTAGCATGCCTCATTAACAGCCACATCCACTGTTTTAATGTGGTGAGATGTATTCCAAACTGGGCAAGCGTATTCAGCAACAGAGTAGCAAAGCACAAGGGCAGATGTTCTCACTGTGTCTGGTTGTGATCCCCAGGTTGTGCCAGTCAGCTTTTGTATATTATTTTTAGCTCCCACTTTTTGCTTGATATTCAAGTAGTGCTTCTTGTAAGTCAGAGCACGGTCCAGAGTGACTCCCAGGTATTTTGGTGTGTTGCAATGCTCCAGTGGGATTCCTTTCCAGGAATCCTCAGAGCTTGAGATGCTTGTCTGTTCTTAAGGTGAAAAGCACACACCTGCATTTTGGATGGATTAGGGATCAGCTAGTTTCCCCTGTAATAGGCAGTAAGAGCACCTAAAGCTTCAGTGCTTCTGTTCAATCATGACTTGAAGGCACACAACAACATTTTTTTGTTCATGAAAACTTACAACTCTGTTTGCCATATGGAAGTAGACCACTGACTGATCTGATGTTTTTTTCAGAACCAGTGAAATTTTTACCTGTTCAGGCAATGCATTAAAATTAAAAGAAAACAATGATATACAAAATATAAGATAAATATTTTCAGCTGGTCATCCAGAGGCTTCAATCTGACATTCTATGGGCCAGAAAGGAGTCATTCCCTCAGGTGCTGAGTGAAGTGATTTGGCTGTGGAAGCAAAAGAAGGTCCTTCACTTGCTAGATGCGCTGTGGGGTGTCATTGAGACAGATTGATAAACCAATCTCTATGCATCTTAGCAACCAAACACATTGATACTGAGTCATAATGCTAATGGAAGATTTGGAGTTTGGCTTATATATCAACTGCTATCATTTATAGAGCTTGGAAACCAAGGACTTATGAATGCATAAATACTATAGTGCTAACTTGGAGTTGAGTCTGCTTCATCAGATGTATAAAATGTCTAGGCCTAGGTTGCTGCCCCTAAATGTAATGTGCAACTGTAGTATTTTTAACCAAGCTCAGATTATTCCATATTGTTGGAGATGGAAATAATGGGACCTAGATATACAGTAAGAGTTAACTTAAGAGTTTAATTCATTCTGTGACTGAGCTTTTAACTCAAATTGCTCTTATCTCAAGGTGAATTTTCCCATTGAAATGCATTGAAGTGCTATGAATCAGTTCTGGTTGACCCCGACCCCCCCCACCCCAATTTGTGTTATGTATTTTAAAATAGGAATTGTAAAATTCACATTTACATGGAACAATAAAAAAGAAAGATCAACTTTAAAATAGTAGAAGCACAAAGCACAAAGTGAAAAGCCAGAAGCATCATTTCCTTCATACTGTACTACTCATTCCAGCCTCCCTCCATCTCTTGCTCTCTCTCCCTTTCTCTCTCTATGAAGCCAAACATACCAGGAATAAAAGCCACACAAAACAGCTAAGAGCAAAGCAGACAGCTATCTCCCAAAGCGGCTAAGAACACTAGGCATGGAGGTTGCTTCCTTGAAGCCATAAAGCCCGGTATTTATTTATTTTATGTATTTATATCCTGCCCTTCTCACCCTGAAGGGAATTCAGAGCAGCCTTACAATAGGCAACAATTTGATGCCTTATCAAACAAACAAATAATAGAAACAAACATATACATTAAAAGCATAAAATTAAAAAAGCAATATAAGCATTAAAACCAATTATTAAAACCACACAATCTGAAAATACCCTGTACTCTGGAGCTAGCTCTTAACTCAAAATGCTGCTTGTATGTCAAAGTGAAACCCAGGCTGAGCAACTGCTCTTAACTCAAAGCAATTGTAAGTTAGGATGCTCTTAAGTCAAGGGCCTACTGTAACTGGACCACATCCCCCAGCATTCCTCTGTAGTGAATATGCTGACCCAGACTGCTGGAAGTTGCAATCTGATAACATCTGGAGAGCAGCAGTTCTTGATGGGAGAGCTTGCCTGTTGACCACAAGCAGGGTAGCACTGCATTATTGCTTTCCCTGTGTCTTTTTCTCTTGCATAAAAAGTTTGTAAGCCATTTGTAGTCTTTAAAAGAAAAAAATAAAGAATAAACTGCTCAAGGGGAACTATTAAATCAGCTGCTGATGCAAGTATTGAAACTACTGGAAGTGGTTGAAGCTGGAAGGGGACTTGGAACAGGTTACTTAATAAACGGGTGCCTTTGTTTACATTGGCATGGTTTTATACTGTGGGAAACCCTGTTCCAAGAGGTGTTAGTCTGGGCATGGCCAGCACTGGCATAGAGTTTACATAAAATGAAGATTTGGGAGATTACTGGGCACAAGAACAGGCTTTAAGAACATTAGAAATGTGAAAGTATTTAAGAATGTTAAGCCGGCAAGACTGCCGTTTGCTCTCGGCATTCTGAGCACCTCTTTGGGAACGCGAGCCTGGCATGTGCTTTGGAATGGCAGAGACAGTGTTTCATTGTCCCCAGGGACTGGGCTGAGAGGTGGCACTCAGCCACAGAAGATAACTCTTGGCAAATCCCTCGCTGGCACTCAGAGACCAATTGAGTGTTGGGGCCCAACTTTGCTGCTGTTTAAACTGCAGGAAGAAAGAAATCCCATGTCAGCCCTTAGCTATCATGCTTGAGCTAAATCTGTCTCACTTGCCTCCTTTGCCTGTCCTCTGCTGGCACAGAAGGCAAAAAACATACATGATTAGCAATGCTGGAGTCTCCTTCCAATGTGATTCCCCTTCCACCCAGTCTCTGTCCAGTACCTTGCATATTTGCTTTGCAAGTGGCTGGAATGCTACACCCTCCCTACATGCCACAGAACAATATTGGAGTGTGGACAAAGCAGAAAAAGTTATTAATGAGGAAAATCAGAGAGAAGAGGCTTCACAATTTGGCCTGGTCTCCTGGGAAAGCAAGATCATGTTTCTTTCTCTCTTCTCCCTCTGAAAAGTTCACTAAATGCAAACAGCTTTGAACTGGGTCTGCAGCTGCTGGAGTAAGCTGAGGATAAACTGAGGAAATGGAAGGAGGAGAGAGAAACTGGGACATTAAAAAGCAAATGAAAAGTGGGACTGCAGAGGATTAATTTGGATTGTCCCTGCTAAATAGTGGCAACTGAAAGGTATAGAATGCCCTAATTATTTATTTGCACACAAGTGGATACTTGTTTGTGCTCTGTGTATTTTGAAAGACTGTGACAATACAAAACAAATTATTTAGAAAGGCTTTAAAATAATTGTCCATGGGAGATAGTCTTATTTGAAGACAATTTGCAAAGATTTTAAAAATAAGAATTCTATGTTTCTTTTCATTAGTTATATCTCACTTTACTTCCATTTATCCAAGGCAGCATACATGGCTCTCCTCATCTCTAATTTATGTTCACAACATTCTTGTGAGATACCTGAGATTGAGAAAAACTCAAGGTCATCCAGACAGTTTGATGACTCAGAGCACTTTAAACACTATACAGTGCTCCCTCGCTAATTCGCAGTTCGGGTTCCGCAGATTCGCTGTTTCGCGGATTTTCCCATCTGGCCCGCCCTTCCCTCACAGGCACAAAAGGACTCAGTTTGAGGCACGTGACCCGGCCTGCGTTTCCTCCTCAGTCGCCTGCAAGCAGCACCAGTAGGCCCTGCCTGCGCCTCATCGCCTCAGGAACAACTAGAAATACAGTACAGTACGTTAAAAGAGGAAAAGAGCGAGGGAGGGAGGGAGGGGGGCTATATTTATTGAAATATATTTACTTCACGGTTTTTCACTTTTCTCAGGCAGGCCTGGAACCTAACCCCCGCGAAAGTGAGGGTACACTGTAACTGTATTTCTTCTATTGTTAGGACAAACGTTTACAAATGACTGCTACATCTAGTTTTATTTACTTATTTATTTATTTACAGCATTTATATTCCGCCCTTCTCACCCCGAAGGGGACTCAGGGCGAATCACATTACACATATAGGCAAACATTCAATGCCTTTTAACATAGAACAAAGACAGACAAACATAGGCTCCGAGCGGGCCTCGAACTCATGACCTCCTAGTCAAAGTGATTCATTGCAGTGATTCATTGCAGCTGCTCTCCAGCCTGCGCCACAGTTCCCAGTTAAGGTAAAGGTAAAGGTTTCCCCCTGACACTAAGTGTAGTTGTGCCTGACTCTGGGGGTTGGTGCTCATCTCCACTTCTAAGCCGAAGAGCCGGCGTTGTCTGTAGACACCTCCAAGGTCATGTGACCAGCATGACTGCATGGAGCGCCATTACCTTCCTGCCGGAGCGATATCTATTGATCTACTCACATTTGCATGTTTTCGAACTGCTAGGTCGGCAGAAGCTGGGGGTAACAGCGGGAGCTCACTCCTCTCCCCAGATTCGAACCACTGACCTTTCAGTCAGCAAGTTTAGCAGCTCAGTAGTTTAATCTGCTGCGCCACCAGGGGCTCCAATTCACAGTTAGGCTGGTGGTATACTACTGTCTTATCTCATTCAGTGAATATTCTCTCTCTCATTGTTCAATTTCCAAAACCGAAATGCTAAAAGACCTGGGCTAATAAAAAGATATACACCTGGAACCAAAAGTATGTGCTTCTTTGGACTAGTACTCCCCCAGTGAGGGCCAGTATGATGTAGGGGTTTGAGTATTGGACTAGGATACTGTAAGACTAGGGTCCAAATACCCACCTGGCCATGGAAACCCACTGGATGACCTTGGGCAAGTCAAACTATCTCAGGAAGGCAAGGGTAAATTCCCTCTGAACAAAATCTGTCAAGAAAAGTCAACCTTAGGATCACCATAAGTCAGAAGTGACGTGAAGGCCAACAACCTGGCATCACATCCAAGATATTTTGAGGAGAGTTGTTATTCTTACACGTCTCTATGAAGTATCTTTACACTGTAAAAGGTGCACCGGTATCAAGGCCAGGCTAATAACCCTGGTGAGGGTGTCCCTGAGGTGGGACACTATTGCTGAAAAGGTTCTAGGAATTGATTTCACCATAATCAATTCTAAATTTGTGAGACCTGAAGAAGCTCTTGCTGTCAGAACAATAAGCCCTGCAGATATATTCTTGAAGTATTATACGATCATACACAAACATGTGGAGATAACATCATTTGAGAAAGTTAAAAACTGGTTCGCTGGGTTTATTCAAGATTTAATCATGGTTGCAATTATGCAGGACAACATTTTAATGTACCTTAGTGTTCCAACAAGACTGGGAACATGGTAAAGATGCATTATTTAGCCTGTGTTGATTCAGACTAAGTAGGCAGTACAAGATTCCAGTCTCTGGTGTTTTAGCACAGAGCTATAGCTGCCACCAATGTGTTACATATTTTGAAACCAGGTACATAAATATACCAAGGAACTCAAAACCAGGAATTCTGTGAGGCTACAAGAACTCTCTTTTGAACTTAACTCATGCCTGTATGCCAGGGTCCTAATTGGTCCTCATATATCTGCCACCAAAATCTGTTTTGCTGTATAGCATAGTGAGTATGGCTGAATAGGCTTTGGGGTAAGTAACCTTTGAAATATTTTATTGAAATGAGCACCAGTCTTAAAAAAGTGCTTAGTTTCTATCAACTCTGCTTGTAAGGTAAAGGTAAAGGTTTCCCCTGACGTTAAGTCCAGTCATGTCTGACTCTGGGGGTTGGTGCTCATCTCCATTTCTAAGCCGAAGAGCCAGCATTCTCTGTAGACACCTCCAAGGTCACGTGGCCGGCATGACTGCATGGAGCGCCGTTACCTTCCTGCCAGATCTACTCACATTGGCATGTTTTTGAACTGCTGGGTTGGCAGAAGCTGGAGATAACAGCAGCCGCTCCCGCCACTCCCGGGGTTTGAACCTGGGACCTTTCGGTCTGCAAGTTCAGCAGCTCAGTGCTTTAACACACTGAGCCATCGGGGTTCTGCTTGTAGTTGTGTTATTAGTATTATCCTTAATTCTACCTTTTTCTCAGTACTGAGACTTCATGCTGCTTCAGTGCTTACACATTAAAAATATTAAAATTAAGAATGTGCAAAAGGTAAGCACTGAAACTGAATTAGATTATTAACCATATTATAGCATTATATTTTTAAAAAAATATGATTTGAAACAAAACAGTATTTACAACCCTGTGGTAAATGCTTTCCATTTTAAAGGAAACAAACAAAGCAGTTGAGAACATCAGTGAACAATTGTATTGCCACTTTATAGAACCTGTTTTTGCTCAATTGTTAGTTTCCAATACAGCCTCCAAGGGCAGGCATGGGCTCAACAAACACAACGTTCCATTAGGATAGAAATAAATGTGGCTACTGGACACAAGGAATCAGGAGAAAGAAGACCCAATGTACGAACCATCATCTCTTTCAAACACCTCTCTTCATAAATCTTTTGCAATAGTGGACAAGGAAAGTTATGGCTGGAGGATTCAGGGAACTGTAGTCCAAAACGTGACATTTCGAAGCTGGTATAAGATAGGTAACATACATAAATCTTTGCTGTCATGGGGGCCTGGCTAAGCTGGGTTGTCATATATCTGAGGCATTGGGTGCTCTCATTTTCTTTCCAAAAGTGAGCAGGTGATTCCAAAAGAATTGGGTTTGTGGCTTGTTAATGGTTGGTTCTTTTGCCTCTTGAGACAGCCTTATGCTACACTGCCTCCAGAGGAATTGGTTAGCTGTTTGCTATAAGCAAAGGAAGTGAGACCTCTGCATATAACCCAAGCATTGCATTTTTTTCCAACTACAGGTACCCACTGCACCGGAGGAACTTACTGATAGGATCTCTTATACTGTATCATGGAGCACATCTGCTACAATTTTTCTCTCTAATAATCCTACAGAGTGAGCCATCGCCTTGACCTGGGTCCTGAATGCTGATTGTTGGCAGGTTACAGACTCCTTCTCCTTCCTTCTCTTATTCACAGATGTTCGCACAGACACACACCATCTCTCTGCCCCTCTTGTTGTGGCCATGATCTGGGGAATCCAGCCTGGACTTCATGTAGCCGGGAGGGGGGGGGGCTTGAGGGGCTTCAGCCCCCCCCCCCAATTATCAGGGTGGTCCACGAGAAGGCCTTACATTTATTATTTAAACTGTTATGTTTATTCATATCATGATCTGATCACCATGCATGGGGGTGTTGGGATAATGATATAAAAGGTTTGCTAGGGTAGATCCTCTCCCACTCAGACTTAGCCCCCCCCCCAAACCAAAATCCCAGCCCCCCCCCCCCCCGAATCAAAATCCTGGCTACAGGCCTGTCCCTTCCTAACTCTTGTTTACCTCCTCTTCTTTTGGCTGGTAGAGATGCTGATCTTAGAATATACTGGATGCCAGGGCAAGCCTGATATTGTAAATACCATGTTTCTCTGCTAATGTCACCAACATGACTATTGCAGCAGGTAAAGGGTCAGATCAAGTTTCTTAAAATGAGAGAAAAATGTTTTGAGCCTAGAATTGTAAGCATGATCAGAGTGAAGGAAAAAAAATGACCAGCTGATTCAAAAAGGTAACCATCTCAAGTTCTGATCAGATGATGACCAAAGGGAATTGTTGCTATCCAAAAGACTGAGCACTATCATACCTTGGACAGTTCCTTCTGTCCAAAATCTGGAGTGGATTTCCCTCTCCACTGACAGCTCACAGCTAGCGTTGTTAATTACAGGTTGAAAAGGGTGTGGATGGCCATCAAGTCAAAATGATTCAGGAGAGAAGTTATTCTATTGGCAGAGGTTGGACTTGTTGACCTTTGAGGTCCTTTTCATATATATCTCCCAAATGTTTTTTACAATCAAAGGAGCGGTTAATATGAAAGGCTCTGCAGTGGTTTTCCATTATGCGCAAGCACAGCAGTGAAACGAAGGTTTCCCATAGTAAAAACATTATTGTCAGGTTTTCATATGCCACTGAGACCTTTATACTTCCACCTGCACATTATGGCTCTAATAAACACATTATCAGGTCATGAAAATGATGGCTAGCATGTGACTCAAGGATCTGATAAGTCAAAAGCAAAGATTATTGGACCTTTTTCTCCCCTCCTCGCCCAAAAAGCTGCATGAGAATCCTTTATTGAAAACAATTGCAGCATGTGAATTTACTGCACTTAAATCATTACTGGCAATTAGTATGTGTCAGAAGGTTGCAGCTGGCTCCAATTACAGGTAAGATTTTAGAGATTTGAACTTAATTGTATGCGTGATAGTGGGAGGCTGGGGGAAGCATGCCAGGATAAATGTGATCACACCTCTTTGAAAATGGAACGTTGTCATCTTTTATTATTTTCAGTTACTTTTGTCTTTCACAAGGGGGAGAATGGAAAACGATTGCCAAGGGCCCAGCACCATTTTCAACTATTCACTGAGAGTAGCAGAACACCTACATGTTGTCATATGTCTTCAGATTATTACCGACTAATTTCCAACCTATTGCAAGGGTTTCTTGGTAAGAAATTTTCAGGGAAGTTTTGCCACAGTCTTCTGGATTCCTAGCCCTAAACACTCAGACCATCACACTTGAAAACATTTGCTAGGGTATGGGCACAGGACCCACACAAACGTAGAAAAAACATGAATAAATAGACACTATTTTACCTGATAGAATACTACTTTTGCTATCACTAGGTGCCCCAGCATGACTCAAATATTATTTTGATAATATTTGACAAATACATTCAGTGGCCGGAGGTTATGGATAACTTTAATGGTGCTTGCTGTAAGTTTTTTAATTGTTTTATTTGATATGCTAATTGGGTTTTTTTAAATATTGGGATAGGATCTTTTAACTGATTATGTATTGTGGTTGGATATATTTGAATGAATTTTATATGTTGTATGCCACTTTGAATCCTACCCATGGGAAAAAGCAGAATAGAAATGAATTAACAACAACAACAACAACAACAACTCTATAGCAGAAATTGGCCATAGAGTCATACTAGAGGACTTACAAATGCCTAGGGAAGTACCCTTTCTAGGAATCCCTAGGTCCTTTAGTGCAGCTTTTTGGCCAAAGTTGACCATAGAATTACTCTGGAAGACTTAGAGATTCCTAGAGGGAAGATAATAAAGCCACAAATAAATCAAGTGAAAACTGCAAACATATTTCTCTCCCAACCTCACAGTAGTCCCTGTCACCTACTTAGTTAAGCATATAATTAAGTCCCTATCTGTCAAGACCCAGGCTGCAGAGCACCAATAACCATGCGCAGAGACCAGAATCTATCTAATATCTTTATTAAAGGAATATATAAAGTCAATAAAAACAGGTGAAGAATAAAGTTCAGAAGTAGACCTTTCAGGAAAGGTCAAATATAGTCCAGGAAATTAATGTCCAATATGAGATATTAGAGTCCAAAGTTATAATCCAATAACCGAAACACACACTCTGCCGAGCAAAGTGTGGGGAAATGACAGGGTCCTTTAGTCCAATAGAGCTTGACAACAAGGCTGGAGAGCAAACTAGATTCTTGGCAAACAAGGCTTGATTTGAGGCAACAAGAGGCAGGAGACGAGAACAGGGTCCGTGGCGAGGTCCGTGGCAAGGTCCGGGGAACAAGGCAGGGTTGGAACAAGAACAAGGTCCTGGAAACAAGGAACAGGAGTAGCGTAGTCCACACACGATCTCACTCCCGAAGCTGACGAATTGACTCCGCAAGGATCTCCTTGCGGGTAAACACCTATATAGGATCTTGTTTTCCCGCCAAGGAACACTTTCCCTGGGGAACAAGAAGTGAAACCCATACTGTGTCCAGATGCATGACTCCTTAAGATTTCCCAAGGGAAACAGGCTTAATCAGCTAATTGTCTGGCAGCAATTCTGGCGCTTCTGCGATTCGCCTCCCTAGCGCCTCTATCTCGATTATAATTATCCCGGCGAGAAAACGGGGGAGATTTCTGCTCAAGGCTTGTTTGGCTGACTTCTTGTGGGCAAACATCTTGCAGGTGCAAGGGCTCCAATTCTGGCTGAAACGGTGGGAAACCCAAGTTTTCCTCTTCATCTGCCACAATAGTACTAGGAACGGGACTACATGGCCCATGAGTAATCACACTATCTACACAGTCGCTGCATTACATGAGTCAGCACTGACTCATTTTAATGCAGTTTCAAGCTGCATTATATGGCAGTGTAGATAAGGTCTCTCCTGACCCAATTCCCCCAAATCTGGAATAACTGCTGTTCTTCCATGCTTCAGTTGCCAGCACAATAGCTATCCTTCCACTTTTACAGCCAGTAAGTAGGTTTGGATGATGATGTTGATCATGGCAATAGTGTCACAGTTCTGACTAAGTAGTAAGTGTTAATATGGAACTGTTATTGACGAGAAAATCTAAGTAACTTAATATTGGCTGATAGAGAATACTGGCAGTTACATACAGATCGTTTAAACATTTGTAATTCCGTTTCAATAATCATTTATAAGTAGCCCCATAGAACCCATGAAAGTGGTATGTATGTACAAAATAAATGCCTGTTGTATGGTCTGTGTAGTTAGAGATGCTCCCACATAAGATTGTAGAAAGATGTTTTGAATTTAATATTTACTGTTGTTGCTGTAACGGCTATAATATTTCAATAGGCACATAAACTGTAAAGCACTATGCATGTAGGTGCACATTTTGTTGATTTATGTCTGGGTTTCTCCCAGTGTGGACCATCAAACTGCTGTTAGATTAAAGGTGTTAATAACAATGTTGTTTGTGTGTGGAATAGTGGAAGGGTGCCATGTTGTCTTTGCTCTGAGCCAGAAGAATATCTTAGGCTGGACAGGGCTAAATAAAAAAGAGCCATTATATTAAAGAGCTCCATCCCACAATTAGATGATAGAGCTTTTGTAGAACTTAGCTCTCTCAGATACGAATACATGAATTGGCTATAAAACATGGAATGACAAGTACAATAGAAAAAACGCCAATCATAAAATTTGGCAACTTGTTAAGGAAGGGTCAGGAAAATACTCTCTGTAAAAATGAAGGTTCTTTCTCTGGTTACCATTTTGAATTGGTAGAACTCTTCCTGTTGGAGTTCATGTATCTAGCCTCCTTTCATGTATTTCCTCTGTAGTGTCTCTCCAAGTTTAGGACAGGCAAAGATGAGCTCTTATTCTCCCTCTGGCACAGTTATTTGTTTTACCAGTGGATTCCTTTTAGGCTCAATTTAAAGACTGGATTATTATAGTGTTAAAATCACATTAAATAGTTTTAATTAATCCCTGTCACCTAAACAAAGTCACATTGCATCCATTTATGATTCACAAGTGACAACTCAGAATAGGATAAGATGACAACATGAACGGTTAAAGTCCAATTATATATCAGATACTGTACTTCATAAAACATAGAATCTGTTTTATGCAGAATAACTAGTATGCTATTTGCTACATGCTTATAATGACGGCTAATCATTGAGTTGATGTTTGCATTTTCTTTGGGCTCAGGTCTGGGGAGCTAGGGTATGGTATTGTCTATTGTGAAAATAATTGCTTTAAAAACCCACAATTCAACCAAAAACAAACAACACATGTTCACAAAACATTTCCAAGCTCTGCTTCAAAATAGCTGATGTAGTTGGTCAGGGAAAATCAGAACCTGATGTCAAGAGTAATTTTAATCTATAGTGCTGTGTTTATTTGCATTGTGTAATTTTACTTCAGCCCATGTGTTTGTGTGTGTTTCAGTGGGGCAATTTCACAAAGCTGGAATGGGCACCAGGAGCCCTGATGGTAGAAACATTGAACACTTTTCTCGCCCACTACCCTTTTTAGGAGCCAACCCAGGTTTTTATCAAAGTGTGCTTATTGTTTATTGGTATATATGATTTTATCTGTTTATGATTTGTTTTTATTGCTGAGTTTTATATTGCTTATTGCCTGGGCTTGGCCCCATGTAAGCTTCCCCGAGTCCCCTCAGGGAGATGGGGCGGGGTATAAAAATAAAATAATAATAATAATAATAATAATAATAATAATAATTACATTTTTCTCAATGCCGCACAGTAGTTAAATGTGCAAAGAGAGCAGTCTTGTGCAAAATCATATCAAAGGCATCCCTGCAATCAGCAAAATTGTTTAATTCAATTATTTTTTATTAATTTATTATCCAAGATACTTCAGAGTGAATCACTTTGATGTATGATATCCTAATCACACCCACAGGGCAGAGTGAAGCGCAAAGCATGTGTGAGTGTCTTGAATTCCCCAGTGGTATGGTAATATCTTTTTACTTCTATAAATAAATCAATTATTTAAGTCAAATACTTTGATCACTGGGAACTGCCAGTGAACGTCTCCGCTGAGCACTTTATGGGGAATAATTTTTGTCTGTAAGAGCAACAATCAGAGTGCTTGTAACTCTTCATTTCCATTTACCATTGTGGGTGAGCTTAGAAGTCATTGCCCAAAATATACTCCAGAGCTGCTGAGAACTGGGCCCATGCAGAATTTCCAAGAGATGCTTCCATTTGTCACAGGTTACATATGTGTCATACTTTTTTCTCATTAACTAATTGCTATTGTGCAGGAAATGGATACAATGATTTCTGTGAATGAACTATGACCTCAGTTCACACACACACACACACACACACACACACACACACACACACACACACACACACAGTATCATGACAGCAGTTATTTGCCAGTCTGGGTATAAACATGTTTTGTGTCTCTGGGGAAGCAAGGTAAATTAGCATTTTATATTATATTAATGAAGTGTTAGTTGCCCTCTCTTTTGTGTTTGAGCAAATTGAATGAGTTTCTGTTGACATTGTCAGGGAACAGCAGTATTACCTTGCAGCCCATTGAATCTGGTGAGTTCATTGTAGAAAAATAGTGCTAATTATAAACTATAATTAATTGTTAGCAGCAGAGATCTCTGGTGTTTCCACCAGTATTAACTTGTGATGCCAGTGATCTAACACATCATATATGCTTTTATACAAGTTGGATTTTGATATGACCTCTGCATAAATCAAGGGTCATTCTACAGAGAGGGGAAAGTGCCAGTGCCATTTCAGGGTGCCAGATGCTTTTAGCCATTGACCTGTGGATAAGTCAACCTAGATTTTTTTTGGGTTGATTTTATTTACTAAAAGTTCTAGAGTTATACATGTATATACATCCAGTAGCTCCTTCTGCTTATAAAGCCGGGCCTCTGCCTAGGAGTGATGCCAATGAACATATTGATGCTTCTGCACCCCCATCTCTTATTTGTTTGTGGATTTGTTAAATTAATAAAGGAGAACTATTGAAATTTGGGTTTCATGTATTTGCTTTCCTTCTTCATTTTACCTCTGTGACAGGTGGTAGGTGACTAAGCAAATTATGTTTGTCTTTTTTGAGATGAAACGAAAGATACAAACTCTACAGATCATGTAACTCTCGAAGCTAAGACAACATTTTTTAAAGTGCAAGCTGGAGTTAAACAATTTAGTCCAAGGTAAATATATAAATTTTGAGATGTTACTCTAAGATGCAACAAAAATTGGTGCTTGTTGGCTTGCTTGTTTATTTATGGCATATCTAGACCACATTTGCACCACATAATAGGCCCTCAAAGTCGCTTGCGATCAACAAGATTGTTTACCCTCTTAGTAATATAGTAATGAGTAATATGTAAATCTGTTCCAGCTAATGTGTTTACAGAGAACGGCTGACACCCAGATAGAGTTTTAAAAGATTTATGAAAAGGCAAAGAAGGGTACAAGAGTAAATTGAAAAAACAAATAGGCTACCGCCAGCCTTGTGAATGAATTTTCATTAACTATTATGGAGAGTGGTTGTTGGGTTAGAATTTAGGGAGAACACCCAAGATACGGCACCTGAGCAAACACTCTTATCCCAGAGTGAAGTCCACACCAGCACGGAAGGCCATCACAAGGTCCATACATTGCTGACACCTCACAAGAGTGAGATAAACTGGTGTACGAATCTCACTTGGTCTCCCATAATTCTTGCAGTACCTTTATGAGTTTGTTATCATTACAGAGAAAGAGGTGTGACTCCAGAGGCTTGAAGGATTGCATGTTGGCTTTGTGTAAGTGTTGGGAGCTGATTCCCCTGCTGTTGGGATTCAGGGCATGTTTTTGAACTTGAATCTGCTTGGAAATTTGCCAGAATCACAGCAATTTTTATAGGTGTGTGTTGCAAAACAAATTTGTTTATTCCCATTTTGGAGTTTGGAGTTCAAGGCTAACTAGAATTTGGAAGTGTCATATTTTTGGATATATATGACCAGCTGGTTGTGAACTGTTACAATTGTAGTAGTAGTAGTAGTAGTAGTAGTAGTAATAGTAGTGGTAATAATCATCATCATCATCATCATTCAGAATCATCCAGTACAAACAAAATCAGCTGTTTCAATCAGACCAAAAACGGTTCTACCAGAGTCTGAACCAAACAACAGACACAGTAACCATAAAGCCAGAGAAAACCGCAACAATAAAGTTCTGGAAAGAGCTTTGGGAAAATAATAAGAACTACAACAAAAACACTGGGTAAATAAAGGAGTTTGAAGGAAAATTCTCACAGGACAAAATGGAACAGATGGAAATAACAACTGAAATGATCAGCAAACGAGTGCAAAAAGTCAAGAACTGGACATCGCCTGGTAGTGATCAACTTCATGGATTTTGGCTCAAACATCTGATTAGTTTACATGGAAAAATGGCCCAACAATCCAATGAGATGCTGCAGAAAGGAAGTATCAGTGAATGGCTATCAACTGGAAGAACTTACCTGATACAAAAGGATCCAGCAAAAGGAGCAGCACCAGGAAACTACAGGCCAATAACGTGTCTGCCCACTATGTTTAAACTACTGACTGGCATCATAGCTGACAAAATTCAAGACTATCTTGAAGAAAAAAACCATCTTGCCAGATGAAAAGAAAGGCAACAAATGGAAAAGCAGGGGCACAAGAGACCAGTTATTAATTCACAAAATGATTCTGGAGAACTGTAAAAGACGAAAAGCTAATCTTCACATGACGTGGATTGACTACAAAAAGGCCTTTGACTCACTCCCACACAGCTGGATCATCAAGTGCCTGGATGCCATCGGGATTTGTAAAAACGTTGGCACCTTTATTGAAAACATGATGGAGCAATGGAAAACTGAACTGTTTTGGAAATGAAAACTATGGACTTGTCAACATCAGAAGACGAATTTTCCAGGGAGACTCATTGTCCCCTCTGCTTTTCATTATTGCCTCCAATAATGGAGTAGGTAATGTGTGTGGAAAAGAAATGGATGGCTCTCTTTGCCCCACTTGATTTATCCACAAATGAAACAAAACCAACAACAAGAACCTCAATTGTCAGGAAATGGGAGATTTGGAAGTTTATTATGTTTTTGAGCAGTTGTATCAAATGGAAAGACAGAGATTGCGTTAGATTATGTGCGAAAAAATTATTGTTAATGCTTTAAGACCTGCAGTGTGAGCCTATGGATATATTTGCCAAGTTACAGCCAATTGTGTCCAACAAAGTTCAAGATTGCAAGCAAAGTAAAAGCAAACAGAGCCTATTTCCAATAAACTTCCATAACAAAGATATTTATTTGCAGTCATGGTAACATTTTTGCATTTGGGCTTTTCTTGAATATGTCAGGTTTACCTGCATGTTGGACTGATGGGATAACTAAAATTCCTATGTGATAATTTCCAGTTGAAAGATTTCTAATGCTGAGAGGTGCACACATATCCCTTTCCTTTCTTTTTAGGTGGGGAAACATTTGTTATCATTACTACTCATTTGATAGACTTAATTATACCTATATTAACAACACCAATAAAAACATGAAGACAGGACACAATTGGTCTGAGTTAGGGGATTAGTAGCTAAGGTTAAACTGCCCTTATACATAAATCTTGAAACTCACAACATTTCACAAATATAAACTGGGACCCCGCAACACTAGAGTGGTTGAGATGGCAAAATCAATTAATGAGGAAGAACATACAAGCTATGGGAGACTGAATCAATTTGCTTTTGCCTGAGTCTACTGGGAAGGGCACAATTCCTCCATTTTCTTCTATCCCTGCTGAGTTAAATGAATGCAAACTACTTTTACTTCTGTTTATAACAATTGAAGTAAGCTAAGGACAACAGGGGAAAATGAAAATTGGACAATAGATGAAAATGGGAGACAGAATAAATTGGGACTGTCCCTGCCAAATTGGGATATAACATGAGCTCTCTCTCATTGTACTCACTAGATGTCATATTAACCTTCTAGCTCTCATGCCTGCCTTTATCACAAGAAGTAAGAAGAGGGTATGAACAAGTCATGTTCTTAAGCTTGAAAAATAGATTTCAACATATGACTGAAAGTATTTCTGCTGTGAGAGACTGTACATTTCTAAACCTGTTTGTAAATGATTACATCCACCTTTGACTCTTAAGATTGCATCTACAGACAGTTGCACATCTCTTGCTAAACATCTTCCTGTTTTAGAGGAATGGTGAATTGATTTCTCAAGAGCTAAAGCTATTTGACTGATCTAGTATTATCTGGTTTGGCTGATAAGACATGCCTCAATATAACATATTGTTAAGTATAGTGCCTCAAGCATAACCAGTGGGGAAGAAAGGTGGGAAATGTGGTAGAACATCAGTGTGTGCATGAAGTGTTTCGTTTTTGCTGTTAGGGGTCACATTGTACTTACCACATCTTGTTTGGCTGCTGCACATATTTTTAAAGAAAATATTGGGGCATTTAGGGTAACATCATTCAACTGTTTCTAAAGCAGACTTTATATCATACTGTTCGAAAATCAAAAAGCATATACAGTAGAGTCTCACTTATCCAACATAAACGGGCCGGCAGAATGATGGATAAGCGAATATGTCGGATAATAAGGAGGCATTAAGGAAAAGGCTATTAAACATCAAATTAGGTTATGATTTTACAAATTAAGCACAAAAACATCATGCTATGCAACAAATTTGACAGAAAAGTAGTTCAATACACAGTAATGCTATGTAGTAATTACTGTATTTATGAATTTAACACCAAAATATCACGATGTATTGAAAACATTGACTACAAAAATGCGTTGGATAATCCAGAATGTTGGATAAGCGAGTGTTGGATAAATGAGACTCTACTGTAGTTGGGACTTCTTTTGGGAGGCAGGGAGGACCCACGTTCTAAGTATTCATTTTTCATTAGGAAATGGCTATATTATTTTAAACAATTTCATTTTCTACAGAAATGTGTGAGGCAGGACTGTGTCTTTAAGAAAATTGTAGGGCTTGCTCACGCTGGAAGGGCAAAAATAAAATCTACCACCCTTCCAGAAAATAGTGGTTCTTGTCAGGATGTCTGCTTAACTTTCTTTTCTGTTTTAAGTTGCCTTGGGGTTATGCTGGGGTAAGAAGTAAGAGGTGACATGAAACAAACAAACAAACAAACAACAACAACAACTAAACAAAACAACATCCAACCAACTATATCGGGTGTCATGGAGATTCAAAATATATGGAACCAAATTATAGTTTATTCCTGTCATAAGACATCATCACATTGATGTTTTCCCAGTGTTTTCTCTGTGTTTGCATGCCAGTGAAATGGAGTCTCATGGAGGCCATCCCATGATGCACAGCCACTTCTGATGGCTGCCCATGGTACTCCATCTTGCCAACATGCTACAAAGGAGAAAAGACTGTCTTCTCAGAAGTCAGAAAGCTGGGGAAGGGGTGGTAGAAGCAAGGAAAAACAAAAAACAAAAAAATATGGGAAAAAGTTGTGGGATGGCTAGTCTCCTTCCAGGAGAGAACAGGTTAAGATGATTTCTCCATGCTTCTCTATGCTTTACCCTACTTCTCTCCTGCCAGTCAGGGATGGTAAGACATGGGTATTCCACTTCATCTTTCTGACTTGGGACTTGTGGATCATGTTTGTCAGGAAGGCGGGTGGAAATTTTTATCCTTTGTGGCCGACAAGAATGGGCCTTAAGAGGGAGCAATGATTCAGGACCTATTACCTGTGAAGAGCCTTTATTCAATGATGGTAATTTCAAGGACTTGTTGAAATCTCATGCCAGATCAGGAGATATTGATCTGAAAAGTCATTTTGAAATTGCATCTATGAATGCCCAGAATACTAGTTCTCAAGTACAGAATGAACTAATAGACATTTGTGGTGACAAGATAGTCAAAAATTGTTGAAAGGTGGAATGCATCACAGTATTTCTCTGTTTTGGCAGATGAAACTTTGGATGTGAGTACCTCAGAACAGTTATTGCTCTTGGTAAGGTACATTGATGTTGAAGCTGCAGGAATATATAGGCTTTGTGAAGATAAGTGATATGACAAGTGGACGACTTGCAGGAATTATTTTGAAAACACTGGAACAATTGGGCTGAATATGCAATGCTTGTGTGGACAGGGTTATGATGGAGCTGCTAATATGAGTGGTCATATTAGTGGTGCACAGGAAATTGTATTACAGAAGTATCCATTGGCTATCTACATCCACTGCTCACTCACTAAATGTAGCATTAGCAAATATTTGTAGCATTCCACCTGTTAGAAACTGCTAAGGAACAATATCATGTGCATGCAATTTCTTCAGAACATTATCCATTAGACTGGAACTGTTGAAAAAAAACACCCCTGTTTCCTTGAATCAAGAGCAAACAACTTGTTGCTACTTTGTGAAACCCGTTGAGTTGAGTGACATGATGCAGTTTTACATTTTGTTAAGCTGTACAGTGTGATGATATGAACACTTGAAGGACTAAAAGAGAGTCCTCTATACAACAGTAAGACTTCTTCCCAAGCTAGACATCTTCTTTTAGCTGTTCTGAATGCTGAATTTATAGTTCTTCTCTCTTATTAGTTTACTCCCTTTAAACAATAATGTAATCATACTTCTGTTTGAAAGTAAACTCTGCTCATTCATAATAAAGCCAATAAACACCCCCATCATTGTTGCTAAAAGTTAATAAAGAGGCCGCAGTATATTTAAAGTTAGTCAAAGATTTCTACTTTATCAGCATAATGAATATGTTAATTACTGCTATTTTTATCAGCCATTCTTTTTGCATTTGGATGACTGAACATATGCAATTTCCATTTTGAAAAGAAAAACATTTTGGCCCCTAGAATCACTTATATCCATGGGAATCTGATCCATTTATAGTGATGACCTTCTAAAGGTTCAGGATGAAGAGGTAAATAAAATGACTCAACATCACAGAATAATGCTTTAATCAGTTTGATTACAGTTCATGTGTCTTTTCCCAAATCTTTGGAAGCATAGAAAGCTTAGTTGTGGCCAGTGGTGACCACAAAATTGCACATGGCACTGTTTGATGATAACTCTCAGAATGGACAGAAGAGACACCTTGTTGGAGGTAATCTGATCTTGCTTGGCCAGGTTTACTTTCATCCAGGAACACCATCTTCAGTTCCATGGTTAGTGAAAAAGGTGGACTATAAAAATAAATGAGCATTAATGTTAGTTACCTACAGAGTCTGATTGTTGTTGTTCTTATTGTTGCTTTATGTGCCTTTAAATCAGCTCTGACTTAAAGCACCCCTATCAGAAACATTACTTGGTAAGATTTATTCAGAGAAGGTTTATCATTGCCTTTTTCTGAGACTGAGAATGACTTGGCCAAGGTTGCCAAGTGGGGATTTATGACCACTTCGGAATTTGAACCCTGGTCTCCCAGGTTCTAGTCCATTGTCCAAAGCACTCTGAATCATTCTGGCTTTGAAACATTGGTGTTGCTGTAAAAATACCCTGGAAAATAAGGAAAGGGAAACTGGAACAGTGGATAATTTTCTTCTTTTTCTCTCAGCCTCTCTCTCCCCCCTTCTCCATCTGTGTGAATGTATTTACGTAAGTGTATGTGAAAGCAAAAGAAAAGCTATAAGATTTAAGCTGAGAGTAAACATTGAAAGCAAGATAACTGTTATGGATTTTGAAGTAAAAAATGCCATTCTTTCTGCTGGACAAAATGCAAGAATGTTTTATCTCATGGAATTTCCAGTCGAGAATGGAATTATTTTTCAGCCTGCTGAGGCGGCTTTCGAACCAAATATGGATTCTGCAATGAGCACCAAAAATACCATCCAGCACTCAAAACACAGCTGCTATGGCAGGGGTTCTTCTTTTCATTTCAAAAGGAGGGCAGTGTCCAAGCAAAAAAAATAATGTATTGCAAATGTTCTACTGTTAACGGATGACATTTTGGAGCATTTATTTTGTGCCCTCTTTTAAACTATCAAACTACTTTTAAGTATTTCCCTCAGGTTCACATGGTGTGTTTTCTTCCCAGCTCTGACAATGAAAACAGGAGAGGAAAATATCTTCAGTAAGCATCAGTTCTTTGATCTTTGGTACTAATTGAAAGCTCCTGCATTGTGTGGCACTCCAGCACAACATGCTGTTTTCATGAAGTCATATATGAAACAAAAACAAAAAGTGAGCAGGCGAGAAAAGCCAAGATCCAGAGTGTGGATGTAGTTTCATACACTTTAAATCAGCCCGAGTTTTCCTCTGAAATTTGTCTTGCATTATTTGGAATTTGCCCTCTTTGTGGTTGATATTATTGTTAAATGTGCCAAAATGGTAATCCATTTAACAGCATGCAGATTTATGTGAGAAGAGAGAAAAGACAATCAAAGTGCAAAATTATAAGCAGAGAGTAAAATACAAATTCTCAAGGAAATAAGGATGTATGTGGAAATTAAAAGTCAGCCCTCGGGCTTTGCTGGCACAGTGGGTTAAACCAGAAGGTTGGTGGTTTGAATCGATGGGACGGGGTGACTCCAGCTTCTGCCAACATAGCAGTTCGAAAACATGCAAATGTGAGTAGATCAATAGGTACCTCTTTGGCGAGAAGGTAACTGCGCTCCATGCAGTCATGCCGGCCACATGACTTAGGAGGCATCCATGGACAATGCCGGCTCTTCAGCTTAGAAATGGAGATGAGCACCAACCCCCAGAGTCAGACTCAACTAGACTTAATGTCAAGAGGAAACCTTTACCTTTTATAGTCAGCCCTTCATATTATTTGGGGTTAGAGATGTGGGATCCCTACAAAAGTGAAAACACTACAAATAAAAAAGGCTATATTTAATTGAGGCAACACCTCTCTAGAATACTCTAGGTCCTCCAGTGTGACTTTATGATCAAATTCTGCTGGAATTCAACTGTAGAGTTGTCTGAGATGTTGCTTTTGATTGTTGGCTACTTAAAATATCCTCCCCCATACCTCACATAATTGAGACTCTTCTTTCCATCCCTAGCAATTACTTCACACAGTCCTAAAGAAGGAAGCCAGAATTAAATACACACACACACACACACACACACATACACATCTTGCATAAGCTAATCAATATATCTTTGGGCAAATTGAGGAATAATTCCTCTCATGTTAGAAATACAAAATGTTTTCCATGTGATGCATACATTGATTAAGTATCCTATATCTTTACTCAGTGGATCATTTCGGTCTATATGCTCAAAAAGGCCTTTGCATGCTCTCCTTTTTGTATTCTAGTTATAAAACTGCACATCCCTCCAAAGACAGGATTATTCTGCATCAAGTAAGAGGCATAGCCAACCTCCTTTCTAGATTTGTTTGAGCTTGGCCTGTAGTCTGGAAAGGCAATCCAATAAAGTTATCCATTATGCAAAACCAAGGTGAAACAGTTGAAAATTAATGGAGCAGCCACAACTTCAGAAGCTCAATATGTGTGATAGCTGTGGATCAGGAGACTTACCAGATATATTGTTCAGTGTTTGAAATCTAGGCTGTTGTAAAAATTAAAGGCTTTGAGAGCCTTATGCACCTACCTTATATAAGCTTGAACTGAATATTGTTAGAACAGGTTTCAAAGTTCCCTGCTCCTGAGGATTCTTCGACTCTTCTTGAGGAACCTGCTATTTCCAGGGCCTCTTTTTACTCACAGTGAATTGGATTTTCCTGAACCCTATAATGTATGCTTCACTGAAGAGAGGCCATCTACCTTTGCACCTTTTGACAGCAGAATCCTTTAGTCTCCTTGCTTGTCTTTCTTCTTCTTACTCCACAGGCAAAGTCGATTCATCTGGAACCCAGTCTCCATCTCCTTCAAAGTCCACATGTTGCGGTTTATGCTGTATGGGTTTTTCTGCTGTTTATAAGTCACATAAAAAGTTTCTGCTAGATGTTTTATGCAGGTTGTTTGTTGCCCTGAAACAGCTGTTGGTGGTTTCACAGCTCATCTTCTAAATGTCCTTACTTTTTGGAGTGAGTTCTTCCAGTAAACAACACTCCATAAATGATAGCACACAGATGCAGCAAGAAACCATAGATCATTTTTCCATTCCAAACTAGGGAAGCCATAATTCAACATCAATTTGGCAATGAGGCCTTCCTGAAGGAACTGCTGTGTTGCTTTTCAGTACTTGCAAAATCCTACTGAAAGAAGGTTCTGGGGTATCTGAGGCTGTCAACAGCAACACGGCATGTCCCAAGCCCCATGCTGTATCTGCTTCCTTTAACCCTGTCACATGGCGCTCTGCCAGGTACCTCGATATCCCATTGTCTCTGTCTGGGAAGCCTTGTTCACACATCTTGATTCCATCTGTAGTTTTGACGAGGCGAAAAAATGTATGTCAAACACATGTGCATTCTGTACAGCTTCCCTTTATGGGTCATGCACTGAAACATCACTGATTTTCTTTCAAGGAGGGACAGTTACAAAATGCCTTTTGTGTTTCTAGACCTTAAGGCTAGTGCCACAGTGGGAAATACTAGGGAAACTGCACCTGCCCTAAACGCAATTGGACCCCTTGTTCAAACAGATCCGAGAATCAGACGTGCTTTTGTTTTGGAGTTTGGGAGCCTCCTGGTGGGAGGGGAGATCCTGAGGTGAGAGGAAGAGAGATGAATTATGCAAAAAATGCCAGAGGACAGAAAGTTACTGATCCCCAGCATCCACCGGATATGTCTAAAGCTGCAGAACATCCTCTGCAAAATCTCTCCCCCTTCTCTTACTTGTCTGGGCTAAATTCAAACTTTTAGACATTCTGAGCTGGACTAGAAAGACCGAAGTGGACTTTGGGCTTACTTATAGCATTTTTAGCAAGTTCTGGCCATGCTTCAGTATTTAGGTTTTTTTCTTACTGTAAAATTTGCTAGGAGGTCAAGTGGAGATCAGTGATCTTGTCATATGGCATTGGCAACAGGAGAGGTTTTAGGACTGGAACGCATTGAATTTAGCCCCCTTTTTTTCTTCTTGATCGATGTGGTCTTTTCATGAGTGTGTGTATGTGGATCTTTACTCTTATTCCTATTGTTATGTTTTAAATGCTTTCAATTCTAATCAAATTAGTAACATTTACTAATTTAAATTAAATCAGCATTGTCTTTAATTGGATTGTTTATTTAAATATTTCAAAATCATTCTTGTTTTCTTCAAGTTGTATTTTTATTAATCTGTCTTGTGAGCTTTCTCGTTGACTGATACAGCAGATATGATATATGCAGTTGCATGCAAGATGGTAATGGAAATTTTCTGTGTGTTCTGATCTGTCCTATATAACTGGAAATGTTGGATGCCAAATTGTTGACTATTTATTTATTTTCTGCCTTTCTCCTGACATAGGGATTCAAGGGGGATAGCTGACTAACAAATGTGTTGTTTTTATGTTGGTTGCCATTGTGGCAGATCATTTATTTTCTGGATCATGGGATGTTCTTTCTACATTAACCTTCTCTTGGGTGATACAAAGTGTGTCTGACTGATGCTTTAAGGACTCCAGATTCCAGAATGTCTAACCATTGGTCCTTCTGGCTTGGTCTGATGGAAGCAGTAGTTCAAATAATTTAGTCAGTACAGGAATTAGAAGACTACTATAAACATTTAGCTTTGCACTTGAGCAATTAACCCTGGCTTGCCAGTAAGAATTAACAAGTGGGAAACATTGATTAATAGCATGATTTGGCTATTAAAAAGTAAAACAAATAATGCATGAAACCAGTAATCAACACTTCCTCCACTAGGAAACAGAAGCTAACTAATAACGGAAAGTTAAAGAGCAGCACTCATCATGAAATTTCATAGTTACTCAGAATGGGAAGCAATAAAGTTGGAAGAAATAACAAATCTGGAGCTTTTAATTAACACCAGGCATGATTTTCTTGGGTGTGAATTTTCTCTGAGTAATTATTAGAGAAGGATCTTGTTCATAGAAAATAACACTCCTCAACACTACAGTACTGCATTAATACTATATTGAAGCCCTATGTCAGTCTTAACTCCAGCAGATTACATAGAAACTGCCTCTCAAGGGTAGTTATCATATGATAGCCGAGGTGTTGTCGGAGTGCAATTTCTCCCATCCCTTGCAAATAGATATGCTGGCTAGGGATGCTATTCAACAACTTCTAAGGAGACACATCATTCCCAGCTCTGCTCCAGTTCTGAAGGACTGTAGCATTGAAGCAACTTTATAATCATCTCATTTAATTTCCATTTTTGAACTTACTGAGCAATTAATTTTGAGAAATTTTAAGAAATTGCAAGTAATCATCCCACACTATTCAGAATCTTAGGCAATCTATAATGCATTAACTGGGAGTCCGGTACCATGGTTGGAGTCAATGATGGCTGGTTACTCCCATGGTATTGCAGTGGGGAATTCTGATTTTAAAGGAACTCTCCAAGATGCTGACACTATTTTGAAGAACAGAGTTCAGCACTTTGGATAGTTCATTGTTGCCCCACTATCTTGGAAGACTCCAGTGGCTAGAGTGCTGTACAATGCAGACATTTATCTTAAAATGCTTAGCCACAAAATGTAATGATTGACTTTGATTGGCTGACCCATTTCACAGGATTTATATACAGGGTGTTTGAAAAAGAACTCCCTAGTGTTAATGTGTGTTTATACTAGGGAGTTCTTTTTCAAAACCCTGTATATCTTATTGTGAATTTGTGTATGCATACATTTATAGTTTGAAACTACAGATTATGCATCCATAGATTCTCCCATCTATAGCTTGATTATTATTTTTTTGGAATTCCAAAAAGAAAAATTGATTTTGCCATTTTATATAAGGGACACAATTTGATTATATGCCATTCCATATAATGGGACTTGAGCATTCAACCAGTATACTCCTGCAGTCAAGTGCTTTTGGGGGGGATAGATCCCCCTCCCCATTTTTGGACATGTCTCTCTAAGCTTATATACCACTGTACCAAGTTTGTGTGGAGGAATATGTTGCCTGTAGGTTCCTGACCCTAATATTCCTCTGTCTGAACAAAAGTGACTTATCATGATGAAATCCAATGTAAAAGACCTATAGCTATGTTGGTTGCATAGTTTTTCTACTGTATAGTACTTTGGCACTTTACATTTTAGAACATTTGAGTATATGTGTGTGTGTGTGTGTGTGTATTTCATTCACACTTTATTTCTCTGAAATGCCCTGTAGTGCTTGCAAATGTTACAATTGACAAGAAGAGGTGCTTTTTGTCTGACAAGAAATCTCAGGAGTTGTGAAAAGCCTATTTTTGTTGAGGCTGTTGAATCCAGTGGAGTTTTTTTTTTTCTATGCCTAGTACTTCAGTTCAGTGTTGCCACTTCCTCAGTGTTTTCTTTTTCTTCTTGATTTCTGCTAAGTTCTGTTATACGTTTCAGTTTGGCTCTGGCATGTTGGAATTCCATTATCAGTTGGAGTAACATTTTTAGAATTCAGGAGTGCTCCCTAACTCAGTGCTGCTCCGTGCCAGAACGAAGGTCATTTCAATTTCATGTTATGTCGTACAGTTTTGAAGTGACATGTGTTTAATGATTTTTTTCTCCCTAAATGAACTGTAACAAGGATTGCACTAATGGGCTCTAATGAGATGCTAGCAAAGAGAAAGGAGGGGCCTGGGTGAGAAGAAGATGAATCATTCAAATAACATTAAACTAATATTTTAGCAGACCTGCCAGAACTCAGATTAATGTTCCTATCCTCCAGCTTCAATCTTTCTCCCTCCCTTTCTTTCTGTTGTTTCAGATGAGGTTTTTGCTGTGCAACTGTTCTATTTCAAACACAAAGTATTAGGAATGTTCCAGACCAGAGCTAAGAAATTATTTTCTGGACTACAGTTCCCAGGATTGTGTTATTGAGAGACAGAATAGCATTATACTCTGTTGTCATAACTCTTCTGAATTGAGGAGAGAACTGAGTGAGCCAGACCAAAGGAGTGAGCACTAGTACCCATGCATCATGTTGTGACTGCTGGAGGCCTTAAAATCCTTATGCAAACTAGGATACACTCATACTACCCAATTATAGGGAAATACCCCACTTTAACTGTCATGGTTCTATCCTATGGAATCCTGGGGACTGCAGTTTGGAGAGAGGCATCAGAGGAGCTCTGGCTGAGAATGTTGCTCCCAAAACTATCAATCCCAAGATCCTATAGGATTGAACCATGGCAAACAAAGTAGAATAACAATATTATAATGGTGTGATGTGAATGGGCCCCTAATAAAATTTATAACAATTTGTGCAAATGGCCTTTGGTGTAAGTTTAAAGCTCCACCAGGATTTCTTTCTCAGAATCCAGCACCCAACATTGTCACAATAGTTGCTGCAGATTCTGAGAATTGTAACTTTTCTAAGCTCTGGTTCAATTATCATTTTGTGTGTGTGATCCTTCTCCATTTTTCCTCACTCATTGGTTCTTTCTTTACAGTGATACTTTTCCAATGATTGGATTGTTTCCTCTCTATATTTTTAAATTTCATTTCATGTGCACACATTGTTAGTTAGGAATGAAAAATGTATGTGAACATGGTGAACTTATCTTTCCCCTCTTCCTCCTCCTCCTCCTCCTCTTCTTCCTCTTCTTTCTCCCCCTCTTCTTCTTCTACTTCTTCCATATTCTCTTTTCTTTTACTTCCCCCTCCTCTTCTCCTTCCCCCTCCTCCTCCTCCTCCTCCTCCCCTTCTTCTTCCTCTTCTATTCTTCTCATGGGGACCCTGCGGAGGAGTGGGAGGAGGGGTTCTTTAGTATTTACCGATTCCTCTAAGTCACAGATTATTTATTCAGAAATGCTGTGATATGAATATAGTAAACAAATAGTTTTAACAACATTTAGGAAGAAATGGCAAAAGAATGAATTTGCAATATGTATATCTCAATGTGAAATATTGATACTTTGACTATATTACAGAATTAAGATGTAGCAAAATATTATCTATGTACAAGCACCTCATTATCAGTTTCCTGTGTATTCAGATTGTAGGCAGATGTTTTTTCCCTTAGATTTTTCTACCTAGCAAACCTTAAACCATAGGTTCATTTGAGGGAAAATAATGTTACCATATATTTGTCCTTTATTTCTGACATACACTTTTTTTTGCCTTTAGCAAAGCAGTATTACACCAGCTTTCTTAAAACCTAATTTACTTCCTAATTTCAGAGTTGATAATCAAAGCATAGATGAAATGGCTTTGCATCTCTAATAAGAGTTATAACAATATACTGAGGATGAATCATTGCTCTTCTATTGTTGTTAATTTCTAATTAGATGCTGTATATTGCTCTTGATTTAAATGCAGAGTTCCCTCTGGAATCTCATGCCCCAGATTGAGAGCATAGTTGGCCTAATCCTGTTCCCTTTGAAATCCGTGAGTGAAGGACCACATGATCAGCTTGTAAAGCCGGCATGCCATAGAAAGAAAGGCAGATGCTACAGACGCTCGCAAATGTGTTATTCGTTGCAATAGCTTTTTTGAGAGAGTCAGTATTTGAAAAAAAATAGACTCTACTTCATATTCCAAGAGGAATGAGCAGATTATGCTTGGGCTGGGTGCTTGTCTCTCCTGAAAACAGCTGTGAAGTCTCCAGGGAGTCTGCGTTGCTATGCCCCAGCAATGCTAAAGAGGATCAGGCTTCAATTGCACTGAAGATACTGGATGAGTTTTTGGATTACTGCTTTACTAGTCCTCAAAATGCAACCGCTTTTTCAATTTATACTATAATTTATAGAGGTTTTTATGCTATACAAATTCACAAAGAATCTGGATTTATAATATGACCCCCATGGCCATGGGGTATACATTTCTGGATTTCATGTAGATGTGGGAAACAGCAGATAATAGTGAACACTAATGATTTCAGTGGGACAGGAGATGGAGATATGGAGAACAGAATGCAACTGAAACAGTGGGCCCAGAAGGGACAAAACATGCCATTTTGACTTGTTGTAATTCAATTTTGGGGGCTTTACCAGCCAGTTTGCTAGCTGTTAGGATTTCTGGGAGCTGAAGGCCAAAACATCTGGGCACCCACAGGTTGAGAACCACTGTACAGAGTGTTTGAAAAAGAGCTCCCTAGTTTTAGTTCTTTTTCAAACACCTTGTATTAGGGGTTTCAGAGACCATAGTTGCCCACTCCATTCTGAAGAATAGGTGGCTGGCTGTACTGCCTTAATGGATTTGTAATCTATAGATTCAGGTATGTGATTGCTCCATATTTATTAGCATTACATAATCATGATAATGGCATTATTGCCATAATTGTATATTCCTTCCATATCTACTTTATTGGGTAGCAGTATCACACACACACACACAGAGGTCTGTTCATCTGGTTATTGGACTGCAGGAGGGTGACCTTTCCATTTCCTCCCATCAGTGAGGCTGTGACAATCAGATGCAGGATCTCTGTCTCATGTCCTTGTCATAGCCCTTCTCTCTGACAGGAGAAGCTAGGGAGATCCTGCACCCCAGCAGCCAGATGAACAGACTTCCATCTCTTGGTATAGCTGCTGCCTGGTAAAATATGCTTGGAGAGATTGGTCCAGAAAATGTTATTGAGTTACACCTACTAAAGTTTCCTATTAGTGATGCAGAACGTGAGCCAAAGACTTTTTCAGTCTACAAAGTTGATGGGACTGGAGCAGAAGCTCAGTTTCAGGTAGGACAAATACTCGAAATACACAGCCAATGCAATACTGGCACGGTTAAAAAAACACAAATGGGCTAAATTTTCTTATCATATAAATTCTGTTATAACAGACTTTTTTTTTTGATAACTGTGGGTTATTGCATGAATGCTCCCACCCTCCAGATAATTTAAGGGACACAATCTGATATCACTCAATTGATTCCTTCTGTTATACAGCACCTGAATAAAGTTTCAGAAAGTATAGACCTATATACAGGAATTCCCAGTATATTCACCTGGTGATACAGACCTGACCTTTGCTTTTGTTCTTGCCCTGCATGAATCTTGGTGGTGGAAGGAAGCAGTCTTTCAGTTATTGTAATTGCCATTAGAGTAATATAATTGCAGGTCTTATTCCTTTTGTGCATATTCTACAAAGGTGGCACAAAGTGATGCAGTGTTCCAGCTGAACTTTCCATTCTGTCATAGATTATTAAAACTTTACTGAATAGGCACACTGCCAAAATTAAATGAAATTATTAGTTTTCATGGGTCTACACTATGTAGGATAAATGTTGGATTTAATCTTTTGCTAGTGTTCTTTACTAGATATTATCTAAGCAATGTGCTACATTCCATACTATTCCTGTCGATTTCATCTGGTATAGAATCATAGAATCATAGAGCTGGAAAAGATCTCATAGGTCATCCAATCCAACCCCCTGCCAAGAAATAGGAAGATAACATTCAAAGCAGCCCCGACAGATGGCCATCCAGCCTCTGCTTAAAAGCCTCCAAAGAAGGAGCCTCAACCACACTCCGGGGCAGAGAGTTCCAGTGCTGAACAGCTCTCACAGTGAGGAAGTTCTTCCTGATGTTCAGGTGGAATCTCCTTTCCTATAGTTTGAAGTCATTGTTCTGAGTCCTAGTCTCCAGAGCAGTAGAAAACAAGCTTGCTCCCTCCTCCCTATGACTTCCTCTCACATATTTATACATGGCTATCATGTCTCCTCTCAGCCTTCTCTTCTGCAGGCTAAACATGCCCAGATCTTTAAGCCACTCCTCATAGGGCTTGTTCTCCAGACCCTTGATCATTTTAGTCCCCCTCCTCTGGACGCTTTCCAGCTTGTCAACATCTCCCTTCAATTGTGGTCCTCAGAATTTGACACAGTATTCCAGGTGTGGTCTGACCAAGGCAGAATAGAGGGGTAGCATGACTTCCCTGGATCTAGACACTATACCCCTATTTATGAAGGCCAAAATTCCATTGGCTTTTTTTGCCACCACATCACATTATTGGCTCATGTTTAACTTGTTGTCCACGAGGACCCAAGATCTTTTTCACACGTACTGCTGTCGAGCCAGGCGTCCCCCATTCTGTATCTTTGCATTTCATTTTTTCTGCCAAAGTGGAGTATCTTGCATTTGTCCCTGTTGAACTTCATTTTGTTAATTTCGGCCCATCTTTCCAGTCTGTTAAGATCGTTTTGGATTCTGCTCCTGTCTTCTGGAGTATTAGCTATTCCTCCCAATTTGGAATCTTTTTCCTGCAAATTTTTTGAAGGATATACATTTACTGTAATTGTGCTAGTTTTGGGTTGTGCAGAAAATCAGGAACAAACCTGTTAAGAACCAAAAAACTTGACAGAACATCCAAACATAGGACTGGGTTTTAAAAAATATTATAATGATCAGAAGCTGCCCAGTAGCATACCCAAGAATGAAAGCTGAGAGTCTGAGCCCAAATGAAGTACCGCATTTCAGCGCATAATGGTTGCACCCCCCCCCCCATTTTGGGGACAATGGGGTGCAATTATTATGCGGTGGTGACTATTATGCAGTAAAAAGCCCCTTTGAGGGAGGCTTTTTTGCTTCATAATAGTTCATGGGCAGGCACCTGTCCATGCGACTGCACCCTTAAAGTGTAGCTGTTCAGGGGAGAGGCAGGCGGGCAGGAGAATTCACCCGTCTGCCCACCTCTCCCCTCTGAGCTACAGAGCCTTTGTAGCTCAGAAGAGAAAGGCTGGGGATGTGAGATTTCATATGCTTGCTAGCTGAAGCAAAGCAAGGCTTTGTAGCTGTGGAAGGAACAGGCGGATGGAGGAGACAGGCAGGTGAACTCAGGCCCGGGGCTGTGGCGCAGACGAGAGAGCAATGAGTCACTGACCAGGAGGTCATAAGTTCGAGGCCCTCTCGGAGCTATGTTTGTTTGTCTTTGTCCTGTGTTAAAAAGGCATTGAATGTTTTCCTAATATGTGTAATGTGATCCGTCCTGAGTCCCCTTCGGGGTGAGAAGGGCGGAATATAAATGATGTAAATAAAATAAATAAATAAATTTCCCTGTTTGTCTGCCCCCTTTCTTTGGTGCTATGGAGCTTGACCTTGCTCCCAGATGAATCAAGCCCCATAGCGCCAAACGAGCAGTTGTGCTCTTTATTCACTCACATGGGGGAGTGAACTAAGGATGTGACTGTTATGCAAGAAAAGGCAAAATACCGTTTTTTTCCTTCCCCAAGAGGGGTGCAACTATTATGTGATGAAATCCTGTAGCTGTAATTGGATGCCGATGATTTTGTCTTAATGACTGCTCAAAATTTGGGATATATTTTAGGCATGTGTCCTAAGATTAAATCACATTCTGCCATTATAACCAGCAATCAGAGAGGATATGATGCATCTATTTATCTATCTCTGTCATCCATTCTTAGAAATTGATTCAACAGTTTGGAAATTGGCAGTGTAGGAGGGCTTGCTTGATTGTTATCTGTGGCAAAGTTGTGGTAGAAAGGGTTGCTTTACAGGTATTTTAATCTAATAACTGACAGAGACTGTGCTTATTTTTCATAGATTTCACTTGAGTTAAATTTCCTGAAATATATTCTCCAGGACTGTAGGGAACAATACATGAGAGGTCCTCAAAATTGCTCCCCATAGCCTTTAAAAGTGTTGAGGGTGCTTCTGCAGTAGAAATATAAGTGTGTGTCTGTGGTGGTAATGAAGGGAAAACATAGTGGAGCACAGCCCCAGTTTTACGTTTGCATGTGTATGTTAATGAACTTGTCTGAAATCTTGGGTTCCCAAGCTCCGATCACATCTAATGAACTTACACAAGATTGAAGGAAGGAGCAGAAATTGATTTATTCAACAATTGCCAAGTTGAGTGCTAGGGGAAAGGAAAATCCTAAATCTGACTTCCTTTCTAGTTACAAGCATTGAGATTATATAGATAAATTTACAGTCTTTACAAAGAGATTTCAGATGTGGGACAATACATGGCTATGTATACAGATAGGTTCTGAGATTAACACAAAAGGGTGGGATGGTGGTTTGATGAGCTTATAGCTAGAGTCATGTCTGGGTCTTTGTGAGACAGGAGACCTGTCTGATTGCCGATCTATTGTTTATTGTGAAGGTGTGAGTCAGGGGATGTGTACAGGCAGTGCCTGAGTTACAAACATCTGATTTACAGATGGCTCATAGTTAAGAACAGGGGTGAGACAACATGAAGGGAGAGAAATCTACCCCTGGAAGGGAAATTCACTCCTAGAAGAGTTATTATGGAGAAAAGGTGTCTTAACTGATGCTTTTTCACCAATCCTTGTTTCCTTGTTTTTAAAATCCAATTATCATAGGGACAGACGGTCAGGTGAAATCTTCCAGACAGGGGCACAGGCAGCACAATGAACACCATAGAGGTGTTACTGTTAACCCTTCCCTATGCTATCCAAAGCAAGGAGATTCTCTATCTCTATCTCTCCCCCTCTATCTATCTATCTATCTATCTATCTATCTATCTATCTATCTATCTATCTATCTATCTATGGAGTTACACTTTAAAAATGTTCCTGTTCCTAGTTACAAGCAAATTTAGCTTAAGAACAAACCTAAAGAACCTATCTTGTTCATAACTTGGGGACTGCCTGTACTGATTGTGCACACTTAGTGGATAAATGGGCAAGGTTTGGGAAAGAGGAAAAGAGGATTTGGTCTGCCTTTTCAGGCCATCTATCTGGGCCCTGATGGCAGCTCTGAGTGTGTGTGTATGTGTTTGGAGCTGTTGATAACAGCCTCTAGATCAGGAGACGTTGCTTACTGTTATATGTTTTGCAGGCTGTCCTCTCTCATAGATATAGTTGTAAACTGTATTTTAGAGAAAAAAACTATGAGCAAATATTATTATCTTTTTAAGGCATAAAATCTGAAGCAGGTGCCTCAGTTTATCAGTGACATTGCAAATCACCATTTTTATTCACTTGACATTTTAAGATCCTGCCACTTAAATTCTAAATAATTGCCTTACTAATAAAATAATACTTTTTTCTCTCTCTTTCTCATTAGTCAACAAGGAAGGGGGAAAAGGCTGAGACTAACATGTCTGAGGATAGACAGAGCCACAGAATACAAATGTACATATTTAATTCAACATTCTCGAAGAAGACGAAGAAAGAAACCTGACATGGATGTAAAAACTAGGTCTGAATTCCCCAGTGGGAATAATGAGCAATAGCAGGGATGAATGCTGGGAGAGAAGAATGCAATTGTATTAGGCTGCTTCACAATGGGAGGTAAACCCCAACCATTTATAAAAGGTAAATGCTGGCAGAACACTGGGATCCTAGAGCACCACACTGCAGGTGTGATTTATGAGTCTTCAGGCTGGCTATAAATCAACGCTTTTGTTTTAAATGGTATTGTTTTGACGCAGTAGATCAATTTACATGCAGGGGGAAAAGATGAAGAAAGAGGCACAGTGCATCGAATCTAGAGAATATTAGAGAATCATATTTACAATCAGGAGGAATTTTCCATGGCATATATCTGAGGTATACGATATTATGAATGCTTCCATGGTTTCTTAATAGCTCCTTCGGACACCAATCCTATGCCTGTTTTGTCAAGAGCGAATCATACTGTGTTGCACTGGCCTTATGCAATGTTAAATGTCCTTAAGATTGCAATTGTAGCCATTTGCATGTATTTCAGAGGCCTTCACTTCTTGTTAAATAAAGACAACAAGTAGAATCTCATATAATGGAAATATTTCTTATACAAGTTGGGATTACATGCTAAGAATTGCATGTGTGGATGTACAACAAATCTCTTTTGCTTCATTTTGCACAATGTAAATTTGTGGTGAAAGTTTTGCTTCCCAAGCAATCTCAATGACTGGATGAAAAATGGTGTATATGAAAAATTCCCTTCCCTTCTTTCAATCTCCTTCTGCTATGAAGTGACTCTGTCCTGACATCACGTAAAACCTGGCTACCTTTTATGTTTAGATTGATAAGAGTTCATAAATCGTGGTACGTGAAATGATGCTCAACCACAGCATCAAATACTGAGGCTGATTTGCAAATGACTGAATTTACAAACACACTAGATCTCTTGCATGACCTTAAATATGCTGTGCCATGGAGATAGTTTTTTCAGGGATGAAAATGCATGCTGAGAAGATAGGACAACATCATTAAAGTATGCTCTGCCTCTTTCCTGTGTCTAGAGGTCTGAACATAGTCAATGGTTCTGACATCAAAATTTCTATCTGAGTATATGGGAAGCTATATGTGATCAATATTTTGAGGCTGGGAGCAAACTCAAAAGTAGAGACTCCTTGTACTATTTCACTTTGAAGTCAGTCCAGTATGGAGTAATTTTCAAGGAAAACAGAAGCGGCATTGAAATTTATTTATTTATTTATTTACAGCATTTATATTCCGCCCTTCTCACCCCGAAGGGGACTCAGGGCGGATCACATTACACTTATAGGCAAACATTCAATGCCTTTTAACATAGAACAAAAACAAACAAACATAGGCTCCGAGCGGGCCTCAAACTCATGACCTCCTGGTCAGAGTGATTCATTGCAGTGATTCATTGCAGCTGTTCTCCAGCCTGCGCCGCAGCCCGAGACATCACAAACTCCCAGGATTCCATAGCATTGAGCCATGGCAGTTAAAGTGGTGTCAAACTGGAATAATTCTGATGTGTAGACTCACCCTGTGAAAGCTTATTCTACCAACTTCTTTCTCTTAGTCTCAAAAGTGCTACAAGATCAATTTATACATGGAGGCTGTTATATTTTGGCCATACATGAGAAGACATGATTCAATAGAAAAGACAATAATATTTAGTGAAGTAGAAAGCCGTAAGAACAAAGGAAGACTGCATGCTAGATGGAAACATTCAAGGAAGCCCTGGCTCGGAGTCTGGAGGGCTGTTGAGGACAGAGTGACTTGGAGATCTCTCATTAAAAGTAGACTTGCCAACAATTAACAACAGCAACAATGCATGCCATCAAACAAGGGAGGATTTTGATCAAGTTATCTGCATGATTCTATGATTCTGTGTTTCAGTCTGCTGTTCAGATTCTAAGTATTGTTGAAAGTAGAGATGAAAGAATACCCACAAATTTATCAGAACAGGTAAACATAAAACTAATAATGTTTCCATTTCTTGCAGAACAATGTGTACACACACCTCGCTTAACTCAGTGAGACTTGCATCCAAGTCACCATGATATAATATTAGCTTGCAAGCCTCATTAATGGTACATAGAAATGGGTATCCTGTCAATCTGTCCTTCATCTAAATCTAATCTAATCTAATCTAATCTAATCTAATCTAATCTAATCTAATCTAATCTAATCTAATCTAAATCTAATCTAAATCTAAACCTAAATCTAAACCTAAATCTAAACCTAAATCTAAACCTAAATCTAAACCTAAATCTAAATCTATATATATAATAAAAGTGAAATCGGAGTATGTATCAGCGTTTTGATTGGCCTGGCGGAATATGTGCTCGCGTTTTGATTGGCCGCCACTATCCCAGGCCACTGAGACCAACAGGAATGACGGATCTGCACCAAACTTGGCACACTTCATCCCCACGATGCACTTTATGACCTGCTGCCATTTGGGGGAGGATGGACCACAGATGATGGGATTTGCAGTACTTTCAAACACTTTAACTCCCACAGACTACTGCAATGCCCACCAATGATAGAAATGGACCAAACTTGGCACACAGAACTCCTGTCGACCCCTTTACATCCTGATGTATATTGGGGCAGGATGGACCAAGGATGATGGAATTTGCAGTACCTTCCCTCACTTCTTGAGACCACAGCAACTGCCACAAATCACACAACTGAACCAAACCAGGCACACATATCCCAAATGACACACTTCACATGCTGCAGCAGTTTGACGGAGGGTGGACCAAGGATTATGGGATTTGCAGTACATTCATCCAATTCACCTCCCACAAACCACTGTGATGCCCATGAATGACAAAACTGTATCAAACTTGACACGCAGGTGCAGGGTAGCCCACTTTACATCCTGGTGCAGTTTGGGGGAAGAGGGACTGTGGATGAGGGGACTTACAATATCTTCAGTCACTTCCTGGGACTACTGTGACCACCACCAATGACTGATCAAGACCAAACTTGGCACATAGAGCCACCATGGCCCACTCTACATCTTGGTGAGATTTGAAAGAGCTTGGACCTTGGATGATGGGACTTGCAGTATATTCATTCACTTCCTGAGACCACTGTCACCCCCATCAATGTCTCATCAAGACCAAACTTCAAACAGAGAACACCCATGACTCACTCTACACCCAGGTGCAATTTGGAGGACGATGGACCATGGACGATGGGACTTCCAATACCTTCACTCACTTCCTGAGAGCACCGCGACCCACACAAATGACTGATCAAGACCAAACATGGTACATGGAGCCCCCATGACCTACTCTACATACTGGCTCTGTTTGGAGGGGGATGGACACTGGACGATGGGACTTGCATATGGGAGTTGGAGCTCACCCGTGCCCACTGAACCCACCTGACATTGGATATAGGCTACACTTGGAACACAGGCAAACAAGGCCTTTCTCAAATGACCCAGGCATCGCCGGGTCTCCAAGCTAGTCCATAATAAAAGTGAAAACCTATATGTGTGTGTGTATGTGGCATGCGTGTCCACTCACACAGACAGCCTCCGGCCTCCACAAACAGGCTACACTTCTCACTCTGGATAAACCAGCAAGTCACTCCTTTGCACTGACATTACGGTTACAGCGAGCACCATGAACATGTAGCCGAAACCCTGCCAATGTCCTTTCCAAGCACTACGGCCCACCACCCAAGGAATGCTTTCATTTGGGGACCATTTCATTCTACATGTTGCTTTTTCTTCCACCACACGCAGGCACCCCAGGGTTCTCCATTGCTGTGAAATTTGCATGACCCCGCCTACTGCCCTTGCACCACAGGCAGACATCCCAGGGTTCTCCATTTCTGTGGAGTTTGCATGACCCTGCCTACTGCCCTTTCCTTTCAAATCTGTCTGCATAACAAACAGAGCAGAACTGAGCTGCAACTACATTTACTGGAGGAGTTTGGGGGATTCACACCACATGGTGGAAGTTGTAGTTCACCCTGCACCAAGTCAGACCACTGTGACTCCTCCTGGGGAATGTAGAGGAGTTATAGTTCACCTACACCCAGAACACTATTAACCCAAACAATGATGGCTCTGGACTAAACTTGCCATGCATACCTGATATGCCCAGATTTCAATACTGGGGGGTTTGGAGGGTAATTGGCCTGGGCATTTGGAAGTCGTAGGTACTGGGATTTATAGTTCACCTGCAATGAATGACCACTCCGAACCCCACCGATGATAGACCAGGACCAAACTTGCCACACAGAGCCCCCATAAACAATACAACATATTCGACAAGTTTGGTGAAAAGGGAGTTATAGTTCACCTGCATCCAGAGAAACAGTGACCCCCACCGACAATGCACCAGGGCCACACTTCGCACAGAGAATCCTCATGACCAACTGAACATACTGCAGGTATTTTTGGAAATGGCCCTTTATTTTGGGAGTTGTCGTTCACCTGCATCCAAAGACCACTGAACCCAGCCAATGACGGATCTGGACCAAACTTGACACACAGACTAAACATTGCCTGCTGTCGATACTGACAGATTTTTTTCGGCAATTGTCCTGGGACTCTGGGAGTTGTAGTCATTCACCCCCATCCAGACATTACTGCACCCAGGCGATGACCAGCCAATGACAGATCTGGACTACACTTGCTACACAGGCCCCAAAATGGCCAACTTTTCATACTGGCAGGGTTTGGGGAGGATTAAGCCACGATTCTGGGAATTGTAGTTCACTCACTCCAAACAGAATACATAACATTGAAAGACAAATAATACCATTCTCAAATGACCCAGGCACCACCAGGTCCCCAAGCTAGTTGCTCTATAAAGGGGAGAGGTGCAAAACAGACAGAGTGAACCAGTTGGCACATTCCTTTCTTCTCCCACCCTCTGGCATGATCAACAAAGCACCTGAACTCCTTTTGGTTTCAGAAACCAAACCCAAAGTATGCCTTTATTTCTTGATTGATTTCAAATAGACATGGGGATTTGGGGCATGCAAAGACCCCACAAGAAAACTGGATAGTTCCCTTACCATATTGTCACAGAAGAAAGACAAAATTCTCAGCAGAGGTGGTCTTCCTGCATGGTTGGCTCTGTTAAGCACACACTGCTAGTAGGAGCTTGTTAGCCAGAAGCTGCAAACTGTGAATTTCCTGAAAACACATTTGGCTGGTTTATGCTGTGATTTTACTTTTAGATCTGTTTTCCCACTTAGGGCGATCTAACATTTTTTAAAAAGTCATGAAAGTGCTTTAGCTTAATACACAAATAAAATAATCAGAGCTTCAGTTTTTGCCCTCCAGTACATTTACTGATGCTGTTGAACACCTAACAGTTCAAGTTTCAGCTAAGGGGATTAGGCTCCCTTTCAGTGCTTTTCTTGGCATTTAGAAAGGAAGTAAGAGATAAGGCTTTACCTGCTAAATGTCTGGCTTCTGTTAAAGAATCCAGGAGAGAAAAACAATAGCAACCATATCTGACAAGCACTGTCCTGGGTTCCTGCTATAAAGTTCATGCAGTAAAGACATCTTCATCGTGGGATGCAGATAACACAACATAAAACAAACAAACTTAGGCCACATCAGACAAACTGCCTGTCTCCAAGGAGAAGAAACCTCTTGGTCCCAGGGACTGCATTATGTTAGGTTTTTGGATTCTTCTCCTTCTCCTCCCTTTCAAAGCTCTAGCTGCTGTTGGCATCCCAGTTCAATGTGATAGAAAATGTTATTCTTTAATAGCATGTCTTTAAAAATAGAAAACTACACAGAAGGGGCTTTATTGCACAAGGACTCAAACCAGCATCGAAGCAGGTTTACTCCCTATTGTGTAACATTGGGTACATCTTTTTGTCCCACTATTGACAGCCAAACAGGGTGGGGCCTGCCATGTGTCATGTGATGGCACATGGCAGGCCCTGTCCTTGCCTCACAACAAAGCAGCAAGTGGGGCAAAAATGCCCCATGTGAAGAGGGTGGGGGAAGCCTAGACCAGGCTGTTAAAACTTTTTTTTTACTCATGATCCCTTTCCACCTGAGAAATGTTTACATGATATAGATAAATGAAATAGGTATTATAATCAAACTTTTAGTGATAACAAATCAACATTTGGAAGGCTTGCTAAATAGATTGATTTTTCTTTTTATAAAGTACAGCTGAGGCATTTTCTGCAGAATCTACAGTAAATCCTGCAAGTGGTTGCTAAAAGATTTGTGTAAATAGGTTATGTTCAGAAGCCTTTTACAGTTGCCAAATTTTTCGTGGCCCTGTCACTGAACTAAAGGAACTGTGATGACTCATGGGCCATGTAGTCCCGTTCCTAGTACTGTTGTGACAGATGAAGAGGAAAACTTGGGTTTCCCACCGTTTCTGCCGGATTTGGAGCCCTTGCAGCTGCAAGATGTTTGCCCACAAGAAGTCAGCCAAACAAGCCTTGAGCAGAAATCTCCCCCATTTTCTCGCCGGCTTTATTATAATCAAGATAGAAGCACTCGGGAGGCGACTCGCCGGAGCGCCAGGATAGCTGCCAGACAATTAGATGATTAAGTCTGTTTCCCTTGGGAAAGTTTAAGGAGTCCTGCATCTGGACACAGTATAGGTTTCGTTTCTTGTTCCCCAGAGAAAGTGTTCTTTGGCGGGGAAACAAGATCCTATATAGGTGTTTGGCCGCAAAGGAATCCTTGCAGAGTCAATTCGTCGGCTTGAGGAGTGAGATCGTGTGTAGACTTCGTACTCCAGTTCCCAGATCCCGGATCAAGTTTCCAGCCCAGCCTTGTACCATGGACTTCTATGGACTCAGTTCTTGATTCATGTTTGCCTTGCTTCAAGTTTATTCTTGCCAAGTCTCAATTCTTGCCCTGCCTTGCGTTTTAAACCACGGACCTTGCTTCTCAGATTCAAGCCTTGTTTCCCAGTTTCCTTCGGATTTACCTTAAGCCTCAAAGACTATGGACAGTTCCCCACACTCTTGCTTGCCAAATAGTGTGTGTTTCGGTGAAGTGGATTATAACTTTGGACTTTAATATCACATATTGGACATTGTTTTTCTGGACTATATTTGACCTTTCCTGAAAGGTCTACTCCTGAACTATATTCTATACTTGTTTTTACTGACTTTATATATTCCTTTAATAAAGATATTAGAAAGATTCTGGCCTCTGCGCATGGTTATTGGTGCTCTGTAGCCTGGGTCCTGACAGTTTGACTCCGCCACCTTAAGCACCAAATAACCTAGGCCAGAATGTCTACTGGAACCGGGGCGGAAGCCCAACCACTCAGCTACACCATCTCCAAGGATGAAGTGGACAGAATCCGAGATACACTCCATATGCAGGAGGGAGAAATACGGGGCTTGAAGGAACGCGGAGCCCGTCTCCCTGCCCTGGCGCTACCAACCAAGTTTTCTGGAGAAGCTTCCAAGGTTCATGTTTTCCGTCGCCAATGCCAGGCATACCTAGAAGCCCGTCATGCCGAGTTTCCCCAAGAAGACATCAAGGTGGCGTGGATTTACAGTCTCCTAGACGGGCCAGCGGCCAATTGGGCGACGGCGCTGTTTGATGAAGCCTCCCCACACCTAAGTTCCGCACAAAACTTCCTGAATCACCTTAAGGCGACTTAGGGGATCGAGGACAATTTAGAGGCGGCCGGCCACAAACTCCGGCGCCTTTTCCAAGGGGACAGGCCCTTGTCCCAGTACATAGCCGAGTTCCGAGTGCTGGCCCAAAACACCGGTTGGAATGACATAGCCCTCAGAGGACAGTTTCGGGAGGGTCTCAACATCGAGATGTTGGAAGAAATCTCCAAGGTGGATCCTCCAAACTCTCTTGAAAGACTTATTGACCAATGTTTACGAGCCGAAGTCATGCTTGCCAACAGAAAACAGTGGCTCCGAGGCCAGAGTGGAAGAGCTGGAGCAAAACCTCCCGCTCCCGCCGGCATCCAGCCACGTCCAATGTGGAGACCCCTGCCACCAGCCCCATACCCCAGAGAAAGCGAGGAGGTGCCGATGCAGTTGGGCAATGTGCGTCCCAGATTAGATGTTGCCGAGAAGGCCCGCCGCCAACGTTTAAACCTCTGTTGGTACTGCGGAAACGGGGGCCACTTTGCCAGAGAGTGTCCAGTCAAAAGAAAGCCCGCCGCTTGTTTGGCGGCGGCGTCCTCTGTGGAGATGGAGACGGCCGAGGCGGCTGGCGCAAAGCCGGCGGGGGAAGCCAGCGACCGGGCGTAGAGAGGCTCGCCAACCCGGTCAGAAACCCCACTCAAGAGCCGCCAACCGGGGTCCTATTTCTCCTAGTGGTCACCTTGTGGTCAGCGAAAAAAGGACCCGTCATGATCCATGCCATGATAGACTCAGGAGCAACAAACAATTTCATCGATAGAGAGTATGCCGACTCTCTGGGATTACAATATCACGATTTCAAGAACGCCCGGGTGGTGCAAGCCATAGATGGCCGCCCCCTAAAGACAGGTCCAGTAAGCCAATGGTCTGAACCCACCAGAATGTGGATAAGGGAACACATGGAAGAGATTTCCTTTTTTGTTACCGAGGTTCCTCACTTCCCTGTGATTTTGGGAATCCCATGGCTGACACTCCACGACCCCAGCATCTCTTGGACCAACAGAGAACTGTAGTTTGCTTCTAAATATTGCCAAAACCATTGTCTTGTAGCCAAGGTCTGCCATGCCACAGACGCTGAATCCATCATCACCTTGCCCAAGAAATACTCAGACTTTTGGGATGTTTTCAATGAAAAAGAAGCCGAGAAACTACCCCCGCATAGGCCTTATGATTGTGCCATTGACTTGGTGGAGGGGGCCCCGATCCCGCGAGGACACCTCTACTCCCTGACTGAACCAGAGCAAGAAGCTCTCAGGGAGTTCATAGAGTCAAACCTCTGCAAGGGGTTCATCAGACCTTCTCAATCCCCAGCCGCTTCCCCAGTGATGTTTGTGAAAAAGAAGTCAGGGGACCTACGCTTGGTTGTGGACTATAGAGCACTGAACAATATCACTAAACGGAACCGCTACCCCCTGCCTTTGATCTCGGACCTATTAGACCGGCTTCGAGGGGCCAAGGTTTACACCAAGCTGGATCTTCGGGGGGCTTACAATCTAGTTCGCATCAGAGAGGGGGACGAGTGGAAAACCGCCTTCCAGACTAAATTTGGATTATTCGAGTCCCTAGTCATGAATTTCGGTTTATCCGGAGCTCCCGCAACGTTCCAGCACTTTGTCAATGATATTTTTCAGGATTATCTAGATCGGTTCTTGATCATATACCTGGACGATTTTTTGGTGTTCTCTAGATCAAAATCAGAACATGAGAAACACGTCAGAATGGTGTTACAACGATTGCGGGATCATGGACTATATGCCAAGTTGGAAAAATGCGCTTTTGATCTACAAGAGGTAGATTTCCTGGGTTACCGTGTCTCGCCACTAGGGCTCTCCATGGACCCGGCAAAGGTTTCAGCAGTATTGGAATGGCGAGCGCCAACCAACAAGAAAGAGGTGCAACGCTTCTTGGGGTTCGCGAACTACTACCGCAAGTTCATTCCAGACTTTGCCCGCTCGTCTGACCCAATCACCAGCTGCATCCGTGGAAAGCAGCCTTTCCGCTGGACGGAGCAAGCAGAGAAAGGTTTCCAGCAACTAAAGAAGTTGTTCACGTCCCAGCCAATTCTACAGCACCCTGATCCTAAAACCCCTTTTGTTGTGCAGGCTGACGCCTCCGATGTGGCAATTGGGGCTGTACTCATGCAACCAGTGGGAGAACATCTTCATCCTTGTGCCTTTTACTCCCGTCAACTAACAGCCCCAGAGAGAAATTACACTATTTGGGAGAAGGAACTTTTGGCCATAAAGGCAGCCTTTGAAAATTGGAGACATTGGTTAGAAGGGGCCAAATTTCCCATTGAGGTCCATACTGACCATCGTAATTTGGAACATCTAAGAACTGCCCGCAAGTTAAATCAGAGGCAGCAGCGCTGGGCTTTGTTTTTTGAACGCTTTGACTTCCAGATCCATTATGTAACCCCAGCTCAGACCAAGCAAGCAGACGCTCTATCACGAAAACCAGAGTATGCTGCAGGGCGCAAAGAGACTTTTGAATCCCAATTGCTGCAGCCCGAGAACTTTGCCACGCTCACAGTGGGAAACACCAAATCCACTGCAGTTGAACCAACTCCCTCTACTCCAGGACCCCTTTGTGCTCAAGAAATCAGAACCAGTCAACAGGCGGATGCCTGGGCTCAGGACCAAATTCGCCAAGGACTACGTTTTCCTTTCTCACTTAAGGATGGGTTACTTTGCTACAGAAAACACGTCTACATCCCTCCAGGACCAGGCAGAGAAAAGGCACTTCGTCTGTGTCATGACTGCAAGCCAGCAGGGCATTTTGGACTATTTAAAACCATGCATTTGATCCTACGAGATTTTTGGTGGCCCAAGATCCGCAAGGATGTAGAAAAATATGTCAATACCTGCCCGGTATGCCAGCGTTCCAAGACAAGAAGGGAGAAGCCCTCAGGGCTACTGCATCCCCTTCCTACTCCATCTCGTCCATGGGAGATAATTTCTGCAGATTTTATCACTGACCTACCACCTTCCCTTGGATTCACCACGATCCTAGTGGTGGTGGACCTTTTTACCAAATTGGCCCATTTCATTCCCTGCGATGGCCTCCCCACGGCCAAAGAGACTGCAGATTTATTCCTTCAGCATGTTTTCAAACTACATGGATTGCCCAAGAGTTTAGTCACAGACCGTGGATCTCAATTCACCTCTCGTTTCTGGAAGGCACTACAAAAACTATTGGGCATAGACTCTCGTTTATCTTCAGCTCACCATCCCCAAACGGATGGGCAAACTGAGCGCACCAATGCCACTCTGGAACAATACCTTCGCTGTTATGTAAACTATCAGCAGGACAATTGGACTTCCCTGCTACCTCTGTCAGAGTTTGCCTACAACAATGGTGTCCAGGCTTCAACTAAAGAAACCCCATTCTTTGCAAACTACGGCTTCCATCCACGTTTCTTTCCTCCTGTCATTGAAACCTCAGAAGTCCCCGCAGCGGAGGACTGGCTGCAAGAACTCACAGCGGTGCAACAACTATTGCTCCAGCAACTGGACCAAGCCAAGGAGGACTATAAACGCCACGCTGACAGTCATCGCCAGCCGGGCCCCGAGATCAAGGTAGGAGATCGGGTTCTTCTGTCCACTCGCTTTTTGCCCTCCCACCGTCCTTGCCGGAAGCTAGATGCCCGCTTCATTGGTCCTTTTCCAGTGGTGGCGCAACTTAACCCCGTGACTTTCAAACTTCAACTTCCGCGCTCTATGCGCATTCATCCAGTGTTTCATCGCTCCCTGCTCCTTCCGGCGGATGGTGTCCGCCCCGATGCAGACTGGCCGGCCCCCACTCCTGTTTTGGTGGATGGGGAGGAGGAATTCGAGGTTCAGGACATTTTGGATTCTCGCTTCCACCGCCGCCGCCTTCAGTATCTCATTGACTGGGTGGGCTTTGGCCCCAAAGAACGCTCTTGGGAAGACGCTTCCACAGTCCATGCCCCCGATTTAGCCCGCCGCTTCCATCAGGCCTACCCCGCCAAGCCGCGGCCCCGCACCTCAGGAAGAGGGCCCATTTTTGAGGGGGGCCTTGAGGAGGGGGATAGTGTGATGACTCATGGGCCATGTAGTCCCGTTCCTAGTACTGTTGTGACAGATGAAGAGGAAAACTTGGGTTTCCCACCGTTTCTGCCGGATTTGGAGCCCTTGCAGCTGCAAGATGTTTGCCCACAAGAAGTCAGCCAAACAAGCCTTGAGCAGAAATCTCCCCCATTTTCTCGCCGGCTTTATTATAATCAAGATAGAAGCGCTCGGGAGGCGACTCGCCGGAGCGCCAGGATAGCTGCCAGACAATTAGATGATTAAGTCTGTTTCCCTTGGGAAAGTTTAAGGAGTCCTGCATCTGGACACAGTATAGGTTTCGTTTCTTGTTCCCCAGAGAAAGTGTTCTTTGGCGGGGAAACAAGATCCTATATAGGTGTTTGGCCGCAAAGGAATCCTTGCGGAGTCAATTCGTCGGCTTGAGGAGTGAGATCGTGTGTAGACTTCGTACTCCAGTTCCCAGATCCCGGATCAAGTTTCCAGCCCAGCCTTGTACTATGGACTTCTATGGACTCAGTTCTTGATTCATGTTTGCCTTGCTTCAAGTTTGTTCTTGCCAAGTCTCAATTCTTGCCCTGCCTTGCGTTTTAAACCACGGACCTTGCTTCTCAGATTCAAGCCTTGTTTCCCAGTTTCCTTCGGATTTACCTTAAGCCTCAAAGACTATGGACAGTTCCCCACACTTTTGCTTGCCAAATAGTGTGTGTTTCGGTGAAGTGGATTATAACTTTGGACTTTAATATCACATATTGGACATTGTTTTTCTGGACTATATTTGACCTTTCCTGAAAGGTCTACTCCTGAACTATATTCTATACTTGTTTTTACTGACTTTATATATTCCTTTAATAAAGATATTAGATAGATTCTGGCCTCTGCGCATGGTTATTGGTGCTCTGTAGCCTGGGTCCTGACAGGAACTTCATTTGAGTTCAGGACCCACAGTTTAAGAAGCCTAGTCACCTAGTCACCTAGACTAGGTGCTTGAGTTGATACTTGCGAGGTTGCACAGAGACACAATATCCACTGTTGCTGCTGTAAGAATTATGGTGCCTCAGGAACATATGTGTATCGTGGTGAGTACGTTTTCTGCACCATAGCATGACCCTGCTCCCTTTCTGTTTCACCTTTGGTCAAGCATATTGGGAAAATCCTGTTCTTTTTCTGTTTGTTTTAAATGTCTATATTATACTATTTTTTCCCTGGCAGGGGTTCTGGGCATTCAACACCTGGATAACAGAAACTCAACAGCTGGCACTTTCCCCTGCCATCTTCCTGGCATAGAGATCCAATGAACAGAAAAGTGTGTTTTGTTGAATTTGTCCCTTGCATAGAGCTGTTACATTAGAAGTGTAGTGCCACTGAAAGAGCAGGAAAAAAAAAGCAATGCACAAAGAAAATAATAGCACATAATGATTTCTGAAGTACAGGACTAAATATGTTCATCTATGCACAGTTTTGTTCTTTTCACATCTAAGGTTGCCAACATTTCACTGGCTCTGCTTTGGTGCCTGCAGTAGTAGCTTGTCATGGAGAAATTACAAATATGACCTGTAGGAAAATGTTGCAGGGGTGAATGTGATTCAGGGTGCCAGATGGCCTAAGAGATCTTTCAGGATGTAGCCTTTTCTTACCTATTTCCACCTGGCATTTTGTCTCTCCAAAATGGGGAGTATGCCATGCCTAAAGAGCATGCTTAGTCTTCATTGAACCATCCTTGTGCCCCTATCTTCTTCCTCATTTATTTTATTTATTAAAATATGTATGTCTTTCACTGTTTCAGTAGGTCTCTAGGCAGCTTTGCAATGACATATGTTTAAATAATGCAACATCTGAACCAATTAAAATAATGTAAATATTCGAAACACATATAAAATGATTTTGAGAAGTTAAAAGTTGAAATAGTGTATTGACAGAGACAAGAGAGTGCTTCTTCAATAGAATTTATACAAGGAACATATATGGGAAGATGTATGATTTCAAGAATTTCGGTCCTTTAAGCCCTTTAAGGCTTTGAAGATCATTAATAGCACTTTGCTTTCAGATTAAATTCTGGAGCTACCATCCACCACTGTGTGAATGCAGCATACAACAGTCATGCACTGGAATTCAGTGGTACATTTTGAGCCTAGAAATGCACTAGGATGGCCAGTATGTCAGTGAGCATCAACACTTACACCTTTAACACTTGACTGACATGCAGGGATGGCTGAGTGTTTGTCTCCCTGCCTTGAGAAACTCCAGCTGCTCATTCCTGCTTTTCAGGCCACTTTGGAGAGCAGAGGGCCAGTTGGAATGTTTGCAGTGCAATCTGACAACTATATCTGCCTCTGTGAGCTTTAGTTTGGCACTTTTACACTGCAATTGTCAAAATGTTTACTTAGAAGTAACTCCCACCGGGTTCAGTGAGGCCGACTTCCAGACACACATCCTTAGGTTGTAATCCAAAATCGGTCTTGTTTCTCTCCCATATTTAAAAGCACTGAGATTTCCCTCAGCTTCTCCAATTTGTAGATGCTGTGCGTTGATCAACTGCTATGATTCTATGGCTCTATGATTCTAGGAATATCATCAGTCAGGCCGCCAGATCAGAACTATCCTTGGCTTTGAGATTTTGGGGTAAAACCTTGGGATGATGCCTTACGATGCTACAAGGAGGCAGACCCTGATACTATGAGAGTGATATTTCAAGGAGCAACCCCTGGAAATGTGTTTAAGCTTGAGATATTGAGCACCAATCATGTTTGCACTCCAAATAATAACAACAACCTTGCCGAGTCTAGCAAATGAAGAAAATATATGTTTAATCAGCCCTCAACAATTATTGGGATTAAGGGCACAAATGAGTTCCAAAAATAAAATTTGATAATTTTTAACCCGAGGAACCCCTCCCTAGGAATCCCTAAGGATGCCTCCACACTGTTAATGCAAATTGACACCACTTTAGCCGCCATGGCTCATAATGCTATGAAATCCTGTGAGTTTTAGAAGGTGTTTAACTTTCTCTGCCAAAGGGTGCTGGTGTCTCATTAAAATACAGCTCCCAGGATTCCATAGTAGTGAGCCTTAGCAGTCAGAGTGGTGTCAAAGTGCATTAACTTAATGATGTAGCATACCTCTATCAACTGTCACTAGAATTTGATTATGGAATCACACTAGAGGACCTACAAGTTTCTAGCGAGATGTTCCCTCTAGGAATCTACATTCTACAGTGTCACTCAGTGACCAGCTTCCAAACAAAATTGACCTTAGAGTTGAAGAGGAGAACCTAGATATTTTCAGAGCATTTTAATCAAATCCACAAATAATCAAATTCATAACAGCCACATCTACAAATGAGGAGGGACAAATGTACGTAAGCTGCAGTCTTGCCCTGAAATCCCTTACCCAGAGGACCAGAGAGATGCGTCCAGGACCTGAGATCTAGGAAACGTACACAGTAGGGGTATGCTCTCTGATGTGGTGTAAGTATTTGCCAGGTAGATCACAGTGTTTTGTAAGACATCATCTAGAATCAGTAAGCCACAGAAAATGTTATATTTTCAGCATACTTTGGAGCCTGATATAATATGCTAAAATAGTCAATCTCCACACGATGCTACTTGCTTGCAAAAAGTCCAGTTGGTGGTAAGACGTGTGGTTGCTTTCTGGAGCCAAAAGTAATGAAAAATCCATCTGCTTGTATTTGAAATCAGCTCTCTAACCTGCTGTTGGTCAAACCCCACCCATATGGTGCTGCTCAGACGTATGTGTTCAAAAGATAATCCACATTGAAATTGTGGGTGTCTATTTTTATTTTTCTTCTTGGTTAAATACCATGCAGCCAATGTCCCCAACCTGCTGTACTCCGGATTTGTGACAAAATAAAGATATAAATGAAGAGTGGTAGAAATAGTCCTTTTCTTGTGAGCAAGCTTGTGCAGAATGATGGTAACGGGCCTGTTCTGTATATGACAAGAGAGACTTATTTGCAGAGATTGGCAAGTTGTTTTTAAAAAGAATGGCTATAATGACACGTGAAGTCATCCATAAATGAGAAGTGGTAGGATGATGATTAGGTTTCAAAGCATAATTCTGTGGCTGCTCACTTTTATGGTGGTTTCAACATGTCACTACGTTTCTATGTTCAAAGCTTTGCTCATTTGCAGCTGGTAATGGTTTTGGCTTTTGGCCTGACAGACTAATAAGATATTAGCAACAACCCCTTGCCCTGAAAAAGTTCCATAATTTCTGATGCTTTTAAACACATAAAAGATCATTTTCCTCATGTTAACATGTGGGGAAAGTAGTGCAACCCTTCGCAAAAAGAATATAATCACATATCTCTGCACTTTTTTGTTCAAAAGTGAAAGCTTTGTTGTATTCAACAGATCTTACTTTCAGGTAAGTATAGCTGATGTCACAAATATTGTTTCTGAATCGGGTCAGATTGCAGATGAATTCTGATTGTATCCACAAATAGGGAACAATATTTTTCATGCAGTGAATGGCAGAGCTTACAGAGCTTAAATTATGAATTAAGCCCTTGATATTGCATGGCATATACATGGTGGGTATTATAATAGAATTTCTGTGGCATTTTTAAAAAAACGAAATCTTTTTCCTCTTGTAGTTTATCATACCAAAATACTGCTACTAACACATGCAGTTTACCTTTAAGGGAAAAAGGTTTTGCAGCGGACATTTAGCTAGATCTATACACCTACATGCTGCAGATGGTTTAGTTTTATAAGAGATGAAACTGCATTTGGTGGAACTGATTAAATATAAAAACACCACCATCTGCCATTTATTCTAATATAAAATGGTTTGGGCAGATGCTGACATCTTTCGAGATGATTGATTCATCTCTGACAAGTGAAGATTCTCAGAGGACTCCAGCTGCCCGTTGCTCACACAATACCCGTTTACAAGACTGAACGCCAATCAGAGTTGTTTGATTTGGATGGAGCAGGTGAATGAAGGGCACTTTAATAAACCAGCCCTCTCTCATCTATTCTCCTTCACTACTGGCCCATATTTTGCTGGGCCGCTGTTCTGCACCAATCGTACCAAAGTAAAGCTATCCCAAGATGGTGATTACTGTAAAAAGTGCCACATTTTGGCACAAGGAGCTCTGTTTTTCTTTTCCACATGGAAACTTGTCAGCTTCCCTCTACAAATGCTGCTTCTTTTATAACATTACAATTTGCTTGTGTGTGTTAAATTTACATTGGGGTTCCATTTATTTGTGAAGGATGATACTCGCTGCTTTGTAATAACTTGAGTAACAGATGTAGGTCTTATTGTTTTCCTTTAAAAGGGTTCTCTGCACTTTCAATTGCTACATGATTTGCAAGGTTTTTTTTACAGCACACTTGTATTTTAAATATTACTGAGTTTATTGTGTAATTAATGAAACCTTATAAAAACTTAGAGGTTCTTAGACTGACAGTATATATCTACTGTATATTCTTTCCTTTTCTCATAGGCTGAATCTATACTACACATATAATGCAGTTCTATGCAGTTTAACTGCATTGTATAGGTCTACATATTATATGGCACTGTAGATCCAGCCATTGCTCTGCCACTCCTTTTTGTCATTCCTATGAAATGGGTTAAACTAAGGGAGCCCAGTGAAATGTATGGCTGCACAAAGATTTGAACCAGTCTTCTTTTCCTGTCTACAATCCTCTAACTAGTACATTAGATGTGTTTAATTTTCATTTAGATTATTTATTATTTACCATATTTATACCTCGCCCTTCTTACCCTGAAGGGGACTCACGTTTGTGAGTGAAGGTGGGCAATCGTTTTCAAAATGATACTGATGTTACTATCTGGCAGTGAAGGTGAGTTTGTATGACCATCTTTTATAGGAGAAATAAGTTATTGGGAACAAAGAAGCCGTAAAATGCTATTTACAGCTTTGAGGAACCCTTTGCATATAGAAAACTTCTCTGTGCATAACAAAAATGCTAATGTATATTTCTTTGTATTGGTTTATTAAAGTATTTATATCTCCCAGGAATTTTAGGCGGGCATACAAGTAAAATCATGTCAAATAGTTTAAAATAATTCAAATAATTTAACAATAATGCAAACAAGCTAAATATATATTGAGCAAGTTAAATCAAATCAAAAGATTAAACAGTTTAAAACATGTACATAGACATTTTAGGGAAAAAAGCAAGTTCAACAGGCCATTTAAGTTGGCACTTTATTGAAACCAACATTGGAGATAATTGGACTTCCGGAGGTCCACAAATTATGCAACAGAGAAGAGAAGACATACATACTCCCATGTTCTCCTGAAATTTCTGAGACTGACTGATATCAAGATCCCAAACCAATCTTGTTGCTGTGTTTTACACTATCAGTAACTCCCAAGCCTTTCTCAATGGTAGTTCTACACAGAATGTAGAGTGTCCAATGAACAAATTGGTAGATCTTTATGCATACATTACTCTGAATACATTATCAGTGCCCTTGGAAAATTGCCTCTTATGGCACTTTAAACCTTGAAGTCTACCTGGGCAGTGTAGTTTCAGCAACAACTGTAGGGTTGCAGAATCCCCTTCTCAGCTCAAGCCTTACCATATATTCTTGAGTATGAGTCGATCCCATATTTACGTCTAGGGGAGGTTTGGGGGCTGAAATTTTGATATGATCCATGAATAAGTTGAGGGGAATTCTGCAGGCAGAGAAGGGAACAGCACCAGAGCCATCTCAAGGGACCAGCTGGCCCAGGACATCGCTGCCACCACCGCCATTTCCCCACCCAGGCATTAAAAAGGACCAGAAATAGTGCTACAGCAAAGAGAACAGAGGAGTCAGGGCTTCTTTTAAGTTCTCTTGGGACTAACTTCTCACCTTTTGCCACTCAGGGAAAAACATGGTTCTTGTGATGTCACAGAGACCTTCGGGTCATGACCCTGTGCTCGTTGCAGACCAGAGTGATGAGGATTTAGGAATTTTGCCGACTCAGCAAGAGTCCGCTTCCTTCCAGATACTCCCTGTTGACAATTCAAGCCCAGAGCTCATTAAAAGAGTCCTTGAGGCCAAGTCTGTTCCCAGCGTTTCCCCTCCTTTTCAAAGGAGGCTGTTTTGGGAATCGAGCCGCTCTGAGAAAGCCAGTCTGAGGAGAAGCGCGATATTAGCTGCCAGAGAGAATGCTGATTAAACCGTTTCCCTTGTGAGTTTCCAGGGAGGCTTGCATCTGGTGAAGATGTTGTCTTTAGTCAGTTTTTCCCCTGGGAAAAGTGTTGGACACCTGTTTGAAAGGGAGATTTGAAGTCCCTTAAAAGTTCTGCGCGCTGGCCAGCCAGCGCGGTGTCAACATGTCAGTTGGAGCATCTACGTCGCCTCTAGTCCTTGTGGCGCCTCGCCTTCTAGCCAAGTTTGGACCACATTTGGATCCACTACTTCCAGTCTTGTCTTGTCTTGTTTCCTTGTCTTGCCTCGAACTCCTTGCCTTGGACTGACTTCTTGAGACTCTTGCAAAAGACCTGGATTATTCCCCACTCAAACTGCTTGGAAGTTTGAGTGTGTTTCGGTTTACTGGATTATTATCTTTAAACTCTAATACTGGACATTGGACCTTATATTACTGGACTATTTTTGGCCTTTTCCAGAAGGTCTATTGTTGAACTATATATTCTGCTTATTTTTGTTTTATTCCTTCAATCCTTTAATAAAGATATTATAGTGTTTATTGGCTTTGGTGTTTGGTTTCCAGTGCTCACGCAGCCTAGAGTATCACAGTTCTGTTTTTTCATAAGAGTTAAAGTATAGTACTTACATTCACCCTGGTTTAAATTGGCCCAGGTTTTTTGCTGTCAATTGTTGACTAACATTTCTATACTTATACATTAGTATATTCAGCACTTTCCTTATCACATATCCTTCCTCATAAAACTACAAATCCCATGATTTCATAGTATTGCAGTTACAAAGTCAAATGGCATTGTTTCTACAGTGTAGATGCACCTTTAGGAGCTCTTCACATGGGCTAAAAATAGGTGGCAGCGACAGGTTTTTTGCAGTTTCACCACGGAGTCTGCTGGCTCCCATCACACACTGAAAAAGTATTTCTGGGGTGGCTCTGTGGTGAAAGTGCCAAAAAAGCCACAGCCGCAGCCGCAGCTGAAAAATAGTCAGTGGTGCACGATGAAAGTCTTTCTGTCTTTCCATAGAAAAATGGGTTGAGTTGGCTTCTTGAGGCTTCCCCCATGTGAGGTGGTAGGGGGAAGCCGGGACAGTGTGGGGTCCAGGCCAACAGGTCCTCATGTCCCCTGAGTGCCGCCGCCAAGATCACAGTGAATTGCAACAATTCACGGCAATACTTGGCGATTCTGGCAGCGTGTGTGAGGAGGTCCTTAATCTACTTCCTCCATATATCTGAGGAAGTAGGTTGTGAAAGTTCACACTGCAACTCTTTCCCTCTGCGAGTCTCAAAAGGTGCTACAAAATTCCATAGCATACTGATATACATATACACATTATCTTTTATTATAAATTGTTAGTATTAATAGTGATGAGATTATTGACCATAGTTTATCTTTTAGATCTCAAGAATGCTACTTCTTGGATTAATTAAAGAGAGGAAGCAGCATGATTTATAAGGAATCCATTAATCATTGTGAAGGTAATATTGATCCAAAACTGGTGAATAAGAAGCTCTGTCTCATCTCTCTAATGGGTTCAGTAAAGCATGGGATGTAACAAATATGCATAGCCTGATAAGTTTCATTTGATCGTACAATGGGAAACAAAAGACTAAGTTTGAATAAGATAACAAGAAATCAATTTCTCAATGTGGGAATAAGATACATTGGAGACCTAACATGCAAGAGCATTCACTCATTCATTTAATTAGACATTAATTTTGATCAGGTACACATGTGGACAACTCATTACATTAAACAATAAAAAGAAGCCAACATAATAGTGAGATTGTCTCATCTCAGTTTTTCAGAGAGACAGTTTTTATTTTAATATATATCTTAAAATAATTGTTCTAAAATAACATACAATTCCTATTTGTTATATAATGCTTAGATATTTAACTTTCTGAACTTTGTAACCTGATTTTACTTCCAATTTCATTTGATCATCTCTTTCCGTATTTTAGTCACTTCATTGTTTTTGTCTAGCTAAATTGCCAAGTTTTTTTAAAAAAATTTAAATTAATATATTTATTCACAATCCACAGGATTTTTCAGCACTATCACGAAATCATCAGCAAACAACTTCAGTTTATAAAATTAATTTCTTTTATGCTCAAAATCTTGTCTTACAGAGATGGCTTTTAGTTTATAACTCCTTTTGTAGAATGATTTTAGTATTCTCTGCTTATTGTACCATGCCCTAGTAAAACCCATTTGGCATTGATACAGAAGAAGGCCTTTTGTCTTTTGGATCCTATGATATGATTTTTGTCTTTTGGATCCTATGATATGATAATGGAATCAGACAGCACTCCCAATATTGAATATTCCCATATCTCACGAAAAAGTAAATAACTGTGGTCAGTGTGGGCGTTAATGAGAGCAATCCATTGAAAGCAGAGTTTAGAAAGCATATTTTTGTTTTGGAAAAAAGCTTGGTTGGATTGGAATATGTGTCAAGGACAGAACTCCACAAGGTTCAAGATAACAGAGTTTATTGGATTACAGAACTCAAAAATGCCCGTAAAATACAAGGGCCAGGCAGTATTAGCCTTTAGGAGCAAAAAGGGGCAAGGAAAAACGTTCAAAAGATAAACCGGATTAAACTGGAGTTTAATCCGGGTAAAAACAAACTGCTTGCTTCAGCCTGGGGATAAACAAAACAAAAGCCGAGGAACAAAAGATACAAAAGAATGCAACTAATTGGCAGCAGATTCCTCTCTGCTGCCAACACTGTGCTTAGAGTAACTTGCGTCGCTCCCACACACACAGCAGACAGGATTCCCAACACGAACAGATCAGTCAAGGATTGTAGCAGTAGAGTAGACCCAGTTCCTTTCCGTAGATCAAAGCCAGAAGCAGACGTTTGTAGATTCCAAGTCCAAGAAGGGGGGAAGACAAGCCGTGGTCAGTTCAGTCCGAGTTTTCAAAACAGGAGATGGCGTCCGTCAAGAAGACGACGGAAGGTCAAGGTCTCAGCACAGGAAAACACACCAGTCTTCAGGAAAGCGTCCCACACAGATCCCAAGCGTTCGTCCAGATTACCTTGCCCAACGCAATTTGCAATTGCTCCCAAGCCCCATTTTATGCCAGTTACAAATCCTCATCACTGTCAGCTGTCCTCCTTAACCCGGGCGTTTCCTCATCACTTTCCTCATCAGAGCTGGAACACCTCTGACTACGCCCCACAGCATCTCCAGCTGTGGATCCCGTCCCATCCCTCCAGCTAAGCCATGGGTCTAATCCTGAAGGTCCCCATTCATCTTCTATCCCATCATGACCAGTGGCACCCAATTCCTCCCTTACCCGAGTCCAATCCATCTCATCCTCCTCCGAGCTAACCAGCCCCTCCTCCATTCTCTCCGTAAACCCCTCAAAAGACTCTTCGTCAGATGGTGCTGCAAAAATGTCTCGCAGTCTTTTTCTTTCTCGCTCCTCGAGAGTATCTGACTCTCGAGAAGTCTTACGCCCACGTCTGTCAGTAACAGAGCCATGAGGCTCAATCATAACAATATGTTTCTTCCCTTCAAACCAAAATTTTGAACAATTTCTTTGGTGTGACTACAATTCTAATGTAGTGTTAAAATAGTCTCTGCAAATGTTACAAAAACAGAACTAGGAAAGGCTTTTTTGGTTTCCTGTTTTAGGCAGAGTTTGGAAAACGTAATTGCCAACTGAAGAATATTAACTCATTAGTTAGACTTTTTGTTTTACATTTTTATTTTTATGGCATGCTACTGAACAGTGATGGTTGCTCCTTAATGTATCAAGTCTAGGAACCATCAGGCTTTGGGACTGAACTGGCAATCTTACAGTAGACAAAAGCTTACATCTATCCTGACCCTTGACTTTGTTGATTCATTATCATCTGTCAGCATCTGGAAGATGAGCCACAGAGTCCCCAGCCCCCCTCTGAAAGAGAATTCAACAGAAGAAATGAAGTATAGGACATCATCAGTTAAGGTTTGGTCTTAGGAACAAATTTGCTTCCTCTAAGAGACTTTAAAAACAGATTGGCTGAGGTCTTTTGGTTTTGCATAACGCACATGAGAGTGTGAGCAATGCAATTAACATTTACATAAAATACACATAAAGACTGAGTGCTTCTTGTCCTTATGAGTGAAATTGTGAGTATTTTAAAACACACCTCACAGGCAAGTATGTTAAAATAGAAAAGTGTGTTGGTTGGCTGGCAAGCAAGCAAGAGCTTGTGGCTGCTGGTTGATCCATGTTGTATCATTTTTTAAAATAATAAATGGGTTCTTCCAAAAGTTTCTACACTTTTAAAAACTAAGAATTTCAAAAACAAATTGCATCATTTTTCAACATAGTCACATCACATGAAAATCTTTTCCCCCTTAAAGCTCCTGAGTTAATTGCTTAGGCACCCATCTGGCACACACTTTAGTGAACTTAAGTCTGTCCTGAATTATAGGAAGATCCAGCATCCAGCTTTCCTGCAACCTCTTTGACTGTTATTCTTCTGTTTTTGCTAATCATTTCTGTTTTTATCTTCAGTTCTTGTGGTTGTGGCTGTAGCTGGATGTCTGGAGTGCTCTGCATGCATCATACTAGGTAGCTAAAGGTAAAGGTTTTCTCCTGACATTAAGACTAATCGTATGATCTCTGTTTCTAAGCCGAAGAGACACCTACAAGAGACACCTACAAGAGACACCTACAAGGTCATGTGGCTGGCATGACTGCATGAAGCGCAGTACCTATTGATCTACTTACATTTGCATGTTTTCAAACTGCTAAGTTGGCAGAAGCTGGGGCTAACAGCAGGAGCTCACCCCAGTCCCTGGATTTGAACTGCCAACCTTTCAGCAGTTTAATCCACTGCGCCATTGGGGGCTCACACTAGTATGGCAATTTTTGAACATTTCAATCCATGACTCTGTGAAAGAGAACTTTATCCTCATACTGAGCGTGTATGCAGAAATTAATTTGTGCTTCTGGCATACCTTCTGCCCACAAAAAGTATATGACAGAATGCTGTTCCTCTTTGGTGCAACCTATAAGTTTTACAGCCATCTTCACCACAGCATGACAACTCTTATGCTAAACTGCAGGGTCAGCCAGCTTTCTGGACAGACTAGTTACATGACTGTCCTCCTCCCACCCTCCCTGTTTCCAACAAAAATATAAATGTAGAAAAATTTTGAAGACCCCTCGTTCGTATTGTACCTTTCAAATTCGTTCTTTTATTCAGCAATTAGATCCTTTGAATGACTATTTAGCAAAATTTAAACATTGTTGGTTTTGCTTTTTAAATAATGAAATATTGCAGTCTTCATGAAAAAGAAGGCATCCATTTTGTTAGAATGTGCTATTACAGCTTCTCATTTCTCTACCTCTATTGACTCTTCATATCACATAACAGCTGGGTGAGGGCAGAGCTGGCTGTCTTGTTCGCTGCTGAGCTGCAGCTTTTTTTTATTTTTGGCCTTTGTTTAAAATTTTCTGATAAATAACAGACTCTCCACAGCTGTTCAAATGAAGTTGGAGGAGTTCTTTTGTGTTGGTGTTTTTTCTTTTTTGCTCAAGTCGGCACCTCAGTGTTCATTTCTCCTAAAGTGGGTTTCTCGCTTCAGTAGGTAAATAAGCTACAGTTGGGGGTTGTTGTTCAGTAAAAACGGAGCATGTGGGCAGCATGGAGAAAGACAATGTGAGATGTGAATTGCCCACATCTTGGGAACAAGACTTGCTGACCTCTAACTGTGATGAAGGGCACTGGAAGGTCTTGGCAAAAGCCCTCTGTGTAATTACTTTAAATCGTGACTTTTACCGCTCTTTTGTTTCATTACAATTGGTGCTATTTCTTTGCATGCCTTCAGTGTCAGTTAATTAGTACATATGCATTTCCCCCCACTCATCTGAAGTCCATTTAGTTCATTAGAACATTAGCATGTGTTCTGATGTTAATTGGGCTTTGCTTTCTTTGCAATAGCATTAGCTGTTTTGTTGCCATTGAGCTGACTGTTCTGAATGATGAAAGGCTAACATGAGGCCTATTTGTCTACTCCTTTGACTATGCTTGCAGTAATTGCTACAATAGCAAATTGGTTTTTATTTGTATGGTCTGCTTTGGAGTAATGGTTCAAAAGTTATAATTGGAGACTTTTTAAAAAGAAATCATGCTGGAGAATGGGCTGATTTCTCCAACTAATGTGCCCTTTCTGCATTTCCACAATAGTTCTTGTGGTGTATATCTTTTCATCCTATATTCATAGATGTAAATCCCACTGACATACAGCTGCTCAAGCAACATAGAGTTGGGGTATGATAGGAAAGAAAAATAAAATGTTTTTTTGTTCCCATTTTCTTCACAGTGTGAGTTTATACAAGCTGAATGCATTGGGAGTTAGACTAGCTTTCTTACAGAGAAATGAACCTATGAGATTTCTGTAAAATTTGGCAATATGGAGTTGTTCAACAGTATCGTGGAGAGAAATCAGCCAGAAAACAGGAGAACAACTTAATTGCTTTTCTCAAACAAGAACAAAAAAGACCCTGAAATCTCATGATCCATCAGGGAATCTTGTGACTAAATTTTATGACACTATCTGCAATTATACTTTTGCCAACATGCTTCTTCTGCTTTGTCTGGATTAAGGGTGAATCTACACTGGCTGCTAAGTCCACAGCCAGTCTAAATGTTCTGAACTGGTCCTGGAAGCAGGCAGATGCACTTGGCTGAATTTGCTGCAGTATTTTGTTGGCATTCACATGGTTCGGCCTTGCTGAGACTGCATTGATCCTGCTTGATAATCACCTCCCGCTCTATGTGTCACCTTCATCACTCCCAGCTGGTCACTATTCTATCTCCTGGCTGTTGTAGGCATCCAATTTTGATATCAGCAGTAGAGCCCACATGACCAGGAAGAAGAAAAGGCAAATTTTTCTCTCGCTCCCGCCTTTGTCTCAAATGCGGCTGGTGGGGACGAGGGAGAGGGCCTTCTCGGCAGTGGCCCCCCGGCTCTGGAACTCTCTCCCTAAGGAGATCAGGTTAGGTCCTTCTCTGCCCATTTTCTGTCGGGAATTGAAAACATGGTTGTTCCAGAGCGCGTTTAAATGAACAGGCCCAATAGAGCTGTTATTAGAATATTTCTTTCTGTTTTAAAAGCATATGGCACTTTATCACTGCTACTTATTCCCATGATACAGCACTTTATGAAACCTGTCCCTACTGGGTTGCTTTTAATTACTCTGATTTTATCTGCTTGGATTTTAATGTATTTATCCATTATTTTATTTTGTGTTGGAATGTTTTAAGTTTATGTTAAATATGTTGTTGTTGTTCGGGCTTGTCCCTGTTGTGAGCCGCCTTGAGTCCCTTCGGGGAGATGGGGCGGGATATAAAAATAAAGTTGTTTATTATTATTATTATTATTATTATTATTATTATTATTATTATTATTTCCCTCCTTCTTCCTGGTTATTTGGAGCTGTTGGGAATGGTAGCTACAGTGACATGGGCAGAGACAATCCTCTTTCCCTTCACTGATGAGCATGGAGAAAGGGTGATGACACCAGTGTCCCATTAGAGCTGATTCCAGATTGCCCCAAAGCTGTGGGATACTTCAGTTTTCAGCAAACCCAGGAGTTTCCCCCAGCTTTACTGATGGTGCAACAAAGCCAGTTTAACCCTGTAAAACCGGCCATACTTACCAGAAGTATGTGAACATGGTGGAAACAGCTAGAAGCCAATTCAGGGTGAGTCAGTTTTCTTGCCTGTGAAGATCTGCTCTAAGTTTCACTATATTTGCCCTCTTTCAGACCAATAATAATAATAATAATAATAATAATAATAATAATAATAATAATAATAATAATAATAATAATCTTTATTTATACCCCGCCACCATCTCCCCGCGGGCAGCTGGCACAGATTTAGCACTGAACAATCATACTGTTTTGATCAACTTGCATAACTTTGGATCTGCATGATGAACTTTTCCTACTCTGAAATGATTACAGTAGAGTCTCACTTATCCAACATTCGCTTATCCAATGTTCTGGATTATCCAAGCCATTTTTGTAGTCAATGTTTTCAATATATCATGATATTTTGGTGTTAAATTTGTAAATACAGTAATTACAATATGACATTACTACATATTGAACTACTTTGTCTGTCAAATTTGTTGTGTAACATGATGTTTTGGTGCTTAATTTGTAAAATCATAACCTAATTTGATGTTTAATAGGCTTTTCCTTAATCCCTCCTTTTTATCCAAGATATTCGCTTATCCAAGCTTCTGCTGGCCTGTTTAGCTTGGATAAGTGAGACTCTACTGTACTTGCAATCAGCTGTCAGAGGAGAAATGTATGAAACCCAATCTGTGATTGGCTGTGGAAATGCTCAAAAATTCATAATTTTCAGAAATATAGTGGAGCTGACAAATTGACAAGCTGTAAAATGTGGGACCTGATATATAATAATATGCATTTATTACACATTTTAAAAGAATTTGAGAAGTTGGAGAAAATTATTAATTTTCTTGCTTTTTGTAATCACACATGGAGTCTCTTGTGTGTATATATTTGTGTGTATATATATGTTACACACTTTATACATTAAGGGGCTGTCTGCTTTAAAATGGTGGGAGGAGGCATCCAGTTTGCTCAATTTCTATGCTACCCTTACCTTTATGGTAGTGTTTGCCAAATACTCTGCCTTCTGTAAACCCTTTCACACCAATTACCTGCCATTCTCATGCATCAGAATGGTTTGGGCTGATGTTACTGCCTTTCTTCCCAGCAATTGTTTCCTCTGGCTGATAACTCACTTTGCTTACTGGTTACCCTACCAGTGAGTCATAATCCAAGACACTGCTCTACAGCAGGAGTGGAGAAAGTGTGGCCTAAGACTCCCTTTGGCATTCACAAGCTCCTATGGAAACCACAGTGCTTCCAGTTTCCCCATACTATTTAGTTTTTGTAAAAAAAAAAAAAAAGCTGTGATTTTGTTCCTATATTCTAATTCTCCCAACCCCCTCAAAGATCACCTGAAAATGGAGTGATGCTGAAAGTGACAATGAAAGATACTTCCAGTATGGATGTTTAGCACAATGCCATTCCAGTACCTTTGTACAGTTATACATTCATTTGTTGGTAGCATTGCATGCTGTAGTCATCATATTTAACATAACGACAGTAGCTGATGAAAGAAAAAATCAGTTTGCCCTCTTTATATGAAACATTGCCATGTGCAACATAGGTGTACATTCTAATTAATTTGTACCACCAATTTTTCCTGTTGTAATTAGCAAAGAAGTGTATTATTCATGAAAATATCTGAAGGCTCTTCCCAAAGTTTGTTTACCAGTGCTGCTATCTGACAGGGAACGCAAAGGGCAATAAAAAGGTATATAAAGCATCCTTCAGCTGTTAGGGCAGATCAGCATCATTTACTGGTCTCTCGATCCTTACAGGAAAACCATCTGGTCCACAAATCAAGACAAGGAGCATCATCAACATAATGGCCAGTTTTCTCTGGCTTTACAGTTCTGAAGAGCTGAACATAACACGAAGCACATGAACGTGTTTCTGTGTGGTGCCCAGTATTTACTCTGAGTGGACGCTTCTCGGGCAGACTTTCCCCGTTTCTCATTCGTTATGTGGTCAGCTGTGACCCTGCAAACTTGGCGAACATCATACTGGAAAGGCACAAATGGGCCTTGTTGGGTTAGCACACCTGTGTCTTGCTCACAGCTGTTTGCTTCACAACAGGGCTGCTGTCAGCAGTTTTGAAATGCTTTCATACCACCCACCCACTATCTGCTGCTTTATAGCGTTCATTGGCACATTTCTGCTGAGGCTGAATTGCCTATTCGGATACAGGGATGCCAAAGGTTTGTTATAGATGGGAACAAGCCAAGTAGCCTCAAAACTGTTGACAATATTTCACTCTTCAGAATGAAATGGGGTGGTTTTTTATTTTTAAAAGTGGGTGAATTCTAGATATTAATATTGCGACTTGCACAGCTGGGCAATGCCTTTTTCTTAACAAGGTTTACTTCTTTACTTTTAACACTCTCTCACACTTCAATATAGTGAAGGCTAAAAAACTGAAAACCAGATATTTCTTAAAATAACCAAATGTCTGCTTTATCCAACTAGTTTTTCAAGTAATGGCATAAAATTATGCAACCATTTATCCAGGTTTTATTAAAGAATAGAAATGCTATTTAAGAATAGGAAAAAAATGGGACAGTGTTTCATTTTTGTAGAATTTGTTCTTTTTCAGTTTCCACAGCCTCCTTCCTTAACTTTATGTTTTTGCTTCACCCACTCACAGTGACATGGTTCCCCTTAGGATTCCAAGAAGAGCTCAGAAAGAGAAATACTAGTTATAGCTATATGGGATTCATGCATTTGTTCAGTGCAATGTGTGTGTGTGTGTGGGGGGGGGGTGTATTGCTATACAGTATGACCCTCTTATCCATGGATTTGATATCCATGGTTTTTCATATCAATGCACCAAAAATATTCCCCTCCTCCAAACATGTTTGTGGGCCTCTCTAAAGTCTCCACTCTGATTCTAGGGTATGCTTCTGGCACAAAGTTTATACTTGCTATTCTCCACAATTTCAAGTATCCATGCAAGTGGGAGTGTTTTGAAAGATATCCCCTACAGATACAGGGATCACACTTGCCTTCAACAGACAAAAATTCTTTCTCCCACCCTGGACCTTCCAAAGATATATAAACCTCCCTTGCCTGGTTTCCAATATACCTCACAACATCTGAGGATGCCTGCCATAGAAATGGGCAAAATGTCAGGAGAGAATGCTCCTGGAACAGGGCCATATAGCCTAGCACACTCACAGCAACCCAATCATACTATACCTTGTTACTTGAAACCCAGAGTTCTTACTAAGTGGCCAACGATACATGCTAAAACTACAATACAGTACACTTTATACTACTCTATCCCATAGATACCTGAAACTGTGGATAGTAGTGAACTTTATATCTTGGGCTGGAAGCATATCATAGAATAGCATTGGAAAGTCTAGAAAGGCCCACAAACACTTCCAGCAGGGATTTTTCTTGCAGCATGGGTAAGTCAAACTATAAATGGAGATATTTGTAGCATTATCCCAGTCCATGCCTTTGACTATGTTTCCATGTAATTATAACAATTTGGTTCAATAATTCATGAAATTCAAAGTTGGAATCCCCCTAGTGCCATAAACTGAAAAACTACTTTAAACAAGGATTAATTCCACTAAAAATCAATATTTGTGACTGTTTTATATTCATGATCCCCATTTGAAACCTACATTAAAGAAACACTCAGGCAAAAGGAGTAATTGAAAGAAGGAAGACCTTTGTGGGTTCACAATGCTTAGGGACAGAGTTAGGGGTCCGCAGGAAAATCTGGGATCTTCTGAAGGATTCCATGATTCCAAAAGTTTGGGAACTGCTGCTCTAATGCATTTTCATTCCAGGATTATAAAACCAATCTTATACCCAGATGCTCAGTATCCTGCACTGAGCAGGAAGATGCCGAAATAAATTTCAAGACCATATCAAATCCTGTTATTTTATGACACTATTGGTGTCTAGTTGGATACTTGAAAGGTAGACCATTTCTAATGTCAGTATAGCTGATGCATAAACTCTTTTCCTTATTCCAGGAGACATGGAAATCTTAACCAAAGGTGACCCTATGTCAACTCCCTACTATCATTGCTGTCATCTCCCATTGCTATTTCCTACTACCATTGTCACATGGATCTCATGGCAGTGGATGCTGATTGACCACGTCAACTCTGCAATTGTCATAGCTTAACTATCAAATGTTAGTCAAGAGCCTAGAGTTGGACATTGAGACTTGGGAGGAATAAGGACCAGTGGTCAATCCAGGAGACAAGATAAAGGAACAATATGACAATCAGGGCCAAAGAGTTAGATCATAAACATAAGACATACTAGAATTCAGGTAGATTTTGCTGCTTGAATAAAGATCCATGAATCAAGAAGCCTTCTTATGTTGGGGGTGGGTGGGTGGGGAGAGTTAGCCAGCCTAAGCAGGTGCAGTCTTTCCGTGGTGAGAAAGTTCAGAACGGAAAGATGGCAATTACATAGCTCAGGTCACATGGGGTAGTTGCTGGCAGTCTCTGAAATATTCCTGGATGGACATATCTTCTGGCGATATTATAATGTATTGGAGGCTGAACAGCTGCTTGACCTCCAGCTGGTGACTGGCAAAGGCCATATTTTCTGGATCCATTGGATGCAAATCATTTCATTGTGGTAAATAAGACCCCATCAACGTTGCTGCTCACCTGATGGGTGGTGATGAATAGCTGCCGGCTGTGCAGGGCATCAGTGCTATTGTACTGAAGGCCAACTCTGGCACGATACCAACCTTGAGATGAATAATTGTGACCTGACAGATCTCAGAGGTTCATAACTGGGTATAAGAAGGTGAGGCACTATTTTATTTATTTGTTCACGTTAACTAAGCTTCTGAGTTTGAGATTCTCCAACCTCTCCCCCAATGTGGCTTTGAAAGGGAGCCTGTTTTTAATAACTGCATCCTCCAGATTAAAACAACAAAAGTTAAGAACTCTGCTGTTGTCTTTCGATGGCTAAGTTCTTTTATGGTAGAAATTGACTATATTTTTCTGATGTGTAGCATTCACATAATCTTTTATCTCAAATCTCCTGCATATTTGGGTCGTGGTTATATGGGAATCCAATTGTGCAATTCATTAACACACAAGAGTAGCAGAGCACATTCAATACATAACTCCACATGTAGGAATATACACTATACAAACCTGATTTATAATCTGGACCAAACAATTTAGTGGAAACAACTTCCATAAATTTCCCTGAATGTGGCCCAAGAAGACCAGAGAGTAGTTGCAAAACGGCACCCTATTTTTGATTTGAGACTTCTCTGGCTCCTTCTACACTGCCATATAAAATCCAGATTATCTGATTTGAACTGGATTATATGTCAGTGTAGACTCAGATAACTCAGTTCAAAGCAGATAATATGGATTATCTGTTTTGATAATCTGGACTATAAGGCAGTGTAGAAGGGGCTTTTGAAGGTTTAATGTATTCTATTCAGATTCGAGTATATAGCTTTTTCTCAGCCCAGTCAGATATTTGCAAACTCTAATGTTTTCTAACAGCTGTAAGGAAGAAAAAATGAGGAAAAAAAATCCTGTGCATAATATTCATGAAATTACATTGAATATTGTAATGATGTGTTCGTTAGTGCTCTGTGAATACCTAATTTGGAAGGTTAATGAAATTGATAAATATGTGTATTGTCAATACTACTTAAAGGCAAATCTCTCTCTTATAATTTGTAAAATGATGTCAAACTGAAAGCGCCAATTATCGTGACTATTTTTTCTGCAGTTCTAGGAGAGATCATATAGTTATTGAAATATGACCATATGTTTGTCTGTAATTGCCACATAGATGCGATCTTTAAAATCCTTGCTACCTTTAAAATAAGTTCTTCATATAATATATTATATGTTAGCATAAGACTGGCTATGACAAATTGCACACACACCAAGGGAGCAAAGGTTCTCAATCTGTTACCCATTTTGAAGGGACTGATTTTAAGCAGCTCTCTGATTCTTAACTTGCATGTCCCCAAGTACATTGTGTAATACGCCCAATTGAATGGGTGATAAGCCACAGAGGAGACTTTCAAAATTCTTGCATGGGTTCATTGCCCCCTTGCTGCTTTAATTGGCTGCCATCTGATGCCAATCATACTTCTGATTAGGATGACCACAGAGTGAAAATAATGCTGCCTCTCTAGAATAGAATTGCTTCCATAATGCTTTTGTAACAGCCTTTTGTCACTAACCTCCTGTGTCCCATTGAGCACTGCTCACAAAAGGAGAGAGAAAGACCTATATATTTTTTCTGCCAGCATTTCTTTTTAGGATGATTTAAATTTATTTTAAATGTTGAAATAAAGGAGAAAGAAAAACATCATGTAGCTATGCCTCTGTGACTCTACATTGTTTTCACCAAGCTAGATGAAAATGTTCATCCTTTTGCTTTCCTGACTCAAGGTTACTATGCTTCAGTGACAGAAATAAGGAACATGTACCTCATGGTGGTTCAGTCAGTTATTCAAATAGTCACTGTACTAAATTATTCTTCAAAAGATGGGAAAATTCAACATAAGCCTTACCTTCTGTAATACATTGATAAGAAAAGGCAAAACATGTACACATTTGCCATGGAGACAAGGCTCAGAGTAATGGGTTCAAAGTACAGGAAAGGAGATTCCTCTGGAACATTAGGAAGAATTTCCAAATCATATGAGCTGTTCAGCAGTGGAACTCTCTGCCTTGAAATGTTGGGGAAACTCCTTCTTTGGAAACTTTTCAACGGAGGCTGGATAGCCACCTGTCAGGAGTGCTTTGATTGTGCTTTTCCTGCATAGCAGTCAGTTGGATTGGATGGCCCATGTTGTCTCTTCCAAATCTATAATTCTATGATTGATCATCTACTGCTTTATCTGAAAGATGTGTACTGAGGGAAATTGCTTTTTTTCATATATTTTCTTCTTTGGGGAGGAAAACAGATGGAAATGTTTTTTTGTTTTTTTTTAACATGGCTGAAAGGAAAGGAAAGCAACCAAGTGGTATGTCTTCCACTTTGCTCTTCATTTTCTCAGTCACTGTCATTGAATATTTAAGTCTATTGAGAGAAGAAATCATAGATGTTCATGCCACATCATATTTAACCCTAGTTCACACTACGGATAAGTTTCATGGAAATGATAACTGTAACCCAGTACTTTAGACATATATTCAATACCAGAACCATTACATCTGTTTTGGTCACTTCTCTGCTTCTCTGAAAAAGCATGACTCTTCAAATTGAATTTATTGAAATATAACAAGCAGACAGAAGTTCTTTGTGGCTTCTTAGTCATTGTGACGGCGCGAGTGGCGCCATCTATATGTCAAACTATAAGTTTCAAGATTTGAATTGTTGTATCATGCCTGATTTTGCCCTTACCCTGTAAATGTAGTTGGATTGGTTATTTATATCTGTCAATCAATGTTGTTTGTACCTGTTATATTGCTCACTTAGCTAAACTATTTGGCTCCACCTCTTCCTGGAGTAGGACTGTGTTTCCTCTTTTCATTCCATCAGCAAGTTCTGTATCGGATGGACGTGAAAGAGAGGCTTGGCTCAAAAAGCCCTTCAAAAGTTACCTCTCAGCACCAATTCTGAGGTTCTTACCCTTGGGACTCACACTTCATGTTCAGGGCCAACCTGAACAACGTTGAGGAGTCTCAACAAGCGCCTTCACATCAGTCCTTTGGCAACAGAGGAAGACTCTTGTCTTCAGATATAGGTCATTGGACTGAGGCTGAGTTTGCTCCGGCATTCACAGCCAGAGAAAGAGGGATCTGGACAAGCTTCATGGACTTAAACAATCAAAGACTGTAATGTATATTTTCTTTTACCCCCTTTGTGAAGAATAAACCCAGTTTTTGAGTTAACTACAGTGTTTTGGTCCTTGGGAGTTCCAGTTTCCCTAAAGAAGGGCAAGAAGCAATCCCCTGGGGAAAGATGTCACGTCCATGCCTCTTTCACTAAGAGTTTACAGCCCCAGGCGCGACGGCACAGTGCTGAGAGAAGCCTTCTTTTCCAGAAATACTGAGAGAGAAGCCTTCTTTTCCAGAACTGCTGAAAGAAGCCTTCCAGAAGTGCTAAGAAGGGAAAAGAAGGAGTGAAAGGGCCTTGAATTTGCCAAGCCCATAGTCTCCTAAAGATAAAGAAGTCAAAAGAAGCCTGCCTTTGCCTCCAGAGGGAAGCCCAGCCTTCACAAAATTGAGTCATTTGCAAGCTTTCCCGCTCTTTTTGCATCTCAAGCCACCAGCAAATTGCTACTTTCAGCTCTTGTAGCTGCAGCAAGTTCAAGCCTTCTGCAAAGTGGATACATTTGCTAGAAGCCTAGCCTTTGCAAAATTGAGACATTTACAAGCTTTCCCGCTCTTTTGCATCTCAAGCCACCAGAAAATTGATACATCCAGCTCTTGCAGCTGCAGCAAGTTCAAGCCTTCTGCAAAGTGGATACATTTGCTAGAAGCCTAGCCTTTGCAAATTGAAACATTTGCTAAGTTTCCCGCCTTTTCTGTTTCTCAAGCCAGCAAATCGCTACATTCAGCTCTTGCAACTGCAGCAAAATCCAGGTTTCTGCAAAGTAGATACATTTCTCCAGAAGTCAGCCTTTGCAGACCAACCAAGCCTCTTCCAGAACTCAGTTTGCAAAGCAATAAATTTCCAACCTTCTGCAGTTCCTGCCATTTCTTCAAAGCCTGCTGCAAGTTTATGAAAGCCCAGACTTAACTTCCCAGTTAAGCAGCTGTTTTAATTGTCTTGTTTAAAGTATTGCATTGCCCTTTTGTGTGTCTTTAATTGTATAGTTATATAGTATTGCATTTTGTACTGTTTGAAACTTGGGATAAGTTTCCTTTTGAATTTCACAGAATGTCAAGTCATAGCAATGAGATTTTGCAAACAAGGGTCAAATCTCCCCGCCCAGTCAGAGAAAGGCACCCCACAGAGAAAACAATGCTCTGCCTTTTGCAGAAGGAAGGCAAGCTTAGGCAGAGGTTTAACAGAGCTTGGCAAAACCTGCCGACCATAGCTGATGCAATAAGGGCATCCCTTTGCCCAAAGGAAAAGGAAATTCTCAGGCAAGAATTTGTAAAGGCCTTCAATAATGGGAGTGCTATTGCAGAAGAAATAATCTATGTACTGAACAAAATTAACACTCCAGAGTCTTTAGATAGGGCTAAGGAAATTTCTTTCAGCCTACAAGAAGAGAGGAGGCGCTACAGCGCAGTTCTAATTGAACCAGTGCCCAGTTCTTTATTCAAAGGTGCAGAAGAAAGGGTTCAAGGCTCCCCATGTGTAAGCCTTAGATCCAGTCTGCTCAAGATTCCATCTAATGATGCTAGCCTTAAATCCAAGCATTCATCTAGGCATAGCAGTTCCTCCCAATCCACACATTCATTCATCAGTACTTCTTCCAAAGCAGCCCACTATAACAGAGAGGCTGTCCGTTTGAAAATTAGAAAAGAGGTTTTAGAAGCAGAGGCGTCTGCAGAAATGGCTAGGCAAGACTTTGCCTTCAATGAAGAGGAACTCCTCCTTCAACAGGCTAAAGCCAAGCAGAAACTGCTTCTAGCTCAGGCTAGGGCCCAGCAAGAAGCTGATCTAGCGCAGGCTAGGGCCCAACAAGAAGCTGACCTAGCACAGGCCAGGGCCCAGAGAGAAATAGAGCTTGCAATGGCTGAAGCCAAGCAAGATGAGCTGCAACGGGATCTAGATCTGCTTCAAGTAAAAAGAGACACAGCACAAAAGATAGTCAGAGCTAACGTTCTAGCCAAAGTCCTATCACAGGAACTAACCCAAGAAAACCTTAATTTCCTGCCAACACAAGAGCCTACAGCAAAGGTTTCAGCACATCTGCAACTGGAATCACCTGTAGTGCAGAGTCATATCTCCTTTTGCCACCTTGAAGATCGCTCACCTGTTCCAGTGTTCGCAACTTCAAGGCCAGCCCATTTCTCAGAAGTACAGCAAAGCACGGCCGGGAGAGTGCCATCTCTGTCAGAGTCCATTCCTGCACTTAGGCCTCAGAGATACCACCTGTCTACTTGGGAACGAAAGGATGACGTCTTTCAACAACATCCAGATGTCCATTCAGATTGGCAAGGCATGGCCGGGAGTGAACCACCACATTCATCCCTGCATACCAAGTCAATTCTCCCATCGCTGAAGATAAAAGCTTCAGAGGTGCTGCCTGCCAGCAATCTGCTGAACCCAGCATCGCCTACCATCGCGACAAGATGTGTTCAACCGAAGAACATTGAGTTTGTCACGCCACATCACACTACTCAGATGTACCCTTACACACTGGAGTCTCAATTGGGTTCCCTCTTGCGAAATCCAAGAAGAGACATCAGAGACAAAGGCGTCCAGAAATTCACTGACCGACCAGATGACTACCTTCTGTGGAAAATCACCTTCATGAGGGCCATTCGAGATTTCAAGCTAGAAGCGGATGAAGAACTGTCCCTTCTTATGGCGTGGCTTGGACCCAGCTCAGCCGAGCAAGTAAAAAGACTTTATGCTGCTCATGTAGCAGACCCCCAAAGAGCTTTGTCCACAGCGTGGTCTCGCTTGGACCAGCGCTTCGGTGCGAGCACTGAGATAGAAGCATCCCTCATGGATCGACTCAACAGGTTCCCATCACTGAAGATGAAAGATTGCAAACAGCTTTGGGACTTTAGTGATCTTTTACTAGAGCTAGCTTCAGCCAAAGGAAATCCAGAGCTGCCAGGTTTAGCATGTCTGGACCAGCACACGTCACAGAGTGCCATTCTCTGCAAACTTCCTTTTCCTCTTCGAGAAGCTTGGGGGAAACAGGTGTTCAAGTACAAAGAGGAGAATGCAAATGTATACCCGCCCTTCACCTTTTTGGTGGATTTCGTCACTAGAGCAGCCCGTGAGAGGAATGACCCGCAAACAGGTCTTCTCGCTTTGTACCAAGACCTAAAGCCTGAAAAGACCTCCAAAGAAGACAAAGCCCAGGGCAAAGATCTTAGAAGGAACCTGAGTGTCAAGATGACAGACGCAACTCCTGCAACTTCTGCTCAACCAGTCAGCAACAACACCATATCCTGTCCCATTCATCAAAGGCCACACAGCCTAGCTGAATGCAGAGAGTTCGCAAAGAAGCCTTACAAAGAACGACTCCAAATAGTTCAAAAGGCCAAGGTGTGCTTTAGATGCTGCGGCGCCACTATTCACTTCTCCAAAGACTGCAAAGAAAAGGTTAAATGCCAACACTGCAACAGCATCAAGCATTGCTCTGCAATGCACAATTTCGATTCCCCTCAATTCAAAGCAAAGTCAAATTCTCCTACCAAAGAAGAAACCAAAGAAGACCAAAAGCCTACAGAACCTCAGGTAGCCCTCAAGGCTCCTGCGGTTGCCTGCACCAAGCTTTGTCAAAATAGCCACAAGCCCAGAATTTGCCACCCAATCTGCCTGGCAGAGGTGTATCCAGACAAGCAGCCGTGGAATAAGAAAAGGGTCTACGTCGCCTTGGATGCCCAAAGTGACGCATCTCTTGCAACCCCAGAGTTCTTCGACATGTTCAACCTTCATACTGAGACAATAGATTACACCATATCCACTTGTTCCGGAAAGAATAAGATGAATGGCAGAGTTGCAACAAAGTTCAAAATCTCGCCTGTCGGACAAAAGGTCAGGTACGATCTTCCTGACCTTATAGAATGCAGCCTGATTCCCAGGAACAAAGAACAGATAGCCACGAAGGAGGTGGTACAAGCCCATCCTCATCTCAAAGGTATTCAAGATCTAATACCAGCTTTGGACTTGGAAACAGACATCGTCATGCTTATCGGTGCAGATTGTCCCACACTGTTCCGTGTTAGCAACCAGATTGAAGGTCCTAAGGGATCACCCATGGCCCAGCAGTTGCCTTTAGGATGGACGGTGTTAGGCCCAGTCTGCCTGAACAAGATGTTCCAGCCTGTCACTAAAAGGCCTTCACTAATGCAAGGATGTGCCAGCCACATTTCAGTTTGCTGCCAGGGAGTAATGCCAGATTACTCTCCCATCATCGAAGTCACAGAGAGAGATGAGCAAACAGCCTTCTCTAAAAATGATCAGAAGTTTCTTGAGATGATGAACAACCAAGTCACTCAAGACCCTGAAGGTAATTGGATAGCACCTTTACCTTTCAAGCCGGAAATACCATCTCTACCCAACAACAGAGATGTTGCCCTTCATCGTCTCCTGTCCTTAAGAAGAAGGATGCTAAAGGATCCGAAGGTAAAGACCCAGATCACCCAGTTTGTGGAAGACCTCTTCAGAAGCAACTACGCTGAACCAGCCAGCGTGTGTGCGGAGGGAGAAGAGCAGTGGCATTACATATCCACTTCAGAAAATCCGGCAGATGTGACATCCAGAGGAACATCAGCCGCAAAGTTGTCCAAGTCATCCTGGATCACTGGACCCAAATGTCTTCAAAATCCTTCCTTTCCAGAAAGCATTTCCGTGCTCAAAGACACTGAGTTGCCAGAAATTCAGTCCTGCAAATCTACCATCGATGGCCAAGACTTATCAAGGCAAGGTTTAAATCCAGCCAAGTTTGAAAGATTTTCAAAACGGACTAGACTTCAGGCAGCCATTACCAGGCTCATACATTACATCACTACAAAAAACAGTGGTGCAATTCAGCCCCAAGATCTTTCAAAAGCCTCAACAGTCATCCTGAGATCCACTCAAAGACAGTGTTTTTTAGAAGAAATAGCTTGTCTAGAAAGAAAAGCATCCTTGCCCAAAAATAGTTGTTTAAAGGACTTGAACCCCTTCCTGGACAATGAGGGTCTCCTTAGGGTTGGAGGTAGACTAAAAAGAGCAAAGATTAGATCCTGTGTTAAAAATCCTTTTATTTTGCCACACCATAACCATATAGCTCAGCTGTTGACACAGCATTTCCACGCAAAGGTTAAACACCAAGGAAGGACATTTGCTGAGTCTGCCCTAAGAAACTATGGGTTTTGGTTTGTTAATGATCGTAAAGGTTGGGGATTTGGTGTTACTTAAACAAAGATGCTCCTAGAAACCAATGGGCTAAGGGTATTGTGTCAAAATTATATCCTAGCTCTGACAATAGAGTGTGCAAGGCCCAGGTTAAGGCAGTCTCTAACGAAAAGGTTTTTTTTTATTTGACAGGCCTATTAGCGACATGGTTGAGCTATTTTCACAAGACGTACAGTCTTAAAGTTATTAGAGTTAAAGGTATTTAACTCCATTTTGTTTAGATTTCCGAAAGTCCGGAAATCTAGGCCGGGAGTGTGACGGCGCGAGTGGCGCCATCTATATGTTGGAACTATAAGTTTCAAGATTTGAATTGTTGTATCATGCCTGATTTTGCCCTTACCCTGTAAATGTAGTTGGATTGGTTATTTATATCTGTCAATCAATGTTGTTTGTACCTGTTACATTGCTCACTCAGCAAAACTGTTTGGCTCCACCTCTTCCTGGAGTAGGACTGTGTTTCCTCCTTTTCATTCCACTCTATCGGATGGACGTGAAAGAGAGGCTTGGCTCTGAAAGCCCTTCAAAAGTTACCTCTCAGCACCAATTCTGAGGTTCTTACCCTTGGGACTCACACTTCATGTTCAGGGCCAACCTGAACAACGTTGAGGAGTCTCAAGCGCCTTCACATCAGTCCTTTGGCAACAGAGGAAGACTCTTGTCTTCAGATATAGGTCATTGGACTGAGGCTGAGTTTGCTCCGGCATTCACAGCCAGAGAAAGAGGGATCTGGACAAGCTTCATGGACTTAAACAATCAAAGACTGTAATGTATGTTTTCTTTTACCCCCTTTGTGAAGAATAAACCCAGTTTTTGAGTTAACTACAGTGTTTTGGTCCTTGGGAGTTCCAGTTTCCCTAAAGGAGGGCAAGAAGCAATCCCCTGGGGAAAGATGTCACGTCCATGCCTCTTTCACTAAGAGTTTACAGCCCCAGGCGCGACGGCACAGTCATAGTGTTTCAAACCATTTCATAACACAGCCTCTTTTCCTAGGTACTACAATTTGAAACTAGTGGATGAAACAAGTCAATACACTATATAGTGGACCCTTGCGGTTTGGATCCAGAACACCCCTCATGGATGTTCAAGTTCCATGTAATGCAATAGCATGATAAATTGGTGTTCCTTATGTCCATGACAAAATCAAGGTTTTTTTTAAAATTGGTGTGATATTTTCAAGCTGGGCATAGTTGCTTCTTTGAATGCAAAATCCATGGACATGGAGGAGTGACTGTAACTATTTGAATTCCCACCATGAAATAAAGAGACCAGACACAAGAAAACGAATCTAAAGGGACATTTCCTGACTTATTTATTTTAAGAACTTCTGGAATAACCTGTGAAGGAAAAAAAAACACCATTAAAAGGATTTAATCTGTAAGACTTAACTCATGGTGCATTTGCCACTTAGTGAGCCTTGTTTCTGGGCCAGATGTTACCCCCTCTGACCACCTCCAAGGACAGACAGGCACCAACAATCCCAAAAACCAGCCAAAATTCTTTGGCTGGACCTCTCAGCCAAACATAAATGGAAGGCCATCCTGAGGGAGCTCCTTCCCAAACCTCAGAGGTTTTAAAGAGTGAGAACCCTCATTCCAGCCCCAAGGGTAGCCCCCTTTTCAGGGGTGTCATAGAGCCTACTAGGACTATTTCCTCTTTATATTGCCACCAAGATGGGCAGGTATCCGCCTAGTCCCTTTTTCTCAATAGGCTGGCCATTATATACTTTATCCCCTCTTTTAAATTATTCACAAACAGAACATTCCCCTCCTCTGAGAGATGCACTCCCTTGACCCTATACAATTCTGGCTGTTCGAGCACAATCTCCATATGGGGGATCGCCCAGCCCCTAGTTTGTCCCATGGCAATTCTCAGCTCCCAGTTGATCTGGCCAAATTGATTTTTTTGGAATTACAATCCCCAGCAAATTGATCTTTTTGGGATTACAATCCCCTGGCCACCTTTGGGCCAAATCGAGCTTTTTGGGATTATGGGATTACAATCCTCCAGCCACCTCAGATGTGGCAACAGTTCTGACCAGGAAATCTGAACTTCAGGGCAAATTTCTCTGGTGTAACTTAAATCCTTCAGGGCTTGCACAATCAGTATCTTCCCCTTTAACAGGCCTAGGACATGGCAACCTTTAATTATGACCAGATCATTGTGTCCCAAGGTGACATCCACAGATGCCTCTCTGCCCAAAAGACCAAACTGTATGGTTGCTTCTATGAATGCAAAATCCATGGATATGGAGGGCCGACTGTAATTTATCAACAAAATCTCTTTTAGTGTACTGTGAGATATAGTTGTTACTATAACATCTAAGTTATTGTTTGGACTCAGACCATTAGTTTAAAGAATAGATGAATTGTTTTAAATGTGACATTTTATTTATTTATTTATTGTATTTATATACTGTTTTTCTCATAATATAATCCATGGCAAAATACAATGGCTAACATGTATAAAACATCACGTATCAAATTAGCCACATGTAACAGTAGATTAAAATCATTAAATCTATAAAACTATAAATAACAATCACAAACACAACATAAAAGATTTAAGTCTTGCATCGATCCCAAGGTTATCATAACTATTTACATATTTCAATATTCTGGTCTAGGACATGAGATGTTGTAAAATTCTAGATAGGTCTTGCCCATATTGATGGGATTGCTGATTTCAGTACTGCTCGAACCTCTACTTTGCCTGCCAAAGGCTATGGGGTCAATTTCTGCATCTTTTTTTTTTTATCTTAAAGTTCATATTAAGGGAACTAAGCTTTTGGAGAATGAGTAAAGCTAAAAGAGTAGGATATTCTGCTAGATGGGCAAATTGTTTTGGGCTGTGCCTACCAATTTGATTTTTATATATGGTGGCTCCAAGAATGAGAAACTTCCAACAGCCCTGCTCAGGTCTTGCAAATTCTATGGCTATGGCTTTCTTGGTTGAATCAATCCACCTGCAGTGTGGTCTTCCTACTTTCCTATTGTCTTCCACTTCATTGAACATTCTCATCTTTTACAGTGAGTCACATCATCTCATAATATATCCAGAGTACAGCAGTCCAATTTCGTCAGCATAGCTTCTAGTGAGAGTTCATCTTCTGATGCTTTTCTGTCATTACTCACTTGCTCCATTTTGTGCCATTTTCCATTGGCCTTTTATGATCATAGGAACATAGATTAAGTAAATGCAGAAGTATTTTCATATGAAAAAGGAAACTGTTAGTCAGAGGAATTTCCTTGGCTTCCTGGACAATGTACAAATGGAGGACTGGAGAAACCTTTCTTTGTCCAGGCGCTAGTTTAGGAAGGGAATTGGGTTGGCCTAAGGGTACAGACTGAGATCCAGTTTCTATGTTTCTGTGCTCGTGTTTCTGAATTGTACACTAGAGTCAGTCTGTAATATCTACTCTTCATCTTCCTCCCTCCTTTTATGATATTTGCTCCTAATTCAGAAGCGTATGTTTTTTATATCTTGGCTTTGAATCTATTTCCTTAATATTATTAAGGAAACAAATGGGGCCGTGAGGTTTTCAAAATATTTCATTGTCTTAATGCATTTTATTTCTGAACTAAAAGTGGGCTTCAAGGGATCTGGGCAAATGCATGCGGTGAAGGACATAGCAATGGCTGAAGGCAACATCATTATGAGGTTGGTGCACTCTTATACTAATACATCTCAGTGGGGCACCTTGCCATGGGATAGTGGATAGCAGCAGAAGGGCCAGGGTATCAGCTTGCCTGATGGAAATTGGGCCTTCAAAACATTACACAATATGTTAAAAGTGTTAACATATTGTGTAATGTAATATGTACAGTGAAAATGTAATAGAAGTTCCAATATTATTACTGTTTGCAAACTAAAATTTTCATTGTACTACTATTTTATTAAAATTACTAAAATAATTTTTGAGGAATTAAATGATAGCATTATAGTTTTAGATGGGAGCCCCTTTGTCTTCTGGGAACCAATATTTTTAGACTCAGCCTGCCACTGATTTTGAGAGATCAAAATGGCAGGAGGATTCATAGCACTGGCTCAATAAACAAGGGGGAGCCCAGTTTGTATGTTTGTGGTTGGCTCCAGTAACTTCCAAAAGATGTCAGATAGTATTTCTGGTTCTCGCTGAATGCTTTCTTCTGGCCATGTTAAGTTGCCTGATCAGTGAATGGAGCAACATTTTGTGTGTTGCACAGCAGAGAAATGGGTGCCATCTCATCAGTCTTGAAAAATTTCAGTCAGAGACAAAAGCAAAGACTTTTTGTTAAGATTGATTTCTTGTGTTTATATCCAAATCTTGCCAGATACCCACGTGTTTGTTTTCATGCAACAGATTCTCAGGTAAGGCTGTTTTTGTTTGTTTTGATTCACTGCAGCAGCAAACATGAAGCTTTTGTTTACACCCAAATTATCTTGTACATCGTTAAATAATCTGGAAAATATTTTGATTTCCTCCCTATTGCTTTACTTGGCTTCTGTGAAAGAGGGAAAATGCACCCAAATCATATCTGGCTAATGGAAAAAAAATATGGTGCATGTAATTATCACAAAGCAGGAATGGATCATCATCAAATGGTCTGCATGGCAAACATTTAGAAGTCACCATATCAGAGCACACAGATTATAGAATTTTTTCAGAATTCTGAATAACAGTTTGGGCTGTGAAAACATATATGCACATTGAGGATAATAGACATTTCTTGTGTTGAGTCACCATTTAACAACAAATTCAGCATGCCATTTCTATTTGAGAGCACCTATAGATGTTTAATGGCTTTTTGGGTGCCATAGTATTGCGATAGAGATTCTCGGATGGTTTTGCTAAGAACTGACAAAGCTTTTAAAATTGGTACATGCAGGCATAAATCAGCCTTAGGTATGCCTTTTGTGCAATTTTGAATTCATCTCCTCCTTCTACAACAGGCATGGGCAAACCCAGGCCCGGAGGCCGAATGCAGCCCCTTAGATTCTTTTATCAGGCCCTCCTCCCTGTCACCATCTTATCCTTCCTTCCTTCTCTCTTTCCTTCCTTCTCTCTCTCCCTTTCTTCCTTACCTCCCTATTTCTCCCTCCCTCCTTCCCTTCCACCCTTTTGTCCTTCCTTCCCTCTTTTCTCTCTCCTTCTCTCTCCCCCTCTTTCTCATTCCTTTTCTCCCTCCCTCCCTTCTTTTCCACCCTTCCATCCCTTCTACTCTTTCGTCCTTCCTTCCTTCCCTTTTGTCTTTCCTTCCTTTTCTCTTCCCTCCCTCCCCTTCTCTTCTAGCCTCCCTTCTTTCCTTCTTTCTCTTCCTTCCTTCTCTTTTTCCTTCATCCTTTCCTCCTGGGAGATGTTTAGCTATGGGAAGAGATGGTTGAGAGGCAACATGAGAACCATATTTCAAGAGTTAAAAGGCTGTCCCATTGAAGAGGAAGGAGGGGGAGAACTGACTTTCTGCTGCTCTAGAGATCAGGGCACAAGGGAGCAATGGGTTCAAACAGCAGGGAAAGAGATTTGACTGAAACGATTAGGAAAAATCTTCTGTAGACTGTGGTGGAGTCTCCTTCTCTGGCGGCTTTGTATTGGGAGTGCTTTGATTGTGTCTTCCTGCATGTTAGGGGGTTGGACTGGATGGCCCTTGGGGGTCTCTTCCAACTCTAGGATTCTATATCAGGAGTAAGCAATACGGGTCTAATGGATACACTTCCTCTCTCCCATCCAACATCACATCCTGACCAAGGCCAACCCTCTTGGGACCCAAATGTTTCCTGTCTTTCCAGCCCGGCCACCCTACTCTGACCTGCCATGCGGCCCCCAAGTTAGAAAGTTTGCCCCTGCCTGTTCTACAACAACCAACACTATCTGTTGGCTAGTGGATAATTTGAATCTGGCTGCAGGGACTTAGACAGCTAATAGTAATTCTCGTTGTTGGTGAATTATCACATGTAACATAGTTTGAAAAAGGTGCTTTACCAGCAAGCACCAACCAATCCCCCTGCAATGCCAGAAATACAGCTTAATGATGTAATGTTAGAGAATGGTGACAGTTTCCACTATCTTGGCAGCCACCTCTCCACAAAAGTCGACCGACACCAAAATACAACAACATCTGAGCTCTGTGAGTGCAGCATTTTTTGAATGAAGCAGAAAGTGTTTAGGATCAGGACATTCGTAGGGATACCAAGATCCTTGTTTATAAAGCTACTAGCTGTGCCCGGCCACGCGTTGCTGTGGCGAAGAATGGTGGTATGGGAAATAAAGTATTGAGGAATTGGTGGTAGTTAAGGTAAAGGGTAAACGTTTTCCCCTGACGTTAAGTCCAGTCGTGTCTGATTCTGGGGGTTGGTGCTCATCTCCATTTCTAAGCCGAAGAGCCATCGTTGTCTGTAGACTCCTCCAAGGTCATGTGGGATGACTGCATGGAGCGGCGTTACCTTCCCACCGGAGCAGTACCTATTGATGCACTCACATTTACATGTTTTTGAACTTCTGGGTTGGCAGAAGCTGGGGCTAACAGTGGGGGCTCTGTCAGTTCCCCCAATTCAAACCTGCGGCCTTTCGGTCCAGAAGTTCAGCAGCTCAGCGCTTTAACATGCTGTGCCATCAGGGGACATTATTTCCTAAAGGTTGTGAATATACAATATTTCTGATTGGTTTTTTTTGTCTGTTGGAGGCAAGTATGAATGCTGCAATTAGGAAAAATGATTAGGATGTAATGGTCTTGCAGATTTAAAGCCTAGCTGTTTCCTCCCTGAGTGATTTTTTTGTTGGGAGGTGTTAGCTGGCCCTGATTGTTTCCTGTCTGGAATTACCTTGTTTTCAGAGTGGTGTTGTTTGCGATATTTTATATGCTTCTACTGTCTGTGGCCCTGAGAAAACAGAGGATTGGCCAGACTTTGATGATGGGAATCCTTTGTTGGGAGGTGTTAGCTGGCCCTGATTGTTTTCTGTGTGGAATTCCCCTATTTTCAGAGTGTTGTTCTTTATTTAGTGTTCTGATTTTAGAGATTGTATTGTTCTGTTTTATTATACCACATTAATTTTTATATATTCTGATTTTAGTGTTTTTGAATACTTGGAGCCAGATTGTATTCATTTTCACGGTTGACCGCAACACAATAATAATAATAATAATAATAATAATAATAATAATAATAATAATAATAATAGTAAGGATAGTAATGATAGTAATAATAATGACTTTGGTAATACATAGTGCTTCACTGCCTTCTCAGCTTCCTTTCTGGAAGAATCCTTTCTCGGGAGGTGTTAGCTGGCCCTGATTGTTTCCTTTGTGGAATTTCCAATTTCCTTGCTTTATTTACTTTCTTTATTTCTTTATTACTGTCCTGGTTTTAGAGATTATATTGTTCTGCATTATTCTATCCTAGAAATTATTTCATATCAAAGTAGAATCTCACTTATCCAACATTCGCTTATACAATGTTCTGGATTATCCAACACAGTCTGCCTTTTCATAATCAATGTTTTTGTAGTCAGTGTTTCAAATTCATTGTGATATTTTACTGGTAAATTTGTAAATACAGTACAGTAGAGTCTCACTTATCCAACATAAGTGGGCTGGCAAAATGTTGGATAACCGAATATGTTGGATAATAAGGAGGCGTTAAGGAAAAGCCTATTAAATATCAAATTAGGTTATGATTTTACAAATGAAACACCAAAACATCATGTTAGACAACAAATTTGGCAGAAAAGGTAGTTCAATACGCAGTAATGCTATGTAGTAATTACTGTATTTATGAATTTAGCACCAAAATATCACGATATATTGAAAACATTGACTACAAAAATACGTTGGATAATCCAGAACGTTGGATAAGCGAGTGTTGGATAAGTGAGACTCTACTGTAATTACTACATAGCATTACTGCGCATGGAACTACCTTTTCTGTCAATTTTGTTGTATAATATGATGTTTTGGTGCTTAATTTGTATAACGATTACCTAATTTGATGTTTAATCAGCTTTTCCTGAATCCCTTCTTATTATCCAATATATTTACTTATCCTGCTGGCCTGTTTATGTTGGATAAGTGAGAGTCTACTGTATATTGATCATCTTATATTATCTGCTTAGAACTGGATTATATGAGGCCCCTTCTTCACAGTTGTATAAAATGCACACTGAAGTGGATTATATGGCAGTGTGGAGTCAAGATAATCCAGTGCAAAGCAGATAATATAAGATTATAAATGGGTTATATAGCTGTGTGGAAGGACCTTGAGTCTACACTGCCATATAATCCAGTGCAAATTAGATAATATGTGGAAGAAGACTAAGTGAGGCCTAAATCTGCCTGTCCCCTAACTGAAACCTGGCTGTCCCTTGGTTGCTAGGCAACGAAGTGGGCAGAGATTAGCCTTCTAAACTGGCAGCAATTGGATAAAAACAATTATTGCTCTCCCTCTAATTAGGACTTTATTTTTCTTTTCTTTTTGTTGTATCAACCTTGAGGCGTGGATGATGGGTTGTGTTGTCAAATTTCGAGGTTGGGGGGCCTGTAGTTTTGTTGTTTTGTCCACTGCCCTGATGCCATCACTCTTTTATATATATAGATTGTCCTCCCAACTCTGTTATATGCCTGCAAAATGTGGACCATCTACATATGTCACTCTGAACTTCTGGAATGATTCCATCAATGTTGCCTCCAAAAAATCCTGCTAATCTCTTGGGAAGACAGGTGGATAAATGTCAGCATTCTGGAAGAAGCAAAGACCACCAGTTTTAAAGTGATGATCTTCCACCATCACTTTTGCTGGACTGGCTACATTGTCCGAATTCCTAAATACCATCTCCCAAAACAGTTGCTCTACTCTCAACTCAAGTACAGAAAAAAGAATGTTGGATTTAAAATGAGCTTTAAACTAATTTTAAAAACTGTGGCATAAACTCAGAGAACTCGGAAGCTCTGGTCTTCGAGCATGCTAACTCTGGGTCAGTTGTTACCAACAGTGCTGTGGAATTCAAAGAGGCACAAATGGAAGGTCAGAGAGAGAAATGTGTCAAGAGGAAGGCATATGAAGCCAACCCTTGTCAGAATGGTCTGGAAATCAATGTCCTTACTATGAAAGAACATGTGAATCCAGAAAAGGTCTCTACAGTCACCTATGGACCCACTGCTAAGGCTTTACACTTGGAAGGCAATCATACTCAGCTGTGAGTATCAATGAATGAATGTAACATAGTTTCACATGCAGAATGACTATGCTATGTTGTGCAATACTGGATTCTGGCATCCATCTGTATATGAACATTAGTGGAGGGCCAGGACCTATAACTATGACCAGCCATTATAGTATTAACAAGTTGCAACAATGAGCTCTTCTATTTCAAGCTACAGATGGTCTCTCCTACAAATTGCAACACTTAATTCCCTACAGTAATCTTGTGCACACTTTATAACACACAGAAATCTTGCTGTTTTTAGAATTCAAATGGTCATTTCTGACAAATGAGCTATGGCTGAAAGAAAATGTATTTTTTTAAACCACAGAAGTCATGACTCACAATCATGTTGCAAAATTCCCTCATTGTGTGATCCACGCCACCGTACTTCATTTTTAAAGCAGCTCAAAGAAATGAACAACTAGGAATAACCACAGTTCCACTTTGCCTCACCACAGTGTAATCCTTCTCGTAAAGCATGTGTAAAAGAATTTGGTTTGGTTGATATATACATACATTTCTCTAATCCAGAAACCACACCATGCTTGTTCAGTTTTGTTGATCACACATTAAGAAGAATGCATAAAATTCTCAACTGTCTATTTAGTTTCAGAAGCAAATGCATAGGAGAGAAGGTGTGTGTGTGTGTAGGCGATTACTGAAGTATGATTGTCTTCCAAGGGTAGAGTCTTGACGGTGGGTCCATAAATGACTGTGGAAACCAATTCTGGATCCACGTGGTCTTTCACATTGAGGAGATAGATTTCTAGATGGAAGGCAGTCACAATGAGAATTTGCTTGATGTGCACATTTCTCCCCTTTGCCCTCTATTTGTGTCTCTGCAAAATCCATCGATCTGTTGGTAACAACTGGCCTCCAGTTACAGTGCTTGAGGGCCAGGGCTTCCCAGTTCTTGGTGTTTATACCACATATTTTTAGGTTAACTTTAAGCCCATCTTTAATTTTCTTTTGTTGTCCATTGACATTCTGTTTTCCATTAAGTTGGGAATAAAGTAACCTTTGGAAAATGGTGATTGGGCATTTGAACAATGTGGCTGTCTTAGGCGATCCCTCATAGTTCGAGGATGATGGTCCTCCATTCCTTGGAAGACGCCTGTGCGTGATTTTTTTTAATGTGTGGAGGTCGGTGCTCAGCCGGTCAACACGCAGTCTTCACAGATTGAAGTCCCAGCAGTGGTGTGGTTAACACAACGAGAGTGGCTTCTCAGTCTGTTACAGCCTTCTTCCGCCTTGGCAGCCGTTGTAGCATGTACCATGTTATCCTCCGCCTGCTCCGCCGTTGAGGTCTTTGGGTCTTCGAATTGTTCTTGGTCTGGATCCTCCCCTGTGGCCACTCCTGGGAGTGTGTGACTCCGGTGGTTGTGCCCACAGGTTCATTGGAACACGCAAGCCCCCTCACGACATCAAGGTGACAATCGAGGATTATCTATATATATAAAAGAGTGATGGCATCACGGCAATTCACAAAACAACAAAAGTACAGGCCCCCCAACCTCAAAATTTGACAACACAACCCATCATCCACGCCTCAAGGTTGATACAACAAAAAGAAAAGAAAAATAAAGTCCTAATTAGAGGGAGAGCAATAATTTTTTTTATCCAATTGCTGCCAGTTTGGAGGGCTAATCTCTGCCCACTTGGTTGCCTAGCAACCAAGGGACAGCCAGGTTTCAGTAAGGGGATAGGCCGATTTAGGCCTCACTTAGACTTCTTCCACAGATTATCTAATTTGCACTGGATTATATGGCAGTGTAGACTCAAGGCCCTTCTACACAGCTATATAACCCATTTATAATCTTATATTATTTGCTTTGCACTGGATTATCTTGACTCCGCACTACCATATAATCCACTTCAGTGTGCATTTTATACAGCTGTGAAGAAGGGGCCTCAGATAATCCAGTTCTGAGCAGATAATATAAGATTAGAAATATACAGTAGAGTCTCACTTATCCAACGTAAACAGGCCGGCAGGATAAGTGAATATGTTGGATAATAAGAAGGGATTCAGGAAAAGCCAATTAAACATCAAATTAGGTAATCGTTATACAAATTAAGCACCAAAACATCATATTATACAACAAATTTGACAGAAAAAGTAGTTCCATGCGCAGTAATGCTATGTAGTATTTACAGTAGAGTCTCACTTATCCAACACTCGCTTATCCAACGTTCTGGATTATCCAACGCATTTTTGTAGTCAATGCTTTCAATATATCATGATATTTTGGTGCTAAATTCATAAATACAGTAATTACTATATAGCATTACTGTGTACTGAACTACTTTTTCTGACAAATTTGTTGTCTAACATGATGTTTTGGTGCTTAATTTGTAAAATCATAACTTAATTTGATGTTTAATAGGGTTATCCTTAATTCCTCATTATCCAACATATTCGTTTATCTAACGTTCTGCCGGCCCGTTTATGTTGGATAAGTGAGACTCTACTGTACTGTATTTACAAATTTACCACTAAAATATCACAATGAATTTAAAACACTGACTACAAAAACATTGATTATGAAAAGGCAGACTACGTTGGATAATCCAGAACATTGTATAAGCGAATGTTGGATAAGTGAGATTCTTCTTTAATATGAAATAATTACTGGGATAGAATAATGCAGAACAATATAATCTCTAAAACCAGGACAGTAAATAAACAGGGGAATTCCAGACAGGAAACAATCAGGGCCAGCTAACACCTCCCAACAAAAAATTCACTCAGGGAGGAAACAGCCAGGCTTTAAAGCTGCAAGGCCATTACATCCTAATCATTTTTCCTAATTGCAGCATTCATACTTGCCTCCAACAAACAAAAAAAAACCAATCAGAAATATTGTATATTCACAACCTTTAAGAAATAATATCCCCTGATGGCGCAGCGTGTTAAAGCGCTGTGCTGCTGAACTTCTGGACTGAAAGGCCACAGGTTTGAATTGGGGGAGCGGAGAGAGCACCCACTGTTAGCTCCAGCTTCTGCCAACCCAGAAGTTCGAAAACATGCAAATGTGAGTGCATCAATAGGTACTGCTCCGGCGGGAAGGTAACGCCGCTCCATGCAGTCATCCCACATGACCTTGGAGGAGTCTACAGACAACGCCGGCTCTTCGGCTTAGAAATGGAGATGAGCACCAACCTCCAGAGTAAGACACGACAGGACTTAATGTCTGGGGAAAACCTTTACCCTTTACCTTAACTACCACCAATTCCTCAATACTTTATTTCCCATACCACCAGACTTCGCCATAGCAACGCGTGGCCGGGTACAGCTATAAACCGCCTGCCATCACTGTAATAATAATAATAATAATAATAATAATAATAATAATTATTATTATTATTATTATTATTATTATTATTATTATTTTATTTCTTACCTGCCTCTCCATACTGATAGCATCCTATCCCATGTCTACAGATGATCTCTCTCAGCAGCTTCATGTAAATATTAAAGAGCATCCCACAAGGTAGAATGGTACCTTGTGGAATGCCACATAACAGCTCCTTTTTTTGAGGAGCAGCTATCCCCAAACGCCACCATCTGAAACCTGCCTGAGAGGTATGACCAGAACCACTGCATCACAGTGCCTCTGATTCCCAGCCCCTCCAGGCGTTCCAGAAGGATACCATGGTTGATGATACTGAAGGCCACTGGGAGGTCTAGAAGCACCAACAAGGACACACTACTTCTATTTATTTGACAATTGCCACTTCTAATTTTTCATCTATGTATATAAATGAGCATATAATACAAATCTGTCTCTTCATTTATCTTTTCTGAGGGTACCAATTTCCATTTTTTTGGAGAAGGGCTATCCTGTTGTCTTATATGGATTGTCTTCAACTACCTTATCCTTGAATGTGAGCACAAAAAAACTTTAATTTCCCCTCTAATGCAGAAAATAATATCAATATCTCTGTGCACTTTTTCTTTTGTATTTGTACATTCCACTTCACAAGTGTGAAGAGAACTTGTCACAAAAATACATGTAGTATTTGCGCCTGAAAATCACAAGAATTTTGTACAAAAGATACTAATATTACACAAAAAGTGTGTTTGTAGACAGTAAGGCTTTTGCGCAAATTTGGGATTTTTTAAAAAGTAAAAACAGTTGTAGAAAAAATTCAAAACAACATTTTTTGCATAAAATGTATTTTCAAAATTAGAAAATGTATATCAACTAATTTTTTATAAAACATTTTTTGTGCAAATTGGGCTTATGTATGTGCAAACACCCAAATTTCATATGAAAGTTTTTCTAGAAATTAGTGGGTGGTTTTTTTTTGCAGATTTTCAAATACAAATTCCATATATATGTCTGTGCAGAATACTTTCTTGAAAAGGTCTGATATATCTGCATACTGAATGTAAACTGCAAAATACTTACCTCTATATTCTTTTCTCAACCTGGTTTCCCAAGGACCAAAGGATTTATGTTTTGGCTAGGAAGTTAATAATGGGGGATATTCTTACAATTCTTCCATTCTTATCATTTTCTGCCTAATTTTCTACACCAGACATTTATCTGATTAAGGTTTGGAAGCTAAGCACTATGAGGAATGGCTTAGGGAACTATGTTTAGTTGGAGATAAGAAGACTGAGAGGAGACATAATAGCCTTGTTTAAATACTTGAATGGCCATCACATTGAGGAGAGGGCAAGCTTGTTTTCTGTTGCTCTGGAAACTAGGAGAATGGATTCAAATTGCCAAAAAACAAACAAACAAACAAACAAACAAACAAACAAACAAAACCTTAGGAAGACCTTCCTGATGGGAAGAGCTGTTTGGCAGTGGAACTCTCTGCCTCAGAGTGTTGTGGAAGCTCCTTCCTTGGAGGCTTTTAAACAGAGGCTGGATTTGAAATCTTTGAAAATGTAAATGAGGGAAAACCTTTGGTGAATAGCAAGACACAGTCCCACTTTGCTCAAGAAACAACTGCATAGCAATGCTGAAAATAGTGCATTTGAAACCCAAGCTACAAAGAATGGGCTTCAATTTTTGTCCTACCGAAATTTATTTTCTAAGATCTGCACACTTTACAAAAACAGTTTGTCAGATAGCTTTTTTCCCTACAGCTTGTCACTTTTTTCTTTCCTGCCTCCATTGTGAAATATATTTGAATGGCCAGTTGATACTGTATTTTACCTTTGGGATATCTTTGTTCAATTTTCCATACCAAGCAGAGCAAATGCCAATCTTCTCCTTCCCAAATATTTTGCGGCTTAAACTTCGTAGTTTCCTTATAGGGGTTAGACCTTGTATCTTAAGCAACACCTCCTTTTTCTAAGGGATTGGTCACCCTTATGTTTACTAAAGCTGTGTCTCCATTATAAATTCCTGTTTGTTAATTTTCTACTCTTTTGCTAAATCTATTAAGAGCTCAAGCCATTTCCTAAGAGTAATAAAACGTTAAATGTAAGTAGTTAAATGAGATAGTGTTTCTTACAATGCAATAAAAGAACGACCTCAATATTGCTTCACAAAGGCCATTAGCTAGGAGGAATGCTGAGCCAACATGAAAGCTTCATTTGCGAGAATCAATAGGTTAGTCACTTCAAAGAATGGCCACCTGTACGTTGGTCACCATATCATTGCACTGTATTATTTTATCATTGTACGATAAGTTATTTTAGAGCAGTGATTCCCAAACATTGCTCCTTCAGATGTTTTTGGAACTTCATCTTGCTATGGCTTCTGGAAGTTGAAGTCCAAGCTCATCTTCTATTTCTTCTTTAAAATTGTGATTTATAAAATTGCAAAGGTGTTCAAATAATAATAATAATAATAATAATAATAATAATAATAATAATAATAATAAATCTTTATTTATATCCCACCCCATCTCCCCCAGGGGACTGAGGGCAGCATTTAAAGCACCATGCATTATTTCTGAAAAATGCTTGTTTCAAATATGTGTCTTAAAAATGAATTGACCAATTCTTCTCCTACATCTGCTGAAGCAAGGCAATAGTCTTTTAGTCTTTCTTTGCACATGGGTTAGTTCCAGCTATAATAGAGCTTTGATTAAATTATGGAGTAGAAAGCCCACAGGTAGATAAATCCCAGTCAGTGGGGGTACTAGGAGCTGCAGTGGTGCAATGGGTTAAACCCTTGTGCCGGATGAACTGCTGACCCGAAGGTTGGGTTGCTGACCTGAAGGTTGCCAGTTCAAATCTGCACAATGGGTTGAGGTCCCATCTGTCAGCTCTAGCTTCTGGGGATGAGAGAGTAGCCTCCCAGCTAACACATCTCAGTGTCCCCTGGGCAACATCTCTATAGATGGCCAATTCTCTCACACTAGAAGCAACTTGCAGTATGTTCTCAAGTTGCTTCTGACATGATAAAAAGGGGTATTTTAATTTGGACAAAACAAAGAATTATGCCATTGTATTCAGATCTGGAGGGTAAGAATTTGATGACCATGGATTGAGACTCACATTGAACCCAGTCAATAATTAAACAAACAAATTCTGGGGCTGGGTTGTGGTGCAGCTAGTTAGTAGCCAGCAGGAATAAATCATTATTCACTGAAAGGTCATTGGTTTGAAGCCCGCGTCGAATTAAGCTCCCAACTGTTTAATAGCCTAGCTTGCTGCCCACCTAAGCAGCTTGAAAACAGCTTTAGCTATGACTACAGAATTCAGGTACCACTTAATGTGGGGAGGCTAATTTAACTTAATTTACGACACCATAAAACTGCCGGAGTATGAAGAGCAATGAGGAAGTACTATGATCGCAAAGGACTCGGTGTCACCGTGGATGATGAAGCGGCAGCTCCCCCTGTGGCTGGAATCGAGTATACACTCATGAAGCCGGAAGCTGGAAAATGTGAAATTGCCTCTACTGTCTGTAGGCAAATGTCATATGTCTAATAATGGCATTGAATGTTTGCCATGTATATGTGCATTGTAATCCTCCCTGAGTCCCCTTCAGAGTGAGAAGGGTGTAATATAAATACTGCAAATAAATAAATAATAAATAAATAATTACTGGTGATTCAAAATATTACCGTAATTTAAAATGGAAGAAGTTTCTACTGATTCAAATTGTGGTTCAGTGGTGACCTAAAACATGCAGAAGGGTATAACTGAAAGATATCATAAAGCTATAGAGATGACTAGTGGCTGGTGTGACTTTTTAAAATGTATGAACAACAAATAAATCATACCCATTGCCATTCAGTTTGTCCATCCTATTGGTCAAGCCTCTCTGTGAATATCTTGAAGACATAGGAAAATTGTCTTTGCCATTTTTACAGAAAAACAATGGCAATATTTTCCATCAGAATAGAGTGGGAAATCTGGACAGGAGGGAGTGGAAAGCCAGAAGATGATTACAAAGATCATCTTTGTTGTGTTGTGACATGCAGGTATACATCTGGATGAAAATAGAATGGCAATTGTGTTAAGCATTAGTTTGTCCTACTTTCCCCCAGGTGACTATTGAGTTAAACAAGACTATAGCAACTCTCCATTTGTAAATATTGATATTCTATAAATGGAATGCAGTGGGGAAACCGGAAAAGCCGTACATTGATCTGCGGACAGTGAAAGTTAAGCCGACAACCTTGTGATTGTGACTTTCCAGAGAGAAGAATGTCTCTCAGTAGGAACAGAAGTGAACAACTCCCTGAGAAACGAGTAGCAGTGTATAGTTATAGTAAAATGCATGGTTGTATTTATTTGTTAAAATATTTATATCTAGTCCTACATCCAAGGATCTCAGGGACATGTACAATGCAAGCCCCTTTAAAATATTTTAAAACAATAAAATAATGTAAAGGTTAAAGCACATTAAAGAAATTAGCAACTTAAACAGGAACACTGTCCGTTAGCTTATGAGGTACTGAGAAAAGTACTGTACAATGTTTATGAGTAAAATGGTTTTTTAAAAAAATATATCTAAACATTTGAAAGAAAAACAAGCCCTTTAGTAGTAGTACTAGCTGTGCCCGGCCACGCGTTGCTGTGGCGAAGTATGGTGGTATGGGAAATAAAGTATTGAGGAATTGGTGGTAGTTAAGGTAAAGGGTAAAGGTTTTCCCCTGACGTTAAGTCCAGTCATGTCTGACTCTGGGGGTTGATGCTCATCTCCATTTCTAAGCCAAAGAGCCGGCGTTGTCCGTAGACTCCTCCAAGGTCATGTGGCATGACTGCATGGAGCGCCGTTACCTTCCCGCTAGAGCAGTACTTATTCATCTATTCTCATTTACATGTTTTTGAACTTTAGAGTTGGTAGAAGTTGGGACTAACAGTGGGGGCTCTCTCCGCTCCCACAATTCAAACCTGCGACCTTTCAGTCCAGAAGTTCAGCAGCTCAGCGCTTTAACACGCTGCGCCATCAGGGGATATTCTTTCCTAAAGCTTGTGAATATACAATATTTCTGATTTTTTTTGTCTGTTGGAGGCAAGTATGAATGCTGCAGTTAGACAAAATGATTAGCATGTAATGGCCTTGCAGCTTTAAAGCCTGGCTGTTTCCTCCCTGAGTGAATTTTTTGTTGGGAAGTGTTAGCTGGCCCTGATTGTTTCCTGTCTGGAATTCCCTTGTTTTCAGAGTGGTGTTTTTTGTGGTATTTTATGTGCTTCTGCTGTCTGTGGCGCTCAGAAAACAGAGGATATGCCAGACTTTGGTGATGGGAATACTTTGTTGGGAGGTGTTACCTGGCCCTGATTGTTTCCTGTGTGGAATTCTCCTGTTTTCAGAGTGTTGTTCTTTATTTAGTGTTCTGATTTTAGAGATTGTATTGTTCTGTTTTATTATATCACAGCAATTTTTATATATTCTGATTTTAGTGTTTTTGAATATTTGGAGCCAGATTGTATTCATTTTCATGTTTCACAGCAACACAATAATAATAATGATGATGATAATAGTAATGATAGTAATAATAATGACTTTGGTAATACACAGTGCTTCACTCCCTTCTCAGCTTCCTTTCTGGAAGAATCCTTTTTTGGGAGGTGTTAGCTGGTCCTGATTGTTTCTTTTGTGGAATTCCCAATTTCCCTGCTTTCAGAGTGTTGCTCTTTATTTACTGTCCTGGTTTTAGAGATTATATTATTCTGTATTATTCTACCACAGTAATTATTTCATATTACAGTAGAATCTCACTTATCCAACATTCGCTTATCCAATGTTCTGGATTATCCAACACAGTCTGCCTTTTCGTAATCAATGTTTTTGTAGTCAGTGTTTTAAATTCATTGTGATATTTTGGTGGTAAATTTGTAAAAACAGTAATTATTACATAGCATTACTGTGCATGGAACTACTTTTCTGTCAAATTTGTTTCATAACATGATGTTTTGGTGCTTAATTTGTATAATGATTACCTAATTTGATGTTTAATTGGCTTTTCCTGAATCCCTTCTTATTATCCAACATATTCACTTATCCAACGTTCTGCCGGCCTGTTTATGTTGGATAAGTGAGACTCTACTGTATATTTATAATCTTATATTATCTGCTTAGAACTGGATTATATGAGGCCCCTTCTACACAGCTGTATAAAATGCACACTGAAGTGGATTATATGGCAATGTGGAGTCAAGATAATCCAGTTCAAAGCAGATAATATAAGATTGTAAATGGGTTATATAGCTGTGTGGAAGGGCCTTGAGTCTACACTGCTATATAATCCAGTTAAATTCAGATAATCTGTATTTTATAGGCAGTGTGGAAGAGGCCTAAGTGAGGCCTAACTTTTCCTGTCCCCTGGGCTGAGTGAGTTGCTAGGAGACCAAGTGGGCGGAGCTTAGCCTTCTAACTGGCAGCAATTGGATAAAAACAATTATTCCTCTCTAATTAGAACTTTATTTTTCTTTTCTTTTTGTTGTATGAATGTAGAGGCATGGATGAGGGGTTGTGCTGCCAGGCTTAGTGTTTCTGGGATGTGTAGTTTTGTTGTTTTGTCCGAGGCCGAAATTTCATTACCGTTTTATATATATAGATTAGAGTTAATTAGTAATAATATCTAGGGTTTTTCTGCTCCATTAACCCAGTGGATTAGGATTGGACCTGGTGATATAAGTAAAATTATAGAAATGATGTTTCTATGTTTATCTAAGGTAAGCATCAAAAAGTTGTTGCAGCACTAACATATTTATTCATTTGTTTGATTTAATTTGATTTATCTCAACAAGGGACTCAATGTAGTTGACAAAACTTTACAAGTCTTGGTAAAATCTTATTTTACAAAAGTTAAAACAACAGAAGCAACAATTAAACTGGAAATTCTCACAACAATCCCCATGTTTCAGAATGTAATACATATTTTTGTGTGAGTTCTGGCCATTTTCAGATGCAAGAACACAACATTCAGTTTGGATCAATAGCTTCAACTATGGTTTATTAGTTGGGGATTCTTTTAATTAATTAGAGAGAAACTGACCATTTTGGAAATCTGGGTGGTTTTTTTGGGGGGGGGGAGGTGTTAATTGTGTTAAAGAGTATGAGCTATGACATTATTTTTAAATTTTAAATATTTGAATCAAAATAATATTTTAATTGTCCTGGAGCATACCTTTTTTTGAAACTGAAAAAGTCTCAAAAAGTGATGTGGTGTGGAGTTCTGACTTGCGAACAAAATGGAAAATAATTCTACTGGGTTTCACAAAACTCTTGGGTACATTTAAAATTGCTCTTTGCTTCCTAGCCTATGCAATTTGCTAGAGTTTAACATTAATTTTAAAAGACATTTATACGGCCATAGGAGCAACACAATATTTAGCAAAACTTTACCACAGCAGGTGGCATCTAAGAAAAAAAAAATTGGCTGGCACGGTGAAAAAGAAAAAGAAATGCCTCAATACATATTTCTGTATTTCTCTTTCATATATCCTGCCTCTCCCCTATCATCCTTTAATATAGTCAAAATGGCATATGTTGGGATATAAAGCAGCCATTTTAGTAATTCGTTTTTCTTCCAACTTTCCTCTCCTTCGCACTTTTTAGAAGGGTGTGCATGCTGCAGATATTGCAAAGAGAGCAAAACTCCCAACTTGAAAGGGCTGGGAAATGTTTAAAGCCAGCATTTGGAGTCTATCAGCAAATAGCAGCAGCTCTCTGTGTAAGAAATTTTAGGCTATAAATTCTTCTTCGGCTAGATTATATGCAGTACAAGTGTTGACTTTCAATTTATACCTTTTGATATGAGTCATTGAATGTACGTATTCCGAGTTTATTTGTCCTGTCTTCAGCGAAATGGATTGAATATGGGGGTTAGCCAACCATGGTGCATTGTCTCTGTGGCTCAGATGTTACATTGATGAAATCTTAGTGTCTGGCACTATCTTTGAGGAATATAAAAATTTGATTTGGTCTACCGCCAGTTTCTTTCTCACTCTGGGCCATTGAAAGAACATCTGGGAGGACATTGTATTCATTAATCCAAATTCTGAACTCTTTTGAGTGTGTGTGACAGTGGAGAGAGAAGTGCCTGATCCTGTTATTATTTTGGTTTACCCATTTTTGCCATTAGATGTCACAAACATGCCCAGTCAAAGGCCTCCATCAGTTTATAATATTGGTGGCATTCTGTTTTCTCCAAATATGATGAGAAATGTCATGAATTATTTCATTGAGAACATTGGATGGATGGATGTTCAAGCACACACACAAACATGCTGCCACTGTTAAGATAGCCTTTCAGCGCTTCCCTTTTGTTATGCAGATTTGCTTCACTGGCTCTTGGAAACCTCAGGGTTTACTCTTCCCTCTCCATATGTCAAGGGTCTGCTGAACTTTCCTCCAGTTTGATTTTTGCATATTTGGATGGTGTTATATGTGCTTTATTCATAACATCCCTTGTTCATAGATACCAGTCCTGTACTTTGTGGAAAGAGAGGTTCTTTGTGGTCGTCTGTGCCATCATTTCCTTGGTGGCTACTTTGTGACTCTAAAATTAATCCACTAGAGATTGTTCTTGAGTGTTGGTTTTGGTCTCAAAAATAAAGTGTATCTAAATGCAAATTTTGGTCTTTAAAATGCACATTCTCTTTTATTTTGGGTCATGATAATGTCTACATTTCAAGCATGGAAATATATTCTCAAGATCAGACTCAATAACTGTGTATTGTAAACATGTCTTTAAAAATTGCACTTGCAACCTCATCAGACAGTATAATTTGCCTGTTGTGTGCCACTTGCTCTCCCCTTTCATCACAAAGCTCATTACGTGACACAGGGACGTCTGGCTGGAGTCAGTGGCAAAAGGAGCAACAAGGGAAGCTTCCTCCTATGTGATAGGAGCAGAAGTCAAGTCAGGAGGAGCATGGAGTGATGGGTTATCCAGGCTCCCTGCTGGGATCCCACAGATTTGCCATGATGCATGGCGAATCCATAGGCCTTTGTGGTAAGGTCCTATTTGATTCTGCTCTGAACTTTCTTTTGTGGTTTGTACTTGGAGAACTTTGAGCAAACAATCTTTCCAATAAATAAATTGGAACTAAACAATTTTGATAAATATGCTGTACTGAATATATAGGGATAGGGTCGAGGAAATTGATTGTGGCCACAGTGCCCCCTTCTTCTGTAAAGGATCTATGGACATGCAAATACAAATGCAGGTTTTCTGAATCCAGTTCAAATGCTGCCTGCCCTAGCTGCTGCTTTCTCTTTAATCAATAGGCAAATGTTAACTACTAGGTCCTTTGGAACTTACTTCTACACGATGCTTTTAATCAAAATTATTTTGAATGGCTATAGTATACAGTTATATAGTATACAGTATATAGTATTGCCTCGGTGGCAAAGTGCAAAGTGTGTTAAAGCACTGAGCTGGAGATCGAAAGGTCCCAGGTTCAAACCCCAGGAGCGGAGTGAGCGGCCGCTGTTAGCTCCAGCTCTTGCCAACCTAGCAGTTCAAAAACATGCCAATGTGAGTAGATCAATAGGTACCACTCCGGCGGGAAGGTAACGGCGCTCCATGCAGTCATGCCGGCCACATGACCTTGGAGGTGTCTATGGACAACACTGGCTCTTTGGCTTAGAAATGGAGATGAGCTCCAACCCCCAGAGTCGGACATGACTGGACTTAACGTCAGGGGAAACCTTTACTTTTACCTTGTATTTTCCTTGAAAACTGATATTTTCTAATAGATATCAAAATAATCTCCATATAATAAAGAATATACTTACTCTCTATTGCACAATATTATTGAACTCAAGGCCCTTCTAGATCACTAGGTCTCAGTACTCTGTACTGCCCCTGCTCTGTGGAAAACATCTTCATTGGAAAATACAAGCCAACATATTCATGTATTCATGTATCCTTGGGGTATATTATTTGCTTTTGTCCCTGCTATCAGTGATCATATGTTGAAAAAAAACTTTCAATAGCACACAGGGAAAAAACAAAGCAACAGAGAACAAAAACTATCAGAAGGAGCTTGGCAGAGTGTGATCTGAAAGAGAAATGATACAGTACACTATTCCGTGAATTTCCAAATATATTTGGTTCCTCCAAGGGACCTGCAGTGGAGTCACTCATTGAAAAGGGAGGGAGGAAGGAAAAAGTCAAGGTCTGATGATATTTCTGAGAAGATTCTTTATAATATTGCAGTTATGCACTATGTCCTTGGCTAAGGCATTACAGTTTGCGCCAGCCATGTCTGCTCTCTAAATTTATTGATCTCATTAGAAGATAAAAGTGACAAAGACGGCTCATAATACTTCTGAGAAATGTAAAACCATTAGCGGGTCATTGTCGAAGTTATAACATGTCCTTATAAGCTGCTTAGGAAACTGGTGGCAGCCAATGATACAGGGATTAACCTGTGCTAGTTGTGAATGAGTCAGACATAGCAGCATGGTTAATATTCAACATGGCTCCCAAACTATATAGCTGCCAAGCAAATGATACAATAAAGTGATAAACTAAATGAAAACATTTTTTTAAAAAAAGCATGCAAAACAAAGCAAAAATAAAACCCCCACAAAGGCAAAGTATGATTTGCTTCCAAATTCTTTATCTTGTTCTCCTTCAAGACAGAAGAAATAACATGCTTTGTGACCACCAGCTAGAAATCAGGATTGTCTCATGAAACTATTTTTCGTGAAATTATGAATGTCATACTGGTCCATAAGCAAGTGAAAAAAAAACCAAAACCCAAATACAGCCAGACAATATGTTCCCAATATGCACAAAATTGTAGATAAACTTTTAAAATTTCCAGATGTCTTAATTTAATTCTGTCCTTTTTCCTTCATTCTACTTTAAGCCTCTGACCATGGGGAGTTTGGGTGCATCTATACTATAGAACTAACACTGCTTGACATGAACCTTACTGCTATTGCCTTATGCTGTGAAATTGTGGTAGCTGTAGTTTTGCAGCTACAAACTCTGATGATTCCATAGCTTTGAACCATGGCAGATAAACAGCATTACCATATGTACTTACAAGTAAGTCAATCTCATGTATAAATTGAGTGCAAGTTTGGAAGCAGAAATTATGGATTTTGATATGATCTGTGGATAAGTTGAATGTATTTCTGTAGAGAGGAGAGAGCACTAATGTTACCTCAGCATTTCCCAATATAGACATTCAAAAAGGCCAGAAGTAGTACCATGGTGGAGAGAGTAGAGGGGCTTGAGGCTTCTTTTAGGTTCTCCCAACACAGACGATGCTCTCCCCTCTCCCCAATTCAGCGCAAAGAAGAATTGTTTCCTTTCTCAGTAAGAGTTAAGACACAGTACTTGCATTGGTCCTTGGATAAGTAAACCAGATTTCTGGGGTTGATTTTTAGAGAAAAAAATTCTAAACCTGTACATGGTAAAGGTAAAGGTTTTCCCTTGACATTAAGTCTAGTCGAGTCTGACTCTGGGGGTTGGTGCTAATTTCCATTTCTAAGACGAAGAGCTGGCATTGTCCGTAGATGCCTCCAAGGTCATATGGCCAGCATGTTTGCATGGAGCACAGAGTAGTACTTATTGATCTACTCACATTTGCATGTTTTCAAACTGCTAGGTTGGTGGAAGCTGGGGCTAACAGAAGGAGCTCCTCCTGCTCCCCTTTCAGTCAGCAAGTTCAGCAGCTCAGCCATTGGGGTCTCCAACCTGTACTTGACTATGCAGGTAATTTTACAGTGTAAATGCATCCTTGGTGACAAAATTCTGAGGGTATTAACATATCAAGCACCCTTCTCTGGTGACATCCTAGTGAATTACTTGGGCTACACTTTATGAAAGGGTATTTTGAATTCTCATTCAGAGAGCTCTTCTAGAACTTCTAAGCAAACTACAAATCTCAGCATTTCACAGGGTGCAACTATGGTATGTTGCCAGGGGCTGTGGCGCAGACGGGAGAGCAATGAGTCACTGTCCAGGAGGTCATAAGTTCGAGGCCCCCTCGGAGCTATGTTTCTTTGTCTTTGTCCTGTGTTAAAAAGGCATTGAATGTTTGCCTAATATGTGTAATGTGATCCGCCCTGAGTCCCCTTCGGGGTGAGAAGGGCGGAATATAAATGATGTAAATAAATAAATAAATAAATATGTGAAATGGAATCATAGTTATAACTGTGTGTAAAAAGACTGCTCACATGGATAATCTGCAGCTTTCGGTGTAATTTCCACCTTCCACAAGCAGTTTCTGTAAATTCTGGCATATAAAAGAACAATCTGTCTCTTCCCAGAGATCTAACTAGCTCGAAAGGAAGAGAGGGTAAAACAATGAGGTGCCAGAATAGCTTACATTTGTTGCCCTCTCCATTTAGTGATGGCTTGAGCTATTCTGTTCCATTTTCTGTTGTCTCCCCTTTTCAGTTTTTTAAGAAATGTCCCAGTTTCTCTCTCCTCCCTTTCCTCCCACTTTCCTCCTTTATCTTGAGCTTGCTGCAAAGTACAAAGGCAATTTGCACTCAATTAACTGAGTAGACCTGGGAGAGAGGAGAGGAAGGGGCAGAATTATGCCTTCCCTATAGGACCAGGCAAAAGCAGCCCGTCCTAGCTTGTGTATTCTTCTTCAGTAACAAAATCTGTCATCTCGAACATATGAACATGTGTTGCATGGCCAGCCATCTCCTTCCTGTTTCCCCCCTGAGAAATGCTGGAGGATATGCCATTCCCACTGCTGGTATATGACCCCTGGCAGGCTATCCTTGAAAGAATGTGGGCTTCAACAGAAACAACATGAGCCTATCCTTGACATAGATGTATGTTTATCTTCTTATCTTGTAGGCATTATCACTTTTCTTTATGGTGAATGTAAATTCATTTTTGGGTATCACACAGAGGAGGGTTAAATCGCTACTGTGGAAAGCCACCAGAGCAGACCAAAGCTATTTGGGGAGACAGAAGAGTGAGGCACCTCTTCCTTAGACCCCGGTGGCAAATGAGGCAATGTATTCAAGGGCCTGGCAGCTCCCTCACCCAGTTCTTCAGTCAGCCATGGTATACGCATTGCTGCAAGACAGAAAGAAGACCTGCTTTCAAAGCGGAATAAAAAAAGACAATACACCACGTGCCTATTCATTCTTTGAGCAATATTAATGGCAGAATGCGAGCAGAAATTCAATGTCACTTGAAACAACTTTTTGCAATGAAAAATTCCATGTCACTGAAATCATTGTGCTATCTGACATTCTTCAATTTGACTAGTCCTATGCTATAAGGCATTAAGCCAGAAAATCTTTTCTAGGCTGCATGGGAAATGGATACTTTTACACTGACCATATTTCTTGCTTATGCATTTGTAGTGAGGATAAACAAATATTTACATAATGAGAATAACTGGAAAATTTTAAAAATGTATCATTATATTAATTAATATTGATTTTTTAAATCTGTAAACTTGTGTGTGATATATAAGACAGAAGGTAGATGTTGATGATTTTGCTTATAACACAAGACCCCATTTTTTTTTCTTGGTGTCTTGGTTTTTTTAGGCCTGATCCTTAGGTTTTTTGGGTGCTGATTCAGAAAATTGCACTGGATAGATTACATCAGCTATAGTTTCTTATATATGTTTATCATGATTTTCTATGGGTCAGCAAAAGGCAACTGGTATGTGGTATACATTCTATATCTATATCTATATGGTATAAAATCGTTATTGTGTTATATGAAGAAAAACAAAAAAAATACAATTTTCCAAATTTCATCAATCAAAATACACACATTATTTTCCCAATCACACTACTTCCCTCTTCCCACCCATGAACCCCACCCATGACTTCTGATACCACACCCTATGGAACTAGTATCTAACAAAACTCTATCCTTATCATTATATTAATAAATTCTTCATGTGATTATTTCAAAATCTATTTTGTCTTCTTTTTAAAATTCCCAAAGGAAAGACAACATTTTTTAACAGTAGTAGTTCTCCCCCTACCCTTCTACTACTTTGTTATTGTAATTCTCACAGCCACAAAACTATATTGGCAAATTTCTATATCATCTTTACTGATTTTCTCTTGAAACAAACCCAATAGGCATTTTTCTGGATTTTTCTTGATCTTTTTAGAAATCATTTTATTGGTTTCTTTCATCACTTTACATGTCCATCAGACACTTTACATCTCCAACATTTTCCCCTTTGGGTTTTGTCAAATTTAGCCATTAATTCAGGTGCTATGTAACATCTATAGAACATTTTGTATATGTTTTCTCTAATGGATCCCGCTATTGAAAATTTAAATCCTTTTCCCATAAGTATTCCCAGTTATCCAGGTCTATATTTTTCCTTAAATCTCTAGCTCAGGCGATCATTACTGTTTTTATTTGGTTATATTCCAGATTGTACTCTAAAACATATTTGTATAACCTGGAAATCAGTCTTTTATTTCCTTTTTCCAAAATATTCTCCAAATCCTATTTTCTTTTGAAGAACCTTGTTTTACTATCGTTTCTAAATATATCCTGTAGCTGGTAATATGGAAACCAATCTTTAGCTCTTCTTTCCCTTTTAATTTCCATTGTCCTTTTTCTTCCATTATGCATCCCTATATATTCTCCATTCCTCATTATATCTTGGTTTTAGTACTACTTCCAAATGCCACAGCCATAACGGGGTCTTTGACTCCATCCCTTCCTTATATCTTTTCCATAATACTAAAAGGCTAGCTCTTATCAGATACCTATTAAAGTCTTTGTTAGCCTTATCTTTCTCATACCATAAGTAAGTATGCCAACCAAATCTTAGATTATGCCCCTCTAGATTGAGCAAAGCATGGTTCCCTAGTTTTATCCAATCCTTTAACCAACTAAAACCTACAGCTTCATAATACAGGGTGTTTGAAAAAGAACTCCCTATTCATCATTTAAATTAAATTGTGAATGGAGTGTTCTTTTTCAAACACCCTGTATTTGAGATCTGGAAGCAGTACTCCTCCCCTATCTTTGGTGTCTATTAGATTTCTATATGCAATTTTAGCCCTTTCCCCCTTTCATATAAATTTAACCACGTCCTTTCTCCATTCATCAAAGACCTTCATTCTCCTAATTATTTGTAAATTTTGAAATAAGAACAGTATTTTTGGTAAAATCATCATTTTTAGCACTGCTATTCTTCCCAACCAGAATAATTGGATCCTTTGCCAACTTTCCATATCTTTTTTGATCTTCTTCATGCCTTCCCATAGTTGTCTTGAAGCAGGCTATTGTTTTTATTATTTATCCATATTCCTAGATACTTAACTTTCCAAGTGACTATACATGCTGATTTCCAGTTTATCAATACTGTTTTTTTGAGAGGTTTTGAGTTAAAAACATTGATTTCTCTTTATTTATCTTAAAACCTGCCACATTTTCATAGTTACTGATTATTTCCATCAAATTTGGTATGCTTCTTATAGGATCTTCTGTGATACCTCAGGCACCTTTGGCCCCTGGCCATTACTGACCAGGATGAAGAAGACTTGGGTTTTCTCCCATGTCAGCAAGATTCAACTCCTTTCCAGATGCCTTCTATTGACATTTCTGAGCCAGCACCAATTAAGGATGCCCTTGAAACAGTGCCGGCTCTCCCAGATTCTCCTGACTGATTACTGTTTGATCGCAGGGCTTTTTTAAAAACAGAAAGATCGCAAAGACAAAGCTTGCAGAGAAGCGCCAGATTAGCGGAGTGTGGCGACTATGGCTAAGCCCAGTTCTCTTGGGAAGAATTTGGGAGTTAGGCACCTGGCGCGGTGACTATGGCAAGCTCAGTTCTCTTGGGAAGAATTAGGTTTGGGGGAGCTTATGAACTTCAATAAAAGTTTTGCGCTGAGAACTTTCCTGTGCGGTGTCAACTTTACTTCTTACTGAGAAGCATAATCGTCTCTAGCTCCTGGAATCCAAGTGGCCTGATGGTGTGCTTACTTCTGAGTAGACCGGGCGCCGGTCTACCTTCTGCCCAAGTTTGGACTGCGTTTCAGCTCTAGCTCCTGCCTTGCCTTGAAATCCTGCTTTGGGACTTTTACTCCAGAGAACTCATCTGTGCTACCTTGCTCCGTTTCCCCACTCAATACTCAAGCTGAGTTTGAGTGTGTTTCGGTTTCTGGACTTTGGACTTTAATATTGTATATAAGACTTTCACTTATTGGACTAATTTTGATCTTTCCTGAAAGGTCAATTACATGTTCAGCTTTTCTGCTTATTTTCTTTTGGAACTTTATTTGCTTCAATAAAGATATTATATTGTTATTGGCTTCTGTGTTGGTTTTCAGTGCTCTCGCTACTTAGGGGTGTAACAGTTTGACACCGCCACAAAGCACTTGAAAACCAAAAGCCAATATGACAGATCAAGTTAAAACCGGTGCGGGCGCAGGGGCCGGAGCCGGGCCGGGGAACCCAGGACCAGTTGCTCCGGTGCCCCAATACACCATCCCGCAGGACGAATACAACCAAATGCAGGACAAGATTCGAGAACAGGAGGGCGAGCTCCGCGGCTTGAAAGAATGAAGCTTATGGTCCCCCACACTGGCGTTGCCCATGAAATTCTCGGGGGACCCGCAAAAAGTCCATGTTTTTCGACGCCAATGCCTAGCTTACATGGAAGCCCGGGAAGTGGAATTTCCCCGAGAGGACCTGAAAGTGGCTTGGGTGTACAGCCTCCTGGATGGAACTGCAGCCACTTGGGCGACTGCACTGTTTGACGCTTCAGCTGCTCCCCTCACTTCTGTGCGGCAGTTTTTGTGCCACCTTCGAGACACCTGGGGTGTTCAAGATACTCAAGAAGCAGCCGGTCATAAGATCAGGTGCCTATTCAAAGAGACAGACCCTTGGCCCAATACATAGCCGAGTTCCGTGTTTTAGCCCAAAACACGGGTTGGAATGACATTGCTCTGAAAGGGCAGTTCCGTGAAAGACTCAATCTTGAAATGCAGGAGGAAGTTTCCAAAGTGGATCCTCCAGAGACTCTTGAAAGACTTATTGCTTATTGCTTGCATGCAGAGACTTTGATTGCCAACCGAAAACAGTGGACACGGGGGCAGAGTGGAAGACCGGGGATTAAAGTTCCCCTCACAAACTATCTCCAACCCTGTGTGGTCTGGAAGCCTTCGCAAACAACATCCACTCCGGCCTTGGATGAGGAAGAACTGATGCAGCTGGGTCACATTCGCCCCAAGATCGACGTAGCGGAAAAAGCCCGCCGCCATCACCTGAACCTTTGCTTGTATTGTGGGAATGGAGAACACTTCACCAAGGATTGCCCAGCTAAGAAAAAAAAACCCCACCCGTCTGGCAGCTGCTTCTACCGTGGACCCTGGGACCCAAGACGAGGCTGAACCAAAACCGGCGGGGGAAGAGAACGACCAAGTGTAGAGAGGCTCACCAACTCGGTCGACAATTCAGCTCAAGAGCCGCAAACTGGGGTCCTGTTCCTCTTGGTAGTCACATTGTGGTCTGCTAAGAAGGGCCCCGTCATGATTCATGCCATGATCAACTCTGGTGCAACCAACAACTTCATAGACAGAGACTATGCCAATTCATTGGGAATACAATATCAAGATTTTAAAAATGCCCGTGTCGTCCAAGCCATTGATGGGCGACCCTTAAAGACTGGCCCAGTTAGCCAATGGACAGAACCTACCCGAATGTGGATCGGGGAGCATATGGAGGAGATCTCCTTTTTTGTTACCAAGGTTCCCGATTTCCCAGTGATATTGGGCGTCTCCTGGCTAACACTCCACATCCCTGATTTTAGTATTTAATACTTCTAACATCCATATAAATAAGAGGGGAGACAGTGAGACCCTTGTCTTGTTCTGTTTTGTATTTCTATCCAATTTGACAGTTGGGCTTTTATCCTTAATTTTGCTTTTTGATTAGAATAAATTGCACCCACCACATTTCTAAATTGTTGGTCCACCCCATATTGAATTAGCACTTTATTCATAAAATACCAACAAACATTGTCAAACATTTTCTCAGCATCAAGAAATAACAATGTGAACTCTCTGTTGTGGTCTTGTTCAGCTACCTTTATTATATTTAATATCATTCTTACCTTCTGATTTATCTGTCTACCTGGGAGGAAACCAACTTGATCTTCATCTATAATTTTAACGGGAATTCTTTTTAATCTATTTGCAAGAATTTCTGCAAATAATTGCAAATAGTTGCAATTTAACAGGGAGATTGGTCTATAGTTCTTCACCTGTTCCAAATCTCTATCCTGTTTTGGGATAAGAACTATACTTGCCTCCTGACCAAACTATTCACATGTTTGGTCAGGAGCAAAGCCTTCTATCCCAGTGCCATTGAGTGTCATTTACATTGTTTGAAAAAGGCTTGTGATGGCCAGGTCACATGAGCTATTGCCATTGCTAACTTTAGTTTACTTAATGTGTATGGGCATTTCCAGTCATGATAATAAGAAGGAGCACATGAGTGTGGGTGGAAAGGAGCAGCAATAATGTTTGGATGTGAGGGCATTCCCCAATGCCAGATCATGACTTGGCAGATCATCTCCTATTCATCCAAATTAAGCAGCTGATAGATTAAGACTTTCTGTTCCTTCCTTGGTTTAGATAAAATTGGTTTCCTTTGATGAAACATCTAATGTTTTAGTTGACTGATCTACTGATCAAGTTGATTAAAGCATGCACCCTTATTTAATAAAAGTGCAGAATGTATTCCTGAAAACAAGCTGTCATGTTAGTAGGTGCATGTCTTTTTGATAACAGGAAGTGAAAGTGTGAGTAATATGGGAACGGAGATAAAACCAGCTAAGATACAATAATACTGAAGATAGAGGCTTTATAAATGGATAAATCTGACCACTTCCTTGTCCTCCTCTTCCTCCTCCTCCTCTGATTCTGGTGGGAATAATGAAATGAAACTGGGAGGGAACCTTTCACAAGATAAATAAAGACCCACACAAGTCTTGTGTTTCTTTGGTATAATAAAAGAAGATATAGGCAGCTGCCAAGGTTGTGGTGCTCATCAGAGACCCTCATTTCATTTCAGTTCCTTCTCCCTTTTCTTAAATGTAGGGAATGACAACCTTTTGTAGCCTAGCCAGTAAGGCCAGGAGCAGCATCAGTAATAGTGTTGAGGAAAGTGAATTACATAGGGGCAGTGGTAGGAAAGCTAGGCTCGCTGGTATTAAACTATTGATTGACAGAAGAGATGCAACACCTTGGCACTGCATGGGAGAATGATTGAAATCACTGCCTCTATATTATGAAAAAGTTTTTCAAAAAGCCACAATCCATAACTCAAGGCATATCTAATCTCTGATGAACATGGTGAGGTGTTTTTTCCCCCCATGCAGGAAAAAGGCTAGATGTGGGGCCTCTTTATGAAATCTTTGTCCCTTTTTACTTACTGCAACTATATTTCTGTTCACATTTTTTCTCTGCTTTGCTCTTGATTATAAACCAAGGCATTCTGGCCATTGTGGCCAAGTGTGACACTTTCGGTATAGAGTGTAGTGCTCTTCTGGAGAAAAGGGGTATAGGGATGAAGAAGGGTTTTGCCCCTGTAAGTAGCCTTGCTCTTTTGTTGTGGCTGGTTGGGCACATTCTACCTCTTAGCTGTCCCAATACCAGACCTACTATGTTCCCTTCTTCAAGAACAATGCAGTATCCTTTCATTTTGCCAGTGCAGCTGGTCCCAGAATGAATGTCATCTTATGTGCCGTGCCAAGACCAGGTGCCGGATGCCGCTCAGTCTAAAAGGTCATTGTGGAGGCATCATTGTGTACTGTATGGCATCTGATGACATCATTCCACTAAATTTACATACATAGAAGAGCAGCCAGCAAGACTATTAACTGGAAACTGTAGAAAGCCATCTGCACACCTGAATGTAGCCTGCTGCTAGTCAATTCTCATTCCCTATCCTTGAAGATAGGTAGATAAAACATAAGGTCAGGGCTAAAGATAAATGAATAATGCCAGCATTATACACAGATGGTATCTGAAGGTAGACGCGGCTGTGGAGATTGTATCTAGCGCATACATAATGGCAGAATGTTAATGCACAGCAAGTGAAATTACTCTTTTTCTGCCAGGTACAACTGATTTGGGGAGTGTTATTCTAAATGACGGTTTACCTGCATGAAACACGACCTTTGCAAAAAATGGAATGTGGATAGGATTGTTATTTTTTTTTTAAGAAATCCGTACTTTCTTCATCTATTGATTAATAAAATTAACTGTTCAATCAATGCATATCTTCTCAAAAGTTAAGTCTCATAAAATTCAATGGTGCTTATTGCCGGAGTGTAAGACTGTGCGGGCAGGCAAATTCCAAAGTCCCAGGATCCAATTTTCTGCCCCTGAAATCTTGCCAAATCTAGCCATCCAAAATGAAACCAGAAGGAGGTGAAAATCCACTTGGCTTTTGTAAACCTTTTGCGGATGCGTTTTGGAGACAACAAGGAAGAGGGACTGGACCATGTTTTAAATAAACACTTCTCTTTTTGGAGGGTTCATTCTCTCTTTTTGGCTCAAATCTTTTCAGTGGAGCCTTGTTGGGGCAGGTCCAGAGATTACTGCATGCAAGCCACAGACCATGTAATTCCCACCCCTCAACAATAGGTATAGGTATAAGATTGCAACATGAAAGGCAATCCAAGAACTTGCAGACCCATACTGACAAGGCACAAGATTCAGGAATATAGATGGAGGGGAAATAACCATGGGAGTTGTTGTTTTGCAAGGATTTCAGCCTTGCCAAACTGGTGCCTCACCAAACTCCAACTCCTCAGATTCCATAGAATTGACCCATGGGAGTTAAAATGGTGTCAAACTGCATTAATTGTGCAAAGTAGATGCACATTTTGAAAGCTTACATGTATTTTGTGCTCTTTAGTTGGCCAAATAAAAGTATCATTGTTTCATGAATTTTGGAGTTTGTTGTACCCTAGTTATGGTGATGTAATTCATGTCTTTGGGCTGAGGGAATTATGAATCTTGCATAACTTTTATTCTTTGTCCTTTTTACCCCTTCCCCCCTTTTTTTGGCTGTTCGGTTTGATCTCAGCTAGCAGAGCAGTTGGGCCAATATCCCTCTGTCAGTTAGTCTCTGAGATCATCTAGATGAAGAGAGTTGTGCCAACGGAAGGGCTGCTTAGCCAACGCAAGATGCTTTCCACTATTCTGAACCCTGACAGCTGACTTTTTCTTCATGTTGTACTGCCCACTTGTTAACAAGTTGCCAGATCTGGGTTTACAGTAAATATCTTACATATATGCTGAACAGTAACTATGGTGCATGCATAAATCCCATAGGAAGTTATATTCACTTATCTAGTCAATTATTTTCCTGCTTGGTACTGTTCATTCCATGGCAACCGGTGAATCTCCAGTGCTGTAATGGGTCTACAGGGGACATTTGTTCTTTGGTTGGCACTTAGATTAAATTTAGCAAGTGTCTCTGTGTGGGTTTTTTCCCCTTCTGTCTTGAAGACTGACACTTCAGCTTAAAGAGAAAGGTTTCCTGACAACTGCCAGAGTCAATTACCTAAACTATAAGACTGAGAGTTGTAGCTGAAAATCATAATTCATTTGTACTAGATGACCTTGTTGGAGTGGTGTGTGTGTGTGTGTGTGATGCCTTTGCACCTCATTAATTCATTTGAAATACTGGTGTAATTAATGGTAACTGTAAAAATATTTTCAATATATTTTAACTTATTATTATGTTTAATATGGGTTAGCTTATTTTAATTATTTTTAGCTTTTTAAACTACTTAAGCTGTTATTTTAATGTTATTTTTTAAGATGCTTGTATGGCGGGATAGAAATATATATATCAATAAAAGTGAAAATATCTATGTATTTGTGTATCTCAAAGCCTCTTACATGGCTAGATGAATCCAGATCAAAATTGATATGCACAGCCTTCAGTATCAAAATTGAAATGTTGGTAGGGTTTAAATTATATAAATCCACCCCTTTCAGGGCCAAACATGAAAATTGGGTCAACTTTTCAGCCCCCCACCCTCATATCTTACAAGAAAAATGCTTTTTGCAGGTTCTCAGGGCTGTAGCAACATCACAAATCTCACATGGCTCAAAACTTCCAGAAATCCCATGATGGTAGCCTTGCAGTGAGATAAGAAATTTACTTTGTGAGCCCACTGCTCAGTCTGGCTAGAACGGAGGGAGAGTTGGCGTAACGTTAGCCCGATCACAGCTGAGGGAGCACCCCCATTCTCTCTCCCCCCCACATCCTATGTCTCCATCCATAAAACAGAAGCCCAATGAAATAAATGCTTGTGATGTCCATGTTCTTCCCACATACAGTATGTTGCATATTCTAGAGATTTTCAAGAATATTGAAAAATAACAGACTGAGAAGTGTAAAAAGTTTTTAAAATAATATATTGAGGATATCTTCCTCACCTCTGTGATTGAACCAGCCCTAAAATTGTAAAGCTCACAATGAGTATTTCTAATCAATATCATTACAAAATTCATACCCAGGCAATGCTGGATATATATGCTAATATTTTAATAAATAATAACAAATAAAGAACTGAAAAAAATAGTATCGTGATCCCAGGCAAGTTGGTCAGCATATGTATATTAGAGATGTGTATTTGTGAGTGTTATGTATTTAAATCTCTATGTAGCCTCTAGTTTAAGAGCTCCCAAACCAGTGTAGTGTAGTAGCTTGAATGTTGGACTACGGGCCAGAATATCAAGCTGCAAATCTCCACTCAGGCATGGAAGTTCACTGGGTGATCTTAAGCAAGTCACACACTCTCAGCCTCAGGGAAAGACAATGACAAATTCCTTCTGAAGAACTCTTGCTGGTCTGTTCCTCTAATGGGAAGTAACTAACTGATGCCCCCCGCCGCCCCATAAGCAACTCATGGAAGGAGATAGAAATGCAGTCAGCTGGTTTCGAGGAAAAGTGTGTGTGTGTGTGTGGGGGGGGGAGCCATTATCAATTGCAGTATCTACTTCCTGGTATTGGGGATTGGGAGTGTTATGACTTTAGCACATTGGTCGCTGGAATAGCCACAGCTATGCCCAGCATGCCCTGTATCACCCGGCTTCCCCCTTCTGACTCCACAGGAGAAAGCGTCTACCACCCAGGTTTCTCCATTGATCCCTATGGAACATGGGAAGCTTCCTGTGTTGCCGCCATGACAGCATACGCAAGAAGTAGCTCCACATCGTGAGATGGGGCCCAGTGGGCTCTGTGGTACAAATGAAGAGAAACCAGCGTATGCCATCGATTTTAGCCCATCTGATGAGGTCATTAGAGATCCACTGCACAGCATTACAGGTATGGTGGTTATTCAATGCGTAAATCCCATACAGGATTCTATCCATTAAATTTATGGTAGAACAGAGGGAGGAATAGGGCATATTCTTCAGGAAAGGAGACCTTCTAGAAGGGTACACTGTAAATTACAAGAGATCACTTCCATGAGGCATCATTGTTACTGCTTTACAAATGAGCTGCAGGAACAGGCATAGTTGTTTCTGTTAATGCATGTGCACAGGATTGGATCTTGCCAAAGGAGGAGGGGAGAAGAAAAGAAAAAAAGAAAAAAAGATAGGGCAATGGCAATTCTACAGAAACAAAGAAGAGCTTTGCATGCTGCTGAGGGAAATACTATAGTTTATTTACAGAAACACTCTAGTTCTGTAACTAGCAGCAGTGCAAATGTTCTTGGCTACATAATCACTTTTCACTTTGTTTACATCTACTGCAAAGCAAATTTAAAAACTAGCTGATTGGTGGGAAGCTGGAAGTTGAGGGAGTGATGCAATTATATATCTAAAGTGAAGCCCTAAATTCTGCACAGAGCCTTTCAAACACCGTATTCCTTTCCTCCTTTCCTTCTCCTTTCCTTCTCCTTCTATATATCCTGCTTTTTCTTTCTCAAAAGAGACCCAATATGGTTAGCAATACTTAAAACAGTACAATATACAATGGCTTGGAGTTTGCAATTTCCAGTGGTTTCCTTTTCTTTTTTTTCATGATAATAGTTCTCCTAGAACATACACCACAGATATTTGAATATTGAATCATATATTGAAGCACAAATGTGTTTCACCAACTCTTGGTTGAAAGAAATAGAAAGTGACTGCTGTCCCTGATGAGAAGTTATCTTCTACACTACATTTTGTATGTAATATGTAGGTGGAAAACAAGTGTGTTGATGTGATGGTGTTGGGGAGTCCCAAATCTGAAGCAAAAACGAGAAAGGAGAACAGTGGCTTCTCTGACCTGATGTCTTGGGCTACAGCTTTTGTTTGTCCCAGCCGACATGGCCAATGGAGAGAGATCATGATAACTGAAGTCCATAACATCTGAAAAGCAGGAGGATATTCTAGGTGTGGAGAATTTCATCAAGGGATGGAGCTCTTTTAAACTCCTGCACTCCTTGCAGGCTCCACAAATGCATCTAGTAGAGTTTCTAATGTTTAATCACTTCTGATTTTGTTTTTGATTTATTTTGGCCCATTCTAACGGTATGTGGAAATCTTGGGAAGGTTGTGGGTTTGGGGTACAGAGTTGCTTGATTTTTTAAAATGGAAGGGCTATAAGATTTGATGGATAAAAATGTGACATATAGGTTGCACATTCTCCACACCTGATGTAGAGGATTCTCATGATTGTTACACAGGCCCCATCTACACTGCATTTTGTGAATTTGCATTGATCATTGTATGGTGATGGGCCACATTCTGTGTTATGCTGCCTTTGCAAATTGTTCAGAAACATTTAAGAGGTCTAAACTACTGTAGCAGACAGCTGTGTGGGGCTGGTTTTAGGGACCATATAAGTTCCTGTTGAAACCGGTTTCCTGGCTACAAGTTCATTCTAGGCAGATTTCAAAGTTGGCTATGAAATATAAAGCCCTGCATAATTGGGATTAAAACTATTTGAAAGGCTGTGTCTCCCAGTATGAACCTGTGTTTTAAGATCCCAAAGGAGAGCTTTCTTTTGATTCTACCACCATCAAGGAGCCCCCGATGGCGTAGTGGATTAAAGCCTTGTGACTTGAAGGTTGGGTTGCTGATCTGAAAGCTGCCAGGTTCGAATCCCACCCCAGGAGAGCGCAGATGAGCTCCCTCTATCCAGCTCCATGCGGGGACATGAGAGAAGCCTCCCACAAGGATGATAAAAACATCAAAAACATCCTGGCGTCCCCTAGGCAATGTCCTTGCAGACAGCCAATTCTCTAACACCAGAAGCGACTTGCAGTTTCTAAAGTCGCTCCTGATACGAAAACAAAAACAAAAACAAAAAACCCCCACCATCACAAGTGCTTTTGATGAGGATACAAGAGAAAGACTTTTCAGTAGTTGCTTCTGGCTAAGATTTTGTTGTCCCTTGTGAAGTGAGGCTAGTCCCCTCTCTGCGTTCTTTGTTCACCAAGGCCCTTTGTTGTTACAAAACTGGTTACAAAACTTCTGTTAACTGGGGTGGGATATTTTATCATCATTATTATATATATTTTAAAAATATACACTACACTTTAGGTTTTTTTATTTTAAGTATATTTTAAGCATTTTAAATATTTTTAAAATTATTGTAAATTAATGTTATCAATTTAACTATTCATTTATTTAAAATCTGCATTCTATCTGTTTATATCTGTATTCTGTTTCAGTTTACATTGTATATCACATATTGGTATAAAATATATGGAAAACAGGACAGAAAACAAAACATTAAATAAAAATATTTGTTGTATTTTTATTTTCTGAGCTGTTTTAAGGATTTAGATTAAAAGCAAAGCTTGAGAACTTACAAAGTCCCATTGGGCTGTATGTCAAAAAGTGTTATCAACCTGCACTCATTTTACAGTGGAGATGCACCCTAAGAATGATTATGGGTAGTGAAGATTCTTATGACTATATCCAAATATTTTTTGAGTTTAGTGCTCAGCCTAAACGTCCCATAAAACAGTTTTTGAGAACAATTCTGAGATACTTCTTTTTCTCACCTTTTCAGAAAAGAAGACTACTTTGTAACATTTCTCTATAAATATACCTTATCAATTTTATATGAAGACTTGTCTTCTCACCCCTATAATTTCCCAGAATGATCTTTGGTCCCAGGAAAGAACAGAAAATGGAAGATGGAAAATGAGGGTCAGAATATCAGCACAGTTGTTGCTGTTGTCACCTTGTATTGTGGCAGTAATCCTCCAACCTTCAGTTTGAGGGCAGGAAAGATAAAGAAAGAATTCGATCTATTACCACTGCTAATGGTTGCTCCCATAGCTGAAATGTTTCTTACCTCCCATGCATTTACAGGGTAGAAATTCTGAAACACTGTTTGTAGTCAAATCAAAATGGGACAGGCTTTCCTGTGAAACCTGGGATGGCGACATCAATTATCCAAGCCTTTTTCTTTTCCACAGCTGTGATGTCTGGTGTGTTGTGATCCAGAACTTTGTCAGTCTGGATTCGGAAGTCCCACAGTATCTTTGCATGCTCATTTTCCAATACTTTTGCAGGTTTTTGATCCCACCAGTTCTTTGCTGCTGGGAGGTGGTACTTGAGGCATAAGTTCCAATGAATCATTTGGGCCACATAGTTGTGCCTCTGTTTGTAGTCTGTCTGTGCAATTTTCTTACAGCAGCTGAGGATATGATCAATGGTTTCGTCGGTTTCCTTGCAGAGTCTGCATTTTGGGTCATCAGCTGATTTTTCGATCTTGGCCTTAATTGCATTTGTTTTGAAGGCTTGCTCCTGGGCTGCAAGGATCAGGCCTTCTGTCTCCTTCTTCAGTGTCCCATTTGTGAGCCATAGCCTCCTTATCAGCTTTTCCTTCAATTTTGTCAAGGAACTTTCCATGCAATGTTTTGTTGTGCCAGCTGTCAGCTCTAGTTTGTAGTGTGGTTTTCTTGTACTATTTTTTGTCTGCTGTGCTTTGAGGAGTTTCTGATTTTTGACTTCAATCAAAGCAGGTTTTTCACTTTGCTTTACATATTGTGCCAGGGCATGTTCTTCTTCTTTGACTGCTTGTTTTACTTGTAATAGTCCTCTGCCACCTGATCTTCTAGGCAGATATAGCTGGTCAACATCACTGCGAGGGTGCAGTGAATGATGAATGGTCATGAGTTTTCTTATTTTTCTGTCCAAATTGTCCAGTTCTGCCTGTGTCCAATTTATAATGCCAGCAGTATATCTTATGACAGCTATGGCCGAGGTGTTTATGGCCTTGATGGTGTTGCCTCCATTGAGCTTGCTTTTGAGGATTTTTCTGACCTTTTGTGTGTATTCTTTGCTGACCACAGTCTTCACATGTTCATGCTTGATGTTGTCCAGCTGTAATACATCCAGATATTTATAGGCCTCTGGCTGGTGACACTTTATTGTTTGGCCATTAGGCATATTTATGCCCTCACTTTCAATGACTTTTCCCTTTTTCAATGCCACTGTCGAACATTTGTCAAAACCAAACTCCATGCTGATATCAGTGCTAAAAATTCAGACAGTGTTAGTCAGAGACTGGATTTCAGTTTCCGTTTTCCCATACAACTTCAGTCATCCATGTACATCAGATGCGAAATTTTTTGAGATTTCTTAGATGTTTGATAGTCGACGTTTGTTTTTTGTAAGATTGTTGACAGAGGGATCATGGCAATAATGAAAAGCAGAGGGGACAAATTCCTCTTCTGATGTTGACAAGTCCATAGCTTTCATTTCCAACAATTATTATTAGAATCATAGAATCATAGAATCATAGAATAGTAGAGTTGGAAGAGACCTCATGGGCCATCTAGTCCAACCCCCGCTAAGAAGCAGGAAATCACATTCAAAGCACTCCCGACAGATGGCCATCCAGCCTCTGCTTAAAAGCTACCAAAGAAGGAGCCTCCACCAGTCTGGGGGAGAGAGTTCCACTGCCGAACAGCCCTCACAGTGAGGAAGTTCTTCCTGATGTTCAGGTGGAATCTCCTTTCCTGTAGTTTGAAGCCGTTGTTCCGCGTCCTAGTCTGCAGGGCAGCAGAAAATAAGCTTGCTCCCTCCTCCCTATGACTTCCCCTCACGTATTTGTACATGGCTATCATGTCTCCTCTCAGCCTTCTCTTCTGCAGGCTAAACATGCCTAGCTCTTTAAGCCTCTCCTCATAGGGCTTGTTATCCAGACCCTTAATCATTTTAGTCGCCAGCTTGTCAACATCTCCCTTCATCTGCGGTGTCCAAAATTGGACACAGTATTCCAGGTGTGGTCTGACCAAGGCAGAATAGAGGGGGAGCATGACTTCCCTGGATCTAGACGCTATTCCCCTATTGATGCAGGCCAAAATCCCATTGGCTTTTTGTGATGTCTCATGGGCCTTGTAGTCCCGTTCCTAGTACTATTGTGGCAGATGAGGAGGAAAACATGGGATTTCCACCGGTTCAGCCAGAATCGGAGCCCCTGCACCTGGAGGATGTTTGCCCTCAAGAAGTCAGCCAAACAAGGCTTGGGCAGAATTCTCCCCCGTTTTCTCGTAGGGACAATTATAATAGAGATAGAGGAACTAGGGAGGCGAATCGCCGGAGCGCCAGAATCGCAGCCAAACAATTAGCTGATTAGGTCTGCTTCCCTTGGGAAATTCTAAGGAGTCATGCATCTGGACAGAGTTGGGTTTCACTTTTAGTTCTCCAGGGAAAGTGTTCTTTCGGCGGGAAACGAGACCCTATTTAGGTGTTTTGCCGCGAAGGAAACCTTGCGGAGTCAACTCGTCAGCTTGAGGAGTGAGATCGTGTGTGGACTACGCAACCCCAGTTCCTTGTTTCCAGGACCAAGTTCCAAGCCTTCCTTGTTTCCAGGACCAAGTTCCAAGCCTGCCTTGTTCCCCGGACCTCGCCACGGACCTTGTTCTTGCTTCTTGTTGCCTCGTATCAAGTCTTGTTGCCAAGAATCTAGTTTGTTTTCCAGCCTTGTTGTCAAGCTCCAATGGACTAAAAGACCTTGTCATTTCCCCACACTTTGCTCGGCAAAGTGTGTGTTTCGGTTATTGGATTATAACTTTGGACCTTAATATCACATATTGGACATTATTTTCCTGGACTATATTTGACCTTTCCTGAAAGGTCTATTTTTGAACTTTATTCTTCACTTGTTTTTATTGACTTTATATATATTCCTTTAATAAAGATATTAGATAGAGACTGGCCTCTGTGTAAGGTTATTGATGCTCTGCAGCCTGGGTCCCGACAGTTTGACTCCGCCGCCTTAAGTACCAAACAACCTAAGGCCAGAATGTCTACGGGAACCGGGGCGGAAGCCCAACCACTCAGCTACACCATTTCCAAGGACGAATTCGACAGAATCCGTGATACACTCCGTACGCAGGAGGGAGAAATACGGGGCTTGAAGGAACGCGGTGTCCGGCTCCCTGCCCTAGCGCTTCCAACCAAGTTTTCTGGAGAAGCCTCCAAGGTTCATGTTTTCCGTCGCCAGTGCCAGGCATACATAGAAGCCCGCCAAGCCGAGTTTCCCCAAGAAGAAGTCAAAGTGGCATGGATTTACAGCCTCCTAGAAGGGCCTGTGGCCAATTGGGCGACGGCGCTATTTGATGCGGGTTCCATGCATCTAAGTTCCGCGCAAAACTGCCTGAATCACCTTAAAGCGACATGGGGGATCGAGGACAATGAGGAGGCGGCCGGTCATAAATTCCGGCGTCTTTTTCAAGGGGACAGGCCGTTGTCCCAGTACATAGCCGAGTTCCGGGTGTTGGCTCAGAACACCGGCTGGAACGATATAGCCCTCAGAGGACAGTTTCGTGAGGGTCTCAACATCGAGATGCAGGAAGAAATCTCTAAGGTGGATCCTCCAAACTCTCTTGAGAGACTTATAAATCATTGTTTACGAGCCGAGGTCCTGCTTGCCGGAGTGAAACCTCCCGCTTCCGCCAGTATTCAGCCACGTCCAGTGTGGAGACCCCCACCGCCAGCCCCAAACCTCAGGGGAAGCGAGGAGGAGCCGATGCAGTTGGGCAATGTGCGCCCCAGACTAGATGTTGCCGAAAAGGCCCGCCGCCAACGTTTAAACCTCTGTTGGTACTGCGGGAATGGGGGGCACTTCGCCAAAGGATGCCCAGCCAAGGGAAAGCCCACCACCTGCCTGGCAGCGGCGTCCTCCGCGGAGGCGGAAGCGGCCGCGGCGACTGAAATCAAGCCGGCGGGGGAAGCCAGCGACCGGGCGTAGAGAGGCTTGACAACCCGGTCAAAAACCCCGCTCAAGAGCCGCAAACTGGGGTCCTATTTCTCCTGGTGATTACGCTGTGGTCAGTGAAAAAGGGACCCGTCATGATCCATGCCATGATAGACTCAGGGGCAACAAACAATTTCATCGATAGAGAGTATGCCGACTCTCTGGGATTAAAAAATCACGATTTCAAGAATGCCCGGGTGGTGCAAGCCATAGATGGACGTCCCCTAAAGACGGGCCCAGTAAGCCAATGGACTGAACCCACCAGGATGTGGATAAGGGAACACATGGAAGAAATTTCCTCCTTTGTTACCGAGGTTCCCCACTTCCCTGTGATTTTGGGGATTCCATGGCTGACGCTTCACGACCCAAACATCTCCTGGTCCAACAGAGAACTACAGTTTGCCTCAAGATATTGCCAAAACCATTGTCTAGTAGCCAAGGTCTGCCATGCCACAGACGCTGAGCCCATCATCACCTTGCCCAAGAAATATTCGGACTTTTGGGACGTTTTCAATGAAAAGGAAGCCAAGAAACTGCCCCCACATAGACCCTACGACTGTGCCATTGATTTGGTGGAGGGGCCCCCGATTCCGCGAGGACACCTCTACTCCCTGACTGAACCAGAGCAAGAAGCTCTCAGGGAGTTCATAGAGTCAAACCTTCGCAAGGGATTCATCAGACCCTCTCAATCCCCAGCTGCTTCCCCAGTAATGTTTGTGAAAAAGAAGTCAGGGGACCTACGCTTGGTTGTGGACTATAGAGCATTGAACAATATCACGAAGCGGAACCGCTACCCCCTGCCTTTGATCTCAGACCTATTAGACCGGCTTCGAGGGGCCAAGGTTTACACCAAGCTGGATCTCCGGGGGGCTTACAATCTAGTTCGCATCAGAAAAGGGGACGAATGGAAAACCGCCTTCCAGACCAAATTCGGATTATTCGAGTCCCTAGTCATGAATTTCGGATTATCCGGAGCTCCCGCAACATTCCAGCATTTTGTCAACGATATCTTCCAGGATTATCTAGATCGGTTCTTGATCATATACTTGGACGATTTTTTGGTGTTTTCTAGATCACAATCGGAGCACGAGAAACACGTCAGAATGGTGCTACAACGATTGCGGGATCATGGACTATATGCCAAGTTAGAAAAATGCGCCTTTGATCTGCAAGAAGTAGACTTCCTGGGGTACCGCGTCTCGCCTCTAGGGCTCTCCATGGACCCGGCAAAGGTCTCAGCAGTATTGGAATGGCGGGCGCCAACCAACAAGAAGGAAGTGCAGCGCTTCTTGGGTTTCGCAAACTACTACCGCAAATTCATCCCAGACTTTGCTCGCTGGTCTGACCCAATCACCAGCTGCATCCGTGGAAAACAGCCTTTCCGCTGGACAGAGCAAGCAGAGAAAGGGTTCCAGCAGTTAAAGAAGTTATTCATGACCCAGCCAATTCTTCAGCACTCTGATCCTAAAACCCCTTTTGTTGTACAGGCTGACGCCTCTGATGTGGCAATTGGGGCTATACTCATGCAACCAGTGGGAGAGCATCTCCATCCTTGTGCCTATTACTCCCGTCAACTAACAGCCCCAGAGAGAAATTACACTATTTGGGAGAAAGAACTTTTGGCCATAAAGGCAGCTTTCGAAAATTGGAGACATTGGCTAGAAGGGGCCAAATTTCCCATTGAGGTTCATACTGACCATCGTAATTTGGAACATCTAAGAACTGCACGAAAACTAAATCAAAGGCAGCAGCGCTGGGCTTTGTTCTTTGAACGTTTGACTTCCAGATCCATTATGTGACCCCGGCTCAGACCAAGCAAGCAGATGCTCTATCACGGAAACCGGAGTATGCTGCAGGGCGCAGAGAGACCTCAGAGTCCCGATTGCTGCAGCCGGAAAACTTTGCCACGCTCACAGTGGGAAACACCAAATCCACTCCAACTGAACCAACTCCCTCTAACCCAGAATCCCTTTGCTCTCAAGAAATTAGAGCCAGTCAACAGACAGATGCCTGGGCTCAAGAACAGATTCGCCAAGGACTATGTTTCCCATTCTCACTTAAAGACGGCCTGCTATGCTACAGGAACCATGTTTACATTCCTCCGGGCCCCGGCAGAGAAAAGGCACTTCGTCTGTGTCATGACAGCAAGCCAGCAGGGCATTTCAGACTATTTAAAAACATGCACTTGATCCTACGAGACTACTGGTGGCCCAAGATCCGCAAGGATGTGGAGAAATATGTCAATACCTGCCCTGTATGTCAGCGCTCCAAGACACGAAGGGAGAAGCCCTCAGGGCTACTTCATCCCCTTCCCACTCCTTCTCGTCCATGGGAGATAATTTCCGCGGATTTTATCACTGACTTGCCACCCTCCCTTGGATTCACCACGATTCTAGTAGTAGTGGACCTTTTTACCAAATTGGCCCATTTCGTTCCCTGTGATGGTCTTCCCACGGCCAAAGAGACTGCAGATTTATTCCTTCAACATATCTTCCGCCTACATGGGTTGCCCAAGAGTTTGGTCACTGACCGTGGATCTCAATTCACCTCTCGGTTCTGGAAGGCACTGCAACAACTATTGGGCATAGACTCTCGTTTATCTTCAGCTCACCATCCCCAAACGGATGGGCAAACGGAGCGCACCAATGCCACTTTGGAACAATACCTTCGCTGTTATGTAAACTACCAACAGGACAGTTGGGCTTCCCTGTTACCTCTGTCAGAGTTTGCCTACAACAACGGTGTCCAGGCTTCAACTAAGGAAACCCCGTTCTTTGCAAACTATGGTTTCCAACCACGTTTCTTTCCTTCTGTCATTGAAACCTCAGAAGTCCCCGCAGCGGAGGACTGGCTGCAGGAACTCACAGCAGTGCAAGAACTCTTGCACCAGCATCTGGATCAAGCCAAAGAGGACTATAAACGCCACGCTGATGGTCATCGCCAGCCGGGCCCCGAGATCAAGGTAGGAGATCGGGTTCTATTGTCCACTCGCTTTTTGCCCTCCCACCGTCCCTGCCGGAAGCTAGATGCCCGTTTCATTGGTCCCTACCCAGTGGTGGCGCAACTTAACCCCGTGACTTTCAAACTCCAACTTCCGCGCTCCATGCGCATTCATCCAGTGTTTCATCGTTCCCTGCTCCTTCCGGCGGATGGTGTATGCCCTGATGCGAGCCGGCCGGCCCCCACCCCTGTTTTGGTGGACGGGGAGGAGGAATTCGAGGTTCAGGACATTTTGGATTCTCGCTTTCATCGCTGCCGCCTTCAATATCTCATTGACTGGGTGGGTTTTGGCCCTGAAGAACGCTCTTAGGAAGACGCTTCCACAGTCCATGCCCCCGACTTAGTCCGCCGCTTCCATCAGGCCTATCCTGCCAAGCCGCGGCCCCGCGCCCTGCGGAGAGGGCCCATGTTGGAGAGGGGCCTTGAGGAGGGGGATAGTGTGATGTCTCATGGGCCTTGTAGTCCCGTTCCTAGTACTATTGTGGCAGATGAGGAGGAAAACATGGGATTTCCACCGGTTCAGCCAGAATCGGAGCCCCTGCACCTGGAGGATGTTTGCCCTCAAGAAGTCAGCCAAACAAGCCTTGGGCAGAATTCTCCCCGTTTTCTCGTAGGGACAATTATAATAGAGATAGAGGAACTAGGGAGGCGAATCGCCGGAGCGCCAGAATCGCAGCCAAACAATTAGCTGATTAGGTCTGCTTCCCTTGGGAAATTCTAAGGAGTCATGCATCTGGACAGAGTTGGGTTTCACTTTTAGTTCTCCAGGGAAAGTGTTCTTTCGGCGGGAAACGAGACCCTATTTAGGTGTTTTGCCGCGAAGGAAACCTTGCGGAGTCAACTCGTCAGCTTGAGGAGTGAGATCGTGTGTGGACTACGCAACCCCAGTTCCTTGTTTCCAGGACCAAGTTCCAAGCCTGCCTTGTTCCCCGGACCTCGCCACGGACCTTGTTCTTGCTTCTTGTTGCCTCGTATCAAGTCTTGTTGCCAAGAATCTAGTTTGTTTTCCAGCCTTGTTGTCAAGCTCCAATAGACTAAAAGACCTTGTCATTTCCCCACACTTTGCTCGGCAAAGTGTGTGTTTCGGTTATTGGATTATAACTTTGGACCTTAATATCACATATTGGACATTATTTTCCTGGACTATATTTGACCTTTCCTGAAAGGTCTATTTCTGAACTTTATTCTTCACTTGTTTTTATTGACTTTATATATATTCCTTTAATAAAGATATTAGATAGAGACTGGCCTCTGTGTAAGGTTATTGGTGCTCTGCAGCCTGGGTCCTGACACTTTTTTAGCTGCCGCATCACATTGTAGGTTCATGTTTAACTTGTTGTCCACGAGGACTCCAAGGTCTTTTTCGCACACACTGCTGTCAAGCCAGGCGTCCCCCATTCTGTATCTTTGATTTCCATTTTTTCTTTATTTTCATTATTATTATTATTATTATTATTATTGTTATTTTTATACCCTCTTTTTTCTCCACAAAGAGACTCAAAGCAACTACTACTGTCAATAAATTAAATATTGATTTAAATATTATTTTTAAAGCCATACCTAATGTGTCTGTTGACTTAATAGTGATCCTATGAACTTCACATTTTTCATATGCAAGGGATATTCAGAGATGATTTTGCTATACACCCGTCAGGGCCGGCCCCACTATGGAGGCCACTTGAGGCCGCCGCCTCGGGCGCAGGTCCGGGGGGGCGCCGTCAGGCTGGGCGGGAGGCAATCGCGGCCTGGAGGGACCTCCGCTGCAGTCTGGCCAGCTAGAAAAGGCCAGACGGGCGAGCGGGAGTAGCGTGGGAGGCGGGGCCAACTCTGCCCCCCCCGCCCAGCGTGCCCTGGCCCCGCCTCCCACGCAGCATGGGAGGCAGGGCCAGGGCACGCTGGGCGGGAGGCGGGGCCAGGGCGCGGGAGGCAGGGCCGGTGGCGGGGGCGCTTTTCAGCACCCCCGCTTAACATCGAAAATTATTTCCAGCCGGCCCTGACACCCGTGCACTTTCTAGTAATCATTTGATAAATAGTTGGATATCAGTTGACTGAAATTTCATATGTAGTCATGTAGTCAGAGGGAATGACCAAAGAGGCTGGTTTCAGTTGTCATGGTTAGTGTGATCCTCAAGCATTTGAAATCCACACTAGTCACAGCAACAGATAGAAGTCTGTTCAGCTCCTGGTTGGGGAGCAGAAAGATGACATTTCAACCCCTAGTCCCACCAGTGAACAATACCGTCACAATTCCTTTGTTGCAGCCTTGCACACTCATGGGGGAAAAGATGGAAATATAATGCTTTGCACTCCAATCAGCATCTGAACAAACCTCTGTTCCTCAGCAGCAGATACGTTTGGGAAGACATTTGCCATCGTGGCACTATTGCCACAATTCTATCTAGTGTTAGTGAATACAGAACAATTATGGATTCATAATTCTAGATTGCAAATCTGTTACAAATCTATCACTGCAATACAGAATGCCAACCACCATAACTTTTAAAAACCCTATGCATTTAATGAGTACAGGTGGCAGTAATAGGAAAAGGTTTTTTTTTTTGCGTGTAATAAAACCCTCTTTCAATAGAATGTTAAGTAACAGCAGGAATTAAATGTAAATAAGGTAACATCCAGTGTTTGAAATGATGGAATAATATTACGCATATGTTATACGGAAAGGAAATGCAACCTCTACTGAAGACCATATGCCTTTCTCAAAAAGTGTGTGTGGGCGGGTGAGAATGTTCTCATTCTAAGACATTTCATACTTTTTCTCTCCTGTCCTGTGAGACATGGGCATGTGCTTTTTCTGTCTGTCCACTTCTACATCTGTTAAGCACTTGTGAAATTTCAGTTAGGATGGTTTGTAGAAGCAGTTCAGGTACAGGATTAAAAAAATAGTCTGCAGAAGATTCACTATCAATATTCTGTCTTTGAGGTCTGTATGTTCTAAGGACCCTTCCACACAGCCATATAATCTAGAATATCAAGACAGAATAATCCACAATATCTGTGTTGAACTGGAATATCTGAGTCCACATTGCCATATATCCCAGTTCAAAGCAGATATTGTCGGATTTTATTCAGCTTTGTGGAAGGGTTACTTTGGTGAGCTGACCTTAGTCTCCAGTAAGTACTTTAATATGGAATGTATTCCTTTTCCCTTAGATGTTGCCCTGCAGATGATTGACGTGAACTCAAATGTGATGTGGGTGCTTTGAGAAATTTCATCTTCACCTTTCAAAACCTGTGCCATAACACCTGAAGGTAAAAATATCAAAGAATAAAGTGTCCATGTTAGATGGATGGCCCCTGTGACAATGCTGTTAAAAGTTTTTCTTGAGCCAAAGTGTGTACCCAGTGTTAGCCAAGAGAGCACTTAAACTACTTATCGGTTCTCATTTGCCAACCCATGTACTATTGACCATTTTGCATTATGAACTAATGTCTGTCGCGGTTCTTTCTATTACTTTTGGCGATCTGATCTTGGCAACCCTGTGCATGTGTGTATTTCTGTGGGAAACTGAGGGGGTGCCCATTGCCTAATTAGAGACTGTTTACAAATTTGGTGGACGATTTGGCAGCATACTGGGAAAAATATGAGGTATTGTAGGAGAAAGGCAGTTGAGTCAGCCATCTGTAGTGCAGATCGAATTGGTGTGAACAGGCTGCCAAACTTGCCGAGCTAAATGGTGTCCAGATTCTGTCTTGAAATTCCTCCTATAAACCAGGTTTAGAATAATATTATTCAGACTGAGCCTTTTTCCATGATTCCTCCTAAACAAAAAAACTCCACATTTTTTCAGGATATCTTTCAAGATTGTAGAAATCTCATGATACTATCAAGGATACAACCAATTCATAATTTGATGGATTGTGTCCTCTGACAGTAGAAGATAATACAGTCCACATTATCACCAACACTACATTACCTCTATATTATATCACCAGAGAGTCACATTTCCCTATGTATTGAAATTACTAAGGTAATTAAGTTGAATTAAATGTATTGCAGTGACAGATTTGTAGCAGATTTGTGATGATTCTGTGACTGCAGTAAGAAATTCAGTTTCATGTTGCTCAGCAGACTTGGCAAATGGCTAAAGGACATGGCTTTCATGTCTTTGAGACAATGATTCCACTCAGCCTTTAGTCAAGACACTTATTGAAGATGCTGAACTCTGGCCAATAAAATAGCTTCAGCACATAGAGCAGCTTCTTTAATGTTTAGACTTAAACCTAGAGCCAAAACCCATTCCAATGGTATAGAAACCAACCATCAACCACCACTATATTGATGAGTGATAACGTGTTGCTTAAAAAGTCAACGTCAAAGGCATTATGCCTCACTCAGCTAGTTCACCACAAGGGTATTTTCTGTCACTCCAAAGTCAATGTTCCTTAATTGTATCAATTAGTTATCTTTATAACCCAAATTTCTTCAAGCAAGCTCTAAGTGGCACACATGGATTTTACAGAGTTAACGGACTTTGTCCTGCTACAGGCAAACCAGCTTTCTCCTGCTTCAGGTAAACTAGATTTGTCCTCCCAGTTTGCCTGAAGCAGAACAAACTGGCAAGATTTTGCCTAAAGCTTTGTCCTGTCTCAGGCAAAATTGGGGGATAATCCAAAGTTTGTGGGAAACTCCCCTGTATGTTTTTGCATGGCAGGGGGTTTGACTGGATGGTCCTTGTGGTTTCTTCCAATTCTATGATTCTATAATTTCATGGCTTCAGTGCAGTCTGCACAATGGGATAAGGTCTGATTTGGACTGATCTGTTGTTCAGATGGCACACCAGTACCATTAACTTTTTCCTATTCTTATCACATAGCAAAAGTGGTTGAATCATGCCCAGCTGGACACAGAGCTCTATGTGAGCTTCTGGTTATCACAGGTATTCCATTCTGAGGTCAGCAGAAAGGTATCCACACAACCAAGTAGAAAAAGGAGGCAATTGTTCCGCCTTCTTCCTACTTGATGTCAGAATGGGGAGCCTGTGATGGCCTTTTCCTGCTGCGGGAGGACACAGAGCTCTATGCAAGCTTCTGGCCTTCATAGGTGCCTCTGGCCATTATGGATGCCCCATTCCAACCTCAACAGAGAAGGAAGGGAATTGCCCCTTTCTTCTTCCTGGTTGCTTGGGCTCATCTCTACTGTGTCAGAATGGGATGTCTGGGATGACCAGAAGCTAACACAGAGCTCTGTGTTTGGCTGGGAGCAGCAGTAGTGACATGGAGGTTGCTCTAGTGATGCCAATGCACTCTTGGTCTGTGGAACATATGGATGCCAACAGGGCACTGCAGCAGGTTTGGGGAGCTGCATGTCACTACATCCAGGGCCAGTCTGGATCATTTCTGATTTACCAGCTATTGTAGATTCATTCTTAGTGGAAGAACTCAAATCTAAGTCCTTTACTCTAAAGAGTTACACAGGATGTTGATGAATTGTTTTGAGAAGAGGCCCTAAGACTACCTAGGAGAACATATTTTTCTTTACCTCCCTTTAAATTACCATATTGTCTTTTTGTGCAGCATACAAAATGTCGGATCATACAATGAGATTTTGGAAGAGCAAAATGAAATAATCAAGCAAATACAAGCCAAAATGCATTCCACAGATACATTGATATATATTAACATCAAAATTTCAGAACTAATTTAAAACCTAGAATGCATCATTACTGAGTGGGCTCTATATAAAGCAAGCTCTTTCATTGCTCCATCTGTATGTATGTGTGAAGGATGCGGTTATATTTATAGCAGATATACTCTTATCGTTCAGCTACAGATAGGATGCTACCAGCTTAGGAGTACAGGGTTTTAGAATGTACTCCAACAATGTTGACACATTTGATGAAACAACTTTCTGCCCACAGACCAAAGCTGAACAACAAAAACAGCTCCTTTCTAAATCTCATGACATGGGGAGGGAACTGTTGCAGAAGTATTAGGAGCAGAAGGGTGAGACTAAAATGAGAAATTATTATTAGCTGCCTTCTGTTTATGTTGAGCAACCCACAGAGGAGGTTGGAAAAGCATATAGTATGTGATGCACATCTTGGGACTTGGGGTGATTTGTGCAGAATCCCACTGAGAAGCATTTTCACCCACTGAAGAATGGAGCTTTTATTTACATTCCTTTTTAGATTTTTCTTTAGAACAAAGTTAGGAAAAACTTAGAAATGGGCATAAGATTTTACTTATCTTTCTGACAAAAATATTTCCTGTCTTATCAAATCTTGTTAGGTTCATATAATGACTGGGATCCAGCACTCAGCTGTCATGTATTGCTTGATGCAGCTCCACCAATTTACCTTTGCTGTGTAGTAGCCCTCACATTGGCCATTTCCATGTCAATGAAGAGTCAGGGGAAGACTAGAGATACATCCAGCTATTTTTCTTTGGCTGTGCACACTGTGGCAAGCAATCTCGAGGATGATCGAGGGCACATCTGGCAGGTCCTAAGGATAATATCATTGCTGTGCATCCAGTAGGCAATCTTAATATGCAAATATTTCAGCCTTGCAATTTTAATTGTGAGGAAAATAAATATTTCACTGCAGCTTTCGTCCTGTATTCACACATCCTTAAGTGTTTTGAATAATTGCTCTGCACAGAATTTGTGGAAGCACAAAACCCACTGCTTCCAGTCAGCCATATGTCTTTTGTTTTTTGCGGGGGGGGGGGGGGGGGGGCTGTTGGTGATACAAAGTTTCTGTTTTTTTCTGGTGCTAAATCATTCTCTTTCTATGCAAAACCATAGCCGAACTGTATGAAGTATGATCCTGCATCCACACGGTCTGCTAGGCTGATCCTGTATGTGTTTATAAGGTAGTGTAGTCTACTCACAATAATGAAGATCAGACATTGGAGGCATATTTTCAAGAATATTTTCTTGCATTTTTCAGTTGCACAATAGAGACATTAATGACAATGTGTTAATAACAAATGAGATCAGGTCAATTTAGGCTATAGGTGTGGTTGTATGCGCATTTGTAACAAAAGGAGGGAGAGGGAAAAGAAGGCAGGTGAATGAGTGAGTGAGAGAGAGAGAGGGGGAGGGAAGGAGGGAGGCTGCAAAGGCGACAATGGCGGTAAAAATAGGAGCCTGGAAGAGGCAGCCTCCCTCCTTCCAGGCAGCTATGCTCCTGCTTCTAACACTGCTGTCACCTTTGCAGCCTGCCTTCCTCCCTCTCTCACTCACTCACTCAGTTACTCCCCAGTCGCTTTTTCCCTCTCCCTCCGTCTCACTAAGACCCTCAGATAATATGGAGTGTTGGATGAGCGGAAGTCAGATAACCGAGACTCTACTGTAGTTATATTTCCTCTAGTAAATCCAAATTCCTGGGCAAAAGACTTGGGGAGGGGCGGGCATTAGTATTGTTTCTTGCTCCTGGATGTATTTTGCTTGGATCACTGTGTAGGGGGCAGTCTAGTCACTGTAAAAACAGTAGATGAGATTGACAAAAGTTGGATCTACTCTGTAGAATTAATGCAGTTTGAAAACACTTTAACTCCTGTGGCTCAATGCTATGGAATCCTGGTATATGTACTCTGGTGAGGCACTAACATATTTTGACAGAGAATGCTAAAGACCTGGTAAAACTCCAACTATGATTTCATAGTGTTGCATGGCAGTTAAAATCTTGTCAAAGTGCATCAATTCTACAATGTAGAAGTACCTCCATCAGTTCAGTTAATGGCCAGGCTACACAGGGTGAAAGGGTTGTGACTATGCAGTTTTATAAAACGTCTGTATCCCATTGATCATGTGATTTGTCCTACAAGTAGATGTATGCATGCATGTTTTTAAAGCATTAGGTTTATGGTGAATAGAAAGAGCATCAGCAGTCTTCTGCCTCTCTTCTCACTTGGCCATATTCAGCTGTCATTTTAGAGACTGTGTCAGTGGGTGAGCTAGATTAATGTCTGCTACCTACTATCAACTATTTTTTGTGAATCTATAGTGCAAATAAATGCAATATTTCAAACATCCAGTCTTTGGGAAAACTGATGGGGGGATATGGGAAAACTCCTGGATTGATTCCTTGACCTATTTTGACACAAAGGGTCGAAGGCTATCAAATTATTTTACTCTGCCATCTGACTCAGCCACTATAATTACAAGCAAGGCCTAGAGATGACTTCCTACTGTGTATGACAAATCACCTTGGGTTGTCCCAAGGCACTTCCTAAACACTGGTTTAATAACAACTGGTTTTAAAAATGGCAGCTGAAAAGTAGATTATAAAAACTTTTAAAATGGCAGAAAAGGACAAATTGGCAATGATATTCAGAGGGGAAAAATCAAAGTGACTACAAAAAGGACAGCAAACAGTTTTTGAAGTTTATTAAAGAAGAGAGAAAGACAAACAGCTTTAGATTCAGGGCTTCAAATAAGTTTGAAACAGGAAAAATTCTATATTAGAAATATTGACAAGTAACATTTAGCCAGAGGATTCAATTTAGTGTTGTCATCTTGGAAGATATCTGTTATATGTGTTTAAAGTAGTAATTTCTCCTACCCAGAAAATGAGAAACCAAAATTGGGGTAGGGGGGTAGGGAGGGAAAACAATTGTACCACTGTATAAAATTGTACAATGAACAAAACATGTAATGTCTGCAATATAATTGTGGAAGAAAATAAATTTTAAAAAATGGGGGAAAATGACAACTAGTTCAAGGACAGCACAGCTTCTATCATGAAGTTATGTATTGCCAAAGTTTACAAGACTGCATAAATATCAGAAACCAAATCACTAATAATATGGATCCCCCTTTTGTTCAAATATAATGTGGCAATCTAAGGAATAGATGCCCATTGTATTATAGTTTATAGGAATGTCTGCATTTATTCCATAGCTGAACTTGCATTCCCTGTAATTCAAAAGATACAAGAAGCGGAAATGCCAAAACATTGGCCAAAATCCAGCATCATGTTAATTCCTTGTCAATAACAATGGACTTTTCCTCCCCTCTTCAACCTCACCCCTTGCCATTCTCAGTGCTGAACAAAGTTGCATTCCATGAAGTTTCCCATGAATGGGGTACTGGTAGGGATGGGAAAGGATGGAAAGAAATCATGTCCTCCCAATGAAGCAGCTTCATTGTAGGGACAATAATCCTGCTTAGATTCTGGCCATCATTTTAGATGAAATTAGCCTAATTTGAAACTCCCTCTGCAAGTTACTTTTTCAGGCCTGTGCTCTAGTCCCAACAACCAACTTGATGACATACGAGTAGTAAGGACTGGGGATTATGTCAGTCTTGGCTTTGGTAACACTCATAGTTGGTGTCAACTATGCCCACTGCCAATCAATTCTTCCTGAATAATTATCCTTGAGAAACCATGGATCTTAATAGGGAAAAAAAACCACACTTGTACTGAGAAAAATAGTCCAATATAATATTTTCTAATGATCCTGCTCAAGACTCCAAAAGCTTTGACCATTTCCCTGTTTTAAAATGAAAGTAAAAGCCTAAGTGATAGATGTTCTTGCTACCAGTATATTTCCCTCTACCCTCAAGAACAGCGGAGTTCTCTGTGTTTTCATCATAGTTGTGTTTCTTTCAGACTATATATATATATATATATATATATATATATATGGTTGGCACATTGACTATTCATCACTAGAACTATCAAATGATCTAGGCCAGCAGTTTCCAAATGTCTAAGATATAGTTGGACTTCCAAATCAACAGGGTCAATAGCTGGGAATTTTAAGACATATAGTCCATCAACATCAAAGTAATCAAGTCTGAGAAGCTTTGCTCTTAGTATTACATAATTATTGCTAATAGTAATAATTTCTTTGGTTGAATCAAAGCAAAGTGATTTAGCTATTTGCCATGAACTACTAAAATATTCTTGAGCAGGTAAAATAATTCTCATTTAAATTGGATTAAGAATCTTGTTTTTGCATCCCACATAGATCCTTCTCTGTCCCTTGTTGGTGAATATATCATAGCTGTCTTATATTATTTAGAGATACCCTGTAGGCCACTTCATAAAAGGTAGTCCATTACTTGAAATGGACTCATTCGTGAACTAGATAAAAATCAAAGCCCAGATATGCTCAAGTCCTGACAGACCCAAAGAGCAGATTTATGACTGTTTCTAGAGGGCATTTGGAGAAAAAATTATTTTTGTGTGGGGTGGGTGAAGTGCAGATATGGTCCTCCAGGGTCTCTTGGTGGCCCAATGTAGTTCACTAACTCCTGACAATTCTCCACATGTGGTTCATAAACTATATTAATATTATGTTCCGCCTGTATGTTATAAGATTTCTTTTTGTGTGAAAAAAGGAAAAAATTTTGAATCACCATATTTGGTGATGCCTAGTGATGACCATGAAGATAATTTCTAAGAATGACTGAATTTTATTGGCTTTTGCATTAACAGCAAAACAGAATTGATCAAGAAGTGATTAATCACTTATATGATATAGATCTGCTCTTTACTATTGAAACTTTCTATCTAAGCTGTATTCAAAGATTCCTATAGCGTTTTTAATTCCTCCTTCTCTGTCATTGGTTTCCTTGTGTGAAACTAGTTGGTGAAGACTCTCCAGAGAGAAAGAAGCAAAATTTCTATATTTTACTTAGGCCCCATCTATACTACCAGATAAAATCCAGATTACCTGCTTTGAACTGGATTACATTAGACTACACTGTCTTTACAGAGGGCTCTCCCATCTACAGAGTTTTGCACAAGCAGACAACAGAAAAACTGAGGTTAGTATAGTTTCCTCTTCATGTGTTCAAATAACACACTTCAAGAGTGGTGGAATGGAAAGCTTGTTTATCTGCCTGTCTGATTCTTTACCCCTCTCCCATCTATTTCTTTATTTCTCATTCATTGATCATAGAATAGTCGTTTTTGTCATGTTCAAGAAAGTTCATTTAATCTCTTCCTCTCAAGTTTTGCTTTTGGCAGCTGCATTTTCCTCTATTATAAGTGCCTTTAAAATTTTCATTAATTAAGGCTGTTTTTATAGGCTACATCCATTTAGTGAAATTACTGAAAGGAATGCTGCCGACACATCTGCCATTGACTTCTGTTAGTCTGAGCATGTTATACTCCTGTGAATAATGCAGCACTAAAAAAAGTAAATTCTGTCCAGAAACGTATGGGGGTTTGGAGGGTGGTCCACATTGCTATAAGCTTATGTGCATTCTCCCTTCCCCACGACATGCTTGTAACCTTTCAGAAAATGATCCTGCTTTATATTGCTCCAAGATTAGAAGTATGGATTTGGCTAGGGAGAATATTGTTTAACAGGGAGGTGGAGGCAAAGAGCAGGTGGGACTGGAGTATCTCAGTATTAACTTAGGGAGTTTTATACACCCCCCAGCTGAAAGCATTACTGGCCAGATTATAATTATAATTACCTTGGCTTCATCACACTGTTTATCTGCCATGACACCCACCCAGCCACCTGCCTGCTATTAATTCATTCAGCACTAACTTCATCTTTTCCCTCTTATCTTTTAGACTATTTCCCCCACTTATCCTAACTTTTAAAAAAACAACTCTGAATGCTAACTAATGCAATGTGTGCTTGTCCATTACATCATGTGTTAATTTGAAAAAGACGGCAAAAACCACTTCATTGTATTAAAATAGCAAAATCTTGTTTTGCAAGGCAAGCTAGAAAGATCAATCACTTGACTCGTACAGCTCAGAATATGATCTCTGTGCTTCTCATCTAAGTTTTTAAAACAGAAAATAATGCAATGATGATAAGTAGCAGTAGGTGGAAGTACACATACAATTTGTTAGATAACTTTTTGCTTAAAGATGCTCATCTTAGGACCAACTTAGTGTTAATAGCATGACATCCTTGTCAACAATGGAGATGATATATACCGCAGTTGGTGTGAAACCAGTGGTTCAAACACTGAAGAGCAAGGGACACGGAAAGAGCCTCCTTGAAGACTGAGTAAATCTAGTCAGGTGTCCCCTGGGCAACGTTTTTTGTAAATGGCTAATCTTTCCAACCCAAAAGCATTGCTTTTAAACATTTTTAACATTTTAAATGTGTTTTATCTCTCCACAAATGGATGAATACCAAAGGTCTTTATCAAGACCATTGCTAACTATTGTGTCTATTAATTTAGAAAGTTTGTCATTTGCTAAGGAAGAGCTACTAGCAAAAATGCCTGAGGCCATTTTTGTGTGACATCTTATGTATACAGGAAACACACAGAGACATCACAATGAGAAGACCAAAAATTCTTGGAAGGCAACTGGAAGTGGAACGACCTCACAGACAATATGGTAGTGCAATTTTTGTACAATCTGGTGTAGCAATCTCTGCAACCTCTCTCACAGAAGTGAACAACATTGAAATCCTATCTGTGGAACTTGATAGTTGCAGTGTATCATCACTCTATAAACCACCTGGGGCTAATTTCTATTTTACGCCCCCAACCAATTGTCACAATCATGAAGCCCATTTTATTGTGGGAGATTTCAATAGCCATAGCTGTGTCTGGGGCTATGATGAAGATGATAGAAATGGCGAAGGAGTTCTAACGTGGGCAGACAATAGTAGAATGAGCCTCCTCCTTGACAGTAAATTACCACCATCATTTAATAGCAGACGATGGAAGCGTGGTTATAACCCTGATCTGATTTTTGTAAATGAAAGCATATTCCACCAATGCATTAAAAGGGTATTAAGCCCGATACCTAATACTCAACACAGACTGATATGCTCCGTAGCATATGCAGCTGTAAGACCAAAAAGCGTCCCATTCCGCAGAAGATATAATTTCAAAAGTTAACTGGACAAAGTTTACTGAGACCTTGGAAGCAGCTATTTCTGATATAGAACCTTCTATAGAAGGCTATGACCTGTTTGTAGAAACTGTGAAAAGATCCTCAAGGCTCTCAATCCCTAGAGGCTGTTGCACAAGCTACCTATCAGGCCTAAAGGAAGAATCACTAAATCAACTACAGGAATATCTCATACTATTTCAAGAGAATCCATACAGCAATGAGACTATAGCAGCAGGCCAAAATTTATCTACAGCCATAGCTAATGCTAAGAAAGACCACTGGATAGAGCTGCTTGAGAATCTTGATATGTCCAAGAGTAGCCGAAGAGCCTGGCAATTGCTGAGACACCTGGATTGTGTCCCTCTAGTCAACTATGAACATGCAAATGTAAGTGCCAGAACTTGAAACCCACCTGTTGTCATCTCCTCTAAATCTGAAAGAACTCAGAGAAGCTATCAAGTGATGTAAAACTGGTAAAGCACCTGGCCTAGATGACTTAATGATGGGGCAAATCAAACACTTGGGGCCCAAAGCTGAAAACTGGCTTTTGACATTCTAAAATCAATATTCAGCACACAAACAGATTCCAAGAGTATGGAGGAAAACTAAGATAATTACCATTTTGAACCTGGTAAAGATGCCTCCAATGCCAGGAACTACCAACCAATCTCTCTTGTATGTCATCTATATGAAGTATATGAGAGGATGCTATTAAATAGATTAGGACCTGTATGGCCATGAAGCCACTGAAATGCATAAGCATGTGGACAACTTCAACACAAAGGAGGAAACCATGAAAATGAACAAAATCTGGATACCAGAATTAAAAAACTCAAAAATCAGAATAAGAAGCAACACTCTGAAAACAGAGAAGTTCCAGGCATGAAACAACCAGGGGCAGCTAAGGACTCTGAACCAACGTTTCCCCCAGGCAGGAAGAAGCCAGGAGATGAAGTTATTCAATGCTAATCAAGGCAATTAACTACAACATTCACACTGGCCTCCAACTGACAAGAGTTCTTCTCTCACCCTGGTCTTTCCACAGATATATAAACCTTCCTTGCTTAGTTTCTCCATACCTCACAACCTCTGAGGATGCCTGCCATAGATGTGGGTGAAACGTCAGGAGAGAATACTTCTGGAACATGGCCATACAGCCCGGAAAACATAAAACAACCCTGTGATCCTGGCCATGAAAGCCTTCGACAACACAGATTAGGATCTGTTATCGAACCCAAGCTTATTGCACAAAAAGCAGGTTTCAGACCAGGGAAAAACTGGACAGGTCAAATTCTTCATCTACTGAACATATTGAGGAAGGTTATGAGAAAGGCTGCATTACGGGAATAGTTTTTGTGGACCTTACGGCAGCCTATGACATGGTGCAACATAGAAAAATGCTGCATAAAGTCTACCATATCACCTGGGAATTTGACTTTACAAAAACTGTCCAGACCCTCTTGGAAAACCGCAGCTTCTATGTGGAGTTTCAGGGCAGGACAAATAGATGGAGGAGGCAAAAGAATGGTTTACCCCAAGGCAGCATTCTTTTAGCGACCTTGTTTAACATATATACGAACGATCAGCCACAACCACAACTCACAAAGAGCTTTATATATGCCGATGACCTTGGCCTAACAACACAAGCAAAAGATTTTGAATCAGTTGAAAACCAATTCACTAATGCCTTGAAAGATCTCTCCAGCTACTACGAAGATAACCACCTGAAGCCTAACCTTGCAAAGACACATGTGTGTTCTTTCCACCTACGTAACCGTGAAGCCAACAGGAAACTGAAAGTTACAGTACTTGGGAAGGTCAAGAGCTCGAATACTGTTTCCATCCTAAATATCTTGGTGTCACCTTAGATCGAACACTAACATATAGGAAACACTGCATGAACACCAAGCACAAAGTAGCTGCACACAACAACATCCTGTGGAAACTTACTGGCAGCACATGGAGTGTAGACCCACAAGTAATAAGAACATCAGCCCTGGCCTTGTCTTTCTCAACTGCAGAGTATGCCTGTCCTGTCTGGCAAAAGTCTGCCCATGCGAAGCAGGTGAACATAGCACTGAACGAAACATGCAGCATAATCACAGGATGCCTTAAACCTACACCTGTTGATAAACTCTACAAGTTAGCTGGCATTGACCCCCCTGATGTGCGATGGGAAGTTGCTGCTAACTGTGAGAGAAATAAGGTTGAACATTATGAAAGCCACCCATTGCATGACTATCAGCCTCCTCCCAGTATTATTATTATTATTATTATTATTATTATTATTATTATTATTATTATTATTAAACTTTATTTGTACCCCGCTAGCATCTCCCGAAGGACTCGATGCGGCTTACAAGGCCAAGGCCTCAACACACAATATAACAATACAAAACAAAAAGCAAATTAAAACCAATTAAAACAGTATAAACAACAAGCAATAACAATATGCTAAAACACAATAGAACTGGGCCAGGCCAGAGTAATGGGTACAAGATTAAAAGTGCTGATGTGACAGGTGATATATAAGGCTTATAGTAGACTCAAATCAAGGAAAAGCTTCATGAGAACCACCACTCCTCTTAATGTTCCCCCAGCAACTGCAAGAGTATCCCTCTGGGCAGCTAAACCAGGAAGTCCCAACTGGATGACACCCCCCCCCCATGCGGGTCTTCCTCCAGGGGCAAACCAAGAATGGGCAACTTTGAAGTCCCTGAACAGACTCAGAAGTGGAGTGGGCAGATCTAAAGACAACTTGGCAAGGTGGCACTACCTGGAGGAATCCTCCACCTTGTGTGACTGTGGAGCAGAACAAACAACTCCGCATATGTATGCTTGCCCACAATGCCCTGCCTCATGTACGGAGGAGGAGTTGTTTAAACCTGAAGAGGATATCATTGTCAAGGTAAATACGTTTTCCTCTCTTTTGCATACACACAAGCACCAGAATTAGGCAAAGTTACTTTTTTTTTTGAACTGCAGTTCTCAGTAGTGTCTTGAGAATGATGTGAGTTGGAGTTCAAAGTTGACAATCCCTTTAATTGATGGAGCTTGCTGCTGCAAAAATGGAGGTTATATCTGGTGTACAATTTTAAGAACTCGGCTGATATCTTATTTACAGAGGAGAGATTCACACCATTATAAGTCACTAAAAGGAGGCTATTATTACATTTTGAAACTGAATTTTGGATGGGTAAGTGATACAAATACATGTAGAGTCAGACAAACAAAACAGGAATAGGACCTAATGGCTTCATACCCATCTTTATTCAGCATTGGCTGGAATCCTGTTTTGGAATTATGAATGCATAGTTTGGAATTATATAGTCATAATTATGTGGTATTCACAATCCATTGTCTAGAGGACACATAGGAACAGTAAAGGTCTCCCCATTCCTACTTATTAGGAAGCAGGTACTGCAGTTGATGGAGATCCACTCTCTTGTCATTGGGGAAGCAACTGAATGACATTCACATCCCCTCTTGTGCAAGTGATCTCAGGTGTGTGTGTGTGTGTGTGTATGTTTATATGTATAACTGGGGATTGTGACAGGGACCCTGATTCTGCATGACATAATGGTGATCGCTCACATGAAGAAGTGGGAACACTAGACAGTTGCTTCCTGGTCATCAGAAGAATCGATCCTTATTGATTGTGGCACCTGCTTATTGATAAGTAAGGTTTGTGGAGCATGGGCTTGCAATCACCAAGTAGTATGAACCAGCTAGAGCAGGCATAGGCAAACTTTCCAACTTGGGGGCTACATGGCAGGCCAGAGCGGGGTGGGCGGGCTAGGAGGGAGGGAGTTCTCCCCAAGTCCCCTCCCTGAACTTTCCTCCCCTTTCTCTTCTCTTTTGGAGGCAGAAAGTGAAGTAAAGACAGGAAATGTTTGCCTCCCAAAAGCATTGGTCTTGGTCAGAATGAGTTGGTGGATGGGAGAGAAAAGTCTATTGATGAGACTCGGCATTGCCTACTCCTGATATAGAATCCTAAAATCCTAGAGCTGGAAGAGATTCCCAAGGGCCATCCAGTCCAACCCCTTGCCATGAAGGAAGGCACAATTAAAGCACTCCCAATAGACAGCCTCTGTGGAAAAGTCTCCAGAGAAGGAGACTCCACCACACTCCCAGGCAGCCTATTCCACTCTACAGGAATTTCTTCCCAATCATTTCAGTTGGATCTCTTTCCCTGCCATTTGAAACAATTGCTCCCTTGTGTCCTGGTCTCTAGAGCAGCAGAAAGTCAGTTTCCCCCCTCCTCAATGGGACACCCTTTTAAATCTTTTAAATCTTGAAACACAGTTCTCGTGTTCCCTTTCAATCTTCTCTTCTCTCATCTAAACATCCCCCAGGAAAGGAGGAAGGAAAAAAGAAGGAAGGAAAGAAGGAAGGAAGGAAGGAAGGAAAGAAATGGAAGAAAGGAAATGGAAGGAAGGAAGGAAATGAAGGGAGGGAGGAAAGAGAGAAGTAAGGAAAGACAAAAGTGAAGGAAGGAAAAAGAAGGAGGGAGGAAAGAGGGAAGGAAGCGACGAAAGGGTGGAAAGGAAGGAGGGAAGGAGGGAGAAAGAAGGAGGTAAGGAAGGGAGGGAGGCAAGGAGGAAGGAAAGAGAGAAGGAAGGATAAGATTTTGCCAGTTGTTGTAAGCAGCCCTGAGTCCCCTTGGGTGAGAAGGGTGGGGTAGAAATGTTGTAAATAAATAAATAATAAATAAATGGTGAGAGACAGGAGGGCCTGAGAAAAGAGCCCAAGGGGCAGCATCTGCCCCCCAAGCCTGGGTTTGCCCATACCTGAGCTAGAGTGTTAAGATCTGCTGGGGAGGCCCTTCCCTCGGTCCCACCCCTGTCGCAAGTACAACTGGTGGGGACGAGAGACAGGGCCTTCTTAGTGGCAGCCCCTCAGCTATGGAACTCCCTCCCTATCTATATTAGATTAGCCCCCTCCCTAAAGAGTTAATCCTGGCTCTGGGATCAGGCATTCGGGAACAGTGCAACACAGAATTTATATGCAACTCACCGAGGTGAGAAGAGAAGGGTTATAAATATGGGAAATAAATAAATAATAGTTCCATAACTGTGGTATTTAACCATTTGTAACAGCCTAGTTACAAATGGCTAGGATTCTAGCCATTGTTTTCCAAATCTCTGTGGATTCTAAAGGATCATGCAAAATGCATTACTTAGTTGCATTGTTTACTTTCAGTTAAGTGGGATTTATTTTGCACACAATTCATTAAAAAAAGCTTTTTAATGTTATAGTTCTCTAAATCCAGGGCCTCAATATTAGTTTTGAAATATCAGTATCTCAATATTAGTTACTAACCTTCTCAGACATTTTTGTATGCAGCACTTGAACAAGCTTACATAAATGTCTTCCACGCAATTGCAGCAATATTTTTGGTTTTAAACTAGTTTATCGTATGGGTGAATTAATGGTGTAATATAAACAAATCTTTAAAAGTTGTCGAAAGGCAGTCTGGTGGTCTAATGCTGGCCCAACAGAATTCTATTTATACTGAAAAAGTTACACAAATCATTTGATGCTTCTGTTACTTGACAATAGATTTCCACCCCCCCCCCCCCCCACACAAATTCCTTGTGCAATAAAATTTACTGGATTTCTAGACCATAGCTGCTGCTAAGATCTGTTCACTCTGCTAATGAATATCTTTCAGACAACATTCATTTTATAGGTACCCATAAAATCACCAGCCTATTTGCTTTGCAAAAGTAAGCGTTTATTGGATGTGTATGCCTCACTTAGTTAATTAAGAAGTATCTAATGTATCCTTGAGCTCTTAATTCGATGTTTGGTTTAGTATCAAGGTTCTTCATCATTACAATTATATTTACAGAATGCTTGAAGGATCAGTTCACACAACCAGAGGACATGTAAAGGAGAGACACGTGACACCTTTATCTGTACAAGGAAGTGACCCCACATTTTAATCATGTTCTTAAGTTCTTACTCCTTCTCCACTTTAGCTTTCTGAGTCAAAGAGCTAGAGTCAACTGCATTGTCAAATATTTATAATGCAACTGCACCCTATATGATTTCTTATATTTTTAAGTGCCTGGTCATGTCATTAAAATTACAAGTTAGTATAGTTATGCATTTTCAAGAATTTTCAGTCCTCTTACATATTGTAAAAAATTATACTGTGTCTAAAGCACAGATTCATTCCATAAATACCCTTCATTACAATGCTCTAAATTATGAAAGGGTCCCAGTAGTTCATGCAAAGCTAAGTTTCAGAATAGCCTTGCAAATTCTTTCAAATAGCTACAGTTTATTTTTGTGGACACATATATCCCAACCTAATCCTAATTAGGTTATTGTCACTCAAAGGTCAAATCTACAGCTTTGTTTTAAAGCAAAAAACATATTATGCACTTTTGGACAGTTTTGTTTCTAATACAGGAACCTTTCAAATATTGCAGAAATATCACTATGAAGTTACTATAAAATTTACATCCAGCTGTATTTCTCTCTGTCCTCTATGTTACTCTTTCTTCAGAGTAGACAAAGTGGCACAACTGAACATATATGGCCTGGTCTCTGTGAGAAAATTATATGTATTTAACTATAAAAAGCTAGCTTGAAGAATTATGTGCTTGTGAGACTGACTGATTTATAATAATAATAATAATAATAATAATAATAATAATAATAATAATAATAATAATAATAATAATAATAATAATAATTTTATTTTTATACCCCGCCCCATCTCCCCAAAGGGACTTGGGGCGGCTTACATGGGGCCTGGCCCGATAAAACAAACAAATAACAGTAACAAAGCAATAAAACAATTATCCCAGTAAAAAACATCAACATCAGTAAAAACAATCATTAAAATCAACAAGCAGGATACAGTATTAAAAACAGGAGACTAAGTCGTAGATCCCAGGCAAAGTGCAGTGTATTACGAAATGGGGAAAGGAAATTTCATAGTTGAATGGACAATAAAGTGCGGAGGGTGGTGGGAGCGAGAGAAGGGCCTCCCCCGACGAGCGAAGAGAACGTGTGGGTTCATAGAGGGAGATGCGGTCTCTATTTGTTATCTTCAAGCATGGTTCTTAAAGAACTAGAATATATCCTCAACTTTAATCCCAAACAGGTGAACTAAAATAGTAATTATGATGTTAAAAAAGGGTACTGTACACATCATCTGGAGCAGTGGTTCTCAACCTGTGGGTCACCAGGTGTTTTGGCCTACAACTCCCAGAAATCCTAGCCAGTTTAGCAGCTGTTAGGATTTCTGGGAGTTGAAGGCCAAAACATCTGGGGACCCACAGTTTGAGAACCACTGATCTGGAGTGAGGCAAGGAAGTAACACATTTTCTATTAGTGAAAACTGATTTTTTTTTTCACAGATGTAGCGACGTAATGATAGAGAACATTTTCCTAATTCCTAATAATTTCCTTGGTACGACTGATGCTTGTAAGGATTTGATATTAATAAATCATCATCCTCTGTTATCACATGCTTTCTAATGGCCTATAGATTGTTGATTGTTTCTCCATTATCTCCACCCCAAGTCACAAAATCCCCCTTTGGACTGCTACTTGTCTAGCATTTTCATGCTCCTTTCTACTCTGCTACAATTTCTCAACACATTATTTACAATTCTTCTTAGGGGACTGCCTACTGGCCCAGAGTCTGGCAACTCTTCTGTGTCATCGGAAACCATGATGTCACATCTTCCCTGGCTGTCATTTCTTCAATTGTTGCAATGTCATCAAGCGCCTTGAAAACCTAGGGCCAGAGATCTGATTGTTAACTGGTGCTCAGAAACTATGGGATCTGAATTCTAAAGCCAATCAGCTTTGTTTAAAACTGGGCAAGTCTTGCACTTACCCGTTGAGTATTCACTCTTTATTGATAGAAATTGATTGATTGATCTCAGACCTTTTCTGAAAAATACAAAAGCATGTGGCATGTGAACTAATTTAATTGACCACAGAACTTCTTTTTTAGGAATGTGCATGCCATATATCCATTTGATCACAAGTTCTCATCCTCCATTTAGTTATGCATGTCTATCAATTTGAATGGAATCGGTGTTAAATTGACATTCAAAATTTTGGAGAGGAGCAGAGGAAACATTGCAGGAAGAAATGTTCCAAATGGGAGTGTTTTAAATGAAGGTTAATTCTCTGGTATAGCAGTAAATGAGAAAGAAATGATGTTTCTGCAGTATGAATACAAGCGTGGCTTGGAATACTATAGCTCAATTAGATCTGCCAGTTGAACAAACAATAAGGTTTCTGTCTTGTTAAACTCCCACTTTTCATATTCTAAAGCTTTTTTATACAGGGATTTGCATAGACATTCATGATGCAGCTGATAATAGATTTGTTTTAACTACAAAGAGAAACTGGAAAATGAAATATATGTAATCAAATGAACACCCTTAATGTGACATGTGGCATTCCACATGGTTCTTGCTTATGCATAGTATGCTATCAAAATTATATTGTCTGGGCTGAAGTTTTTTTTTAAAGTGAGGGTGTTTAGAATCTTTTTCTTTGAATTTCCTCTCAGATTTTGGGATTACAAATAATCTGGTGGCATTTGCTGAGTAGATCTGCTAAGAAAAATGCCTTTGTCTTCTGTGCTTGATTATACAACTTTACAAAGTTTGCACTGCATGCACAGGCCATCATTACTCTATTCTGCTTTTTATCCTGTCTGCAAGATCCATGTTACTGTTATGCAGTCCTTGTATTGAGTCTAAGGAAACTACCACATAGAAGCTGTTATCCCATGGTGTTCCTGTGATGTGGAGTAGTAGCAGGGCTGGCTGGAGATAATTTAAAATATTAAGCGGGGGTGGAGAAAAGCGCCCCCCCTTGCTGGCACCGCGCAGGGGGTGGGGAAAAGCGCCCCCCCGCAGGGGCGGGGGAAGCCTGATGGTGCCCCCCAGGGACCTGCGCCCGAGGCGGCCGCCTCACGTGGCCTCTATGGTGGGGCCGGCCCTGCGTAGTAGCTATTTACTGGCATTATGACAGCTTCTACTGCACAGCTGTTGACATTGTGTGACTGTGATATACTGCCTAGTGAAGCTGCATTACAGGGGAGTAGTGTAACTATTTTGTCCCACTGTACTGTTTCCCCCTCTTGGTGTTTTTATTTCATTTTATCAAAAAATGAGTGAGGGGAGAGGACAGGATTTATGGGGTAAGTTCTGAGACCATGATGAGATCAAGGGCTATTGACAGGCTTTGCCTATCAATACTCCGGGTAACTTCATTTCAGGGAGGTGGTAGACTGGGAATGGGTATTACCCAAAGTCATGTCATAGGACTGTCAGCAAAGGTGATGCTGCTGCTGCTTCTGTGATTGTTTACACCTAGGTGCAATAAAACTCTAAATTTAGGGGGAAAGGTGAAGTATCAATTAAGCTAACAACAACAGTAAGAACAGTAAGTCTTGTGCATTAAGTCTTGTGGATATGTGGATAACAATGACATATTAATGTCTCCCCCTTCTGAAAAAAGTAATAACAGGTATCATAATTATTCTCCTCCATGTTAGTCACAACAATAACAACGAGTACTTATGAGTAATTATAAAGAATTGCATATTATTTTGTGTCATTTAGGTAACTGGTTAATAGGGCTGGGAGGTGGGGGGGGGGGAAGAGTCCCTGGACATACATAACCTAACTAACTTACCCTAATTTTCTTTGATGGAAAAGGTCTTATTCTGCATAAAATTCACATGTGATTTAACAGAATTCCCTATGCAATATTATTTTCAACATTGAAAAATGCTATTTCTTGCCCAAATCATCCATATGTGACAATATGATTCTCATCAGGACTCTTCTCATCAGGATTTCTCAACACTTCAAAAATATGTTTTTGGGCCATTTTGTGGAATAGTTTTGAGTATTTTTTCCACTACAATCAACGTCAAACCTGCTTGAGAGGGTTAAGGGATCTTCAGAATAGATTTACAGTGAGGGACTGCAGATGAAGGGAAAATGTTGGACTTCACCCTCAAAATCTAGCTCTACTACAAAACATATCTTATTGGAAACAACTAACTTTTATCTCTTGCAATCAATTCATTTTGAGAAAGGGGGCATATGGTGTATATATGTTGTTCTCTGATTGATGCACATCTGGAATTACTATTTATGAATAATGCATTTCCCATTTACTGGTGATGTTGCACTCAGCCAAAATAAATCTATGATCTATTCAAGGAACTTTTAAATATTCCTGAAAACCAATATTTCCAGTGCCTGTATTTCTGGAAATGATTTTCTAATGAGAAGATTCAAAAATTGATATTCTTTCTTTTTTATAAAGCATATGGCACTAGACATTAAAAGAACATGAGAGATAACATACTCAATGGATTGCTGTTAATAAAGAGTATACAGGAGGCAAAGATAGTACATTCATTTAGTATTAAATACACCAGAATTGTCTTGATTTAGAATATCGACAGCAGCATGTTTTTCCTATAACTTAGTGACATGGGCAGAGGAAATTGAAAATGACTTTTATTTACAAGAAGCTGAAAATTATCATTCTCTATTTTTTTTCTACTGGGTTTTTGAAAAAGACACTTTTAAAAATGCCAAAAATGTAAGAGCTGTACTTTCTCATCCCTATAAAAGTTTTTAACTTAGGAAGGGGGTAAAAAAAATCCCCCAAGCAGGCTGTTTATTTGTTAGCATTCCAATCTGCCAATATGTGCAGCAGAAGAAAATCAAGCTTTTGACAGGTGCAGACAGTAGGCTCTGAAGCAAACTCATGATTCTCCCGGGTGTTTCGAAGGTTTTCCTTCTGCCAGACTCAAAATAAATTTCTATCTCAATGTCCAAGAAAATAAACAAGGTGCTTTACTTGCCAAAGCTCAAGGCATTTTTTTGATAAAAAGAAATTATTAAACTGTGTGAAGTTCACATTAACTTTTAGCCACACCTTCTTTTATAACTCTGCCTATAACTCTGTTACTTCACAGTTACACATTTACCACAAGATTTTTTCTTTATATAGTTAATATTTGATGTGCCCTTCTCTACCTAGCACAGAGGTTTCTATTGTGTATGTGTGGGTGCACATGTGCCTGTTTTAATTGTATGTATTTCATGGCCAGTGCGATAATAAGAAATTGGGAAAATTCTTCTCAAAATTTTATGTGCAGGTTTTAATATTTCCTGTGTTTATTTTTAGTATTTGACACGAGATCATATTAAATTTCAATATTTTTTGTACCAGTTAGTATGAGAGAATATGTTTAGTAGATGTACAAACATATTTAGAACTTGACAGTATATGACTGAAGATGATGATGGATAATTTTGCAGTTCGGTTCAGTTTTGATTTTTACAAAGTCTCAGAGGAGAGATCTCAAAATTTATAGCAGTCTTGTTTCAATTACAGAAGTAGCATACACATGCACACACACCCATCATTGAAAGTTAAAATTTGTATTCAAAATCTGAATGATACAATTTGAAAGGAAACAGAAATATGAAAAAGGGAGAAATAAAATTAATTGAATGGATGTAAATCTTAATGACAGATCAGAAAAGATGATTTGGGGCATATCTACACTGACCATTTAGATTGGATGGGCCCTAGACCCAGGGTAATGTGGGACAATGCTATTGGGTATGTCTAAATGCATCGTGCTAAAGAACTGAGTTAGTATTCAGGAGCAAGCAATGTGGACTGGTGGCTTCCATGTTGGTGTGGTAATGAATCTTTCAAAAATGCTGAGCCCTGTCCTCATCATTTTGGTTCAGAAGACATGGCTCCTCAGACAAAAACGCAGAGCAAATCCACTGTCTTGCCTATATGGAAGCCACCACTACTGGGCTCAGGAGATTATCACACAAGGACTGAGGCACATGTAGTGGCCTCTTAAGGAGTGGAAATGCTGCTTTCTGGTGACATTAATCTAATTTCAAACCTGTCTTCAGCTCCTTGTTTGTCCATTCAATGCAGGGGGAAATCAGTGAATAGCCTCCAGGAAGCACTTTCTTCCAGGGTTGACAGTGGTGCAGTAAGTTACTAGAACTGCTGCAGAACTTTGGGAAAATATGTATTGTTTTCAGTATCTGGCTGGTGTCACTTTTTTCCTCTTCACTTCTCTGTTCCAAAACTGAGGGCCATTTAAGTTCCAGTAAGCAGATGGAGAGGGCATCTGCCTTCCCACAAAAGTGGGAAGCCATTACTTCCCATTTTTCCCCTGTTTGCTTCCTTTAATTATTATTCAAGATAACTACCTATACAGTCTCGCTGGTTACTCCTGGCAGTGTTTTGCATTTCGTTTGTTGTATAAGCATCTCCTTATTGTTGGAAAGACTTCCAATATATTTTTTGGCAAACGTTTCTGCTTTATATCTCCTGCTACATTCACGGACATGCTAACTACACCAACCCCTTTCAGAATACACTAATGAGAGAGGAAAAGTCTGGGAATAACAAAATCCATCTTTGTTATGTTATCTATTTATATTATTTTTGGAGCTACAGAGAGTAATGTGTACATGGAAACCCAGAAGTGTCATACTGTATGTTGTCAAAAACCAGAACCCTGAAATCAACTCGCAGCTCCAAGTGTACCCAGAAATGAAGTCTGCAATGAGCTTTCCCCCAGTTCCAGGTGACCTCCAAATGAACTCGTCTAAGTTTGCACAAGCACTATACACACTCCAGGAAGAAATATAATCCCTTCACAATGCCCAGGGATTGTCATAATGGACCTAGGAAGAGCCATGGGGGTTTCCCCAAGATACTATTGAACCTTATCCCTGGAAACAGATCCTAATTCCTAACATCAGATAAGACCCTCTCCCTGGGAATCTATTGAGGGTGTGTCAACACCCCTGGCACTCAATGGGTGGCCAACCGGAACCCATCATCTCATTCCAAGTGGACTGGAATGGCACTATTTAGCTCCATTAACAGATCCTGCCCCTTTTCCTTTCCTCCCACACTCTTCCATGGATGGACCAAGGAAACGGCCACAAGGCTTCAAATTAGGAATGAACTTTTTTTAAAAATTCCTGCCAGACATGTGAACCTATCAGCAATATTGTTGGATAGGACATCTCAGCCAATAAGCATGCTGATGCTAGCTGGCCACAATCAGACATCAGGGCGGCAAAGTCCTTTGTTTAAAATTGCTGTCAAAGTGCTATAACTAAACCTGTATGTTTGCAAGTGCTTAAAGTGCAGATTCTGCTGGCATCAACTTTGGCCAAAGTGAATAAAGCCTCTGTTCCTTTTGCCTGCAATCCATGCGTGTTTCATTTGATCTTTGGAGCTAGACATGCTGGGCCCCGAACCTGTGATTTTAGCAGATCTGAACACATACTCAACACATACAACTGCAAAGCCATGCAGTAATGAAGCTATAAATGTGCGGATTGTCACAAGAATTGCTCAAATCTTAAATTGTGCAGTTCTTCTGGTTAAAAAAAATGAAGGTCATGTCCAACCAAGAGCAATGCTTAGGTTATGATAAGTTGTCTATGAGCTGATGTGCAAAGCAGAAAGCATGACCAGCTTTTTGAAAGTGCTTTCTGGAAGAGGGGCTGTCTTTCCTGCTTTTTATGAGGGAGCCCCCGGTGGAGTAGTGGGTTAAAGCCTTGTAACTTGAAGGTTGGGTTGCTGACCTGAAGGCTGCCAGGTTCGAATCCCACCTGGGGAGAACGCGGATGAGCTCCCTCTATCAGCTCCAGCTCCATGCGGGGACATGAGAGAAGCCTCCCACAAAGATGGTAAAAACATCAAAACATCCGGGCGTCCCTGTTGCACCCCAAGGCAGCTCGAACACTGGAAACCAAACAGAGACCAATAATCATATAATATCTTTATTAAAACAATAATAAATTCAGGAAAGAATAAGTGGAAAGGATGAGTGAGCAATAGTCCTTTATGGAATGGTATGAATTAGTCCAAAGGGTTGAAGAGATATGTCCAATTAATGTCCAAAGTCCAGAAACTGAAACACGCTCAAAACTGATGAAAAGTTCTTGAGCAGGGAAACAACAAGAAAGCAGGAGTAAATAACAAAGTCCAAAGACACTAGAAAGTCTTGGATTTCAAGGCAGGCAAAAGACGAAGCTAAAAGCAATCTGGATTCAGGAACAAGGCAAGGACGTGAATTCACTCCGGATTAAAACGGGAGTCGCGGCTCGGCTTGGCCGCCAGGAAACAAGAGACCTGGCTTGAAAATCAGGGAACTGGAAATGGTGAAGTCATAGAATCATAGAATCATAGAACAGTAGAGTTGGAAGAGACCTCATGGGCCATCTAGTCCAACCCCCCGCTAAGAAGCAGGAAATCGCATTCAAAGCACCCCCGACAGATGGCCATCCAGCCTCTGCTTAAAAGCTTCCAAAGAAGGAGCCTCCACCACCGTCTGGGGGAGAGAGTTCCACTGTCGAACAGCCCTCACAGTGAGGAAGTTCTTCCTGATGTTCAGGTGGAATCTCCTTTCCTGTAGTTTGAAGCCATTGTTCCGTGTCCTAGTCTGCAGGGCAGCAGAAAACAAGCTTGCTCCCTCCTCCCTATGACTTCCCCTCACGTATTTGTACATGGCTATCATGTCTCCTCTCAGCCTTCTCTTCTGCAGGCTAAACATGCCCAGCTCTTTAAGCCTCTCTTCATAGGGCTTGTTCTCCAGACCCTTAATCATTTTAGTTGCCCTCCTCTGGACGCTTTCCAGCTTGTCAACATCTCCCTTCATCTGCGGTGCCCAAAATTGGACACAGTATTCCAGGTGTGGTCTGACCAAGGCAGAATAGAGGGGTAGCATGACTTCCCTGGATCTAGACGCTATTCCCCTATTGATGCAGGCCAAAATCCCATTGGCTTTTTTAGCTGCCGCATCACATTGTAGGCTCATGTTTAACTTGTTGTCCACGAGGACTCCAAGGTCTTTTTCGCACACACTGCTGTCAAGCCAGGCGTCCCCCATTCTGTATCTTTGATTTCCATTTTTTCTGCCGAAGTGAAGTATCTTGCATTTGTCCCTGTTGAACTTCATTTTGTTAGTTTCGGCCCATCTCTCTAGCCTGTCAAGATCGTTTTGAATTCTGTTCCTGTCTTCTGGAGTGTTAGCTATCCCTCCTAGTTTGGTGTCGTCTGCAAACTTGATGATCGTGCCTTCTAACCCTTCATCTAAGTCGATAATAAAGATGTTGAACAGAACCGGGCCCAGGACAGAACCCTGCGGCACTCCACTCGTGACTTCTTTCCATGATGAAGACGACGCATTGGTGAGCACCCTTTGGGTTCGTTCGCTTAGCCAATTACAGATCCACCTAACCGTAGTTTTGTCTAGCCCACATTTAACTAGTTTGTTTGCCAGAAGGTCGTGGGGGACTTTGTCGAAGGCCTTACTGAAATCCAGGTACGCTACATCCACAGCATTCCCTGTATCGACCCAACTCGTAACTCTATCGAAAAAAGAGATCAGATTAGTCTGGCATGACTTGTTTTTGGTAAATCTGTGTTGACTATTAGCAATGACCGCATTTGTGGTGTCGCTACGTTGACACCACAACTGGCTCACAGTGCAAGACACTTTTATAGAAGTTAGATGTAATAACAGCGAAGGGAACCCAACTCCCCAAAGGTTCCCAAAGCAATCTGCTATTCAGTATCCCCTCTAGATGCCAATCGTTGACTCCTGCGAAGCTGCTGCGTCTGGGATCTTTGTTGCTGCAAAAACTGTCTTCTGTTAAAGGATGCATTCCCTGGGGAGCTTGGAACATCTGGTTCTTCCACGGGAGTAATGTTATCAGTATCCCAATTAAGGAAGCTTAAGCCATGTTCCTTTTTAAAACATTGAAACAAATAAAAACACTAGGTTACTTTTTCATATTAGAGTTAGGAATGTGGATGAATTAGTGTTCAAAAGTAAATTTCTACACTTGAGATGCTTCTGCACTGTAGAATTAATACCCATATCTCAATGCTATGGAATCCTGGGAGTTGTAGTATTACAAGTCTTTAGCCTTTTCTGCCAAAGAGTGCTGGAAACTCATCAAACTACAGCTCCCAGGATTCCATGGCATTGAGCCATGACGATTAAAGTGATGCCAAACTGAATTAATTCTACAGTATAGATGGCTTTCATTGTCTTTCTCTCATACACTCTTTATTAGCAGGGTAATGCCCAAGGCATTATCTTATTTGTAGTTATTCTCATCATTGAAAGTGCTGAAATGTCTTGGGAACACACACACACACACACACACACACACACACACACACCCCCATTCCTGATTCCATCACAAAGACTCATAAATTAAATTGAAATCAGTCAAATTTATGGCTGGCTGTTAAAAAGCTGTACGTGTTATGAATTTATGACTCTGTGCTCACATTCAGCTGTTTGCTGCTTCTGCTTCTCTTTTCTCTCTGTCTTTCCCCCCTCTTTCTTATGTGGAATAAAATTTATATGTGTGGGTGAGATCATTATAAATCCTTTATGATCCACAAGTGCAGTTTTAAATGTTTGCAGGCTTAGAGTACAGTGCCCGTGAGATACTAATGATATTTCATGGGTTATGGCTTGACAAAAACACATTTTGCGAATAGTGCACCTTTATATACCCGTCTTCTAGCTTTATATTTTTGAACTTTAAAAATTAATAAGTGGAATGGAAGGTATCAGTTGTTTGCAGAAGGCAGAGCACTCGCAGTTGTTTTATGCTGATGCCACTTGTTAGCTAGGATTTCACTCTTCCCTTCTGTATAGGATGGCATAAATTGAGCTAGAACACACTCTTTTAGACAAGGATGATCAAAACGTGATCCTTCAGATGCTATTGTATTATGACTGCCAGCAGTTACAATTCAACAGCACAGGCCAGAATTCCTCATCACAGCTTATGCAAACTAGGGCTGATGGGAGTTGCAGTCGAACAACATATAGTAGCCTCAATTTTGCTCACTGTATCTCATGTTTTTATTAATTGGGGCTAAGAGATTTAGTGAGCTGCATGCCTTTTTTCTCAACTTTTCTGTCCTAGTCAAAGATGCTATGGAAAAACTATTGGCAGAAGATGCTACTGCTGATTTGATGCTACAGAATGTTCACAGATCTTCAACATCTCTGTTGGATTTCTAATGATTTCTTTAGTTGACATACTCATATTCTGCTTTTCTATGTCATATTATGGTGTTTCTGAGACTGGGAGTTTGTGACTTGTTCATGGACCGTAATAAAGTCTTGATTGATTGATTGATATTGGAGCATAAATTTCAAACTAAATTATTTCAAAATGAGTACAATTAATGGAAGGAGGTGAGGGTGGCAAAAATCCTGGACTATGTGGTAGAGATGGAAAGATTTTTAAAAAAAATATTCCTCTCTCCCTCCTTCCCAAAATAATAAAAAACAATTTCTTCAAGTGTTATAAAATCCCAAGAACCCTTGACTTGGAGAAAGTTAGAAGGACAAGACACTTCACAAATTGGTTATATTATGTATGAAAAAATGATGGTCAAGAGTCTACATGTGGGTTGTAGTCTTTACTTTTTAAAGATCATTTGTGTGGATAATTGTATATCCATATTAGTGCACATCTGTCTATCAGCATTTAAATACCAGTCATTTTTCTTCACGTAAAAGCACTTGTGTTACACTCAGAGCCACAAGAGCTGTTGGGTTGCAATTCCCATTATCTCCAATTCTCAGGGTGGATACAATCAAAAGTGATGGAAGTTGGCATTCAATAACATCTGGGGACCCTAACTGGGTAAAAACTAAAGAGCACTGACCATTGTGTAAAAAATTATAGTTGGCTCTATGTATCTACAGATTCTCTGTCCATGCATTCAATGGCCCTTTAAGGACAACCATAAGGTTGATGTGGCCTTCAATGAAAATAAATTTTACTTCCCTGCTTAAAAGGATGGCTAATGTCCTATTGAGGTATTTATATAAACCTTGACGTGGTGAGGGGGCTTGCGCGTTCCAATGAACCTGAGGGCACAACCACTGGAGTCATTCACTCTCAGGAGTGGCCACAGGGGAGGATCCAGACCAAGAACAATCTGAAGACCCGAAGACCTCAACGGCGGAGCAGGCAGAGGATAACATGGTACATGTTACAACGGCTGTGAAGGCGGAAGAAGGCTGCAACAGACTGAGAAGCCACTTTCATTGTGTTTACCACACCACTGCTGGGACCTCACTCTGTGAAGACTGTGTGTTGACCGGCTGTGCACCGACCTCCACACATTAAAAAAAAATCACGCACAGGCGTCTTCCAAGAAAGATGGAAGACAATCGTCCTCAAACTACACGAGATCGCCTAAGAATAAAATGCAGACATACATATATTTCTGTGCATACGGGGAGGAAAATCCCAGAGCAGCCCCAGGCATGTAGCCCGAAATAATGTGAAGGATAGTACATGTGATCATCACAGGACTGCCCTTTAACACTGACGTGAGATTTCCAAGGGGAAATGTGCGGTTGTTAATGCTGCTTTCATTTCCATAAATAAGGATGCATGTGGCATTAATGTAGTCACTGTGGACCAGGAAAATGTATCAAAACAGATGTTGAGGCAAACAGTGTTAACATTATTTGTTTTTCCTTGTGAGACCAAAATTCACAAAGGTACGTATCCTACTAAGGAGTTCCGAGTTTGTCACTCTTTCAACAGACTATGCGTGGGACAAGTTTGGGCAGGGCAGAGGCAGGTGAGAGGAGAAACACACTAGACCACTTCACAATCACCCTGGCTTTGAGAGAGAGTATCAGTACCGTTTGGGTCGGTTAGCATTCTTGGGCAAAGTGTGTACAGTGGTTCTCTGCCTTCAACTAACAGCACATCATGCCACTGTTATTGTTGCTTATTCTCCTTTCCCCCAACTTGATGCATTCCTTGATCTAAGCACTGTCAAGGCTTGCTGTTACCAATAATACCAATACTTGGTATGAAACAGTTATAGAAAGCTTTATAAGGAATGTATGATGTTTAAACAACATAATAAGAAATAGCTCCCTCAGTTTTCTCAGATGATCTTGAAACATTGTGGTTTACTCCAAGCTACTTCCCACATACCTCTTCTATGGATTTCACTTGTTTCCCCCCCTCTTGTTCCTTCTTTTATTATCTAAAGCGACATCAGGCTTTGATATATTTTTCTGATGGCTTCAAATGGCATCTTTGTCATGTAGCTTTGGAAATATCTTGTACAGTGACTATGTTCTTAACTAGGACATAGAAAAGTGAAAGAAATCTGTGCAGAGTATTTACTCTTCCTCAAGTTCAGGATGTTCTGAGGAAATCAAGATATTGATGAGGGGGATATTGATTATTTTTCCTTCTCCTTTTCCTTCTTCCTCCTCCTTGGCCCCATGAGTGTCTTAACGGAATATTACTTAACAGATGTCATATCCAGCATAATACCAAAGAAAAGTTAAACAATATATATGCATATTTGTGTATTGCACACAACACATTACAAATTCAGAAGCAAGACAAAAAGAAAAGTTATTTCACATGTTGGACATCTGTGAGATTTTATTTCTGTTCCCTGCATTAGAAATGACCTTCAACTGTCACCAGATGTCTCCACTACTGTTAGCAGCCACGTCAAAAATAGTTACTCAAAATAGCAAGTAGTGTATAATCTAAGCACTTGTACAAGTAGTTTTGTATACTTGTCACTTGCTTCCACTTTATCTTATTACTACCAGTACTTCAGATTTCTGTTAGCCATTCCTGCAATTAAACTTTATAGTTTTTTAAAAAACCCTACAAATTAGAAGGAGTGACATATGAACTGGGAAGATACACTGTATGTAAGGGGGAACATCAATTAATCTGTTCCACATTTGACCAGAAAAACCAATAATTCATCCATATTACTGAGCTCCGAACACTGGAATTTAATGTATTTCTCTATTGTCAGTTAGCCATTTCCTTGGTTACCTAAAAGACAAACCTGCTGATTGCCATCAGCTTCTTAAAAGAGGATTGCTCAATTTTGAAATGGCAGGTTATAACTGGAGCACTGCAGAGAAGCAAACTCCAGAGTACAAAGCCAACATTTGTCAAAATGTTGATTTTTTTTCCCTATCTCATCCCAGCTGCCCTCCACCTTCAAAATGAAAAGCCTGAAATTATTGAATATAATTTACCTTCTTGAAGTCTGCTATTTCTGATGGTTACGGAAATTACTAAGTAAGATGAAATTTAAACCCAAAAGTCAAGTGTGGAACTATACATCATATATAAGTAAACATATATATAACCTTTCAAATATACGGTCCTCTGTAAACAGTATATAAAATGTTTCTTTTGTATTATCATTAAAGACATGTTTAAACTCTCATGTTAGAAAGAGTAATAATGAGACCAGCAACCAGTAAGCGAGTCCCACAGAATATCTGTATGCTTCAAATGGAATAAATTATCACTGAGCACTCTGTTTACTGTTAACTCTGAATTGGGGCCAGTACAGCTGGGATTTTCAGTGCTGTTTGATCTGCCCTTTCATGTTCTGATGATCCTTCTAAATTTCATTTAATGGACACAGTACTAAAAATTAAAGAAGCAAAGAAGTAAAAGAGAGGGAGGAAAGAGATGGAGAGATGAGTTTGTTGTTATGAAACTGTATGGTGAATTTAACCCACATTGTCCCTTGTTTTTGTAGATCACAAAAACTGATGTGCTGAAGGGGAAGGGGAAATAAAGAAGTGAAAAGTGCTCTTCTTGCATGATACCCTCCAGAAATTTTGTGCTGCAATACTCATCAGTCCTGGCCAACATGACCATATTGTCATATATTCGTCTTATTTCTCTTCCAGCATCTCTTTATTGAAAGTTGATATTGATTGTTCTTGACACATCGTTTCTTTTACATCTTTTTCTGATTTTGATTATTATCTAAAAATAAAATTGTAAACTGTTACTAGATGAGTATTATTTAAACAAAAAAATACTATAAATCATTGTATATTTGTATCATATTTCCTCTTTTTTGCATTACACCCAAAATTATGTAATTCTGTATAACCAGTCCATTCTGTGTAATCCATACCAATCTTATTAGGTGATATTGACAGATCAGTTATTCAAAATTTCTTAAATTTTGGGTATGTACATAATACAAAATACATACATACATAAACACACACACACACACACACACACACACACACACACACACACACAGAAATAGTAGTGATAATATTTTTCATCAACAGTTCTTGAGTTCCCATTCTTCTTAATTCTTTTATGTATTTATTTAATTTAAATGATTTAAAGCCAATTTTAATTTATTTGATTTGACCATTCCCTTTTTATACATCCTCCCTCTTTGCACTACACAAATATTATGGAATTCTATGTGACCAGTTCAAAATGGATTTGTGAATTCTTAGTGGGGAGACAACCTTGCAAGCCAAAAGATTTCACCGTGGTGTTTAACTGAATAACATGGCAAATATACCCAGGAAACAATGCTACATAGTTTTAATTGGCAAACCCTTATGGCTCATTTGGGAACTGGTCCAAGTTGTATCTTGTTCTCTTACAAGGTTACAGCACTTTGCCCTAAATAGGAGAATGCATCTTCTGGGAAATTGATAGGAAGTATCATTAGAAAGTAAGTGACAAAGGTGAAACAGGAACGTAGAACTGTAGGGTAAGGGAAATTAGTGGAGAGAGAATTTAATTAGGTGAGTCAAGGAACAATGATCTAATTTTAAGAGTCTGTGCATCAGTGCTTGACAAGAAAAGCAGGTTATTAAAACTACAGCACTAAGGTTACCTAAAAAGAAAGCAAGCAAAGTAGCTTTATTGGGGAAAAAAACCCCAATATTTTTGGGGCATGAAGCAATCAATGGGAAGGGGGCCGAATGGATTCAAATATCTCATCACTGATACAAGTGTTGTTCTTTTCACCTGTTTGTGTATTGTTGAGCTAATCTATATTGTGGAATCCTAGAATAAGGAGAAAGGCATTGTCAGAAGTGTGTGGCTTCAGCTGAAATGGCTTCTAAATGACTTGTTCTGCCCTTGTGCTTCAGAGAGGGCATACTATGTGACTTTTCATAACTTAAAGTTCCCTAAAGGACTTACAATAAACAAACCAACACAAAAAGTTTATATACAAAGCAAAAAGTTAGATCATAAAATGAGAAAAACAAAATGAGACACCCCTTCCAATCCCAATAGAACATAAAGTTTGTATGTTTCCCAGAATTCAAACACAGCTTTAAAGTTCACTCATAGATAAACAAAAATGTTTTCATCTGGAAAACCAGAAGGGCTGCATCTAATCTATGTCAGCCACTTAATTTAGGACCAGTCCAAAGCATTATGCAAGGTTGAGACAACATTGACCCTTCTCCTCCGTATCACCACTACTGCTCCCATATCAAAGAGGAGTGGAATAATCTCCATCCTTCTTGCTCATAGTGTGGGGACCACATGGTGCCCCATTCTGACCCCAGCATATGCAACTGCGATGGCCAGGTGCTCACCAAGAGCTCTATGGTTAGTGACACAGGGATAAGTCATCTCTTTCCCTTGCATTGGTCAATGCAGGAAGCTGTGATGACAGCAGTGTCTGTGTGATCCAATTGTCCAAATGACCAAAAAAGCCCTACAATACTTTGGAGTTCCCTGAAAACCCGAAAGTATTTCCTGACTTTGCTTAGTGCAGAACAAAGTTCTGCTAAAAAGTCCAGATACTTACAAGAAATCTGTGCATCATGAAGACCACCAGTGGTGAATACATTTTAATTCATTTGTGTAGATAAACCCATGGATGGGAAAAAAATGAATTTTAGAATTGAAGAGTAAAAAGAAAATCCCTAAAACTCTTTTGGTCTCAAGCATGTCAGGTAAGGGATGCTTAATCTGTAATAAAAATTAACAGGTTTCATTCTCTTTCTCCTCACTGGAAATGAACCTTCTCTACAGAGAGAAGACTATGAGAGATTGGTAAAAAAAGACTAAGCAGAGATATTTCACTCCATTTAGACTCACCAGCAGAAGGGAATTGAGCTGCTGTAGGTCGTTCTTTTTCCACTCTTTGCTCTACTCCTTTCCATCATTGAATTTGCAAGTTGAACTTGCCCACACACCCTAAATTCTACCTATTCTTCTGAGAGGATAAACCTTTTACCATACCAATAATTTCATCTGTTCAGCCAGCCAATATTTCTACACTTGCTGCATTTTACATTGAATTCTGGAATGAGCAACATTGATTGCCACTGTCTGTGCTGGTGAAGGGTGATGGGCACTGTGGCATGTTGCCAACCCAAACTCAAGGCTTAAATCAGGATCCGGATGCACATTATAATTCTGCAAAAGCAATAGGTGGGAATAACTGTTTTTCTGTTTTAAAAAAGTTTGTTTAGTGAAGCTACAATGGAATTGCAAGGACAGCTGAAAAGTAACCTGTAATTACTATCAGTGTCAATTTCCGCCCACTAAGTAATTTATTTTGTTATTTGGTATGATAACTGATTTGGTAGCTATCTTTCTGTTCATTGAATCACTGTATTCATTGGCAGTAAACAATCATTTGGTAACAGAACAGGAGGTTTTAAACAATGAAGTAAGATTATGCTATTATAGAATGGGAGAATGCATTTAATAGGGATACCATACCTATGACTACTAAATAAACAAATACTTTCTAGATTTAACAAACAGGCTTATTTGCTGAGGTAATGGAAGAATTCATAATTCTTTTCCTACTGCTTGAGTATGATGGTATTTAAGGAATTGTACCCAAACCTACACAATAGGATCTCAGAGTGGCAGGCAGATAACATTAACTGAGAATATTTTAGAACACTTTAAAACAATTAGGTAATTTTAAAGTAAAAAACACACTAAACAATTTAATTACACAAAGCAATTTAAACAAAGTAATCACACTTCAAAACCTGTACAAATATAAGAAAAAATGTAGACTCCAAAAGCATTGATTTAAAAAGTCATATTTTAATCTGGCTCTAGAAAGAATCTAACACTGGTGTCAACTGAACTGCCAATCATATCATGATTAGCATGCTACAGTAAAGAAGATCCAGTCTTGAGGGTGTGTTGTTATTAACTCACTACATTTTACTACTATTAGCTCACTCGTTATTAACTTTAATTTTTTTTTCTAGTGAGATGACCTAACTCAATAGATTTCTGAATCATTTATTTATTTATTTATTACATCATTTCTACCCCGCGCTTCTCACCCATCAGGGGACTCAGGGCGGCTTACAATATACATCACAAACACAGTTTACATCAAATTAAAAGTCATCCAAGATTAAAAATTACAATAAAAATTAAAATATAAATTAAAAACAGCATAATTATACATCTAAATATACATTGCTAAAGGTACCCTATATTCTCACGTATAAGTAGAAACTTTAGTCAAAAAATCAATCCAAAAAACAGTGTTGATTTATCCATGGGTCAGTACATATGTAAAAAAAAACAAAGGAACTACCCCTTTCTTGGAGAAGAGTCTTCTCTATTCCCCTCCATTGTGATGCTGCTTCTTGGCTTTTTGACTACCTGGATGGGAAAATGGAGACAACAAGGAACATTTGGCCCCCTAAATCATTTTATGTGCTCTTCATAGAATGAGTCTCAGTTTATCCACAGATCATATCAAATTCCATAATTTTAGCCTCAAAACTTACTATTGACTTAAACATATAGTCTGCTAATACACGAGTATGGTAATCTCACACTTCAGTAATTTAGAAATGATAGAGTTCATCAGAGTGGGTAGCTTTTCCTCTGCAACAATGTCATGTTTGAAATTTAGAGAAGAAGCATTAGGCTGAGAGGAAACACAGCACATGGCTTTTGGATAGTTAGGAGGCAATTCAAGATCTGGAATTACGGAGTAATTGAAGAATGGGCTTGTTTGGTTTCTCCTTCTGTCTCTCCTCCACCCTGTTCTGATTCAGATGGCCATACACTTTGAATTTTTTTTTAGCAAGTTGGACCTATTAATTTGGAGAAAAAGATTTCATTTCCCAAAATCTCTGCTCTCTCCATAGTCATTTTATATTTTAAAAATATTTCCAAATCCCGTGAGTTTCTGCCAGGGTTGACCAGGGAACTTTCCATTTTTTATTCAATGTTCTTGTACATAACCATTTTAAAAAGAAAGAAATAGCCAGCACTTGACAGGCCTGCTCATATTAATACTAGCTTCTTACACTTCTTTTTTAGGGTGGCGGGGGGAAGCAGTTTTGTTTACAAAACTTTTGCTTACTGTGACCAGATTATCTTTCCTTGGATCATTTTTTGGAGTGTCTACAAAGTTAGGATCACTTTTTACATTATGCCAGTAGTTATTTTCCTTTTAGCTCTGTCCATTTAGAGAAGATGAAGAAATCTGGCATGCTTTGGACTTGAATGCTTTATGCTGTATCGTGTCATATTGTTCCAGCACAGAGACAAGGATCACACACATTTTCCCTTCCATCAGATGGATGCTAAACTTTTATTTTTGAAATTTGTACCAGGCAACTGTCTATTGCTAAACCATCACACAACCAGCAAAGTGTATTTTTCCTTTTTTTCCCTTAAAAAAGATTTGACAAACATTTAGGACTTGATCTAAAGATGTCACATGCGACAGAAGAGAGGAACATTCAGTAGCAGCTTCAATCCTTAATCATGCCTGCTTTTTCCAAAATGCTAGCATATGGATGTGCACATGGCAGTTGAGCAGGAGAGCCATGCACACCCCATAATTAGAAGGACACATAATTTCAAAACCATTTGCTTGATATTTACTAGCCTCTTCAAAATGTCTGCTAGATGGAAATGTGAGATTTGAAGGGAGGTAGGGGAGGGGCTGGGGAGGAAAGAAAAAGAACTGAAAGAAGAAATAAATGCATCATGCACAAAACTTTGCAATCGTAAAGATCTGGTGCCATTTTCTGGAAAAGGAGTGAGATGGTGTGACTAGGAATTGGTGCAGAATATGTAATGTCTTTAGAAACAAAGGAGAAGGGTAAATGCCAGAATGTAGCAGAGGTTAAATAACCTGAATTTTCAGAGGTCAGATAATCAGAATTTTCTGGGTAAACTATTAGAATCCAGCTAAACAAATCTTACAGGGGGCATTAGCTATGGTAGTGATTCATGACAAAGCCAAAGGTGGATAGGGATGGGGCATTTATCTTTTTTTTTTGTATTGAATTATTTCTTTCCTAGAACCCAATGCTGATCTGGCCTCCTCAATAATTTTCATTTTCCAAATAAGACTCTGACATCCTTGAATACTTGATATTACTGAGGAAATATAGTAAGGTAAGGAGCCCCGGTGGCGAAGTGTGTTAAAGCACTGAGCTGCTGAACTTGCAGACCAAAAGGTCCCAGGTTCAAACCCCGGAAGCGGCATGAGCGGCCGCTGTTAGCTCCAGCTTCTGCTAACCTAGCAGTTCGAAAATATGCCAATGTTAGTAGATCAATAGGTACTGCTCCGGCAGGAAGGTAATGGCGCTCCATGCAGTCATGCCAGCCACATGACCTTGGAGGTGTCTACGGACAATGCCAGCTCTTTGGCTTCGAAATGGAGATGAACACCAACCCCCAGAGTCAGACGTGACTGGACTTAATGTCAGGGGAAACCTTTACCTCTACCTATACTAAGGAATTTGTCAACAAGAGATTTCAACTTGGAATACTCTGCTAAATAGCTACCTTTTCAGTATCAACATATCTTGGCATTATTTTCAGATTTTATGAATGTTTCCTATATGGACTGATAAATTGATTAGACTGTCGTTTCCTGCAGTCTGTATATTGCTTTGAATGCAGTTTCCTGGTACAAATAATTATGCTGACTGCAGCAGTAACTATGAAATAACAATACATTTAGGTGTGGGTGTTTTTTTTCTTATGTACATTTATATAAATGCAAAAAAAAAGGATATTTATGGTTCATAGCTCAGACTGGCAGAGAGGAGGCAGACGCTCTGGCTGGCCAGATGGAAGAAAGAACAAGCAGAAGATGCAGAGAATTATTCAAGGGAATTCAGGATGATGCCAAGAAGATAGAAAGAAAGAAAGAAAGAAAGAAAGAAAGAAAGAAAGAAAGAAAGAAAAAAAGAAAGAAAGAAAGAGCAAGTGAGCAAGCATGGGGAAGAAGAAGCAAACTAGATAAGCAAGGAAATTTTCAAAATGGGTTGAAGGAAGAGACCAGTATTTTAAAAGGAGAGAGACTAAAATGTGCACATGTAATTTCTCATTGATTCTCTTTTCCACTCCAAACAAACACCTAATCTGCATAACTACAATTGATATGGAATTTAGAATGCCTGTATATGGAATATTTGTAAAACATTATAAAAATGAAAAGAATTTAACCTACATGGAACAAAAACAGAGAAACTGCCCCATATATGTATGCAAAGGGATCTCGCAGCAGCTTGGAGACTCTCAGTTAGTTTCAAAGATGATCCCTTTGCATACTGATATTCCAGACTAACACAGCCATGTCTTTGAATTCTGTCCTATATGTGTTTACAATATTGTATAAATCCAGCCATATTTAAACATACCTAAAACACCCCCAAAGCCATGCATGTGATTAATTAAGAAGAATATTTAGTTTTAATTATGAGTATGTTGGGGCATTTTCAAAATGCCCAGTGACATTTTTTATCCCATTATTGCCTGGGACAAAAATTTACCCCAAAATCTCCCTCTTTCTCTTTCCCTCTTTCCATCTATCGACTAATCCCAGACTCTTTGTGTTTTTCAGGAAGAAAACTATGCATGGCCTTTGAGGCCTGACTTTCTGGACCTGTACCCTACTCCCTTTGTTTGTTTGGGAAGGAGGAACAGTTTTTGTCCAGGATAATTTTTGTACAGAACAAAAATGGTAAATGAGAAGTAGTTGGCATGTGGGGATCCCGCAACTCACTTGATAGCAAGGCATCTCCAGAAAGATGACACTGTGAGTCTGCTGTAAATTGTTCACCATAAAGTGGAATAAACTTACATCCCACATTTTTAAAAAACCTACAAAATTGCAAAACATTGAAGGCCAGACCAACCATCTTTTCTGGGAACAAGCCAGTATTTCTATTGATATATAAGGTATGCACCATAAGAGTTGATCCAGCTTTACCTCAGATCAGTGATTTCCTCTATCTTGCCAAAATCTCAGTAGATCTTGGGATTCACATAATCAAAAGGTGAACAAGAATGTCCATAGCAAAAAGCTTTTCCACATTTGTGCTTTGGATTTTTGCAGATTAGATTTAAAATAGATTTTATAGGCCCTTTCTCCATCCATGATAGAGGAACTTCGCATATATAGCAGGTATTTTGTCCTTCAATTAAATAATGTCTACCTGTATGGATACAGTTTCACGAGCAGTTTGATTATCTGGGCTTTTGAAAATGCCTCATCTATATGGTCATTTAATCCAGGATCAATTTGGAGCAGAAATGATCTGGAATGACCCTGGAGGCTGCAACACGCATTATTCTCAACCCATAGTGATGCGGTCAACTAGCTTAACTGGGCTGAGACCACATTGGTCTCACTGTACCATCACCTTACTATCCCTGTTATTGATGACATTGTCAGACAGCTGCTGATAAATAAACTAATCTTGAAAAACCTCAAAGATGACCCTGGGATCCCATGCTAGATTTTATTTTAGGGATGTGTATGTACGAGAGTTGAATGAAAAGTAATGCTTCCACCTTCATAACTCCTCAACAGATGGCAGTATGGGTATGCGGAAGGGACTGGCTTGTTCAGTAGACTCTCCTCTACAGTTCCATTTGGCAGGAAGCCTTAGCATTGAATGGTTGTGTTGTTAAAGTGCAAAGTATGGGACCCTGCGCAGACGGTCGGTCAATGCGACTTAAGCAACGTGCAGTCATTGAATTCTTGACAGCAGGAGGTGTCACCCCAAAGGAGATTCATCAGAGAATGCAAGCTGTTTATGGTGATTGTGTTGATGTGAGTACTATGTGTTGAGTAAGTTTAGAGATGTTGAGGTGGGAACATCTGACTTGCGTGACAAACAAAAAGTTGGACTTCCTGTGACAGCAACCACCCAGTTTAACAAGCAAAAAGGTCGACAGATTGATTCAGGATGATCGTTGTATCACTCAGAGAGAAATTTCTAGAATAATTGGCATTTCACAAGAATGTGTGGGTCACATTATTGCTTTGTTTGGCTTTTGGAAGATCTGTGCACAGCAGGTACTGTGAGACTCTGGTTGCAGAAACAGTGTCAACTTCTTCTGTGACGGCTTCAGAAAACTTGTTCATCGTTGGCAGAAATGTTTCCAATCATCTGGTGATTATGTGGAAAAGCGAATAGTGGTAGTTAAAGAGCACATTCTAAGGATTATTTCTGTGTTTGATTTATTAAAATATTCCTATCCAAACACAAGTAACGAAGGTGAAGGCATTACTTTTCATTCAACCCTCGTCTAAAGAGTCTTGAAGATTAACAGTGCAGTCTTATCCATCTCTAACCAGAAATAAATCCAACTGATTTGAATGGGCACTTCTGCCTAAGTAATCATGCTAAGATAGAACCAACTGAATGAAATCAGTGAAATAAATCCATAGAAGGGCAGGCTCATACCATTAAATCTATCCTTTTACAAATATTAAAGCAGTGTCTCTCTTTTGTAGTGGTGGGGATGATCAAATGCCTTTCTACCAGCTGTATCCTGCAAAGGTGACTATTCCTAGAGAAAAACTTTTGGAGGGGAATAAACAGAAAGTAGAGGGCAAGATCATTCACAGAATGCTGCGGGTAGAAAATTGATGAGTGGAAGAAAGGCAATATTAGTTATTTCAGAAAGAGAAGTGCACCTCATTCACTCCTTTTTTCATCTTCCAGATGTCACTGAAATCAAGATGTGTCCCTACCCTCAAAGAAACCTTCATTGAAGTTTTAATAATTTTTATGCTTGCAGTTCTGTTAATGATTCTTTATAATTCCCCAGACAATGTTGGCTGTAGTTATTGATATTTATTAATTACATCTGCCCTTAATGTTTCAATGTCTCCCTGTAGCATGTATTAGACAAGGTTTCCTTTAACTGTGATGTAATTCACTTAAAATGCCTTTTAGGTTTACATGATATTGGCACTGGAAGATATTCTTCTATATCAGCAACTCTATAGTCAATGCCTATTAGGTATTTTATGTTTTTAAGGTATGTACGTTGTTATAAAATATTTAGTTACAAATGCTAGCATCCTTTTCACCAAAAATAATGTAAATATTTGCAGGAGACAGCCTCAAGATAGAACTGAGAAGAAACATGCTACATTTGATCTTTATTTGTCTGGAAATTAATTATAAACATGAAAGATCCAATTGACTTATCTAAATAGAGGAAAGGCTTCGATAAAATGTGAGTGGATGCCTCCTTGGCCAATGAGACAATCCTTTCCCTTTTAGTCTACTAGACAGTTTTCAAATCTTCTATAGATCTGGCAGTCCTTTCTGTTCTACCAGTGAAAGAATAGGAACATATTGGAATGTATTGTAGAAGGATATAGTAGTAAAGGATTGAGACAATTTACAATGTCTGTTGAAAGAAAATGGATACATTCCCCAGAAGCTACTAAAGAAAAGGCGGATGTATATACACTATTTCTGGAAATTCATGTCGAGAAATGAGGAAGAGTCTCACTATTTATTTGTAGAAATATATTTTATGGCTATGGATGTCCTTGGAATACTGATGAAGATATGTTGTAGATGTCTCTCCATACATGGACATTTCTGGTATGCTGGACTGTAGGCGTGGTTTGGAAGAGAGGGTGAACTTTTCACCTGTTTTCTCTAAATGATGCCTGTGAATACGATCTGCTTGTGGATCAAAATAATTCAAAGTGTGTTTGATGTGCATGCTCCAATGTAGGCTGTTGCATTTTTGCATTCATGCATTTTTGCATTTTTGCATTGTTGCATTCATGGATGCGTGGAATGTAAGATTTTGCCTGGGGCATTGTTGTTGGAGCACACTGTCATGACAGGTTACTGGAGGGAGGGGAGAAAGACAGTTCCCAGATGTAATTTCCAGGTGCTGGTGGGAAGAACTGAGGTCACTTCCAGACCTCCAGCAACTGACAAGTTCACCTTTCCTTTTTGGACTGCAGAATTGCAGTTGGGCCAGGTGCTTCCTTCTTCTCTGAACAGTAAACAGCTGTGGCATTGTGCTACACCTTTTCAAAGCTGTCATTTATCTGTGAATGTGTGTGTGTGTGTGGGGGGGGGGGGTAGCTGGATCCTGCACAAAGAGGTAGAAAACACCTCCTTCTGCAACTCCAAAAATGACACACAGGATTCTAGTTAGTGTATTCTGCTAATCTACAACTCCCCAGTGTGCCAAAGTAATTTGAAATACACTACAAAGTAATTTGAAATACACTACAAAGTCCAAAAGAAAAGGATGAAAGAATGACAACATGTCAAAAGATGATTTTTTACTGGCGACATGCAAGTTGTTCATCATTATGGAGAGAGTGTACAAGGGCCCTTCTACACTTAACTAAATCCTGGGAAAAACTTCCCTAGACACTTGGGAAGTGTCCGACGTGGGATCCAATACAACAGCCAGCAGAGTGTCTGCTGTGGACTCACCTTGTTGTGTTTCAAATAATAATAATAATAATAATAATAATAATAATAATAATAATAATAATAATAATAATAATATGTTACCTTTCTCTCTCAGTGGATTTATTTTAATCCAATCAGTTATATTATCTCTCCTCCCCACATTTTATATCTTCATTGCATATGAGAAAATGAAGGAAAGGTTGCAAGAAGCTGTGGCTGGATCGACACTGTCATATGATGCCGTTTGAAACTGCATTATATGTTCAGTATAGACCTATATAATGCAGTTCAGTGCAGTTAAACTGTACATTATATGGGTCTCTACTGAACTTATAATGCTATGGCAGTGTAGATGCAGCCACTCAAAAATGTACTTTTTGGGATTAGAGCTCTCAGATTCCCCTAGCCAGCATAGGTTTGTGATCTGAGTTTGTCAACAGATCACAAACTGTTTCTTTCTAAAAGTATGATCACAGCACCTTCATTTCAGTACTGTTTTTCTTTCTTTCTTTTCTACCCCAGGTACCTGGTAGGGTATTTTGAGGAGTGGAGAAGCCAAAACTTCACTTAATCTAAATTGTTCAGTCTGGAGAACCATCCAAAGTATCCATACATAATTGCCTTTATAAAAATGCCTCACAAGTTTCTAGAGTGCCATGAAGACAATGATTTGGGCTGCTGCACACTTGGAGCCATTTGTAGCCGGCAACAAATGACACTGCAGCTGTTGCTTCTGGACATTAAAGGGACAGGCTTCCTGTTCATGATATTTTAAAAACAAATATCTAGCTATCATGTGGGAATCCTTCATGCCTAAGCCACAGGTCATTGAAGCCAGTGATTATATTTCCATTGGTTTAAATAGGTCTCCAGTCAGTTCTTAGAATTACTGTAATTCCAAGTGGTACTGTTTACTTTCTTGAAATACATCCCATGGGATCCCAATTAGAGAGAACATTTGCATATTGTTTTGGTCCTTGCAAATGTGCTGCTAATAGAGATCCTTGTATAAAACTAACATATTTATGATCATCATAATCCACAGCATATTTCTCTCTATATGCAAACATACCACCTTCCATTTTTATATTGATCCTTGCTATTTCTACAGTGATTTGTAACTCTGAACCAGGAAATAAGAAAAGAGTACAGGTTGAACATCCCTTACCCTGAATTCTGAAATATTTCAAATTCCAAAATTGTCCACATAAATAGCTGAAATAGTAATAGCTTTGTTTTCTGATGGTATGACGTACACTGGCTTTGTTTCATGCACAAAATTATTAAAATATTGCATAAAATTACCATCGGAGTGTGTGTATAAGGTATATATGAAAAAAGAATAAATATCAAAGTTAGACTTGGGTCCATCTGCAAGATATCTCATTTTGTACACATCTGTAAATATAGGTATTCCAACTCCCCTTTTAATCCCCCCCCCCAAAGTCTTATTTATATATTTATTTATTTGTGGGTCTACTGGGTTTTTTAAGGGTTTGATTTGATTTCTCATGTTTTTTATTCCACTACTGGATTATATTTTTCTTTTTCTTTTTGTCAAATTTTTATGGCTACTTTGAGCAACTCCATTTAGGACTTTATTACACACACACTGGTGCCGTTTCACCAGCATGTGTGGAGAAATGGTAGGTGTACAGCGTGACCTTGTTGCTCCAGTATGGCAACACTTTCTCCATCACATGGGGGGAAGTATTGTCCAACCAGGGCAGAAGTATGCTGCCTCCATTGGAGCCGGCACAACGCGGGAGCCTTCATTCTATGCTGGTTGGGGGTGGGGCCTCCACCGGAAGTTGAGGGGTGTCGTGTGATGGGCTATGTGCCCATCTGTCCCTCAACTGGTTGGCAAGCATCCCAGGATGCTTAAATTGGTGTGATAAAGTCCCCAGAGTGAAAAGTAGAAGTCCCATTCCTTTATATGGAAAATAAAGGAAGCAACGTTCCCCAGGTTTCTTTATAAGCTGTTTCATTATATCTACTATATTTTCTTGTTCTCTTAATGCTCAAAACTCTTATTACCTAGGCTGAGAAATGAGAAAATTAAAAAAACACAACCTCTTCAGGTAGTAGCAGCTGACTAATAGCAATTCTGTAATTTTTCTAACCTGATCAAATTTTAAGGTGTAGTAAAACATCTGATGACAGTGTCATTAATAAGGAGGGGAAAACATTTTATCAAAAGGAATAGAGATTGTTCACTTTGTGTATCACCCATTTCAGTTTTTTTTTGGTGCCTCAGATATGCCCAAATACTTGTGCCACACAACTATGATGTTTTGACTTTATGGGATGGTCCTTATTATAAAACAGGAAAGGTCTTTATTAAACAGTTAGACCACCCATGACAGTGAGTGGCAAATACACTTTGATGCTTCGAACTAGAAAATATGGATGTTTATGACCCTACCTTTTATGTACAGTATATTCTAATATTTTTGGTTTAAAGAGTGTGATGGATTTAACACCAATGCATATGTACTAAGGGTCTTTTTAAAAAAAAGAAGTTGTGAGTTGTTAACATGTGAAAGGAAGACTCCAGAACATGAGGTTTTTGAATGAATTAATGACATGAGCTGTTGTTTGTTGTCATTCTGGCACAACAACAAAAAGGTTGCTATTGCTCCAGCTGTGGTTCCATTTAATCTCCAGCTGCAACTGCATAATCAATCATTCTGCAGGCCACAAAGGCCCATCCTCTATAACCATAAATGATTTCCATGTGCAAATATTAGTTTAATTAAACCACACCCACATGGCAGTCTGCAGCTCTACAGACCCTTAAAAAATCACCAATTCTATTGCAAAGCCAAATACTCTTCCAGCAGTTTGAGCTTAGAGTTTCTAGTATGACAATAGTGGTGAAGACTTTATTGAGGTTTTTTTTTCTGTCAGAGTAATTGCAGCTCAGCAGTAGTTGGATGGAATCAGTGGAACGCAGAACGAAGAGACACCCAGAGATGTTGGTAAAACTATATACATGTTTTACTGTAAGCAGTAATAATCAAGACAAACAGACTTGCAGACGAACACAAGACTAGCTCTAGGCAAACAGAACTCAACTGAGAACAGAATTGAACTGATGCAATCAGCAATGCACACACACTTGTGTCTGGATACTCCCCAGCTCCAGCCACACATCAAGGTCATCACAGCTTCTTAGCAATTAACTCTTTACAGACTATAGCACACTCTGGATGATGCAATCAGTTGCAATACAGGCAAGACACAAATTGCATTTAAACACTACCAATACACATATTCCACATTAACAATTCCCCCTCTTTAAATGTCCTCCTGGTCAGTCAGAAGGTCGAACAGGGTATAGGGTTACAGCCTGTGCTGGATGGGGTAACACTCCCCCTGAAGGCGCAGGTGCGCAGTCTGGGGGTGATCCTGGACTCATCGTTGAGCCTGGAGCCCCAGGTCTCAGCGGTGGCTAGGGGAGCCTTCGCACAATTAAAACTTGTGCGCCAGCTGCGACCGTACCTTGGGAAGCCAGACTTGGCCACGGTGGTCCACGCCCTTGTTACATCCCGTTTAGACTACTGCAATGCACTCTACGTGGGGCTGCCTTTGAAGACTGTTCGGAAGCTTCAGTTAGTCCAACGGGAGGCTGCCAGGTTAATAACTGGAGCGGCGTACAGGGAGCGTACCACTCATCTGTTACGTCAGCTCCACTGGCTGCCAATTAGCTACCGAGCACAATTCAAGGTGCTGGCTTTAGCCTATAAAGCTGTAAACGGTTCCGGCCCAGCTTATCTGTCCGAACGTGTCTCCCGCTATGACCCACCTCGAAGCTTAAGATCGTCGGATGAGGCCCTGCTCGCGGTCCCGTCAGCCTCACAGGTGCGACTGGCGGGGACGAGAGACAGGGCCTTTTCAGTAGTGGCTCCCCGCCTATGGAACGCCCTCCCCATTGAAGTCAGGCAGGCTCCTTCCCTCCTATCCTTCTGTAGGAAGGTAAAAACTTGGTTGTGGGGCCAGGCTTTCGAATAAGAATCAGCAGCATTAATTACTATTATGTATACTGGAACTCAATTGACAGATCCAGTCTTTTAAACTTGTACACACCTATCTATATTTTATAAATGCATTTTATGAATGTTATATGTAAGCTAATTTTTTAACTGATTTATAGTGTATTGTACTGTTTTTATATGTCTGTTTTATTGTAAGCCGCCCTGAGTCCCCTGTTGGGTGAGAAGGGCGGGATATAAATATTGTAATAAATAAATAAATAAATAAATAAATAAATAATAATAATAATAAATTAAATGTAATTTTGTCTTCTTAAATATATACATCACCTAAGCACATATGAATCAACTTATTGTACATTCATTACATTCAATTGTTTTCTTAATTCTACATGTTTGTGGATTGGCAAAGGCTTTGTCAGAATATCTGCCACATTGAACTCGGTGGGACAATATTGTAATTTCACCATATTGATATCTAGCCCCTATATACTTGGTTCTGTTTTTTAGATTTTTATTTTCTGTCATGGCGATACAAGCTTGTGAATCCTCTTTGATTACAATAGAAGTTTTACATTGCTCTCCTACGTCTGACATTAGCTGTTGCAGCCATTGGATCTCATTTATGACTTCACATAAAGCCGCATATTCTGACTCGGTGGTACTACGTGCTACATTGTTCTGTTTTCGAGATCGCCATACTAACATATTACCAGCAAATTTTACAATTACACCTGATACAGATTTACATTCCTGTTCAGTGGCAAAAGAACTATCAGCATAGCAATCGATGTCTTCCTCATTGTTGCCAAAAACTAGACAATATCCAATAGTACCTTTGAGATATCTTACCACCCTTTTTAAAGCAATCCAGTCTATATACCTGGGTTTTGCAACTCTTCTGCTAAGGTACCCAACAGCATAACTGATATCAGGTCTGGAATGATTTGAAATGTACATTAAACTTCCAATTACAGAATGAAATAAATCAGGCCGTTCAAATAACTTTTGAGACTCTTGGTTTGCATAATCGACTACCATGGGCGTAGACACAGTTTTAGTGTCAGTAAGTCCACATTTTTCAATCAATTGTTCTATCTTTGCTTTCTGACTTAGCATTATTTTGCCATTGTCTAACCTATTCACTTAAAGGCCCACATCACTTTTAAGATTACCTAGGTCTTTTACTTTAAATTTTCTTTCCAGTTCTTTTTGTACTTTTACAACTCTATCAAAACCTTTTGTTACAACACAGACATCATCAACATAAATCAAAAGACCAATCCAATCTTCACCAACACCTCGAGTATACACACACACATTAACCACACTTCTTTTGAAACCAAGATGACACAACTCTTTGTGTACACAACGGTTCCAACAACGAGCTGATTGGCGTAGGCTGTAAATTGCTTTACGAAGAAGGCAGACTTCATTTTTATACCCAGATCCAAAACCTGGTGCTTGTTCCATATAAATAATTTCTTCTAGATTCGCATTCAAACAAGCTGTTTCAAAATCAAAATGTCTGATATCCAATTGTCTTTTCGCTGCCAGGGTTAACATTAATCTTAGACTTTCAGGCCTAGCAGTGGGGGCAAAAATCTTGTCATAGTTTTCAAATTTTACCTGTGTGAACCCCTTGGCAACTAACCTGGCTTTGTACTTCTGACTACCATCAGGAAGCATTTTCTTTTTATAAACCCATCTACAATCAATGACCTTCTGATCTTTTGGTCTATCTACAATGTCAAATACTCGTTGCTGCACCATGGAATTGTATTCATTATCCATGGCTATTTTCCATTCTTCTGCATTAACACTTTCCATGGCTTGTTGATAACTCCCAGGTTCATCATCTAACTGTAAATGTCCTGTGGTCTGATAAAGCACTGGTTTGCCATCTGTCTGGTGGCTTTCTAACCCTTTTGCTCCTTCTCAAAATTATATTTTCAGCGCCACCAGTTTCTTCATCGCTGGACTTAGGTCTCTCTTTCTTTTTCCTATCCCTAAGCCTAGAATGTGGTGAAGGAACATTGGGAACTTCATCGCTATCTGATAATGAATCTTCCTCTTCAACATTCTCATTTGTACCTGTAACTTCATCATCTTTTTGACCAAACTGAACAAACACTTCTTTGTTACAATGTATGCTTTCCCACCCACTATGTGTCTCAAAGTTAGCACTTCTGGAAAGCACTATCTTTCAATTACCTGCATAAAAGCGTTATTTGTTTCCCTCATAACCAGTAAACCGTAACTTTTGACATTTTGCTTGACCTTTCCTCCTCTGTTGAGCTGATATGAGGACAAATGCAAATTGGCCGAAAATCCTAAGATGTTTTAAATTGGGTGGTCTTCCATACAAAACAAAGAATGGTGTCTGTCCTATCGCTGAGCACCACACTCTATTTAATACATAATTCCTCCTCCTCCAGTATATGAACAATATAGCCTTACTACAAACCAGCTAATTATTCCAGCATGACTTGTGAATTATGTCTCTGTTTTTCCCCCAAGATACATAATTTTGTGTCTGACATGGATATGTAGCTACTGAAAACAAACTCGTGTAAATGTACTTGCTACATACTTTGCTAAATACTGTATTTCAATCCACCCCTTCTGACTCTTTCTCACCTTGTGGTGAATTATCACAAATCACTACAAAACATTTGCATAATTTTATAAAGATGTATGGTATGGGTGCAGCAGAGGCTACTCCCACAAAGACTTCTGTAAAAAATGAAAGACTAAATATGCATGAATGGAAAGTAGGAGAGAGGTTTTTTTTTTTTTGCATTGTTAGCTAGATCAAATTCATTATAATCTAGTATTTCCTCCTAGTTCCTAACCTTAAGTACTGAAGAAAGGATGTCCCATAGCATAACGACCAATGTTGAAAAAAAAGTTGGGCAACTAAATGGATTTCTGCAATGGCAAGCAAGGATTTTTTGGAAGTGTGAAAAACTATTTTTTTGGAAGTGAGGCATAGAATCCCAGTCCATGCAAAATGAATCGTTCAAAGACCTTTTTACTAGTCAGTTCTATGCAGTTTGTTGTTCCTGCCACTGTTTAAAAGAGAAAGGGTCTCCATTGTTTTTGACATCTAGCTGAAGATAACTTTTCCATCATTTGTTTTTAAAATATATATTTAATTTCTCTTTTAATTTTTGCATTCTTGTGCAGTTGTAATAATAGGAATGATTCCTCTCCCCATCATTACTGCTAATTTAAACCTAGGAAGTCTCATTAAAGCATTTTAGGGGAAAATGCTGCATATGCAGGATGAGAGAGAGAAAAAAAACACCCTCCTAGAAGATAATGTTAAAGCCTGTTTTGAATATGACCTTATACTGCTTGTGCTTTGAATATGAAATATAGTATATAAATATGAAGTAGAGAGCTTTGATTGAAACCAAAGCTCTCTTTGGTTTCAAAGGGTGGGGGATAGGAGGAGGAAAATCCAGGATAGAAGAAGCACCACCTTTAAAGTATTACTGACTTTTGGCTGATTATTGATGAGACAGATAATTTTCATCTATCTACTCATTACTATTGGCAATAAAAATAATTTTATTTATTATGCCATCCAGTGGTTCCAATAGAAGGGAAAGGGCAAGAGGGGTTCTTTTTTGTCCCAAAAGCATGTTGAGTGAAGAAGACAGCTTTAGATGTGATGGATCCAAAATCTTAAGGATTTTGGAAGCTGCTATAACACACCATTGAGGCACTCTTCCCAATGACAGATCACCACCAGAATAGTAACCAGAGAAGCTGACAGAATAGTTGATCCTGAAACAAGGTGGATATCTGTAAGTGGACCTTCAATAGGTTGTCCTCTTGGCCTGCAAAGGGGAAACTTGAAATGTCCTTGTAGAGCAGTGGTTCTCAACCTGCGGGTCCCCAGGTGTTTTGGCCTTCAACTCCCAGAAATCCTAAAAGCTGGTAAACTAGCTGGGATTTCTGGGAGTTGTAAGCCAAAACACCTGGGGACCCACAGGTTGAGAACCACTGTTGTAGAGGCTCTTTTACTCTCAGGACTAGAGAATGTCACCCTTAATATTTCCAAGGGAATGGATTTCCAAGTATTATGCAATCTTCTTCTTCTTCATTCACACAGTCATCTTTGACTCTTTGACCAGTCCATGCCAGAGGTCCCTGTCTACCGTCGCCGCCCCCAGCTCCTTCAAGGTCAAGTCAGTCACTTCAAGGATACCATCCATTCATCTTGTCCTTGGTTGGTCTCTCTTCCTTTTGCCTTCCATTTTCCCCAGCATCATTCTTTTCTCCAAGCTTTCCTGTCTTCTCATGATGTGGCCAAAATACTTCATCTTTGCCTCTAATATTCTTCCCTCCAGTGAGCAGCTGGGCATTACTTCCTGAAGGATTGACTGGTTGGATCTTCTTGTGGTCCAAGGCACTCTCAGGATTTTCCTCCAGTACCAAAGTTCAAAAGCATCTATCTTCCTTTGCTCAGCCTTCTTTATGGTCCAGCTCTCACAACCATCGGTTACTATGGGGAATACCATTGCTTTAACTATGCGGGCCTTCGTTGCCAGTGTGATGTCTCTGCTTTTCAATATTTTATTGAAGTTGGCCATTGCTCTTCTCCCAAGAAAACTTCTGTCTTCTGATTTCCTGGCTGCAAACTGCATCTTCAGTGATCTTTGTGCCTAGAAATATAAAGTCTGTATTATGTAATATTATTTTAAAATGAGGACAGTAAATGTAAACTGGAGCCTTTATTTTCATGGTCTTTTAGAACTTTGAATTTTTAATTCAGATTTATCTTATCCCTTTATGAGTTCAGTTCAATTAATAATGTAGTAATGTCAGTTTTTCCTCAAGTGGTAATTTTGTGTGCCTCTCAGGCTCCTTCTACACTGCCTTATATCCCAGGATCTTATCCCAGAGTATCTTATTTAAACTAAATTATATGAGTCTCCACTGCCAGATAATCTGGGACAAGCAGATAATCTGGGTTCAGATTTTGGGATATAGGACATTGTGGACAGGGCCTTCTACACTGCCATATAATCTAGATTATCAAAGCAGATAATCTACATTGTTTGCTTTGAACTGGATTATATGAGTTTACACTGCCATATAATCCAGTTCAAAGCAGATAATCTGGATTTTATATGGCAGTGCAAATGGGGCTTCGGAATCATTGAAAGGAGGAGTATGTTTCCATTCAGCCACGACAACCCCCCAAAAGTAACAAATAAAACAGGAAGAATCTCAAATACAAGCTCTCATAGCAAGACCATAAATAAATTGAACTGCTGCTGCTGCTCAGTCGCATGGTTGTTTCCAACTCTTTGTGACAGTCCCTGTCGGCCATCACCACCCCCAGTTCCTTCAAGGTCAAGCCAGTCACTTCAAGGATACCGTCCATCCATCTCACCCTTGGTCGGCCTCTCTTCCTTTTTCCTTCCATTTCCCCCAGCATCATGATCTTTTCCAAGCTTTCCTGTCTTCTCATGATGTGGCCAAAATGCTTCAACTTTGCCTCTAATATCCTTCCCTCCAGTGAGCAGCTGAGCATTATTTCCTGGAGGATGGACTGGTTGGATCTTCTTGCGGTCCAAGGCACTCTCAGGATTTTCCTCCAGCACCAAAGTTCAAAAGCATCTATCTTACTTCGCTCAGCCTTCCTTATGGTCCAGCTCTTGCATCCATAGGTTACTATGGGGAATACCATTGCTTTGACTATGCGGACCTTCGTTGCCAGTGTGATGTCTCTGCTCTTCACTATTTTATCAAGGTTGGCCATTGCTGTCCTCCCAAGAAGTAAACATCTTTTGATTTCCTGGCTGCAGTCTGCATCTGCAGTGATCTTCGTGCCTAAAAATATAAAGTCTGTCACTGCCTCCACATTTTCTCCTTCTATTTGCCAGTTATCAATAGGTGTAGCTGTCATGATCTTAGTTTTCTTGATGTTTAACTGCAACCCAGCTTTTGCACTTTCTTCTTTCACTTTGGTGATAAGGCTCCTCAGCTCTTCCTCACTTTTGGCCATCAGAGTGGTATCATCTGCATACCTAAGGTTGTTAATGTTTCTTCCAGTAATTTTAACTCCGGCCTTGGAATCGTCAAGCCCCACACGTTGCATGATGTGTTCTGCATACAAGTTGAATAGGTAGGGTGAAATTATGCAGCCTGCCATACTCCTTTCCCAATCTTGAACCAGTCTGTTGTTCCGTGATTTGTTCTTACTGTGGCTACTTGGTCTTTATACAGATTTCTCAGGAGACAGACAAGGTGACTTGGTATCACCATATCACCAAGAACATGCCATAGTTTATTATGATCCACACAGTCAAAGGCTTTAGAATAGTCAATAAAGCAGAAGTAGATGTTTTTCTGGAACTCCCTGGTTTCCTCTATTATCCAGTTGATATTGGTAATTTGGTCTCTCGTTTGAGCAGGGAATGCCGTGGATGTAGCGTACCTGGATTTCAGTAAGGCCTTCGACAAAGTCCCTCACAACCTTCTGGCAAACAAACTAGTAAAATGTGGGCTAGACAAAACTACAGTTAGGTGGATCTGTAATTGGCTAAGAGAACGAACCCAAAGGGTGCTCACCAATGCGTCGTCCTCATCTTGGAAAGAAGTCACGAGTGGAGTGCCGCAGGGCTCCGTCCTGGGCCCGGTTCTGTTCAACATTTTTATTAATGACTTAGACGAAGGGTTAGAAGGCACGATCATCAAGTTTGCAGACGACACCAAACTGGGAGGGATAGCCAACACTCCAGAAGAAAGGAGCAGAATTCAAAACGATCTTGACAGACTAGAGAGATGGGCCGAAACTAACAAAATGAAGTTCAACAGGGACAAATGCAAGATACATCACTTCAGCAGAAAAAATGGAATGCAAAGATACAGAATGGGGGACACCTGGCTAGACATGTGAAAAAGATCTTGGAGTCCTTGTGGACAACAAGTTAAACATGAGCCAGCAATGTGATGCGGCTGCTAAGAAAGCCAACAGGATTCTGGCCTGCATCAATAGGGGAATAGCGTCTAGATCCAGGGAAGTCATGCTACCCCTCTATTCTGTCTTGGTCAGACCACACCTGGAATACTGTGTCCAATTCTGGGCACCACAGTTGAAGGGAGATGTTGACAAGCTGGAAAGCGTCCAGAGGAGGGCGACTAAAATGATCAAAGGTCTGGAGAACAAGCCCTATGAGGAGAGGCTTAAAGAACTGGGCATGTTTAGCCTGCAGAAGAGAAGGCTGAGAGGAGACATGATAGCCATGTACAAATATGTGAGGGGAAGTCATAGGGAGGAGGGAGTAAGCTTGTTTTCTACTGCCCTGCAGACTAGGACATGGAACAATGGCTTCAAACTACAGGAAAGGAGATTCCACCTGAACATCAGGAAGAACTTCCTCACTGTGAGAGCTGTTCGGCGGTGGAACTCTCTCCCCCGGGCTGTGGTGGAGGCTCCTTCTTTGGAGGCTTTTAAACAGAGGCTGGATGGCCATCTGTTGGGGGTGCTATGAATGCGATTTCCTGCTTCTTGGCAGGGGGTTGGACTGGATGGCCCATGAGGTCTCTTCCAACTCTACTGTTCTATGATTCTATGATTCCTCTGCCTTTTCTGAACCCAGCTTGTACATCTGGCAACTCGCGCTCCATGTATTGCTTGTCTTCCTTGCAGGATCTTGAGCATTATCTTAACTGGCATGGGAAGTAAGGGCCACTGTACGGAAGTTTGAGCATTCTTTAGCGTTTCCCATTTTTGGTATGGGGATATAAATTGATTTTTTCAATCTGATGGCCAATCTTGTGTTTTCCATATTTGCTGGCATATGGCATGCATCACCTTGACAGCATCACCTTCCAAGATTTTAAACAACTCAGCTGGGATCCCGTCATCTCCTGCTGCCTTGTTATTAGCAATGCTTCTTAAGGCTCATTCAACCTCACTCCTCAGGATGTCTGGTTCTAATTCACTCACCACACCCTCAAAGCTATCCTCTATATTATTATCCTTCCTATACAGATCTTCTGTATAGTCTCACCACCTTTTCTTGATCTCTTCAGCTTCTGTTAAGTCCCTGCCATCTTTGTGTTGTCGAAGGCTTTCATGGCCGGGATCACAGGGTTGTTGTATGTCTTTTGGGCTGTGTGGCTATGTTGCAGAAGTATTCTCTCCTGACGTTTCACCCACATCTATGGCAGGCATCCTCAGAGGCTGTGTGGCATGGATACACTAGGTAAGGAAAGGAAAAAAATATATATCTGTGGAGAGTCCAGGGTGTGGCAAACCAACCTGGACACAGTATATTATTTGAGAACACAGAAATGCTGGACCACTCCAACAACTATCATGTCAGACTACACAGAGAAGCCATTGAAATCCACAAGCATGTGGACAACTTCAACAGAAAGGAGGAAACTATGAAACTGAACAAAATCTGGCTACCAGTATTAAAAATCTCTAAAATCAAAACAGTAGATGGGAACCAACACTCTGAGGGCAGAGGAGAGACCCAAGGACGCTAATGACTGAACAAAGGATGCCCCCCAGGCAAGAGACAAAACCTTTCCAATGTTAAATGATAAAAAAGAAATCACAAGGGTATACAAGAAGTTATTAGAATGGTCTACCGAGACAGAATATGTGAAAATATGCGCCACAAAATGGGCAAAAAATATTGGACGCCCAATCATGATGTCAGAATGGGAAACAATCTGGAATAAAAAACAAAAGTATACTTATGCTTCTGTGATGACTCATGGGCCTTGTAGTCCCGTTCCTAGTACTATTGTGGCAGACGAAGAGGAAAACATGGGATTTCCACCGGTTCAGCCAGAATCGGAGCCCCTGCACCTGGAGGATGTTTGCCCTCAAGAAGTCAGCCAAACAAGCCTTGGGCAGAATTCTCCCCCGTTTTCCCGAAAAGACAATTATAATAGAGATAGAGGAGCTAGGGAGGCTAATCGCCGGAGTCTCAGAATCGCAGCCAAACAATTAGCAGATTATGTCTGCTTCCCTTGGGAAATTCTAAGGAGTCATGCATCTGGACGGAGTTGAGTTTCACTTCTCGTTCTCCAGGGAAAGGATTCTTCTGGCGGGAAACGAGACCCTATTTAGGTGTTTTGCCGCAAAGGAAACTTTGCGGAGTCAACTCGTCAGCTTGAAGAGTGAGATCGTGTGTGGACTTAGTAATCCCAGTTCCTTGTTTCTCGGACCAAGTTCCAAGCCTGCCTTGTTTCACTTTTGACCGCGGATCTCGCCACGGACCTTGTTCTTGCTTCTTGTTTGTCTCGTATCTAGTCTTGTTTTGCCAAGAATCTAGTTTGTTTCCAGCCTTGTTGTCAAGCTTCAATGGACTTAAAGACCTTGTCGTCTCCCCACACTATTGCTCGGCAAAGTGTGTGTTTCGGTTAATGGATTATAACTTTGGACTCTAATATCACATATTGGACATTATTTTCCTGGACTATATTTGACCTTCCCTGAAAGGTCTACTTCTGAACTATATTCTTCACTTGTTTTTATTGACTTTATACATTCCTTTAATAAAGATATTAGATAGAATCTGGCCTCTGCGCATGGTTATTGGTGTTCGGTAGCCTGGGTCTTGACAGCTTCAGACCTACAAGAAAATTGGCTCAAAATGTTTCATCGATGGCATATTACTCCAAAAAAAAATAGCAATCATGTACAAAAACACTGGAAATAAATGCTGGAATTGTAAAAAACAAGAAGGGTCATATTTCCACATCTGGTGGTCGTGTCCAGAAATGAAATTGTACTGGAAATCTATACATGAGGAAACACAGAAAATACTACAAAAATCATTTTCAATGAAGCCAGAAATTTATTTACTTGGACTGACAGAGAATACAATAAAATTGAATCAAAATGAGGACAAAATACTTACATATGCAGCAACAGCTGCAAGAATAACCTTTGCTAAGTACTGGAAACTAAAAGACATCCCAATAAAACAGCAATGGCTGGAGAAACTGAATGATATATATGATATGGACAAACTAACATATTTAATGAAAGTAAATAGAGGAAATACAATAAAACGAACTGATTGGGAAAAATATGAAGAATATAAGAAAAAGCTAAAGGAAAAGTAAGCAAAAGGAGAATCCGAGAACAGTCATTATAGAACTAGTCCAGTTTATGAAAAAGGGAAGAAGATGAAAAGAAACTTAAGCCACAAAGAACAGAAAGCGGAAGGACATACAATAGCATTTTAATTATATTTCCTTTTTCCTTTTTTTTTCCTTTTCTTCTCTCCCCTTTCCCAACTTTCACTTGTCCCATTTTTCTCACTTTTAATGTATGTGCACGAAAGAAAATTTTAATAAAAATTTAAAAATTTCACTCTTCACTCCTTGATCTATCTCATCCTCTCTCTTTTCCCTGGAATCCTTTTCTCATTATTGATTGAATTACTATTTTGTTTTATCATCTGAGTAGCACTTCTTTTCATGTAGAACTTTGGTCTCACCTCTTTTGCTTCTGTTAAGATCCCTTTGTAGCCTTCTCTGAAACAGGTGACACTCTTACTAATACCCTACTCCTTGTTCTTTAGGTTGTAATACATTAGTTAGGGTTATCATACTGGACAGTATTTGCACTTAGTATGGTTTGCAATGGAGCCCCTGGTGGCGCAGAGGGTTAAACCGCTGAGCTGCTGAACTTGCTGACTGAAAGGTCAGCAGTTTGGATCTGAGGAGCGGGATGAGCTCCCACTCTTATCCCCAGCTTCTGCCAACCTAGTGTTCTAAAACATGCAAATGTGAGTAGATCAATAGGTACTTCTCTGTCAGGAAGGTAACAGCGCTCCATGTAGTCATGCCAGCCACATGACCTTGGAGGTGTCTATGGACAACACCAGCTCTTTGACTTAGAAATGGAGATGAGCACCAACCCCCAGAGTCGGACAAGACTAGGCTTAATGTCAGGGGAAAACCTTTACCTTTACCTTTATGGTTTGCAATATTACAAATTGATCAATTCTACTTCATCATTTTGAATAATGTCATACCAGCTAGTAAGTAACAATAGCTACCCATTTCTAATTTCCTTTTTTTTGGTACAAATCTTTCTTGTGAATTTTTAAGGGATATACATATCGGGGAAGGGGGAATAAGAGAAGAAAATATAACAAAAACAACATATGTGTACCTGCTTCATCATATAAAGATTGACTTATCATATAATGTTTTCTTATTTCCAATTATCATTTTTAAATGAAAGCATGTTAGGTTTTAAGGCTCTAAAACAACCTTTGTAAAACATAATTTGCTCTTGTTTGTTATTAAAATGTATTAGAGGTCACAGCTTCAAATATAAGATTTTATAAATGTTTGTTAATCTTCTGTGTTTCAAAAGATTGTTTAGAATCATCTGCCCTATCAACACCTATTGAGGGCATGTTTATGTTATGTTACTCACGCATTGGGCTGCCCATCTGTCATGTGGATTAATTAATCTACCTTTTTTGGCTGAAGCATTAACAGTGACCTTGTTATTTAGTTGGATGTTAGAATTACAAATCCAGGGAATTTTTGACTAATCAGCTGAACTAAAGTAACACTCAAGACTTCAAAATGTAACCATTTCTTAACCCATATATCTCAGCTATTTAAAAGATTGTGCTATCCAGATGATTCAGATGAATACTATTGATAATGAACCTGAAATTCTGTGGGGAAGGGAAGAAACAATAAGGACATAGTCCCTGTATCTATTTCCTAATGGTGATCATCCACAAGGGCATTAGGGTCTCCAAACAAGGGCAAAAACTTGAGTACATCTAATACTGCTCAAAGTGTACACAGACATCAGGTGGGGTGGAGTGGGATTGTTTTCCAAATAGCCCCTTTTCCCATCATCTTTGCTCTATTTTCTCCCTTGGAGAAAATTAAAGTCCAATGTATGATTGCTTTGTAAGTGAAATGTAGATAGACACAGAAAACTGGCTGTGGGATATGATTTCTTGCCTTGCTTGAATCTAACTGATGGATGCCAATCGGGATGGATCTTAAACCCAGTAGTAAAACTCCTAATGAAATCAAGATTAATCGACTCATTTTGTTTTACCTTTGACTCCATCTCTCTCTCATGTGCGCTCTCTGGTTTTTGCATGCTGCAGAAAAAGGCTGAGCAGGAGAGAAATTAGAGAGATTACAAAGCACGGTGCCAGTGATTTAGAAGAAGACATTGTTTGCCTGCATTTGAAAAGAAAGGGACACCATTTGGCAGCCCAGGGTGCCACTGTGTTGGTTCCAGCAAACGATCATTGTGTGAATTGAGCTGTAAGGGGAGCTGCCCATTGACCAGTGCTGATTGCTTCCACCGACAGGTGCTAATGTTCAGAGGGCAGGACACAGCTGCTGGAACATGGTTCCCATTATCCTTTGCTGGGTATTGATGCACCCTGTGGGATCTTTCCTTTCTGGCTGTGTTAATGTTCAGAATGTATATTTGCATCACTCTGTGCTGAGAGAGAGGTGTTGTGGTTTTAATGGAATGGCCTCCCCCCGTTCCTGTCTTCCCCACTCTGTAGTTTGTGTGTGTTATGCTGGGCAGGGATACAGCCTTGCTCTAATTATAGTGCATATTAGAGGACAGGTTCTGCAAATAAGGCAACTGCCATTCACATAATTGCTTTAGGAGATGCCAATCACACTATGTAACGAAATTTGAAAAGATATTCTCTTTCTGGTTTGAAAGTGTTGTTTCCCGTTTAATTGTGCAGGACTTACTTTGAGAGTAGTTGTTATACTCCAGAAACTTCGTTTTTGTGGTCACCTTTTAAAACCTTTCAATGCACCATTTTTAACAGACCCAATTAGGAAATGACATTTATAACCCAGGAATAAAAATTGTGTTACATAGTGTAAATAGTTTACTAATATTTACACCCTTTTTCTTTTCTCCTACTTGAGACTACAAATGTGCTCCTTCTTTTGTAATACAGTTACAAACACAGAGATATTTTATCTTATGGTCAGATTTTGCTTTTAAATCTTCACAAATTTGAATGGTAAGCTTGTACACTACCATGTTATGATACATCAGAACCCAAGAAAATTCCCCTTTGGCATAATTAACTGTCATGGCTCAATGTTATGGAATCCTGGGATTTGTAGTTTAGTGAAGCACCAACACACTCTGGCAGAGAAGGCTAAACATCTCATTAAACTACAGTTCCCAGGATTCCATAGCATTGAGCCATGACAGTTAAAGTGGTGCCAAATTGCATTAATTCCACAGTGTAGATGCATCATTAGAGATGTCTTAGATCACATTAACCATCTGCTCACATCTAGCCAGTGTGTTCAATGGTAAGGGATTACAGCAGCTGTATTTTAAACAACTGGAAGTTGCCTTGCAACTAACCCTCCCCAGAAAGAATGTTCTTTTCAGAACTGAGTCTGCTCACCGAGAGTATGGTAGGATTTTGTCATAACTGTGTTTGTAGTTCTCAATTGTAACTTTGGCAGCCAACATTATTCTGATATTTTCCTTTAACAAACTTCCCTATATAAACCCATCACACCTGCACACAGGCACATGACTTTCTCAAATATTAATGATTTGTGTGAGAAAGAAGGGGAGTACCATATCAGCAGTGTTCTTTCATAGGTTGAATTTGTTGTGCCAGATCCCTCCCTCTGGTATTTTTTTGAACCATAGAATGCTTTAAAAAGTGTGCATGACATGCCTGGCTTATATCTAATATTGTCATTATCATTGTTCAATGGGCTTTGTACAAATGGTTGCATGATCAGAAATGCAATACTAACACTGCCACTGGCACTACTGCTTGTATGACAGTGAGTGTTAGTAGGGTTTTTCACTTCATCTTATGTTGGATCTAGGCCATTGTGAGAGGGGCTTGTGAAGACAGTTCCTGTGCTTCACTCTGGATGCCAGCCATAGAGTATGACCTCCAAGTAGCATAGCTGTGAATCCTCTATGGGTTTCAATAAATTTTAGATAGTGTTATCAAGGACATCCCACTGAAATAAATGGAATCTGCAAAGCAGGCATGGGTAATCTTGATGAAATAATCAAGGACCACTAACTGGATAATCAAGTCAGACAATCAATAAAGCAATGGCAAGGCTTCAACCCCAGGATAAGATTTTGCTGTTGAAATATATAAATCAGCTTATCACATTTTACACATGCTTTTTGAAGCTTAAAAGCACGCAAATTACTGATAAACACAAGCACTTATTGTTAAAAGAAAACATTAAAAAAATCTCATGCCAGAATAATGTAAGTAAATAGATGTGCTATTAACTCTCAGTCATTCCCCAATTAAATACCTAAAGCTTCATGTAAATAATCTGCTGCAAAAACTAGTTAAAGCTTTTAGAACTTACTATTAATGATGTAGTTCAAATATTGATGTTATCTTTTGTATTTTTTTTCCGCGTCAGGAGCGAGAAATTGAGTTTCAAGTTTTTCTACTTTAAAAAACAAAAACTCCAGTTCTTCTTTTCCTTTCTAAAGTATGCTAAAGTTCTTATCAAACCCAAATTAAATTTCAACCCATCTTGTTGAGGCACAGGTATTTGAGTAAAGATAAGCATTCAAGGTGGTTTCCTACATTTTCTTCACTCTGGATGAAGCGCAGATGTCATTGTCCTTTTCAAATAAACTAGTAATCCACTGGCTAAGAGTGATTTTGTCCTGCTTCTTTATGAACCAGGATATCTTTGCAATTAAAAGAAGTAGTTTGCATAAAAGATTTGTGCACATACATATTTTTGAGGAAGCACATTTTCCTAATACTTCCAGTTTACTTGGAGTAAGTGCATGGAAATGCATAGTCAAAAGTAATGTGCCCCATTAATTTCAACATGTCTAAAACTCCAAGTGAGATTATAATTGGAATTATTAATATGGGGTGGTGGTACGCTGGTACTGTGGAAATGATGCATAGCTTCCCCTAATCTAGGCACTTTTGTATGGTGTTTTCCTATTTTATTTTATTTTTTGGAATCGGAGAACCACACTGTAGCATTTGGAGAAATTTGAAAACTGAAACAGAACTGCTTTCCAATTTGTGTTTTAGATTGTTTGTTTGTTTTTTAAATTAAAATGCTTACTAAATAACTTTACCCTTCTTATCTACTTGACTTCAGTCAAGGATATACAATGAATTGTATGTTGAGATCCTATGCAAAGTTGTGGGTTTTTTTGCTCCTATTGTTATGATTTTCCTTCCTTCTTTGATCTACCTTTCTTTAGGGCAGGGATGAAACTAATTAACTCTCATTGATCTGTCTTGGCGAAAGTTGAGGAGATTCACTCTAGTACAGTCTGGAGTTCACAAACATTTCAGCCAGCAAATGGAAACATTCGTGAAGTGTACAGTCCCTTCAGCCTTTCTTTTGTGTTTGCCAAATAACAGTTTTTCCCATGTTGACTTTGTAAAGATGGGGGCTATTTTTACAACAGGAAAGTTGTACAAATGGAACAAAAAAAGAAAGAAAAGAAATGGATAGTTCTCATGTAAAACATTGACCTAAATTGATGAAAGACACTGGGGTGGAGGATGGAAGAAGTTCCCCTTTAGTCAGTAAACAATTATTTTGTGGTCAGTGGTTTTTAAAAGTATGTTAGGTTGATAAAAAAAAACAACATTTTAGCAACTTGCTTTTTTAGAACCACTAACGCCTCCTTTCTAAACAAACCCAAATGGATTGTATTTGAAAGGAGGATGCTTGATCTCATTAAGTCAGGGTGCAATCTTATATAATTGCACTGAAAATGATAGGACTTTGCTCTGAAGAAGGGCAAACCTGCATGGCCATGAAAAGTAGGGGTGTGTGACTTGGCAAAAATGTGCAATTTCTGGTACCATTTTCGGCTTCCCTATTCTATTTACCAGGAAATTCCTGAAATGGGTGGGATGGTACTGTTCTTGGTCTGGTAAGAGTTGGTATATTGGTGCAATGGAGAAAGTTCAGAAGCTTATTTCCCTGTCATTTTAAGGCCTATTAGGATGGAACTTGCCTCAGGTGACATCTATGACTGCAAGACTGCCAAGTTACAGAACGTTTCACCAATCTACTGAGTTTTGGGAAATTTTCAAAAGTTTTTATCACAACATTAAAAAAAACCACAAGAAGAAGGGGTTCTGGGAGTTGAACTACCAACTAGCATGTTACAAGAGGGGAGGAGAATAGACACAGTCAATTAGACCTCTGATTGGCTGAGAAAGAAGCGTGAGAAACACACAAAGAGAAAACCCTCAACTCCCATCATGCCTCAGAAGGTACCACAGAGGCTCCTTCAATGACCGTGCTGCACAAAGTGCTGTTGGGAAAGTGAGCTTCTGGTGGGGCCACTTTGGAGGAGAGGCCTAGGGAAGCCTTTCCCACCTTATTTGCCTCAAGTGGGGACTCCACCAGGAGAGGAGGCTTCAGGAAGGGATGGAGGAAGATGTTGGGAAAGAAAGAAGAGGAGGAACCACTGTCGCCAGCTGTCCACTCTTATTTGATTTGCGAGGCCACCCACACACCGTGTCCTCCGCCTCAGGTAGAGTACTGCTCAGCACCTCATTAGCAGAAAGATCCAGCAATTGTGATTGATTTCAGGATAAGCAGCAGCCCACACCAGGTTTCTTTTGGTGGTATGGCTGCAAGATCGCAACATTTTCCTGAATCTGGAATTGCCAAAAAGAATCATGCATACCCTGAATAAAAGCCGAATTCACTCTGAGTTGACTCTTGGCTGCCTTCATGATGTTTCTGCATTTCTGATGAGAATAATGGGCTATTCTTGGTTAAACTGGCTTTGCCCCACTTCAGGTGAACTGGGGCATGCTCCAGACTTTGCTTGAAACTCCAGAGTATCTTATGGCTTTGGAAACATATGAACAGCTAGACTGGGTACAGTTTAGACTTGTCCACTTTCACATGGGACACTGCCAACATCGCCCTTTTCTTGTGCTCATGATTGCAGGGAAAAGGGGATTGATTGTTGTTACTATTGACTCCATGTTACTATTGACTCTGTTCCCAGTTGCCCACAGAGCTCCGTGTGAATTCTTGGCCATCATGGGCACCCCATGCTAACATCAACAGAACCACTCACATGACTATGAAGAAGGTGGGAGTTCAGCTTCCTCCTTCTTTCTGGTTGTACATAGCCCCCTGCAAATGACAGAAAGCAGCACACATGATGGCCAAGTGCCTAGCTGGGAGTGGTAACAGTGACATATAGTGGTATATAGTGGTATATAGATCAGAGGTACACTGAGTGATGGTCTATGGACTGATGCTGGTTTGTGAGTTGTCAGGTGCCTGTCCACAGCAAGGTTCTAGGATGCACAAATATAGTGCTGGTTCTTTGTATACTGGGAGAAAAAAAATCTCAGTGTCTGCCATACCAAAAAGCTTAAGAAGCATTCCTCCAGAAGTCCAAAGGGATGTGACTTATTTACCTGGAAAACCATGTCTTAAATATGCATGATCAATAGTCCACATTTCCCCCCAAAATGAGGCTCAAGGCAGCTAACTGTAACTCAAGGGCATAATTTACATGAGTCTCTCTCTCTCTTGCTCTCACTCTCAGGCACATGGGACTTGTGCTCTATATGAATGCCCTATTAAACTTTTCTCTGAGCACAATTTTTTTTTTGCATTAAGGTCCCTATGTCAGCTAGAGGAAATGACTTTAACTCTATTCTTAACCCATGATAGTTTATATAACAGGTATGATGGCCAATAAAATGAATCAAAACAAAAGGGCATGGAACTAAAAAAAAATGGGTCTGTAAGTAAAAGTTATGCCTATGGTCACCCCAGCAGGGGAGCAGAGTTTTAAAGGACCGTGTAAACTGAAACAAAGGATACAGTTAGAACACATTGGTATCATATATGATTGTATAAAGCCCAGTGCATGTTTCCTCAGAAGTAAAGGTAATATTTATTGAATTGAAAGTCCCCAAACTTTCCTGAGAGTGCCTTGGACAGCAAGAAGATCCAACCAGTCCATCATCCTGGAAATAATGCCCAGCTGCTCACTGGAGGGAAGGATATTAGAGGCAAAGCTGAAGTATTTTGGCCACATCATGAGGAGACAGGAAAGCTTGGAAAAGATCATGATGCTGGGAAAATGGAAGGAAAAAGGAAGAGGAGCCGACCAAGGGCGAGATGGATGGACGGTATCCTTGAAGTGACTGGCTTGACCTTGAAGGAACTGGGGGTGATGACAGCCAACAGGGAGCTCTGGTGTGGACTGGTCCATGAGCTCACGAAGAGTCGGAAACGACTATGCGACTGAGCAGCAGCAGCAAACTTGCTTTTGAAATTCTAAGTTTCGTAGAGCATTTGACACATACTTAGAAGCCAATGCAAGATCTTATAACCACTTGAGATGCTGCCATCATAAAAATAAGTGACCAGCTGTCTGGTATGCTTTTATGTGTGATTTAGAATCCACTGTTGCATACGAACAGGACATTTGTTTGCTGTTTATTAAAACATTTATATGCATCTAGAAATCTCAGAATAGGATAAGGGTCAGAAAAGCAACTTGAACAACAAAAGTAAAACAACAAAAATGATTGGAAACATTCAAAATAATTCTAGAGAATAAAACAGAGGACATTCACACCAGAAAATCAGAGGAAATCAGAACCAGACCATAATTACTGGGTCTGAGCAGCCTGGGTATATGAAGAGCTTTGTTTTAACTTGGTATCAGCTAGGCCTTCAAGAGTGGGATTTTCCACAATTGAAACATCTCAGAAAGAACCATTTCCTTCACCATTTATAGGACAATGGAAGCACTGCATTTTTATTTATTTCTTTTTTAAAAAAAAAAACCCCATAATACTAATGTGTGATGTAAAGTTGAGTTTAATTGAAGGTTTTTGATCCAAATTCTGGTGAGTTTTGGCATTATATTTCAGAAAGTTTTCCAAACTATTTCATTTAAAAGTAAGGGAAAAACATTTTTTCTGGGGAATTATTTTAAATACAGCCTAATGCATTTTATTTCGTCATGATCAAACAGACTTCAATAGCATTGCATCTTTTTTTTTAAAAAAAGCTAAATTCCAGCAGGGGATTAGGAAGAAGCTGGTTTCACTTTGTTCTCTAAAGGAATTTCCCCAAATTCCTCAACTTGAGTTTGAAAATAGGAATATCTCGGGGGTGCTTTGAATGCGATTTCCTGCTTCTTAGCAGGGGGTTGGACTGGATGGCCCATGTGGTCTCTTCCAACTCTACTATTCTATGATTGTATGATTCTATGATTCTATGAATAATCAAAGATGGCAGATTCATCAAAGATTTGGATTTCAAGTGCTTAAATATTAAACATCTGAGTTTGAAATCCTATGTATCCAACCATATTAGGTATCAATTAAGGTTAGCTACTCTTCTTCCAAGATACTCCTATATGGTATATCAATTATTCAGGCAACATTGCCATCTGGTGAAAACTATCAAATTTGACTAGTACAGTTTTCATTTCTTTTTTGAAATGACCAAAAACCTTAATCCAAACATTTGGGATGGAAAGAACTTCATTTAAAAAAACCAAAAAAAAAAAAAAAAAAAACCAAATGTAGAAGAAAGCAAAAGTGAATGATTGTCAATTTCAGCTGTAACTGATGTTGTTTCTCCCTATGGAAAAATCTCAACATTTGGAATAAGACAGTCCTTTATTCCCTATAGGACCCTGAGATCATCCCAACATTGAGTCTTGAATGTTGGAAACCTTTGAAGAAGAATTGTGGGTTGGTGCAGGAGTAACCCTTGAAAATTGAATATCTGCTGTGAGGACAGAAGTCTTCTCACACAATATTCAGTGGAATCCAATAGTTTCACCATCATAATGCTAACTCCAGAATTTCAATATTAAAGCTAGAAACAAAAAATAACTCATTCTAAAAATATATTCTTATTTAGGGACCTGCTACTTGGTATGACTACTCATTTGCTCTATTTTCCATTCTTTCCTCCAGAAAATAAGAACAAAGTGGGCCAAAGGACCAGTCTAATACAATAGAGGCTAATGAATAAGCTTACAGCACTCCAGAGATTGTACTTCAATGATGGCTGGTGTCAATTATGGTGGAAATATTAACAGTGGTAATAGCAGTCTTTTGTTTCTTCTGGGTGAGGCAATGACTCTTTGGAATAGCTAGTCTCCTGTGAGGCAAAGCTTTCAGGGAGAGTAAAGTGGAGTGTGTACAGCAGAAAGTTTCTGAGTTACATAACAAAGGTAGATTAATAATTGTATTTCACTCTGAGCATCCCATAGAAGCAAACCAATGTTCCTTGCTATTTTCTAGAAGCATGGGGCACTTTAGCTTAAGAAAAATAACAGCTTCCTGCCATTAAGCATCCCTTCATCTTTGTGATTTGAAATAATGTATGTTTTGTGTTCTTGTGTTCTGTTTGTAGGTGGAACATTTGTATCTGAGATAAATGTAGTTGTTGTGAATGCGCCTTCGGAGACTGTGAATGATAGTGGTGGGATCAGGAGAGGAAGGAAAAACCCTCGCGAGGAGGGCTCGTTGGAGGATTTGTTTAGGAAAAGGGTCAGGGAGACCTGGGGAGTCTTCTGGGGAGTCTTCTGAGGAGGATTCATGTGGGGATCTTGAGGTGGATATGGATGCTGGGGAACAGGTATTAACGGAGGAATTGGGCACGGACTGGACACGGGCACCGAAGATGCTTGGGGAGGACTCGGGGCCTATGGATGTTGCTGATGCTGGGGAAGCTTGGGTGTCTTCAGAAGCAGATCCCACTTGGTCTGCTTGGAGGAGTGAGAGTGGGTCCACAGGTGTGGATAGAGTTGGGCGTGGGCAGGATGATTGGGACTCCGATGAAGAATTCGGGACGTCTAACCCAAGGGCATTGGCTGTGTGGAGTTCTGATTCGGATTAAGAAGTTGGGACACCTGTTCTTGGGCGTGAATAGTTTGGACGCCCAGGGAGACCTGGATATATTGGGGTTGTTTGGCCACTATACTTTGCGTGTGGCAAGGTGTTGCTGGGCGCCATTGGGTTTCCTGTGTGTGTTACTGAAGACTGGACTGGGACTTTGCAATGGATGTAAATTTAATCCGGGTTATTCTGCAACGGAGGGCTGGAATTGTGTGGGTTTTCCTGGACTGCACTGTTATTACTGTTTTGCATTAGCTGCTGCTCACCCTCGTTGCTTTGGCTCTCTGTGCCATTACGTGTTGTGACCTTCTTGGATGACTTCAACCTCTCGGACCTTGGACTGGAACTTGACTCGGCTTTGCTCTTCATTCTCCATCTGCAGTTTGGCGTCGTTCTCAATTCCGTGGCTGTCTAATTCCTGCCGACATTCCTGATGCGGACGCTGACTGCTTATCTCGACTTCGGACCAGCTTGATGACGTTTTCCCACTCTGTCCCTTTAATTCCTGGTGTGGTGCTTGCTTCTGCAGCGGCTGGACGCTGCTAGCTTATCCTGACTTTGGACCGGCTTGACGACGTTCCTCTGCTCTGTTTCTTTGACTCCTGGTTTGGAGTGGGCTTCAACAGTGGTTGCTGCGGGCCTGCCAGTGACTTGCTCTCCCGCTAGCCTTTCTGCTAGCCACTGAGAGTTTGCCAGAACGGTTTGGGTGTTTGTTTGTTTGTTTTTGAGTCCTTTTTGAACTTGTGGGCTTTCATTCTGCTTACTTTAGCTTTTTGCCTCCATTGCTTAGCCCATTGTGAACTTTTGGGTCAAGTCCAGGAACTATAGGTTTAATCCGAGTTATATATCTGGTTAATCCGGATTATTTGTTAGCTTTTGTTTTTGGAGTTTTTCTTGCTCATTTTGCTTAGTAACACTGAAGCTTAAGTGTTCTAAGTCTTTTTGTGTTTATTGAGCTATTTTTTGGACAATTGTTAAATAAACTCTATTTTGCTCTCTAACTGGCATATGACTTTTGATAGTAGTGCTGTGGACGTAGCATATCTGATTTCAGTAAGGTTTTTGACAAGGGTCCCCTATTATATTCTTGCAAGTAACCTAGTAAAATGTGGACTAGATAATGCTACTATTAGGTGGATTGGGAATTGATTAACTGGCCAAACCCAAAGGGTTCTTACCAATGGCTTCTCTTCATCCTGCAGAGAGGGAACTAATGGCGGGGGGGGGGGGGTCACAGGGTTATGTCCTAGGCCAAATGTTATTCAACATTTTTATCAATGACTTGGATGATGGAATACAGTGTATGTGGATGACTGTACATTATTTTCTTGGAAGTATTGGTGATGTTCAGATAATTATCAGGTAATTTTGCATTTTAAAAAACTCATTCTCAAAGATTTCTGCAACGATTCTTTAGAACTACTGTGATTAGAAATAAATGATAAGGACCTTGTATGTTACTTTAAAAGGAAATGCTCCATTTTGGCTCTGTATCTCAAAATAAAGCATTGCAAATGAAATGCCTTAAAGCTGCTGTTTTATGTTATTTTGAAGGATCACAGACCAAACAAAGTTAACCTCACCCAATATTTGTTATTCATGGAGTCAGAAGTAGCCAACTATGCATTTGGAGTGATAGCATTATAAGCTGATCCTTCTACTAGTGACTTTTGAATAGGTAAATCAGTAAATCTATTTAGGGAAGATTTAATTTCAAATAATAAAAAAAACAAATTTACATGTTGGGATATTGGACCTCTTAGATTATTCATAATTTCATTTAGAAAAATGGTAAACGAAACACAGAAGAATGCCCTCTGCAGTTGAGTTTTCCTGAGAATTTAGCACAATACAAAAAAGCTCCACTCAGTACTAGAACTTTTGTACTTAATCAGCTTTTCCTCTCATTGATATCAGGAGGTTAAATTGACTAAGAGTTTAAGTAAGCATGGCGAAAGCATTGCCCATGTGACAGAACTTGGACCACGTCAAACAAATATACTAACACTTCATGTGAGAACTTGGTGCCAAATCATTTCCACATTCTCTCTTCTGCTCCCCTGGTGCTCTTCTCTCAAATTGCTTTTCTCCTGCTTCATGACGAGCTCCTTCCTCATTTTGTAAGTTGAGTGGATAAAATAGCTACTGAAGAGGAAGGAGTTTCAGAGTAAAGCAAGGGAAAAATTTGGATACCCTTTCTTTTCATGAAATTGCCCTAATTTCTGTTCCATAACAAATAGTATTCTAAAACTTAGCTGTTGTTCAGTTTATCTACAGGTTACTGGTTACTGCAGATAGTGGGAATCCAGACTGTGGAGTGCACATTTTGACTAACACCTTTGATCCCACAAACATATTTATCTTCAGTCTGTCAATCAATCAATCAATTTATTAATGCTCCGACCAATGGTCATATGCATTTACAGAAACAACATCAAACAAACATCTATACAAAACACTGTAAAATTCAACACTTAAAAGTAGGATGCAATTAAATCAGTCTGAGAACAAGCAATTAAACTGTAGTTGCAATTCTATAAGGTGCCTTATGCTAGCTAAACATCTGAAAGCAAGTGTGCAAAGTGGGAGGGTGTGGGTGCTGTTTTGGGGTTTCCAGGCTCCAGAAATCCCAAGAGAGCTGCGTATATTGAGCCCAGAAGTCATGTGACATGATTCCCGGGCCCAATCCACATAGTGCCCACATCTTGAAAGACACAAGTCTTCTGTAAGACCCAGGTCTTTTCAGGTGTCAAATTAATTTGGGACAAAGCAGGGCTTTCCTGCTTTGTCCTGAATTAATTCACTTTTCTCTGAGACGTTTGGATGGCTCAGGTAAAAGTACAGGCGCTCGTCTGTTTTAGGCACTGTGTGGATGTGACTTGAGCACTTTTCAAAGACTTTGTCTGAAATCCTGCAATTGAGAAATGTGAACCTCCATTAGGTGAAACTATACTATGTCTCCTGTCTCCCTTCTCTGAAAACAGTTTTTCCATTTCGTATTCTCATAACCTGGCCACATGGGACCCATCTATACTGCATTTATAGATGGTTAAAACTGCATTATATGTTAGTGTAGATGGGCCATAGTGAAGCACAGGGGCCAGGACAGAAGTATTGCCTATGCCTCTACTAGATGTGTGCATTTTTTTTCTGTTTGCCTCATAATTCGGATTAAATTCATTAAATTTTGTACTTACAAGGTAATAACCAATATGTGAGAGTGGCCCGCACAAAAAGTTAAAAATAAAAACTTACCCCATACTTTTTCGTTTTTGTTTTGTAAATCTCGGAAGGCTCCCAAAGTCAGTTTCCTTTTCAGTGCAAGGAAGCAAAGCAAAGCTAAAAAGGAAGCTATAGGGGAAGCCTTAGTGCCCTGACTTGCCTTCTATCTAAATTAATGGAGTCTCGGCAAACTGAACACGGGAAAAAGATGGAGCAGTGTTTGCTGGGAACAGCACAGAACTCTGGGAAATGTAGTTTGGGAAAGGAGGAGCTCAAAGTCAGACAATTCAAAAGGCCCTGTCCTAAACTACATTTTCCAGAATGCATCAACATCAGAAAGCACCAATGAGAGTAACGGAGAGAGAGATTTGTCCCTCCTTAACAGCAGCCAGCAAGATTTCCAATGAATTGTTGAATCTTCAAAGAAGAGAACTGGAAACTTCTAGTAAGTAAATCTTTGTGCTGGGCTGGGAAGAAACCCCTCAATGGATGGCCCCCATAATATAGGGGAAGCATATAATTAATTTAGAGGCTGGATGGCCATCTGTCAATAGAGTTTTAATGGTGCCCTTCTGCGTGGAATAATGGGGTTGGACTAGATGGCTCTTGGGGGGGCAGTTAATATTGGTTTATATTGATTAATATGAGAGAAATTCAATGAGATAGCTGTTGTAGCTTTTTTTAAAATGGATGTTTTTGTGAAAATGTTGTTTTAAATACCTAAAATAAATAGATGTATGAATGTTTCTGAAAGTTGGGAGGGATGATCCCCTGTCATCTCCTGTCATTGCATAAAAATTCAAGAAGATAGCTCTTGTAGTTTTTAAATGTTGTTTATAAAAACTTTGAAAAATCCTCAAAAATCAATAAGTGAAGTGTTCTGAAACTTGATGGCCTAACAGTGATAAACGTGTTCTACAATTGTAGCAAGATTCACCCCAATAGCTTTGAAAATGAGGGAGAAAGGAGTCCTCAAATTTTCCCCAATTATAGTAATTTATGTGCAATTACTGTAATGAAATAGTAATGAAATTTCGTTATTCTAGTTATAGTAACATTTTTTTTCACTAACTATACTTTAGAAACACTTTAGAAATGAAATGCCAGCACCCCCAGTTTTGAAATTACTCTTGAACCATTTTTTAAAATGGATCACACATCCCTAGTGTTTACAGCTAGGTGCACAATGACAATGTCATCTTCCAGAACCTATGGAAGACTTTTGGGATGTCCCAAGGGAAATGTTGATTTGCATCAAGCTACAGGCCCATAGTCAGATGTTTTTCAGCTCCCCCTGCTTTCTATCAGACAGTACATGGGAAGAGGCAACAAAAAAGGTTTGTTTTCAGAGAGGCTGTATGTAGACAATGATAATCAATGTCAACTTCAACAGTAACAATAATGAAAAACATATGTAGGCATAAATTGGACTTACCTCTGCGAATGTCACCAATAGACTGCCAATCTTCATCTATAATTTGAGAGTAATGTGCAGATTGGTACTTATTCACAGTTCTCAGTTCAAAAAGTGAATAAATATGTATACAATGTACAGGAAATAAAGTTAGAAATGTTCATTTTGAGCAAAAGCATATTTTAAAATGCAACTGTAGCATGAGTTTTCATGTGAATGAAAAACAAACAAGTCACGATTAATATGGAAATGGGGTGGAACAGACTTATATGAGAACATGCATGAAAGTGAGACAGACTGGAAACAAACTTTGTCCATCCATAATTATTTCCATACCCAAATAAAATATGCAATATAGCCACTAAAAAGCATACCACAAAGCATATAGAACATAAAGACCATTCTCCTAATCTGGCTCTAGTTACATTCAAACATGGATGAGGATGAACATTAAGACAGGAATTGCAAAAAAGTTATACAAGGTCTTAAGGAGTGGATTGTATAGGAGAAGGTGATCCTGTAGGTAATCTGGGCCCAAACCATGTAGGGTTTTAAAGTCAAAGCTAACACTTGGTACTTTGCCTGGAAACTAATTGCCAATTCACTTTATGCATTTATTGATTCAGATTCCTTAAACCAGAGTTTGAAAAATCATTTTTGGGTGACTAGAATGCCACTGGAAAGAGAAAAATAGGAAAAGATAATGCTTAAAGATACAGATTTGGTTAGATACTGATATATTGTGTACTGACAGTTTTAGAAGATGAAACAATTTCCTGCTATTGGCACATAATAGTTGAGAGCCATCTTCTTAGATAAGACTCCAAGTCCACTTGCTATTTTTTTTATGTCTTTCTGTCTCATAGTTCAGTTTTTAAAAGACCTTGAGCTTTTCTTATACTTTCAAGACTCTGTTGTCTCTGCTGTATTACACTCTCCCTGCCCTATATAAGTAGGTAGGCAAAAACATAATTTCTAGGGCTTAAAATTTTCGTTAGTCATCGTAAATTGGATCGAGTTCATTAAATTCATACTTAAGATGCAATATCTGACATGTGGGTGTGGCCCACACCGAAAACTTAAAAATTTAAACTTAACCAATACTTTTTCATTTGAATTTTGTAAACCTCAGACGCCTCCAAAGTCAGTTTCATTCTCAGTGCAAGGAAGCAAAGTAAAGTCAAAAAGGCTGACATTCCTCTTTAAATTAATGGCCGCCCAATATTAGGAGAGGGAAACAGCAGGGAGAAAGCAGAGTTCGCTGGGAAAGAGACTGAGGAAGCACAGAATTCTGGGAAATGTAGTTTGGAAAGGCGAAAAGCCCTATGCCAAAGAATTTAAAAGGCCCTGCCCTAAACTACATTTCCCAGAATTCTGCTCAGCATCAGAAAGTCCCAATCAAGATAGGGGAGGGATTTGTCCATCCATAGCAGCAACTGGCCCAAGTTCCAATAAATTGTTGAATCTGCAAAAAGGAGGACTGACTGATACTTCTAGTAAGTAAATCCGGGTTGGGAAGAAATCCTGAAATAGAAGTTTTATTGGTTAATATGAGACACATTAAGTGAGATAACTGTTGTGGCTTTAAAAAAGGTTTTTGTCCAAACTTTTAAAAAATCCCTAAAATCAGTAGTAATTTCCTAATTGGTTCTATCACAAAAACATGAAAAAAAATGTATTAAACTGCAAAAATAATTTTTTTTCAGGTTATCCTGCAGGACATTTTTGCTATAGCTTTTCAATGAATAATGCTGCATCAAGTCTCAACTTAGTTTGTAGCAGTCACAAAATCAAAGTTTCTGGAATATAACAACTACTTTCAAAGTAAGTACTGCACAAGTAAACAGGAAATAACACTTTTAAACCAGGAACAGATTTTTTTTTAAATTTTGTAACGTCGTGTAATTCAGAATAACAGATGCCAATATTATGACAAATAAATAGATTTATATGATTTCGCCCTGAGGACTGTGTAGTTATTTCAGAGCAAGAGTGATGGGCAAAAGATATGGACACTGTGGTATAGTGGATAACTGGACTCTGGAAAGCCAAGGTTTGAATCCCCATTCATCCTAAGAGGAGGGCAGCATATCTCATCAGAAAACTCTAGGACAGAGTTGCTATAAGTCAATGGTTCATGATCTGTGGGTCCCCAGGTGTTTTGGCCTACAATTCCCAGAAATTCCAGCCAGCCAGTTCACCAGCTGTTAGGATTTCTGGGAGTTGAAGGCTAAAACATTTGGGGACCCACAGCTTGAGAACCACTGCTATAAGTCAAGGATGATTGGAAAGAAGCAAACAACTGCAAATATTTAAAAGACAGAGAGTAGGAGACAGAAATCAAAACTTAAAAATCAATTACTTGCTTTCATTACCAGAATAATGACAAATTATGTTGATTCTAAAATAATATTAGCCACATTTTTTATTTTTTTTTCAAAGACTAACTTATAAAAGCATTCATTTCATTCTCTCTTTCTTTTCTTTTACCTTGTATTCTTGTAAACTCGTAAAAATGAGTTTTTATGGTTTAATGTCTTGTTTTGCTTAATGTTGATTTTACTGTGTTTTATTCGTTGTAATATGTTTTAATTGTTGTATTTTGTTTATTGTGTTTGAGCCTTTGTCCCGTGTTAGTCCCTGCTGGGAGATGGTGGCGGGATAGAAAAATAAAGTTACTTGCTTACGTACTATTCTTCCCTTTCTCCTTTTCCAACGATACCAGTCTATACAGATTTCATATGCCTGTTTTGTATCAAATTATTGGGTGCAGGAATTGGGCAAACTTCTTCACTAAGGGACAGTGTTTGAAGGAAGATGCTAGAGAATTTAATTAATTAAGATACTACATTATCAATCTTAAATTTAAAAAATAGAAAAAGTACGCATGGATGCACACATATATTTAATGTGTATGTATCTTAAAATTTGTATATTTGGAAACTTCCTCCTAATATGTATATGGCGAGAATCAATACTTTTGTATCTGAAGATGTATGAAGACTCCTTTGAGTCACTTATCTACCACTTCCCCATCCTGTGGGTCTAGTTAAACCAAAAAAAGGTGAAAAATTGCAGAAAGACAGACAAGGCCACATTTATGCTCAGATAAGCCTGCAGCATCTTTGGACAGCTGTGAGTCATCACTGTTCTGGCACAGTCCTTTGTCATATTGATTCCTTTAAAGTAGACACTTAAATTTCCCACAATATTTGAGATGCTTTATGGGGGAATTGTGGGGAATTTAAATCCAAGTTGGTGTCACATTTTGGTCGCTCATAATCTCTGCTAGCAACCATTCTCAGACTGTTCACATAGAAGGGATCCTACCAGTGGGCACTTTCTGTGAATGCTGCCTTGCATCCCATATTGGGAAAAGGAGGGCTATAGAACTGAAACATAGAATTGTAGTATTAAAAGGGACTAGATCAATGCAAGATCTTCAGCTAGAGCATCCCCAACAGTTTTCATCCAGCCTCTTTATGAAGACATCTAGAAAATGAGACACTTTATCTATTTGTTTGATAAGTAAATATAATAAAACTTCATTCTAGGCATGTGCGATTGAAAAAAAATGTTTTAAAAGTCATTACAAAATTAGGGGCATTGGCGTATTTTTTCCAAAATGTTTCTAAAGTATAGTTAGTGAAAATTTTGTTACTATGACTAAAGTAATGAAACTTCGTTACTTTTTCATTATAGTAATTGTGTATGATTACTATAATTGGGGAAGCTTCAGGGGCTCCTTTCTCCATCATTTTTACAGCTATTGGGGTGAATCTTGCTACAATGGAAGAACACATTTACCACTGTTAGCCCATCAAGTTTCAGAACGTTGCACTTATCCACGAAATTTTAGGGAATTATTAAAGCTTTAATAAACAACATTCAAAAAACTATAAGAGCTAGTTCTTTGAATATTCTATTGTTGTAGCTCAGCCTGAACTAGAATCAGAATCAGACTTTGGTCCCATCCATGACTTTGATTATAGGCCTGCAATCCAGCTGTGGGCACCTGAATTGGTTTCTACAGAGGACTCTGAAACCAGGGATGAACATTCTGATGAACAGTCAAGGCCAGTTCAGCCAGATGTTAGCCCGGAGGAGAAGATGGATGGTTTTGACAGGAGGGGGATGTTTACGCAAGGGTGAAACAAAAGGGAGGTTCGGAAACGAACACTCCCTAGGTCCCATAGCCTTGAAATCTCCTTAAATATTCCTTGCTTCTTTTGCACCGCAGAGGTGTCAACTTTGCAATTTAAGCGAGAAAGATCTCTCTTCGTGCTCTTGCATTCGTGAATTTCAAGCCAAAATCCTGCCTTGTGGATTTCAAGTATCTCCTGTCTTGTCAACCTTGTTTCCAGTTGGACCTTCCTGATTCCTTGCCTTGTGGATTATAGTTTCTTGGAGTCCTTGAGGTTGGTTCTTGCTCCTTGTGGCTTTCTGCTGTTTCCTGCTTGGAAGACTACCTTTGATACTTCTTGTGGGATTAAGCACAGTTCCAGTTTGGATTACATCCGTGATAGACTTTCTTGGACTTCTGTTCAAGGACAGTTAAGTATATTGCTGGGTAGTTGGCCACTCTATTGACTTTGAACTATACTTTCATCCGCTTCATTGACTTTGAACTCTATTTGCTTGTGCTTACTTATATTCTACAATAAACAGCTTGATTGCTTATATTCTGGGCTCCAGTGTGGTTTTCAAGGTGCCTATGCAGACTTGGGGTGTGACATCTATACAGTGACAGGAGATAACAGGGGATAATTCCACATAACTTTCATAAATATTAATATATCTACTGATTTTAGGGATTTAAAAAAAAAGTTTTGACAAAAACATTTTTGAAGCCACAACAGCTATCTCATGAAATGTCACTCATATTAATCAATATTAACCCATTCTACATTTTCATAGAATACTAGAGTTGGAGGGGACCCCCAAGAGCCATCTAGCCCAACTCCCTTCTTCCAGGAAGAAGAGCACTTTCAAAACTCTCCTGACAGATGGCAATCCAGTCTCTAAAGTAATTAATATGCTTCCCTTATTGAAGCATATAGGGAAAGCATATTAATTGCTTCCCCATATGTCCCCAAGGGCCATCAATTTAGGGATTTCCTCCTAGTCCAGCACAGAGATTTACTTACTAGAAGTATCAGTCAGTCACCCTCTTTGCAGATTCAACGATTTATTCAAACTCTGGCTGGGTGCTACTATGGAGGAAAAATATTTATTTATTTGTTTATCTACAACATTTATATCCTGCCCTTCTCACCCGAAGGGACTCAGGGCGGCTTACAACAAATGGCAACAAATTCAATGCCTACACATAGTTAAAAATCATAGCAGTACATAGAATCAATTAAAAACTATTAAATACAATATAAAAATTTAAAACATATGGTTAGATCCATTTGTCCAAGAAACATCATGCTGTAGCCATAAATCGGTCCCTGTCGTCTTTGTCATTTATTCATTAAAAACCTGAGCACATAACCATGTTTTTAGGGCTCTTCTGAAGTCCAGTAGAGTTGGGGCTTGTCGAATATATCTGGGGAGGGTGTTCCACTGCTGGGGAGCCACCACTGCTTGCGAGGCAGGTGGGACCGAGAGCAGGGCCTCACCAGATGATCTTAGGGATCTTACAGTCTTATAGGAGGAGATATGTTTGGACAAGTAGATTGGGCCAGAAACGTTTAGGGCTTTATAGGTCAAAACCAGCACTTTGAATTGGACTTGGTAGCATATCAGCAGCCAGTGGAGCTGGCTTAGTAGGGGGGTGGTATGCTCTCTGTATGCCTCCCCAGTTATTAATTTGGCTGCCGCCCATTGTACTAATTGGAGCTTCCGGGCCGTCTTCAAAGGCAATCCCACGTAGAGAGTGTTGCAGTAATCCAGATGGGATGTAACCAGAGCGTGGACCACCGTGGCCAAGACAGATTCCCAAGGTACGGGCACAGCTGGCGCACAAGTCTTAGTTGTACAAATGCTCCCCTGGCCACCGCCGAGACCTGGGCTCCAGGCTCAGCAATGAGTCCAGGAGAACACCCAGACTGTGAACCTGTGTCTTCAGGCGGAGTGCGACCCCATCCAACATAGGCTGTAACCCTATACCCTGTTCGGCCCTACAACTGACCAGGAGGACCTCTGTCTTGTCTGGATTCAATTTCAATTTGTTGGCCCTCATCCAGTCCAACACAGTGGCCAAGCACCGGTTCAGGACCTGAACAGCTCCCTTAGTGACAGATGGGAAGGAGTGGCAGAGCTGGACATCATCTGCGTACAGATTACACCACACCCCAAAACTCCGGATGATCTCTCCCAGTGGCTTCATGTATATGTTAAACAACATGGGGGACAGTACTGAACCCTGTGGGACCCCACAAGACAATGGTTGTGGGGCTGAGCAGGTGTACCCCAGTGACACCATCTGGGAACGACCCTCCAGGAAGGACTGGAACCCCTGCAAAACAGTACCTCCAAAACCCATCCCGGCAAGGCATCCCAGAAGGATACCGGGATCGACAGTATCAAAGGCTTCTGAGAGGTCCAGCAGAACCAGCAGGGATCCACCCCTCTGTCCAGTTCCCGGCATAGATAATCAACTAAGGCGACCAAGGCTGTCTCGGTACCATGCCCCGGCCTGAAGCCAGACTGTGCCGGATCTAGAAAATCAGTGTCAACCAAAAATTCCTGGAGTTGTGCAGCCACCACATGTTCCACAACCTTGCCCAAAAAGGGAAGATTGGAAATAGGCCAATAACTGTCCAATTGAGTGGGGTCCAGTTTACTTTCCTGTATTATCTTGTAGCCTGGATGTATCCTCGTTTCTGGGACTTTGGCTTCGTTTTAAGGACCTTGATTCATGCCTAATGTTTCCATGGATTTGTTCTTACAGCCTTGTTTTTGTAACTATCTTTTGGAACTGAACTTTTACCTTTTATGAACTATCTTTTCCTTATTTCCTAATAAACTACAAAAGACTACATTCTGTGTACAGCCTGGTGTCTTTAGCAAGGTGAAGCTAACCTGAGGTGCGACACTAGGTGAGATTAGCTCCCCCAGCCTCGTCCAATCAGGTCTCCATTATGCACACCAGGTCTGCCCGCTCATCCAGGATAAGATCCTGGATGATCGCAGCTTTACAATTAGCAGACCTAACGGTCTGCTAAATAGCTCACCCCTATCCTGATTGGGGCTTTCCGATGTGAGCAAAATTCTGGAAAATGTAGTTTAGGGTCGGGCCTTTTGCATTCTCTGCCATAGGGCTCCTTGCATTCTCAGAGTTCTGTGCTTTCTTTCCCAATGAACTCTGCCCCTTGCTTTCCCTCTCCTAATGGTGAGAGGCCATTAATCTAGAGGAAAGGCAGCCTTATTTGCATTGTTTAATTTCCTTGTTCTGAAAATAAAACTGATGTTGGGAGCCTTCTAAGATTTACAAAATGCAAATGAAAAAGTATTGGGTAAGTTTTGACTGTTAAGTTTTTGGCATGGGCCATGCCCACATGTCAAATATTGCCTCGTAACTACAAATTTAACAAATTTGATACGACTTATGATGACTTATGAAAAAATGCGGACTCCCCATTGGCTAGTATTACTACTCTTAATAATATATCTGCCCTCACTATATGTGAGCAGCAATATTCAATTGTGCCTAAGAAAGAGGCAATGAAGCTTAGTCTGGAAGAAAGCATTTTCTTTCACAGTAAGAGCTGAGCTGTGGGTTCTTTCTGCAAATGCAACATTGTCCATATTCCTATCTTCCACAAAAGAGGAGTATGGAGGGGACTGTCCGGCCAAAAAAGCCTGTCCTTTGTATGTATGTTGGTTTTACTGGTCAGGTCTGTTGGGGATTGCAGTCCAGGAACATCTGGGGCTTACAAATTGCTTGTCTCTGATGTAGAACACCCCAGGTTCAATTAACTGAGCTCAGGTGGCAGACTTAGAAAAGACCTCTGCTTTAGATAGTGTACAGGCCCCAGCCATTCAGAGCAGGGAATGGTGGGTTAGCCAGACCAGTAGGATAATGAGATATGGCAGCATCAATTGTTCATAGTTTGGGGCTAGTTCGTGCTTAGAGCAAAAGAAAAATGATTGTCATTTTCTTAATCCCCAGCAAAGAGGCAATGTGAACGGTACAGATAAAGAACATCATTGCTGGTGTATGGTAATGATCTACCACTGTCTGAAAAGGTGGGAGCAAATCAGAACAAGACAAAAGGACTCCCATACATGTTCTTTTGCTTTGGCTGAAACAAAGAAAGACGTATTCCCTATCTCTCTATCACAATATTTTAATAGCTGAAGCCGAGGCAATACCCTGAGAATCAAGTGTTATTTGATTAGGCAACACTTGCACTGCACTGTACAGCTTGTGAGCAGCTTTAAATACAATAAATAAAAGTAAGGTCTTACACAAGGCAGCTCAGCTTTAGTAATTGCAGTTTTGGAGCTCACATCATTGCAGTTATTTAGCTCAGCATTTCATCTCCAGCTGCAGCACAATTTTTGCCAAATATAGATAAATGAAGTTAAAGTTATTGGCATCCGCTCGTTCTGTAACCCTGTTTTGAGTTTATAGATTCTGTACAAATTCAGAGGGAGGCAGACATTCAGGAGTTTTTTGGTGTGCATATGGCATTTTTGAGGCAACTTTCAGGGCCACTGTACTTGCAGAGAGAGTTGCCCATAGGCAACACAATGTGTGAAATTTGGGATAGAGGGCAAAATGACCTGAAAAAGTCTCCGAGTATTTCAAAGAGGTTTCAAACTCGAAATCTTGGGGTCAAATTTTAATCTTTCTCTTTATCATTAGATATGAAATTCAGGCTGCAGTTACATTTGGCCCGTAATGTGCTCCAGAACTTTTCCAATGCAGCATAGGAGTGTATCCAGAGACTCTTTGGTGCTCTATTGGCTGACTAAGCCAACAACATATTGAAGCTGTTGTCACCACTGTTGTTTCACTAGCCAAGAGCAGCTCCCTGGCAGAGCCCTGCTGGTGTTGTCACTTCTGATGTAGTCATAACCGAATGCCCAGTCATGTGACCAGCAGACCTGTAAAGCAGGGTCTGCTGGAGAACTGCTTCCAGCAAGCAACAAAGTGGTGCGTCTGTTTGACATGTGAAAACTTGATTTTGTTTATTTCTCATGTTCTTTGCATTATTATAGAGGCATCTAAGACCATGGGCCATTTCCCCTAGCTGTTTTTAAAGTTTTTTTCCACCCTCATGGAGTTTTTGTACAATTTGCACAATTCTCTCTATGGGCTATCATCTCCACCACTTGATGTGCTCCTGTGGTCAAGAATACTGTCTAATTTCCCTACAAAATTCAGTTTAAAGTCCTACTGATCAGCTTTGTGAATCTCTTAGAGAAAATGTTCCTGCCAACCCATTTTTGCTGGAAGCCCATCTTCATGAAACCACAAACCACAGTCTAAGAAGCCAAATCATTCCTGGCAGAACCTGTTGTTCATATCTATCTGCAAAGCCAGATGTTTATATTCACTATTCTTCTCTTTCACCATTCCTTCCCTTTCACTACCTATGAAAGGTTCTGTAGAGAAGTTCCATTATCCTGGGATTTGGGAAAATCTTGAGTGTCCTTTGTCATTCGATTAAATGCTACTCTGGATTATAGCATTTCCTTCAGTTATATACCTAATGACTGTTGCATGGGAAGTTGCATAGCTCTTTTTATTAACTATATAGAATAGAACCTGTTTCATGATGACAGCAGGCAAATACAATGTAATGTCACAAATAAGAGTTTACAGATCTAACGAATATGGAAAACATGTTGTTCCCCTTGCATGGTGGGAGCCTTCCAGCTAATTCCTCCAACAACCTTGGCAAAAAAAAAACCCAGGCAAACAGTCAATGGCATACCTGGCATATGCCTATTTGCTGGACTAACTGATATGAATCCAGAAAGACTAGAAGCATTGACACAGGTAGCTGTTGTGTACCTTCAGTTTGTGACTAGTTTCAGTAATCCTAAGACACATCTATCATAGGGCTTTCTCAGCAGGATTTGTTCAGAAGCGGTCTGCCATTATCTTCCTCTGAGGCAGAGAGACAGTGATTTGCTCAAGGTCACACAATGCAGTTTCTGTGGTTGGATGGGGATTTGAATCTTGGCCTCGCAGAATCCTAGGCCAACACTCAAACCGCAATATCACACTGGTTCAGATAGTACAGATAGTGTAGTGGTGAATGCCATACTAGCTGCCATTATCCCAGACACCAGCCAGGAAAACCCCACTCTCATATTTTTTTGTGCTACTGCTCTACTTGTTAGAATTGGTGCCATCAATAAACTCCTTAATGCTGGGGCGAAGAACATTATTCTGCCTTCAGCTTTGAACTTCAGCTCCCAGAATCTCCAACTAATATGGTTAGAATTAAGGGACATGGGAATGATAGTAAAAAAATCCTGTTAAGGCAAAATCTTTTCCATATTTTTAAAACAAATGCCACTGTTCTAGTGCCTTTGACTCACATGTAACCATGCAGTCTTACTCCTTTAAAGTAAATCATACAGGAGATGAAGAAATAGCAATGTTCATTTCAAGATGTGGGAAGGTTGTTCTTTTTGTTGGGGGCTGTAGTTTGCATGGAAAATTCTGAACATAAAATCTTTGCATGTATGTTTGTGCCAGAGATGACCCAATGTGCCACTTTCAATATATGATACAATTCATATGTGATGGGGAATGTCTAGTCTTCATTTTTTCACAAAAGTAATGCCATTTTTCACAGTTCCTGGTTATCTTCCTTTTTAAATCTAACTCTTCAGTAAACACAGACATCCAACACATATGTGTGCTACTTCCTTTCTCTTGGACATTGCTCCCTTCCAGTGAAGGAAGAGCAAGAAAAATAGTTTTGGCTGGGATTTTGTGGGGCTGGGGTCAGCGTGGTCATATGATCTCTTCCTGCTCTGTATTCCTGATTCAGCACTGGAAGAAGGCAGACACACCTTCTTCTGCTCCATAAGTAAGGGGAGGGAGGAGGGCGGGCTTGGCCTGGTTACCTGACTGCCTCCTCCTCCTCCTTGCCCAGGGAGAGCTGGGGTCTTGGGGCTGCAGTTCATGTTGTGGCCTCGGGCCCTGGGTTGGGAGTTGGGTGGCTGGGAGACTTACACTCCCTGGGCTCCCTCTCCCTCTGGGCCTAAACAAAATAAACATAATACTATATATTATTATTGATAATAATAATAACAACAACAACTTTAGGATGCAATTGGCTTCGGGACGCATGGCTAAGGGACCCTCAATGATGTGTTAAATATAAACCCCCACCAACTAAAAGGAGTGGGAAGGGAAATGCATTATGTTCTGCATTGCCCATGCACCCATAATTTGAGCTCATGGCCAACTATGCTTTCATTCAACAGAATATCTCCAAAGAAGAATGTTGGGGGCACCAAGGGCAAGGGCCCAGCCAGAAAGGCTCCAGCCAAGAGCCCACCCCCTCCAAACCTGTCCGCTTCAGATGACGATAACACCACAGATGAAGCTCTCACTACCCTCACAGCTCATGTGGCTGCACTGGAAAAGGAGAAGAGGAAGCAGACCTGACTCCTTCAATTTCAGGCTGGCTTGCTTAGCTAGTAAGGCTTTACTTATAAAAGCTCTCTCTTCCTCTATCTCTACTTTAGAGGTGGAGCGCAGCAGGGAGAGGGCTGCGAGTTCCAGTCAGCCCATGGTCAAGCTTGAGGGTCTTCCTGAGACACCAGAACCAACTCCTCAGATGTATGTAGTGGAATCACTGTCGTCACCTATGGAGGAAGTTGCCTGTCCGCAGGTAACACCAACACAAACATTTGGCCCTGGGGTCCTTTGAACACACAAGCTTGTGCTGCTCAAGACTCAACAACATCAGTGCCACAGCCTCTAGAAGTCAGTGCCCCTCTGGCCAGCCAGTAGGACTTAGGGACAACTACCACTGTCCAAAAATGGTTAAACAAACCCAGTCCCGATAATCAGTATTGGGGTACTCCTCACTGGCCTCTGAAAGCCGTTTGTCACAATTGCATTGGGTAGACACCTTACACAAAAAACAATAAAATACTATGGGCAGAATATATAGATATTTTTTCACTGTTGTTTAAAGAACTGGACAAAAAACAAAATGTTGACTTAGATGATGAACAAAAAGAGAAAATCAAAAAGAGAAAAGTGGAGCAAAACTGGACTAATTGGTTTACTTGTTTTTTTGCTATACACCGGTGTTATAATAAAGGCATACCCGGCAAAGCACATTCACTAGTTCGGTGTTTGAACATTATCTACTCAGTTTACATTGACTATAGAGGCAATGCTTGGTTGCTTTACATTAAGTGTTTTAGAGTAGAGGCAGCTCGGTATCCCATACTGAGGTGGGACCTCATTGAAAACCAGCAGTGGATGCAGGTAATGACCCCTACAAGGAGGACCTATGGTGAAAAGGCTGACAGTGGCCATACCATTCAAAATTAGAAAGGGGGATAATCGTTTTGGCAAGTCCCCCCCCCCCCCCCCGGCAGCAACAACAGAAGCCTGTATGATGGGAATATTCTTCCCAGGGTGTGTGCTCCAGGAAGGAATTATATGTGTTGGCATCTAATAATTGCTGGTTGTGAGGCTGCCCTGAGTCCCCCCCCCTCCCACAGTGGGAAGGATGAGATATAAATATATGAAATAAATAAATAAATAAATAAATAAAGGGCTTTTCCCCTTTCCAAAGAGCCCCAGTCCAATTAATCTATTATTATGTGTCGGCATCAAATTGTTGCCAATTGTACGCCGCCCTGAGTCCCTTCAGGTGAGAAGGGCGGGATAGAAATATTGAAAATAAATAAATAAATAAATAAATAAATTTATTATTTATTTCCAGCATTTATATCCCGCCCTTCTCACCCGAAGGGACTCAGGGCGGCTTACAACAATTGGTAAAAATTCAATGCCTACACATAAGTTAAAAATCACAAACAGTACATACAAATCAATCAAAAGCTATTAAAATACAATATAAAAATTTAAAACATATGATTAGATCAATTCGTCCAAGAAACCTAATGCTTTAGCCATAAATCGGTCCATGTCGTCTTTGTCATTTATTCATTAAAAGCCTGAGCACACAACCATGTTTTTAGCGCTCTTCTGAAGCCCAGGAGGGCTGGGACTTGTCGAATATCTCTGGGGAGGGCCTTGTCCCTCGTTCCCACCAGCCGCTTATCCTGACACCAAAACAGCCGACTATTTACATAGTGGCTTTAAGGAGGGTTTTCATATACTAGCCCAAGGGCCAAAATCCCCATTTAAGTCCCACAATTTGAAATCCACTTTAGGTATGGAGGTCATTATGCAACAAAAAAATGATAAAGAGGTAAAAGAGGGCAGAGTTTTAGGTCCTTTTCTCTCACCACCTACCATTAATCTTTGAGGTCCCCCCTTGGGAATTGTCCCCAAAAAGACCCCAGGAGAATATTGCCTCATCCACTACCTTTCCTACACCAGGGGTGAGTTGGTGAATGACACGATTCTGGGTGCATTATACACTATACATCCTTTGGAACTGCTGTCTGCATCATCAGGAGTAGGGGAGTGGCTGCTGATCTTGTCAAATGTGACATCAAGTCAGCCTTTCGCATTCTGCCAGTCCATCCCAATGACTTTTTGCTGTTGGGATTTGCCTTTAATGGTGCTTATTTCATGGACAGGGCCCTCCCTATGGGCTGCTCAGTATCATGCACATCCTTTGAAAAGTTCAGCACCTTTTTAGAATGGGCCCTCAAGTCATACATGGGATTGAAGGGAGTGGTTCACTATCATGATGACTTTTTACTTATTGAAAAGTCGGGGTCAGGCGAATGTGCTGCATTGCAGTCAGCATTCTAGCAACTGACTTAGGAACTAGGTGTCCCACTAGCTTCTGAAAACATGGAGGGTCCACCCACTCAGCTGACGTTTTTGGGCATACATCAATGTTCAAAGTTTCCCCAAGCTAAGGTTAATTATTCAACATCTAGGGAACAAAGCAATGCTCAGGGAATTCCAGGAATGAATTAGCCACCTTAATTTTGCTTGTAGAGTGGTGGCTCCAGGCAGGGCATTTTTTGCACACATTATGCAATGCCATCTCTGGAGTTTCACCATCCCATCACCATATACAGGTCACTAGAGCAGACTAGTGACTGGCTTTAATGGGGTCTCGTTTTGGAGACAAGAATTATGGTTACAAAAATGTCCTGCAGGTTGAATCCGATTCATTGGGGGCAATTGGCTTTGAAGCTTAACTTATTGGACACTGGTGTACGGAACTTTGGCCCGCTTATAGAATCATAGAATCATAGAATAGTAGAGTTGGAAGAGACCACATGGGCCATCTAGTCCAACCCCCTGCTAAGAAGCAGGAAATCGCATTCAAAGCACCCCCGACAGATGGCCATCCAGCCTCTGCTTAAAAGCCTCCAAGGAAGGAGCCTCCACCACAGCCCGGGGGAGAGAGTTCCACTGTCGAACAGCCCTCACAGTGAGGAAGTTCTTCCTGATGTTCAGGTGGAATCTCCTTTCCTGTAGTTTGAAGCCATTGTTCCGTGTCCTAGTCTGCAGGGCAGCAGAAAACAAGCTTGCTCCCTCTTCCTTATGACTTCCCTTCACATATTTGTACATGGCTATCATGTCTCCTCTCAGCCTTCTCTTCTGCAGGCTAAACATGCCCAGCTCTTTAAGCCGCTCCTCATAGGGCTTGTTCTCTAGACCCTTAATCATTTTAGTCGCCCTCCTCTGGACGCTTTCCAGCTTGTCAACATCTCCCTTCAACTGTGGTGCCCAAAATTGGACACAGTATTCCAGGTGTGGTCTGACCAAGGCAGAATAGAGGGGGAGCATAACTTCCCTGGATCTAGACGCTATTCCCCTATTGATGCAGGCCAGAATCCCATTGGCTTTTTTAGCAGCCGCATCACATTGTTGGCTCATGTTTAACTTGTTGTCCACGAGGACTCCAAGGTCTTTTTCGCACACACTGCTGTCAAGCCAGGCGTCCCCCATTCTGTATCTTTGATTTCCATTTTTTCTGCCGAAGTGAAGTATCTTGCATTTGTCCCTGTTGAACTTCATTTTGTTAGTTTTGGCCCATCTCTCTAGTCTGTCAAGATCGTTTTGAATTCTGCTCCTTTCTTCTGGAGTGTTAGCTATCCCTCCCAGTTATGTGTCGTCTGCAAACTTGATGATCGTGCCTTCTAACCCTTCGTCTAAGTCGTTAATAAAGATGTTGAACAGAACCGGGCCCAGGACGGAGCCCTGCGGCACTCCACTTGTCACTTCTTTCCATGATGAAGACGACGCATTGGTGAGCACCCTTTGGGTTCGTTCGCTTAGCCAATTACAGATCCACCTAACCGTAGTTTTGTCTAGCCCACATTTTACTAGTTTGTTTGCCAGAAGGTCGTGGGGGACTTTGTCGAAGGCCTTACTGAAATCCAGGTACGCTACATCCACAGCATTCCCTGTATCGACCCAACTCGTAACTCTATCGAAAAAAGAGATCAGATTAGTCTGGCATGACTTGTTTTTGGTAAATCCGTGTTGACTATTAGCAATGACCGCATTTGTTTCTAAGTGTTCGCAGACCACTTCCTTAATGATCTTTTCCAGAATTTTGCCTGGTATTGATGTGAGGCTGACCGGACGGTAATTGTTTGGGTCGTTCTTTTTTCCCTTCTTGAAGATAGGGACCACATTCGCCCTCCTCCAATCTGCTGGGACTTCTCCCGTTCTCCAAGAACTCTCGAAGATAATTGCCAGTGGTTCTGAAATAACTTCCGCTAGTTCCTTCAGTACTCTTGGGTGTAGCTGATCTGGCCCTGGGGACTTGAATTCGTTTAGAGAGGCCAAGTGTTCCTGGACAACTTGTTTCCCTATTTGGGGTTGGATTTCCCCCAATCCTTCGTCCATTCCGTGTTGCTGAGGTTGAAGATGGCTTTCTTTTTCTGAGAAGACCGAGGCAAAGAAGGCATTAAGTAGTTCTGCCTTTTCCCTGTCCCCTGTCGCCATCACCCCATCTTCTCCTTGCAATGGCCCTATCGCCTCCTTTTTCTTCCTTTTTCTACCAACGTAAGCAAAAAAGCCTTTTTTGTTGTTTTTTATGTCCCTGGCAAGCCTGAGCTCATTTTGCGCTTTAGCCTTGCGAACCTTTTCCCTACAGGTGTTGGCTATACGTTTGAATTCTTCTTTGGTGATTTCTCCCCTTTTCCACTTCTTGTGCATGTCACTTTTGAGCTTTAGCTCAGTTAGAAGTTCTTTGGACATCCATTCTGGCTTCTTTGTACTTGTCTTATTTTTCTTCTTTGTTGGCACTGTTTGCATTTGCGCCTTGAGTATTTCACTTTTGAAAAACTCCCATCCATCCTTAACTCCCTTGTTTTTTAATATCGGCGTCCATGGAATGCCGCTCAGTAATTCCTTCATTTTTTGGAAGTCAGCTCTCTTAAAGCATGCCGAGGGTGTTACCACTGACCTCACTTTCCTTGAATTTTTTCCAATTCTGGTGGCAGTATCAACATGAACACACGAGTTTGCTAAATCCACTGTCCATTTTTGGTGTGACAACAATGCCACTGTTCAAGTCATTAACTTTTTGATTTCCAAATCAGTTAGGATTATGAGAGCAGTTCATTATTTTACACTCCACTGCCTGAGGTATAAAATCTAATTTCGCACTTTCCAGATTGCGGGAGTCAAAAACGCTTTGGCTGATGCACTGTCCCATATGCAGATGGAGCGCGTCAGGCACCTGGCACCCAACACCGATATTCACTAGGAGTCCATGCTGGACCATCTATGGCAGGTTGGACCAAGGAGTTAGTCAGGGGTATGGGGCTAGCCCTAGTGCCAAGTTCCAAGAAATCCTACATCAAGGCTGTCTGGGACTTCGTGGAATTCAGATAAAACTACAGGATAAGTGAGATTGTGCTAGTTCCCATCGTTATTCAAGTCTGTATTTTTCTTAGGAGAAAGGGTTTAGGCCTACAATCCATCCGGGCTAAGGTGTCAGCACTAGCCTTCTGGTTTAAGGTCCAGGGTTTTTCTGATTCCACAGCAGATTTCAATATTTGTAAATTGTTTGAGGACTGGTCACACGAATACGGTAGGCCATGGGATGACAGGAGGCCCATCTCACCAGGGATTTTAAAAGGTCTTAAATAGGTTTGGCCATTAGTTTGTTCATGTGGCGGGAAAACAGGGATAGGTTTACATCCCAGTGTGCACCTAAGTCACCCCTTTGTGGTGTAAGCAATAAATGGGAACCCTCACCTGCAGTTTAAATACCCAAGGTGAGGATGAACAGAAATGGTCTTGAGTGAAGAGAGTTCTGGTCTCAATATCCTCTGAAATTGGGACGGAATTCTCCATCTGTTTCCCTGAGCAGTCACTCTGGAATCAACAGTGTGTTGTAGCCAGGGACCCAGGTGTCTCACCCATGGTAGCTGAGAAGTAGGTCTTGGATGGCCACTGCCTCAGCTGATTCCACACCAAGTTCATGCCTTTTAAATTGGTTGGCAGGTCACATAGAAGTTTATTGGTAACATTAATAAATGTTGTCCATAGTTTAACCCACACTGTTGTGTTGACTCGTTAGTTCAGTGGTTTGGAAGCAAATAACTATGGTAACAGCACATGTTAGTGTGGGTATTTGCATATGACTTAATGCACATAGATGTGTATACATAATCTTTCAACAGAGATATATGTGTATGCGTGTTTTCATGTGAGATAGAGATGTGTATACACACACACACACACACACACACACACACACACAAAGTTTAGTTAAGAATGACCGCCATTACCAGAAAACAATATCTTCATATAAGAATGCTGTTCTTGGACTTCGATCAGCTTGCTGTTCCTTTAAAAATGGGAACAATTAAAGAGAAAGAGACTGAGGGGGAGGGAGAGAGGTCAGTTTGCTAGAGTGAATGAACAAGGATTTTAAGAAATGTTTTTTTATTAGAAAAACACTTGAGACTTATCATGTGCAGCAGATGGGAGTAGAAAATGCAGCTTGAAGACAGTTATATAAATATATCCTTGATGTCTGTTTTGCTTTTCAATTTGCAGGGAAAAGTACAAAGGTAGAGTGGAGCGCCAGTCAGGGCTGCACTGTGTCTCTTGATATCCATTCCAGATGTTGGCTAGACTTTGTGGAGCCAGTCTTATGGCACTGGGACTGGAGTGAGTTGTCTTTTCCTCCAGGTGTGATACTTCATGCTGATCCCCCCCATGCTTTGCCGGCTTTATCCAAACACACAAAGCTCTGTGACAAGCATCCGCCACCTTTTGGACCAGAAATCACCTCCCTCCCCAAAACAGCCTCTTCTCTCAGCCTGACAGGGCCTGGCAGTCAAACCCACTTGTCCCTGCCTATCATCCTGTCACTTCAAAAGCCAGACCACCAAAACCAAAAAAGAGAAGGGAATGGGAATGGAGATGGTGGGGAAGGGGGAGGAGAGGAATTACTCGGCATTGTTTTGAAATCATGTTAGTAAGTTAGTAGCTCCTTTATGCATATTCCACTTTGTGTTTTGAAATTGTCTGGAGGTCCTATTTGACACCGAGTTGGCCTGCCAAGCCTCTCTAATGGTAGCTGCTGTCTGTTTCTGCATGCTTGTAAAGGATTTTTTTTACACAGTAATATTTTAACTCCCTGATTAAACATGGCTAAGCACAGAGGTATATCATAAATCTTTCAGGCGCCAACTCCATTTATTTGAATGTTAGTTACTGTCTAGGGTGGGTAAACAAATTACAGCAAGAGTTTATTACGATCTATGGGGCCACAGTGTAGTCCTATTAATATCTTGTACCCCCTGGAAATATAGCATTGGCTCACAGTTTGAATGCAGTCTCCTGGACAATTAAGAATAAATACTCCACTGAGGGTGGGATGTTTGGAGGTGGAGGACAAACAGGGCACTCTTCTCAGGAAAAGCCTTGCTGGGAACAGAAATAATTCCTTTCTGTGATCAAGTTACTAGTGTCCTAGGTTCGAGGTCAGTATACTTTGGATGCACATGATGTTCATACTGAGGTTTGCTCTGCTGGGTATGCATCAGTGTTGCTGGAGGGTCACAGAAGGCAGAGGGTTCGCCCCCTTTAATTCTGTGTACATAACAGTGCATAGAATGCTTTGAAAGAGTTCTCTTGCACAACCTAGGGATAGTTTCTGTGCATTTTACCACCCTCCGAATTACAGCCAAAGAATGGCTTAGTCCATTTGGACTAAGTTTCCATCTCCTTTCTTTTCTGCAAGTGTGACCTGCTTTATAGAGTTAATTGGACAATGAGACAAGCAAAAAATAGAAGAGGGCACTTTGCTTATTAATTGCATATTCTGTGAACAGGCTCATTAATGAAACATAGAATCATAGAATCATAGAGCTGGAAGAGACATTGTAGGCCATCCAGTCCAACCCGCTGTCAAGAAGCAGGAAAATCTCATTCAAAGCACCCCTGACAGATGACCATCCAGCCTCTGTTTAAAAGCCTCCAAAGTAGGAGCCTCCAGCACAGTCTGAGACAGAGAGTTCCACTGCTGAAGAGCTCTCACAGTCAAGAAATTCTTCCTAATGTTCAGGTGGAATCTCCTTTCCTCTAGTTTGAAGCCGTCGTTCCATGTCCTAGTCTCCAGGGTAGCAGAAAACAAGCTGGCTTCCTCCTTCCTACGACTTCCCCATACATCTTGACACATGGCCCTCATTATGTCTCCTCTCAGTCTTCTCTTCTGCAGGCTAAACATGCCCAGTTCTTTAAGCTGCTCCTCATAGGTCTTGTTCTCCAGATGCTTGATTATTTTAGTCAGCTTGTCAAAGTGGAATGGTGAGCTGGTGAGCATGCTTCCATGTGGTTTGGGGCAAGTCCTCTTTCCATTTGTATCCCCATGATACAAATTTGGCTTTGTTGCAGAAAGGAGTCAAACCTTTATTGAAGCAGGATTGTATCACACAATGTCTTGTGAATCCTGTTGCCAGTAAGCTTCTTCTCCACGATAAACACGTCACCCGCTATTGATGAGAAACCCATCCAAAACAGCACATCGCACCATGATTCCTTTATCTCCTGGAGTGGTGGGGTTGCTCTGCTTTTGTACCAGAAATAAAGTGACATCAAGGGGTGGGATTCTTTTTCTCCCACCCTTCCCCCCCAATCAGTGTTCCTGAGGCAGGAATATCTATATTTAAAGTTTTATTTAAATGTTTACATTAAACAAAGCTGGAACTGCAAAATGATTTTAAAATTGTTTTTAAAATGAGTAGCTGATGTGCAGGAAGGCATGCTTACAAGTTAGTGGAAATAGAGGCGCAGGATCTGTGAATGAGCACAGTTGTGCAAATGCAATAGGGAGAGAAGTGTTCATTGGTGACTGCACAAATGCTATGGAATAGCAACTTTGTGCAATAAAGTCCTTGAGCAGGGGAAGACTTTTTAGAACACAAGTGAGTGTAGGTAAAAGGAAAAAAAAGAATGATTCCACAACTGGCCTTTTACCGTTGGATGCTGCCCCCTCCCCTCATTCCTATAATATGTATGCATCTTCGATTGTAGTGAATTATAAAAAAGAACTAAAATAATTTGTCTTTCTTTATTCCCAAAGGTATCCCAGAAGAATATATTGCAATTTGGGAAGGAGTGGAAGGGGTAACAAAAGTCAAGGGGAGGACAGGTTTTAAAACTGATTTCCCTCCCCTTCCTCCTCCTCTTTAACATCCTGAAAGATAAAAAAAATGAAACCTAACTGGGGCTTCAAAGTTTGTTCATTTAAATAACTGTACCCAACAGTGAAAAGTTCTTTCCAGGGGCATAATTAATCATAAGCTTGGTTGGTGGGAATGAGAGAGCAGAGAAGGAGGGGAAAGCACCCACCACATGCTAGCAGCCTCCTTTTTCTGATTGCAAGTTATGTGGCTGACAAAGGAACCTGGGAAGAGCCAGCCACCTCTTTGGGCTGACTGAGCCTGGGGAGCACCAGAGGGCTGTGATGACAGCAATCCTGGATCCTACTTAGGAATCTGGGATGTCTATCCCCACTGTCCCACTGCAGGGGAAGATACAAATCCTGAAACAGATTTAAATCTTCCCCATTTTAACCCAATGTTCAGCTGTATTTATCAGCTTACATTAGCCTGTGCATGATGTGTGACTATATGCAAGCTAATACAACTCTGCACTGCATTATTTGGCAGTTCTTTTTTTGTGTTATTCATTAATTATATATGTGTGCCTCCTTTTCTCTCAAGATCAGCATCTTGATCTTGAAAAAAAGGGGAGATACAGAATAGCAAAATGAATAGCAAAAAAATAACAGTCAAATAAATTTGTTTAGTGCTGAGCAATAATTTGGTTGCTGATCTCCTTAAGTCCTAAGACTTCCTCACACCATGGACAAATTTACCTATCATACAGCACTAGGGGATGGAACCTATTACATCCCATCAAATGATGTAGCACTACTTTTAGCAGGGATCCATTCCAGAACTGTGGTGAAAGTGTTGTACAAGGGAGCAACCAGAACATGGGAGGCTTCCTGTGTTCTTGCCTACAATGGGGCAAGTGTGGGGGGAAGCTGGGCAGCAACACTTTCCATGTGATGGGGAAGGTGGTGCTGAGGGCAATGCAGGGCATGGGGTGATAGATTCCCCTACTGCCCGCCGCATTCACCACAATGTCTGGTGAATCCTTTGTTGTCGCCTGTGTTGGGTAATGTGATGAGGTCCCTGGCCCAAAGCTTAAAACACTAAACCATGTTGGCTGACCAACTAGAGTAGACACCTCGAATAATGAGACTTACACATGTATGGATATCACAAATCTCTTTTATTCAATAGTTGAAATAAAGAATTGGTTTTAAACCCCAGGTTTCTTTGTTTTTCTTGCCCCACACCTTAACATTTGCCTTGCGCCCATTTGCTTCTTTCATCTCAACATAAGGCTATGGGAGAAGCTACAATAATTCTTGGGCTCCTGGAAAAACTTCTTCCATTAATCAATGTGTACTTAATAGGAATAGTTGAAGGAACAATTCCAGTTATCTGGATTTACTGTAATCAATGAATGTTTGATTTGTGTATACAATTGACTAACTGGAGTATAAAATTAATTTGACCAAAACCTTTTCAGTAGGCTTTGGCAGTATTAATTTCACACTGTTCTGGGCTAAGCTGAAGTGACAGCACTTACAATATTAAACCAACTCACAGCAAAAGAAAGTGTTTTTTTAAAAGACATGCAGACTATTAAATGTAATTACACTTCAGAAAGGCAAACCTGGAGTGAGATCAAGCCTATGGATCAAGTGTGTGGAACAAACAAGTGGCTGGTTTATTTCTATCTAATTGTGATGTTGAAGGAGCCTCTGCTGTTTGACTTATCCATGGAATGGTAGTTAGCCCCAGCTGCAGCTTTTCCAGCTGGTCATTTCTATTTCTGGTGGAATGAATGTCTTAATAGGTGCAGCTTTAGTAACAATTTGCAAATGCTAGGACATTGGGGCGTCCCAATTCACAGCAACTGTTTAGAGAGGAATTGGAATGTTGACATCACAGGTAATATTTGACAGCCCACATGGATGGATTGAGCACCAATGGCTCAGATATTTTTACACGTAAGCATTGAGCTTTGCATTTTATATGTTTATATCTTAACTGTCAAGTCTGGGATCTTGTGCCATGCATTTGAAATGCACACATGTAATAAAGTGTGGAGTGGCTCGGATGCGTTTTCTAGTATCATTTGCAGACATTGCATTAAACATATTGGAAGATTCAGCTTGAGCTATATTATAGGGAACCAGTCTAATCCACACTCCTTGACTAATATGAGGTCCACAACATCTTTATTCCTCAGACTGTGTGCTTCTCTCCATTTTGCAATGCAGTTGTCATCTCAAAAATTATGCACAAAGATGGATATCTTAGATATAGTTACATATAAAAATATTTCAACATTTGCATACAAAGTACCTATGTTACAGAAATATGGACATATGGAAATTAATGTAAATGTTTATTTTTCCTCCCAGAAAAATGCAAGAATGCACATTTTAGATGGAATGGACTTAAAGACTGAATGAATATATATAAAACTGACACAGAGCAGAAGTTGATTCAATTGTCTTATTTCCTTTTCTTTGAATTGTTTTTCCCTGAGGCAACAAATAGATGTTATTTCAGGAATGTGAAAAGAAGTCCAACAATTTCTCTGTATCACAGTAGAATTTCATCATGTTAAACATATGCTGGGGGTACTGTGATGTATGTTTCCCTCATTTTTCAAGCACTGGCCAATATAGTGGTGCAGGAGAGTAAAAGTTCAAAGCCGAATGACATCACAGCGATGCTCACGCAAACCCTATTTGTACATGTTTTGTACAAGGGACAGTAGAACCAATGATTCCAACCAATTACCATGAAATAAGTTAACAATTAAGTTAACAGAATAAGGAGAAATGGAATAGTTTCTAACTGGCAAGAGAGTCAGGCATGGGTGCATTTTATAACCCTGTCAGTTTAATTTATGTGCTGAACATATCTTACACAAAACAGGATTAGAGTTAGAGAAAGGAGGTGTAGAAATTGGAGGAAGCAATCTCAACAACTGAAGATACATAAATGATTCCATTCTACTAGCATAAAAAGTCAAGACCTGGAGCCATTACTAAAGAAAGTCAAGGAAGAAAGCATAAAGAAAAGTTTACACTTGAATCTTTAAGAAAACAAAAATAATAACCACAGATGATTTACATAACTTTTGAAGATGAAACATTTCCACACCTTGGCTTAGGCATTAATTAGAACGGAGACTGCAGTCAAGAAATTAGAAAAAGACTAGAACTTGAAAGGGAAGCTATGAATGAACTGGACAAAAACCTAAAGTGTTGAAATATAGCAATAATAATAACAAAAACAACCACCACAATAAAAATAATACATTTATTATCAGCTTCTCTCTGTAGCTCAAGGCAGCATACAACATTGTTAAAACAAGAGATAAAACACTATTAAAACACAATACAACAAGATACACAGAGTTAAAATGCAAGTTAAAATCCACTAATGAAATGTAGATTTAAATTCACAAGTTAAAATTGACTGGGTAGGCTTGCTGGAAGAGATGGGTCCTCAATTGTGTCTTAAAGTCCAACATCTGATGTAGCTGTCAAATCTCTTTCTGTAGGTAATTCCACAGTCTTCAGGTGGCCGATGAAAAGTTTGTCTGAGTGATGGATGCCATTCAGGTTCTAGATGGTTGAAATAGCTGCCCTACAGAGGACCTAAGTGTCCTAAGGGGCAGATTAATGGGAGAAGGAGATACTGTAAGGTAAACTGGCCCCAAATCATGTAGGGCTTTAAAGGTCAAAACCAACACTTTGTACTTTGACCAGGAAGTGATTGTCAACCAATGGAGTGACTTTAGTATGGGTGTGATGTGTTCACTTCTAGATGTTCCTGTAACTAGTTGGGCTGCCAAGTTTTGAACTAATTGGAGTTTCTGAACTTGGTACAAAGGTAGCCCAATGTGGAGCAAACTGTAGAAGTCCAACTTTGAGGTTACCAGTGCATGCACTATTATTTTTAGTTCCTCCAATTCTAGGAAGGGGTGTAGCTGGTGTATCCGCTGAAGCTGGTAGTAAGCATTCCTGACTGTTTTATCTATCTGGGCTGACATTTGGAGAGAAAGATTCAGGAGCCACTCCCAAACTGTGGATAATTGTTTAGGGGGAGTGTAACCCCATCCAGGACTGGTTGACACATCTCCAAACCTAGGTTAGGCTACTTATCTGGATTCAATTTCAATTTCTTTTTCTTCAACCAGCCTAGTACCTTATCCAGGCATTCATTCAGAGGAGACACATTATACTTAGCTAAAACTATATTTGAAGGCATTGAGAAATATATTTGGGTGTCATCAGCATATTGATAACGCCTCACCCCATGCCTAAAGATGGTCTTTCCCAGCAGTTTGATGCAAATGTTAAAAAGCATTGGATCCCTTGTGGGATGCCACATAACAACTACTTCTTGGGGGAGCATCAATCCCAAGCACCACGATTTGGAAGCTACCTGATTCCCAGCCCCTCTAGGCATTCCACAAGGATACCATGATCGCTGAGAGATCTAGAAGCACCAACAGGAACAAACTTCCCCATTGGTGGTAAAACAGACATCATCCACTTAGGTGACCATAGCAGTCAACTCCATATCTTGTTCTGAAACCAGTTTGAAATGCGTCAAGGAAGCGTGTGTCATCCAATACTGCCTGGAGCATCATTGAATACTGTTAGTGATTTAGTGCTAGAAATGAAGATGTTCTTTGTAACCTTATTGACTAATGGCCATAATGGAAGGGACCCCATTTCCTTACAATGAGAACAGGAAGTGCAGCACTAGGTCTTGTTGGCTTCAGGGTTAAACTATTTTGTTGCATAACATTATATTGAAGGAAATAAAAATGAAGATGATGTCTCATACCCATACCCAGGAATAAAAAAACCCATTGTCTAGTATCTTGGATGTACTTTGACCTTCCTCTCAGTATAATCTACTATATCAATGGTTCTCAACCTAGGGTCCCCAGATGTTTTTGGCCTATAACACCCAGAAATCCCAGCCAGTTTAACACCTGTGAGGATTTCTGGGAGTTGGAGTCCAAAAACATCTGGGGACACCCAGTTGAGAACCACTCTACTAGATAGTCATGAGGATAAAATGTATTGATACCTTATGTTGAGGCCTTTAGAGGAAGGACTGTTAAGACATGCACACATATTAATAACAAATTAACCTCAGATATCTAGACTAACAGAAATGGAAGGTACATTTCTGTTAATCCACCCCTTTGCAAGCATTTCTTAGCAAGTCTATTCTTACCTCTGTTTTAAAAGGATGCAACATTCACTTCACTTCACTTCATTTCACTTTATTTCTTAATTAGTCGCTCTCCACCAGAGTGCTCATTCCACAATAGAAAACATTAATCATAAAAACATTCAACCTAAAAACGTTCAACAGTGACTATTTGGCAAATTAGATCTGATTTACTTAAATGCACAACCAAACAGCCAAGTCTTGAGCGCTTTTCCAAAAGGTCGCAACTCCGACATTGCTCTAACATATGGAGGCAATGAGTTCCACAGAATTGGAGCATAGATCGAAAAGGCTCTACGCCTTGTGGCTTCCAGGCGTACCTCCCTTGGGCCCAGTACGTATAGGAGATTTTCCTGGGAGGATCGAGGTGACCACTGATGGGAAAAAGGAATGAGGCGGTCCCTAAGATATAATGGTCCTTGGCCATTTCGAGCTCTAAATGTCAGGATTAGTATCTTGTAAGAGATCCTATGTTCTATTGGTAGCCAATGCAGTTGTTTCAGAATCGGTGTAATATGGGATCTTATAGATGATCCCGCTAGCAGCCTGGCCGCTGCATTTTGGACCATTCAGATCTTCTGGGTTTTTGTCTTTGGAAGGCCGGCATATAAGGCGTTACAATAATCTAACTTAGTGGTGACTGTTGCATGGATTACCATTGCCAATGCTTCTGTCGAGAGGTAGGATGCCAATTTACTTGCCTGGCGAAGATGAAAAAAGTCCTGCTTACTTATGGCAGTGATCTGGGCCTCCATCGTCAGCGATGAGTCCAACACAACCCCAAGGCTTTTAACAGTAGCAGATGGAACCAGAACTTCCCCATCGAAATCAGGCAGTGACTGGGTTAACTTTGGTGGCTGGCCAGGCCAGAATATCTCAGTTTTCGCGGGATTCACTTTTAGTCTACTTGCTTGCTTGAACTGGGGCAATGGGAAATAATGTGTAACATTGGTTTTAAAGGTATGTTATTATAGGATTTCAAAGTAGACTTTTTCAAAATGGTGTTCAGGTGGCTTTTTACTCATGTGAAATTGTGTAAGATTTATAAGGGAGATGTGAATATCTTGAGGGCCCATTCTTCCACATGTGGTGGACATATGATAAGGCCAAAAATATTGGAAAACTATAGAAAAGGTGATACAACTTATTTTTAAAATCAGAATTTCATTTATGCTTTTTAGAGCTTTTAAAAAAAATTAAAGGAATTAAGATAATCTATGCCATGATATTTCTGACAAGTTTACTATATGCTCAGAACTGGTATAAACTATAAAGAAGAATGGATTATAAAGGTCTCAGAAATTGCTGTAATTGATAGTACCTTGAGAAACCAGCCTTGGCCACCGTGGTCCCTGCTCTTGTTACATCCCGAATAGACTACTGCAATGCAATCTATGTGGGGGTTGCCTCTGGAGCCTGTTCAGAAGCTTCAAATGGTCCAATGGGTGTCAGTCAGAATCCTTACTGGAGCAGTATACAAGAAGCACACAACCCCCCATTTCGTCGGCTCTACTGGCTGCCAGTTTGCTACGAGCACAATTCAAAGTGCTGGCTTTAGCCTATAAAGCCCTAAACGGTTTCAACCCATCTGTAGTGTCTCAGAGACCTCTGAGTCGTGACCCTGTCGCCATTATGGATCAGACCGAAGAAGAGATGGGGTTTCTGCCATTTCCCCACGATTCTGTTCCCTTCCAGATGTCCCCTGTTGACAGTTTTAGCCCACAGTTAATTAAAAAAGGCCTTGACTCACAGCCCGGTTCTCCAGAGAACGCTATGTTTGACTGCAAATTGTTTTGGGAAACATCTCGCGCGGAGAAGCAGAATTTGAGGAGAAGCGCTAGATTAGCCGACTGTCCTTTGCGGTGTTCAACGTGTCAGTTGAGGAATTCACATCGACTCTAGTTCTGCAGCGTGCTACTCTCGAGTAGACTGGCGTTGCATCTCGTCTCCCTGTCAAGTCTGGACAGCGTTTCAGCTTTACCATGACTAACTTTGCCTTGCCTTGCATCCTAGCCTCGGGTTTGAGCCCTGGAACTCTTTGACAGATCTTGCCTTAATCCCCACTCAAACAGCCTAAAGGTTTGAGTGTGTTTCGGTTATTGGTTTTAAAACTTTGAACTCTAATACTGGATATCTGCTTTCACATTACTGGACTATATTTGACCTTTCCTGAAAGGTCTATTGCTGGACTATATACTCTGCTTATTTTTAGTTGTCTCCTTTATTTCCTTAATAAAGATATTAGATTGTTTATTGGCCTTCGTGTCTGATTCCCAGTGCTCACGCTGCCCTGAGGTGTCACACCATCTTACTTGTCTGAACGTATTTCCCTCTATGATCCACCTCGGAGGTTAAGGTCTTCTGGGGAGGCCCTGCTCTTGGTCCTACCTCCTTAGCAGGCACGACTGGTGGGGACAAGAGACAGAGTCTTCTCAGTGGTGGCCCCTCAGCTATGGAACTCCCTCCCCAGTGAAATCAGAGCAGCCTCTTCCCTCCTGACCTTCAGAAAGAAAGTAAAAACCTGGTTATGAGACCAAGCTTTTGGCTAACACGTTAGTGCAATATGAGTATACTAAAACCCCGCTAGTTCAAACCCCGCTTGTCCGAGCCTCCGTGTAATCTGAGCAGGTGAACGGGGAGGGCCACAAAGGCCCTCCCCTTCACCTGCTCGCTGGCATGTGAGTTGCTAGGTAGATAGTAAGCTACCTAGCAACACGCACGGGGCGCTCGCCCCTTGGGAGGTGCCCCCTGCGTGTTGCTAGATAGATAGCAAGCTACCTAGCAACATGCAGGGGGCACCTCCCAAGGGGTGAGCACCCTGTGCGTGTTGCTAGGTAGCTTGCTATCTACCTAGCAACATGCACGGCCGGCTCCTTCGCCATGCGGGGTGCCGGTGTTTCTGGTCCCTGGTGTGACGAAGGAGCTGAGGCACGGGCGGGTGGGTGGGTAACAGGGAGGGATTTTGCGGCCCTCCCCCTTCACCCGCTCAATGGCTGGCCCAAACGCCCACCGAATGGAGAGGTTTCCTCTCCGTTTGGCGGGCGCTTGGACCCAGGGAAGCGGGAAGTGTGCCGCTTCCCTGGCCCCAAGCGGCCGCCAAAGGGAGAGCAAGCCTCCTCGGTTGGTGGGTGCTTGGAAGGAAGCGCCTGCCAAACAAAGAGGCTTCCTCCCTTTGGTGGCCACTTGGAACTAGGAAAGCGACACCCGCTTCCCTGGCTCCAAGCCGCCGCCAAAGGGAGAGCAAGCCTCCTCGTTTGGTGGGTGCTTGGAAGGAAGCACCCACCGAACGAAGAGGCTTCCTGCCTTTGGTGGCCACTTGGAGCCAGGGAAGCGGGAGTCGCTTCCCTGGCTCCAAGCCGCTGCCAAAGGGAGAGCAAGCCTCCTCGTTTGGCGGGTGCTTGGAAGGAAGCGCCCGCCGAACAAAGAGGCTTCCTCCCTTTGGTGGCCACTTGGAGCCAGGGAAGCGACACCTGCTTCCCTGGCTCCAAGCTGCCGCCAAAGGGAGAGCAAGGAACCTGGTAATCCGAGTGATCCGGGTTGACCAAGCTGAGGTCCACCCGTTTAACTTGGACTACCGAGGTTCTACTGTATATGGAATAGTGAAATTACTAATGGAACAGCCTTGGAATTTTATTCTGAATGACGTGATTTTACTAATTGTTTTTAATATTGCTGTTAATTTTTTGTTTTAATGTATATGTTTATTTTTACTGTATGTATGTATATTCATGGCATCAAATTGCTGCCTTTCTGTAAAGCCACTAAGGGTCCCTCTTTTGGGGTGAGAAGGGTGGGATATAAATGCAGTAAATAAATAGTAAATAAATAAATAAATATGTTAGCCACATAAAGAAAGACATCCTTGCATAATTTCTCTTAAACAATTTAGAATAGTTTTTATCCTTTATGATGAAAAAAAAGGAGGAAAGACAATTAATTTAGGTTTTGACATTTAAGGGTCCTTCTTTTTGTAAGTTTCTTTACAGAAACATTAATCAGAAAACTTTAGTTAGAAGACAAAATACTATTGCTTATTTGAGAAGTTTGTCTTGGATTTAGTAGAGTTGGAAGGCCTTTTGTTTCTTTGTTTCTAGGTTTTTTTAACATTGTATATTATGTATAGCTATATGTATATGGCTGGATGTAGTGTGGTACTGCAATTTTGTTCTTTTTTACAATAATGTAATTCAAAAAAGAACAAAATATATTATTTTCAAATATAGGGTTCAGTATTATCCATGGATTCAGGTATCTATAGGGAGATCTTGGAACATATCCCCCTGTAGATACAAGAGCCATACTGCATTGAGACAATACTACATTTAAAGTCTGTAAATAGATAGATTAAAACATGACTTAAAAGTGTGTCTTTCCAGTTCTTTCCCACCCTCAGATATAAATTGCATGTATTTTAGCTCAATTTAACCTGTTCCAGGCAGTTCAGAGACAGGCTTTGAACTAAGTGAAGACATCCAACAGTTCACCAGAACAAAGTCAGTTTATAGATGGCTTGATTTATTTTTAGACTTAGTGTATTCTCTGTAATGTTTTGAGATCTAAGTAAGGGGTTTAATCTCACCCTCTGTATTCCAGAGGGACCATGATGTAGTCATGAGGTCCTTAGTATGGCAAAGAGTAGCAGCACAACATTCAAGTTATGATTAATGATTACTATTTAAATATACCCCCTTTGACAGTACACATATTTTATTTGTTTGCTTTTTGTAAATACTCTATAGGCATGTTTGACTTGAAAGAGCTGTGGTCAGAAACAGTAGTGTAAATAGCCTAATGTGAAACAGTAAAACAAAGTTTGTTTTTAAGATCTATATTCACCAGAATTTTCAGAGTCTGGGTTTGGAAGCAACCACTTTAGGCTTGTGGTCTAAGTAGGAAGGCAGTGAGAGGACTGGGACCTAATCTGGGGTGAGGTGCCAGCAGATTGTCAAGGCATAGTCTGTTCCTGAACTCAACTGTCATCAGGTCAAAGAAGAAAGATGGCAAGAAGCATTTAATGCTTTTAATGCCCAACAGGTTGGCAGGTACAAAAAACAAGATCTTCTACGCTATGGCCCATCCTTCTGGATGTCTTATTTCACATGATGCACCACTTTCACTTTCTAAATGTTTTAATCTCTCTCTCTATATATAAGGGTAATGAAATTTCGGCCTAGGACAAAACAACAAAACTACACATCCCAGAAACACTAAACTTGGCAGCATAACCCATCATCCATGCCTCTACGTTCATACAACAAAAAGAAAAGAAAAATAAAGTCCTAATGAGTGAGAGGAAGAAATGTTTTTATCCCATTGCTGCCAGTTAGAAGGCTAAGCTCTGCCCACTTGGTCTCCTAGCAACCCACTCAGCCCAGGGGACAGGCAGAGTTAGGCCTCACTTAGGCCTCTTCCACACTGCCTATAAAATACAGATTATCTTATTTTAACTGGATTATATGGCAGTGTAGACTCAAGGCCCTTCCTACCCATTTATAATGGACTTAATGTAAGGTAAAACCTTTACCCTTTACCTTAACTACCACCATTTCCTCAATACTTTTATTTCCCATACCACCATATTTTGCCACAGCAACGCATGGCCGGGCACAGCTAGTGAAGTATATAATGTGTGCTAGGAACTTGCATTAAAACAATGTGTTTCCTGCATCTGTTCCATTCCAACTGAATCACATTTTTCCATTATGTGATGGTTTCCAATTGTAAACTGTGTTTGCTTTGAAAGGTAGCATAAGAATATGTTAAAGAAATAAGCAGTAATGTAAGTGAATGTGTTTCAGATAGGCTGTAAAGCTGCATGCCTTAGTATAGTATAGCAGGTCCTCGTGCAAGCCTATTTATATGGCATCTTCCACAACTCACTGAGCAACTTCTGAAGCCATTCTGCATGGGCATTCCTTGCTTCAGGGGGAGCAGACAGGATCTCAGAAGGATCCGGCTACATCACCATAGCCAGACACATAATGATTACAGTAGCAGTGAGATCTCTGGAAGAACCCAGTGGATCTTGTTTTTGATATTGGCCATGATGAGCTACATTTTTGACATTACCTGGTGTCATGCAGCCAGATCTCAGGGCTGAATTTCCAAGCCCTGAATCTGACTTCATAACATAAACATGCGAGCACCTGGCGGGAGAAGATAAAATGAGCCTGGGAACTCAGGGGTGAAAGTATAAACAATTATAATTGCTGTAGTGTGGGGGGGATAGAAACCTTGGTGGAAATGTGATCCAGAAGGTGGGGTTTGATGATGATATTTGCGTGTGATATTACGTTGCATCAGAAGTGATAAAATTAGATGTATGTAAACATTAGGTCATTCTCGACTTTTCCAAAGTCATGTATTCTTCAATAAAGATTGTGTTTGAGAGCAGCTGTCTTTGATCTGCGTTCAGACTGGTCCTTTGAAGTAAGCCTGACATTAAAGTCGAGAATCCCATTTCTCACCCTCCTGCGGAATTCGCAGTGAAGTGATAATGAGCGAGGAAGAAGATCAAAGCCCAAATGAGGCAGAGAGGCCTTTGCAAGGGGCCCGGCCGAAGAGAGAAGAGACGCTGCAAGCCATAGCTTCCTCTACGGGGTACCCCAAGCCGAACGGCGTGACCCAGAGAATTCCCAGGCTCGGAAGAGGCGTCTCTGCGGCTGCAGAAACCAGTTGGGGATCTGGAGGAAGTATGCCGGAGACCGTGGCCCTGCGGTTATCCATCCTGGAAACTAATTTATCCAGGCTGTCGGAAACCGTGGGGAGATTGGTGCCATTATTGGAAGAGAATCTCCAGAAGGAGGCCAGCCGATATGGCGCCGAGAGAGAACCAAGCAAAGAAGGAGATTGGAGCCAGAGGGGCCAGCGGGCGTCAACGCAGAGTCCCGTGGCGGCAAGGGACGAGGGAGATGAGGAATACTGGCAGGAGCTGCAGTTCCGGGACAGCATGGCGCGAGAAGTGGAGCGTCAGCGAGCCCTGGGGACCCTGAGGCCGCCGTCTCCAACAGAGCTCCCAACCCCCCGAATGGGCGTCGGGGTGGAAAGGCCACTAGGGCCAGGGATCGGGTCCAGTGGATTCGCAGACGAAGGCGGAGAGGAGCGGGGGGTCCAGGAAGAGGAGGAGGATGTGCCGTACGACGAGGAAAGGCGAGATGAGGGGGCTACAGCTAGGCCAGTATGCGGATGGGCGGAAGAGCCGACAGCGGCGGCGGACTTCCAGGAGCCGCGCAGAATGACCACCGGAGTGGGGCGCGGCGTGTTCCAAGGAGCCGCCCGAGGAAACCTGATGCAACCCTTCCCCATGCCGCCCAGACAACATCAAAGGGCTGCAGAATGGATGCCTAGAAGGGAAGATCTCAAGCTGGAATACGGAGGGGAATCAGATGAACTGAACTTTTTTCTAATTAGCATTAGAGGATACATGGAAGACAACGCACACACATTTCCCTCCGAAGCAAGCAGGGTTCGAGCCATCGGCAACACGCTAAAGCGAGGAGCGGCCAGCTGGTATGTGCAATTGCATGCCAGACGCGACCCATGCCTGAGGTCAGTGCCCCGCTTCCTCGCCGCACTGGAGAACCGGTTCAGAGACCGGCTAGAGCAATTGAGGGCTCGAGACCAGCTGAAAGGAATAAAACAGAGGGACAAAACGGTGCCCGAGTACGCAGAGGAATTCCTCCACCTCGCGGAAAGGGTACCGGAGTGGTCTGAAGTAACCAAAGTGGAACTATTTAAAGAGGGACTACGCCCCGAGATTTTCAGCTGGGCAGCGCACAGAGACGACCCCGAGACGCTCCAGGGATGGATTCAACTAGCGGGGCGCGTCGAATCTACCCTGGCCCAAGTAAAGCGCTTCAGGAGCAGCAGCGGCCAGCAAAGACCGGTGGCGAGAGGTCGAGGAGAAACGAGGAAGCAAGAAAGACCCGGAGGGAGGCCGGGGATTCCCTCCAGAGGAGACGACAACAAACCTAAACCGGGATGCTTTGTATGTGGGAAGACGGGCCACCGAGCAGCGGAATGCTGGGCCCGGAAGGGGGAGCCGCCAAAAGCCCCAAAACCCAAGCCAGCAACCGGGAGGCGTGCGGAGGAGGAGGTGCAGGCCCCAGAATCTTCGGAAAGATTGGTGAGTCGGGACAAACGCATGATAGTAGTACCAATTTGCCTCTCGGGGCTAGAAAATCGGGCCACCTGCAAGGCGTTTGTAGACTGCGGGTGTTCTAGGAACATTATAACCCCAGAATTAGCAGGAGCGCTGAAATGCCAGCAGATGGCACTTGACTCCCCAATTGCATTTTCGCAGCTAGATGGATCAGTCGCTGCTGGGGAAGTATCTACAAAGGAATTACGGGGAGTTCCATGCAAAATAGGCAAATGGGGAGGAAGAATATCCTTTGTGATAGCCCCTATTGCCACATACCATGTAATATTGGGGATACCATGGCTCGAACAAGCAAATCCTGAAGTAGATTGGAGAGGAAAAAGCTTAGCATTTAAGGAACAGCAGATGCAATGGGAGATAAGCAAAATTGCAGAAGAGGAGGACGAGGAAGACGAAGCAGGGGAAATAGACCCACAGCTATTGCCACCTGAATACAGAGACTTTGCGGATGTTTTCAATCAGAAAGAGGCCAGTAAATTGCCTCCCAAAAGAAATATAGAAGTAGGGATCGAAATAACCCCAGGAGCAGACTTACCAAAACCAAAAGTGTATCCCATGTCTGTGCAAGAGAAGGAGGAATTGAGAAAATACATTGATAAAAACCTGGCTCGAGGCTTCATTAAGCCATCTAATTCTCCTCTCGGGGCTCCAGTGTTATTTAGGAGAAAGAAAGACAATTCCCTAAGATTGTGCATTGATTATCGAAATTTAAACGCAATTACCAAGGACAATAAATACCCTATGCCCTTAGTCAAGGATTTAATTACCGTATTGAAGAAAGGGAGCATATTTACTAAACTGGATTTAATTGAAGCGTATCATAAATTAAGGATCAAACCGGAGGATACTTGGAAAACCGCATTTTCCTGCGCATTCGGCCATTTTGAATACGAAATTTTGCCTTTCGGGTTAAAAAATGGAAGCGGCTGCTTTATGCAGCTTATAAATGAAATACTACACCCGTTATTGTACAGAGGGGTGTTCATATTCCTTGATGATATCTTGATCATTTCTGAAGATAAGGAAAAGCACGTAAAATTGGTCCGGGAAGTTTTGCAGAGACTAAGAGAAGCAAAGCTGTACGCAAAACTGTCCAAATGTGAATTTAATAAAACTCAAATTGACTTTCTGGGATATCGGATGTCTCCAGAAGGGTTAGCTATGGATCCAGCTAAAGTAGCAGATGTGAAAGAATGGGGAGTGCCTCAAACAAGGAGGCAATTACAATCATTTCTGGGGTTTGCAAATTTTTACAGACCCTTCATAAAAGGCTTTGCACAAATAACCGCACCCCTTACAGAACTTTTAAAAACAAAAGGGAAAGGGGAGACAGCAAAAGTGAAAGCTCCCGGCGCCAAACTGAGTTGGACGCCAGAATGCCAAAAGGCATTCGAGACCTTAAAAGAATGCTTCACTGAAGGACCCATCTTAAAACACCCTGATATCAGGAGCCCTTTCATAATCCATTGCGATGCCTCAGACTGTGCGTACGGGGCAGTGCTATTGCAAAAGGATCAAAATGGGAACTTAAAACCCTGTGGATATTTGTCACGGAAGTTCAGCGAAACTGAAAAAAGTTGGCCAATATGGGAAAAAGAGGCATTAGCCATATTAAAAGCCTTAGAATGCTGGCGACACTTCCTCGAAGGAAGCGGAATCCCATTCGAAATTTGGTCTGACCATAAGAATCTCCAGTATTTAAAGTCTCCTAGAAAATTGTCCCCCAAACAAATCAGATGGGCGCAATACTTCAGCAGATTCGATTTCCAATTAAAGTTTTTTCAAGGGAAACAGAATGTCTTGGCAGATGCTCTTTCACGCATGCCTCAACACGAAGGCCTAACCACAGCAAAGGAGGGGACAATATTCTCTGACAAACAATGGGGCTTAGCTGTCAGGACAAGAGCACAAACCCAAAAGGAGGACACGGCTTTTGTCGAACTCGGCGGGGAAGATAACTGGGGAAATGAACTAAAACAGTCTTATAAAGGAGATCAATGGATCGCGTCCAACGCAGAAAAGGGGGACCAGAAGGGGGGATTTTGGTTTGTAAACAAGAAACTGTATATCCCAGCAATATTAAGGATTAAGATTCTGCATCGTTTTCACAACAACCAGAGCGCTGGTCATACAGGAATTACCAAAACAACAAAGGCAATAGCAAAACATTGTTGGTGGCCAGGAATGAGGAAGGACATAAAGAATCATGTTGTCCAATGTGATGATTGTGCCAGAAATAAATCGGGAGGAGGGAAGCCTATGGGATTGTTACAGACAGTAGCGGAACCTACCAGGCCTTGGGAATGTGTAGCTATGGACTTTGTGGGAGAACTGCCAGTCAGCAAAGGACATCGTTATATTTGGACAGTATTAGACCTGTTTTCTAAACAGGCCCACTTTATAGCACTGACGAAGCTACCATCGGCTGAGAAACTAGCTGAATTGTACATAAACCATATTTACAAATTACATGGATGTCCAAGTAGAGTAGTCAGTGACAGAGGAGTACAATTCACAGCAAAATTTTGGGAAAAATTCTTGGAAATGCTAGGAGCAGAAAGGAGTTTAAGTTCTGCTTTTCACCCCATGACAAACGGGGCGGTAGAACGTACTCAGCAAACGCTTGGGCAGTTCCTTCGAATGTACTCTAACATGAGACAAAATGACTGGTCTAGGTGGTTGGCGTTTGCGGAACTAGCCTTTAATTCAACTATACATTCAGCAACAAACAAAACCCCCTTTGAAGTAGTTTACGGGTATGAAATACAACCTTTACCCCAATTGCCGAGGTGGACAGAAAATGAAGGAACAGAGGCAGGGAAATGGAAAACGCAAATGATGGAATGTTGGAATCAAGTGACTGCATCGTTAAAAGAAGCACACAAAAAGTATAAAACGTTCGCAGACAGAAAGAGGGTGGAAGGCGATAAATTAGATAAAGGAGATCTAGTGTGGTTAAGTACCCAAAACATCAAATTGGGGTTACCTTCAAGAAAACTGGGCCCCAAATATATTGGACCATTCAGAATACAGGGTGTTATCAATGAAGTGACTTTCCAATTGGCATTGCCAAGAAGTTTAGGGAAAATACACCCAGTCTTCCATCGCAGCTTGCTGAAAAAATATATGGGGACTTTAGACAAAATGGACCCATAGAGTTATTGTTTGATTTGTTTCAGGACTATGGTGAAAGAAGAACCGAAGAGGAGGACGAAGAAAACGGGGGCGCCATGTCATGCAGCCAGATCTCAGGGCTGAATTTCCAAGCCCTGAATCTGACTTCATAACATAAACATGCGAGCACCTGGCGGGAGAAGATAAAATGAGCCTGGGAACTCAGGGGTGAAAGTATAAACAATTATAATTGCTGTAGTGTGGGGGGGATAGAAACCTTGGTGGAAATGTGATCCAGAAGGTGGGGTTTGATGATGATATTTGCGTGTGATATTACGTTGCATCAGAAGTGATAAAATTAGATGTATGTAAACATTAGGTCATTCTCGACTTTTCCAAAGTCATGTATTCTTCAATAAAGATTGTGTTTGAGAGCAGCTGTCTTTGATCTGCGTTCAGACTGGTCCTTTGAAGTAAGCCTGACAACCTGGTCCCTATGAAATAGGGAATGCCTGTAGAGGGCCTTCAGAAAATGTCCCATACGTAATGTCTTGATCACTGTGGAGGGAGGACAGGGATACTAACCAGCTCAGTACCTGCAAAAAGGATATACGCATGCTTAGAGATGCTTATACACCTCCCATGCAAGATGCCAGTCATATAGTTTTAATATATTTCAATACCTTATTCCTTCCCTGTATATTCTATATGTCCTTGCCTTTAGTTCTCTGCCCTATTTCACTACTTCCCCCATGTCAAATTTTACTTGTGGCAGGATGGTGTTCTTTTGTATTGTGCAAAGCACCTGGTACACTGATGAACCCAAATTCGTAAAAATCCTAAAGTAGAAATTTGCATATAGAGAAACGGGTAATTTTCAGGGTTGCTGTGAGTATTCTGAGTTGTATGGCCATGTTCCAGAAGCAGGACTTGATCCTGGATAAGAATGCGGATCTGGCATGCATTACCGAAACCTGGTTGGACGAGCTGGGTGGGGTAAATCTAACTCAGCTCTGTCCCCCAGGTTTCAGAGTGCAGCAGCAGGCCAGGCCTGGAGGGAGGGGAGGTGGGGTTGCGGTGGTCTATCGGGAAATCATTGGCATGATCAGATGTCCTGTTCCACAATTGGCTGGGTTCGACTGTGTTCACCTGAGGGTAGGGGACTGGGACAGGTTGGGGATTCTGCTTGTGTACTGACCACCCCGCAACACAGCAGTCTCCCTGCCTGAGCTTGTTGAGGTGGTCTCTAGCCTGGTGGTGGAGTCCCAGCACCTGGTGATGCTGGGTGACTTCAACATTCATATGGAGGCCACCTTATGTGGCGCAACTCAGGATTTCATGGTTGCCATGACAGCCATGGGCCTGTCCCAAGTGATTGCTGGACCCACCCATCAGGCGGGACACATGTTGGACCTAGTTTTTGTTGTGGACGAAGGAGAGGTCATTGTGGAAGAGCAAAACATTTCTCCATTGTCATGGAATGACCATCATCTGATCTGCTTTAGACTGATCGCTCCCCCTATCCTCCGCGGGAGTGGAGGACCAGTTAGGATGGTCCGCCCCAGGAGACTTATGGATCCAGATGGATTCCTGATGTCTCTTGGGGAATGTCCTGTCATGTCGGCTGGTGATCCTATCAATGCCCTGGTCAATCTCTATAACTCGGAGATGACCAGGGCGGTAGACACGGTTGCTCCTGAACGTCCCCTCTCTTCTCGCAGAGTCGAGTCAGCTCCTTGGTTTTCTGAGGAGCTGGCTTTGATGAAGCGGATGAGACGGAAACTGGAGTGCATCTGGCGCCAATTTCAGAGTGTATTCGACCAAACACGGGCTAGAGCCTCTCTTAAGGCCAGAAAGGCTTTTTCGACTGCCCACATTGCGTCTGCAATCAATAGACCAGCTGTTTCAGGTGGTGGGAGAGCTCCTCCACCCTGGTGGTGGAGGGGCCTTCCCTGACTATCTGACAACTCAAGGTGGCGATTTCACCCATCATTTTGCAGATAAAGTCGCTCAGACACGCTCTGACTTAGACACCAGCCTTGAAGCAGTACAAGAGGTAACCGAGGCATCTGCTTGTCTAGTTTTAATGGATTCGTTTCAGACTGTTCAGCCTGATGGCGTCGAGGGGATCCTTGGAGCTGTGAGGGTGACCACATGCGCTTCGGTCCCTTGCCCTTCTTGGCTTCTAAAGCTTGCCAGTGGGGGGCTGGTAAACTGGTATGTGGGGATTATAAATGCCTCACTGGATCAGGGACATTTTCCATCTGCCTTAAAACAGGCATTTGTTAAACCGATCCTGAAGAAGGCATCCCTCGATCTTATGGTATTAAAAAACTACTGGCCAGTTTCCAACCTTCCCTTCTTGGGCAAGGTTCTGGAACGGGTGGTCACCTCGCAGCTCCAGGGGTTCCTGCTAGAGACCGATTATCTTGATCTGTCACAGTCTGGGTTCAGGCCTGGTCATGGTATGGAGATGGCTTTGGTCGCCTTGGTGGATGACCTCCGTAGAGAACTTGACAGGGAGAGTGTGTCACTGTTGGTTCTCTTGGACATCTCAGCAGCTTTCGATACCATCAACCATGGTATCCTTCTTGGTTGGCTCGCCAGAATGGGTATTGGGGGCGTTGCTTTGCAATGGCTCCGCTCCTTCCTGGAGGGCCATTCCCAGTTGGTGAAGCTGGGACACCTGTTCGGACCCCTGGCCATTGACCTGTGGGGTCCCGCAAGGTTCAATTCTGTCTCCTATGCTTTTTAACATCTACTTGAAACCTCTGGGTGAGGTCATCCGGAGTTTTGGAGTTCGGTGCCATCTCTATGCAGATGACACTCAACTCTACTACTCCTTTCGACCGAATTCCAAGGAAGCCCCTCAGATCCTGGACCAGTGTCTGGCCGCTGTGATGGACTGGATGAGGGCTAACAAGCTGAAGCTCAATCCTGACAAGACAGAGGTCCTCCAGGTCAGTTGTAAGGCCGATTGGGGCATAGGGTGGCAACCTGTGCTCGACGGGGTCGCACTTCCCCTGAAGGTGCAAGTCCGCAGTCTGGGGGTCCTCCTGGACTCAGCGCTGATGCTTGATGCTCAGGTGTCGGCGGTGGTCGGGAGGGCCTTTGCACAACTAAAACTTGTGTGCCAGCTGCGACCGTACCTCGTGAAGTCTGACTTGGCCATGGTGGTCCACACCTTAGTTACCTGGATTACTGCAATGTGCTCTATGTGGGGCTGCCTTTGAAGATGGTTCAGAAACTACAGTTGGTACAAAGATCAGCAGCCAGGGTGATAACAGGAGCTGGCTATAGGGAGCGGTCAACACCCCTCTTTAAGCAGCTCCACTAGCTACCAATAAGTTTCCGGGCCCAATTCAAGGTGCAGGTTATTACTTATAAAGCCCTAAACAGTTCAGGACCTGCTTATCTCCATGACCGCCTCCTCCCCTATGAACCCATTCGGGCCTTGAGATCTTCTGGGGAGGCCCTCCTCTCGCTCCCACCCCCGTCTCAGGTGCGGTTGGTGGGGACGAGAGAGAGGGCCTTCTCGGTAGTGGCCCCTCGGCTCTGGAATTCCCTCCCCAGGGAGATCAGGCTGGCACCCTCACTGTCCATCTTTAGAAAGGATCTTAAAACATGGTTATTTTGATGTGCATTCGAATAAATAGTCCCGGTTAGTTACTGCTACAACTACTGCACTTTATCACACCCCAATCTTATTGATTGAACTCTGTAATGAGATCCTTAATTCCCTTCTGTAGAGTTTGCTGAATTTTATCTTACAGTTTGTATATTTTGTTCAGACTCTAATGTTCTAATGTTTTATGTTGATATTTTATGCTGGTTTGTATGATTATACTATTTTACCTGTTTTACATTGGTTTAATTATGCTGTATTTTATTGTATTTTGGAACTGGGCTTGTCCCCATGTGAGCCGCCCCGAGTCCCCTCTGGGGAGATGGGAGCAGGATATAAAAATAAAGTTATTATTATATTATTATTCTCTGCTGATGTTTTGCCCAAATCTATGGCAGGCATCCTCAGAGGTTGTGAAGTATATTGGAAAACAAAGCAAGGAAGGTTTACTGTAATTCCAGCCATGAAAGCCTTCGACAACACTACGAATAATTTGCTGTTGACCTCATTATTTGTGCTGTTTTAAGCGTAGCTTGGAAAAGTTACTTTTCTGGATGACACCTTCCAGAATTCTCTAGCTAGCATGACCATGTTGGCTGTAGAATCCTGTAGCATATACAGTAGAGTCTCACTTATCCAACATAAACGGGCCGGCAGAACGTTGGATAAGCAAATATGTTGGATAATAAGGAGAGATTAAGGAGAAGCCTATTAAACATCAAATTAGGTTATGATTTTACAAATTAAGAACCAAAAACATAATGTTATACAACAAATTTGACAGAAAAGGTAGTTCAATATGCAGTAATGCTACGTAGTAATTACTGTATTTACGAATTTAGCACCAAAATATCATGATGTATTGAAAACATTGACTACAAAAACGCGTTGGATAATCCAGAATGTTGGATAAGCGAATGTTGGATAAGTGAGACTCTACTGTAGTCCAAAAGCAACTTTTCTATTCTCTAAATCTACAATGATGTGAAATGCTTTTGTGAAAGATATACAAAGATAATATGGCAGTGCTCCTCAACAAAGGGAATTGATTGTTTTTTTCCCCATTTTTAAATTTGAAGGACATGCCTCTCAGATGCCTCATATATATCTTATTATAGGTGAGATATAGATATTCCAGAACAATGTCAAGGAGAAAAAAAACTTTTCTGATATGGAAGACTTTTATGGATGTTTGAAGTATTTTCTCCAAGAATTTGGAATGCCACTGTTCCTTGTCAAGGATCTGAAGGCATAGCTTCTTTCACTTATCTAATGCAAACATGGCCATGGAGGTCAGGAAAATAGTCACAGTGATTTCCTGAGATTCTTGTCAAGATGTAGCCTATTCCAGCAGTCTGCAGGATGTCTACCTTGAACTAATAATTTTATCTAAGATTGAGCCTGGTTCTTTTCTATCATCAATGTCAGGAATCTTGCCTGTTGCACCTCTGGTGTCAGGACTCATAAATTTTCAGTGCCTTTTAATGGTTCACAGACTAGGCATTGCAGATGTATCATTTGCTGTTCCTCCTATGATGAATATCAAGAGCTCATTGCAGTTGTTGAAAGAGAAACACATTTCCTTCCAGAAGATGTTGCTGCTGTTTGTCATGTGGATGCCTGCATATAATTAACAAACACCACACGGCAGGACCAGGGAGATATCCCAGATTCTCATATAGCTCCCTCTGCTATTGCTACTTGCTTTTTTCTAGAGATATCTGAAAAGGAAATATTCCAGGAGTTTAGGCATGGATTGATTCTTTTTATTAGTTTTGTGGGCAATGAAGTGACATATACAAATACCGATGGACAAAAACTCTTTAAGCTTAAAAATATTTCATTGAGAATCTGAACACAACTGGGTTGAAAGCAAGTAAACAAACTGGTAAAGTGCCAATAGTGACATTCTCGAGAGCTGTCTATGGCTGATAATTACGCCTGTAGAACACAGGCATAGATACTGCAATCTAACTATGTTAACACATGTTATTTCAATGCCCATCTGTTTGACTTTGCAACCAACGGTATAGATTTGTTAATACGTGACTGGGAGAATGTTGATATCTCTGCTATATTGTGGGAAGACTATTTCATATGGCTTATTAAAGATTTTTTTTCCCTTTCCACCCCTTTCCCCCCACTAACTCTATCTTTAAAAACCTTCTGTTTTTATTTTAGAAAAAACAACAACAATAAATTGGATCTGCATCTAGTAAAAGAAATTTTACTTATTTGAAGTCACCAAATGGTGGCTGACCATTCATATGCACAGGCTGCAAGAAATGTTGCTTAGAAACACCATGTTATCAAAGAGAACCCAACACCAGGTTGGAGAAGTTCCCAGACAGCCGGTTTGTGATGATAATTTGCACTGGAAAATTCCAACGTCTGTTCCAAAATACTTCTTTCCTTTCTAGATCTTCTTACTTTGCCTTTTCTTCTTTCTATTTATTTCGGATTTGGCCCCACACATTTGCCTCTTAGGCTTGGCCCTTGTCTTCTTAAATGGAATATGTGTTCATAGTATGTTAAGCTCTAGTCTTATACTTCTGAAGTGGGCAAAGTGTGCCTTCACAGCAAGGATGCTTTTTTGGATCCTTAGCAACTTCAGAATTTTTGGGGTCAAAAGAAGAGAGTGAATTGCTGAACCTGGAAGCCCTCAGGTGTCACTGTTTATCTTTTACATAATTTGCAATTTCTTCCTATACTAGTTGACATCAAGAAGCAACCATTTTGAGCACCATAAATGGTCTTCTGGTTGCATTTTCATTTTATTTTTATTATCCTATGAGATCCCAGTGGATCATAGATCATCAAAGTGGCCCACAGACCTCCTGTATTGACTATCCATGCTATATATGTGGCACCCTTGTGGGATGCTGGAACCAAACCTGTGAGATACCAAGTGGACACTGTAGCTCCTTGCGCAACATCCATGACCTTAAGATTCCCTCACCCTCTGCAAAGTTTCCGCAGTCACTCACTTGCAAGATCTTTTCAGGGAATGTTAGGGGGATACAGGTAGAGATTACAGCTGATGTGGAATTACGCTGAGAAAATTTGAAACTAAAAATGAAAGGATGAGTTTGGGTTCTAATAAACTTGAGAATTCTTACACCAAAGGAGATCCTTTCCAAAGCTCTTCATTCCCAATTTTTTGTCCACTAATTTCTGTGTTAATCTAACAGATCCAATAAACCTTCACTAAACTTATCCTAAGGCAAGCAATTTGAACATTGATAGTAGTTAAGTAAAACAATGAGCAGAATTACTCTCTAGTTTGGTAAACATAAGCATTATTTTTTAGACATCAATATACAAAAGAGCCACAAAATGGCTAGTTTCTGTTAAACTATTTATCCTGTGGTTATCCTTATTTTTTATAGTTTATTTATATAGAGTTTATTATATTTAATTATATGAATTTAGAACAAAACATTGAGTGGCCTCCGGATACAGTCCATAATTATATGACATTTTCACTAGTACAATAGATAGGGAAGGTTCTTTGTACTCAGCATTAGAAGTCACTGATTCAGGATTGTGTTTCTGCCTTAACTAGCATCATGGTTGGACGGAGTTCTCTGACAGAAGTATATACTTTGGGGAAAAAGGATATGTATCATCTGACATATGTGAGCAATTCTGAATACACCTAATTATAGCCAGGATCTTGTATCAGCTTACACTTAACTAAGTACTTAAATAAATAATTTCTCCTGGTTAATTCCCCCAAAGCTGATGGAAACATCATTCAACCATACTCTGATAATTGGGAGAATGACTCTCCCATGCAGCTGATGCCTGGTAAAGAAGGCTGGGAGGTAAGTTACGACTGTATCAAAATCATGACTAGGTAGTTATTTTGAATATGAAACAGTTACTTAACCCATGCAGATGTCTGCTGTATATGGGTCCCATTGCTAGAGTAATAGCTAGAGTAAAAGGAAAAAGAAAATATAAAGAACTAAATCACACTCTCTTCATCATCAATCAGTTTAAATTCCAACAGAAATTCTTGTTGTTTTTACATGTGATGGAAAAGCTTTTTATTGCAATTGATATTTTCATTGAAAGTATCCTTTTCACACCTTTTTCGTTATTGTAAGACTAATCACACCAGGCCTTTAAAGAGGGCAGCCCCGCATTTCTGCTGCCTGCAGAATTATGGGAAATGTAGTTTAGGGTGGGGCCTTTTGAATTCTCAGCTACAGAGCTTTTTGCCTTCCTAAACTACATTTCCCAGAATTCTGTAGGTGGCAGAAATGCGGGGTTGCCTGCTTTAAAGCCCTGATTCGCTAAGATGGTAGGGTAGGTATGCTTTCCACTGTGAATCTGCACATTTGTAAGAGTTGTGAAGAGTGAGATTCTGTCTCTCTCCTCTTGAGTAGAAAATATGTGTGTATTGAAACTCACTGTGCAGCAACTGAAGTAAATTGAGGTTGGAGGGTGGATGGGAGGAAGATAAAGTTATTGGGACTGCTAATAATTTTTATACAAAATTGTCATGGTCTAAAATGGAAAATTTCTGCAGACTGGAGACTCAAGAATAAGACTTGATCATGGGCAGATGTTCAGTTTGAATAGTCTGTCTGTGTCCGTTATGGGTAAATATGGACAGCATCCCTGCTTTGCTCAGGAACATTGGTATGCATTGGGATACAATCAGAAGGAAAAAAAAATAAGAGTAATGAAAAGCATTATGCACTTAACAGGACTCTGGCTCATTGCCCTCTCTGTAAATAACCATCCACAGCTGGTGCAGATTGGTTTATCCCCTGGTGAAGGGGAGAGCTGTTATCTGTTATGTCAGGGAGTTACTACTTTCTTGATAAATAAAGGTTCTTCAATTTGTAACCCTTTAGAGAAAATATAACCAGGAACAGTGAATCAATCACAAGAAAGTAATATTTTTAAACTGAAGGTTGAAGGTGAAAGAAGATTCAATTCATGCACATGATTAAAAGGGTTGAATATGTTTCCCCTAAATAAAATGGTAGCTTCGACACACAGCCACCACAACCCATTTATATGCACACCACACATTCCACAATGCAATGTACTCAGAGGCATTCATCCATTCATGAAAATACCAAGAAATAAACAAATAAAAAAACCCATAGTTACAATGAACTGTTGTTGTAGTGTGCCTTCAAGTTGACTCCAACTTACAGCAACCTCATTCTAAGATTTTCTGAATAAGATTCATTCAAAGGGGTTTTTCCCTTGTCTTTCTCTGAGGTGCTGACAAAGTATGACTAAACAAGATCACCTAATAGGTTTCCTTGACTGAGCCAGAAGTTTGAACCCTGATTTCCTGGAATCCCACTATAACTCAAATCACAATGCCACATTGACTCCCTATAAAACATTATGACACAAAATTAACTACAGGTTGAGTCTCCCTTATTTAAAAAGTTTGGGATTGGAAGATTTTCAGATTTTTTTCCAGATTTTGTAATACCTATATTAATTGTAAATTAGGAATGTGGGAAAGGGTGATAAGGCACACCAATGCCCAATGAGTTTTTACTAAAGGAGCCCTGAGATGATAAAGAGGAGGCACAACATGTCCACAAGACCCCTGTAAAAAAGCAGAGCTTCCACATAGAATCATAGAATCATAGAATAGTAGAGTTGGAAGAGACCTCATGGGCCATCCAGTCCAAGCCCCTGCCAAGAAGCAGGAAATTGCATTCAAAGCACCCCCGACAGATGGCCATCCAGCCTCTGCTTAAAAGCCTCCAAAGAAGGAGCCTCCACCACATAGCCAGATGCCTTTCAGATACTATTGTCTGTGACAAACAAAATTTAATAGGCTTTAAAAGGCCACAAGAATGTTTGTTTTAGTCCATATGTAAATTTTCCAAGCTCTGCTTAATGAAGCATCACATTCAAACTGTGCTGAACAAGGTGGCACTCTGTCTAAAGCAGAGTTTCTCAAACTGTGCTTCTCCAGATGTTTTGGACTACAGCTTCTACAATTCGTAATGGCTGGTAAGCTGGCTGGGATTTCTGGGAGCCGAAGTCCAAAACATCTGGAGCAGCAGAGTTTGAGCAACACTGGGCTGAAGAATGACATTGATAGGTTGCAAAACTGTATTTTTTCAAAGTTGTATAATAGTAATATAGGAAAGAAATGCTATATTTAGACATTTAGCATGATGTAAACCTATTAGGTTGCCACTGAGGTTCCTTACCTAATGTCATTCATGCCTGAAGGAGAGAAACTGGAAAAATGTTTGATCATGTCACCTTAGCCAAACATGAAAGAATTGCATAATCTACAGAGGTCCACCAAGATCCTCCAGCAGTCTCAGCAGCTTACACAGAAATTTTATGAGACATAGCCAGATTCTTCTCAGATGCTTTCTGCTCTTCTCCAGGCATGGATGTTTGTCAGTGGATGGGGATTTAGCAGCAAATTGGTAGGTTTTCCTACTAAATCCCCAGCCATTTAGTACCTACCATTGGGACAGGATCAAAGCTCCAATGGCAGGTGGGGCAGGGCTTTGGTCACTGCAGATGGAGGAAGAGATTACCAGTCTCTGCAGTGGCCAAAACCAGACATACACAGGCATAGGTTTAACTTGCATGTGTGCGCACATTAGATTCAAACTCATATGGATTGCTCCATAGTGTGATAACCATTGATTTAATATATTTCCTCCCCAACCAACAAAATAACGAGTCAGCACAACAGTATGGGTTAAACTATGGGCAACTTTTATTAAATGTTACCAATCAATTTCTATATGAACTGCCATCCAATTTAAGGGCATGAACTTGGTGTGTAATGCAACCAAGGCAGTGGCCATCCAGGACCTACTCCTCATTTATCAAGGGCGAGATACCATGGTCCCTGGCTACAATCAATGTTGATTCCAGAGTGACCATTAAAGCAAATAGATGGATAATTCCATCCCAATAGGGTATTTAGATCAGAACTTGCCCCGCTCAAGGCCATTACTGTTCACTCTCACTTCTATTCAGTTAACTGCAGATGAGAATTCCCGTTCATGGCCTGCACCACAAAGAGGTGCCTTAGATGCACACTGGGATGTAAAACTATCCCTGTTTTTCCTCATGATGCCTATTTAAAGCCCACTCACCCAATTTGCCTTTGATTAAACAGTGTAGAGTAGGCGAAAAAACCCCTAGAACATGGGCGTGGGGGGTGGGATTCCTACCCAGCCCCTCTTGGCGACTTTATGGAGTACACTGTTAAAGGGCGGGAGGGTGGATCAAAGATGAATTTGGAAGGGAGAGCAGGGCAGGGAAGCATAACTATCTTGGCCCTGCCATTTTCAAGTCATGGTTGGACTATTTTAACACTCTCCCTTCATTAGAAGGGAGCAAAGCACTCTCTCTCATTCTGAGGGAGGTGGGGAAGCAAATGTGCAACTCTGGTGTAATAGTCTATTGAGGAAAAATTATGTTTGAAGTCAATGGTGGAAAATTAAGTAAAATCATCAGGGGGGAAATGTACTATTTCTAATATAAACCAAATGAGAGAGAAGAACTAAATTGTACCTGATCTGTTTCAGTTACCCCCCCCCCCCCAAACTTGATTAATTTTTGGCTTGAGTGCACTCTTACCTCCAGCAATTAGATATCACTATTATGACAATTATTTTGTAAAAGCCAATAAACACTATCTGGAGTTAATATTTGCTGCTGAGGAAAGTTTGCCAAAAGCTTAGGAAATGTTTACAGAAGATTTTGCCCATGTCATTTGTGTACAATGCTGAAAATTCCCAAACCCTCTGACCACCACTAATCAAAAAAATTCAATGTAAAAACAGTTGTACCTAATAAAAGGGTAATCTGATTCAAAAATAGTCAAGCCCTTAGGAATTTAACACAATAGGCTAAACTTTGCCCATTCCAAATGAGTTCCAGCAAGGCTGTTTCAGTGCTGAATCTGAACAGCACTCAACTCTTTTAAAAATAACCTATGAAGCCTAAATGATGGCCAAAGAAATTTAGACAAAAAGATCAAATAGTAATGATCAAGATTTCCATTTTAAAAGGATTTTATTTTTTAAAAAACTACAGTAAAATACTGGCCCTGCTGCAGAGAACTGATAATATTTAACAGCCGTCCTCACTCCCCGTTCTTTTCTATTCGAACAATGGCAAAAGTTAACAAAGTAAAATCTCCCCAACTTTGGGCCCTTTCATATTGTATTTTGATAGTTGTTTAACTGTCATGGCTGCATTCACCAGAGTCCTGGTGTTTGTAGTTTTGTCAGAGACATCAGAGGTGCTTTCTGGCTGACAATCCTACATACTCCTCCCTAAACTGCAAGTCCCAGGATTCCATATGGCAGTTAGAATGGAGTCATAGCAACAGCATTCACCTATACTCCATTTTCCAAATAAAATAAAATAAGTTCTGGAGTAAATTCCAGTTCCCTTGTGTTGGATTGACAACTGGAAGAAGCGCTGAAAATTGGTGGTCAGCTTTTCCAGACTTTCTCCCAAAGCTCCTTAGGCTCTCTTATGGAGAAGGAGATGGAAACTTTATGTTTCTACTTACATAAAACACTGAGGATTTTATCACATGAGGCTATTTTGTCACAACCATCGTGGGTTTTTAAGTTAACTACTGTATCTGTGTAATTGCTTGAAACAACAACATAATTATGGAGTATTGCAAGAGCAGGAAGACAAATTATGAAGGGATGTGGAAGTATGACCGTGGAACTACAAATTGGCAAATTGGCACTATTACATGATTGGAGAGCGATGTACTTTTGGCAGTTTTTTCCTGTGAATATAGAAAGATGTTACAACAAGATGAATAAAAAGCTGTAATGGGATAGCACTGAGATACTGTTATAAGTTCCCGCAGCACTCACAATTATCATGATACAATTGTGATTTGGCAGCCTTGTGTGATAAAGTGCCTACTGAAACCTCCAAAACCACAAGATGGGGACCTGTAGCCTTCACTTTTGTCATTTTGGGTTTCCTGCATAATTTTTGTTTATTCCCTGTGGGAAACCATATAACAGCTGCCTGGGGTTGGAGGGCAACTGCCTTCCTAATAACCTTGCCCAAATAAAGGAGGCTAAACACTGGTCTATAGTTATTAAGCTTCATGGGATCCAGGGAGGGCTTTTTCAGCAGTGGTCTAACTACTGCTTCTTTTAAACAGAGTGGGAAATTTCTTTTAATATGAGATGCATTGATAATTTTTGTGTTTGAAATATAATTGCATCTCCACCCTGGACAACCAGCCAAGAATAACAGGGATCAAGAAAGCAAGTTGTCTTCCTTACTTGCCTCAGTACCTTGTCAACATCAACAGTACTCACTAATTGAACCTGATCCAGTGTAATCCGACTTGCAGAGTTATTGGACACCTCATTGTTGACATCTGCTCCAATGACATCATCTAAATGATCTCCTATGCAAGAGATTTTATCAGTGAAATGGTTATTAAAGGCTTCGCAGTGAGCTACCAAAGGTTATAGCACTGGGTTCAGAGAGGAGATGACCTGGGCTTCACCACTCTGAACAGCTCAGCTGGATGTGAATCTGCAGATGCAAAGTGTGCAGAGAAGAAAGCTGCACCTATTACCATATTATAAGAACAAAGGTCCCCACTATAACGTGTCTTGTCACACAAAAGTCAAGTTTTCCATCAACTGCACTCTAGTCATTGTCCTTCCCAGTTTATTTCCCTGAGGGTCTTTGTATACCAGGGAACCTGATTTGTAATGAATCCAAGAGGACATTTTGGAGCTATCATGTCAATAGCCCTGGTTAGATTTTGGTTCCATTTATTGACCAGGGATTGAACAGGGTTGTTGGTGATGCCTCCTGGATCCCAAAGGATCTAATAGCCTTTGAGGGCAGACCATTTTAATAGGCCCACTACCCCTACAGAAGTGGGTTGTAGCTGTGATAATGGACCTGACCAGAAAATGTTCTGTCCAAGACAACTCAGAGGTATTGGTTACCTCTGCCCAGAAATCCATATGTTTCAATCTGAAAACTGCATCAAGTATATGACCTGTCCAATGTATAAGTCCAGAAACAAATTGGGATAGATGTTTTTCATGATTACCATGAACTCCCAAGCTGCACCTGACAAACTGGCCTCCAGTGGCATGTTGAAAGCACCCAGAAGTAAAAGCAAGGGTGACTCCAACAATCCTTCTGAGACCAGCCAGGGAGTTTGTGAGGCAATGGGAAGGACGGTACACTCACAAAATAATCCCCAGTCAATCCCTGGCTTCCAGACTCAGGTACACACACTTCATGTGATTCAGTTCCCTAGCAGGTAGTCTGGTCAGGTTGAAATGGTTGTTATAGACCACAGCTACCCCCCCCCCCCCCAATAATGATGATGCTTACTTGGGATTTTTTTTTAGGGCAGGGTTGTCATAAGTCAGAGTTGACTTCATGGCATAGAACAAAAATGACAAATATTTAGTAGTGGGATTCCCTGGATAATTCTTAAATGGCCAATTTTGCTTGAACTCACGAATAAGCCTGTTCCTTTGTGAGGGCTGGATGACTTTAGCCTGTCTCTGTTGAAAATGTCAGACAAACTAGAATTTGAGGAAGAACAGATGAAGAAAAGGGGATGATGTTTGCATTGTGGCTAGAAATCAATGACACACCTGAAAAAATATGGGCTTTTTTTCCTGATGTAATAGGAATGCATACAATGGGACGCCAAAGACAATATTTCCTGGTATTTGAGAACAAAGACATGTCAAACTTTATTGAGCACACCACTAACTATATAACCAACGTTAAACACACAATTTGCAACTGTTGCCGTGCATTTTGTGTGTGATTATCACCCCTAGATCTTCATCCTATAAAAAGATATTTCTGTTTGCTTAATTATAAAGCTCTTTATGAACAGGCTCATCTGTAAATAGCTTGTTGCAGCTGAAATAGAAATATAATTATAATGAAGGCAGATGTTGTGAGATACTCCACAAAAAACTTGATCTGAATATACAAAGGAGAATTTTTTCCCTAAATTGTGGGTCTTGGATAGACCGCCAAAGTCACTGGTTTACATCTCTTGGGATGCCTTCTTTCCAAATGAAGCATACCCAGCTAGCTAGCTACTAGCGCTCTCTCTCTCTCTCTCTCTCTCGCTCTCGCTCTCGCTCTCGCTCTCTTTCTCTCCCTCCCTCCTTTCCCCCCTCCCCCCCTCTCTCAGTAAATTCATTTCTACAATGCTCTTATGAAGGCCATTACTGTGTTGCAAAGTGTAGTAATTCAAATTCAGTTTGTACAAATCACTTGTTTGATTGTGAATGTATGTTCTGTGGATTCTGTTAGAGTTTCAGGTGAGATCTTGTGATTGCTTCAAAGTACATGCAGCTGGTAATGTAATAAACATTTCAGATGCCACAATTCAATCTGTTTGCTAACTTACTTACTAAATTGGTAATATCAGAGATAACTTAAAGAAACAATAAATATTACCTTGATGGGTGAAAACAAGATTTGTCTAAGCCAGCATTCTCTTTAAAAGGATGGGCAAATAGATATCTCTGGGAGTTCGTATGTAGGTTATAAAAGTAAGAAATCCCTCCTTTGTCTATGGATGTACTATGAGGGTGATTTTCAATTTTCATTTTGATGAGAATTTGGCCACTTGGCAGTTTCCATATGGAGACTGAAAAATAGTTATCTTTCAGATTTGCACTTCTCAGAATTTTATAATGTAGTTACTTGCAGAAAACTGCAGAAGTTCATATATGAGTGGAATATGCACATAGTATGTACAGGAGTGAAAACACAGGCAGAATACAATTATATAATGGCATATTGTTTGTAAAAATGTGTATATTCTGCATAAAATGTGTTAAGAAAAATGTTGGAGTAAAATCATGCAGCATTCAGCTTTGACATTTCAGAATTAATGTGGTGCTAGGCATTTCTGATCTAAATTTTGTAGAGTCCAAAGGATGTAAAAAATATTTCCTGGATCTCCATGACTTATCTACTTCTGTTACAAGTTCTTAATGTGACAGAAAAACATCACACTGAGACAAGTTCAGCTGGGAATTAAAACTTTCTCAGACCTCCATTCACGTTTGGCTTCTATTCAAATCTTGGGGGTTGGAATGGAAGAGAATTTGGGAATGTTTCCTTATTTGCATCATGTTTTTGGAGTCTCTTTGTAGCGTCCGTGCTATTATATTTATAGCACACTGCACTGTGGAGAAACCTGGATTGCTTCTCAGTTGTTATCATCACTCCTGCTTGCATCAGTTGGTCCCAAAGGTTCATGAAAGTACAGCTTTCATTATGTGTCCATATAAAGACACACTTTGAAATTTCTTTCTTATTTCTGCCTCACCCAACCTCTTTTATTTCTTTGTCTGGTGTAATTTCACTGCTCTGTCTCAGGAGCTTTGAGAGTCCTTCCAAACATATTCTGCAGAAACAGATGGTGAGGAGCTAGTGGATAGATGTGACCTCTGGCTGAGCACTGGCATAGCCATCAGGATGTGTGAAGTCTGTGCCTTTATTTCTACAGATATCTCTGTCTTCCCACATGTTGTTATTGAATATTCCAATTGCTTCTGATAGGTAATCTTAAGGATGCTGGTCAAAATGCTTGCTGCGCATTGCATGTAACTAACAGCTATGTATCATGTTCTCCTTTAAAAGCATAGGCATCTCTCTAAATGCAGTGTGATTCCAATCAAAATATATCTACACGCTCAAAGCAATGATGTTTGACACCACTTGAACTGCTATGGCTCAATGCTATGGAATTCAGGGCATGGTTATTTTACAAGTTCTTTACTTTTCCATGTCAAAGAGTGCTGGTGTCTCACCAAATGACAGCTCCAATGATTCCATAGCATTGAGCCACAGCAGTTAAACGGTGGGGTCAAACTATTACTTCTTCAGTGTAGATGCATCCTTCATCTCTGCATTCTTACTTCTAACTGCTTCTATGATCTACCCACAATAACTTCTATAATTTTTGTATTTTTATATAATATGATTCATGTATCTTCTGAAGATATGTTCTCAGACTTTGCAAGGATAAGTAAAACTGTGGTAAGAACAAACCGTATTAAACAGCTTCTGGCTAAAGGACCTACAGTCTATATAGAGAGGACATATTTTGCTGGATGTAGATAAATGAAAATGTGAATACCCATCCCATGGCTACAATGGTTATATTGTATACCATTGTAAATAATAGGCATGTGCAAAAAAATCAGAAGTGTTGGAAATGAAAGAAAATTGGAAGTTTTGTAAGTTGAAAGTCATATCTGAAGTGTTTGCATGGCCCACACCAAATATTTTAAAATCAAAACTTACCCCATACTTTTTTAAGTATTGAAAATTTTGGAAGTCCCCCAAAGTCAGTTTCATATTCAGTGCAAGGAAGCAAAGCCATTAAACCAAAAAGGTTGCCTGCCTTTCTGCCTGCCTGGAATTAATGGGGTCTCAGCATTAGGAACCATGAAAAGAGAGAGCTGTGTGTTTTGGGAACAGCATAGAATTCTGGGAAACTGGGAAGGGAAGGAGTATGCACCAGTATCAGAAAGCCCCAATTAGGAGAGGAGCTTGGTCTGTAGCCAGCCAGAGTTCCAATACATTTGTTAATATTCTGTGATTTCTGTTTGTGGGTTATAAATAGCAGTTTCTAATTGATTCTGTCATAAAAACATGGCTAAAGTTTATAACACTGCAAAAACTTTTGTCTTTGCACAAGGGACATTGTCCTATAGCACATTTTATTTTGTTGAGTCTCCACCAATTCGACAAAGTTTCTGCACAAAAACAAAGTGTCTGGAGTAGAACAACTGCTTTCAAAGTAAGGACTACACATTAAAATTGGAAATAACACTTTAAAATTAGGAATAGATTTTCTTTAATTTAAAAATGCATTGTTTATAAATGCATTGAAAATTCACAAAAGTATGTGGATAAGTGAAATGTTCTGAAATGTGGTGGGCTAACAAGTTTCACCCCAATAACTTTCAAAATGCAAGAGATAGGAGCCCCTGAAGTTTCCCCATAGTAATTATGTGAAAATGTAGTTTGGGAAGTGAGGAGCCATATGCTTGCCGTAAACTACATTACCCAGACTACATCAGCATCAGAAAGAACCAATCAGGATACTGGAGAGAGCAGTTTGTCCCTTCCTAACAGTAGCCAGAATCTGCAAAGAGGAGGACTGACTGTTACATTTCTCTCTAATAAGTAAGCCAACCTCTGTGATGGGCTAGAAAAAAAATAACCTGAATGGATGGCCCTTGGGGGTTCCCTCCAACTGCCACAAAAACAATGTTTCTGAACAACTACTTTCAAAGTAAAGACTACACAATTAAACAGGAAACAACACTTTAAAAATAGGAACACATTTTCTTTATTATTTAAAAATGTTGTTTATAAAAACTTTGAAAATTTGCCAAAATCCGTGGATAAGTGAAACATTCTGAAATGTGGTGGGCTAACAATAGTAAATGTGCTCTACCACTGTAGCAAGTTTCACTCCCAATAGCTTTAAAAATGAGGGCTATAGAAGCCCCTGAAGTTCCCCCAATTATAGTAATTTAATTATGCACAATTACTGTAATGAAATAGTAACAAAATTTCATTAGTCTTGTTATAGTAACAAAATTTTCACTAAGTATACTTTAGAAACACTTTCGAATATAGCACCAGTGCCTCCAGTTTTGTAATGACTTTTGAACCATTTTTAATGGATCTCACATCCCAAGTAAATAATATTATATTATATAGAAAATAACCCTTCATACTGTTCAAAACAAAAAATATACACACAGAAAGCACACTCCTATGTGCTTTAGGTATGCATATGCCTTACTTTAAACAATGTATTTTGTCTACCACCTGCATTCCTGCTATTTTTGATAATTCTTCTTTCCTCTTTTGTGAGATGTTTTTTGTAAGAATCATTGTTTTCTTTTTATTTATTTTCAGGCCTGAGACTTCACCATATTTCTCAATTTTGTTGATCCATTTCATTATATTGTCCAAAGGATTGTTAATTATACAAATAACATCATCAGCAAAGGTTCAAAGTTTAAATTCCTCTTTCTTTATTCTTAAGCCTCTCAGATTTGAGTCTTCCCTAATTTCATTAAGGAGAATTTCTAATGTCATAATGAAAAGTAATGGAGAAACGGGGCATCCCTGTCTAGTACCTTTAGTTATTTCTATTTTTGGTGATTCTTGCCCATTTATTATTATTTTAGTTTCTTGTTTTTCATAAATCGCCTCTATTGCGTTCAAAAAATGATATCGAATGTCAATTTCTTTCAAGAGTAGTTTTAGAAAGTCCCAATTTAAATTATCAAAAGCTTTTTCTGCATCCAAACTCAGTAGGGCTAATTCTTCTTGGTTATTTTTTTCATAGAACTCTATTACATTTAGTATAGTTCTCACATTATCCTTTATCTGACGTTTAGGTAAAAAACCTGTCTGCTTCTCCTTTATCCAGTCACTTAAAAATACTTTAATCTCTCTGCCAAAATATTCGTAAAAATTTTATAATCTACGTTGAGCAAGGAAATTGGCCTGTAATTCTTAACATCTTTGGGGTCTTGTTTTTCTTTGTATATCATTGTTATCAAAGCCATATTCCAAGATTCTGGAGGTTTTTGATTATTCAATATCGCGTTCATAATCTTTTGAAGGTGTGGTACTATTTCTTCACTCATAGTTTTATAATATATAGCTGAGAGGCCATCTGGACCTGGGGCTTTGTTGACATTCATCTTTTTAATTGCATTTCTTATCTCCTCTGCTGTTATCTTCTTATTTAATCTTTCTCGTTGCTGCTCTGTGATTTTCTGCAAGTTCTGTTTGTTTAGGAGAGACATTACATCTTCTGTATTGATTTGATCTTTAGTATATAATTGCTATAGTATTTGTGGAATTGTTTAAGAATGTCTTGATCATTTGTATAATGTTTACCATCTGTTTGTATTTCAGTTATCATTCATGTTTGCCTAGTTTTTTGAATTTTTCTAGAAAGACGGTATCCTTGAAGTGACTGGCTTGACCTTGAAGAAACTGGGGGCAGTGATGGCTGACAGGGAGCTCTGGCGTGGACTGGTCCACGAGGTCACAAAGAGCCGGAGATGACTAAACGACTGAGCAGCAGCAGCAATACAAACTTCATAATGAGTAAGTGGAACCATTGGCTGCAATGGAAACTAAGTTCAATTAACGGATTTTGGATCAAAAGATGAGTGGCCATTTTGACAGAATTTGTATTGCAAGTTTTGAAGTTTGGGGAAATTTAAAATGGCTGCCATATTAGCAAATCCTATTACTGCTGCAAAATGCAGTTCTCAGTAATTGAAAGAAGGACTTGCTTATTTTACAACTTGAATGTCACTGTGCATTTTTGTTCTTTACTGATCTTACTTTTCATTTCAATGTTGGCTCATTGCAGTTATGCATTTAAAAAACACCTGTTAGATTTACTTTTTTCTCTCTCTGTGTTCATCCCACCTACCTTACAACTTAAAAAAAATCACAGCTATTCTCTACATCTGTCTCATCAGTCTCTGTCATACACTGGATTTTAAAAACAAAATAAAAGGCTGATAATATTTTAGATCCAGTCAAGCAATAATTTGTACATGTCCATTGTTCATCGTCTTTTGATTTAAGTAAAGGGCTGACTTGGTTCACTGCTGTAATAAATTCAGTGTGAGTGTTTTTGACGACAGTGTGTGATAACATGGAGGCAGTTCCATAGGGAAGGAGTTCCCCTTTCCAGACGGTCTTCTCCATGTGACAAACTCCCGGGTGGATTTTTCTAACTATGTCATCCTTTTGGAAAAACTTAGAGCAAGCTGTTGCTTTCTGCCTTACATGTATGCAGGTTGCCAGGGAGCCTGCAGGTCTCACCATATGACATCCATAATGTTCTTCAGCTATCAAAATAAGCCTGGAGATCATAGCAGAGTGCAGGATACCACCATTATTATGGACAATTTTTCCTCCAACTAGAGCTTCAGCTACATACAGCAATGTTATGCTTTCTTACTCTTTAAAATTTATTGACATTACCATGATGTGTTTGGATAATCTATGTGTCTACATTTTAAAAGAAATGTGAAACACAAAGGATTTTTAAATAACAAGAGCTTACTTTCTTTAGTGCAGAGCTCATAATAAGTCACAGAAAGTGAAATCTGATAGAAAACGTGCAATTGTAGTAAATGATGCCAACTTTTACTCTAATTCCTCATCATTAAATATGCAGACATTAGCCTCCACCATATATAGGAAAAAGAAAATCTTGGTCATGGTGTTACTTTCCAGTCAACTCGGCTTGGCTTTCTTCTACCTTGGCCATGTCTTCCAGTTGCTTTTCAATATATAGTGTTCTAATGAATTGGGCAAGGACTACTCAGAGGTGGTTTAGCATTGCCCTCCTTTAAAATACAGACTGCAGTATCTGGTATTTTTTTTTTGCTGATTCCCCATGCAAGCACTAAACAGTCTTGACCCTGATAAGCTTCCAAGATCTGATGTCTTCAGGGCACATGCTTATTTTCAGCAACTGCCCCACTGGGCCTCTAATGATAGTAGGTTCAGCATTGAGGTCAAATTTAGACTAGGACCATGGGTATGAAGGGTACGTGCCTGGCAAGCATTTTGCTAAAAGACCAAAGTTTCAGATTAGAGAACACACTCACAGTGAAGACAAGTGTCAGGGATTTATTCAGTCTAGCAGAGGGGATGCATGTATGGTTAATGCCAAAATGTACAAGCATACATGAAATACGGAGACATGAGGTTTTATACATTTGACAGCTATTCAAACTACCTGCTCTGCTGGCTCCACTTTCTGATTGGCCAGCAGAGAGGCTGATCTGAATCAGCACCTTAATTGCTTCAGGGATGTTGCTACCTTCAGGTGATGATATCTTGTAATCAAGCCTTGGATGTCAAATAATGGAATTCAAATGAGAGTCTATACTTTGAGTCCCTGCTTCCATGGCTAGCAATCTCTCTGCCCAATGGAGGCAATCAGCTGAGCAAGCGCTGGATGATCAGGAGTGGAAACTGTCTGCTGATCTACATGTGCCCACTATGAGCCTCCATTTTCACCTTTATTTAGGGCATTGCCTAGTCTCAGATGTCCAGGAAATTCCTCAGCAGGATCAGCAAGGAGATGAAGACTCCTGTGGATTGTCTGGGCCAAAATCATATACTTGATACATATATTAGATACATAAAAGAGTAAGACAGAGAGTAAAGAATCAAAGACAGACAAAAAGTTACAAGAAAGGATACATTTTATTAAAGTTGGAAAACCATAAAGTCTTTGTATGAGATTATCTGCGGGAGCTCTGGTACATTCCTGTGCTGATATGTATCTGTGGCCCGTTGAAATCTATATATATAAAAGAGTGATGGCATCACGGCGATGGACAAAACAACAAATCTACAGCCCCCCAAACTCGAAAATTGGCAACGCAATCCATCATCCCCGCCTCCAGTAAGATACAACAAATTTACACATAAAACACTATCACAACACCAAAAAATGCCAAAACTAGGTACGCATGCGCAAAAACACCATGCTTCAAACCTTTATGACGCTCGCGCGGCTCCAGTAAGATACAACACATTTATATGACAAACACAATCACAGGGCCACAAACGGCCAAAAACTGCAACAGGCGATGTGCGCCTGCGCGCACCCCCCCATCCCTTCCTGCGCGCGCACACACACACCTCGCCTCAGAGCTGAAGGAAGGAAGGCAGGAAGGCCGATTCCTTGCTGGGCGCGGGATGGAGGAGGCCGCGCTGGGAGGCGTGCGGGCCTCACGTCGCTCTCTGCCCTCTCCCCCTCAATGTCCTCCCCCCTCAGGGCCCATGGAGGGCCCCGGTTGCCGTTCAGGCCCCCTCCTCCCGCCCCTCTCCCCTCCCCTCAGCGCGAGGAAGGCCCCGCGGAGCCCCCCCCGCCTCACCCTCTCTCCTCCTCCCTTCTCGGTTCTTCTCGGAGGTCTTCAAGCTCTTCAAGGTGAGGGGGGAAGAGGAGGGCACGGCCCTCGAGCAGGCCTGGACCTTCCCTCGAGTTGTTTGGGGCGCCAACCCCCGCCCTTCCCGGCCTCAGGACCCTTCCTTTTCCCCCTCACCCGGTTAAACGGCTGATGGGGAAAAGGAAAGAGCCTCAGGCCAGGAAGGGTGGAAGTTGGCGCCCAAAACAAGTCAAGGGAAGGCCCAAGTTGGCCCAGGCTGAGCTTCCCCCTTTTCTGTTGTTGTTATTGTTGTTGTTGTTCTCACCCACAAATTACAACCCCTCCAATGCCTCAGAAGCCCCCCTTTTTCCCCTCTCAAACCCTATCGCCCTCACCTTTCCCTTCCCTGTAATAATTATTAATATAATAATAACTGGTCATCAGTTAAGAATGTAATAATCACCAATAATAATACTAATTTATTATTCTTATAATACTGATAATCATTCGAGAACATAATAATTCATAATAATAGTCAGTTCTTATTATTATAACACTGACAATCATTCAACAATGTATTAACAAATCGTAATAATAGAAAATTATTATTATTATTATTATAGTGATAATCATTCACAAATTAATAATTATTATTATAACATTGATAATCATTCAACAATATAATAACTAATAATAAATAGTAAGTTATTATTTTTATCACAATGATAATCATTCAAGACTATAATAATAATTATTATTATAACAGAAGGCGCCTCATATAATCCACTTCTAAACAAATAATATCACATTATAAATATACACTAGAATCTCACTTATCCAACATAAACAAGCTGGCAGAACGTTGCATAAATAAATATGTTGGATAATAAGAAGGGATTCAGGAAAACCAATTACACATCGAATTAGGTCATCATTATACAAATTAAACACCAAAACATCATGTTATACAACAAATTTGACACAAAAAGTAGTTCCATGCGCAGTAATGCTATGTAGTAATTACTGTATTTGCAAATTTACCACCAAAATATCACAATACATTAAAAACACTCACTCCAAAAACATTGACTATTAAAAGGCAGACTCCATTGCATAATCCAGAACATTGCATAAACGAATGTTGGGTGAGATTCTACTGTAATATGAAATAATTACTGTGGTACAATAATACACAACAATATCATCTCAGGACAGTAAATAAAGATCAACACTCTAAAAACACAGCTATTCCATCCAGGAAACAATCAGGGCCATCTAACACCTCCCACCAAAGGATTCCCCCCTTCACACAGGAAACCACCCACACTTTGAACCTACAAGGCCATTCCGTACTCATCACTCTCTCATCTCAGCACAGTAAATAAACAACAACAGTCTGAAAACACACAAATTCCATCCAGGAAACAATCAGGACCACCTAGCACCTCCCAACAAAGCATTACCCCCCTCTAACACACGGAACCACCCAAGCTTTGAAACTACAAGGCCATTCTGTACTCTGGGGCCAATTTGCAATATATTAATATATATAATAATACAATACATATATAATACAATACATTGTATATACATATAATACTGCTAATAATATTATAATACACTACAATATAATACTAATAACAAAACAAAACAATATATATATATATATATTACTACTAATATTGTGAAATAGTCGTATATGTTATAGCGTAATATCCTATCATATGTCTTTAATGTAATAAATGAATAAATAATACTGTATAATTTTTGTTGACGGTCACAACAAAAATAAAACCCAATGTAGATTAACCAACACCACTAAAAAAAAGCCACAGCAACGCGTGGCCGGGCACAGCTAGTAATAATAATAAAAGAATAATGTCCAGAGAAGAGTGGCCATCGCTGGTTTGTCTGCCAATAATGCTAATTGCCGGAACTATAGAGGTGTAGTCAAATAAAAATCATATCTTCATCTCATTGTCCTTGGAGAACTACAAATCTCCAGGGTGGCGCTGCCTTGTTCGCCAACATAACGTGACTAGGCTTCATTTATTTCCCATATGAAAGGAGCAGTACAAAGTAATGCTTGTTGTTGTTGTTGTTGTTGATGATGATGTTGTTTATATCCCACTTTTTCAAGACTCAAAGCAGCTCACAATAAAACCAATAAAATACAATTAAAATCTAAAAATATACAAAAATTAAAATGGGATTAAACATGACCAGTATTAAAAATAAATTTTAAACCCTTAAAACAGCCAAATACCTGTTCATAGTTAAAACCACAACACCCCCTGATTTGATCTTAAATATCTTCATAAATCCCAGCAGACAAAGATGTCACTATTATTAACCTTTTCAAAAAGGGGGAAAGAACAGACTCTGGAAAGTATCAGGTTATCTCCCTTCTAACCTCTGCTGGGAAAATCCTCACAAGAATCTTTGCAAACCGCCTTCTATCTGTCTCAGAAGACACCCTCCCAGAATCCTAGAATGGCTTCCGGCCCCTCCAGAGGAACAGTGGACATGATCTTCACTACATGACAGCTCCAAGAAAAATTCAGGGAACAAAATCAATCTCTGTAAATGACATTCATTGACCTCGCAAAGGCATTAGACATAGTGAGCCACAGTGCTCTCTGGACCATCCTCCAAAACATTGAATGCCCTGACAAATTTGTGCACATCCTGCGGCTCCTCCATGATGATATGATGGCAACAATCTTGGACAGCAATAGCTCCCAAAGTGACCCATTTAAGATGGAATTAGGTGTCAAACAGGGATGTGTTATTGCCACAATCTTCTTTTCCATCTTCATCGCTATGATACTTCATCTTGTTGATGGGGAAGATTCCCATTGGCATGGAAATCATCTATCAGACAGATGGCAAACTATTTAACCTCACCAAACTGAAAGCCAAAACCAAGGCACAACATCATACTCAGACAATGAAGGATCACCTAAGTAAGTAAGTATTCTTAAAAGTAGTGAACAGGAATTGTTAAAATGAAGCAATCACAAAGGCATTGTTTTAATCATTTCTGTTTCAAGTCTATTATATTGATGTATCCACATTGCACAATTATAGTACTTAGAACCCATTTTAACTGCCATAGTTTAAACCTACACATGACCAGTATTTGTTGTTTCAAGAGGATATAAAATTCTCTGCTGGAGAAGTTCACTGCTGTCTTTTGAACCAGAGCTCCCAAGGAAACCTGATCTAACCTTCAGTCCTTTGGATGCTTCAGAGCTGTAGTTCAGATAAATTAATCATAACTCTGCAATAGAGAATTCTAAGGATTTCTCCAAACTACAAATTCCAGAATTCTGGATATATCAATGGTATTTAAGATGAGATCATTTTTTGATAATTGTGCAATGTGCATGTACCTTCTATTATGATGAGTAATGGGATCATGTGTATTTTATCAGTGGTGTGCCTCGATGTCATTAGATGCTATTTTCAACACATATGCACAGAGCTTAGGTTTCTCTTTCACAGCATTTTCTAGAACAAATGTGTTGGTCTAAAATCAGGCAAAATTCCAGTTGACCTTAAATAAAGCATTTGGGATCAATTGACATACATACCTTACAGTTATCTCTCTTTTAAGACCACACCTTCTTACTTACTCAAGCAGTATTCCACAATCTCTCCAAATGTCTGGACTCAGTACACAGAATTGTTAGGTGGAGTCTCTAAACAAAATAGTAGGCCTGTGTGATCAATAAAAAATGTTTCAATGTTCATTACTAAATTAGGGGGGGGGGGATCATTTCTGAAGTGTTTATAAAATATTGATATAATGATATAATGAAAATTTTGTTACTTTTTCATTATGTAATCGCACAAGTGGAGAACCTTCAGGGGCTCCCTTCTCCCTCATTTTTAGAGCTATCGGAGTGAATCTTGCTACAATGGTAGAACACATTTACCACTGTTACCCTTCCCCCATTTCAGAATGTTTCACATATCCACTGATTTTTGGGTATTTTTATGAACAACATTAAAAAATATGAGAGCTATCTTTTTGCATTTATATTTTCAGTGATACAACATAACCAGGGCATAGTTTCCGAAAGATTTACACATCCTCCTCAGGTCCCTTTGGTAGAACGAAATGCAGCCCCTTAGGGGGAGAAGCGCCACCTGCAATGGAGATCTGGAGCAATTTATGAGTCTTACATAACTCTTCCAAAAGTCATAGGTCAGTGTTTTAAATGTTAAGTTTTTTGCATGGGCACCCCTCACGTTTCTTAATATCAAGTTGCATGTACAACTCTTACAAAATAGATACTACAAATGAGGCATAAATGAAATTTTGCACAGCCCTATAAAATAGTAATGAATTCCAACTGAAATGACAGATCCCGGGATAAAATTATGTTTGTTAAACAAGAATTTTCATGCACACTGAAACAAAGTGAGATACTGCATTTTTTCATTATTGTTCAGCATGTTGTGGGATTTTGTTCTAAAAAGGCTAAATTATTTCAATGTATTACCAGTTGCCATTCATATGCAAACCATTTTCTCTAGTCCTTCATTGTGCACTTAGTGTTTTTGAGATGCTTGCCAAAAATTCACAAATATTACTCTTGACAGTATATATTTTTACTATTTTATTAATAAAAACCTATTTATTTGAGCAGGTGTGATCTAATTACAACTACTTGTATCCAGCAGCATCATTGCAGTAGTGCAGTCTCTGTTGCACGAATCACTCTACATTTGTTAGCATAATGGCTGAATCCAGTGGTCTCTTGCACAAGTTACCCTATGGACTGTATGTGTGTTCTGTCTATTGTGGTATCACTTCTAAATTGGGGAAATCCAGTGCACCTTGGCTAATGGATTTTTTTTTTTTACTATGCTAGTGTCGTGTTGGATTGCGGCCATGGTCTAAATTTACTGAATTATTTTTCTTTCTGAAATTATTTGATCCAACAATTAAAGGTCACAATATTGCTTTTGTGTATCTGAGCATGTGTTCAAGGTAAAGACAAGAAATCAAGAGACACCCCACACAAACTCTCTTTCAGTTTACATCCACATAGGTGTCATTCCCACAGCATTCTAACCAAACAGGGGTTGAAGTGAGTTCAGGGCCTCTTATCCCAAGATAACTGGCTATGCAAACAGGCTTTTGCCCATGAACACCTTGTGACTAGAAGCTTCTGGTATTCGTCCAAATGTCTGCAAACCAACATCATTTGTAAATCAGAGCATATGCTGGTGTTGCCTGTCAAAATCTTTTAATATCCCCTTCGCTACTAAAGACCCATCACTGAACAGCTGAAGAATGCACGCATACTCACACACCAGACTGATACTTTAAATGACCAGGCTATTGCTGATCTCATAATGACCAACTATGAATGGCATTTTGTATGTGTGCAAGTGTATGTGTTTATGAGGCTTAGCTATTTCTATAAAATCATGAGTAATATTTATAATACAACAGAGAATCTTTCAAACAGTTTAACTAACATAAACAAAGATGGTGTGGTTGGAAAGATCTATGAGATTTTGAGTCTTCTTTCACAATTGTTTCTCAAATTCTAGATTCCTCAGACAATTATAGCATCATTAAAGTAGTCACTGACTGTCATTGGTCAGCTGAGTTATGATCTAGAGAAGTAACAATACTTGAAGAAGTTATTTTGGGATAACAATTCCAATATTTTACATCTAGTATGGGGACTTGGGAATCTGTTGTTCAAAAAAAGTTACACTTTCAAACACTGATGACTAAAGGGTGAATAAGTTACTCTTGCTCTTCTTATATTCCTTGTAACTCGGATGGGGCACTAAAGTGATAATCATTCAAGGAAAGATATACAGCATGGTACAACCCCAAGAGATATATTTCTGGACTTTGCATGGATATGCAAAACTGCAGAAAATAGCAAACCCTATTGAAATGAAGGTATCCCAAAATGTCATAGAGGTGGAGGACCTAATAAAATCTCTGGAGAGGAATATTTTATCAGAAACGGATGGATGAAACTGTGGATACCAGTTCAGTGGGTATGAGGGCTGTCCTGTACTGAGTTTCTGTGTGCCAGAAACTGTCAAGCCTGTTCACAAAGGTGGTGGAGATTTTCTGCTGAACAAAATATAATAATAATAATAATAATAATAATAATAATAATAATAATAATAATAATAATAATTTCAGTGTGAGTGTTTTTGACGACAGTGTGTGATAACATGGAGGCAGTTCCATAGGGAAGGCGGTAATAAACACCTGGGCCATACCTGTCATAAGATATACTGCCGGCAATATAAATTGGACGCAGGTGGAATTGGACAATTTGGACAGAAAAACAAGAAAACTCATGACCATTCATCATTTACTTCATCCTTGCAGTGATGTTGACTGCCTATATCTGCCTAGAAGATCTGATGGCAGAGGACTCTGACAAGTAAAACAAGCAGTCAAAGAAGAAGAACATGCCCTGGCAGAATATGCAAAGGAAAGTGAAAAACCTTCTTTGATTGAAGTCAAAAAATCAGAAACTCCTCAAAGCACAACAGGCAAAGAATCAGTACAAGAAAACTGCACTACAAACTAGGGCTGGCAGCTGGCACAACATTGCATGGACAGTTCCTTAACAAAATTGAAGGAAAAGTTGATAAGGAGAAGACCTGGCTATGGCTCACCAATGGAACACTGAAGAAGGAGACAGAAGGCCTGATCCTTACAGCCCAGGAGCAAGCCATCAGAACAAATGCAATTAAGGCCAAGATAGAAAAATCAGCCAGTGACCCAAAATGCAGACTGTGCAAGGAAGCTGATGAAACTATTGATCATATCCTCAGCTGCTGTAAGAAAATCAAACAGACAGACTACAAATACAGGCACAACTATATGGCCCAAATGATTCATTGGAATTTATGCCACAAGTACCATCTGCCAGCAGTAAAGAACTGGTGGGATCACAAACCTGCAAAGGTAGTGGAAAATGAACACTAAAAAATACTATGAGACTTTCAAATCCAGACTGACAAAGTTTTGGAACACAACACACCAGACTTCGCGGTTGTGGAAAAGAAAAAAAAAAAGTTTGAATTATTGATGTCGCCATACCAGGTGACAGTCAAACTGATGAAAAACAACAGGAAAAATTCAGCTGTTATCAGGACCTCAAAATTGAACTGCAAAGGCTCTGGCATAAACCAGTACAGATGGTCCCAGTGGTAATTGGCACACTGGGTGCCATGCCAAAAGATCTCAACTGGCATTCGGAAACAATACTCATTGACAAAACAATGATTGTCAACTGCAAAAGGCCACCTTATTGGGATCTGTGCGCATCATCTGAAAATACATCACACAGTCCTAAACACTTGGGAAGTGTTTGTCTTGTGATTTTGTAATATGAAATCCAGCATATCTATCTCGTTTGCTGTGTCATACTCTGTCTTTGTAACAACAATAACAACAACAACAACAACAACAATTTATTTATAACCCACCCTATCTACCCAGAGGGACACAAATGAAAATCTGTTCATTTGTTTTTTTCTGTTCACTGTAGAACAATGATCTGATCACCATGCTGTAGAGAAGTTGTCAAATTTCTGAGAGATAACATGAGATACCCCACCTTTATGAGCACTAGCAAATGGATGTGCATCCCATATCCTTCCTGATATTTATTTTTAAAAGTCCCTTGCTAGCATAGACCTCCATGTTTGATTTGAAGAATGTGTGAAATTTCCATATGATCCATGACTGCCTCAAGGAAGCCTGCAAATACAGCAACTATGGCAGTTTTATCAGACTATGTTGCCTTTGTATCAGTGCTGAAAAGGTTTCCATTAGTCATTCACTACACATTCCTTTGTCAATTTAATTTTTCCCCCTTTCCCAGCATTATTGCAGAGATATGGCGGTGGGGGTGGGGGAGAGATGAAGGTTAGAGGCTGTATTTCTGCAAATCAAATATGATAATATGGCAGCTCTATTCAAAACAGAAAACTTGTTTTTTTAAAGTCTTTTTGATAATGGTACCAAGTGATTTCGCTGTTTTATTCCCTGCTAATCTTTAAACAAAGGAGCGTGACCTTCATTGTGCAAATGAACTGTGTTTTGCTAACATAAAAGAAGCACCAGTATAGATGTGCTATTGACAGAATAATAAGGCTACGCCTGAAGATGTGTGACATGAACACATTTGAGAAATACAAAAGGAAAGTTAATGGAGAAATATGCATGGAGTCCTGTTTAGTCAGGTGGCAAGAAACAATAAATGAAAGGAAGATTATTACCTGTAAGGTTAACAGGCACTCATTGTATTACGAACCCAAATGGAGAAGTTGGGGGAGAGGGGAGCAGGGCTGTAAAAGAGGGGAGGCAAATTTGGAAGAAAAAGGCATTTTTTTCCTTTTGGCCTTACAAGCAGTTGGAGATGGTAAAAAGCTCATGTTTCCACATTAAACACCCAGATATAATCCTTCAGATGTCCTGCAATGGTGCATCTTGGAATGAGCACAACTGTTGCACCTGACTCCTTTGGCCACCACTATAGTGCCAGGTTTGTGGTATCTGTGTGCTCAAGAAAAAATAGGATTGTTTGTGTCAAAGCAGGGTTAGCCATGATCATGCCATACCAAGCAGTGGAACTTCTGTGAGCTTCTTGATCTCACTGGATTTGAGGTTTCTATTACTTCCAAGATAGTTGTATTCAGCATTTGGAGTGTGGAGTGGGCAGGTTCTTCCAGTAAAATCGAGTGTGTCTGTAATTCTTTGGTGACTGTTTACAGGCGAGGCAGCTGCTTCAACTATGGGATGGCATTCTTGCAAAGTTGAACAGAAAACAAGCCTCCTCACAACATTGGAGTGAGTTTATAAGACATTACAAAACATGTGTCTGGTCATTACGCACCTTCGAATAGCATTACAAATTGGTTCCCATGCCTTGTTAACACTCCTGTTAGAAAGCAATGGCGCATACTTTCCTTGAATACTTTGTTCACTGCATCATTGTTCCTTCTATAAAGAACAGAACTTTACCAAACCTTGCCATTGTTTGACGCTTTGAAAATATTTCCTTAATAATTTTTGAGAACAAAAAGAAACTCTGAAAAAGAAAACAGAGCTAATGTTTTGTAATATTAAAAGGGAGAAAAGGAAAAAAAGAATCTTGTCACTGCTGAGCTCTAACAGCATGAAGCTGAATATGGAATTAAAGCTTTTCAAAAAAAAATGAAAGTTATGTTAAATTTCTGAAGAATCACAATACAGTGGAAACAAGAAAATGCTGATAATAGTGAACTCTACTGAAATCAATTACTTTCACTGGAAGTTACCATAGAATTTCCCTGGAGAACCTAGAAAATTCCTACTGTCAGAACAGGTGCCCATGCAACCAACAAGGAGGGGGTTGATCTCCCATCCCTTGCTGATCACCCAGATCCCCATTCTGACACCAACAGGCACAAGTGCAGTGATCAGCAAGTGGCTGGCTGGCTGGGAGCAGTGGCAGTACTGACATGAGGGTGAGCCATCCCTTCACTTGAACAAATCGGTAAGCTAATAGTAGTGGTGTCTATCTGAATAGCAGACTGGTGCAAACATATCTGATTCAACTTTTGATACAGCCCTGAAGTCAGAGTTTCCCCTGACTTTACCTGAAGTGGGGCAGAGTTGGGTTAAATCCAAAACCGCCCCTTACTCCTTGGAGGTTGCTGTGAACGGTGAAGACTGCCAGAAATGCATTCACAGTGTCTCATTTCTAGGCTGGAGCCCCTGGTGGCGCAGTGGATTAAACCCTTGTGCCAGTAGGAATGCTAACCTGAAGGTTGGGTTGCTGACCTGAAGGTTGCTGGTTCAAATCTGGTGAGAGCGTGGATGAGCTCCCTCTGTCAGCTCTAGCTCCCCATGCGGGGACATGAGAGAAGCTTCCCACAAGATGGTAAAACATCAAAAACATCTGGGTGCCCCCTGGGGCAACATCCTTGCAGACAGCCAATTCTCTCACACCAGAAGCAACTTGCAGTTTTCCAAGTCGCTCCTGACACACACACACAAATTTCTAGGCCAGTGCAGACAAGCCTCAAGTCACCCATGGAGAAAAGAACATTTTAAAGTATTAATATCCAAATGGCAATATCAAATAATGAAAAGGGGAGGGGAGGGATGAGAATTGGTTTGTTTTCTTTAAAAAATCAAATTACAAGTGAACACCATGGCAATGCATTTTAAGTACAGAAGTGAAAGCACGCTGCAGAAATCTGAACACGTTCAATATGTAAAATCACTTATACCTAAGATTTTTTTAAAAGAAAAGTTCAAAGTCAAAAGTAAGTGCATGGACGGATGAAGAAAAGATTGCAAATTAGCAAGTACATCTAAACCCAGCTCTAATAAATACATCCAATTTCTGTTGATACTAAAGCAAGTTAGCAGGTGTTCCATGGAGATTATTTGCTCATAATTCAGCTAATGGAGAGGGGAGGGGTTTTAAAAGGCATATTAATCAATCGGGACTTAATTTTAAATTAATTACTTTTACCTGGCTGAACGCACCCATTTGTGAGACTATGAATTGTATTTCAAAAACCAGGTCAGTCCCAGCAGATCTTTTGTTTACTTTTTCACTGCCATTTACTGTACCTCACTGGGCTAAGCAAAGAGCATTCTTTCATTCAAGCAAATTTGAGGGCAAGCATATATTTTCATATATGAAAGATTGTCCAACGTACAATGTCTGCATCACCTGTATGTTTGACATGCTAATGAATTGCTATGGCTCTCATATGCCTGAAAATATTCTGTGATTACTGACTCTGTGTGTGTGTGTGTGTGTGAACATTACTGACCTGAAGTGAGAGAAAACTGCGGGGTAGATGAGTTAGGGGAAGACAGTGTGATGAGGGATTTTCTCCGTCCACTTTCTAGTCAAAAGCAAATGAAGTAGAATAGTCAACATGGTGCAGTGGTTTGAGCACAGACTATGACTTTGGATACCATTCAAATCATGGAAATACAATGGAGGACCTTGGCCAAGACATACTCTCCAAGCCTCAGAGGAAGGCAAAGGTTCCTGAACAAACCTTGCCTATAAAACCCTGTGACAGGTTTGCCTTAGGGTCTCCATAGAGTGAAAATGACTTGAACACACAACAACAAAAATGAACAAAAAGGAATAGTCTAGATCAGGCCTGCACAACCTGTGCCCACCAGATGTTTGGGACTTCAACTCCCAAAGGTTCTAGCTAGCTTGTCCAATCGTCAAAAATTGTGGGAGCTGAAGTCCAAAACACTTGGTGGGCCAAATTTTGCGCAGGCCTGATCCAGAGAGTCCCAAGGAGTTGGGAAGAGAAATGGGAGAGATCTCCAAGGTATAGGACAACAACTGAATATAGGAGAGGAACCGGGGAGGTGGGGGGCAAGGACAAGTCTGAAGTGATTCTATCAGCCCATAGGTGCAGAAAACCTTGGGCCCCAGCAGCTGAATCTGGTCCATGGATTCCCTAAACGGCCATGCCTTCTGTCCCATGAGATCATTTGTTGTCACTATCAGCTTTTGTACCCCCTCCTCCCTATTCTAATCTCTTGTGTCTGGGTTACTTGCCCAGATTCTACCATCTTCTTCAGAAGTCTTTCTCCAGGTTCACCATTGTCCACTAAAGGGAGATGGTATTAGAGAGGTGCACAACCTTTTGACCACTGCCAACCCTATTAAAGATTTTTCTTTGAAAGGCGGATCTGTCATTATTTCTGTGCTGAAAGCTAAGAAAGTATGAGGAATTTGATGGATTTATATTTAATGCAAGATGATCAACACTGCCATTTGAGGAACCTGAAAGATGCCATTTGTGCTCGGAAATGTATAAGTTTATGAACTTGCAATATGATGTCAAAAGCAAAACAAAACTGCTCACAAGTGAATGCACATGACAAAAATGCACACATCAAAGTGGCCAGGATTGAATCTCTGCTGACATACATATAGGAGATGTTTTAACCTATTGGCTCTAGTAATCTGCTTTCACCAGTTTGCAACAACAGGATCTGGGTCAACCCAGCAACAGCTCCCTGGCCACTATTTGGGTGTGGACATGCCTCTGGTATAATATGCCGTTTTTCTCTTGCAGTGCTGGAGAGCAATGAGTTTGACCCTGGGTGAATGAACATTCCCCAATCCCCATTTACTGAGGTAGCTTCTTGCTGTTGTTAGTCTCCTTGGTTGGGAGTCTAGTGGAGTGAAAAGGTTGCTCTGGCCCTGTTTTTTTTTTCGGGGGGAAGAGGGTGAAGGAAAGGGCATCTGATGCTGACCAGTATACATTTATTTCACTCATTTGTACCCCGCCCTTCTCACCCTGAAGGGGATTCAGGGTGGCCTCACAATAAGCAACCATTTGATGCCAACACATACAATTATAAGGAAATCAGAAGATGTTTACTTCTTGGGAGGAGAGCAATGGCCACCTCAATAAAATAGTGAAGAGCCCTGGCAACAAAGGTCTGCATAGTTAAAGCAATTGTATTCCCCATAATAACCTATGGATGCGAGAGCTTTTGAACTGTGGTGTTGGAGGAAAATTCTGAGAGTGCCTTGGACCGCAAGAAGATACAACCAGTCCATCCTCCAGGAAGTAATGCCCGGCTGCTCAGTGGAGGGAAGGATATTAGAGGCAAAGATGAAGTACTTGGGCCACATCATGAGAAGACAGGAAAGCTTGGAAAAGATCATGATGCTGGGGAAAAAGGAAGGAAAAAGGAAGAGAGGCCACCCAAGGGCAAGATGGATGGATGGTATCCTTGAAGTGACTGGCCTGACCTTGAAGGAACTGGGGGCAGCGATGGCCAACAGGGAGCTCTGGTGTGGGTTGGTCCATGAGGTCACGAAGAGTTGGAAGCGATTGAACGAATAAACAACAACACAATTATAAATAACAGTTGCCATTAAAATCAAAAGTTAAAACATCCGTTTTTAAAATATCAATTAAAATTACACAAGTTACATCCCAAGTTACATCACATTTTCCCATGACAGCCACTGGTGACATAGAACATAGGTGATGTAAATTTGGCATTTAACAATGTGAACCCAGTTAGAATACATGAACTTCCTTTCAGGATTGCTGTGATAATAATGTGGAAAGGAGATGTGCTTTGTTTGTCACCTTAAATTTTTTGGAGTAAAGATGAATATAAATATAGCTAGCAACCAAATAAGGGCAGGGTGCTGGGGTCATGCTATTTTCTTTGCCTTCATTCCACTCCATCCCTATTGCTGGTGTAATACACAAGCTAAATCTAAACTGGATGAGAGTACAATTATTTAATCTAAATTACTACAACATGTTTGTGAAGAAGAAAGCACAATGTCTAAATCTCAGGTGATTAGTGGAGACAAAGCCCCTCCATTCCCATTCAACCATCTATTGGAGTTTCATTTCCACTTCATTAAAAACAGTCACCTTCACTTTGCATTAAGAAACCAGAAGCAGAGCCTCCCTCCCCATTCTTTTACCTCAATAATACCCAAATCACAATGTTAAAACATCCCTTTTGATCCTTTTGACGACCTCCGATTCAGTACATTTTAAGTGACTAATTTAGTTCAATTGCCTTCCAGTTTGTCTTGGACCCCTTTCAACAGAACATGGCAAAGGAAAGAAAAGGAATGTGTGTGACCTATTTAAATAATTGCCCCTTAACATCTTTCAGATGAGGCAGAGTATTTTCCTAAGCAGGCCAGAATGCCCAGTGCCTGTTCCCCTCCCCTCCTATTTCTGCCCGTTCTGTAACAGAGACCACTGTCATCTGGTAGAAATATTTACCACTTGGATTGGAATTGGCCTGGTAACAGTGAGAACACATCTGGAGTCTAGACTCAGCGGCTCTATGGGCAGGGTCATATCTCTGAGCTCCATCGGGCCAGCCCAGCGTCTATTTCTGTTTACATAGGTGGTGTGCTGCATCGTCTGTTTCAGCTGTCAGACATCTTGAGCCTTCTCTTGATCCCTCTATTCTGGAGAGCCACCAAGGGGAAAGCTCCCCTCCCAGCTGCCCTCCCTTTCCCCACTGACCCTCCTTTCCACTTTTATCGGCTGGAGACAGGAAGCTCAGGACCTCTGGCAGAGGCAAGCAAAGCTCAGTACCCCCTCCCTTCTCCTCCTCTTTCTCCTCCCTTCTAAAATAACCTAAAACATTTGCAGTTCTACTGCTGTGTTTTAACTTTTGCTGCTTGAGGGTTCTGGCTAAGTCAGAAAGACAAATTCTTCTGATTTTTACTATTGTATGATTTTTTTTTAAACAGCAAACATATAACAAGTATACACAAAGCAAAAATGAACAGGGAGGATGAGATTTTCTTTCCATGCAACATTTTGGAAAGAGCTGGAGTCCCTCTATCCTCCTCAACTTGCTACTCAACTTGCAAAATCAAAATATGTATACTTCCACGCTCGTAGAAAGTCCTTAACAACTGCTTAAGTTCCATAGGCAGAGAAGGTTTGAAATCTTTTGCAATGTAGGAATTGGTTTCTTAGATAAATTCTTCAACACAGGAATGCAAATTTAAAAGCATCACAGAAATTTGTAAAGTTATTGGAGGTGGGAGCAACCTTAATTTTCACACTGGGTAGGATCAGTTCTTTGACATACATGGCATCCTGTAAGCAACACTGAAAGCATCTGCATCTTATGAATCTCATAATTTTTATGTAATTCAAAGTCTTATATACAGGGGATACATTCCAAGACCCTCCAAATACACTGAAACTGTGGATAACGGTGAATCCTATATTTTGATTATACAAGAGGCAAAAGCATACCATAGAATCATACTAGAAGACCCACAAATACTTTTGGGTGGGTATGTTTTGGAGCTTGAGGAAGTGAAATCATGGGTATTGAATTAGTGGATGATAAAGTACTGTTAATTATTGCATTTGGGGTCAGGAATAAATTTATCATCAAAGCCATACTGGAAAGTCTTATCCTATGATACTTATTTGAATCTGCAGAATGAAGCATAGATACCTCTGAGTATGGCAATTTACATGAAGCTACTAGAAGAGAACAAGTAGAGCTGTGAGATTTAGGCCTGATTGCTTTTTAATGATCATTTGCTTTAAAAAGTCATGTGAAATTTATGAGGTTGCTATACGTTCACAGGCAATTTGAAGGCATGCATGAGAGCATGCATACACATACACCAAATTAATAGTAAATAAATGGCTGTAGCTAGGTTTATTAAATTTAGGGATTCTCCAAATAATTTTTTTACATGGGAAAGTGATCATATTGTTTGAATGACAATTTTCCCCATAAGCATCAATTACTGGATTTATACACAACCAAAGCACCTCTGAAGAAGGCCAAACCTTATAGTCTTCTTCAAATGACCCTGCCTAATGAAATGGGTGAAAAAATAGGGAGTTTCTTTTCACTAGTGCTACCCCAGTTATGCAACAGTATTTTAATATAAGTTTGCAGGTATTACCCATGTGGTCTTGGTGGGGCTGAGCAACATGACTTTTAAATAGCCAAGCTGGCTCAGTGGCTTGTGGGTGTTTGCACAGTGCTGCACTAAGCTGGCCTGTCTGCATGGAAGGAGTCTGCATGGCCAGTGTTGCCAATCCCAATTCAGTGTCACTGGACAGCCACCCTTACCATGGTTCCTGTGTCCTTGGCTTAGTGGCAACCACCAGATGTGAAATTCCTAGTGGCAGTGTCTTGTCACACCTATTGCTGCTGGCTGGAGGTCCAGAGGTACATAGGAAAAGGGAGTGGGAAAAGATTTGCATTCCCCCTTCTCCAGTTCCTCTAGTGCTCTGGCAGCATCAGCATATACGATGAGTGACATCTACCAGAAATTTTGCATTGGCAGTCATGTTAATCTGAGGACATGAGGGGGGCAGTAAGACCACCTGAGCCTGGAGAAAGTGGGATGGCTGTGTGAACAGCAGTGGCCGTTTCTGACTCAGAAATGGCCCAACTGTTTACATTGCTACAAATTGCAGGACAAGGCCAGATTGAGTGGTCTTGGTGGGCATTAGGATGAATTGGCCCTTTGTGAACATCAATGAATCCTTTCATTTCTATCACACTTAATTTATCCTATGTAGATGGCCCCAATGCAAAATGTGTGAATACAGATCAGTTATATCATTCTGTATATTTAATTTAAGGGTTTTAGGACCTAAACCCTACAGAACTTTAAAAACTTTATTTCCCTTTTCTCCCTCTGCCTACAACCATCTGCACTGCCCAAAAAGTAGCTTCAGGTGGTTTTTCAACCCTCCAGAGCTAGAGTTTATGAATCTCATAATTTATGAATCTCAAAAAAAGGGGGTGTACCTGAGGAAGTTGTAGTGGGGTTAACCTTATCCCAGTTCCATTGTCACCTGCTATTCTTCCATTTCCTTCCAAAGAAAATATTGTTTTATGATCTTGTATTTTATATAGGCATTGAATTTTTGGTTTCATATTCCGTGGAAAATGGAATTATTTTTATTTTTAGGTTTTTAAAATGTACTGACTTATTTAGTGCAAGCTGCGCTGTCTAGTTCAATTTATGGGAGATCTTACAAGGATCATGAAAAAGTAAACAAAAACCTGGATTACAATGTCATTCTCATGTTCTTTATAGAAAGAACAGCATCTGATTTCAGAGTTCAGATTTCATAAAAATGCTTAAATAACCTTCAATAAAACAGCTTATGAAAAAGTAATAAACTTTCTTTAAAAAACTTAGGCATGTCTCTATTACTAAAAAAAATCTACCTAGACTTTTTGCATGACAAAGAAAATGGTCAAAGTCATATATTTTTATGGCTTTCAGGTATAATGTTTACTCTGGTGAAAGATATGGCACCCTATTGTGAAATGAGAAAATCTTCCCCTCAATAAATTTCATATATGAACAAACCTATCAAATCACACAATATTCAACAAAATCCGAAATGTATACTTTACAGTCAAAATAATTCAAGGTTTCAAAGCTCACTGTCTTCTTTCCCAAAGTTGTTGAAAAATCATACTGAGAAAAAAAACAACTTGATGTTGAGTTGTGAGCCTGAATCTTGTTTGAGATGTTTGCATATGATGGTATTGTTTTCAGGGAGGCGTGATGCAGGTAGAGACCTCATCCATTTTGGTCATGTGTGGACTAAGGACACGGACAGTAAAAACCAGGTTAAAATTATATGTCTCCCCTAGCAGCACCAAAATTTTCTTTGAGATGTAGGACTTTGACTGGATCTACACTGACATATAATTCAGTTTCTGCATCCAGATTATCAGAAGAACTGGATTATATGAGTCTGCACTGCCTTACAATCCAGTTTAAAGCAGATAACTTGGATTCAGAAACTGGATTACATGGCAGTGTAGATGGGACCTTTATCACACCAACCTGGCTTTCCACAACAAGGGAGAGGAAACATCCCGGGATAACTATGTTCATTAGGAAATTTTCTCTACACCTAAATCTTATTTTTTTGCTTCCTGCCAAGCCTTACTTTGGACCCTTTATACATGATGCCATTTTGTCTTGCTTTTTGTACATTTTGTTTTCTGTTCCTCAAAGTAGGTTTCCTGATCAAATTATGCAGCTTTGCATAAAATGCACCAATGCACTGTTTCTGCCACAGAAACCTTGTTCTTTGCATAGAAAAAAGAAATATTTGCTTTTTTGATGTAAATATTTCTGAAACTCATTTTTGCTGCAGCAGTTGTTTTATTTATTTTCTGTATTCCTGCCTTTCCTCCAATACTGGGACTCAATACCATTCACAAAATTTTAAAACCAATGCAGATTACATTAAGTACAAAACATCAGTGAAAATATAGAAATGTTATGTAAGGGTCAATTAAATGATTTATAGAATTTTAAAATGTTTAAAAATAAATTAGAACATTAACATTGACATCAACAAGACAACACACCATCAGAAGATTATTGCAGTAAATTCTTAAAAGCTATCATTATCATCATCATCATTATTATACCCCGCTTTATCGCCCCTGAAGGGGACTCAAAGCAGAATAGGAAAGATTTCACTTGCTCATGGAAAGAGAGTAAACAGGGTACCTTCCTAGGGAGTAAGTTGGAAAGTTCTGGAGAAGTACCAAGAAGGCTAGATCTTGGTTCCCAACAAGCATGACTGGAAAGATGCTCAGATCCAGAGGAAGGTCTTCCTTGATGATCCTAGAACTTGAACAGAGACATAGCACTAGTATTCAGGCCTGTAGCGAGGGGGGGGGGTTAGGGGTTCAACCCCCCCCCCCCCCCGAAATTTTTCAAGTTATAAAAAAAATCTCGTTTACTCATGAATTTTAACTGGTTAACCAAATCCCCATGCTAAGTCTATGAGATGCAAAACGTTAAGAGTCCCTCCAGGCACTATCTCAAGCAGATATTGACAGGTTTGTAGCGAGGAGGGGTATGTGCTAGGGGTTCAACCCCCCCCCCCCGAAATTTTCAGAACCCCTCCCGAAATTTTTTTCTGGCTACGGCCCTGCTAGTATTGTACAACTAGTACTAAAAAACTGCACAAGATCCCCCCCCCCCCTTTTAGGCACCTTGAAATAGCTTTTATTTAGATCCCTGAATTCATCAGGAATTTGTTCCTTAGTTTCCGAGCACAGCAATGCAGCTTTAGCATATTAAATCCTCACTTGATCCTGACTGATATAAATCAAAAACATCTACAGTGAAAGTGACTGTTAGTCTAGTTACAGAACCACATTCTTTGCTGGAATTGTTTTACGAGCTGCTTTAAAATATCCGGACAAAATATTTCACAATCAAATCTTGAACTAATTTTGTTCTGCTAAAAATGTAGACTAAGTTTTTTTAAAACTCCTTAGTGTTTTTACAAATTTGTGCAGAAACTTGTTTTTTGGCACAGAAAATAATGCATTTTGTGCAAACTGGACTGCTTTCTATGGTTTTCTTTGGATACAATTTAATTTTTTTTTACAAAAGGGTGCCTTTCTTGTGAGCTTCTCTGAGTCCTCTTTGGGGTGAGAAGGGTGGGATTCAAATGAAGCAAATAAATAAATAATAAATAAATTCAAACAATCCCATTGATTTGTTCCTTTTCTTAACTTAATATTCAGAATATAATGTTATAAGTTAATAACATAATATTTAGGTTATAACCTAATATTTAGGAGGTTGAGTTCTCAATTTCATCTACTGGTAAGCATGCTTTTCTCTTATACCAAAGTATCATCTTGAAAAACTTCCCTGTCAAAATCTCACAGGAACCGTGTTTAGATTTATTGTATGATTTTTCAACCCTTTTCTTGCTACACATATATACTCAGCTTCATGAAGAGGGAAAAAAGACATGAATTTTGAAAATGGACATGGGTTTTATGAATAGTCACTCATGTAATCTGAAAAAGCCTTCTTCTCATGCTTGGCATACTGGTCTTGAGCACAAGCAAGATGGGGTGGGACAATCTTTAGATGTTCTCTCACTATTGACTCATCTACATCTACACCAAAATCTGGGGCAAAACTGGGAGCAGCTACACTTTCCATGTCCATGCCATGTTGGTGGCAGGGCAAAGTCTAGACCAGCAGTTCCCAACCTTTTTTTGACCAGGGACCACTTTGACCAGGGGCCACTCTCCAACATTAGTATCAAAAGCATTACGAATCAGTTTTTGGTCAACTTTAGAGGGTGTAATGATGCCACCAGTTGAAGGGATGATTTTTCAGGTTCTCCTCAATTTGTAATGAATCTACAAAATCGATAACACAGCCACTAGCCGGTAATATGATGTTTATCTTCCTTTGATGTGTAGCGCAACTTGACTCGAAAGTATAAGAAACAGAGACCTGAATTTAAGAGGAACTGTAATAAGTTTATTGAAGTATAGAAGATTAATGGTTTCAATGTTTCTTAACTCCTAGAGGTACATTCCTTTAGTGGTTACCTTTGTAACCTTTCATAAAACAACTCTTAAGATTGTTCTTTCCACTAGACAAGTTTTATTCTTATTTACTTCAGAATGTGTTCTTTCTTTTACTCCAGGTTCTAGCCTATTCTTTCCCTCTGTTATTTCTGTTACACTAAAGACTCTTACTGGGTTTTCTCTTCCCCTTTATACTCCAACCCTAACTGCTAATCTAAATAAGTCAACTTGACTTATCTGAACCACACAGACTTCTTGATTCTCAACACAGTAGAACCGACTTCCTGTGGTTCTCTGACCACAGTTTAACAAGACCAGTCACCCTTGTTGCAACGGTGTAGTAACGGTGAGGCCACGGACAATAATTTAGTTCTTGGGGACCACTGGTGGTCCATGGACCACAGATTGGGAACCACTGGACTAGACCATCCAGTTGGGAATAAAACAGATTCAGTCCCATGGAACTGTCCCCCTAAATTTGCTGTACCCATCACTGCTCTTGGATGGCCAAAGAGCTTTGGACATCAGCAACGGTGAGCAAGTAACCAGAGAGAAGGAAGGGACAACCCAGAGCTCTGTGGCCATCTGCTGTGGGCATCTTGTTTCCCCTTACCATGTGCAACTGAGTGCAGAGGAAAGGGGAATGGTGGGGCTGGCCCATGTGGACAGTGACCAGTTTGCATTTGAGACAATTGTGCTGTACTCACCCCAAAATGCAGGACTACTCTGGAGTTTGGGAAAACTCTGGAGCATTCTCTGACTTTGCTTAATGGAGAATTAAACTGAATTAACCTATCTTACTATGTATTAAGAACGGGAAGTTCCTGGACATCATTTGGATATCCAGGGGTCAATATAGACAACCCCTGTGTCAGAATAGCCATTCTCAAGCAGAGCTTTGACACGTGTTCTTTACCTGTTGAGTTTGTGGAAGGTTCCTCTTTAATACTACCAGTGCCAGTAGTACAGTTCTCCATTAAATTGAGTTTGCTGTTAAAGGAAGGTGAAGGGAGCTAGTAAAAAAAAAATTAGCAATCCTATGTTAATAATTGTGTGCCAAACCAACTGCCAGAATGCTGATACCACAATATAATGCATTGTAATCCAGTGATATCAATAGTGGCATCAATTGGTAGTTGGTACATATTCTGTACCTAAACTTGGTGGTGCTGAAGGTCTTCAGCTGAAACTTCATTTCATTTTGTTGTTTTTTAAAAAACGTTCTTATATCACAGGAACAGATGAATACGTATCTAGAATCTACACTATTCAGTTTGGAAGGAAACAATTTTGGAAGTAAAGTAGAATGATAGGGTCAACAAGAATCTGGTTACAATTATTTAGTTCAGCTAGCATTTTCCTGGCAACTAAATACAAAAGATCCCATTTTATGTAATCTATGGGGTTTTGTTGTTATTATTGCTCTTATTCACAGAAATTGCAACAATTTTGAAAAATTAAAATTAATCCCCAATCTCTACAATGGATGCAAACCACAACTCTGTAATATATGACATATGTAGATGCAAGGTTGACATTTGAACTTAAATGGAATTTTCTGCTTGAAATTCTATCTGTTATTCTCTTGGCAGAGACTGAAGACAATTAGGTCCTCATGTGTTTCCAGTCCTGCTCAGCGATGACTGAGATACAAGAGTTGGATGCATGGCTCAGAGAAATATTCTCATCAGAAGTGACACAGGACAAAACAGGAAGGCAGCCTCCCTTTGCAGAAGGATGAGATGACTTGCTTTAGGCAGCAACATTCAAAGGGTGGTGAAGAATTAGAGACAGCAACTGAAATTCTAATGTGATGTAAGCCTTTTAGAAATTTTGATCCTAATAAAGTGAATGCTTTTGGGACCTGCCTCAACCATGGCTAGCACTGTAAAAGGTGGTAGGATGCATTTGGGGGGGGGGAGATATAAATTTAGTGGTGCCATTATGGTGGGAAATGGAGGGAGATGTTCAACGGCTCACTCAACGGAATGAATGGAGAATCTCCTGGAGATAACGAATCTGGTCATGGCAACAGATGCCTTGGTTGCATCCCAGTTAGATTACTGTAATGGAGTAATCTACAGGGCACTGTCTTTGAAAATAATAGTGCAATCTCCATATCCACAAAGTATGCATTCCTGGACATACCTTGGAAATATAAAATTGCAGATAATAATGAATCCTAACAAAAGGAATGACTTTCGGTGAAAGCATATTATAGAATCTTACTGGAAGACCTAGGAAATATCTACAGAGACTACCTGTCTAGCATTTCTAGGGCCTTTTCTACACTGCCATATAATCCAGTTTATCAAGGCAGATAATCCACATTATTTGCTTTGAACTGAGTTATATGAGTCTACACTGCCATATAATTCAGTTCAAAGTGGATAATCTGTATTTTATATGGCAGTGTAGAAGGGGCCTAAGTCTTCCAGTGCAACTCAATGGCTAATCTCTAGGAGAAACATTCCATAAAATCACACTGGAGGACCTAGAAAATGTCTAGCATAACTTCTAGGCTTGCTCAAATAATTCGTTTTCCCCGTTAACCGTTATTAATTCGTTATTTTCGTTTGTTTTGAAGCAATATACGGCATTGGTTGTCCACACGTCTGGATATCGCGGTTTCGAATCGCGAGAGGCCATTTTTCGTTATGTCGTTGTTTTTTCGTTAGGAAAAAAAAGCTTTTGCAAATCACCCAAACTCCCACCATTCAGGCCCTTTCCTTTTGCCCCTCAGCAAAAGGGGCGTCACGGGCTCAGCCAATGGGAGGGGGCGAGGGGGAAGGAGGCCGAGGAGGAGGAGGAAGACGGAGGGGGAAAATGGCCACCACCGCCTCGCCTCAGCTCAGGCCTAATACTCAGAGGTTTTGACGTCTGTGCGAAGCTAGGCAAGTGGGGTTTATATATCTGTGGAAGGTCCAGGGTGGGTGTGATGACTCATGGGCCTTGTAGTCCCGTTCCTAACACTGTTGTGACAGATGAAGAGGAAAACTTAGGTTTCCCACCGTTTCAGCCAGAATTAGAGCTTTTTCAGCCAGAATTGGAGCCCTTGCACCTGCAGGAGATTTGCCTTCCAGAAGTCTGCCAAACAAGCCTTGAGCCGAAATCTCCCCCATTTTCTCGCCGTGATTATTATAAACAACAGAAAGGCGCTCAGGAGGCGTCTCGCAGGAGCGCTAGAATTGCTGCCAGGCATTCAGCTGATTAAGCCTGCTTCCCATGGGAAACTTTAGGGAGTCATGCATCTGGACACAGAGAATGGCTTTCGGTTCTGGTTCCCCAGAGAATTGTTCTTTGGCGGGAAAACGAGACCCTACTTAGGTGTTTTGCCCACGTAGGAATCTTGCGGAGTCAATTCGTCAGCTTCGGGAGTAGGTTGTGTGTGGACTACGCTACTCCCGCGTCCAAGCCCTTTGCTCCCGTTTCCAGCCTTGCCTTGCTTTCCAGGACCTTGCCTTGCTCCACGGACCTTGCCTTGCTTTCCGGACCTCGCCACGAATTTACCACGGATCTTGTTCTTGCTCCTCGTTTCTTGTTGCCTTGAATTAAGCCTAGTGTTCCAAGAATCAAGTTTACTTCCTAGCCTTGCTTAAGTTTCATGGACTGAAGGACCTTGTCATCTCCCCTCACTTTGCTTGGCAAAGTGAGTGTTTCGGTTACTGGATTACAACTTTGGACCTTAATATTTCATATTGGACATTGTTTTCTTGGACTAATTTTGACCTTTCCTGAAAGGTCTACTTCTGAACTATTTTATACACTTGCTTTTATTAACCTTATATATTTCCTCAATAAAGAAATTAGATAGTTTCTGGCCTCTGTGTATGGTTATTGGTGCTCTGCAGCCTGGGTCCTGACAGTGGGAGAAAGAACTCTTGTCTGTGGGAGGCAAGTGTGAATGTTGCAATTGGTCACCTTGATTAGCATTGAATAGCCTTGCAGCTTCAAAGCCTGGCTGCTTCCTACCTGGGGGAATCCTTTGTTGGGAGGTATTAGCTGGCCCTGATTGTTTCCTGTCTGGAATTCCCATTTTCTGGGTGTTGTTCTTTTACTGTCCTGATTTTAGCTTTTCTGTAGCTAAAAATGCATATAAAATTGATTCTATAGGGAGGATAAATGATTGGATTTCAACTCCTACAGCTTAGCTTTCTCTGCCAATAATGGTACCATATCAAACTAAACCTCCCAAGATTCTGTAGCAGTGAGCCATCTTGGATATTGTAAGGGATTTATTATTATTATTATTATTATTATTATTATTATTATTATTATTAGACCTTGCTCCCAGGAAGGTGCCTTCGCTGTGGCTCCCAACTTATCTATCTACCTTTCCACATATTCTCCACATTGTGTGTATGTGTATGTATATTATATATACATGAGCCCCGATGGCGAAGTGTGTTAAAGCACTGAGCTGCTGAACTTGCAGACCGAAAGGTCCCAGGTTCAAATCCCGGGAGCAGAGTGAGTGCCCGCTGTTAGCTCCAGCTTCTGCCAACCTAGCAGCTTGAAAACATGCCAATGTGAGTAGATCAATAGGTACCGCTGTGGCGGGAAGGTAATGGCACTCCATGTAGTCATGCCGGCCACATGACCTTGGAGGTGTCTATGGACAACACTGGCTCTTGGGCTTAGAAATGGAGATGAGCACCAACCCCCAGAGTCAGACATGACTGAACTTAACGTCAAGGGATACCTTTACCTTTACCTATACACACACACACACACACACACACACACACACACACACACACACACACATTATGCAGGGACTATATATATATATACACAGTATATATCACACACACACCAATTTAACAAAGTTTCAGCCACAAAAACAAAGTTTCTGAAGTAGAACAATGACTTTCACAGTAAAGACAACCCAATTTAACAGGACATAAGACTTTCAAACCAGGAACAGATTTCTGCAATTATTAAAAAATGGTTTATTATAAAAGCTATGAAAATTCGCCAAAAATCAGAGGATAAGGGAAACGTTCCAAATTTTGGTGAGCTATCAGTGTTAAATGTGTTCTACCATTGTACCAAGTTGGAAGAAGATCACTCAAAAAATGAGGGTGGGAGAGTCCTGTAAAGTCCTCTCCCTCTGTGCTGTTTTTGGGAATTGCGCATGCGCGTCCGCCATTAACGAATTAATTTTGAAAATAACGAATTTTCGTTAATTTCAAATTTTTTGGGGGGCCAAATTCGGAAATACCATCAGAAACGAAAAGCTGCCCCCCTCTAGTTTTGAAACGAGTTTAGAATCAAATTTTTCGTGGATCGATCAAGCCTAATAACTTCCATTGAAGACACACCAGAGACTAATGTGGAGGACCTAGAAAATGTCAAGGAGTATCACAGATATTGATCCAACAAAAACCAGGTTTCTATTGTACTCAGAAACCTCACTTGTTACAAAGAGCTATAGTAAGACTGCTAATGAGCCTTGCTACAGGGAGTACAGAACCCCAGCTCCATTGTTGTTACTCCATTTCCTAGCACAATTTAAAATTCTAGTTTAACCTTGAAAGTCATATATAACTTGGGACTAGCCTGTTTGAAGGGCCATCACCCTATATGAGCCTATTAAGATCTTCAGGGAGGTTCTTCATTTTGCTCCCTTAGTCTCACAGGCTCATTGGTGGGAACAAGGAGGAGGGACTTCTAGGTGGCTATTTCCAAACTTTGGAACTCCTTTCCTATAGAGAGCAGGATAGTTTCTTCATTGTTTTTTGTGGCTGCCCACTGTGTTTTTGACTTCTTTGGAGATCAGTTTCATTGTCCATGTTCATAGTTGACTGTTGACCTTACATGACATACTCAAAGTCCTCCAGAAATGTAATGCGAATATTAACAATGTTTCTGCTGGGTCTTATGATCTTTGGGAGAAGGTTTTTGTGCCAGCAAACTCACAGCTTCATCTAATAAGTATTTAGGAAATATCTTTTTTTGTGGGTGTTCCCGGGTTCTGAAACTCCCTTCTATAATAGAGTCAGCTGGCCTCTGTTTTCTTTTTGCTGTCAACAGAGAACATTTTCATTAAAATAAACCTTCAGCTTTTAACTTGTTGAGAAGAAAGTATTTCTAAATTAAGTTTTGAATGTATTTTAACTGAATGTTTTAATTGGGTATTGGTTTAATTACTTTTAAACTTTTACATGATATATTGTTTCAACTCCAACATTTCATTTATTAATCAGGAACAACACACAAACCAAGGAAGGATGTAGTGGTTTCATTTTGCCTCAGCCGATTGGGAGGAGCAGAACGCTATCCTCTCTTCTCTCCTTACAGAGTTGAGTGCAAATAACTTTTTCACTTTGAATTTAGTTTGCAGCAACTGGTGTGAGCTGAAGATAAAGGGAGAAAGTGGTAAGAGGCGAGAGAATCTGGGACATTTTGAGAGCAACTGAAAAAGTGGGGCTGTTGTCAGCTCCCCTGGGTAGGATGTAAATTCAATTAAAATAGATGAATAAGAGAATATCAGCTCTCTTTTAGTTAATAATCAATATACCTCGTGCTATTTTTGGATCAGGCAATGAGTAGAGAAAAATGTCCTTTCCTTACATTGCCATTATATTTTCATACTCACTGCCAGAATTGCCACTAGTATTGACATAATGAAAATTGGAAAATGGGTGTTGTCCCTTTTATAGGTTATGTAGAATCAAAGAATAATAGAGGTGGAAGAGACCATATGGGTTATCTAGTCCTACCCGCTGCCATGTAGGAAAAACACAAAGTACCCCTGACAGATGACCTGCCAGCCTCTATTTAAAAGCTTCCAAGGAAGGAGCTTCTATTAGACTCTGAGGCAGAGAGTTCCACTACTGAACAGTTCTTACTACTGAACAGTTCTTCCACCTGAACATTTTTCCTAATGTTCAGGTGGAATCTCCTTTCCTGTAATTTGAACCCATTGCTCTGAGTCCTAGTTTCCAGGGCAGCAGAAAACAAGCCTGCTCCCTTTTCCTTATGGGATTGTTTCACATATTTATTCATGGCTATCATGTCTGACTGAAAGGTCAGTGGTTCAAATCCAGGGAGTGAGGGGAGCTCTCGCTGTTAGTCCCAGCTTCTGCCAACATAGCAGTTCGAAAACATGCCAATGTGAGTAGATCAATAGGTACCGCTCTGGCGGGAAGATAACAGTGCTCCATGCATTCATACCGGCCACATGACCTTGGAGGTGTCTACGGACAATGCTGGCTCTTTGGCTTAGAAATGGAAATGAGCACCAACCCCCAGAGTTGGACATGACTAAACTCAGTGTCAGGGGAAAACCTTTACCTTTATCATGTCTACTCTCAACCTTCTCTTCTGTAGGCTAAACATGCCAGTTCTTTAAGACGTTCCTCATAGGGCATGGTCTTTAAACCTCCTCTGGACACCTTCCAGTTTGTCAATATCTCTTTTGAACTGTGGTGCCCAGAAGTGCATACAGTATTCCACGTGAAAAGAGGGAGTCTCAGTGGATGTTATTTGTTATTTTGTTGTATGACATGGATCACCTGTTGAAATTCTCTCTTCTATCCAACCATTAAAGACTCAGGAGCCCTATCTCATTTTCAGTCAAATTTCCTTGGTGAGGTTCTGCTGGTAGTGGCAATAAATGGATACAGCATAGATGGGACCCAAGACTAGAATAAACTTGGCCCCCATCTACACTGCATCTACACCCATCTAAAATGCAGTTTGAAACTGCATTGAACGGCATTATATGAGTCTACACTGACCATGTAATGCAATTTCAAACTGCATTATATGGCAGTGTAGATGGGGCCTTGGTTGCATATGTCCTACAGATTACATGTTGCCCAAACCTGCGCTAGAACAGATTTTGGAACCACATTCCAAAAGTGTTTTCCCTCCTCTTAGAACCAAGGACTCAAAACCCAATTATTATTCCTGCAGAAGGGTGTTCCATCTCTTACTGTAAGGAGAATAATATAATCAGAATTTCACTACTGGAAGGGACTATAAGGGTTATGTAGTCTAACCTCCGCCATTCAGGAATATACAGCTAAAGCAATCTCCATTAAGACCTCCTAGGATGGAGAGCCCACAACTTTCAGAGGTGGTAGACTCATGCATTTTCCCAAAGATGCAATGAACATTAACTGGGTTAGACTGTAGATGTCTGGATATTTTTCTTGCCAGTGCCTGTCTGTGAATATATGCAAACCTCAAACAATCTCCTGTTTTGAGCTGTTGGTTCTTCTTTGGCTTCTTGACAAAGACTGACTCCACAGTTCTAAACTCTAGAATTAGGCTCCTTCTACACTGCCATATACTGTATATATTCGAGTATAAGCCTAGTTTTTCAGCCCTTTTTTTAGGACTGAAAAAGCCCCCCTCGGCTTATACTCGGGTGAGGATCCTGGTTGGCTTATATTTGGGTCAGCTTATACTCAAGAATATATGGTACATGTATTATTTTTCTCTATTATTATTGGTATTATTACATTTATTATTTCTCTATTATTATTGTTAGTATTAAATTTATTTTACTCTATTTTTATTATTATTAATACATTTATTATTTCACTCTGATCTTATTATTATTATTATTATTATTATTATTATTACATTTATTATTCTACTCTATTTATTATACATGTATTATTTTCCTGTATTTCTTATTATTATTACATGTATTATTTTACTCTATTATTGTTAAAAGGATACATAAGCCCATTTACATTGAAGAAGATGAGAATAATGATTTGATCAGTGTTGGACAGTCTTATCTTAAATTTGAGCTTTATGTAAATATTCATTAACCTACTGATGCCTCAGTTAATGTAATTGTACTGGTATCTATTTTTATTTTTGAAATTTACCACCCTCGTCTTATACTGGAGTCAATATTTTCCCAGTTTTTTGTGGTAAAATTAGGTGTCTTGGCTTATATTCGGGTCATCTTATACTCGCGTATATATGGTAATTCAGATTATCAAAGCAGATAATCCAGGTTATCTGCTTTGAACTGGATTATATGAGTCTTTATTGCCAGTTCAAAGCAGATAGTCTGGATTTTATATGGGACCTTAGTGCAGTTTAACACCATTCTGCAAATGGCTCAATGCTATGGCATCCTGGGATTTGTCATTCAGTGAGAGAGACCAACAGTCTTTGGCAAAGAAATCTAAAGCGCTTGTAAAAGTAGAATTCCCATGATGCCATAGCATTGAGCCATTGTAGTTCAAGTGGCATCAAACTGCCTTAATTCTGCAGCGTAGATCCACCTCGAGTCAAAGGCCCCTAATGACCAAGAGATTCTGTGCATTTCTTTCCCCACTTTTTATTTTTGTCCAAAACAATACAATTGTTACTATGTGTCATGTGACTTTCAAAAGTAATATAAAATGGTATATGCTCAAACAACTTTTGCAGGTTTTTGTGGTGCTTGGCCTACAAAACCTGTTTGATTAGATGGCTTAAATGGTGACTAAATAAAAATAAATGCAAAAATAGCTAGGTCATAGCATCCGTACCTTGCTGCAAATAGATATATTTGCAGCAAATAGATATGCATGCACACGCATACACACAAACACACATATATGCATGCATGCGTGTATTTATTTACCCCTAGTCACTAAATCTATAAGATATGGATTTGATTTGCCTCATAAGTCAATGTGTTGCCATTGCCTGTGAGCACATGATTGTAGCCAAAGCTTCTTAATCTAGTCAAAATGTGCTAAAGAATATTTCCATGGCCTGGGGTCCTCTATTTTAGTGATGTGGGATTGGGGAAACATGTGGCCGCTGAGTTTTATCATTGAAGATTTATATTTCTGGGACTAATTACTTCAAAAGAAAAAAAGGAGGAAAATGCTGAAAGGTCCATTGTATTTCCCAGAAATCCAACATGAGTATGACGCATGGAAAAGCATACAGGATTATTGCATGAGCACAAGGCAAGCCGCTGCTTGTTAGTCACATCAATGTTGTTTCCGAAGAAAATGTATAGGAGGCAGTCATTTTTGCCCTTGACATTTTCATTCAGTAACAAGAATACATTGTGGCTATTGCTGGGGAGGTTTAACAACAATACATTGAATTTATGCTGCAATCATGTACACAGGTCTGATTCAACAACTGGACTTTATTTATAGATAGATAGATACTGAATGGAACATTAGGAGGATGTTCGGATACACATGATGTGTTGTTTTGATCTCCTCCCACTTCGTTGACTTTTTTGCAGCTTCACATTACTTAATTCACAAAGGGCAAGCAAACCAATGTGTCAATTTGAAGTCCAAGATTGTATTTATATTGCTTTTCTACTAGTTTAACTGTTATGTGGTTGTAAAATCGCCAGGATGTTTTTTTTTTCATGTCATGAGCGACTTGAGAAACTGCAAGTTGCTTCTGGTGTGAGAGAATTGGCTGTCTGCAAGGACAATGCTCAGGGAACGCTCAGATGTTTTACCATCTTGTGGGAGGCTTCTCTCGTGTCCTTGCATGGGAAGCTGGAGCTGACTGATGGGAGCTCACCCCACTCCCCGGATTTGAAAAGGGATTTAACCATTGCGCCACGGGGGGCTCCATACCAGGATGCTGAAAATTGCCTTTTAATCCTTTCATTTTTTTGAACAATACTATGATTCTTAATGATCTATTGATTGATTTAGTAATATATTATTATGGATATTTTCTTCAGAATTCCAACCATTTCAACAACACTGCTCACAATTATATAGGCATAAGAATGAGATCTAAAACAATTTGACTTTATATTATAACCTTAATCATATGCCTTTCCTTGAGATGAAGTTCTACTAGAGAATTATATTGCCCAGCAGCTACACCTCTTGGGTTGGGATACAAAGCTGAAATCACAGAGGTTCATGGGCCAAGTGAAGGAGACCTCTCTCCAACATTTGGAATAAATATAGCCCATATTTTTTCCCCATGATCCACTACCAGATGTTACCATACAGTTATGAGATTTAAGCAGCTGTGCCTGAAAGTGGCATTACTGATTTGTTGAAGAATGTATTAAAAATAGAATAACAGCCTCCACCCAATATATCTAACCTATCTTTCTTTAGGTGCATCTACAATATAGAATTAATGTAGTATGGCATCACTTTGACTGCCATGATTGAATGCTATGGGACAATGGGATTTGTAGTCTGGTGAAGCAACAGCACTCTTTGGCAGAGACGGTACAACTACAGCTCCCATGATCCCAAAGTCTTGAGCTACAGCAGTTAAAGTGGTACCAAACTGTATTATTTCTACAGAGTAGATGCACACTGTAAATAAATTATTCATTTTTGGTATACGGTTTTTAAAAGTTCTCCGTGGGATGTTCTTGTACATTGAGTATGAACATAAACTTTTAAAACATCATGGAGGGGGAAATGGAGCTGCAGACAGAAATAAATGGGGTAAATAAATAAATAAATAAATCTGGGTGCAGTATATTGGGAAGGAGTGTCTTGTCATTTTCTTCCCACATGGAGCCAAAATTCACAGTCCATTTTTCTTTGTAAAGCATTTGTGTAGAAAGGACTTTTCTCCTGTGGCACCCCAGTTGGTGAAACTATTAGAAAACCGAGGCAACAGCACTGGTTTCAATCTGGCATAAAGTAAATCCATGGCCTTTCACGAAACCACTAAGAGCACAATTGATTTGATTCAGATTTGTACATGAGCATAATGTCTTAGTTAAACTTGTGAAAATGTTTTATATATTTCTAGTAACCTTAAGAACCATTTCATGGAGTGGTTTGAGTATTGGACTAGGACACTGGAAGACAAGGTTCAGATTCTTCCTCAGATATGGAAACTTATTTGGTGACTTTAGGCAAGTTACCTCTTTCAGCTTTAGAGGAAACCCGTGCCAAGAAAACTGTGATAGAGTTACTGTATGTTGGAAATGTCTTGAAGACACATAAGACATTGTTCTTATTTTTAAAATGATTTCAACTATTTAAATGGGTTTTATTGGATGATACCTTGAGATTTATGTCTTCTTGAGATATAAGAGGGTAAGTAAATAATTGTGCATGGATATATTACAATAGCAAGCCCTTGGTACCTGATGAGGTTTGGTTCCAAGACCCTCCATTGATACCAAAATCCATGGATTCTCAAGTCCCATTATATTCAGTGGTGTAGTAAAATGGTGCCCCATGTGTAAAGTGGCAAAATCAAGGTTTGCTTTTTAGGTTTCTAAATATATTTTCAAGCCATAGACCAGAACTTCCCAAACTGTGTGTTATGACATGTGCCAGCTGCAGTGTGTAGATATATTGCACAAATGCGACAAGAAACGTCTGTGAAATCTTTATTCAATAAATCATATATTTTTAAAATATATATAAATGAAAGATTTTCATGAGATATATTATGTCTCTATACATTTTGCTATTAAAATTTATCTGTATGTCTATATCTTTTATAAGCAGTTGGTTTGTTAGTAAACCTGAATTACTGTGTCACAAAACGATGCATGTCTAAAAAGTGTGTCACATACATGACATGTTTGGAAACCTCTGCCATAGATGGTTGAATCCATAGATACATAATCTGTGATATGGAGGGAAAATTGTATTCTCATGCCCCCAAATGCCTTGAACTTGATATTTTTGTATACAGTAGGGGTGAGGAAGAAAGAGAGCCATCTCAAAAATTTTATTATAGAAATGCATACTGTGACATTTTGGCTCAGATCCAGAGAAAACACATTTTCTTATTTCGTTCTGAAAAGCATGGGAGCTGGTCCTCCCATGTGTAAGGCAGTAGCGACCACGTTGGCTGATTACTCCTTTGCAGCGCATGAGAGCTGCGAACTGGGCGGAGAGAAAATTGTCCCCATCCTTCATCTTTGGAGTGATGTTCCAAAAGTGACAATGTGCTGGAGCTGACTGTGGTAGGAAGGGAAACATCTTGTTTACAAATGTCAGCCAGCAATTAGCATCGTTTAAAGAACTGGGACCACAACTGCTGTTTTGAGTTAGCGTTGAAAACCTCACTCCTTTCTTGTGGTTGCATTTGAAGAGGCAAAGTAGACAGCGAGACTCTGAAACCAGTTCATAAATAGTTGATTTCATATTTCAAAAATCTTGCCCAAACTGTCACCCACCTCCCTCCCCCTCGCATGTGGATCACAGATGGCAAAGAGCTAATTTGTTACTGTTTGATAACTGCTTTTATGTATCAAAGCTCTTATTTACTACTCTGTGGGGGGAAATGACAGACTAAAATGCTATTATGTTTTCTCTCGTTCTTTTGCCCCTCTCCCCTGCTGTAGCCTCTCTGCTTATTGGTTTCCATCCCTCTCTCATGTTTTTTTAAAAAAAATCAAATATAGTATTCTGAATCTTTTACATATGCAATTAACTCCCTCCCCTTCTTTGGTTTTTAAGAATGCATCTGGCTGAACAGCTCAGCTGAAATCTGTCATGATTGTTTATCATGGCCTCATGATAAGGAATAACACTCGAGAGGTGTCTCTTAAGAACAATGGATTGCATTGCCATTTGAAAAGCCATGAATTGTAACTTTGTTTTTCCAGTGGTACACTAGGCAAGTATTTCAGAGCAAATTTATTACCGCCAGCACCAAGACGGCTGGTTCTCTGAGGAAACCTTATAATGTTTTCTGCATGGAAATATCCCGCCAAATGGTCACTAATGCCTACCTAAGATAATGCACTGGCTGCATCTATTCTATAAAATTAATGCAGTTTGACACCACTATAACTGATATGACCCAATGCTATGGAATCCTAGGATTTGTAGTGTGATGAGTGCCCAACATTCTTTGGCACAGAAGGCTAAAGACTTTGTAAAATTACATCTCCAATGATTCCATAACTTTGAGCCATTGCAGTTAAAGTGGTTTCATACTGCATGAATTGTATAGTGTAGCTGCATTTACTGAAAACAGGTGATGTATTCCTGGGGGACAATGAGGAAAGGTTGCTAACTATTTATCCTACAGCATAACTTTGCAGCACTTCTTTAAATGAGTTTTGGATAAAGGTAAATAGGACTGCCATTAGCAGAGCACCACATTTAACAGGTGGCTGCCTGCAGAAAGCATCAAGTGGATTGTGCAAACTGGGCATTTGCTATTGGGTAAGAGTGTTTTCCTGGCTTTTAAAAAATGGATGGTATAATTTGGCATTTTGGAGATCACCTCTCACTGGCCTTTGGTACCAAATGTGATGGCTTCCAATTGGCTTCTGAAACAGAAACAATTTCTTTGGGACCAAATGCATTATCCTACCACCACTTTGTTACATGTCCTTCTTTTCCATCATAAAGTTAACTTTCCAACTTCTGTGCATGTTCTATCTATCCCATGATAGAGGAGATTATGGTAGCTTTCCAGGAAGAGAGAAAGAATGGATAATGTTAAATAGAAAGATGTCAAGGAATTACAAATACTAATGAATTGTTGCCTTAGAATATGAATTCTACCCAGCTTCCAGCACATGAATCTATTTGAAATTAATCTCCCTTGCCCTTCCCCAATAGATCTTCTGTTTGCAATTTAAATGCAGAATATTTTGAGCATTGATTCCTCAGATGAGGTGCTTTGAAAGGCAGCTGCTGCTTTGGCCCATGCTTGTTGATTGCCCCAAACGAATTTAATATTTTCAATAACTGGCAGAACAATACCTTGGCCCCTGAGTCTTGACATGAGTAATCAGTTTGGATGGCAATTTACATGTTAGGAAAAAAAACAAAAATGCATGTGTCCCAAAGCCGGATAGGGTGTTTTATATTGCAAGGTAATGAAAGAAAGAATGAGAGAAAAGAAAAAAAGACCAAACTAAGAAAATGGGTGTTGGACAACTTCACTCCTTTATAATCTAAAGGTTTGGGAAGTAGGAAATCATATCCGTTTAACAGCATTTAAAAATGGGTGAAACTCATTTAAAAATGGGTGAAACTCATTTAAAAATGGGTGAAACAAGCAATTTTTTTTTAAATGGCAGGACAATCACTTGTATGGCAGAACTGGTTTAGTAACCAGTAAAGGAGCACTCAGGGATTCATATCAAAGTCAAAATATTCAGAATTACGTATGTTCATTTTAAACATGAAGGAAGAATGAGATACACATACCCAGATTTGTTTAAAATAAAAATCAGAGTTAGTTGTACTACCTTGTGGATTTTTTTGGCTGAGTGGGGATTTGATTGCTGGATCCTCTACATGGGCCACAAAAGCCAGGGCTTGTCCAAACCACTACTGCTTCAGGCCATCCCCAGATTCGATAATGTTGTTTACATATCTCCACAGCTGAACTGTGGCAGTGATGGGAATGGAGTCCTGACTGTCTACTCATGTCATTTCTGGTTCAGCCCTGCTAGGCAATCACACTTACTTTTATCAGCAGTGGCCACAGAGCTTTGGAGAACTTCTGCCCATTTCTGAACACCTTTGCCAATGATGGCAAAGGTGCCTGTGCAACTTGAAAGGGAGAGGAGGAAAGTAAGAAAATGTGGCCACTGAAATTAAGATGTGTGTTATGACATGTGCTGGCTGCAGTGTGTCACCATCATCCTCTTCACTTGGCCCACGGGGCATTGGCACTCTGTCCCCATCAGATGGAAGAAAGGGCAGAAATGCATGTTGCCCCGCTGCCCTTTCCCCCATCATATAGGGAAAAGGGGAGGAAAGTGGGGTAGTTCTATTGGAGCTACTCAAAGTACACCTTCCTCCCCATAGTGGTAGAGGAAGTGCCTTTTGGCACTTCCACCCGTCTTTGGGAAGAATGTGGGAAGGGCCTGCTGTGCATTGTGTGATGGCGCATGGCAGGCCCCATGATAGTCATGAAACAAAGCAGTAAAATGAGGCAAACATATCCCATTGAAGAGGTTGTTGTTTTTGAGAAACTTATATAAACTTTTATTGAGCAAGTCAATGAAGATTTTTCCCTTTGGAGCTCCATGGTCACCACTGTGGTGATGAACAATGACAAAGGTAGACGTAATTCCATTTTCTCCATGTAATGGACAATGGGAAAAGTAGGATAGTGGCACTAGCCTGAGTGATCAAAACTACCATCAGATCAAAACCAGCATCAGAACTAGCCCTGCTGATCGCTCACACACATACCAAAGCGGGGACTGCTCTTGAGCTTCAGGCTTTTCCTAACATTGGGTTAGAATCAGATTGGCTGGTTTTTCTCCACATCAAGGAGTGACCTTTGATCAAACATGGGATATGTGACTAGTGCAGACAAGCTCCTAAAACAGTGGTTCTCAACCTGTGGGTCCTCAGATGTTTTGGCCTACAACTCCCAGAAAGCTTAACAGCTGGTAAACTGGATGGGATTTCTGGGAGTTGTAGGCCGAGATACCTGGGGACCCACAGGTTGAGAACACTGTCCTAGAGTATTAGATCAACGCTTAAGCCATTATACCATGCTGGCTCTCAATAAATGTTTTATTCTTTCGCTTTCATGCCCCCTGGACAAGGGTACATAGGACTGCCATAGCACAGCACTAAACGGCAACTGAAGAGGACTACAAAAACATTTGGAAGTGTCTGAAGTAAAAAGAACAAATTTCATATCTTTTAAAGAAAGATATCTGTTTGATTCCCAGTCCAGGTATCATGGGAGAGTTTACAGTTACAAGTGTTTCTTCCGTGGACATGAACTTGTGAAAAGAGGCCTAAGCACAACAGTAGCAAAAATAGCCGAGAAACAAATGCTCTCTTAAATATGAGATCTTCATGAGTTATTTCTTACAACAGCAGTAGCACTTACTTTGATATTTTAACGGCAGAAGCCCTCAGTGTGATCCATAAATTGTTACCATATGGCTTCAGATAAATCTCTCTCTGTTATATGCTTTACAAGTCAGTCTTTTTCAAGTGGTGCATTCTCTTAGGTGGGTGGCTGGTCCAAGTATACTGGGGAAGGACCCCAGCAGTACAAACTTTTCCTTGGCATGTTACTCTTCTGTGTGTGTGTATATATGATCTCATAGTACTTCGAAAAAATATTTCTCTATCTAAAATTATTTTTAACTGATAAAAGCAAAGGAAATGTTGAGATGAGGCAGGAGCATACATCAATGCTCATTGCTCAATATGATACACTGTAACGGTGAGTTATCTATATATGAATCGTATATACAACATTTCTTTCTAGTGCTTTACAATACATAGTGCAGTAATATAGCAAATGCTCATGGTGCGCAGTACCATTGCTTCACTGTCCACTCTTCTTTGCCTTCTGCCTAGTGCAGGGCCGGCCCTAAGTAATTTTCAAGTGTAAGCAAACAGTATTCCCCCCCCCCCCCAAATGCAGTGGGAGTGGAAGAACAGAGCCATGAAGATAAATAGCAAAGATAATAGGATTCTTGTTGAAGAAGAATCACTCAATTTGTTTTATCCAGAACAGAATAATAGAGTTGGAAGATATAGATATGTGTATTAATGAAATAAAAATAAATCTCTTGTTTGCACTTGTGTGTCTTGTACCGTTAATCTGTGTTGTGTAATGTTTCATGTCTTTAAAATTTGTTTTAATGATTCCTTTGTAGGTTTAATTCTATTCTAATGCTTATAGTCTGCTTTGGATTATTTTAAAAGGGAAAAAGTGGTATACAGTATACATTAATACTAATTATAAAAAATAAAATATAGTGTCCTAACAATAATGCTAATAATATAATCAATATACCACAACTTCTAGTTTTTAACAGCATTTTTTTAAACTGTTGCTATTTTAATGCTTATGGTCTGCTTTGGTGCATTTTTAGAGGGGGAAGGGGGATATATAGTATAAATAAATATAAGTAAAAGGTAAAGGTTTTTCCCTAATATTAAGTCTAGTTGTGTCCAACTCTGGGGGTGGGTGCTCATCTCCATTTCTAAGCTGAAGAGCCAGCATTATCCATAGACACCTCCAAGGTCATGTGGCCAGCATGACTACATGGATCACCATTACCTTCCTGCTGGAGCAGTACCTATTGATCTACTCACATTTGCATGTATTCAGACTGCTAGGTTGGCAGAAGTTGGGGCTAACAATGGGAGCTCACCCCACTCCCAGGATTCAAACCGCTGACTTTTTGGTCAGCAAGTTCAACAGCTCAGTGGTTTAACCCACTGCCCCACTGGGGGCTACAAAATAAATATAATAATATCAAAAATAAAATACAATATTATAAAAATATCCTAACAATAATACTAATAACATACTACTGATAATAATTTCCCAATAATAAGTAAATAAGAACATCCAAATAATAATAATATCCAAATAATAAGGATAAATGTTATCAATATAGCACATCTTCCAGTTTTTAGCTGCATTTTCTAAATTGGTTGCTATTTTAATGCTTAAGCTCGGCTTTGGAGCATTTTAAGAATCACAGTGTTGGAAGACACATTGTGGGCCATCCAGTCCAACCCCTTTCTGCCAAGAAGTAGGAAAATCGCATTCAAAACACCCCCGACAGATGGCCATCCAGTCTCTGCTTAAAAGCCTCCAAAGAAGGAACCTCCTTTAAGACTCTTGCTTAAGAAGAAAAACTAATATTGAAAATATAATAATAATATCCAAATAAGAACAATAATAATATCCAGAAAATAAAAATATCCTAGTAATAATATCCAAATAGTAATAATATCCTAATAATTCTATTCATGTTATGAATATATCACAGCTTTCCATTTTTAACTGCATCACCTGAACTGGTTGATTTTATAGTGGTGAAATGGGGCTTAAATCATTGGTGGGAATGGTGTTGGGCTGCAACTAAAATTGTGAAGAACACTGAATGTTGCACCGGGTAACATCTGGAAGCTGCATAATGGCCTCTCCTAGTTTTGGTTTCTTCTCTTACTGGTCACAGCAGAAGGGAATTTGTCATATCAAATATGGACTGGAAAAAGTTTGAGGCCCAGAACAACAGAAAGGACTAACTGAAGGACTCTTCTACCACCACCTACTACTTGAAAAGCCCTGCTTTGAGATTGATATTGAAGACAGCAGCGACCTTCTATCCATAAAGGCAGTCAGCATCTCCAACAGAGAGGAAGTAGAGCACTGGGAGAGTCCTGTGCATGATGGGAACTGTAGTTTGGAGCACTGTGAACACATCAGCCCCTCCCCCGCCCGTGTCCACAGACCCTGCACTTACAGATTCAAGTCTTCGTGGCTTGACCATGTATTTTTTTCAAATCCGAAAAGTGTGCATTTCTTTTTGTTGTTTTAAATAATGGCCACACATTTTCTACACCATTGTATATAAGACTTGAGTGGGTTGTTGTGAGTTTTCCAGGCTGAATGGCCATGTTTCAGAAGCATTATCTCCTGATGTTTCACCCACATCTATGCCAGGCATCCTCAGAGGGTGTGAGGTCTGTTGGAAACTAGGCAAGTGGGGTTTATATATTTGTGGAACAGGGTAGTAGAAAAGACTCTTGTCTGCCTGAGACAAGTGTGAATGTTGCAATTGACCACCTTGATTAGCATTGAATAGCCTTGCAGCTTCAAAGTCTGGCTGCTTCCTGTCTGGGGGCATAATTGTTGGGAGGTGTTAGCTGGCCCTGATCGTTTCATGTCTGGAATTCCTCTGTTTTCTGAGTGTTGTTCTTTATTTACTGTCCTGATTTTAGAGGTTTTTTTTAACACTGGTAGACAGATTTTGTTCATCTTCATGGTTATTATTTCCACTAACTCCCACAATTCCTCATATTGCAATTGACCACCTTGATTAGCATTGAATAGCCTTGCGGAGTGCTCAGCCAGGAAGGGAAGGGGGCGGAGCTGCCTGAATGACAGATAGCCAGGGGCTGCTGGTCATTCAGGCAGCTCTCCCCCTTCCCTTTCAGGTGCCTCAATGGCACCCCTAGTGGATTATACGCCACCCGCAAAAGCTTCCCCCGTGTATCGCTTCAGCCACCCCTGGCCTAGTGGGAATAGAACTGGCACTAGGGAAAAGATTAAGGGGGGGGGGGCTGGTAAAATCCAAAGCTTCAGTAGTAGTGTGCAGTCAGGAAAACATGGAATAAAGCTTGAGCTACACTTATCTGACCTGGATGTTTGATTTATCACAAGAATATTGTTAATTTTGAATAAAATGTGTTCTGAAACATCTTCAAACTTTATTTTGGTGGTGCTGTAGAAACCTACACTTCTTTCCATATTATTTTTGTTATTATAATTTATTTCCATAGTATCTCTCCCTATTCTTTCCATATACATTTTCTGTTAAAGAAATACTCCCCAGGGACATGTCTACATTGCTAATTGAGGCATATCTGTAGCAAGATTCTGTCCCATGATAACTTATTAGCTCTAATTCATCATGCTCACACAATTAAACAGGTGTAGTTTGGCACACTAAGAATTTTGGGTACAATGTTGCTTATGGGAAGAATTCAAAAAGCAGTCAACATAGACTACCTAGAAATATCAAGTGACCCATTCAGCTGTGGCCCTTGTTGGGTCAGCCATTGCCTTCTCTGAAGTTCCTTCCTCAAAACTCTTCCAAATCAAAGAGAGCTTCACTCCTGTCTTATATTGCTACTTTTACCAGTATCAGCACTGAATAATTGGGAACCTATTAACTGAAACCCTTTGCTGGATAACTCTCAGTGGAAATTAGCATCTTTTCCGCAGTTAATAAGCTCAAAAGAAATCTGTAAGATATTTGCTCATTTGGGTTTCTTTTTAAAAATGTATTTAGCCAGTTCTGTACTTTCTGGACTGAGGAGGGAACCCAGATTCAGTTTATGGTCAGAAATCTGTACAATCCTGGGATTCCACTGAAAGCAGAAAATGCATTTGATGAGGATATTTGAAAAAGAAAACCCTCACAACTTTCCTTCTTTTGTGTATTTAATGCTAAACAGTATATAATGCTTTTATTCTTCTTCTTCTTCTTCTTCTTCTTCTTCTTCTTATTATTATTATTATTATTATTATTATTATTATTATTAAACTTTATTTCTACCCTGCCTACCTCCACATTGAAACTCAAGGTGGCTTACAATAACATGACACAGCCCAATAAATAGAAAAACACGGTAAATACAAAGATGAAAAACAATAAAAACCATTAAATATTTGTGCCACAGATACTAGTTAAAATACAGTTAAGATATAATAAACTTGTACAATTAACATTTTGAGGAGGCATGAAGAGAGGGCAAAAGGGAGAAACATGCTGAAAGGAAGGGGCATCAAGTAAACCCTTGTTGTGTCCGCTGTCCAACTGGAAACCTATGTCCTCATTGTGAAAGACCATAAGGACTCAGAACAGGTTTACACAACCATCAGCAAGACTCTATCCGTTGAAGACAATTGTACTCAGCTATGAGTGATAGCCTACACACACACACACATACACAATTAAAATTACTTTAAAAACCAAACCAAATATATTCCCCAACACCCCCCACAACCTCCCTAGCAGTATATTCTCATCCTCCCCCCCGATGCCTGATGACAAAGAAATGTCTTAACTTGCTTGCAAAGAGAGATACAGTCTTTCAGATAATCTTGATCGAAGTCATACAGAAATGGAGACAAGCATCCATTTATGAGTTCCTTGGGAGAACAAGCACATAAATACATACACATTATTTTATTATTTGGTTTTTAAAGAAAAACACATGTGGCATAAAAGTGACTCAGATGCTGCATCTACACTGTAAAATTAAGACAGTTTAACACCACTTTAAATGCTATGGCTCAGTGCTATGAATTCCTTGGATTTGTAATTTTGTGAGGCACCAGCACTCTGGCAGAGAAAGATAGAGTCCTTGTAAAACTACTGTTACCCATGATTCCATTGTATTGAGCCATGGTAGTTAAAGCGGTTTCAAACTGTATTAATTCTATGGTGTAGATGGAGTCACAGATGACAACTTTGCCCAAGAGGTGTCTACTTAGAAAATGGTGTTTTTAAGTATCAATGGATTTGCTTTCAGGATTTCAAATTAGTTCTGCTGCAGTTGAGGAGGTGTCTGATTCAACAAAAGCCCAATTTTGGGCACATATCATTGGAAGGAAGGGTGATTGTCTTTAACAGAATTTCCTCTCTAGTATGTGATTTCAATTCAAGATATTTAGTAATGCAAAGTAAGACATATAATAATTCTATGCCACCTAGAAACACTGAAACCAGAAGTCAGACAAAAACATTAAGAACAGTATATTCAAAAGAAGGAATTGGAGTGACAATGTTATAGTTCTTGTGGGGGGGGGGGGGGAGGACCTTTCAGGGATCTGGAAATGTGGCAGATCTCCAGGAGAAAGGGTCCATATGCAGAGAAGGTTTGCTGTCAGAGGCATCTTCTGCTGGTATTATTCTGTGGATAGGAGGAGACAAGGGGAATTGTAAGTGAAGATTAAGAGAGATTTTACATTTGCAAGATTCAATCTTTTTCCAAACATGGCTACAAAAAAGTACAGAAGCGACATCTGCCCTGGGACTGTCATAGGCAAATAAATGGAGGATGTACATTTTGATTCATTTCATTCTTAAAGAAAGCAATGAGCAATTTAGAAAATTTCTACCTGCTATGAGAAGGTCTTTGGGAACTGGGTGGTTTTTGAAGATTATTTGAAGTTTAGGACCTATTATGTACAAAACATGCATATTTTTGGTTTGTGAGGGATTGGACAGACAATATTACTGCCCAATGATATTATTTTCTGTATGAAAAATTCTGCTTTCTATGCATATAATGCTACTGTATGTAAAAAGTGCAAATTCTGCTCAGAATAAGATCAGCAGTTCAAGATTCTCCTTGTCAGATTTGCCCTTTATATGAGAATCAAATTTTAACAATTTTTGAATATTTTTGGATATTTTTTCCATTGCCAAAAGATTCCTTTCCCATTTTTCAAACTGAGGAGAGTTTTGAAAAGATCATACCAGACTGGAACAGGATAGAAAGGGAGCAGAAGCTACATCCAAGAGCCTTCCCTTTTCTTGGTATAGCAGCATTCTGTACATATTTTTGAGAAATCCAGTTTTAAACATTAGTTAACTGAACAAAAAGTTTTTCTTTAAATAAAAATAGCAAGCAAGCAAACCTAGAGGTGTTTATATCTGTAGGAAAACGTCTTCTGAGTAGACACAAAAGAAGTTGAGGTGCTTGGTAGACGGATCCAAGTTTCGTTGTGCTGTTTTCAATAGTTAATTTAACAAATGACTTGTTTCAACACTCTGGCATTTGCTGCTCCAGATCTGTTGTGCCATATGCTACTGTACAGCTTCACAAGGGTGCCACTGAGCTCATTTGCCACCCATTGTACCAGTGCAACTTCCCGTGCTTGTTCTGCAATAACGACAAGAACATCTTTCTCCCTTTGCCTTGGCTTCTTCGCAATTAGGATAGATCAGCAGAAAGATTCCCATTTATTTTGCTCTATAATGCTCACATGCTTGTTTACTGCAACAACAAAAGGCAGGCAGCTTTTCTTTGCTGTTATGTAGTATAATGCAAATCTGAGCGACTATATATCCCTTAATAGCCCCTCATTAATTTTCCTTGCATGCAGTTTTCCAAGCTTTATATATTGCTGGCTGTTGGGGTGATATGTAAAGTATCAGCTGCTGGTTCACAGCTTGGATTTTAAAGAGTCCAGAAGGAGAGATCAAAAGCTGAATTTCTAATATTGTCTCTAATGGAGGAGTTATTACCCAAACAAGCAGGATGTTGAATCCTTTCCTAGCATAAGGCTTCTAATGCTCAGCACTTGCAGAAAACAAGGGACCTTGCTCCATCTCCAGCCAGATTTGAACTTGCAGCTATTAAAGGAAGTTTTTACCATTGCAGTATTCAGCTTATACATTTGTCTTCCAAATGTTTGGTTCCCATACATTCAAATCACGGCACTTTTTTACAAGCTGTTTTTGGGGAGTGGATGGGCTGCAATTTCCACATTAAAATAACTATAGAGAGTCCAAGTGCAGGATTTGAAAGCATTTGGAGAAGAAAAATGTGGCCTGGCAATTCAGTTTTTTAAAATGGTATTTGAAATGCCTTATGTGGAAAAACCTAATTATGAAAAGCCCTAAAATTGATATTTGACATTTTGTGTCCAAGAACGACACATTGTTGCTGCATCTATAGTTACAGACACTGAGTCCCCTCCCATACCGAGTCCTTCGTTCTCCTCTTTTTTATTCCATCCCATCCTATTTTCCCACAAAATTACATTGGAAGTTCCAGAAACTAACATTAAAAGTTGCAGACCACTTTTATAATGGAGTCAATTGGTCTTGCTCTTAAGAATTCAGAGAACACTCATTTCAGGAATGTCCAGCTCTGTAAAATGGTTTGCTCCTAAGTTGTCCTAAATTAGTTTTCTATGGCTATTCTCTAGGAATGTGTGAAGAAAGAAAGGACAGAAAGGGAAAATATTAGAGTGGGCATGCCATTTAGCCCCAAAACAAACTGCACCGAACTGTCTTCATTTGCTCTGTAACTTCGATCATGTTGAGTTTTGGAGAGGGACTCTAAAGCACTCTGCCACTTTCCAGATTGCTCCAAAGTAAGGAATGCTCCAGTGTGTGTGTGTGTATGTGGGTGTGGGGTGGGGTGGGGGGGTAATAAACATGCCCTCCTGCTGCCTTTAGCATGGTATTCCAGGCTGTGCTGATACGATTATCAATTTTGAAGCCTGGAAGCATAACTAATAGGATGTTACAGCCTATAGAATTTAAGTGTCCATCTTGTAATGGCAGTGAAATTCAAACAAGCAGAGCTTACATAACACTACGCTGAAGCACCCTTAAGTATTGGAATCTGAATATTTCTATATGGGAGAATGAACAGACTCTCTGATTGCATCCATGGAATTCATGATTGTGTAGAGCAAAGGGGAGGAATTCAAAAGAACTGGAGTGACAGCTCTAACTGCCAAGACAGGGCAACAGTTCCAATTGTAGCAATTAACTTATATTAAGAGGATAGCTGTGAGTTATACAGGCATGTGCACACTGTTTGTTTCCTGTTAATCTAGGCAGCAGTTCATGTTCACTTATTAGAGTTTTCTCATTTTTATTTCATTTAAGCCTGCTCTCCACATGTATTTGGAAAACTGGATTATTTTTTCTTATTCTTCTTCAATTTAAATGTTTAGTTATTTTTGGTAAATTCAATTTCACTGCCATTTATTGAGAGGGAGGGTAAAATGGAGCCTCAGGGTCACATGCCCCACCCCAGGCTGTTTTACAGAGCTCAGCTCTTCTAGGGCACAGCAACTCTGGTCTTCAGGAGTGGCAACTGACCTTTAAAATAAATCAGTCACACTTTAGCACTATTAAACTAACAAAATACTATTTCCCCCTTAAAACAGAAGGCAGTTTGAGCAGTATCAGAGCATAAAATTGGCCTCCAGACCAGCTACAGTTCACTCCTTCTGATTTAGAGACTGAAGAGTTGTGCTAGAACTCACCCTGTGGAGTGGTACAAGAGTCAGAATTAGATTGTCAGGGCATCAAGTTAATGGCTTCCTTCCCAAATCTGAGCAGCTGGTGACTGAAGAAGCTGATGGACTGTTTCCTCAGCAGGGCCTGACAGATGCTGAAGATACCCTACCATCCTTTTAAAGTCTGGGAAAGATAGAAGAACCCCCAGCACAATGAGTGGTTATTAAGTAGGATATGTTCACTCATCAAGCATCTGGAATCTAGAGACAGCCACCTATAAATCTCCTACTAGCTATGGTGTATTTCTTGAAATTCTTGACCTTTGAACTGGATATGTTTAATGGCTCCATGTCTCATCTCTTTCACACTAGAGCTGAAAAGGTAGGCAAAGAGTATGCATCCCATTTGAAATTCTGTGGCTGCCTTCTGCAGAATTCTAGGTCTTGTAGTTTCAGGATCTCTCTGGCTGAGCATTTTAAAGGTCCTCCCATAAAATCAAGTTCCAGAATTCTGCAGGAGGCAGCCACAGGATTTCAGATGGGATACATACTCTTTGTCTACTCCTTAAACTCTAGTGTGATACTGGCCTTTGTTTATTTGGACTAAGTTTTGTCTGGTCTGGCAGAGACCTTTTCCTGTCTCACTTCATCTTCTGGGATTACTGGTGCATGTGTGGGACTGGACTGACTTCCCTGTAATTGTATTAAAACAATCTGTCTATTCAAACACATGATCCTCATAGACATAGGAAGGAAGTATGCCAAGGGAACTGCCTCTATTTATATTCTACAGAAGGACTGCCCTCTGTATGGCTTTTACAGTGGTTTTTACAGTAAGCCTTATTTTAATAAATTGCCACTACCACTCCATTCTATCTCAGGCACACAAAATGATGGGCATCACATTATGTGGATTCTTCCATGATGCTGTTGAACTCTGCTCTAGCTGAAAAAGGAGGTAGGATAGGAGGAAAATAAAGAAAATTATTTTCTTCATGTTTGGTCAATGAAAGAGTAAGTGGAAGGGGAGTGCTTTTCACTTGTGCCTCTTTGTCACTGCCTTTGCACTGGATCCCTAAGAGAGGCAGGTTACTTTCCTTGCTCTTAACCCTGCCTTTTTCAGACCACATTTACATTGTAAAGAGCTCATGAAGCTGGCATCTCTGTGGCCTTTTTCTAGCATCTATGCACAGATAAGTAATCAATGTTTTTGTCAATTTTTGTTACATTGTTTTGGTTATACACAAGTATGTACTGTACTCCCCATTTTTCAACATTTAACTGCCACTTCTGCACTTATTTAGGGCTTAGAGCAACCTCTCTCTAGAAATAGTATCCTGCACTTTTCTATTAGCCTTGGGTCTAATCTTTTTGTTTATTCAGAAATTCAGCCACTAAATATAACAACTTGAAATCCTGGATAAGCAGATCGGTCAAGAAATAAACAGCCTTGTTTGTTTGCTGAAGCAGAATGTATTTGCAAGAATTTGCATGAATTAGCAAGATTGTGTGGTCAATTGTTTTCTATTTTATAGAACACCTAAACTTGAAAAGATAAACATAAATATGTAACATAAAGGTGTCCAGTATGAAAGCCCTAAAAGCTGTCTCCATTTTTGTGAAATTAATTTCCTCTTGAGAGCCATGGTGGTGTAATGGTTTGAATGTGGAGACCACGGTTTAGATCTCCAAACTTCCAAAAAAATTATATCTGGGTGAGTTTGGGCAAGTCATGCCTTTTCAACCTTTGAAGAAGGAAATGGCAAACTTCTCTGAACCAATCCTGTCATGAAAAACACACATCAGATTACATCAAAAATGACTTGAACATGCAACAACAATCCCTTCTGTAGATTCCCTCACATTTCTTCCAAGTGTTACATAGAAGAAACATTCCCCAATAGAACTGAATGGAAGAATTCATTTACTGGAATCTGGTTCAAGACTTTGGACTCAGTTTTGTGTTCTTTATCAATTTGGATAAAGGAGCCCCGGTGGCGAAGTGTGTTAAAGCACTGAGCTGCTGAACTTGCAGACCGAAAGATCCCAGGTTCAAATCCCGGGAGCGGAGTGAGCGCCTACTGTTAGCTCCAGCTTCTGCCAACCTAGCAGTTCGAAAACATGCCAATGTGAGTAGATCAATAGGTACCACTCCGGCGGGAAGGTAACGGCGCTCCATGCAGTCATGCCGACCACATGACCTTGGAGGTGTCTACGGACAACGCCGGCTCTTCGGCTTAGAAATGGAGATGAGCACAAACCCCCAGAGTCAGACATGACTGGACTTAACGTCAGGGGAAACCTTTACCTTTACCTTTTTATCAATTTGGAACACATTGGGGCATGAGCCAATGTCCTTTGTCTTAAAACCATTTTAGGTGGCCTGTGCTCAGTATATAACAGAGAAATTGGGATAAGAAAAAGTGTGAATAATTAGGGACAAATCTTTTTAAAGTACTGAAGCAGGGGGGAGAGCTTAAATATTTAGCATGTATAGGTTCAGATTTCAATTTTTGTTGTTTACTATCACGGTGGAAAAATATTTGAAAATAGTAAAAAAAAAAAAGGCACGTTTCTTGAGAATCAGGAAACCCTAATAAAGATGTATGTAAAATCAGAAAATGATTTGTCTCACAGGAAATGTTGCTTTTTGTGCAGCAAACTTGTTTTCTAAGTAGAAAATACCCATTTGTGGGTAAAAGTTTTTTTTTCCCCACAGAATAAGCCCTGGATGTTAATATTATTTGAAAATTCTGTAGCTTTCTCATTGTAAGATGAAAAATGGCAAACAAAACCCCAACCACCATCCTCATTTGTGCCTGTGAGAATCACACACACAAAGATTTGCATCCCTGCTATTCCTAATGATACATTTGTTGGTGGCCATTTAAAAATCCCAGATTACCTTTTCTGCAGTTTATAACCTAGGAATAGCATTTAGAAATGTTACTTTTTAGACCACCAATCCAGAATCCTCTAACCAGCATTGGCACTGATCCCCCAACCAAACATGCCTATTGTCAAGGGGGAAACAGTAAACACAAAAATGCAGATCATGTGGACAGCACTAATAGTGGTAATTGATATATCTGCATCGCAAAAAGTTGCATATAGTGATGAAAGAGCATTATGTATTAAAATGAAAATAGCCAGCATAGGTATTGGACAAGAATTCTGGGAGACCAGGGCATGAATCTCCACTTGGGAACCCACTGGTTGACCTTCAGCAAGTCCCTCAGCCTAGAGGAAGGCAATGGCAAACCTCCTCTTATAAATCCTGCTAAGAAACTCCTGTGATAGAGTTGCCTTAGGTCCATGGTTCTCAACCTGTGGGTCCCCAGGTGTTTGGGCCTACAACTCCCAGAAATTTCAGCCAGTTTACCAGCTGTTAGGATTTCTGGTAGTTGAAGGCCAAAACATCTGTGGACCCACAGGTTGAGAACCACTGCCTTCGGTCATCATGGGAAGAGTATGTTTGAACCATGTGGAAGGCAGATGCAGTTGTCAAGAGCCCATTCATGTCTTAATCAAGTTTTTCAAGTCCTTTAACAGACCTGCCTGCCTTGCAGTGACAATTAATGGCATTAATGGCAGTGGGCTAGTGACTCCACTACTGGTTTTAGTCCAAACATTAAAGAAGCTATCCAAGATGGTAAAACAACTTTACAAATAAAGTTAAGACTCTTGGAAAACTACTTGAAAGTTCAGTCAAAAACACAGAGCTCATTCACTGCCTCACTGAAATGGAAGTCATCAGCCTTTTGTTATTGCCCTATTTAAAACAATTTAGGTCTGACTCCCAAGAATCAACACATATTTTATCTTCAGATAATAATGAGCTTCTTACAGTGCTTTTCTAACATTTGTTCCAGTTGATTATGAAATAATCAGCTGGAACATCTTTTAATTTCTTGTTACAAATATGGGCCTAAATCCTATTGCTTGTTCCAATCAAAGTCAATCTGCTGAGCTTGCGCAATTTACATTGGGGTTTACTTACGATTCAATAATTGATTTGCTTTTTAAAAACTCTAGTTGAGATTACCAAAAAGTTTTGGGTCTTTTAAGAAAGTGTAAGAGTAAAAAAAATATATTCATATTAGTCATAGGAACTAAGACTATGACAATGGGTGGGCTGGAGGACTGAGTGTGGATTAGGCAAACAGGAACAATACATGAAGTGGCATGCTTGGGTTGGTGACTGGAGTTCAGATTTCAGTTTCACAATACATATTATTACATTTCTGCTTGATATAGTGAGTTGTTTGGAAAATAACATTTAGATGAGTTCACATCAGCTGGTCATCTTCAGTCAATATAGGAATAGTAGATTAGAAGTCAGTTTTTGTTTATGGTACCTAATTTGGAGGGATGGTTGGAGAACAAGCAATCTGGTAGTACAAGAGAAAAGATACTTGGGATGACTACGAAGAAAACTTGGTCTTTTAAACATCTCTCCCCCATATCTCATGAAGCAGATCATTCCCCTATATTGTGAAATATATTACTCATCAGAACTCCAAAGTAGTGATTCCTGCAAAGAAATCCTTCTACTATGGTGCATTGGAGGTGACTGGCATATGCAAGAGCAAAGCAGTGAATCTTGATGCAAAGACATATGGAAGAGCAGAGTCAAGAATATCAGGGGAAATTTCATCTATGGATGGGAAACAAGGGTGGTGGTGGTGGTCAACAAAAACTGTATTCTTAACACCTCATCATATTTTTAGGGAAGTGGTTCTCAATCTATTGGTTCCAAGGTGTTTTGGCCTACAACTCCCAGAAATCCCAGCCAGTTTACCAGCTGTTAGGATTTCTGGAAGTTGAAGGTCAAAACATCTGGAGACCCACAGGTTGAGAAGCATTGGTTTAGGGTATATACTTGAGTGATTACCTGTTTGATGTGATTCTCTCTCTCTCCCCCCCCCCCCTCTGTTTCTGAGGACTATCTTATGTGAGCACATAACAGCCATGTCCCAGTAGCATGACAGAAGTGAGCATAATAATCTTCCACCGAGTTCTGGAAATTATTATTTTTTCTTTTGTGCCTTCCTCTTCAGAATGATGCTGCCATATGTACTGTTATATTTAAACAGCAGATGCTGTGAACTCACAAAGCTGAAGGAGGCGGAAAGACGATGCCATTCGGTAACAGGTTTTCTAGGGAAATATGACTTTTTTTTCCTTGGGAATGCTTTGGATCTTTTACAAACATTATATTACAAATTACAGCAAACCATATTGGCCACATTTGTGCTGTGCATTGTTTTTCTTCTGTTGAGCAACCAACTGCTTGGTTATCAAACGTTTATGGCATAAACTTTATGCCGCAGCAACCTACCACTCGTATTATGATCTTTTTCCTGTTATAATAATCTGTGTTTACATACACAGAATAAAAAGTTTTATTTACAAGAGGTACTGGGAAAGAACAGATTGTAATCAGTTGGATAGAGTGTGATCAATACTTTTCACAATTTTATCTGTGTATCTATTTATGTATTTTACTACATTTAGAGTACATCTACACATCAATAGTGGCTTGGTTACGTTTTGACTTTTGTGCCAAGAATTATATAGGATTGTCCAGTCTATGGAATTCTGGTGGGCTATAGTTTGGTGGGCTACTTCTCCCCTCTGCGAAAGACTCGTAGTGCATAATTCAAGGGACTACAGCACCCCAGGACTGCTTTTCTGGCTACCTAATTGCTTTTTAATTGGTTTTATCTTTTTAAAGAATGATTTTGGTTGTTTTTAATGTCATGGATTATTTAATTACATTTTAATGAAAACCTTTTATATCACTTAGCTATACTAAATTTATTTTAGCATTGCAAGGGACCTTGAACTCCTGTTCTGAGCAAAGTAGTAGGATATAAATAAGAGAAGGAGTAGAAAATATTAGAGTTAGGATACATCAACACTATTGACAATGTAGTTTTACAGTACTTTAAGTGCCTGTGCTGACATTGGCAAAGGTGCCCAGCAATGTATCAACAAATAATGACAAATGTAAGTGTGACTGACCAATTGGTGCAGTTAGGTAGCTGAGAGGCAGAATCTTGTTACCTTGGCAGAATATGGAGTCAAGCCGAATCAGTAATGCTTCAGACAAGCCCCAGATTTAAGTCCTTGCATAAATGGGCCCTCAAAGAAAGTTGTACACACAAGTGTGGAAACAAAGGAAGCATAGTTCATGGTACTACATAATAGGAACTCATCCCATGGTTCTTCTAGTCCAACTCCCAGACAGTGAAGGAAATCCACAGCATTTGGGACATATCATGATACAACTTTATTTAAAAACCTCTAGGGAAGAAGCAATCACCACCTTCCAAACAGAGATTGTTTGTTTGTTTGTTTAGAGCATTTATATCCCACTGTTCAATCAAAAGGTACTTACAGAGAAGCTTGAAAATGGTTAATTTGATGATTTACTGCTTTTAGGTTTACAACCTAAATATGACATAAAAAAAGAAAAGGAAATACATTTACTTCTGGGTTCAGGCATGATGGAGCTTAATCTGCCTCTCCTTCTTTTTCTCTGAGGTAAGGGCAATGACTGTTGGGATGAAGGAAGGAGGTTTAATCAAAAACTCCTTTCTGATGATTTAACCAAATGATCATGGTTGGTTATAAAAAAATAAATACAGAATTTGGTGCTTTATTTATATAAATATAAATATAAATATATATTTAATAGTCATAGTCTAATGGGAAAACTAAACTGATATAGGATTGAAATTTCAGGAAATTAAACTAAACCAGAAATAGATTTCAACCACCGCTAACAGATTTCAGTCATTCCTAATTGCCTCACCTCAGGTGAAACTTGGAATTAGTAACAAAGAAGGCATGAATCACTTGCATAGCCGTACTTATGCTTCAGGCAAACATCAGAAGCCATTCCTGGACTGGAAAGGTATAGTTTTTAGCCTGTTATTTAGGTGTTTTCCTAACAAACAGAGTCCTCAAACAGTAAAGAAACATATTTGTTACAACTTCAAAAAAAAGCTGCAAAAATATATATCCAAATTGGATGTCAAGTGCTTTTTAAAAATCTGGAGAAATGCCTGGCACTTTTGGGTTCTAAACAAAGACTTTTTGAAAGGATTGAAATGCTTGCATAGGGCTTGCTTTTCTTTCCCATCCAAGAGTGCTGTTTCATGTAAAATGACAAATTCCAGATATAGTTTAAGAGCAGCAGGACCCCAAATTTAAACAACTGGGAGGTGCCTGAATGCTTCCAGTAGCTGTTTTAGCTGCAGATGGAATCATTTGACCGTTCGACTCACCACAGTCTTCATGCTGGAAGCTTCTGAACATCTCTCTGGTACATTAACTTCATAACAGCTTCCCACAAAGGGACCCCAACTGGACTGCCGGCTCTTCCTTCTAGAGTTTTGTCTTGTAAAAAGGCCTACTACTGCAAAATTTATTTCTTGACATTCTGAGGGTTTAATTTTTTCCAGCCAGGAAATTGGAATCTGATGGAAAGTATCACCGTTTCCATAAATATTCTCATTCAAATGAGTTCCAATATAACAAAGGTTTATCTTTGCCTTTTCTTTTCAAATAAACACCCAAATAATTGAAGAGACATGGAGAGCCATTGTTCTAGTTTAGCATAGATCTAATTGTGTTGCTCTCCTTGGCTACCCTCCCTTCCCTCTGCTAAGCATCATATTTTAATATCCTGGATAACAGATAATTTTATTTTCTCCTTTGTTATTTCCACTCTTCCTGCACTCTTTAATGTTTTAAGTGTGCCATTCATATTTTGGACCCTGTTCACAAAAGAAAAGAACACCTGGCATGATGGAAATGAATCTGCAAAGACATAGGATATTCTCTATTTCACTAAGAAGGAGAGAGAATTATTTAGAGGTATGAACTTTTGAAGGAATAAGTAGCTTTGTCTGTTTCATTTTCTCAACTTATTTCTATTTTGAAAAAGAGATAGATATGTAGATTGAACATCCTTTATCAGGAATTTAAAAATCCAAAATTGTCCACTTGAATGCTGGAGATAGTGACACCTTTGCTTTCTGAAGGTACAATATATACTACACTTGATCTTAGCCAAAAGGCTGAGAAGCATACAATATATACAAACTGTTTTATGCACAACATGATTAACAATATTATGTATAAGATCACCTTCAGGCTATTTGAATAGTGTATATATGAATTTTGTGTTTAGACTTGGGTCCCATCTCCAAGATACCTCATTATATATAGGCGAGTATTCCAAAATCAGGAAAAAAACCCCTCAGAAATATAGAATACTTGTGGTCCCAAGCATTTTGGATAAGCGATGCTTAACCTATATCACTGCCAATATCCCTCCTCATTCCAATTGTACTTACAAATTGAATTCTTCCTGTCAGAAAACAGCTGAGGTACAGCTTTTCCTATCAATTACTACAGAATGATTTTTTACCAGACCCATCCATGTAGGGCATAGTGCTTTTCCACACAGTTGCTTGTATCCAAATGTATTATCTCTTAGGACCTTATCACACATACCTCAGAAAATGAATTTCAAAGTAGGCAAAACATAGTTTAAGAATGCTAGATGAGGACTGGATACCTACTCACCCCATCTCACACACATTTCCTTTCCATATCTAATAAAATAATGTGCATCAGACTTATCACAAGATAACCTCCCAATCCGTGCCATGTTTCTCTATGCCACTGTTTTCTTGGGTGGGGGGGGGGGCATATCTTGTGCAACCACACAAATCTGTGGCCTCCAGCCCAATGTAAAAATGTAAAAACATATTTTGGTTCCTATGAAACTGTGCAGTTCCAACTTTTCCCCTCCCCGAAAGGAAAAACAATGGGAAAATGGAAAACATGTATGGCTTTAAAAATAGTCTTTCTCTGACTGCCACCAGAAGTATATGACAGGTTATTTAGGCAAAGGAGAATTCAGTGAGATGAAAAGACTGCCCCACAAACATGCCTGGAAATAAACATTACTGGCACAGACGTTGAGGTGCATACAGGCCTGCCCATTACACATTTTAAAAACTCTGCATTTCTGATTCACATGGAAAAAATTAAAGTTGATCATTTCCCATTTTTCAAAAAGTACTCATGGCAGATCTTTGCCTATGAACACCTTGCATCATGTGATGAAACCTGGAGACACAAGTAGGCAAAGAGCATTGGAGACAGGTTATAAGAACTAGGCTTGTGTAATTCAGCCAAAAGGCATGCTATTTCGGGGTCTATTTTCACCTAACTTGGAAGCCGCCCTGAGTCCCCTCGGGGAGAAGGGCGGGGTAGGAATATCAGAAATAAATAAATAAATAAACTCCTACCTGCATGAAACCTACCTCAATTTTAGATCTCATTTACAACTGCAGGCCTGCCAAGTTTCAGAACAATTCACCAATCTACTGAGTTTTTAGAATAATTTTAGGTTTTTACCTTAACATATCTTAAAATAAGGCAAATTGTAAAAGAGGGCTCTGGGCACTGTAGTTGTGTCAATTCTCAGTCAATCAGAGCATGGACACAACCAGGCCTTTTATTGGCTGAGAAACACAGAGAGAAAAAACTTCAACTCTCATCATGCTCTGAGATGAACTCAGACTTTTCAATGCCTGCCCCATGCAAGTGCTGCTGGGAAAGTGGATTCTCAGCAGGGCTCCCTCTGGAGGAGGAGCCTAGGGAACTTTCCCAAAAGAAACGGACATCACTGCTGGGGAGAAAGAAAAGATGTTGCAGGCAATCCCATCCTCTCCAGGAGCTCCATGGCAGACCCCAGCCTCAGGTATAATGCAGACTTAACTCCATCCTCTCCAGTAGCTGATAAATCCAGCTCTTTTGATCCATTTTGCACAGCTTTTTGGTTCCCTCCTCTCCATTCTGTTTTTGGGGGATTACATGAAATGGACCATTGAATATTACAAATCACTTTTGGTCAAACTGATCTAGGCTCAAGCCTAGTAAGAAGTATTAAGCTTTCATAGGTAGAAATATGTGTTCTTCTTTTGTAAATATTGAAAATCTTAATGTATTATTATCTTTTATGTTTATTTAGTGATCTCCCTGAAGATGGCTAAACAAATATATAAAGGCTAAAATGTTTTGGGGTTTTTACAAAACAGGATAATCATATTTTTAGAGAATACAACTTATCAATGCATACATGAAAATTTGTTCTTTTATCTGTGAATTCTAAAGTGTATTTTCCAGCATGCATTTTATGGAGAAGAAATGAAAAACAACATTTGCCATAAATATACCTGTGGCAAAATAAAGCAGATGGATAGGTAACACCTGAAAAGAAGGTGGCCGACAATTAGCAATTCATTTGGTATTCACTGTGATAAAATTAATCTTGATGAGTAAGTACATTTAACATGACTTAGAAGTTTGTGAAAAGAAAAAAACCCAGTCATTTCCCTTTATATATAAAGTATATTTTTGGGAAATAACCAATAAATCATTAATCACTCTATTTAGATTTTTTCTACCATTTGTTATTTTCCTTCCTACAATGAGTTTTTAAGCAGTTCAAATTGAATTTGGCACAACAAAGCTGTGAAGAGTGTATTTTAACAAGAGGAAGCAACTGACTCAGACTCAATTTTTTTAGGTTTTTTAGTATTGACAAAAGAAATACTCTTCTACTTGGATTATGATCAGCACGTTTTACCTAAATAGCACTTAAAGGTTTTTTAGGGATGTAACAGTATAGAGATTTTCTGCTTAGAACTGAATGATAAGAGTTTACTGTGCCATATAATCCAGTTCAAATCAGATAATCTGGGATCAGAAACTGGATTATATGGCAGTGTAGGTGGGACCTAATAGCTGATAGAGAATTCAGGTCATAGATTGTGATGCTCTTGGCATTCTTCTGATGATGAGAAGTCAATATACAGTATATGTGTGTTCTTTTGTTAATAGCCTTTCAAATCATAAACTAGATTAATTTATTTTAAGCACTCAGTTTATGTGTATTTTTTTCATTCAGGTTGTCATCTTGCTCTTTAAAGAGGACGATCCACAGAAATGTAATAACTAAACAATATTTTAGTAAAATATTATGGAGACAGCTGTTTTCCACTCACTTTCCTATTCTGTTTAAGAGGAAAAATATAAAAGGAAATGCCTTCTAATAATGAAGATAATGCATGTTTGTGAGCCAAGACCCACTGTCTTCAGTGGACTTCAATGGACTGGCTCCCAAGGAAATGAACTGAAGAGGGCAGTACAAAACATGTCTGCTGACAACAGCCAGCTGATTGTCTGCCCTGTTGCTTAGGCAGTTTGGATTGGACCCAGGCTGTCAGCAGCACATGAAGAGAGAGCAATGGACAAAAGAGGCTCTGAGAGCAGATGTTGACACTAAGAGCATTAATTCTAGGATCCTCTGGCTTTGGATGGGGAAGTCCAGCTGGGTGGAAGAGACAGGCTGCATTCATTGAGTCTCTCTGGGATCCCTGCCCCATGCAGGTATTCAGCCATGGAGAGACAGGAAGATGAAAGGCTGCTTCCCAGATGTCACCTATGGCAGGTTCAGCAGCCTGTCCACAAATGTCATGTTTGGCAGCTGGCGCAGAATCCCTCCCACCAGTTCTGGCACACAGATCCTCACAGTAGTCTGAGAAAGTTGCTTACACTGGGGCTTCCTAATGAGACTACTTGAAAGAGTTTTCTTTGGCTTCTCTTGTGCAGTAGTGCATTTGACATCAGCTGAGCTGCCTGTTTTGTTATATGCTTCAACTGGAGACCAGTCACTCTAACAAAATGCATTTTAGATGCAAGCATTGAGTCAGATTATCCTGCTTTTAGCCCCAGAGAAGTAGTGATACAGAAGTATACAGGCCTCTGTTTTCTGGCAGAGGGCATTCTCCAAGGACAGAGGTGCTTTTTCATGGAAGGGACCAGAATAGAAGCATTAGAAACATCAATGCCTTTAAACAGCCATCCAAAGCTTCATAAGCTGATAACTGGTGCAAGTTCACAAATACTCAAAGCATTGTCAAACATAGCCTTGTATAATGCAAATGAACTGACTGCTCAGGTTTGTGGTAAACAGTCATCTATATCAGTGTGGTCCAACCTTTAGTTACCCGAGGGCCAGCGACATACCAGAAAGAAAATGAATTACATAATTAATATTGAATTACAAAATAAAATAATATTTAATTACATAATTAAAATATTTTTTTCAGTAAGAAGGGCAAGGACCAACAAAAATGAATTGGTGGGCTGCATGTGGCCCGCGGGCCGCGAGTTGGACCACACCGATCTATACAATTAGGCACCTGTAGAGCTATCTTAGGTCCCATCTACACTTCCATGCAGAGCCGGCCCTAGGTATTTTTCAAGTGTAGACGAACAGAATTTTGGCGCCCCCCCAAACCAATCACTGAAAAATAAAAGCGTTGGATAAGCGAAAATGTTGGATAATAAGGAAGTATAAAGGAAAAGCCTATAAAACATCAAATTACATTATGATTTTAAAAATTAAGCACCAAAACATCATGTTTTACAACAAATCAATAGAAAAAGCAGTTCAATACATGGTAATGTTATGTAGGAATTACTATATTTGCAAATTTAGCACTAAACATTGAACAGGGATATAGGGCAGTGTGGACTTAGATAACCCAGATAGCCCTCAGTATTAAAAAAAACCCTCTAAAATCAGGACAATAAATAAAGAACAACACTCTGAAAACAGAAGAAATCCAGACAGTAAACAATCAGGGACAGCTAACTCTTCCCAAAAAAAGATTCTCCCAGGCAAGAAGAAGCCAGGCCTTGAAGCCACAGGGCCATTAAATGCTAATCAAGGTGATTAATTACAACATTCACACCTGCTTCAAAGAAAAGTTCTTTTTCCCACCCTGGACCTTCTACAGATATATAAACCCCACATACCTAGCTTCCAAGTTCCTACAGACCTCACAATCTCTGAAGGCCCCAAAGGTGGGCTTGCGTGGTGCGAAGGTGGGTCTGTGCCGGCCGGAAGGCCCAGCGCGGCCGCTGGAAGGCCCGAAAGAGAAGGAGGTGGAGAGTGGTGCCCTCCTCCCAGGACGATGGTGCCCCCGGGACGATGGCGCCACAGGGAAATGCCTATTTCGCCTTATGGTTGGACCGCCTCTGCTTCCATGTAATCCCATTTCTGAAATCCAGATTATCTGCTTTGAACTGTATTCTATGGCAGTGGAGACTCATATAATCCAGTTCAAAGCAGATAACCTAGATGCAGAAACTGGATTATATGGCAGTGTAGATCCAACCTTACCACTTCATGACATTCACTAAATACTACTGAGCCACCCACTTAAGAAATGGCAACCTACTGTGCTCATCACATGATGTAGGCTTCAAGTGTAGGGTAGAGAGAGCTTGGTGTTTAAACAGGTTTGTAAAGGCTTATCTTTTTAGATGCTTTCTAAGATGATTGGCAAGTGACTTTTTTAAAAAAATATTTCAATAGAGATGGGCAAAATGGCAATGGTACTACTTGTCATTCTCAGCTTTAAAATGATATAGTTACGTGATTTGTGGGAGGAGCTGAAATGCCCCTTTGAGTAAAAGCTCCACTATTACCTTTTGTTCATGGAGGAGGGAAGATCAGCAGTATGTTGTGTTCCTTTCTGTCTCATGCACTTCCTGGGGCCATTCCTTCCTTCTGTGTGTTGTGTGTGCCATGTGTTACCTCCTCCTCTCCTTCTTTCCCTCCCTTCTTCCTTCTTCCAACACTATTGGAAGTTTGGATTGCCGGAACGACAGTAAAGGAAGAGCCCCCAGATGCCGCCTTTCCTCCTCCTCCATCCCCACCTCTGGTTGACCCAAAGGGCCATCTAGTCCAACCCCCTTTTTTCTGCCATGTAGCAAAGCACAATCAAAACACCCTCAATAGATGGCCATCCTGCCTCTAAATAATAATAATAATAATAATAATAATAATAATAATAATAATAATAATAATAAAAGAAAACATGTTCCTAGTTTGCCAGTGTTATTTCCTGTTTAATTGTGTAGTCCTTACTTTGAAAGTAGTTGTTGTGCTCCAGAAACTTTGTTTTTGTGCCCACAAACTATGTTAAATGGATGGAGATTCTACAAGATATTCAATCATTGAGAAACCAGAGCAAAATGTGCTATAGCAGGATGTCCCTCCTGCAAAGACAAAGTTTTTGCAGTTTAATAAACTTTTCAAATGTGTTTATAATAGAACTAATTAGGAAATGACATTTATAACCCAGGAACAAAAATCATAGTCTGGGAGAGGAGGTGTTTCTTTTCACTAAAGGGACAGTGGGCGGGAACAACTCTCTACAATGTGATGGCAATCAATTGAGAACTCCTGAATACAATGGATAGTTTACTAGTGTGTGATGGTGGTAGGAAAATCATCAATTTAATTTCGAAATGGAGTATGCCTGAGCTGTATGGTAAACCTACTCTTCCAAACACTTGACATGTTCAGAGGGGTTGGAGTCTTTTGTGAGGCCATTCTAGGAAACTTCACTGCCTTAAGCTAAGAAGAAAATTGCCTCCCCCCCCCCCCCATTCCACTTATGCAGTAAAGGTCTTCTTAGTAGGTGCCCCAGGCTTTGAAACACTCCCTTAAGGCTAGACTGATGCACTCCATGGGGTCCCTCAATCACCAAGAAAAGAGTTGTTTACATTCAGGTCTTTGGAAAATAACTGCTCATCAGGAAAAACGATGCATTGTTTGCATTTTTAAACAAAATTGCTATGCATTTAAACTGCTTTTTAATTCCATTTACAGTTTAATTTTATTTTAGCTTTTATATGTTTTCATTATATGAATTCTTATTTGGACCTTGTTTTAATTTTGTAGTCTGCTTTGAATACCAAAGCTGAGAAATTGCATAGAAATTCAGATGTATTTTTTTTCCTGTATGCATTTTCATAAAGGGCAAACTTTTGTCTTGATTGTCCTACTATTTGGATATACATGTTCCAATTGACTAAAGCATATACCGCTGTGTGCTTTTAGTTCTGCCCTCTTTAAACATGCGTATATGATGTTTTGTGTGTATTTGATTTATCTGAGATTCACATATCCCACAAATATAGAAATTTTGAAAGCGCAGTGCCACTTTGGCCTCATCTACACTGACAATTTTTAATGCAGTTGAAAGATATCTTCAAACTATACTGGTCGCCAGACAACAATACTCCCAAAAAAGTACATGGAAGAAAACCCTTTTAGTGCCTTGCTGCCTCTTCTCATTTACTACTATCTCTGATACTCATTTTACTTAACAGTAGCATAGGACCTTAAACATGTTTTACTCTGAAGTAAACTCCATTACATTAGGGGATCTTCTATCCATGTTATCAGATGCAGGATTGCAATGAGATGAAAATGCATAGTAATGAAATAGTAAGCCACTAGACATATTTAGGATGAAACTGAGAGGCATGTAGTATGAAATAGCAGGACTAGGTTAGACATAATTAAAATGGCATCAGCTAAACAGGATTAGTCTTACATAGTACTTGGGTAGAGGCAATAAACTGTGAGCTAGAAACACCAACTGGTATTTATGTAGATTTCAAAAGATAAAATACGAAAGAAAGAAGATTACATTGTCTTATTAAAGACAAACGGGTTACAGATGAGATCGATAGTTTTATTGGACCCATAACTGCAACACTGAATATGAGTCAGTGCTGTTATCATATATCCATGGTAACCTATAAAGAAAAATGTGTATATTGGGAAAAAGTAAATATTAAACACTAAATTTATATAAAATATGTATGCTTCTTGATTCAAACTTTTTCAACAATATGCAAATTGATACTGAAATACAAAAGAAGATAGCCAGGGGGAAGGGAATAAAAAGTGGGGAGAAAATCTGGAGGAGGATGATGAAAAGGAGAAGAAAAACAAAATAGCAAGTTTGTTCATCTCAAACCTCAAATTAAATCATTTTAAAATGCTTGGTTGATGTTTATGTTGGGATCAAGAAGTGTATTTTTTCTTCTTTGGGTTTCCGGAATACTCTTGCTAAATACTCAAGGAGCCTTTGAAAGGCTTTTGACCCCTCAGTTAGAATTCGCAAATAGCCAAAATGGTTTGTCCAGAGTAAGAGTGACTCACATGAGGATAATATATGTGCTCTACATCTCACTATTCTTTGAAAATCACCTTCCTTGTGATGCATACACCTTTAAGTGATGAATTAGACACATACATAACTTACCAAGGAGACATTGGTCCTGTTTATGATTATCTTGTTTCATCAGGTTCTTACTCAGAGAGAATAAATTGCTCTCAAGTGGATCTGTGGGATATATCAAGCACTCAACTGAACAAGGCATTGAAATCTTTAGAAGCAAACATCTACCAATACAGATTTGCATGCTTTAATTGGGTCCAGCCCCTGGCATGTATCCTGCCAAAAGTGATGTCATTGCCTATGTCTTTGGAGCAAGTCAGGAATATATTCTCTCAATACCAAAAAGGAAAGGCAAGAATGACGAGCTAAGCATTTAATTACTGTAAAGGGAAAATTGCATATTGCATAGAGGACCATGTCCATTGTAACTGACTAAGTCTAAACATTGTGGAAGCTTAATAAAAACAGAGACTAGGCTGGCTTAACCTACTTTTACTGTGTTTTTGGCTCCGCGACTGATCATTTGGTTTGAGAGCCAGGGTGCCTGGTTTTGATCCCAGTGTTAATGAATTGTGTGCTGTGTTCTCTCGGCGGTTCATGAAGGAAGGTAAAAGACAATGCCTGCATGTGAATTATTTAAGCATTAACAGCTTTTCCAAATGTCTTCATTGGCCAAGTAATGACCCATTGGAAATGTTAAGTGTCCAGTAAAGGTGGAGCCAAATGAGAAAAGATCTTTAAATAAGCCAACAATGCGCATGAAATTATGTTCTGATTTTTTCCTTCCATAATTGGATTTATTTCTTTGGAATATTTTTTTTTTACAAAAGAAATCGCTGAATCCAGTTAATTACTCACTTTTGCATTTCAGCCAGAACACTTTCTTTAGCAGATAGAGTTTGTTTGATCGTGCTTTCATTTAGAGAGGGATAGTTTTGTCTGGGACAAAATGACAAAGCAATAAATGCAATATACAAGGGGATTTATTCCAATGATATATCACATGGGAAATCTCTCCCCCCCCCCCTCTAACACAAGTTCTTACTGTATATCCCAGTCAGCATACATAGTAATTTCCTATTCATAAAAAGCACTAACCAAAAGTTTGGAGAACTATGTGTATGATTCCTAAAAATCATGCCTTGTCACCTCTATAGATAAAAGAGTATGTTTACATCATTATTGCTTCACTTAATTTTTTATTGGGTTTGCTCAGAAGAAATAGATGAAGACCTAGATGAATTCAACAGCATTTCAAATGTTGCTTTCTGTGAATTTGGTAAAAAGCCTGAATCATTTGATAAATGATAAGTTATATTTAAATTGATTCAATTTATTAATCAAAAATCAATCTCTTAATAGCCTCGAGGATTCTCAGGCAATAGCTCAAGCTAGAGACACAAGGTCACATCAGTGCCTCCCGGAAACTTTCCACAGTCAGCCACAAATATATTTGGAAAGCCTTGAATGATGTGTTATTTTTTATTCAAGAGGGCAGCTATTCAAAAGATGAATTAAACTTCATGTGAATATGCATTTTCTGGATATGGATATTGTAAAATATTCTCATGAATATAGGATATGTTTGTGCCTTAGAATAAATACAGTGCAGAAATTACATCAGAAGTTATTGCCTAAGAAAATCTTGTGAAATTCATGGGGTGATCATAAGTGGACAGGCAACTTGGAGAAAAGTATACATACATACATACACAAACACAAAAAGATCTTAGAGGGCCTGGTGGTATGGTGATGAAAGTTAGGTTAGAAATCTGTAATATAAATAGTATTAATGAAACATTTTTTAAAGAATTCACAATACAGTGAAAGAAAAAAAATTAAATCTTTGGAGTAAGGGAAGCTAATTGGCCAAGAGTCAGAACTGTGAACATCAACATTGTAATTTCATATATTTTTTGATACTAACACAGAAAAAGGAAGCTGAAAATATACTGTTGAAAAATATGGATGATAGCATACAATGAATGTAGAGAATGAATGATAGTTTTATGAGGAGGGCAAATTATTTTTATGGTTCACCTTAATTTAAAAAAATACAAAAACTCAAAACACACAGAAATAACAAAAACTAACGATTCAATGATCTGAGATTCTAGATGGCATCAGGGAGATTCCACACTGAAATAACTCAGGTATAATTCCCACCTGTTTAAAACAGCTATTAGTGGATGTGGCCAATAAGCACAAAAGTAAAAATGTTGGCTGAGATCATACCTTGGGAGACATGTGTCTTACATAGGTACATCTCCTGATATCACCATCTTGAAAGTCGTACCCTTCCAACACAAGGTGGGTCTACACACCACATAAAGTGAGCTCACCTTGCAACAACTCCAAACAGTCCACATAATCTATGGTGGGTTCCACAGAAGAAGGGCTGCATTCTGTCATTAATTTATCTCAAGGAGAAATGGGATTTTCTCTGGAGCTGATGTTTTTGAAGTGTGGACACTTGAATGGGGCTGGATCTGGGCTGATTAAATGTCCACATGTCAAAAAGACCCACCCCTTTGTCATATTCTAGAAGCATCTCTCTGGCAGAGCATTGCTGATGATGTCATTTCTGTTAGACAAATGGCTGGGCACCCTGATGTGACCTCATCAGAAGTGACCTCAACAACAACAACAACAACAACAACAACAACAAAACTTTATTTATATACCACTCTATCTCCCGTAGGGACTCAGGGCAGTTTACACATGGTAAACATTCAATACCAGCACACAACATACAACAATCCAATAATAACATCACAGTTTAAACATGATAAAAATTAAAACAATGTGCTCATTTGATATAAAAAGCAATTTCAAATAGCCCCATTGGGTGATTCAACAACCAATGGGCATGGTTTTCCGGATGGGTTATGATGGCTCTAAGAGCTGGGGTAGGGTTCACACAGTAAAAATAACATAAAGCCAGGGTAGAAGCGTTATTGATAGCAAGGAGCATAAGCCGGGATTACACCACTTCAGACCTGCTGAGTAAGGGTAAAATTTGTTAAACTAGCACCATGACAAAATCGACGGAAGTGGGTAAAATTCAGAACAGGGACCATATGATGGCCAGGGTGAGGCCTGAGGTTTCAGGTTAGTCACTTCCAAAAGCCTGTTGAAAGCCTGTTGACCTCACCAGCAAGTCTCTGTAAAGGAACTTCTTTTGTATAGCAATACAGGAGCAATGAAGTTGGCCATAACATGCTCTTGATTCAGTAGCCATCTAGAATCCAAAATGGCTTCAGGGTGCTTCAAAGACGTTTACGATAGGATTGTGGAAGGTGCAGATGTACATGCAGTAATTTACAGGTTGTCATAAAATGGAAGGAAATCAATAGTGATTTATCCAGCTCTTTTCCTTTAGCTGGACATGCTGTGACTGGCATCTAAAGGGACCATCGAGTGTCCATGGGAAATCCGTGCAGACGACATCTTTGCAGCCGATCCAGTTAAAGGCAAAGAGTCGGCAAATAATACAACTAATCCCACGCTTCTTCAACAACTGGAAATGGCCATGTGTGGACTGCGTTGAGTCTATCCAACTGTAATGAGATCTTCCTCTTTTCTTACTGCATCTCACTTTACCAGGACATCTTTCTATTTATCTTCCTTCCTTCCTGCCTTCCTTTCTTCTTTTCTTTTGCTTTCATTTTTTACCAAACCTGTGATCAGGAAAGTGCAATGAACCAGAAACGAATAGAGTATTTTGCATGTATGGTTTCTAATGTATGCATCATTATCTTACTATTTTAATTTTTTGGTTGGAGTTTGGTAGAGGTAGGAGATCAGTCCTTTTATCCCAGTATGTCTTGTCATCAGAATGTGTTTCCATATGTGATACTGTTCCTTTTGATTTGATAGGTTTCATAAAGATATTTTGCTATCAATACTGTTTACAATTTAATTACAATAATGAACATAGGTTTTCCCCCAATATTTGCCTCTTGTGTTTGATTATATGTCTAAAAAATGTTGCAGCTGTGTTTACCTGTATGCCTTTTGTCTTGTGCTTCATCAGAAATGAAAAGTAAATATAATTTTATACATAGCTTTCTACTTGCTTTGTGAACCATTTTTCAAATTTCCCCATTGAAACTTCATACACATTTTTACAGATGTGCTCAGATCTCTCAAATTAAGGCCCTTCTGGGACAAAAAAATCAGGAAAAGCAGAAGTCCCTGTAGAGAATGAATAATTTCCCATGCCATCGTTTTTATAAATAATTTTATGATGTTCAGACATCTCTGCCAGAATATATATGAAAATCCAACACATTTGTAATTATCTAGGTGATAAAGTAAAATATAGCTTTAATTATACACACCATCTGGTTTTTTTTTTTTCTTGGACAGATAGAATCATGTAGGTCCAGAGGTTGTATGGGTTGCTTGATAAAATCTGTTGCATGAATCCAAATAGGGCCTAAATGTATATGGAAACAGGTGATTGTTTGCATATTCCTAGATGTGCAGAAAATCAAGTACACCTATAGATGCTGTACGTCGACATTTAAGTAGCTGCATACAGTGGGAATGATTGAATATTTGGTTCTGGTTTATTTTGTTTGGTTCATTGAGAAGTTCATAAAATCCCCAGATTTCTTCAGATTGAAGATGTTAAGAATTGGACCTTTTTTTGAGGGGAGAACTATAACTATGGAATGTGACCTGTACAAATTTAATTTTAGTTCGGTTCAACTTTGAAGAATGCCTCAGTTCTTCACAACACTCAGATCCACTATTCTTCCATGTCCCAACACTGCATAGATACCCAAATCTCTAAAATCCAAGCAATTATCCTTGGAAAATGGGAGCAGAAAATATAATCTGAACTTTACATTCAAGACAGAAAGAAAATGAGGTTTTAAAAATGCTAATATCAGGGGCAACAGAATACTAAGAAATAATGGCAGAAATCATGCAGCCAAAGTTATAATGAAAATGTAGCTGTGACACAATAAGTAAAGGTAAAGGGTTCCCCTTGACATTAAGTCTAGTAGTGTCTGACTCTGGGTGGTGATGCTTATCTCCATTTCTAAACCAAAGATCCAGAGTTGTCTGTAGATGCCTCTAAGGTCATGTGGCTGGCATAACTGCATGGAGCACTGTTACTTTCCGCTGGAGCAGTACCTCTTGATCTACTCACATTTGCATGTTTTCGAACAGCTAGGTTGACAGAAGCTGGGGCTAACAATGGGAGCTCACCCCCGCTCCTCAAATTTGAATTGGTGGCCTTTTGGTCACAAGTTCAGCAGCTCAGCAGTTTTAACCCGCTGTGCCACCATGGTCTCCAAATGAAACCCCATTAATGAATTGCAGGTATGCATATTGGGGTCCCCTATGCAGTGTTCCATTACACTATAGAAGCCCCTGTATCCTTATGCTTTAAATAGCTTTCCAGGCTCTGTCCAAAACAGACATGATTTTTCACGGGTTTGTTGCAATAATGTGCATAGTATAGAGCAGAGAGTTTCAATATTTTTTGTATTTCTTCCTCATTTTCTCTCTCTCATTTTTATGCTGGACGGGGACTTTGATATAGCTTTAAACCCCTCCCACATCTAACCCACCTTTATTCTGTGACATTGTTTTCTCCAGCCCTGATTTCTTCTAACAGAGGAAGGTAATAAGGAGTTCAGTGGACATACTGTAAGGCAGAGAAGGGTTGCATTCCCCTTCAGACTCCTTGCAATTTAAAAAATTAGACAACCACCATCTGCTTCCTCTACAAAAGGAGCAGACGTGAACAACAAACATGGCTGCCTCTGTCAAGTCTAGTTTGGCTTCTGTGTTCTGTATAATATATTATTCACATTCTGTAAGAACCAAGTGGCTTTTGCAGAGGACAGACGGTAGAAGCCTCTAGGTCATCAGGTTATTAGCTACCATATGTAGTCCAGCAGACTAGGCAAACCTTTATGAGCAAACAGCTGTTAAGAGGAATGTACGATGAATATAACTTATGAGAGTTGTCCCATCAGGATTCGCTGGAGCTGGATGAGACCCACAGTATTTGGGATGTGGCTTTGGGATTACATAAACACTATCTTGAATGACCTACACAAACTCCTGCTGTTACCTAAAGGTCTTTTAAAAAATATTATTAGCTGGCATTCTTGTTGTATTCCCCAGCGGCATTCTCACTCTGCCCAAGTTATGTAGGGCATTGTAGGTTGACTTCCTTTCTGCAAAATTGCTAGGGGAAAGTCTTATGAATTTTGGTGCACACATTGCCAAACAATATGTTTTTTGCCTACATTTGTATTGTCATGTTTATATACATTTTAAAAGCCTATAAATGTGCATTTTTACTTGTGCACATTTAGAAATATATGCATGGGCTTGGTTGCATTTTTGTTTCCATAATGAATTACAAACCTTGGAAATGTATGCATCTAACAATCCAGTTGGTTGTCACAGGCAATATGACAAGGATATTTCTGTAGGAAAATGCTAGTCCAACTGATTTCTTATCTTTCACAAATTGTCCCTAATTCCTTATTACATATTTTGCATGTGGACACACTTGATTTTCACTAAGCACTCTCATTTTCCACCATTAGTTGCAGGCTATATATTGACCTAAATTCAGTATAGAGGGAGATAGGATTAAGTCAATTGATTTCAGATTAATATTTTAAAGAGCTAAATGAAAGAGCACAGCATTTTTGAAGATCAATTATAGTTGATTGACCTGGGAGGCCATATAGTGTATACTATGGTCAGGAATGAATTTCATTAATGTCTTTATGCACATATAACTTGCAGTACACCTCATATTGGGAAATTAGGTCCCTTTCAAAATGATGATATTCATTTTGTCAGGAGACAAACATTCCAGCCTCATAGAAACCCCTATAAAATGGAGCAATAAAACTTATCATTATGAAAGACAACCTCCTATATTTACTATTCTAAAATTTGAGCTAGTGCGGCATGGCAATTTGAATATTGGGCTACTGATTTGAGTGTTGGACTACGATTCTGATAAACCAAAGAGTTATATTCCCCACTCAATCAAATAAGCTCATAGGATGACTTTGAGCAACTCATTTTTATCCAAGTGCCTCCTCAGGGTATATGGAGCATTTTCATCACATTTTAAGACCTCTTGAGCTAATTTAAAAAGTATACTTTTAATTAACAGATATTGATTGGAAGTCACACCAGATTTACTTATTGTTTTTTTAAAGGCTCCTCTTCACCCTAAAATAACCATGGACCAAGAAGATCATGAAAATGCCCCAACTCCTAACTTGGGATTATCACTATTTGGTAGGATAGCAGCCGTCAAAATGACCGTATTACCAAAAATGTTGTACCCTTTTCAAACTCTACCAATTTTAAGAAACAAACAAATTTTCAAAACCTGGACTACAGACCTGTCAAGATTCATTTGGCTAGGGAAGAAAGCGAGGACAAAATTTTCGTATCTAATGGATGAGAAGAACAGAGGAGGCCTAAGACTCCCAGACTTAAAATTATACTATGAAGCGTGCACACTGGACTGGGTAAAAGACTGGACAACCCTTAGGAAACAAAAACTATTGACCCTGGAGGGGTTTGACCTTAGACAGGGGTGGCATGCCTATGTCTGGTATGATAAGAGAAAAAAGTACAAATTTACAAATCACTTTAGAGAGGCTTTAATCAAAGTATGGGAAAAATAGAAAGACTATTTCTATAACAAAACCCCATTATGGGTCTCCCCATTAGAAGCATATCAAAGTAGAGAGACTAGAGGGGAAAAATGGCCCTCATACAAAGAAATAATAAGAAAACAGAATGGGAACTATATAATAAAAACACAAAAAGAATAGAAAGAATCATATGAACATATTTCATGGTTCCAATATAAACAAATTAGAGAATATTGTAATATAGATAAGAAATCTATATTGTAATATAGACAACTGTTACAACAACTATTATGCACTGTGAAGCCTGGTCCCCCTGACTAGTTTACTAAGTTTATCATCTCCAATTGGTCCTGCCTTGGCACCTTATAATCCCATATTGCACCATATTGAATTAGTTTACCATCATAATCCCCACTGCCTGCCTTGCACTTTAGTTAGCTCAGACCCCTATACCTATGCTGCTCATGCACCCTCTGCACTTTACAACTGCATTTGCACTTTGTATTGTTGGAGGGGGGTGGGGGAGGCTGGAGCGTTATGGGGACTGCAGGGTGGGGGGAGGGAATGGGTGTGAAAGGATGCCAATCTATAACAGAAAACTAGTCAACCAAATAACATCGTTTGGACTAGGGGAAGAGAAAGGGAGAGGACAGCGTGATAGGGGAGGAGGGTGTTCTGATGGGTGGGAGCCCCTATAGAGGTGGTGTCTGGGAGGGGGAGATACGGGAAAGGGAGACCAAATCATTTAATTTGGCCTAGGGTATTTGGTAGGACATTAATAGTTCCAAAACGGTCTCCTGACATAGCTAATCTGGGTAGCCAGGATGGCGGTCCCTCCAGGTTAAAGGTGGTGCTGTTTAATGCCAGGTCAGTGAACGGGAAGACATCTTTCATCCAAGATCTCATCTTGGATGAGCATGTAGACCTGGCATGTATTACGGAGACCTGGCTGGATGAGATGGGAGGAGTTAATCTCACCCAGCTCTGCCCGCTGGGTTACGCCGTACAGCACCAGCCGAGATCTGGAGGGAGGGGAGGTGGGGTCGTGGTGGTCTATAAGGATTCCTTCCCCCTGACCAGGTGCCCTGTCCCACAGTCAACCATGTTTGAATGTGTCCACCTGAGGGTGGGAGACCGGGACAGATTAGAGATTCTGTTAGTGTACCGACCACCCCGCTGCACTACAGTCTCCCTGCCTGAGCTAGCTGAGGTGGTCTCGGGCCTGGCGTTGGAGTCCCAGCAGCTCACAGTGCTGGGGGACTTGCCGAGACCAACCTCTCCATGCCAAGACCAACCTCTCAGGTGTGGCTCAGGACTTCATGGCCACCATGGCAACCATGGGGCTGTCCAAATTAGTAACAGGCCCCACCCACAGTGCGGGACACACACTGGACTTGGTCTTCTGTCAGGGATGGGAGGAAGGTGGCAGTGTGGAGGAGCTCACCATCGCTCCGTTGCCATGTACCGACCATCACCTGATCAGGTTTAGACTTACTGCAGCCCCCAACCTCTGCAGGGGTGGTGGACCTATTAAAATGGTCTGCCCCAGGAGACTTATGGATCCAGAAGGATTCCTGATGGCTCTTGAGGAATTTCCTGCCTCTTCGGCAGGCGATCCTGTTGATGCTCTGGTCTCTCTCAGGAATGGAGAGATGACTAGGGCAATAGACACGATCGCTCCGGAGCGTCCCCTCTCGAGTAACCGAGCTAAACCAGCTCCTTGGTTTACTGAGGAGCTGGCAGCAATGAAGCGAAAGAAGAGGGAACTAGAGGGTGTGTGGTGATCAGAGTATAACGAATCAGACCGAACACGGCTAGGCTCCTATCTTAGGGCATATGCCGTGGCAATCACAGAACCATCTGGCGGCACTGTTCCGTGTCATCAGAGGGTTGTTAACTCCCACCAATCAAGGTGGGAGCCCTGATAACTCGGCAGCCCATTGTGAAGCATTTGCTCTGTTCTTTGCGGACAGTCACTCTGATCCGCTCCGACTTTGACACCATATTAATGGCAGTCTCTGAGGATGTAACGAGTGCACCTGCTTGTCCAGTTTTGTTGGATTCATTTCAATTGGTTGAGCTCGAGGAAGGTGGGAGCCCTGATAACTCGGCAGCCCATTGTGAAGCATTTGCTCTGTTCTTTGCGGACAGTCACTCTGATCCGCTCCGACTTTGACACCATATTAATGGCAGTCTCTGAGGATGTAACGAGTGCACCTGCTTGTCCAGTTTTGTTGGATTCATTTCAATTGGTTGAGCTCGAGGATGTGGACAAGATCCTTAGAGAGGCAAGACCGACCACATGCATCCTGGACCCCTGCCCATCTTGGCTGGTGAGAGAAGCCAGAGGGGGTTTGGCCGAGTGGGTGAAGGTGGTGGTGAATGCCTCCCTTCGGGAGGGCAAGTTTCCAGCGAGCCTAAAAATGGCTGTGATCAAGCTGCTGTTGAAAAAGCCATCATTGGATCCCACTCAATTCAGAAATTTTCGGCCTATTTCCAATCTCCCCTATTTGGGCAAGGTCTTGGAACATGTAGTTGCTTCGCAGATCCAGGGATTCTTGGTTGACACTGATTTTCTGGATCCGGCACAGTCATGCCGGGGCATGGTACCGAGACAGCCTTGGCCGCCTTAGTCGATGATCTTCGCTGGGAACTGGACAGGGGGAGTGTGTCCCTGCTGGTTCTGCTGGACCTCTCAGCGGCCTTTGATACCGTCAATCATGGTATCCTTCTGGGACGCCTCGCGGGAATGGGACTTGGAGGTACTGTTTTGCAGTGGCTCCACTCATTCCTGGAGGGTCGGTCCCAGATGGTGTCATTGGGGGACGACTGCTCGACCCCACAACTGTTGACTTGTGGGGTCCCGCAGGGCTCTGTATTGTCTCCCATGTTGTTTAAAATCTACATGAAGCTGCTGGGAGAGATCATCAGGAGTTTCGGGGTCCGGTGTTATCTGTACGCAGATGTCACTCCTTCTCACCTGTCACTAAGGAAGCTGTTCAGGTCCTGAACCGGTACTTGGCCGCTGTGTCGGACTGGATGAGGGCCAACAAATTGAAATTGAATCCAGACAAGACAGAGGTCCTCCTGGTCAGTTGGAAGGCCGAACAGGGTATAGGGTTACAGCCTGTGCTGGATGGAGTCACACTCCCCCTGAAGGCGCAGGGGCACAGTCTGGAGGTGATCCTAGACTCATCATTGAGCTTGGAACCCCAGGTCTCAGTGGTGGCTAGGGGAGCCTTCACACAATTAAAACTTGTGCGCCAGCTGCGACCGTACCTTGGGAAGCCGGACGTGGCCACGGCGGTCCACGCTCTTGTTACATCCCATTTAGACTACTGCAACACACTCTATGTGGGGCTGCCTTTGAAGACTGTTCGGAAGCTTCAATTAGTCCAACGGGAGGCTGCCAGGTTAATAACTGGAGCGGCGTACAGGGAGCGTACCACTCCTCTGTTACGCCAGCTCCACTGGCTGCCGATTAGCTACCGAGCACAATTGAAGTTGCTGGCTTTAGCCTATAAAGCTCTAAACGGTTCCGGCCCAGCTTATCTGTCCAAACGTGTCTCCCGCTACGACCCATCTCGAAGCTTAAGATCATCAGGTGAGGCCCTGCTTGCGGTCCCGTCAGCCTCACAGGTGCGGCTGGCGGGGACGAGAGACAGGGCCTTTTCAGTAGTGGCTCCCCGCCTATGGAACACCTTCCCCATTGAAGTCAGGCAAGCTCCCTCCCTCCTGTCTTTCTGAAAGAGAACAAAAACGTGGTTATGGGACCAGGCATTTGAGCACAAGTAGCAGCAAAAATGAGATATGAATATATGACATACTAACAGACCCCACCTGGACATGGAAAGCACCTTAAATGTATATTTAAATGTATAATTATGTATATTTTAATGTATATTCTTAATTTTATTGTAATTTTTAATCTTGATGGATTTTTAAATTTGATGAAAACTGTTTTTGGATGTGTATGTTTATATTGTAAGTCGCCCTGAGTCCCCTGATGGGTGAGAAGGGCGGGGTAGAAGTGATGTAATAAATAATAAAAAAAGAGGATTTATGAAAAAAGAAACTATGGGACAAATTAATGCAAACACAAAACAGAATTATTTCCAAAATCTAAAAAAATTACTAGAGTGGTCAAAGGAAAAAGAAACAGTCAAAGAATGCATGGTGAAATGGGCACAAAATGTAAGACATACTATTGAATTGAGTGAATGGGAAAAAATCTGGAACTCTAAATTAAAATATACCTATTCATATGAATTACAGGAAAACTGGTACAAAATGCAGTATCAATGGTACATCACTCTGGAAAAACTGGAAAAATGCTATAAAAACCTAGACGCAAAATGCTGGAAATGTGTAACTGAAAAAGGTACCTTCCTTAATATGTGGTAGAACTGTACTAAAGCAAGAAGATACTGGAGAACAATCAACGACGCTATCCAGAAAGTCCTACAAGAACAAATAAATTTTAAACCAGAATAACTTTTGATAGGAATTATAGATATAAAATTGGAGAAAAAAAAAAGACATCCTCCTCAGCTACCTGACAACGGCTGTGAGAATTGTATTTGCAAGACATTGGAGATCAGAAGAAAACCTGACAAGCAAAAAATGGCTGACAAAAATGGTAGAGATGATGAAAATGGATAAACTAACACAAGCATTATCATATAGTCAGAACAAAATCAGAAAAGAAACAGATTGGTTACAACTGATAAAGTACATGAGACAAGAAAAGATGAAAAAATTACTATAAATAATAATAAGAAATCGGGAAGAAATCGGGAAAAAAATCCTGTACTTTAGATGTGATGAAGATGTTGACAATAAAATGGAATCAAGACAACCTTCAAATCAGGCTCACGAGGAAGAGGAGGGAAGACATCTGAAAATCCCTACACTACCCCCCTCACTAAAAACCTACCCAAACTTCCCTTATTTTACCCCCTCCTCCCCCAGCTGTATACACTTCTCCCTAGGCTCTCCTTTTTATCTTTTTTGCTCTATTATCCTTTTCACTTTGGAAATCAATAAAAAATAATTTTAAAAAAAGAAAATGCCCCAACTCCTAGTGCATTTGGGGGCAGCTTTCAAAAAGGTGCATGCAGCTCATGGGTGTATTTTGCCCATTCTGAATCAGATGAACTAATGGTCTTATTCAGCACAGAACAATTTCTGATATTCCCAAGATGTTGGTTCACTGTTTGTTTCTGCCTTCGGGCAGCATGCATTCATCATTAATGGCAGTCATATTAGTGAACTGATTCTAGGGTTGCTGGGCTCACCATTTCTTGGTTGTGTTTATGTTTCCTGATTATGTGTTTTCATGGCTGAGGATAGTAATGATTTTTCAGTCCTCCCCTGCGCCCCCCTGAGAGTGCATGACTCTGGTAGTTACGCCCACAGGTTCACTGGAACACGCAAGCTTCCTCACCAACACTAGAGCCACCAAACACACTTTTCTACAGCATCTTGCCAGCTCTTAAAGTTGTTTTTTCTTTTGCAAGTGAAAACATGCAGGAACCCTATGTCACATATGTATACACATTCCTCCTCTTTCTCCATACCTGGCAAAGAGCAGCTTGAAGCAAACTGATGTTATTTATATTGATAAGTAATATTTAGGGATGAACATTACATAAGGTACATATTGACCTTTTTGTGGTGCCATGTTTCCCTAAGTGTGTTGGGAAGATGGATATTTGCTTGATGGAGGCCAGTTTTCAGATGGACAGAAGAGAGTTTTTATCAGCTGACTTTGTACATACTTATAAATGTATGTAAGAGTATCCATTGCGAAGATGGTTTGAAGACACCTTTATTTTTTATCTTTTCACAATTGTAAAGTGTTTCTGTGGCTCAGCTGAGTTCAGATCGGCAGCGTGGCTCACACCTGCTAAGAGAATGGGGCTTCAAATACCTCTGGGAAAATGCAGTGTGATGACACTGAATGGTTACCATGGCACTGTACTGAAAAAAAATATGACTGCCTTTATGGACAGCAGCCATTGTTTCTCAGCACAATGCCATGATAACCAGCAGCATCTTTAGGTTGCATTTGCAGAGGAGCTGGAGCTCCATTCGCAGTGTGCAGATAACACTTTTTAATAGTATATATATATATATATATATATATATATATATATATATATATATTAAAGACTCATAATTGAGAACTCCTCTTTATGAGTTTATAAGTCTTTTATCCATTCCCCAAAAGTTTAAGAATTTCTTCAACCTTTATACAAATATCCTGACATTTCCTTTTCCAATTTTCCATTAAAATGGGGGGTCTGACAAAATGTATGTCAATTTTGCCAAGAGCTTCAAAAATATTACTTTGTAAAAGAAGAGAAGAATTGTCCCAAAAGCAGTCAACAACAAAATATGTTTAGTAGTTGGTGACAATTGATGTCATCACACTTACCATGTGATGGGGAAAGTGTCCCTGCCATTTTGCGATGGAGGCTGACCAAATGGCACTGGGGGAGGGGGGTGTCATCCATGTGATGTGGTCGTAAGATGGTGAATGAGCTGGAAACTTTGCATTTGATTCAATGGCGCATTAGAATCACGCATGTAAACCTGCCTGTGCCCCTCCATCAGGCTAAGGCTGGCAAACTTGCTAGTCTCAGCCTGATGAAGGGACTCGGCTTCACAACTGGCCTCGGTTTTGAAGGCTTCATGAATGACACCTTTAATTAGGAGACTGCTGTCCAACCATCAGGCCGAGGCTAGCGAGTCCCTCTTGCCTGTCAGCCATTCTGGAGCAGGCAGCAGAGCGGCTGACAGGCAAGGCGAAGCCATACACTGCCTTTGACAATAAATCTTTTTTGCAACATGCATCCTCAAAATTTGGAGTGTGCATTAGAATCAATGGTGCACCATACTCTAGTAAATATGGTAATTACAGATACTTTTCCAAGACCCGAAAAGAAGACCTCTTTTCAGTGATATACATCAAACCTAAATTGGAAGGACACACATGCTTGCAACTATAAGATCAATTTTTTAAATGTTAGTTACATCAAAATGTTACAATAATAAATTATGCTGTGCCTGAGTTAGGATGGAATTAACAGCAAGTAAGATTTTAAAATAAAAAATGTGTTAACACCTACGCTCTAAGGCAGTTGCAAAAGGGGTGGGCATAGTTTTGCAGCTGACTCAAGGAGAAGGAGAGAAGCAAAGTCTGAGAAGGGCATAGAGAAGAAGGTTGCGTCAAGTAAATGTGAGACGATATTAACTGGAAATGTGAAATAGCACCAGGGAAGAGGGACACAGATTACAATGGGCATGGTGCTGAACCGTAAGTGTAGCAGAGAGAAAGGAGAAAGAGGCCTTGAAGAAAAGATAAAATATGATTCATAATAGAACAAAAAATGCTGGGAGGGAGTTGGACCTAAGCAGAAGTTTGGAAGGCTGGGAGACTATAGTAGAAGCCTTGTCAGCCAGCCTTGGCATGTACAGCTTCTTCTGGCCAGCTGGTGTGGAGTGTGCTTGGGTAATGTGCCTACCCTGCCAGCTGGCTGAAGCTCAGTGCCAGCCTGCAGGGAGCACGGTAGTGTGGGTGGGAGGAATTGCTTCCCAGATGGTTTAGCAATATCAACGTGATTGCAGTACTCCAGGAATGCTAAAACTTGTGTGATAATTTTGGTGCTGGGGTGGAAAGACATGGGGGGAGAAGCTTATCAGCATTGCAAACAATGTGTGATGCTTGTTTTGGATGAAGGATGTATCTGACAAGAGGCAGGCGCCTCTTCTACATTCAGAAGCAAGCCTTTGGCCTCAATCTAGCAGTGTCATCCCTCAGATCTGGATGAAAGGTTGGTGTACAAAACCTGGTGATAAAGTTGAAGCAGTTCACATACTGAACATAAATGTTGAAATAGATTGGGTCAGACCCTGATCCAGTGCTTTGGAAAATGGACCACGGCTATGTCTGAATCAGTCCATTTTGATTCAGGTCCTCAATCTGAGTCACATTTTTAAAATTCAAACTTTCATACATCTCAATGATTATCATAGGAAATATAAATATTACACTGTAATGCATTTTGACACCACATCAATCACTAAGATTCAATGCTTTGGAATGATGGGTATTGTAATTTTACAACATGGGTGTTGTAAATTTCACAAGTGTCTCACCAAAAGCAAACCCATTCCACAACATTGAGCCATGGAAGTTAAATTGATCAAATTGCATTAATTTAATGGTGTAGAATACATGCATCCTTATCTCAAGAGAGTGAAGTGGGTTTGCCACTGTGATATTTGCTTTGCAGTATTACCCCTGACCTTTGAGCAATGACTGTTTTTGGGAATACTCTGCATTCCTAAAATATTGGAAGGCATGAAATGAGGTGTGGTTTGTTAGAGAGTATGCAGTAGTTAGAGATACTGATTTAAAAAGCAAACATGCCAATGGCTTGGAGAAAGGAACTAAGCTTTATTGTGGTAACTCCATTCTAAAACAGAATAGTAACTCAGGGTGCTTATCTAGTTCAACATCATTCCAGGCCCTGAAGTTTCTGGGCATATACCAGTGACCTAGGAATGGCCCCAGTGATATTATTTAGCATTATTCACTAAGTACCAACCACAGTGGCTTTCATTTTATCACTGAAACACACACGCCATATTTTCCTGTTTGAAATTAAGATTTGGCTGAAGAGGCTGTTCATAGGTTAGGTTGAAATAAGGAGATTGTTTTTTCTTATCTATTTAGGTTAGCAGTTCCCAACCCTTTTTGAGTTGTGATCTCATTTTGTAGAGGCAAAGTGATCCACAACAGCGATATATTAAAAATAGGTGATCGCGCTCCCAGTACATTAAAAATTAGAGCTGTTGGTGCTGCTACAATGATTACTATGGTGTCTGGTCCTTACAGCACTCTTCAGCTCATGGTTGATTGCTCTTGGCTGACCGGTTGGCTGGGAAAGAATGCAATATCCTGGACATCATATTCCTGAAGTGAGATCATTTGATTCATGTTGACATACAATTTATTATATTTTGCTGAATTCACTGGTATCACTGTGCCACCCACAGGAAATAAGGCTAGGTACTCAGCACGCATGCATCCCTAAGAATCAAGCAATCACAAGCTGAGCACCTCCCACATTCTGTAGAGCCAGTCACCAAACTGTGCATGAACCTGGACCTCAAAACAAGCTAATACAATGGACAAAAGATTGCTAAACATTTGTGTTAAGAAATCTCTGTGCAGTACGCAATGGCATGATTTTTTTTTGCTTTCCCTTTTAAAATTTTCATAGCTCACTACTGCCCAATGACCCCAGAGAAAACCTGGTACTGTTTTGGGTGGACTCCAAAAGAGGGCCTAGACAGAGAAGGATAGTCCATTTTATCGGGGGGGGGGGTGGATTAAGGATTTAAAAGTCCCCCCTTTTTTGCTGGTAATCCCTCCCCTTCCCATGTCATAAATAATGTTTGTTTTGATGAAGGCAACATGGGTGGGGGAATAACAGGAAAACAGAGGGAAATGGTTTAACACCCCCCCCCCCCCCGTAAAACGGACTATGGAACAGTACTGAAAACCCTTTTTGATCTCATTTGGGGTCACTACCCATGTGCTGGGAACCAGTGATTTAGGGAGAGAAGATAAAAAAAGCATGTAATCTACTCTACTTGCTTCTAATCAGAAGATGAATACATAGCAGAGCAGAGGGTAAGTCCTGGTACTTCAATGACTAGGAATGAAGGTGGATGCTAACTAACTAAATGCATAGACCCCCCCCCCCCCCTTGAGAGTCTTTGGAAGTTACAACAACAAATCAATTCAGCCTGTAGCAAGCTGCTGCTCTCCTAGCTGGGCCAGAGTTAGGCACAAGTTTAGAGATGAGCCCAGAAAATTAGAGAATCTGCACTTTGTCTTCCATTTGGAAATGGCACATGAAAACTAGAGATTCAGGTTCAAACTCTGAGATGTGGCAACCACACTAAAGATGAAATTGGACCTTCCTGCTGCATTGTAAAGACATAATTATTGCACTGATTTTCCTTTCAAATGAAATGTTTTCTAGGAGCTGGTGGAAATACCTTCAAATTCATCCTTTCTTAGGAGCACCTGTTCTCAATCAGGTGCACTGGTCTACCTATCATGATTTATCAGTCAACCCTGGAAAGTTTCCTATGCACTGGATTATGAACTCCATTCCTACTGATATATGCTTTTAGCAGACGGGAGAATGGTGGAATTTGTCCAAAAAGTTTGTCTTATGCTTTCTAGCTGGCTGCTTAACTGAAGAAGGAGGCAAAGAATTTCAACATCTCCTCTAACACTGCTGAAGTGTTTTTTGTGCTCTGCGTGTTGTTGTTTTGACAGGCTGTTGGAGGTGATAGGCTTGCTTGCTGGCTCTCCATGGCTTCAGCATTTTGGAGTTGTGAGCACATAACAAGGCACAGCAAGGAGGAGAGCTGATTGTAACAGCAAAACATTTGTCTCTTGATTTAGAGTTTTATTGTTCTTATTTCATACATGCATTCTGCTAATGCTATTAATGGATGGGGTAGATATTTTTATGGACAGATAGTTTGAATATCCTAATCTTGATCTATGTTTGTTCTGAGAGTGGGCTGGAGAAGAAGGTATGACAAGCTTATGGCTAAAAAAGTACATGTCATTGGTCGATCACACCTCCCAAATTCTGGGAAGATCTTATAGTAAGTGTCATCAAGTAGAATGAAGCAACTGCCTCTAGCTGGAAACCTTTGTAGCAGGAAATGGCAGCAAAGTGATCACCATATATATTCAGGTATATGTCAACCTCATGTATTAGTTGATGGCAAGTACTAGTGCCAAAATTATGCTCTTTAATATGATGTGTGACTCGCCACCTCTTCACATGGGGCATTTTTGCCCCATTTTGCCGCTTTGCTTCACAGCAAGGACAGGGCCTACTGTGCACCATCATACGATGCATGGCAGCCCCCACCCACTTTCCTCCCAAAGTTGGGGGGAAGCGCTGAAAGGCGCTTCCTCCACAACTATGGGGAGAAAAGTGTAGTTTGGGTATCTCTGACGGAGCTACCCACACTTCCTCCCCATTTCCCTGTGTCATTGGGGAAAGAGCAGTAGGGCAACACGCGTTGCCACCCGTTCTGCCATCTGAAGGGGAAGTGAAAGGGTGACAAAGTACCCTCTCCCATCCCCTCCATGTGATGAGGAGAGGAGGGAGGGCGCGCAGGGTGCCATGAGCCACCCAGCGCATCTTCTCTTTTGGCAGTGATTGTTGGCGCAAAGGCACAGTCCAGAAGAGTTGTGTGAAGAGGTCCCAAGTCAAGGCTATTCTGCTGTGGAAATTACCAATGCCAGTTCAGGGGACCAATCAGCCCTAGTCATCACTGCCATTTCTCTGCCCAAGTATTCAAAAAGTGCATGATGGAGACAGCAGAGGCTCTGGTGCTTCTTTTAGGTTTTCCTTTCATCAATCTATTTTGAGAAGGGGAAAAAAAGAGTTAAGGTACACTATTTACATTGCTCTGTGGATAAGTTGACCCATGTTTTCGGGATGGGGTTTTGACTAAAATTATTAGATTTATATATAAGTAGATAGGGTATTACTCTGTTTTTATTGCTTACTTCATTCTTACTGTATATTCATTTGGTTCCAGTCCTTGCTGGATGCTCAAGTTCTATTACATACAATATTGTAGTAAAACGATGCCCTTTAGGTAAAAGAACAAACAACTCAAATACCAAAGAGAGAGCCTGAAGCAAAAATGTGAAATGGTGGAAGGCTACAGCAGAGTATGCCTACACTTCAACATAGTTGACTGGAGTGTGGCTGGAGCAGCCTGTTGCAGCTGAAGTGCTGACGGACTTGTAATGTGCCTCTTCCTCTCCCTCTCCCTCTGCCTCTAGTGCTCCCCTAGTGTTTTACCCCTCCTATTAGATTTCTCCCCTCGGTCTCATACTTGCTGTGTTAACTGTGTCTTTAAACAGTACTGTTTTTAAAAACTGTTTTCTAATCTTTTTATGACTGCTTCTCTAGGGAATTGTGTTTCCCCATCCCAGGGTGTTTGTGCCCCTCTCTGTGCTGGTCATGGACCTTAATAAAGTCTTAATGGATTCATTGATTGACTTCAGCATAGTGCTTGTCATGTAGCTTTCCCTTAAAGCTGTGGTTCTCAACCTGGGTTCTCAGATGTTTTTGGCCTTCAACTCCCAGAAATCCTAACAACTGGTAAGCTGGCTGGGATTTCTGGTAGTTGTCGGCCAAAAACATCTGGGGAGCCCAAGTTGAGAACCACTGCCCTAAAGTATTTTTAGCCATAGTTGTTTAAATCCATAGATAAAGAATTTGTGGATATAAAGGGCCAACTGTATTTGAGTGATATGGTGTATAAGATTTAAATATGGCCCCATCCATAGTACCACTACTTGGTTTTCCCTCCTACTCTCCATTCCCTTTTCTTTTTATGTATCTTAGATCATGGACCCACAGGAAGACACACTCTTATGTTTCAATATGGGTACAGCAAATAGGAAAAAATAGGTGCTCAATGTTAATACTTTCCATACTGGCCAGGTCAAAAATAGCTAAATTGTTATGCTGTCCACGACTTTGGTACTGGTCCTTCAGGGTTGGTTTCCCCATAATTCTTTAGATTTTTCACATAAGGAGACACTCTCAGTTTTGCATCAAATTTTCACTTCAGGCAAAATTTCAGTGGCAGCTCTACCTGAGGTGCATACTGAATAAATTATGAATCTTGGCCTTATCTTAGTAATGAAAGAAATAAAAAAAGAATAAAAAAACAATATTTTGGAACTGTAACTGTTGATGGTAATCAAGTTCACATGTGGAGAGATTTGGGAATGGATCTGGCTTTAATCTGCTTTAGCTTAGTAAACAAGAAGGTATTGCACTTGGCAGATGAGGAAAGTTTTGGAGATCCTAGGTTTTCTCTCTCAGTCGCTTAGCTGCAAATCAAATGGAGGGATTTTGAATGATGTTTTGAAATGGAAATGTTAGATTTACCTATTCCAGTTCCAGGGATACTATCAGATTTAAAAGAAATGGAACTTTATGGGGGGAAAAATGAAACGAGAGCTCTTGTTGAAGAATCTATGGCATAAATCAGTCCCCCAAGGGGTTGGGAGTAAGGTTGTCAGGGACCTCATAAGAACATGTTAGATCCAACATAGTTCTTCAAACAATCTAGAAGAACATTTGCAGAGATCATGCTGAGAGGGAATCACTGGAAGCATCCAAACACATCTACTTGCGGTAAAAGGCCAAAACTCTATTGATTACATCATTAGAGTGTTGGTCCAGCAAGAAGCTTACATGCAGTGACCTATCATCCTATAACTTATCCTCGCAGTGGACTCATCCTGGGGTGACAGTCATGGACTCCACTTAGATGCAAAGCCATCATTTGGTTCCCTGTCAGTTGTGGTAGAGATATGTCTGGGAGCATCTACACTGCCATGTAAAATTAAGATTATCTGCTCTGAACTGGATTATATGGCAGTGTAGATTCATATAATCCAATTCAAATCAGGTAATCTAGATGTTATATGGCAGTGTAGATGGGGCTTCACAGTGTTTGTCATGAGCTTTAACTTGTCAGCCTACCTCTGATATCTCTAAAGGAAACCCTTATAAAGGAGACTCCAAGAAATATTGCTTTTTATCCCCCAAGATATGGATTCGACATCATACCACACCACCAGTCGTGACATAAGAAAAAGAAACCAAAGGCAGACGGATTAAATCTGTTATGATGATTGCAACCATTATATATAAAAAAACTTTTAATATTGTGTGTGTGCCAGAGGACTGTCAAGGGAGGACTTTATGCATCTCACAGGTGTACCTGGGTACAGAGCCAATGTGATGTAAAGGCCTGAATGTTGAATTACAACTTCAGAGACCAGGGTTTGATTTTGCTGTCAATCATGGAAACCCATTGGGTAGTATTGGGTGACTGACACATTTTCAGTCCCAGAAAAACTCAGTAATCAATTGACCTAAGGTTCTTGTCAGAACTAGGAAATGTATTAAGCTTTTCATTGCCATATGTTGGAAATTACTTGAAGATACACAACAACGACACCTAATTATAGTTTGATTTCACCCTTTCCTGAGAGAAAGGCACACCTCCCAACATGTCAGCCAGCCAAATAAATGGCCGAACCCTCTCAAAGGCTGTGAGAAATTCAAGGACCTCTGGAAATTCAAGGACCCATTCAATATTTTTTTTCTCTTTTGTTGCATAATAAGTTTTCATGAGGGATAAAAAAAATTCTAATTACAGGGACAAAATCTCCTGATTTTATACTCAAAACTTGGGTTAAATAGGGGATGGCAAATCACGTAATTTGTTTTCAGTTATGTTGCCATTTCAGATGGCCCTTTTTTGCTGGACTGCATACAAATACAAAAGACATACATTTTAGATGCATGGTTTTCAATTTAAATATTTTAATGTGAAGTTTTTCAAATGTATGCAGTTTTCAAGAGATTTCTTTCACTGAATAAAATGTTTTGTATGCTTTTTCACGATATTAGCATCTGTGCATGGCTTTAAAAAGATATTCACACTTTCTATCACTTTTTCAAGTACTCACATATTTTGTATGCCTGGGAAAGGAGGCTGCACCAAATGCTTCAGAAAAGTATAGATTTTGAAGTCAGAATATGGTGTATCTTATGTTTAGCTTGAGAAAATGCAAATTTGATTAATTTGCATTAAATTCCTCATGTGATACTTCACCTTCTCTTTCAACTTAATCATTACTGTACAAAGATAAAATAATCATGTCCTTGATGGCTAAAATAAAGCAAGATGGGAGATGCTAAAGATTTAAAACAGGACTGCCTGATAGGTATTCCTTCTCCTCCCTGGAGGTAAAAATGAACATATTGCCAAAATCATTAATTTATTACCAGTTTTGTGCCCTGAGGCATAAACTACTATATATACAGGGAAATGTAAGGAAAATAGCAGATTAGGTCTGGAAACTATGCACATAACAAAAAGTTCATGATTTTTAGTCAAAAAGATAGATAGATAGATAGATAGATAGATAGATAGATAGATAGATGATTGATAGATAGATGATAGATAGTTAGATAGATAGATAGATCCTGCCTTCCATAAATTGCGGTCTGCTTATAACCTTCCTCAGACTTTCCCTCCTGTGCTCAAGGCTAGTAGTCTGTAGTTGAGAAAGCCATGCACTAAAGTTCCATCTACCATCAGCAAGACTAATCCTGTTCCAGATTAGTCAGTGTTGTGCAGTTTATCCCTATGTAGTGTGTGTGCAGTTATACTGTAGTATGTTTGTAGTTTGACACCACTTTAACTGACGTGGCTCAATGTTATGGAATCCTTGGATCTTTAGTTTGGTGGGGGCACCAGCACTCTTTGACAAAGAAGGTTGAAGATCTTGTAATTTCTGGTAGCCTTATCAAATTACAAATCCAGGATTTTATACCTTGTCAAACGGCATTAGTTCAACAGTTAGATGCAGCCTCTGTTCATGTACAAATTTAATGCACCACTACTTTTTGTACAGCACTGTTTTTCTCAGCTCGTCCTCCAAAGATGTTAGCTATGGCATATATCCCTGCTATGGGAATGGTTGTTGGCTTGTGCTTTAAAGTCCCTTCCAATTTTGGTGACCCTAAAGTGAACCTATCATGGAGTATTATTGGCAGAATTTCTTCACAGAAAATTTGCCATTACTCACCTATGAGGCTGAGGGAGTAGAGCTTTGCCAAAATCGCCCAGTGGGTTTCCCTGGCCGAGTGAGAACTCAAACCCTTGTCTCCTAGAGTCCTAGCCTGACTCAAATCATGACATCATTTCCTGAATAAATAAGTCATTTAAAGACATCTACTGCACAATGCTAGCAAAAAAAATCTATAATATGCTCTTTCCCAGGGAGGGACTGGAGCAAATACCAATGACACCTTATGGTTAGTTCCTATAAGGTCTCTGTAAATGGACTCCACAAAGTTATTCTATAAAAAGAGGTGTGCAAAACACAGCTCCGGGACTGTAGATGCCCTCCCAGGGCTGATTTTGGGAGGGCACCTACAGTCCCAGGATCACCTTCTCCAGGCTATTCTTTGTTTCAGCAAAAACTGGTGAGTTGCCTTTTCTTGGAATCTTTGGGACCTACTTTTTGTGGACCTCACTGAAAATGTTCATATTTCAAAACCAGAAATGAACTCCTGGCTATATTGGGTGGCAGTGGAGTAGACATTTGGGGCAATCTCTCTCTCTCTCTCTCTCCCCCCCCCCTCATTGCTGACTTTTGCTCTGATGGAAATTAGGATTTTAATGTAAAATGATATCTTGAGTGAGCTATTGCATAGATTCATTGTTCCATCAATGCTTTGTTTTTGTGGTTTGGCCGAGAACAGTAGTCATTTTAATCCTTCTTGCAATATTATCACAATGGTTTTCTTGACATTGCTGTTTCTATATTTGGGTATGTCAGAAGGTATGCCTTGGCAGTGGGGTTATTTTAGTTGTGTCCATTCTCTCTTACATCATTCATTTCTCTTCCCACTTTCCCATGCTTCTGTGGGAATGTCCGAAATATAGGCATATAAAACTCTCTCACTCATTCTCCCCCCCTCTCTCTCACACACAGATGGCCCTTCTACATATGCTGTAAAATCTGGAAGTAACCCGGTTAAAAGGGGGTGGTGGCTTTTAGGGAGGGTTTGGTTAAGAGGTACACAGCATGTGCTAAAAAAAATGCACCTTTAACAAGATTCAGCCTGAAAAAAACAGATCTTTGCATGTATATCCATGCAATCATGCAAAACACGTGCTTTTTTTCCCTTCCCCTGTGGGGACTGCTCCAATGCATGTGCACTTTTAAAAAGCCCGAAACAGCTGATTGGGCTGTCAAATAGACACAGGTGGTTCAAAGGAAGAACGAATGGAGAGCAATTAGAATTATCTGAAACTCGTTATTTTGCATGTTATAATCTTAAACAGACATTGAATTACGTATTGGGGAAGGGAGAGATATGATGGAAGTTTTAAACAAATGTTATGTACTGAACCTCATATGTGCATATGCAAATCTGTTTGCTTATTTTAAGATATTCTCAAGTGTGTATATATGGTCCAGAACATAATGGAGTGAATTTTTTTTTTTAAAAAAATCAACCGGATATCCCCCGTCTGCCCTCCATCTTGATGTCCTACAAAGGAAGGCTGTGAGGATGGCGGGGAACCATTTCCCGGGACTGACGGCATTTTATGACTCAGTTCTAAAATATGGATTTTGGCACTGTCTGGAAGCCCCAAACACATCTGTTTGTTCTGTGAGAATGAGAATGTGCACATAAGAGGAAGATTTCATCTGCTCTAGGTCAGTTATCAGGTTAGGTGTTTTCTGTTTCTCCACCTATATCCAACCTAAGGAAGTGGCCAAAGTTCATTATTATAATGATATCCAACTCTGTTTTCATCATCATCATCATCATCATCATCATCATCATCATCATCATCTTAAAAACAAGCTGTTTTTTCACATTGAAATAGTTAACTGGCTCCATGTGCATCTTCATCTAGTGCTCCTTTTGGTCCAGGAGAGCTTTTCCTCTGGTTAAATAGGTGGCAGTGGAGACAGTTTTCACAGAAGTTTCTTTCCCCGGTGGACCCTTTTTTCACCCATGAAGACCTGTCCTAGAGGTTGGGGCTGAGTTATGGCAGACTGCCGCCTTTCTTTATTCCCAGTGGGATGATCTTAAATGCACCTTTGATGAAGGATCATTCTGCTGCTAGAAAAACTAAGAAGAAAAAACACACCCTTAGGTACAAGCCATTGTTTTAAAATATTGAATTTCACAAAGTGGGAAGAAGCAACATTTAGTTAGTACAACCAGTATTGGAGAATATTGATATGGATTGACATGCTATGACTATAGGAGCAGCCTGGTTTATGCTTGTGGATTATGTGATTAATTATGACTGTGGGTTTAAATGTTTTTAATAGTTTTACTTGCATTCTATGATTTTATATGTCTTTTAATGTTGCATTGTTGTTGTCAGGACCCAGGCAGCAGAGCACCAATAACCATACACAGAGGCCAGAATCTATCTAATATCTTTATTAAGGAAATATGTAAAGTTAATAAAAGCAAGCGTATGAATTAGTCCAGGAGTAGACCTTTCAGGAAAGGTCAAAATTAGTCCAAAGAAGCAATGTCCAATATGAAATATTAAGGTCCAAAGTTGTAATCCAATAACCGAAACACTCACTTTGCCAGGCAAAGTGAGGGGAGATGACAAGGTCTTTTAGTCCATGAACTTGAACGAGGCTAGGAAGTAACTTGATTCTTGGAAAAACAAGGCTTGGATACAAGGCAGCAAGGAACGAGGAGCAAGGACAAGATCCGTGGTATTTACTTGGCAAAATCCGGGAAACAAGGCAAGGCTGGGTCTTGGAAAGCAAGGCAAAATCCGTGGAAGAACAAGGCTGGAAAACGAAGGCTTGAATCAGGAACAAAGGCTTGGAAGCGGAGTAGCTGTCCACACACACTACTCCAGTTGCTGACGAATTGACTCCGCAAGATCCCTCCGGGAGCAAGGAACCTAAATAGGCCTTGTTTTCCCCACCAGAGAACACTTCTCTGGGGAACCAGAAACGAAAGTCAATCTCTGTGTCCAGATGTATGACTCCCTAAAATTTCTCATGGGAACAGGCTTTAATCATCTGAATGCTTTGCTGCTATTCTCAAACTCCTGCGATTAGCCTGTTGCACTCCTTTCTGCTGGAGAATGTAATTACGGCGCGAAAAAGGGGGAGAACTCGACTCCGGGCTTGTTTGGGAGATTTCTGGAAGACAAGCCTCCTGCAGGTGCAAAGGCTCAATTTCTGGCTGAAATGGTTCCCTTTCTGGCTGAAATGGAGGAAAACCCAAGTTCTCCTCTTCGTCAGTCACAACAGCACTAGGAATGGGACTACATGGCCCATGAGTCATCACAGTTGTCAAGGAATCGAATAGCTGCCTTCTATGAAAAACCGCTTTCAGTCCCCTTTGGGGTAGAGAAAGGCGGGATAGAAATATCTCAAATAAATAAATAAATATTGGGAGATGAAGCCTGACAACATCTGGAGAAACTCAGTTGCCTGTCCTGTTACAAAATGTGCAGAACAGTAAGTTTTGTTACTTATGGACTCTACTTTATTTTATAGCACCCACATTGAAAGCACCTCTCCTCATGTTCGGTTTTTAAGCTTTTCATCTCATAGTAGAAAGAAGCATGCAGCATTGGTTAATTAATGCTGCCAGCACTCTGTGCCACTAAATGATTGTTTAGCCTAGAGTGGAATAAAGTACTACAATGACTAATACAGTATCATAATATAACAGAAAATTAAAAATCTGATAATTTGATTGGAAGTCTCAGGTGAGTTTTCTGTATGAAAGCGTTAACCCCAAGTAGCTATAAACAGGTAAATGTTTTATTCATCCAACTGATAAGGAATAAATGCATATGATATAAATTATGTATAATTAATACTCTTGGGGTAAAAAAACCCTCCTTATGCTAATAGGTTGTCGGTTAATTAAGAAATGGAATATGAGGCAAACAAAGGTGATTAGAACATACCGTGGGACTATAAACAGACATCAGGCCTTAAATAATCTCTCCATAAAACACATTATACAGAAAACAATTTTGCTTTAATGTAGTGCAAAAGCTTAATGTATTGTAGGGAAAGGGGGAAAAAACATTCAAGAGTCTTTAAATATGGAAAACAGTTTGACTTAACAATTTACGGATTACAGAAACGCTTAGTGATGTGCTTTTTTGTTTTTAAATATTGACTAAACATAAACTGAGCTCAAGAGTTGCAGAAATGGACATAAACTGTGAAATCTGTATGGTATGAGATACTATAGGGCCAATCACCATTACTGTATGCCATTTGGTTTTTAATCCAGGATACTATAGCGAAATCTTCCTAAAAGAGTGGCCAGTTTTAACCCTTCTGTATCTTGGCTTGTGAGTTTCTCCACTCCTGCCCATTCATGTTCTATTCCTTTGGAGAGCTTCAATGATCAATGACAACTACAATCTGTGGAATTAATGTGACCTTTTCACAATGAATGTGTTACTTTGGACCTTCTCCACCAAAATAAAAATCAGAATTTTTGGAAAATATAGACAATGTTTCAGCTACTTAGTTTACTTAAGTATGGTTACCTAAGTAACCATTCCTGCCTAACCCCCTGCTAAACATTGACCTCTTGAGTCTAAAATGATATTGTCAATTGATTTTTGTGCCTTAAGTCAATTTTCAAAGACTTCTATCCATGGGGAGGAAGGGTTTTGATTTCCCTTTTCACCAGGACTTTGGGATAGATGGTATACATGTGAGCCTGGGAACTTGTGACGTATGTTTTTAGAATACAGCTTGCATCAACCCTGACAATTCACTACATTAAGAAGAGTTGGTGTGAGTTGTGGTCAAATTATTTCTGAAGGGCCACATATTCCCCAGTACAAGTGCAAACCGTTGGACTCAGTGAGAGAATTTGGGTGTTCAGTTTCTTCCATTTGTCCTCCGCTGGCATAAGAAAGATGGTAAAAAAATTAAAAGCAGGAAGAAATAAAAGTCTTCTGACTAAAGCGGTTTGTGATCATTGACAAAATACAGTAAAACATGGTGAACTTCACACTGGTTCCTATTAGCCCAGAGTTCTGTCAGCAACTCCATCTATGTATCCCTCTCGGGTGTAATTCAGACATCATAAAATCCTCCATGCAGAGTGGCCTCTGGCTTTGGCAAGAGAAAGGATGTAAGCGTCAGCTCACAGATCATCATGGTGGGCACGGCAACATTGCATTGCTCTTGAACACAGCAGCACATGCATTCCTTTCTCCTCATGTTTTCCATAGAAGAAAATAAGATATTTTGGAGTCCTTGTCTTATATCCATATTCGGGAGATATCAAATACATTTTGACAGCCCTGAGTTGGAATCTAACTTTGCTTTCCCCTTTCAAGGTAGGAATGGAAAGAATATTACAAAATGTTTAAAATATGATCAAAGCATATTTCTTTTGATCAGGGAAACACTGACATGTATTGATGAGAATTTTCACACTTTGAAATTTATTATGTGCAAATTTCACATTCCGTGTTTTGTAGAGAAAACAGGATTTTCTGTTTGGAAAATATTATTTTTGTGTAGAAAATGCAGTTTTCTTCAATAAAACAAAATATTATGTTAGAATTTTGCACCAAATAAGCTCTGAATGATTAATAATCTTCAAATACTTCTCAAGTATCTAGCATTTCCTCAGAACAGGAATAAATATTTCCAAAATTATTTGTTGCTTCATTTGGGAATAAGATCCCAATTCCAAGTATAGCATTTCATCTAAGACCTTGAAGAAAAATGTTCATTTAGTCCCATGGCTCTAGAATGCCTCTTTAAACAAGCCATTCTTTTAGTCCACCTATGGGACTTCAAATCACAATTAACTTGTTCCATGACATCCAATGGAACCAGAGCATCCTTAATTTGCAGGATGATCCTATGTGTACTTATGAGAAGTAACCTCTATCCCCAATATTTCCTGCCTTGTAACAATGAACTACCTATTTCAGCATAAATACATTTATTTACTTTTTAGAAAAAACAAAAACATTTTTGAAAGTGAAAAATTGTTTTTAAGGTTGTTTTTTTAAAAAAAAAACCCCTTCAATTTCTTTAAACATTATTAGGACATAACAAGCTATTGCTTATCTGGTAGGCAAATTTGTGTTGGCACAGGGCAAGAGAGGGAATGGGCCATTGAATCAGAATAAAGGTGGGGCAAAAGAAACAAAATAGAGAAAAAATCAGATGGATTGCAAAATGCCAACTTACAAAAGACTGGCAAAAAAATGTAAAAGCCTACTCCTCATGAGGTCTAGCTAATATCAGGAATTATTGCCTCGAACCCTGCAGGTGTGGATCCATTTCTTTCACAGTGAGCAAATGGGGTTGTAACTGCCTTTGACAATGTAAAAGCTGCAGAATCCCTCTGCCCTGGGGCAGACAATGATGCTGGGGGAGATGCTGATTTCAGGACAGAAAATTACAATGGTTATGTAGTAAACAGCACCTGGAAGTTTACTAATGATTTTTTACGATTAACAACAGTGCTTTGGATTTGATTATTCATGCATGCCTTCTATGAAAGAAAAGAAAAGAAGCAGATGTAGATGAGTGTCAAATGGCCTATGAATTTTGGGGTCTGATTTTTTAAAAAGTATTATTTTATAACCAGAAGTAGAATCTCTTTCCTGATACGTTATCTATTGATGTATTGTACATGAACACTAGTTTTCTAGTTTATAACATTATATGTTCTTCTTAGATACTTATGAATTGACAAGCAGTCAAGCATTCTTTGACTTGCATCATTTAAGGCTTTCATGGTCGGAATCACTGGTCTGCTGTGAGTTTTTTTGAATATGCTATACAGCGTGAAAAAAACTCACAGCAACCCATTCTTTGACCTGTTTCTCTTACCCTATTGTAATAACTCTAGTTCAAGATGAAGAGTAAGTACAAAGTTTAGGCAACCGAAAAGAATATAATCATACTTCTCTTTTGTAAGTCCAGTCATACAATAAGTTGAATGGTGTTTGAAAAATTCATCCAGATGTTCATTTGGTGTTTTGGTTAATTTTACTAGCCTGGGATACAATACTCTTTGATTTACAATTGAAATTCAAAATTTATAATACGTTGTTGTGAAGCCTTAAAATTTTGACAAGCCAGTTGCCTATTTATAGCTGCTATTGCTTTTACAGGAATGAAACCTAAGAGATTGGCAGTTTGTACAACTCTGGTTTGAATACGGAGATGAGAATTACTGCTTGCATGGTAAGAGACCACTTCCACTTTGGCAAGTATCCCAAAAGTACATTTCTCTAATGCCCCATCTTGATGTATACCAGTAGTTCTCAACCTGGGGTCCCCAGATATTTTTGGCCTACAACTCCCAGAAATCCCAGCCAGTTTACCAGCTGTTAGGATTTCTGGAGTTGAAGGCCAAAAACATCTGGGAACCTTGGTAGAGAACCACTGATGTAGGTCACTGATGTAGTCCTGTCACTGATGTAGACCTATGCCCTATTATATGCAACATCAGAGGACCTTCAGATGATCACAGTGGCTTCAAAGGTGGTATAAGGAGACTTGGGGGAAGGTAGTGTAGAAATGGTGGTTAGCTTAATCTTGCCAAATCTAAGGGTGCATCTGCACTATAGATTCAATGCTGATGCCATTTTAACTGTCATGGGTCAATGCTATGTTTGTTGTGGCATGAACACTCTTTGGTAGAGAAGGTTTAAAACCTTGTAAAACTAAAACTCCCAAGATGTTGCAACATGGAGCCAAAAAAATTAAATTGACATCCAACTGCATTCATTCTACTGTATAGATGCACCCTCAGACACTAGGTCCAAATTGCACAATACTGACAAGTCTGGAAAAGAATAAGTCAATATTTTGATCCACGTGGTGCCAGTGAATAATGTTTGTGGTAATCAAATAGAGCTTCAACTTTATGCAGTCACATGTATGTTTTCTCTAGGGACACCTCTTTTTTTTGCTATAAGGACATAAAGGAATGTTTTGATGTCAAGATTCATAATGTTTATTTTGCACCTCTCAAGACCATTCAAACAAAGTACATAATATCTTCCAAATTTACACATTTGCAGGATGTATAATATGTTCTGAAGAAATAAATATGGATGAAACCATCAGTATATCTTAATGCAGTCAACTTGACACGCATATATGTGAAAGCTGAAGGTCATTGGAATACTTTACTACATGAAAACACTATTATATGACAGTTGCGCAATTGCTGATACCAGATACATGCTAGCACGAGCACCCTCATTTTAACACTTCCCTCAATTCATGCAGGTGTGACAAATTTTAAACTTCCACTATGTCTAAATTTTGTTTTGTGTATTTTAATATGTATTTTATGGAAATACGTTTTAACATATGCATTCTATGATGTGTTTTTAAATGATTATGTGTTTTGATTACGTGCTTTAGCAATGTTGTAACCCGCCTCAAGCCATGAAGTGGGTAAAAATAAAATAATTAATAATGTTGCATGAGAAAACCAGCCCTGGGTCCTTGGGATGTCTAGTTTACCTGGGCCAGGTTCCCACTCACTGAAGTCTCCTTTTCCCCCCTCTCATTCCAAGCCCTCCCCCAAGCCCCAACTCCTGCCTGGCTCGCTTCATGACTTTGCGTGTCATCCTTGTACAGGGGTCATGCTAATCTTCTCTGTATCATTCCAATAATAATAATAATAATAATAATAATAATAATAATCATCATCATCATCATTTGCTAATCTCTGGTCGTATGTTTGTACTTTTGCATACTCTTCTAATTCCACCTTCTCATACGTTTGCTGTTCTGTAATTTTAAATGATGCTGATGATGATGATGATGCAATTTGTTTTTTTGCAGAAGTGGTAATGTTTTTAAAATGGCAAATATTACAGTTAAAAATAAAATAATCGGCTGGGAAGATGTAAGAGGAGGAGAATCCAGCCTTCTTGATGTCATTTAAGTGCTATCATGCTGTTAAAGTAGCAGAACAGATCTATCATTCAAGATAGATGATGGGAATGTTGTATCATTCACAGCTATTAATGGGTTTTCCTGTCAATGGTGGGGGAATAGTGGGAAGAAGGCAGACTGGGAATGGGGTGCACATTGTGGCATATTATCACCCTACCAACCCCAGAGATTACTTCGGTCCGAAGACCAAAATTTGCTTGAAGTCCCTAACATACGGACTTATCATTTGTCTTCCACTAGGCAGAGAGCCTTCTCGATTGTAGCCCCTCAATTATGGAATGCCTTGCCAGTGGAAACTCGAACCACCCGAGACTTACTTGCCTTTCGGAAAGCCTGCAAAACCTTGCTCTTCCGACAAGCGTTCAATGGGTGAAAGACTCGGGGCTATGTCTGTTTTTATTGTTGCTTTTATTGTTTCTTTTATTGTTTTTATTGTTATTTTAAAGCCAATATTGTTTTAATCTATTTTTGTAAGCCGCTCCGAGCCAAACCGGGAGTAGCGGTATATAAGTTTAATAATAATAATAATAATAATAATAATAATAATAATAATAATAATAATAATATTATAAGGATGCTCAGTAAAGGTTACTGTAAAGAAGTGGTTCCCAAACATATTTAGCCTACTGCCCCCTTTCCAGAAAAAAATATGACTCAGCGTCCCCTGGAAAGGGGCATGGCTTAGAGGGATGGGCGTGGCTCCTGCTCAAGAGCGCGAGGCTGAGCCTCTCCCCTAGTCCAAGATGCAGGGCTGTGAGGGGAGGTGGGCGGAGCCACAAATGGGTGGCCAGGACTGGGATGGGCGGCGTTATGAGCTCTGAGGCAGGGCTGAGCTTCTATCTCTGTCCTGTGGCACCTGCCAGGACACAGGGGGCGGGGATAAAGGAGGGGGCGGGGCCTCTTCCCAAGTGCCTGATGGGGCTGAGCCTCTATACCGCGTCCCCGTGTTCTAACATGCGCCTCAAGGGAGGTATACAGAGGCTTTTGGGAAGAGGCCCCACCCCCACCCCTAGCCCTGCCCTTTAGTCCTAAAAGGCCTCTCAGGAGAGGTATAGAGGCTCGGCCCCATCTCGGGCTCTTGGAAGGAGGTCCTGCCCCCTTCCCTAGCTCCGTCCTCTGTGTCCCAATAAGCACCTCAGGAGAGGTATAGATTCTCAGCCCTGTCTCGGGCTCTTGGGAAGAAGCCACACCCACCCCTCTAGCTCCACCTCCTGTGTCCTAACAGGCGCCTCAGGTGCTCAGCAATGTCTCCAGCACTTGGGAAAAGGCCCCGCCCCTCCTCTGGCCCCACCCCGTGTCCCAATAGGTGCCATCACCACCCCCCTGGATCGCTCCAGTGCCCACCAGCAGGCGGTAGCACCCACTTTGGGAATCACTGCTGTCAAGCTTCAATACCAGTGAAAACAAAATCTGTAGTCATTCTGAAATTGTGAATATTATCTGGAAGGGAGGGTTGATAAGCATGATATTTAAGTTGCTACAGCACCTTAGAGTGGAATGTGAATGAGACTACATTGATAATGAGGTGCGGCTATGTAAAGAAACATGAATGACAAAGGAGAAGCTCAAACAACTTTCAATAGAATTCCAAATTGCAAGGAAGATAAGACTCTTGTTCTGCCATAGTTTCACACTCAATACTGCAGTCAGGGAATTATTGGCGTTGTAGTAAAAGTTAGCCTGCTATGTTATGTCACTCAATCGTGGACCATGTAACATCCAAGGTTCATTCTTCAGTAACATTGATTGCAAAGTGCAATAAAGATGTCACATATAAGTGTCAATAAAATACTAAACTTTATCTTATGTCTCCACTCATGTGACTACAAAAAAATATAAGTTACAGATTGGTGTTAAATGTAAGATGCCAGTCAAATAATGACGATTTGCGTCCATGAAACATTGATTACTTTAAGTTAATAGTTAATAGGATTTGAAGCAACAGTGTTTTATCATCATCTATCCCATAAAAAAGAAACCAAAAAAGGAATTGTTAACAATAACAGAATGGCAAGATGAATATAGATGGTATTTAGGACCTCATGACATGGAGTTCCTTAAGTCAGGAGACAGCGGAGGCATTTGCGGGGCATTAGGATAAATTGCTGGGCAGCGCCTTGCATTGCCCTCTTCCCATCCCATGCTGGAATCTGTCTGGCTCTGGCTTTATCCTGTGCTGTCCTCAGTTTCTTGAATGAGAACAAGGGTAGTTACCCATGTTCTCCTGATCAGTGCTTAGCACACTGCAGAGACACATCTCGGCAGCATCCTAGAATGGGGCTGAAAACTAATGGGATGAAGTCCATAGTCTCATACATTATCCAGTACTGCTTCATGCCATTCAGAGAAATGTAAAATATATCTATATCAGTTCTAATTACTCTAAAGTTTCCAGGCTTTGTGTTTGGAAAAGTTATGTTTCTTCCAACTGATCTAATATTAGTATAGCTTAGATAGGTTGAAGATCTGTGATTGATTTCATAAATGTAGATAGTTCCTGCAGCAATGTAGGCATGGCAAAGTTGCTATGGCCATTTTATCATCCGGTGGCCAGCCTTCTGGCAAGCCTCGCCATACTAGGAAGCTGAATCTACATAGTCCACTTTTCTGGGGTTTAACTAGCTTGCTCAAACCTGCTAGATTTTAAACTACATTGGTATATACTTTGAGACCCCATAGTCAACTTGATGTTTTAATAACATGGTAAAGTAGGACTTTATGGAGATCTTTTTTTAGTAGGTCACCCCAATTATTGAAAATCAGATACATGCTCTTAATTACTATGTTACCAATAGGTGAAAAGCAGCATTCCCAAATAGCCACCTCCCCAATACATTGAAATTCAACCTTCTCGTCTTTGTTTTCAAAGTGCCAGAAAGTACTTTCTGTGTGCATCCCTTAGATCTTATTTCCTTTACTATATGAACCACTTTCAGATCAATATGGTGCATGCCCTACGTAGAAAAAACATTTATATTCCATTAACCATCTGTTTAGTTAGACTTGTCTGCATAAATGTGTTGGGCATTTGAATGCCTACGCATTGGACAGATGCTGTTCCATGAGAGATACTGCTAGCAAACTCTTTCAGTCAGAGGAAATAAGGCAGGTATAAACACCATAGAGATATATTTTCCAGTGGAAAAAGTAGGAGAGGGAGTGAACAGGAAAAGATGTGAAGTCAATTATATTTTCTTGGAATCAGAACGGTTAACCGTTACTTTAAAAATAAATAAATGAACAGGAAAATGTATCATCTACAAGATGAAAAATAGCACAGATACATCTTACCAAAATGGAGGGAACTATGATCAGATATTCAGCACACTGAGAAGCAGGCATACAGGCTGATTGTTGATTGAAAATTTTAAGACCATATATTTCTCTTTTAGTATTTTCCCATTTCAGACAACATAGGCTTGTCTTTAAGCAGAAGGTATCTTCAAATGGAGGACTGGCCTCTGAATGTCTTTCGATAGAGAATTGCTTCCTGTAAAGGGGGAACACTTTGCAACCTACTTGGAATGAAAAAGCAGAATATAGATTTTAAGTTTCTCAGGCAGTACATCAAATGCTTTCTAATGTGAACTAAATTTCCACCCTCAAGCACTCTACCCTGATAAGTATAAGGCAGCTGGTTCAGCACAAGAGCAGCACATGCTAATTCAAGCACCTAACAAGGTTTTACATTTGAGGTAGGAAGTCTTTATTCCTTAAACTATTTGGAACACAATTCCCACAATTGATCTTTATCACTGGCTGTCTTGGAAATTATAAACCAAACCCTCTGATATACCAAAGGTACACTTTAATCAACATTTTACTTTTAATACCTTTATGATATGGTATTGTTGTAATATCTAATGTGTAGGATGACAGACCTTGTTTGGGCTGTTTCTTGGAGAGCTCAAAAGGTTATTTTAAAATTTGTATATGTTAGAATATAAAGCTATTTATTGTTACATGGTATTAGAGTGCACCATGTAAGAAAATTTGAAACTGTTTTTCCAGTTACTTGTGTGTACCTCCTTTGAAAGTAGTTGTTATACTCCAGAAACTTTGTTTTTGTGGCTGCCGCAAACTATGTTGAATTGGTTGAGATATCCATTGAAAAACAATAACAAAATGTGTTGCATGATCTCCCACAAAAACAAAGTTTTTTCAAGTTTATTAAACTTTTCCCATATTTTTATGATAGAACCAATTAGGAAATGACATTCATAATACAGGAACAAAAATTGTAATACATAGCATTGTTGTTCTGTGTCTTCAATTTATTTCCAATCTATGGTGATCCTATCAGGGTTACTTTGGCAAGATTTATTCAGAAGGGATATTGTATTGCCTTCATCTGAGACTGATCATGGCTTGCCAAAAGTCATCCTGCAGGTTTCATGGCCAAGAAGGGATTGAAACCCTGGTCTTCATATTTCAGCGCTCAAACCACTACATGGCTCTCGTGTCATTAGACATAGTTTGTATAAGCATCAAAATTATTTTTAAAACCTTCAAAATAAAATCTTTTTCCAACTGTCCAAAACCTCATCAAATTATTTCTTCGAATAATGTTTCAATGTAATGAATAATATCTTGCTTAGTATAGTAATGTTGGTAATATTAGAGTTCATTATGTAACACAAACACACATTTTTTTCTTGCCCTAAGGAAACCATACATTATATGCTGATGTAGACGGACATGAGGTCTAAGTTCAAATTGTTTCTTTGTCATCCCTTTTATTGTATGGACCTGGGTAAGCCAATCTTCAACAAAGCTGTCACTAGATTTATATGAGAATATGACAACTGAAGAAAGCTGAGATGAAATGAATAAGTCATTGAAATGTGATGCTGGAGGATATTAAGTCAGGATCACTCATGCCATATTATTTCAAGTTTCCATGCATGATTGTAAAAGCTAGACAGTAAACATAGGAGGATAAAAAGCTTATGTGAAAATTACTGTATATATTAATGTATAAGACTACAAAGTTTAGTCAAATCATCAACTGAAAAAATCTGGGCCAACTTATCCATGGGTCAAGGCGAGCACTGTACGTTAACTCTTTTTAAAAAAGTAACCATTCCCTTCTTTGAGTAAAGTGGCAAAGGGCAAGAGTTTCATTTAGAAGAATCTAAACAAAACACCGACCCCCCTCTACTCTCTCTACCATGGTTCTGCTTCTGGCCTTCTTGAATGCCTGGGTGGGGTAATGGCATGGCATCCAGAGGTGACTACCCCCTGTAGTAACATTGGTGCATTCCTTTTTTTGCAGAATGACCTTTGACTTGTCCACAGGTCATATAAAAATTCATAATTTTGGCCCAAAATCTGCCCTCAACTTGCATAAGGTAGGTGCTGGAGAAGTGTCTTGCGGACACCATGAATCGCCAAATCAACTCAAGTACATCAAATCAAACTGAACTCTCTCTCTAGAAACCAAAATGATTGAACTGAGGTGGCTGTTCTTTGGCCATATCATGAAATAACAGAAGTCATTAAAAAGATGATGAAGCTTGGTAAAGTGGTAGGCTGTAAGAAAAGAGGAAAACTGCATTAAAGTGTGTTGATTCAATCAAGGAAGCCATGTTTGGAAGGCCTGAGCAGGACTGTCAGTAAGAGAGTATCTTAAAGGTTTCTCTTTCATAGTCACCATATGTCAAATTTGTCTTGAAAGCAATGAACCACAACAATCACTTGCATTTGTCCTTTGGCATTTTCAAAATGCTTTACATTTTTTATACATTAATAATAATAATAAATGATAATTTTTTATTTGTACCCCACCACCATCTCCCCAAAGGAACTCAGGGCAGCTCACAAAGCACTCCGAAGTGCCGCACATCAAATAAACAATGCATAGACATCAAAACAATAATAACATGAGATTATAACCACAAATACACATAAAATATCACATAATATTAAAATTCATAAAATTCAGTCATGACTGCAGATAAAACTGGTTGTTTTTGATTAATGAGCCAAGTTTACATTAGAAAATAAACTAGAACTAAGATGAAACTACTTGCAGTTATTTTAAAAGACAAAATGTAAAATGTATGAAAATTCAGCTCAGTTCAGCTCCAGCAGATTTTAAATTTCTTATCAATTTAAGACTTTAGCACTGCAATTATATATACCCAGTGTGGTTTGTTTCTGGGTACATATGTATAGGATTACAATAGAAATCTGGTTTCAGTTAAAAGTATTCCTGTAATGGTTATAATCTTGTAATATTCATATTGATATGAGTGCTTTTTATGATGGCAGGGTCTTTCTAACACTTAAAACCATCTTCTTCAAAGCAGTCATTAAAACTTTTATCTTTCCTTTTAATTTGTTTGCTAATTTGAGTTATGACAAAGTTACCAAAAAGTTGAACCACAGTACTAATTGCAATTTTCTGAAATGAGCCTTTGGAGACAACTGTATTTCCTATCTCTGAGGGCCCCTGTCAAATCAATAGCTTAACTACATTACGGAGTATACCACACAAAATATTTTGCAAGGTTGAAGAATGTCACTCTGTATTTCAAGCTCTTTCTAGAAAAAGAAATGAAGTGGGATGACAGGTCTTGACACTCTACTCCCACTCTTTTGTTAGGGTGGTTTTTTTTTTACTAGGGATTGGAGCCTTGTGGAGAATATTTAACATGTTTCACTAATCTGAATAATCAGCTGTCATATTATTGTCATATGCTATGAGATAGGTGGGTGTTATTTCCTTGGAGGATAGCAAATCTAGGGCACATATGAGGAGCACTTTCTTGTCCCTTGGGCAATACTCCTAGGGGTTTCTGTCACTGAAAATGGGCATCTGGTCCAGATACATTCAAAAGCAGGCAACCTAAACCTAGTTCTATACTTGTAGACCCTGTTTGACATAAGTGACAAATAGTCATCAATAGTTAGTGCTGACTGTAAAACGTCTTCTACATTACAAATGGTCTCATTGGATCCAAATTAAAATAAGCCACTTAAAATAATTTAAAGAAGTAAGTTTTGGCGACATCCCTTGCATAGAGTGCTTCCTTCATATATTTATGTTAGATGCCTGGGGTGTGTATCTGAGCACCCTGTTTCTCATTGTACAGTCAAATATCCATCATTTCATGTCCCAGTTAAAACATGGTCAAGTCATCATGAAGTCACTCCTACTGCTAATTGAGGAAGAATGGGTAGACAGAGTAGCTGAAGGGTGACAGAGAGGTGTATTACAAAAACAAACAAAAACATACAAAAGATATGTAGGGCTGTTGCTGACCTTACAATGATAAGATAAACTTTAAAATATTCCCAGTAGAAATTCTGGAGCCCTGCGATAACGTGACAGAAAAAACAGACTTTTTTTCAGTCTTGCTCTGTCTATAAATCAACCTTGCTTTCATTTGTGGTCATGTTCAAAAGAGATGAAAGATCAGACATTTTGTTACTGAGTTTAGATGGGCATGTTGGCTCAGATTCCTCCTTCTACAAACCCAGAAGTTCCTTTGTTTGGATAAATATATTTTTAAACAAAAATATTTAAACATGATTGAAATAGAAAAATTAAGCAATCCTTCCATGTACGAACAGATTTGACGTATGACTTGATTTGCATCTTGATTTTGAAAGTCACAGGTGTACAATTTCATTGATGAATATGTGCATATCAAGAATCTGCAAAAAGAGCAGAGATTGTGCTACAAATATGGGCACCCCTTCCTTAAAGGCAACTTTCTGGGTATGTGGGGCATGACAGGGAAACCATTTCCTTTCTCAAACTGTCTTGAATAATATGTCTTGATCCCACTTGCCAGTTTGGAATGGAGAAGGATCTCTATTTGTTTGAATCCTGTATTAAACAACACTGGAAAGCAAGCATGATAGCTAGGAAAAAAGGTATTGTCTTATCTTCTATCCCATATGCTATCACCTGGGATTTTAAAATCATTTGACCATGTAATTTAGACTGCATTCTGAAAGTGCAGAAGGCACAGTCCTAAGAGAGCTTTTATAATTTTTGAATACATAGATTAGCATTGGATTAGAACTTAGACTATGCTCCTCCATTGAAACTAGCAGTATAGCATTTCTGAAGTTGCTTCCTTTTGGAATAAATAATCTTATATCAAGTTCTTGATCATTGTCTAAGTAATGATCTTTTGTCACTTGTTTCCATTAAAGATCTCCTGAAAGAGGTAGCCTCAGAGTGCTGGCCAGATTCCAGCTTCAGTAATTTTGTTCTATGTCCCAAAGTACTTGTGGTAATTTAAAGTAAATGGACTTCTTTACATTTCCTTTCTTCCTGAATGTTCTGCTTTGATTCTTTTCTCAACTATGCTCTTTCTCTTTCTTTTTCTAATGGCGAGTTTCTAGAAGTGATGCCTTTTGGATACAAAGAAATACTTTTGTGGAAAGACAGTTTTATGATTCAATGCTTTTCTGTGGCATCTAGAGAAAAATGTTGACAGATCCTTCAGAGAAACATTTTCAAATTATGAGTGCTTTGATAATGAAACCAAATAATGGGAGATTGCGATTCTGCTCGTCTTTAAGAATAACCTAAGCAGCCATTTGTTGGCAATGTGCTTGGATTCCTACAATTGAGATGTGTGGTGAACTAGAGAGCCTCCAAGGCTATTTGACTATTTTGCACATAGGATACAAGAGACAGTGTTCCAGGTTAAAACAATTTCTTTCCATGGAATCCTATGGTTCTGGATCAAAGCCCATAGGATACAACAGACTACTGACAGTTGGGCAATGAAACAGTATAGGAAACTTTTGATGGTTCTCATCACACCTGGTTTTCAGTTGTGAACATGGGAGTAAAGTGTGACAAGAGGTAGGAACTCTGAACACGATGGCTGACCTATGTTCAAAGTTCCCTCCTTTCAGGACATTTCGGCCTCTTTTCAAGCCTGGAACATGTGATAAGCTCTGTGCCTCCTCATGCTTGACAACAGGCTGAAGTGTCCTACCAGGCGGAAATTTCTCAATGTGATGAGGTCAGATTGCCAGAGTTCCCTCCTTTCAGAACACTTCTGCCTCTTTTCAACCACAGAGGGCTATACATGACAGCCAGAAGCATTTTTGCTCATGTGATGAACTCAGTGCCTCTCCATGCTTGAAAAGAAGCTGAAGTGTCCTATAACTGGGAAATTTCTCAATGTGATAAGGTGGTAAATCTGTAACAATTTTGTCCAAGCATTTCAATATATTAGTCTTTTGGGAAACAATCGGTGAATTTCAGACTTGTCATAGTGACATAATGTTTACATTGATAGAAAATTTTATAGAATGTTTCTATCTTTTGAAAATGTGTGTGCATGTGCCATTAAGTCACCTGTCCACTTATGGTGACCATATGAGTATTTTAGGATTTTCTTAGGTAAGGAATACTCAGAAGTGGTTTTGTCAGTTCCTTCTTCTGAAATAGTTCTAACTGCGCTTGATATCTGTTGGCTATCTCCCATCCAAGTACCAGCAAGCCTGATCCTACACAGCTTCCATGATCAGATGGGATCTGGTGACGTGAGGATATTTAAGTCCTTTAAAAGTACCTTATTTTGATATGTTTCTATTTTAAAAAAATATTATAGGGTTAATGAAATAAAAAATATTGATAACCATCACGTTTTATTGATTAACCCATCGGCCGTATCAAAACATTTAACACATAGACATACATACAACATACAACCCGTGGTACAAAAGAAGTTAAAATAAACAATCTGTTAACAAGATCCCGTTCAGGTCAAATATCTGCATCACCTCCAGAGTTTACCCCAATTGATTCCAAATATGCAATTCTCAGCTGTGTTGCTTTGAATAGAAAAAGGGCTGAAATAAAATATTGCTAATTCATTAATGTTGGGAGCTGTCTCTGCTTGACATGCTACATCTGAACATTTTGTAATAAAGGTCCAGGAAACACCTGAGCCCAGAGTCTGATAAGCACAGTCATTACAATAGCCTCAGAAATTGTGTTCTGTCCAGCTGGTCTTGATTGTCTTTGATAGTCAAGTCTCCATCCCCTGCTCCAATCACCTGAGAAAAATGTGCTTAATCGTTCCCATGAAATTTTCCAAAATCACTGCCCAACTGAAGCAGGGGACAGATGAAAAGCAAAGAGGAGTTTGTCCTTCTGTGTTTGAGATGTCTTCCCACTTAATTAGCCAAGCATTATGTGAACAATAGTAAAACAGCAAAATGAATATGAAGGGGTTCACTGTATTCATCCAAAATTATACTATGTATTTGTTCCCAAACCATCAAAAAAAGAGTTGACACAAGAATGTGGGTTAAACTATGGGCAACTTTATTAATGTTACCAACCAATTTCTATGTGACCTGCCAACCAATTTAAAGGGCATGAATTTGGTGTGAAAATAAGCTGATGCAGTGTCCCTCCAAGACCGACTCCTCAGCTACCATGGGTGATACATCTAAGTCTCTGAATACAACAAACTGTTGATTCCAGATTGACTGCTCAGGGAAATGAATGGAGAATTCTGTCCCAATTCCAGAGGATATTGAGACCAGAGCTCTCCTCGCTCAAGGCCATTTCTGTTTACCCTCACCTCGGTTCTTTAAACCGCAGGTGAGGGTTCCCAGGTGAGGGGTGCCTTAGGTGCACACTGGGATGTAAACCCTGTTTTCTCGCATGATTATTACCTATTTAAAATCCACTCACCCAATTAGCCCTTAATGAACAGTGTAGGGTAGACGAAAAACCTACCTAGAACATACGGGAGAAAAAAAATTCCTACCCAACCCCAGTGGCAACCCTTAAAGTACACTGTTAACAGGCAGGAGGATGGGTCAACGCCAGTGCAGGAATGGAGAGTAGGGCAGGGTCATGTAACCAAGCTGGCCCTGCCTCTTCAAAGTCCCACCGGGACTATTTTTTAAGTTCTCCCTTCCCTGGAAGGGAGCAAAGTGCCTTCTTCCCCCTCATGTATGTGGTGAGGGGAGGGGGGAGCAAATATCATTGTCATAGGCTATCACTCATGGCCAAGTATGATTGCCTTCCAAGTGTAGAGTCTTGCCAGTGGGTTCAAAGGTGCCTGTAGAGACCTACTGGATCTGCATGTTATTCCACAATAAGGACATCAATTTCCAGATGGACAGCAATTCTGACAAAGGTTGGGTTGATGCACCTTCCTCTTGATACATTTTCCTGTTCACCCTCCATTTGTGTCTCTTCAAATTCCACAGCACTGTTGGTAACAGCTGACCTCCAGTTAGAACACTTGAGGACCAAAGCTTCCCAGTTCTTGGTGTCTATGCCACATTTTTAAGGTTAGCTTTAAGCCTATCTTTAAATCTCTTTTCTTGTCCACCAGCATTCTACTTTCCATTCATGAGTTGAGAGTATTGTATCTGCTTTTGGAGACAGAGATCAAGCATTCGGACAGCATGACCAGTCCAGTGAAGTTGTTGGTGGAGGATCACTGCTTCAATGCTAGTGGTCTTTGTTTCTTCCAGAATGCTAACATTTGTCTGTCTGTCTTCCCAAGAGATTTGCATGATTTTTCAGAAGCAACACTGATGGAATTGTTCCAGGAGCTGAAAGTGACATTTGTAGACACTACAGTCTATGTTTCACAGTCATATTAACATGGTTGGGAGAACAGCAGCTTTATAAACAAGCATCTTTGTCTCCCCTATGGATGTCCTGATCCTCAAACATGTTCTGCTTTATTCCAAAAAATGCTGCACCTGCAGAGCTCAGGCATATTTAGGTATTAATGTTGACTTTTGTGGAGAGGTGGCAGCCAAGGTAGCGGAAATTTTGGGGCAACAACACACCTTACTTTGACACCAGATTCCACAATGTTTATAATATTTCATATAATACAACAAAAACAAGAGAAACCAGGAGGAGAGAACTGAAGAGTCACAGTCCAGCTCTCCAACCTAACAACTTCAAAACAAACTAATATGTGCATGGAATGGAAGAAAAGAAAACACAGTATCCAAAGAAACTGCAGTCTCTACCCAAGTGTTAAACTGTCACTTACCTAAAAATATGGCATCATCAAGAGCAGAACAACTAAATGATTAATTCAGGGATCTACTTCATCCTGGATTTTATCGTTTAGTGCCTTGCCATTGCCTTCTTCTGAGGATGAGAGAATGTGTCTTGAGGGAGAATCATAAAAGAAAATGGGTTCCCTGGAACTACAAAGACAAGTATCCACTGTTACAGTAATACAGAAATTGTTTTAGATGTCATTAAACCTATATTTAGTTCAATGCATCAAAATGAATACAGATACAAAAAAGCATTGCTATACAGTAAAACAAAGGACAGTTACATTCACAGTAAAAATAATATTTTTCTCTTGAAAGATGAATTGACTCCTCTTCTCATAAACAATAATTGTTCTTTAGTAGGAAGTAGTAGACTCCAAATACACTAATTGACTTCTCTTCTTATAGATAATAACTATTCTTATTTCTTTACTATGGATAGTAGACTCCAAAACCACAAATGATTTCAACTCAAAGAGTCTTCATCAGGTGGATTGTAGTCTATTCTTTAAGTTGTTTTTCTGAATTTTTTTAATATGGATCCTATAAGGAACATATATTGTGGCTAAAAGTTATTTACAATACACATAGTTACATGAGACATACAAAATACATAACAAAGATAATGTAAAAGTTATACTCACAGAAAGATCTATTTCTTAACATGCATACTCTGCAAGCAGTTTGATTCCAATGTAAGTATGGAGTTGAGTAACTAATCTCACTGTTAATATGGGAAGCATATTGGTCAGGTGGTTGCAAAGTAATGTAGTTGCTGTTACTCATGAATCATATTTAAAGGAAGACCTTCAATTTTTACAAGGAACAGTCATAAGAGTTGGTATTGTTCAATCCCTTCGGATGTTCCATTTGGAGTGTGAAAATCCAAAAAGATTCATGCTTAATGATTAATTCAGGGGTCTACTTCATCTTGGATTTTATCGTTTAGTGCCTTGAAGTCCTTTAGAATGTATAGCAACCCTAACGTGAATCTATCTTGGCAAGGTTTGTTCAGAAGAGCTCGCCATTGTCTTCTTCTGAGGATGAGAGAATGTGTCTTGAAGGAGAATGTCATCAGTTCCATGACTGAGCAGGGATTTGGTCCTGAAATTCTTCCTCCATGCTGAAACTGATATATCATGCTGTTTCTCAAGCTGGGACTATGTAGAAACCAGCTGAATATTGGTAAATATAGGGTACCCCATTTATGCCAGCAGCATTTAATAAGGAACCTGAATGTGCACGTCTAAAAATGAATGTACTTGTTCTCATACGATAGTTAACTGCTTGGAATGCATATACACTTTTCCTTACAAAAAGCAAGTTTCAACTAATGAATTATGGTTGAAGAGCAAGACATCATATCCACGAAGCAAAGTGATATTCCCCTAAGAAAAGAAGAGATTGGGATGACTTGCTATGAAATCTGAAACATTTATGTACTGTCATTCTATTATTATAATGGCATTTATGAAACCCAGGTGTAATATTTCTAGTGATAAAAAAATCAGAACATCTGGATGGCAGATCCAATGCATTTTGCAGTGTACTGGGACTGAGTTTTAACTAAGTTTAAAAAGAAACCAAATCACAAGAAAATAAGAGAAAGCCCAGATAATGCAGTACACAATCTGAATTGAATCTAAGATGCCCTTCCCATAAAGTATGTAAGCACTCAGAGAAGATTAGATGAAATGATTCCTCTTCCACAATAATTTTGGTGATTATTCTTAATTCTGAGATAAATCGTTTAAAATACAAAACACACATTCTTGATAGAAAATAACTTCATTGGCTAATACATCAAATAGTATTTTGTATTTTAAAATCATAGATTTGAAGAAAAATTTAAATTTGTGTCAATGACTATTTGCTGGCAGAGAAATAATGCCAGCATCAATTCACCTATCTGGGACTTAGAAAGGCAACTATGGGCCCTTCTACACTGCCACATAATCCAGATGATCAAAGCAAATAAACCACATTTTCTGCTTTGAATGCGATTATATGAGTCTACAGCTTCATATAATCCAGATGATCAAAATCTGGATTTTATATGGCAGTGTAGAAGGGGCCCAAGAAATAGCCAAATAAGGTCATTAGCTGTAAAGACCTAACACTGAAGACCAAAATTAGGCGCATTCATGCTATAGTACTTCCAATCTCTATGCTTATTTATGAAAGCTGAATAGTAAAGAAAGCTAACAAGAAGAAAAATCAAATCATTTCTAATGTAATGATGTAGGACTGTTTTGCAGATAACATGAACTGCCAAATGAAATGAAACAAATCAGATCTAGTCTAAACTCTCCCTAGAAGCCAACTTGACTAAACTGGGCCTATTGTACTGTACTTTGTTCATATCATAAGAAGATATGTCTCATCAAAAAAGACTATCATGCTTGTCAAATGGAAGGCAGCTGGACAAGAGGTATTACAGATGAATAGATTCCATCTAGGAAGCCATGCCTAAACGGTTCCTAAACTGTTCTGGCCTAATCTACATGTCCGAACATATCTCCTCCAATGAGCCAGCAAGATCCCTGAGATCATCAGGAGAGGCCCTGCTCTCAGTCCCACCTGCCTCGGAGGCGCTGCTGGTGGGAACGAGGGACAGGGCCTTCTCGGTGGTGGCTCCCCGGCTGTGGAACACCCTCCCAAGAGAGATGCATCAAATTCCAACCCTGTTGGGCTTCAGAAAAGCCCTAAAAACATGGCTATGTGCCCAGGCTTTAAATCAATAAATGGTGAAAATGACACGGACTGAACTATGGACAAAGCATGAGGAAGAACGGATCTGATTTTATGTTTGAAATGTATATTTTTAATTCATAATGTATTTTAATAGTTTTAACTGTTTTATGTGCTGTTTTATATTGGTTTGTATGGGCATCTAATTGTTGCCACTGTTGTAAGCCACCCTGAGTCCCTTCAGGTGAGAAGGGCGGGATATAAATGTGAGAAATAAATAAATAAATAAATAAATGCCTGCCTTGAGCTTACAAGACCCGAGAATGGCTAAACAACAGAATCTATAGGAAGTCTCCCACTTATAGGATCACCAAAGCTTTTAGTCAACTTGGCAGCAATTAACAACATATATTTTCCCTGTAATTTATTGCACCTTTTAAAAAGGAGGAAATGATTGTGGGAATCTGAAATACCTGTAAATAGATATGTGCCTCATCTTATAGTAGGTGGTTGTGTATGTGATGAATATGGGCTACCCTAACTGGTATATTTTTATTTTGCTCTGATCAACAGCCTGAAAGAAAAAAAAGTTGGCATCTCAAAAACATCATTGTTTTTGTAGTTGCTCCAAGGCTAAGTTTATATACAACAAAGGTTACAAAAACTTTCCACTGAGAAAATTATACAGAATGAAGACTACAGGGTTAAGACATTCCAAATTACTTCATTGTTTAAAACAATGTCTCACTTTTTTTTTTGTGGAAATCTGTTTTACAGGTAAATGTTATTCGAACTTCAAATCTAAAATCAGAATTTTGGATTACAGCTTTCCCTTGGGGGACGATTCTTGATATCCACACAGTGATCGGAGATTAACAAAAGACAATGCCCCTAAAATAGAACTCCTTTGGTTCTACTTGCCATTCATGTACCAGAGAGATGTAGATAAGCAACTGTTATCAGACCATTGAAAAATTATGCAAATGGCACATTTTGCAAGATGCAGTGCTCAAACAAAATTAGACTTATTAATTAACTGAAAGGGAATAAATTTGAATATATTACTTTTAGTGTCTTTGCTGTTTTATATCTTACAACTTATCTTTTAAAGAATGTCATGCCTCTTCAACAATCCAATTTGGTGGGTTATCTTGGTGCAAGAGCTAAAGCAAAGAGCCTCAGTTAATTAAAAGTGTATTAGCTCCCACTCATAACGATAATAAAACTACGATGAGTTTGACAGGTGTTTGGCCAGAAAGGAAGTACCAAATACTTGGGGGAGGTGGAAGTAGAGCCCCAAAGACATTTTGAGGGCATCTCATCACAGACGTTTATCCTGTTGTTCAGTGCAGTCTAGCTGGTGAGTTTCCTGGCTACAGATTTCTTTACTTCAGTCATTTTACTTACAGACACATTTAACTTTTTGTAATACAGGTTAAATACTGCTCATTTACTTCTACTTACTGTTGCCTTATAACAGTGTGACACTTCACTTGCCATTGTCTTTTTAGGACTAGCCCAACCATTAAGATGAATGGGGCTGTTACCACAAGTGAAGAGTGGCATTGATGTGTTGGAATAAGCTACTTGCCCAACATCCTCTATCCCCATTTGCCATTTCCAGGCATCATTGGAGCCTAATGATAGAATAAATGCAAACTTGATAAGTCAACATTTACATGAATTTTCTTGATTTAATAGATTCAGTTGGGATTAAATGGATTTATACTATCTTGGAGTGTGGTAGGGTCCCCTACTCTGGAGGTTTTTAAGCAGAGGCTGGATGGCCATCTGTTGGGGCTGCTTTGATTGGGTGTTCCTGTATGACAGACTTGGTTTGTACTGGATGGCCCTTGGGGTCTCTTCCAACTCTGTGATTCTGTAATTCCAGATTACTATCATTTCACATGTGTACATGAAATTAAGAGTCATTTTCATAATTTCTGGTAGCTACATTTCTTGAATTTCTTGAAGTTAAACATGAGCCAACAAGGTGATGCGGCAGCTTAAAAAGCCAATGGGATTTTGGCCTGCATAAATAGGAATATAGTGTCTAGATCCAGGGAAGTCATGATACCCCTCTAATCTGCCTTGGTCAAACCACACCTGGAATACTGTGTCCACTTCTGGGCACCACGATTGAAGGGAGATGTTGACAAACTGGAATGTGTCCAGAGGAGGGTAACTAAAATGATCAAGGATCTGGGGAACAAGCCCTATGAGGAGCGGCTTAAAGAGCTGGGCATGTTTAGCCTGTGGAAGAGAACGCCGAGAGGAGACATGATGAGGGCCATGTATAAATATGTAAGGGGAAGTCATAGGGAGGAGGGAGCAAGCTTTTTTTCTGCTGCCCTGGAGACTAGGATGTGGAACAATGGCTTTAAATTACAAGGAGATTTCACCTGAACATCAGGAAGAACTTCCTCACTGTGAGAGCTGTTTGGCAGTGGAAATCTCTCCCCCGGGCTGTGGTGGAGGCTCCTTCTTTGGAGGCTTTTAAGCAGCGGCTGGATGGCCATCTGTCGGGGGTTCTTTGAATGCGATTTCCTTCTTCTTGACAGAGGGTTGGACTGGATGGCCCATGAGGTCTCTTCCAACTCATATGATTCTATGAATCCATGTTCACTGTGTTACTCAGAGTTTGAGATCTTGTATTCACTGTGAGCTAAGTTATCTCAGTTTACTAGGAAGATATGCTATATGGTTTTAAAAGGCACTTTACTTGAGGTCTTTCAAATGCAGCCCCTTCTGCTTGATAGAAGGAGCTTGAACATGCATGTAAGAGTATGCATAAGAACCGCAAATGCCAGTAAAGCCATGCCCTTCCATTTCACAAACCAAATCTCTAGACCAGTGTTTCTCAAACTGTGTTCCTCGAGGTGTTTTGGACTTCAGTTCTTAGAAATCCCATCCAGTTTACCAGTTGTTAGGAATTGTGGGAGCTGAAGTTCAAAACATCTGGGGGAGCACAGTGTGAGAAATTCTGACCTAGACAATAGAGGCTTCTGAATGTGCCTGAGTTGCAAGAATTGTACTTAGTTCCTACTGTTGTCAATTTTAAGTATGGTCTGAAGATTTTTTTTGAATCTGGCCATTAAGACTCTTCTGCTGAGTTCTTATGATTATGGTGATTTTGAAGAGTTTATTCTTTAATATCCTTTTACTGACCATCTGGTAGCTTCCTTGAGTGCTTTCTTTTTTAGTGAAAAGTAAGATAAAAATATAGTAATACCTATCCTTTGAGTGTGTTAAAGCGCTGAGCTGCTGAACTTGCAGATCAAAAGGTTGCAGGTTCAAATCTGGGGAGCGGAGAGAGCGCCCGCTTTTAGCTCCAGCTTCTGCCAACCTAGCAGTTCGAAAACATGCAATTGTGAGTAGATCAATAGGTACCGCTCCTGCGGGAAGGTAATGGTGCTCCATGCAGTCATGCCAGCCACATAACGTTGGAGGTGTCTATGGACAACGCCGGCTCTTTGGCTTAGAAATGGAGATGAGCACCAACCCCCAGAGTGGGACACGACTGGACTTAACGTCAGGGGAAACCTTTACCTTTACCCAATACCTAGGAGCAGAGGCAAGCAGTGGAAACTTCAACAATGGGCAATGTGGGCCATTCAAGTGGGAAGGTAGGTATAATTAATACACAAACGTTCTTATTTTCATAAAGGAAAGGCATGCATTTGCTAATTTTTCAAAATTTCCTTTGAGCCCAGAAATCAAGGGTTCATACAACATGACAGTAAGACAGGAGCCTAGAATATATTGGTCTCCAGATATTGTTAGGTTGCAGCTTTCCTCATTACTCAGTGTTGTGTCTGCTGAGTAGGGCTGATGGAAACTTCAGTCCAGCAACATCAGGAGCACCACATGTTCCTAAGCTCTGTTGTACAACTATGACTGAAGTAATGTATTTGTAATATGGAATTATGCATGTGTATGTTCTGTTCTTAGGTGCTTCAAAACAAAATATTCTTCCACTCTGTCTAACACACCCAAGAGATTTCAAGAGCTGGTACTGGCTGACATGGGAAAAGAGACAAGAATAATAAAGCTGACAGTGCATCCTGAGATTTCGGCAACTTGCTGAAAATCCAGGAATTCAGCTCTCTTGCCTGTTTGCCTGGTCATTGGTCAACCAAGTGCTGTAAGGAAAAATCCAGTAAGGAGGGACTATGGCCTCTTCCACACATCTGTATAACATTGTGGGTTATCTGCCTTTATATTCTGGGTTATATGGCTGTGTGGAAGGGCCCCGAGTGGTACAAAATGCTCATCAATTTCATCGGGCATCTCGTTCAGGAACTGTGAATTCTTTTCCAAAAACTGTTACAGTAGTTTGATGTTGTTTGAACTGTCCTGTGAATTATGGTCCTTTCACACAGCCATATAATCCAGAATATCATGGCAGGTAATCCACAATATCTGCTTTGAACTGGATTATCTGAGTCCACACTGCCATATATTCCAGTTCAATGTGGATTTTATACAACTGTGTGGAAGGGGCCTGTATTATAATTATCTGCTAGAGAATTGTGGCAATAATTTAAAGTTGTTCATTAATTTGAAGGTGAATCGACAAGGGCAAGAAAATCACAGCTCAGTTTGAAATGACTTCAGAGTGTCCTCATGATGTTTCAATCCTTCTGGTGAGTATTATGGTATATCCTGGGTTAAAACAGCTTTGTTCTCCTTCAGGCAAAGTTGGCAGATGGGAAGTTTCCTGATCATTGCAGATGTCTTTTTGTGATATCAAAAAGAAGTGTACACTTGACTAGGAAGAAAGTGGGGAGATCAGTCCCTCCTTCATCCTGGTTGCATGGGAGTCTCTGCTGATGTCAGAATGGTGTACCTGTGATGGCCAGGAGTTTACACAGAACTCTGTGTGAAGCTGGGAATGGTGATGGTGACACAAAAGGTGACATAATGGTCCAGTGGAGCAATGTGACCTTGGCCAGGCTGGACAATGTGCCATTACCACAGTGGTTCTCAACCTGGGGGTTCCCAGGTGTTTTGGCTTACAATTCCCAGAAATCCCAGCCAGTTTACCAGCTGTTAGGATTTCTGGGATTTGAAGGCCAACACATCTGGCGACCCACAGGTTGAGAATTACTGCATTCCGGCATTGCAGCAGTTTGATAAGGTGAGTGTGGGCACCATTCCGATCATATCTGTTACAAATTAAATGTGGAGTTGCTGACCAGCGTAGATTCACTCTGAAAGGACTCAGTGTTTTCCTAACCAGCTGTCTGGGAACTAGGGTTTTGTTTTTTTACTTTGTGTGAGCACTGAAAGAAAATGGAGATGGGAAGTAATGGAGTAGCATAGAGTGAATCAATGTGTATGTGTGTGTGTGTGTGTGTGTGGTGTAATTTTGCAAACTGCATTGTACTTTTATTCTAGGTCCACTAACTGTACACTTAACCTTTCAGACTTACTTTTCCTGTAGGTAAATGGCCCTTCATGGAGAAAAATATTTTACAATTTAGGTTTATTATTTTACAGGTTGAAGGATAACACATTTCGAGTACAGAGTTTTGTTGGGATGGGACACAATTGATCCAGGACATTTTTTCTGCCTGAGACAGAGAACAAGATACTTATCTCCCATTCCATGTACAAAAGTGAACTACTCCACTTCATTCACAGGTACATGAGTGCCTTAGAGTGTACAGTGGAATGGCCTGGAACACAGAGTTCTGTCAAAAGAGAAATGTAACAAGTGTGCTGTCAGATAGTGTGCTGGGACTACCCCAGCGCATAAAAGGTAGTATACGTAAATGCCTAAGTCAGTTATCTCACTCTGGTCCTGATGCATGATGACTTCACAGAAGACTCTTGGTAGTAAGCTCTGGGGGAATGGAAAAGACAGTCATTTTTTTTTAAAAAAATGGTTGAAAAACATGTTTCTCTAGTGGCAGGAAGTACTATTGAAAATAATCTGAGACTCATGAGAACAGCTGATATTGGAGACTCAAGCAAAAGAAAATATGTGTGGGAAAGTTTTCCCTACTGAAAAATAGCATTTTCCATGCTAAAAATAGAATTTGCTGCAGAAAATCCTGTTTTTGTGCAAAAGAAAATATGAAAATTACACCAAGACTGGATCTACACTACCATATAATCCAGTTTATGAATCCAGATTATCTCATTTGAACTGGAATATATAAGTCTACACTGCCATATATTCCAATTCAAAGCAGACAGTCTGGATTCAGAAACTGGATTATATGGCAATGTAGGGCCTGAGTAAGCTTTCAAATAACATCTATGCTGTAGAATGACTGCAGTTGATACCACTGGAACTGCCATGGCTCAATTCTATGGAATTTTGGGAATTGTAGATTTACAAGGTCTTTCATCTTCCCTGCTAAAGAGTGCTGGTGCCTTACCAAATGACAAATCTCAGAACTCCATATGTAGCTTTGAGCCATGGCAGTTAAAAGTTGTGTCAAACTGCATTCATTCTCCTGTGTCAAAGCACCTTGGAAAATAACATTTCTACATATATTTCTGAAATATGATGTGCAGAAGATTCCCGTGTGCAGATTTTGTGTAGAATAAATCTGAAACTACATAGTTTTCAAAAATACGTAGTTTTCCAGGACTTGCCCTCTCTGTCTTTCTGTCTTTGTGTGTTGCTATTTATGCTTCCTTCAAGAATGAAGTTATCAAAGAATTACATCCTTAATGCCTGGTTTCCTGTCAAGCCATGTCAAATTGGAGACTATAAATGACAGCACAGGCACACACATACACACAACATTGAATGCTGCAAGGAGATTTCTTGGGGTGTCATGGCAAGGCTAGAGTGCTTCCCTTCATCTCAAAAGAAGACTGTTCAACAGGCTGAATAGGTGGAACACATAATGTCATTCATATAAAGTACTTCAGCTGCAGAATGTCAGCGGCCGGGATGTTGGAGCATGTGTTTTAGATGCCTGCAAACTCTTTCACAGCCTCTCTGTTTCTAAATGTCAGAACCCCCCCCCCCCCAAAAAAAAGCTCCATGTACCATAAGAGTGTTGTTCTTGCAAGAACATATACTTTAATCTTGGAAATGGCATTGCTCATTTCAGGAGCACTTCGGGTGCCATTATGTTTTCTGTTCAGGTCACCTTTGGAAAGCAAATTTACTTCAGCTTGAAACAAAGCTTGTGATTTTTTTAAGGGGGTAGACTTGGCTGTTGCCAATGGAGGGAAGGGGGAAGAAATTTTTCCAAAGCCTTCCTATTTATTATTTCTGAGAAAGATTTAGAATAAAGCCACAGCTGGCAGGCACTGTCTCCCCTCCTCCGCCATAGCATTTAATAATAGAATTAATTGACAAGTGTAATGTTTTCAGGCCATTTTCTCGCTATACATTGCCCTCTGCTATCTTATGAGGAGATGCTGGGATCCAACACAAGAACTGTAATTGAATAATCAAACAGAGAGGAAGAGAGAGAGAGAGAGCGTGCAAGAGCACCAGAGAGAGCTTTTGTTTTAGTGATGGGAATTCTTCAAAGCTAAAAGTTAATGAGCTATTGAAAAGGGGGCATTAAAAAAAGAAAATGTAAGGTTAGCATAAGTTATTTTTAAGGAAAATAATAGGCTTTGTAGCTTCAGCCTCAATTGTACTATTCCTTGGTCTTCCTGACCAAGGATGTTGCGTAGGGTGGGATGTGACAAAGGATAATCCTCCATTTGAAGGGTTCCAGGAGACAGTTCTTAATCTGAAAGATACAATTCTTCGAAAAGCAGTCAAAATCAGTTTTGGTCAAAAGAAAAGGAAACATAGCTCTATATCTGCTGGTGACAGCCTTGGTTGGTGAGCTGTACACAGGAAACATCCAACTATCATCTAACTACCATTGAAGAGGAGTTATAACCTTCCTTAGGGCAACAGTGCTGGAAGAAGGTAATAGATACCTCCTTGTGTAATGCTCAAGAAAATACTTAAATTAACAAAATCAGACCAAGTCATCAACAAGATTCTGCCCAGGGAAAGCACCCAGACATGTTTCTGGGTGCATCTAAAGTGTAGATTTAATGCAGTTTGATACCATTTAACCACCATTGCTCAATGCCATAGAATCATGGGAGTTGGAGTTTGGTGAGGCTCTGGCACTCTTTTAGCAGAGAAGACTAAAGACATTGCAAAACTGCAACTCCTATGATTCCCATAGCACTGCACCTTGGCAGCTGAAGTGGTGTCTAACTACTATACATTAATTCTACAGCATAAATGTACTAATCAGAGCCTGTAAAATCCTGAGTAAAAGACATAAAAACAAAAATTCCAATTGAATTCAGCTCAGCTTAAAGTTATATATGTTTTACTTATATTACTTTGCTTTCAGTCAGAAACAAGTGTATAATAATTCCCCATCTTTCATGAAAAGGATGCAAAATTATTAAAATTGTTTTCCTGTGAATTCATTTATGATAATGGTTTAGTCATAGATTACTCTGATACATATGTTGTGATAAATATGTGTGAGAGAGTGTGTATCTCTTCCAGAACTTGCTGTCTATTCAGGTATTTCCAGCCATTGCTTTCCTTGATGCACTGCACAGACATCAGAATTTGACACAGATGTGGTGGTTACCCAGCAAGTGTTCCTATTATCTATAAATCACTATTGCTGAGCACTCTGGACTTCGCACTGAGCCTGCTGAGATGCAGTAATGATTGTTCCATGATTGTACCACATTGTTCTACAGGGATTGCTGCGTGATGTCGCAGACAGCAATTGGATCATGTCTGGATCATCATTGCCAGTCATCTCCAAAATCTCTCTTAGGTTTGGCAGCTATGACAATTTTAATGATGTGTCAGTCTTTATTTTCCCTACTGGTTTTCCCCCAGAACTTGGAAATGTTACTTTTTTGAAAACAGTTCCTGTCATCCCTCAGCTGATGTAGATATTGCTCATGCTTGCTGGCTGCTGGAAGCTGGGACTGGTAGTCCAAAAAAGTAACTTTTCTAAAAAATTTCTCCACTTCCTTTGCCTAGAAAATGAATAATGATCCTTTTTGTTTCTAGGGTGCATTTTTCAGAGTTTATCTACACCACCTTCCCTATGTACTCATGTTTAAATTTAGAAATGTTGGTGGGAAAAAAAATCACCCTCGAAAAACTGGGTTGACTTATCCATGGGTCGATGTGAGTACTATACCTTAACTCTCAGCAAATAAGGAGTAGGGTGGTGAAAGCTAAGAGCTTGGTCCGTCCTGAAGAAATCTCAAAGAAATCTCCCGACTTCCTCTACTCTCTTTTGTAGCACAACTTCTATTCTTTTTGAATATCTGGGTGAGGAAATTGTGGTGGCAGTTAGAGGCAACTGCACCCCTTGGGCAAATCTTGGAATTTGTAGTTTGATGAGGTACTTAGAAGTCCCTTTCATAGAAATCTTGTGCTTTCCATGAAAATATTTTCAGGAGGCTTATGGAATCTTTCTCTGAATGTTTGTGTGATTAGCTTGTAACTTGTTTTGCTGTAAAACAAAATAAAGAGAAAAGACATTATGGGATAGCAAATGTTGCCAATCAGTGGCCCAGTACATTTGGTCCATGTCTTTTATTTCCAGTTCCTTCGATGTAATTCTTGTCTTACAGGGTTTCTCCTCATTAGCATGAGATATTCTTATTTTGGTAATCAGCAGCCATAATTCATATTTGAAACTTTGCATATACATGCAACATTAAGCAACATTGCCTGACATATTTTATTTAGTGGGAAACTGCTTTAAAAATGCAAAATCATCTTGATACCTTTTCAGATTTACCCAGGCGTATTGGATGGTTAAAATAATGCATAGAAAATGTGCTGGGTTGACAGTAGTGACTCGTCTGTCTCATTACACTTCTGCTGGAAGGCGATTTTATCACATAGCATTACTTATGAATCACTGCAATGTACAGAAGATTTGAACGCAGCATGTGGCAATTTCTTCACTTCATCCATCTGTATACAGAGTTGAATGAGGAGGGAAAGATAAGTCTGTTCTTATAAAGTACCACTGAATGATGTATAAAATGCTATTGCTCAGTTATATTAGATTATACCATTTAATATAGCAATACCACCTTTGAAAGTAGTTTTATGCATTTGTGAAGATAAAACACATGCTTTATAGAACAGACTTTTCCAAAATATATATAAATATATTATGTACTGTATATTTTTGGAAAGATCTATTCCTTATTAAATGTGTTGAAGTGAATGATATTGCAGACTAGGACTGGAAATACACTGCTATATAATTTTATTTATTTATTTATTTATTTATTTATTTATTTATTTATTTCCAGCATTTATACCCCACCCTTCTGACCCAGGGGGACTCAGGGCGGCATACAACAGTTGGCAACATTTAATGCCAAGAACATAATAAAACAAAAACAGTACATATAATCAATTAAAATACATTATAAAAATTAAAACATATGTAAATTAGATCCATTTGTCTAAAAACCTCACTCTTCAGCCTTCAATCGGACCATGTCGACGTTATCATATTACTCGTTAAAAGCTTGTGCACACAGCCATGTTTTCACAGCCTTTCTGAAACCCAAAAGAGTTGGGGCTTGTCGGATATTTGTGGGGAGGGTGTTCCACAGCCGGGGAGCCACCACTGAGAAGGCCCTGTCCCTCGTTCCCACCAGCCGCGCCTGCGAGGCAGGTGGGACCGAGAGCAGGGCCTCTCCAGATGATCTTAGGGATCTAGCTGGGTCATATGAGGAGATACGTTCGGACAAGTAAATTGGGCCAGAACCGTTTAGGGCTTTATAGGTCAAGACCAGCACTTTGAATTGGGCTCGGTAGCATATCGGCAGCCAGTGGAGCTGGTTTAGCAGGGGGTGGTACGCTCCCTGTATGCCGCATCAGTTATTAATCTGGCTGCCGCCCGTTGTACTAGTTGGAGCTTCTGAGCCATCTTCAAAGGCAACCCCATGTAGAAAGCGCAGTAATCCAAACGGCATGTAACCAGAGCATGGACCACCATGGCCAAGTCAGACCTCCCAAGGAACAGGCGCAGCTGGCGCACAAGTCTCAGTTCCGCGAATGCTCCCCTGGCCACCGCCGAGACCTGGGGCTCCAGGCTCAGCGATGAGTCCAGGATCACACCCAGACTGCGAACTATTGCCCTGCGAACTAGGGCAACGTGTCTATTGCCCTAGTTGCCTCCTTGTTCCAGAGGGCGACCAGACCATTGACAGAATCACCAGCCAAGGTGGTGGGAAACTCCCCAAGAGCCATCAGGAATCCATCCGGATCCATAAGCCTCCTGGGCCGGACCATTTTTGTAGGTCCTCCACCCCTGCGGAGGTTGGGGGGGCGCAGTAAGTCTAAACCTGACCAGGTGATGGTCGGTCCATGGCAATGGAGCGATGGTGAGCTCCTCCACACCGCCACCTTCCTCCCATCCCTGACAGAAAACCAAGTCAAGTGTGTGCCCTGCTCTGTGGGTAGGGCCAGATACGAGTTGGGACAGCCCCATGGTTGCAGAGGGAGTGGTCTCAGCATGGACATTGAAGTCCCCCAGCACAATGAGCCATTGGGACTCCAACGCCAGGCCAGAGACCACCCCAGCTAGCTCAGGCAGGGAGACTGTAGTGCAGCGGGGTGGTCGGTACACTAGCAGAATCCCTAAACTGTCCTGGCCCCCTACCCTCAGATGAGCACATTCGAACAAGGTTGACTGCGGGATGGGGCACCTAGTCAAGGGGATGGACTCCTTATAGACCACTGCAACCCCTCCTCCCCTTCCTCCATATCTTGGTTGGTGCTGCACGGTATAGCCTGGTGGACAAAGCTAGGTGAGATTGCCCCCCCCCCCCAGCCTCGTCCAGCCAGGTCTCCGTTATGCACGCCAGGTCTGCCTGCTCATCCAGGATAAGATCCTGGATGATTGCTGCTTTTCTGTTGACAGACCTGGCGTTCAACATAACCGCCAACCTGGGCACCCAAATTTACTATATCAGGAGGCCGTTTTAAATCTACAAGCACTCTCTTTCTTTCCCTAGGCCGAATTGGTTTATGCCTCCCTTTCCCGTATCTCCCCCTCCCCTGGATTACTTTGATGGGGGGCCCCCAGCCATTGGTTGACCCCCCCCCCTTACATGGTCTGTCATTGTGGTAACACTAGCTATTAGCCTAAGCAGTGATCTAACTTTTATTGCTACCTGCTCTCTCCCCTTTAAAAGATAAGGTTAGTTCTCTCCTCTCCCCCACTTTGGGAGTTACCCAAGTTTTATATATAGCGTGTTCTGGGCCTCCCTCCCTTCTCGCTTTAAAGGTTTTAAAATGACACGTGCTAATGGGGGGAGCTAATTCATCCTTGGGGTAAAAGGGGATTTCATTGGGGTCAGAGGTAGTAAAAGGCTTATAGTCAAAGCGCAGAAGAATATTAATTATACCACAATGTCCATAAGTCCTCAAGTGCAGTATATAATCCAATGCAGTTACTCTGGAATCGAAAACTGCATTATATGGTAGTGTAGATGGGGCCTAAGTAGGCTCAGCGCTCTCCCCCCCTCTCTCTTTCTTTCTCTCTCTCTCTCTCACTTAAATTTTCAAAATCAACAAGCACAATAAAAAGAAATCAATACTCCATGAAGAATAATGGAAAACAGTCAGTCAAAACAAGAAAAAGCCAGTATTAAAACACATGGGTCCAAACAACAAAAGTGCTCAGCTTTGTTTTTGAAATAAACAATCCAAATTTGCTAAGTGTGAAGGCATGCTGGGGGAAATGGCTATCTTTAGATCTGGCTACCCAAGCGGCGTTCAGTTTACCCTTTAATTATACCTCAAACCCCAAAGTAAACACTCTTGAAGCTGGTTAAAGATAACCAAAAATATGTTTATTGAACACAGGAAACAGTCCTTTTACTGTATTAGAAATAATATGAGGTAAAATCGCTGAAATTATAAAGAAATAAAACTATATTGCTAGAGAATGAAGGCTATAACGACTATAAGGGATAAGCACACAAGCTATGAGGAAACTTTAAGGTAAGGACTACAGGGTACGTACAAGGCTATGATAAGCACTATCTATAATGGCTATGAGGTAAACTATGAGGTAAGTACAAGGCTATGATAAGCACTATCTATAATGACCATAATGACTATGAGGTGAACTATAAGCTATGCTCTTGGTAAGTACATAAGGTAAGTACTTCACTATGAGGTATGCTATCTAAGCTATAGGTAAATACTTGCTATAAAATAACTATAAGGTGATAAGCTATAAGGTAAGTACATAAGCTATGAGGTAAACTATCAGCTTTGCTATCTTTGAGGTAAGTACCTAAACTATGACCTATGTGGTAAGTACCAGCTATGGTGAACTATCTATAATGACTATGAGGTGAACTATAAGGTAAGTATTTGATTTATGTTGCCTGTTTGAATTTGCCAGGTGAAAGAACCCAGACCAAATTCTAAGACCTATCTCTAAGAGATTTTTCTCAGGAATGCCAAATGGAGGGAAAAAGGCCTCTAGAGATTAGCTCCCAGGCTGAACCATCTCATCCAAACCTACAGGGGAGTCCCAAGCTCCACCCCCAAAATGAGAGCCAATGGAACAGTCCTCCCAAGAACAGCAACCAGGAAATAAGCAAGAGAGGGAAAGCCAAGTAAGACATCACACTAAGGTTTAACACTTTTACAAATACAGTAGAGTCTTACTTATCCAACATAAACGGGCCGGCAGAACGTTGGATAAGCAAAAATGTTGGATAATAAGGAGAGATTAAGGAAAAGCCTATTAAACATCAAATTACATTATGATTTTACAAATTAAGCACCAAAACATCATGTTTTACAAAAATGGACAGAAAAAGCAGTTCAATACACAGTAATTACTACATAATTACTATGTAGTAATTACTGTATTTATGAATTTAGCACCAAAACTTCACAATATATTGAAAAATTGTCAACAAAAATATTGACTACTAAAAGGCAAACTGTGTTGGATAATACAGAACGTTGGATAAGCGAGACTCTACTGTACTCCTCTTTCTCCAGAGGTGTAGTTTGGACGCCTCCGCTAAAAACATGAGAGCTCGCACATTTTGAGCCCTGTCTGGATTGGCCCCTACACTGGGCAGGATGATAGGCGTGAACCTTTGGTGCTGACTGATTTTGGCTGGGGCCACAGTTTAAGCTCCAAAAAAAGACCTGCCCCTTTGATGAACCCAAATTACAGTCAGCAGGCATCCCCCTTTCCCTCCCCTAACTTTTCCCCTTGTTTTTCATGCCTTATTTAGATTGTAAACCTCAAGCAGGGACTGTCTCATTGTCAGCCCTCTAAATCTCTGTGGGAGCCTTGTCGGCAGAAGGAGCAGACATAAATGTTGCAAGTAAACAACCACAGAAATGTCTTGCTTTCACACCAGTATAACAAGCAACGAGAACTCATTGGAACCTATGTTCTGAACCGAGAAAAAGTAATGAAGAGAAAAATCTATAATAGCGTTGGTTAGCATTTTGTATTTTGAATTTTAAGCATCATCAGTTCCTCCCCCCCATACCCTTGTCCTTTTTGTTCAAAAGCAATTAGAAATGCTAACCTTAAGCACAAGATTTGTCTTTTAGAGTGCATCAGCACTGTAGAATCAGTGTGGTTTGAGACTACTTTAACTGCCAAGGGATCCTGGGATTTGTAGAATAGTGAGGCAAAAGCACTATTTGGCAGGGAATGGTAAAGACCTTATAAAACTACAGCTCTCATAGTTCTATAGCATTGGACAAAAGTGGTGTTAAAGTGCATTAATTCTACTGCATAAATACACCTTTACCTACCATTTAAGTTTCTTTTAAATGCTCAAGATAAAGACAGGGCTAATTGAAGCCCCTGTAAAGACAGAGGATCAAATAAATTAACCACTGCTGATTGATGGAAATGTATTAAGGGGAAGCCGTTGGCCATGTAACAAAATTAAACAAACCCCGCAAAAGGTTGATACATTCATTGGCCAACCAAAAGGCACAAAGAGGTTCATAATTGATGTTACTGAAATTTTTGGTTTATTGTGTCATGAGACTGGGAGCTGAATTTTTGGAGTTCTTGATTTACTACCTCATCACAAAGACTCATGTATTCGCCATACATCGTGGCAAATTCATGGGATCCCAGTGGTGGGCATGAAGAACCTATCACTCCATGTCCCACATCATGCAATTTACCTTGAGTCCCATTCCACGGGGGAAAGCATCACCACCCAGCTTCTTCCATTCTCCTGAGAAAGCCTCCTGTGTTGTTACGGTGGCAACATACACCGCTTGCTCTCACTCTTTCCCAATGGAGCCTGACCAGAAGTACATATGTGTCGTGTAATGGGCTTTGTCCTGAAAAAAAGAAAGCAAGTAGTGTATGCCAGGGAAAGTAGCCCTTCTGATGAGGTTGTCAGAGGACAAACAGGATATTTGCAGGGTGTCCATAAATTTCCTTTACAATTTTAATACCACATAGAATTGGAATTCCGAAATAATTTTCAGATATCTTGTACTGTATGGAACTATATGGAAATAACTTTAGAGACCATTTTCAGAAAGAACATAAATGGAGGCAACTGTTAAAGAGATCTTTAAAAATATTTTGGAGAACAACTTCCAGAATTCTCTATTTATGACTACAAAAGTTTGGGATTCAGGAAGTAGTTATACAAAAAATAATATTTCTGAAACTCTGGGTTTAGATCTGCCTGTTTTTCACTATACAGAGCAAATCGAGAGCAGGCCTGCACAACTTTGCCCTTGTAAAAGGCAAATATAAAAATTCAATACCGTGTGGCGATCAGAGTACGAGTCAGACTGAACACAACTATGTTCCTATCTTAGGACATATGCCATGGCAATCAAAGCCACAAGGAGAGTTTACTTTGTGGCCAACATTGCATCCGCAAAGAACCGTCCGATGGCGCTGTTCCAAGTTATCAGAGAGTTGTTAACTGCCACCACTCAAGGTGGGATTCCTGATAACCCGGCAGCCCGCTGTGAAGCATTTGCTCAGTTCTTTGCGGACAAAGTCGCTCTGATCCGCTCCGTCTTTGACGCCATATTAACAGCAGAGTTCCACTGCCGAACAGCCCTCACAGTGAGGAAGTTCTTCCTGATGTTCAGGCGGAATCTCCTTTCCTGTAGTTTGAAGCCATTGTTCCACGCCCTAGTCTGCAGGGCAGCAAAAAACAAGCTTGCTCCCTCCTCCCTATGCCTTCCCCTCACATATTTATACATGGCTATCATGTCTCCTCTCAGCCTTCTCTTTTGCAGGCTAAACATGCCCAGCTCTTTAAGCCGCTCCTCATAGGGCTTGTTCTCCAGACCGTTAATCATTTTAGTCGCCCTCCTCTGGACACTTTCCAGCTTGTCAACATCTCCCTTCAGCTGCAGTGCCCAGAATTGGACACAGTATTCCAGGTGTGGTCTGACCAAGACAGAGTAGAGGGGGAGCATGACTTCCCTGGATCTAGTTGCTATACCCCTATGATGCAGGCCAGAATCCCGTTGGCTTTTTTAGCTGCCACATCACATTGTTGGCTCATGTTTAACTTTTTGGGCACGAGGACTCCAAGGTTTTTTTCGCACGTACTGCTGTCAAGCCAGGCGTCCCCCATTCTGTATCTTTGCATTCCATTTTTTCTGCCGAAGTGAAGTATCTTGCATTTGTTCCTGTTGAACTTCATTTTGTTAGTTTCATCGTTGAGCCTGGAGCCCCAGGTCTCGGCGGTGGCTAGGGGAGCCTTTGCACAGTTAAACTTGTGCTCCAGCTGCGCCAGTACCTAGGGAAGCTGGACTTGGCCATGGTGGTCAATGCTCTTGTTACATCCTGATTAGACTACTGCAACACACTATGTGGGGCTGCCTTTGAAGACTGTTTGGAAGCTTCAATTAATTCAACGGGAGGCAGCCAGGTTAATAACCGGAGCGGCATACTCCTCTGTTATGCCAGCTCCACTGGCTGCCGATTAGCTATCGAGAACAATTCAAGGTGCTGGCTTTATCCTATAAAGCTCTAAACGGTTCCGGCCCAGCTTACTTGTCCGAACGTATCTCCCACTACGATCCACCTCGAAATTTAAGATCTTCAGGTGAGGCCCTGCTGGCGGTCCTGGAATTTGTAATTTGGTGAGTCACCAGTACTCTTTGGCAGAGAAAGCTACAAACCTTGTAAAATAACACCTCCTATAATTATATAGCATTGAGCCATAGCAAACTACATTAATTCTACAGTGTTGATGCACACTAAGAATCTGAGAAACCAATCAATAAATCAATATCACTCAGCCTTGTAAATCCATTGATGACCTTAGGCAAGTCTCTTTCATCCTGAGAGGATGGCAATGGAAAACCAGCCTTGAATAAATCTTGCCAAGAAAACTCTATCAGAATGCTCCCATAAGTCAGAATTGACTTGAAGGCACAACAACAACAACAATGCTGGCCCAATATTCTTTTCCTTGATGCATGAAGCCTACTAGCAACACAGGTCTCTTCATTTTATTCACCCCAAATTGCAGTTCTTGTCAATTTTGTGTAAGAGAATGCGTACTTTGGACTTGTAGACAAGATTTTGAATGCTTGCTGCACATCACAAAGGTTTCCCCATTGTTATGTCTATACCCTGGTTGGTTCTAATTAAAACACCAAATTACTTAAGAAAACAGAAGGAGTAAGCTTGTTCTCAAGCTTGTAATTATCTATCCACTGCATGAGCTTCATAACGCCCCCATAGCTCAGCAATTTCTACTCCATCTTCCTAATGCACAATCTTTGAAAACCATTCCACATGTTAAATGCTCAAAAATGTTCATAGTACCAGTCTTCATCTTTTGGTTCTGTCTTTTGGATAGAAGAAATGCACATGGATACATTACTGATTGTAAAAGTACTTGCATTATAGAGGAATAAGAGAGAACGCTACTCTCTCCTAACCCCCCTATTGTGGGTGTTTACTCTGTTGATTTTCAGAAGGCTGATCAGAAGAGAAGCAAAATTTGAGAAGTCAAATGATTGGTCTGGTGTTATATTAAGTTTTTTATTATCTTAGCTTCCAAAGCAGCAAACATCTCAGAATATATTTTAAAAGTCCTACAACAGCTACAGCTTATCTTGTAACACTGCAGAATTAGGGATAGTATTTTATGAATCTTTTAGCCACTAGATCTCTGTAAGACATGCTAAATTTCGAGATAGTAGATCTTTTTAAACCAGAGGTTATAAAGCAGGGGTCCCCAAACTAAGGCCCTCCAAGGTCATTTACCTGGCCCCCACCCTCAGTTTTATAATATAATATAATATTTTTATATCATTTAAAATAATATAATATATTGTATATACATATAATATTGATAATAATATCATAATGTTATACAGTATAATACTAATAATACCATATAATAATATTAATTATATGATATATACTACATATAATATTACAGTATAGTGGTATAGCTCAATATAGTAATATATAATGCTAATATTGTGCTATGCTAATAATATAATATATTGTATGTACATACAGCTGCTCTGAGTCCCCTTCGGGGTGAGAAGGGCGGGAATTAAATGTAATAAATAAATGTAGTAAATGAATAAATAAATAATTTTAGACTTAGGCTCGCCCAATGTCTGAAATGACTTAAAGGCACACAACAACAACAATTAACTTGACTATCTCATTGGCCAGAAGCAGGCCCACACTTCCCACTGAAATCCTGATAGGTTTATGTTGGTTACAATTGTTTTCATTTTTAAATATTGTATTGTTCTTTCATTGTTGTTGTTTTGCACTACAAATAAGACATGTGCAGGGTGCACAGGAATTTGTTCCTTTTCTTTTCCAAATAATAATTCGGCCCCTCAACAATCTGAAGGATTGTGGACCGGCCCTCTGCTTTAAAAGTTTGAGGACCCCTGTTATAAAGCAATTTGCAACAAACAAACAAACAAAAACAAAATAACATTTCTTACTTGTGTTCCCACTCATCCTACTTTCACCTGTCATAAGCCAGATTTCAAAGGTTTGTTTCTGGATTTTTTTCAAAAGCCTAAATAGCAGGAATGAAAGTTCAAGAAAAGAGATGGGTATATATTGTCAGAAATGAATCCTTTCTCAAACTGCTTTCAGCTCTCTCCTGCCTTCTCCATCTAATATGTGGTCCTATGATATTAAGGGGCTCCAAACCGCCATGGCATATCATAACGAGATTGCCTTGTCTCATTTGCTCTGCCAATGTCTCCATGAATTGCATCACTAAACATATGGCTAGGTCTCAGATATTTTAAGAATTGCATTATCAGTTATCTTCTTTACCTTGCTACTTCTCAAAAATTGCCTGAAAGTACGTGGTTTAGTTCTCATCAAAGGTAAAGAGATCTGTAAGTTTGGTCCATTACAGTTTGCTTCTGGAGGCACAGACAGATCCTTTGACTGGTAATTGAACACTATTTCCACACTGGAAGTAGGAAAGTGTTGTTTGTTGTATCAAGAGTTAGCAAGCTGCCTTAGATCATACTGCACACATAGCTTTCACCTTGTGACTGTTTCATGCTCCCACCATTTTCCATCAAAAGTGGACATTTCACTATGATTAATGTCAATGCCTGTTCTATATATCTGGCTCTGGCCAATATTTTTGTGAAAGATTGACTACCATAAATGGCTACTACAAGCTTATCAAAGGATGAACAAGATCCAAATATAACACATAATAAAATTAAGAAATTGAAAACTGTTCCTCCTGTGGAAAAGCAGATCATCCAAGTCCATTTACATAAGCTCCAGTGGAGTAACATATTATGCTCAGACAATGTGATGATTTTACTGATCTCACTCTTCTATCACCTAATAAAAATGGATGTCCTTTATACACTGGAAAGACATTGGCAATACAATGTCAGAAAATGCAGTGTGCCTTATTTTATCAATGACTGTATATGGTGCTGAAAAACATTGCAAACCCTCCCTTTACATAGCCAGCTGTTCTTCACTCAAAAAACCCAATTGATTTTAAATGTGTTTGTGTAATATATATATATATATATATATATATATATATATATATATATATCTCCATCCCAAGGAGAAACAAATATTTGGCTTAAAGCAAAATATTGTGTTTGGAGCTATACTCAACATAATATAATATCTCCAATTATAACATTTTCTATAAATATTTTTTCTTTTAGAGAAAATTGCTTTTGGAAACAAAGGAACACTTGAGATGAAACTAACTATATGATAGCTAAAGCCATAACAATAAATTAAACAAATAGTCAACAGAAACAGAACAACTTGGATTCAACAGTATAAGACAGATCAACTTTTCTCAATCAGTTATGTTTGGATCTGGAAGCAGAGATCCAAACAACGGAGAGGGAGTTACTATTACTATATAATCTTATCCTGTAAAGATATAGGTTCTTCATGCAAGCTGGAATACCTAAAAACACTCCTATAACATCCTGGTGCATTTCAAACTTCTCTCTCAGTAAACATGCTCCAGGATAAATATTCCACCAAACACTCAATCTATACAATAATGGAGAATAAGGGCAGAATATTCCTATTTTCACTCCAGAATTACCATTCTGTATTGTTTATTTGTGTAAAAATGTCCAAATAGAGACTTCAATCTTTTAAAAAGTGGTAGGATTGAGAAGAATTGCATTATCAGAGAAAACAGCAATAAAAATGATGTCCATCAAATGTAAAACCACAACAGCCAATGCAAAACCACACTTTTTCCTTACTAAGTGACTGCATTTCTTTATTCCTGAAAAAAAAAATCCCCGCCTTTTCTGCGGTGGAACTATAACAGAGAGAGCTGTCATCAAATCCAACCACGTAATGACTAAATACATATATGTACACATACCAGAAACCTCATTAAAATCAAAAGGCCGCCACTAAAGAACAAATCTCAAAATGAGATATTCAGATAAGGAGATTTTTTAAGCCTCATTGACTTCTTAGCCTCCATTACAATAAGTCCACTTATGAGTTAAAAACTTCTGTTTTTTAATAAGCTTGGAATAGAGAGAGGTGCAAGAGTTATTCTCACTGACCTGAAGCACTCTCCTATTTCTTTGTATTCCTTTGGAATAAAGAAATACAGTCACTTTAGTGAGGAAAAAGTCTGAAAGCACACAGTGGTCTGCCTTGAAAACCAAGAACAATTCCCAAAGAACCATTTGAGGCAGATTAGAACCATATATTTCTCTATATTTCTTCTTTATCTCCTTAGTTACACTAGAAGAGATTTTTTTCAAAAAAGATCCCCTCTAGTTAGAGCTTTCATCATTTCTAGTCCTCCTCTTAATAACATGAAGGAAACTAATTAACTAATTAAGTTAACAGGTGCCAGTCATTCAGTCCTGAAGCACTACTACATAGGCTATGACTGGGGAATTCTTTTCCAGAAGTGTCGGTAATTCAAGTTTTAATCATAAGGATACCAAAACAACTGACTGGGTATTTTGTTGTGCTTTAATGCCACTCTGATCAGTACTTGAGGCATTCACCTGCAAAGCAATTAAGATGCTTGCCCTCCATTTAAACGTTTTGGCACATTTCCCGTCAACTCCTCTTGATGTCCTCTTGGGTCTGGAAGGTCTTTGAGAAGATAACGGTTGTTTTGTGAAAAGATTTTGACAAGCCTCTTGTCAGAAAAACAGAGAAGGAGGCTTTATGGACTTGGCTCTGTTTGTTTTTTTCTCACAAATTTCTGACAGGATCACAAAGCAAAGGAGGGCAGGGTTCGCACACCTTGCTGTATCAGTTTTGCAGGCAGTGGAATTGCAAGATGTGGTCTTGTGACAGAAATGGAACCCATCTCTCAGATCGTCTCATCCTTGTTAAACTTTGGAGGCAGACATAAGGTAGCTTTCATCTGGTATGTGTTTGTGAAGGTCTAAATAATTTCTCTCTCTCCATCAAGAACAGCCCTGATGAATCCGACCAAACATTTCAACTTGGTAGAAGTGAAATTGCATCATCTCTCTCATAAATACTTTTCAGTGATGGAGGCAATATTATTAATAGTACAATACTTGCATATAAACCTGGTGTTGTCCAGATATCAGAGGGGACCACTGTCCACCTGCTTCCTCCCTTTTCTAGCTCTGAGAAGGCCTACCTCACAATGCTCTGGCAGGCTGTCTTTGTGGCTTTTTTCTTTCCTTCCAACATTTCTCTTATACACATTCTCCTTCACTTTTTTCTTCCTCCCCCCCTGCTTTCTCTTATACCCCCTTCTTTTGTTTCTTTCTCTTCTTTTTCAGCCCCTCAGGTAAATGCAAATTAATTTGGGACAAAGCATGACAAAGCATGAAAACCCTGCTTTGTCCCAAAGTAATTTGACTGCTGGAAAGACCCAGGTCTTTCTACCTGTGGGCATTGTGTGGATTGGGTCCAGGGACCGTGCCACCCAAATATCCCGAGACAGCCACCCCCCCCCTCCCAAAAACCCCTTTAAAGACTTTTAAAAAAAAATAACTCATCTGGCCACCATTATCATGCTGCCAGAGCTCTCCTGGCACGTCATTTCACGCTAATTGCAGCTAGGTAAGTTATTTTCCTCTTAAAAGGCTTTTTTTGGGTGGTTATGTTTGTGTCCTGGTGCCCTGCCGGAAGTTCCTTCAGGCAATCAAGGCATCCCCGCCCCCAGTGGATGTTGGGGGGAGGTGTGTGGACTTTAACCCGGGCCCAATCGGGAACTGCCCTTTCTTTTCTTTCCCCATTTTCATTTCTTTTCCTTCTTTCCTGACCTCCTTTTTCTTTCCTCCCCTTTCCTTTCCTTTCCTTTCCCTCTTTTTCTCTTCTTTCTTTTGTTCCTTTCTCTCTTCCTCTCATGCACACCCCATCTCTCTTTCCCAGTAACATCACAGAGGGCCACTTGATCTAGCAATAGCCTGTGGTACAAACAGACAACATACATAATTTGACGTGTACACATATAGGTTGTTGTTGTTGTTATTCATTATTTCCCTCCCTTTCTCCTGATAATGGAACTCAAGGAGGCTCAACTAAAAACAATACAGTTGCTGCCCAATTAAATCTTCAGTGCCAAAAATGAACCATAATGTGGCTTGGGTCTTGGTTATATGCAGGTGTTAGGCAGTGGTACATTAGGCTTTTGTATTAACAAAAGACATGTCAGCACGAACATTGGTTGTTTGCTGCAATGCAAGCAAGAATAAATGGAGCAAAATATGTGGCAGAGAGGAACACAGTTGAAAAGAATTCTGGCGATTGGTGCTAACACCCACCACAGCTCCCTAAGATGAAGAATTACATTTTAATAATGAAGCCATTAATGCTATGTTTATTTTTTTAAGTGAAGAACGTAGTGTAACATACAGATTTCCAGGATTGAATCATCTTGGGTTGCATAGCTATTGGATTACTAATTGGAGATTAATTTTAATAACTAATTAGATAGGGAGAACATATGTTTTGCTGTTTACTTTTGAGTCATCTTGGTGCTGGTGTGTTAAATCAATGAGATATGGAAAAATATTATTTCCTTCTGCCAGTGAATAAGCACTAGCTTCTCTTTATTAAATTGTTAGCTACACTACAAATCTTTCAGTATTTCAGATATCAGTGGCAGCTTGTGCTTTCCCTATTTACATTCTCAAAATAGGTTTACCTGGATGGCTCCTTTGAAATTTGGATGAAAATCCAGAGTGGATTCACCATACCATTGAGCAGCTATCAATTACTGGTCAAAGATCTACTTGTATACTCTAGTAATAGGAACATTTACCTTAATTAAATAAAACTGCATATATACTGTTGACCACCAAGCAATTATTTGATGATAAATATATTAATCCAATTTGAATTCTCTGATATTGCCTCTTGCTCATTTAATTTAACAAGTTGTGTGTCATGAACCTATGATGATAGAGACACCTAAGATGGAAGAAGTCTAAATTCACACACAGCACAAAGTATTATTTAATGCATCTCTAGAATTGTATTTACCGCTTTTTACAAGTGACAATTTATTGTCAGAGGGATAATGTGTTGTCACTGAAGTTAGACATTCAGTTATTTCCTCTAATGTTTCTTCATTTTTCTTGTGAAAAATTGTTGGAATAGATGGGCAGTTATTGATTGACATCTACATAAAGTAGAGAATAACTCTGGGTAATACATTCATAACTTGCTTAGTAAATTCTGGCCATCCTCATAATCCCCGCCTTTTTCCAGGACTGAAGGTGGCTTGCAACTGTTAAAACAAACACAACAAACAAACAAACAAACAAAATTAACTCATACAAAAGTTTAAAATGTTGAATATCACTGTTATCAGACTTCATATCACTCTGGAGGTTGAACGTCTCCACTGAGTTTGAGTGTTATTTTATATGAGCCAGAGTTGCCTGGTCATACATGTACCCAGAGTTGCCTGGTCATACATTTTGTGAAGGCTCTCCAGGTTCCACCTGCTGAGGGACCTTCCACACAGCCATATAATTCAGAATATCAAGGCAGAAAATCCCACAATATCTGCTTTGAACTGGGTTATCTGAGTCCACATTGCCATATATTCCGGTTCAAATGGGAAAATGTGGGATTTTATTCAGCTGTGTGGAAGGGGCCTCAGGCTAATGTCCTAACTCCTCAAAGGGCACTAGATCCAGACTTTTTGTGAAACCACACTCTCTCAGCCTCAAAGCACAGTGCCATTTTCTCCCTGAGATAGCCTTTGTATCTATATACTGCTTTTTTGTGGTTGCATCTGAGCACTACATATATCTGTTTTAGTTTTTAGTATTTTTTTGGTGATGCCCCACCAGTATTTTAAATTGGATAATAAAGTGTATGTGTTGTGTACCACATTTGGACCAGATCCATCAAGCTATGTTGGAGCCATTGTGGATCATATATACATACATACATACATACATACATACATATGTTTACTTTCATATAAAGAGAGTGGAATTTGGAAACAGAGTCAAAATCTGACCTTGAAATTATTGACTAATCACTTTGAATTTTCAGTTCCATCATGTGAGTTGCCTATCCTCTAAACTTGTGTACTGATCCGTTTTAGCCATTTTCCTTTGGCTTCTTCGGCTTATATGCCATCTCCAGACAGCTGTAATTGCAAGAGTTCAGCCACCATGTTTTTCTTGCCTGAAATGGACCATGTGGCTGCCAGGTGTGGCACATGCTTCTTTGACTCCGTTCCTCAAACCCAGGCTCCCTTGAAAGGAAGAAAGGAAAGAGTCTCAGGAAGGGAAAGGGGAGCCTCTTAAGTTCCCCATTGCCATCAATGGGCTGGATCTTCTCAGATCTTTTGGCTACCTAGCCAAAAACAGATTTTTCCATGAGCCAATTTTGGAGGCTCCCGAAAATGCATCTGGGTATCCAACACAATTTGGATACCAAAAACGGATTGCAGTCCAGCCAAATTGCACAAGCCTACTATCCTCCACTCAGCAATAACTGTGATAGTGAAATCTTCCTTGTTTCTGAGAAGCCAAGAGTCCTGATTAGGCTTTTCATCACAGTTGTCAAGAAAAATGCCTTCCCTAAATTGGAAGCTGTTTTGATGAGTTACTGTAGAAGAAATAGAGCTTGCCCATACTGATGGCATTCTGTTGTGCTGAGATATGACTCTCTTTATCATTGTGCAGTCCTGCTGTTGAGAACATGAATGGTTCAATAAACGATCATCAACACTTTTGCCATTAAATTAAATAAGTTTGCATCAATTCAAAATGTCTCACTGATATTTAAAAGATATTCAGAATTTTCATGAAGTGCATGTTTTCTGTAATGCCTTCTCCTCCCAAAATCGAATTCCAAATTACGTTATTGTTGTTGTTGCTGTTGTTGTTATTAACTGATCACAGGTATTTAATTAATTAACCTATTTGAAATGCAGTTGATATTAAGCATGGGTGCACTACTTAGCTGAGTTTCAATTATCTATTCTGTATGGCATAGCAACAATACCACAGAACTGTAGACTTTAAAAACAAATAGGATATTTGTGGACAACTAGTTCAGCAAAAAAAAAAAAAAAAAGGATTCAATAACACCTTCAATTTAGTTTACAAAATTGGGAACCATAGCACAGAAATACTTCACTGATGATGAGCATCATGTTTACTGTCTGAGTCTGTTTCTGTCCCTTCTCTTCCTCAATATAAAACCTAGATCCAATGACACACAGAACATGTATAACCTCCATTTATAGTCTACATTGAAAAACCTGAAAAACCTCCAAAATGCAAGAATATACAACACTGTTCCATAACCTTACATGGCTATGTTAGAGCAGCTGTATATTCTATTCCCGACAAGTTTACTTCTGTACTAAGTACTGTATTATCAAAAAGCACAGCTGACATGCCACAACTCGCAACCATATGTTCCAGTCCAGTTTCATAATTCAGAAGGATGCACTGCAATATTCTTCGTGTTTGAATTTTTAAAGAGAGGACCATGGAAATAAGTAACATGTCAGTGTTGAAAAGGGCCAAGTTGCTCTGTAAAAGGAAGATATCGAGGAAATATCATATTCAGTACTTCTTCCACAATTAGCTTGGAACACTTTGCATTTTCCCCATCTTTTCATTATTATTTATTTTAGCAAAGCCTTCAGCTACAATTTATTAGTATTTCTGGATAGCTTTCTACTTTCTTATTTCCATCATAATGGGTTTGAAATAGAACAGAAACATTCAATGTCTTCCAGCAAACATGTAAAATCTCACCTATTATTTGCATAATGCTTACATACTTTGCAAGATATATGTAATGAAACTAACAGATTTTGAATAAGTGTCTTATAAGTGGAGTAAAGTGAGAGATTTGAAATATGAAACAAAATCATTGTTAGAAAACTTATCTAAGGTACTATATCGTCTATGGATACAGGAAAGTTGCTGTCTAGAATGGGGGCAGATAACTTATTCTCTCCAGTTACTGTGATTCCTTGACTTAAGAGTTTAATTTGTTACCTGACTGAGCTCTTAACTCAAATCACTCTTATCTCAAAGCAAATTTGACCCATTGAAATGCATTGAAATGCCATTAATCTGTTCTGCTTCCGAACTACCCATTTTTGTTATGAGTTTTATTTATATTATTTATAAATAATAAATAATATAAATAATGCCTGATGTCAGAGGCAGAATGTAAGCGTGTCAAGGAAGAAGAGGGAGAGATAGGAGGAAAGCTTCCTCCTTTTCCTCCTCCCTTTCTCCTGGGTATGTCAGTGTTCTGACATCAGGCAGAGCGTGAGGAAGAATGTAGGTGTCAGGACAGTTGTGACTGGTTTAGGTAAAGGTGAGCAAAATGGATATCCAGACAGTCCAGCCAGGCAGAGATTGAATCGGCCCTGCTAGCTTGTCCTTTTATCACCTGTTTGCTGCTGCCACCACTCCTTCTGTGTTGTTCAGACACCCTGTTCTGATCTTGGCAAAGTTGGAGGCTATCCTGGAGTTTTCAGAAAAATTTGCAGTACCCTCAGACCTTGCAGCCTTCTTTCAGTCCTCTTTAAAACTATTTTGCTAGGGGAGTGAGGATGGGCATGTGTTTGGCACAGTGCACACAGAGGCACCGAAATAAGACATCCTGTTCCTTGCACTGATCAAGGCTGAGAAAGATTGACAACAGTGGTGTACCTTTGGACAACAGATTTGGCCAAAATTGATTTGATTCCATTTAGAAGGCTGCAAGGCCTGAGGTTACTCCAAATTTTCCTGCAAACTCCAGGATAGCCTCCAACTTTGTTTATTGAGGAGCAATTGGGTTAACAGCTAAAAACTCTGTGTACTTACCAAAAATCCCTCTGTGTCATGAAGACTCCCAGATCTGAGGTGAAGATCCTTATTAGACAAAGCCTAAAAATTGTAATCTGGTCAAAGAGTGACTTTTCAAAACATTTCAACAAATCATCACAACAGGTTATTTTTAAAACCCTGTAATGAGAATGAATTGTCCTTAAAAAGTTACTTTCCAATAGGGGTATGCAATTTGGATAAACTTCATTCTGTTTTTGGGGTCTGATTTTCAGGTGCCCCTGTTCTGTTTCTTTTGGGAGCTGCCTGAATTCGGGAGGACAAAATGCTGTTTTTTGATTTGACAGCCGGGAGTTCCATTTTCACTCTGGGAAGATCTGGCCCATTGACAACAATGGGAGAACTCCCTCCAAACACATGCCCACCCTCACTTCCCTAGCAAAATAGTTTTTTTTAAAAAAACTGAAAGATATTAAATTAAGAAAATGTAATTAAATTATCAAAGAAAGAGATTAGAATTGAGTCCAAAAACAAACAATCCTAAGCAGTGATAGCACTGAGATAGAACATGGAGCTAGTTAGCACATGATCTCTCTCTCTCAGAAAGCCACAAAAAATGGAGGAGCTCGCCTTGGTATATATAGAACAACTTGGCAAAAAGACTCATGATCCACTTTCTTGCTCTGACTGGCTCAGGCAAGGCTAAGGGGGAAAACTAAGAGGGAAAACTACCCTGTTTTCCCAAAAATAAGACAGTGTCTTATATTAATTTTTGCTCCCAAAGATGCGCTAGATCTTATTTTCAGGGGATGTATTATTTTTCCACAAAGAAGAATTCACATTTATGGTTGAATTTTTAAAAAAATGAAAATGTATTATCTACTGTACAGTAGTTGTCATTACACACCAGCGTAACCAAACTGTAAATCGTTTCAAGAATTTCTATATTATATTTTATTGCTATACTGTTTTTAAATTACTGTTTTAAATTTCTGTTCATATGTAAATTTATGTTGTTGTTGGGCTTGTCCCTGTGTAAGCTGCCCTGAGTCCCTTCTGGGAGATGGAGGTGGGATGCAAGAATAAAGTTATTATTATATTATTATTATTTCTTGTTACTACCTTTATTTCCATGTACAACGATCTATGGTATGTACATTTACCGATCCTGCATGCTTCCAAACAAAAACTTTACTAGGTCTTACTTTCGGGGGAGGCCTTATATTTAGCAATTCAGCAAAACCTCTACTAGGTCTTATTTTCTGGGGATGTCTTATTTTCGGGGAAACAGGGTAAGGGGCACAGCCAAAAGCAACCGAAAGCAGCCGTTATTGGCAGCCAGGTTGTCTGTTTCCGCTGAGTCAATTCAAGCCCTGTCGCCTGACCCATTTTCGAACATTAGGTTGCCAGATCGACCAAATTTCTTATATCCCGTTTTGAAAAATGGCACAATACACACTCCTGCTTCCCAAGCTCTGACTCTAACACTATGTATAATGCTACCTCAAATGGTTACAAGTGCAAAGGCCCTTGTTGAGCCTTTCTAGTATGTAATAATCTGTGCATATTTTATCTATATCGAGATTGTTTTTAAGAAGATGTTTAAAGTATAATTGAGCACATTTGCAATCCCAACTTAGTACACTTGTTTTAATTATTTTGTTTCACATTCATTTCCATCTGTATCACCTATGCTAGCTGTAAAGGCATTTTACCTTTATTATCTATAATTCAGCTTGTGGAAAAAAGAATTTTCCCCTCCCTGGCACCCATTGGAAGTTTGTTTGTGATGATGGTGTTGGCCTCTTGTTTTAATTGTCTCCTGCTATTTTTATGTACAGCACTTAGTTTCCCAGACTGATGAGAAGGAGTCTCATTTATGCAGATGGGAAATACTTATTATGCTAATAGTGTTCTGCATTGTTAGCAGAGATTATTAGACTAGTTGTTAGAATAGCCTCCAGTGGAATTCAGCAGGTGACAAGGTAAAAAGAAGAGATAAATGACAGCAGCCAGAAAATGGATTATAATGTGGGGTTTGTTGTTGTTTTTTTTAAAGGCTCAGAATAGAGAAGGTACTGTTGATTTTCTTACAGAAGGGGATGATCAATAACACCTTTCATAGAATCATAGAGTTGGAAGAGACCCCAAAGGGCCATTCAGTTTAACCCCTTGTCATGCATGAATACACAATCAAAGCACTTCCAACAGATGGCCATCTAGCCTCTATTTAAAAACCTCCAGAAATGGAGACTACTATACTCAGAAGCAGCATATTCTGCTGTCAAATGGCACTTGTTGTCAGGACATTTCTCTCATTGTTTAAATGGAATCTTTGTTCCTGTAATTTGATTCCATTGCACTGTTTCTTAGCCTCTGGAAAAGTAGAAAACAATTTGACATTCTTTCAGATATTTAAACATGGATACCAGGTCTGCTCTTAATCTTCTCTACTCCAGGCAAAACCTAAACAGCTCCCTAGACCACCCCACATAGGACTGGGCTTCCAGGCCCTTTTCCATTTTGATCACCCTCCTCTGGACATGTTCCAGGTTCTCAATATCCTTTATGAATTGCTGTGCCCAGAACTGAACACAGCATTCCTGGTGAAATGTGACAAAAGCAGAGCAAAGCATTTCTGTAAATAAGACATAGGGACAATTTACATGGGCTACAAACCTTGAAGCTGGTCTGCGGTATGGTGTGGACATCCTCCATGTAGCTACTGAGCCACTGCACAGAATTGAGCCGGCCTAGTTGCTGGAATGGTTAGACTCAAAATAACCCTCTTTTGGGGTGATTCCTCAAAAATACATCAGCATGGCAGAAGCACACTTCATAAACAGCAGAAATTTACGTGTGGTGAGCTGGGAGAGACCTTCCTTCGTTAGGATGGCAAAGGATTGCAGAGTCTCAGTAAAAGTTCAAAAATCATTTATTGAGGTAAAAAGAAATCCATTGTAGATAGAAAAGGTTCTTGGAGCTAACTAGCACTCTAGGCTAGCCTCTAAGGAAGGTAAGAAGGTAAAAATAACAAAATATCTAAATAGCTACATTTTGCCAGGAGAGAGGGCAAAATGTGACCTTCTCAGATTGAAGACAAAGGAGGAAGAGAGACAAAATGGGGCTGACCGAATGGTCAAAGCCTTGGGGCAATTAACATTCCAAATATATGGGGGAAGTTGCCTCATCCCTAAAGGGTCACATTACTACAACAACAAGGTGAGGAAGTGAATTTAAACAGAAAAACAAGAGAGGGAAAACAGCAAAGGCCTATCTAGGCAAGCATGAGAACACAGAGAGGGTTCCCTCAGTCTAATCCTATCCTCTACCTAACTACTTGAGACTTGTGCAGTCCAGGATGATATCCAATGATAAGTTTGCATGACAGAGTGGCGCCAAACTCAATTCAACTTCACCCTTACATTCCCTCTCTCTCTCTCTCTCTCTCTCTCTCTCTCTCTCTCTCTCTCTTTTTGGTTACCCCTTGACCACCAGGTGTGAAACTCCAGGGAATCGATCAGCCATTAAGCTCAAATCACCCTCTTTAGGAGGTAAATTCCCATTAAAATAGCAGAGTGTATGGAAGCATTTCTTCCAAGGCAGCAGTGAGACTTACGCAGTGTGAGTTTAGGAAAGCCTTTTATCTTCTTCAGGATGGCGAAGGACCACAAAGCCAGCTTCAAAGTTTAAAAGCATTTATTGAGGTAAAAAAAAATTGATGGAAAGAAAGGTTTGGAGCTAACTAGCTTATCTAATCTGATCTAATACACATAGACGGATCAAAATAACACAGATCTAGATAGCCTCCTGTGGCACAGTGTGTTAATGCGCTGAGCTGCTGAACTTGCAGACTGAAAGGTCCCAAGTTCAAACCCTGGGAGCGGAGTGAGCGCCTGCTGTTAGCTCCAGCTTCTGCCAACCTAGCAGTTCGAAAACATGCAAATGTGAGTAGATCAATAGGTACCGCTCTGGCAGGAAGGTAACGGCGTTCCATGCAGTCATGCTGGCCACATGACCTTGGAGGTGTCTATGGACAACGCTGGCTCTTCGGCTTAGAAATGGAGATGAGCACCAACCCCCAGAGTCGGACACGACTGGACTTAACGTCAGGGGAAACCTTTACCTTTTGCTAGATAGCTACATCTTGACTACAAGAGGGGACAAGATGCGTCTTCTCTGGAACAAAGCAGGAAGACCGAATGGCAACCAACCTTGTGTGTCTCTTTCTTCTCTAAGGGCCATAAACATTCCAAAACAAAATTGGGGAAGTTACATCAACCCCTAGAAGAGATCACATTTCTAAAGCATCAAAGGATGGGGTTGACCTAAACAGGACAGGAAAGAGGAAACAATAGTTAAGCCTAATCAAAGCATGCATAGGACTCTGGGACGGTGTCCCTAACTCTTTTCTAGGCTTCCTATCTAACCATAGAGACTTAGGCAGTGTAGGATGACATTTTTCCAACAGTTGTCACTCACTAGTTGCATGCAGTGACAGAGTGACAGAAGAGGAATGGCCCTTATTTTTCCTCTCCCTTCTCCAATCACTCTGGTGCTCTAGCCAGTATCAGCAGATGTAACAAGTGACAACCCCCACAAATTGTGTGCCTGGTGATTGCTGCTCAGCCAAGGAAGCAAGGGGGGTGGTAGATGCCGCCCCCTGTCCCCATGCCACCTGAGTCTGGGGAAAGTAGGATGGCTGTCTGAACAGCTGCAATCTATTCCACCTCAAAACCAGTCTAGCTGTTTATTGCTTTGGGAAAGTTCTGGAGCATCCACTGTAATGGTGTGTGACAGAGATGGAATCCCTTTTTAAATTTTGATCCCACCGCTGCCACCAATTTGTAAAGAACTGTGGCAGGGAAGAATCCTTTTAATCCCACCGCTGCCACCAATTGTAAAGAACTGTGGCAGGGAAGAATCCTTTCGATCCCACCGCTGCCACCAATTTGTACAGGACTGTGAGGTGACAGGAATGGAATCTTTTATTTCCCACCACACAGTTACCACCAATTATAAAGACGTCTTGTTGATGATGTTAATTATATTATTATATATTTAATTATCTTCGCTGCCACCAAATGGAGGAGATGTCAGGCAGAGGATACTTATTCTTTTAAAGCTTTCTTTATTTATTTCACTTTTGATGGTGACGTTGCTTAACTTAGAATATGAGTGTGACAGAGACTTAGATGGTTTGAAGAACAAAACAAGTTTATTTCAAGTACAAAGCTTAGTGGTTTCAATAACTTCTTAAAGGCACTTAGATTAATGGTTACAAATAGATGTGAGGTGTTACAACTTTCAAAATACTTCTTTCTCCAAAACTAACTAGAACCTGATCCTCTTGGATCCACTGGGATTAACTTCCCCTAATCCACAGCCTCTATAAATAACCCTAAACAAGTCACCTAACTTGCTTAGTCTGGCCTAATAGAGGTCTGCCTCCCTAGTTTCCTTAACCTGAAACCAGTCTTTTCCCTGTGACTAAAAATCACAGACACCTAAAATAAGTCACCTTATTTTAGAATTGACTCAAATTCCCTCATTTGAGCCACCCTGATCCTCCACTTGAGAATCAGTCCTCACTGTAATTTCACCATTACAGACTCTCACTGACTGACTGGGTTTTAAAATGTTCCCTCCTTTTTCCTTCAAACAGCGGTTGGCTCCGCCCCCGTTGCTAGGGTAACCTGCCTTAGAATGCTAAGATGGTTACCTTCCTGTATTATCAACTCCAATACATACCATTTTAAACTTAGCCAAACCTGACTGTTTAAACAAAATCAAATAAACATGTCATCCATAAATCAAAACATCACACTTCTTTACATCCACCAACCTTTTTTTTTTTTTTTTAGCATGGGACAAGACCACATTAAGTGGACTTCAGGAACATTAGGGTGAATGGGCCCCATGCATTATGTGGATGCTACAGTCCATTTTCCCCTGTCCTGCCTCACTTAGTCTGTGTAGATGGGCTCTAAATTCAGCTGAGTGCAGATCAGCTCAACTAACCCATTCATAATTTGCAATGTTCCTATAAGAATGGTCTGTTCCTATGGAACACATTCTAAAGGTGAGATTATAGTTAGTTACTAACAGTAATGGAGCCTTCTGAAATGTCACTCCATATATGGCCTTTCAGATAACTCATATGTTATAGGAAAAGGGACTAAGAAGAAGATTTTGCAATTTGCACAGTCCAAGACATCCCATCTATCAGATTAAGGCTGAAGTCATCAGGTCAACCCTCCTATAGTGGCAACATTTGATATGGAGCAAGCTGAGATATCAGACTGCCTATAAAGAAGAAAACCAGAGTTCTTTAAGCTTGTGCAGAAGAAAAGGACAGCAAGATTCTTAAATAATCAAGATTTTCTGATAAATATTTATAATAGGTGCTTTGCTGTGGGTTTCTACTTTTAATCCAATGAAATATACAATGTATAATTAATCTTTTTTGACTTCACAATAAGTCAGATAATTCTAAACACTAGAGGCAGGTGTGCTGGCTCACTGTTTCTTCTGGATCACATTACAAAACCCATGATGCACATTCTTCATATATGCTTGTTCCACAATTATTTCATATTAATGGGATAGTAGATCCTCCTTGAGTTTTACCCATATTTTAAAGGTGCTATCCAAAAAGACAGCTCTATTTAAAAAAGAAAAGAAAAGGTTCAGATCCTTCCGTAGCTCTCTTAATATCTGTACAAAATCCCAAAGCAAATGCACTGACCCTTAATAGTGATGGTCATAGCTAGCTACCACTGTCATCAATTCTAATGTGTAAGTTCCCAAATGGAAAGACTTGGCTCACTATTCCAGATCATATTCTTTGAAGCATGTCTTGTTGGAGAGGGGGGAGAGAAAATAATCATGCAGCATATAATAGGAATACATTACACCATTACTTCCTCACCCCAGCTCCATCTTGACTTCTCATCTTTTCATCTAGCTAATATTCCCTAGATAAATTAATTTATTCAATATACAGTCATTGGAGGGTGACTGGGCTGATTTCTCTACACTTATTAGCAGGCTTTTGCCAAATTTCTCTATCCTAACCATAAAACTATATTATGACTCTATAAATGCAATGTAGAATACCAGCCACTATATTTACATCTCAGGAAAGGACTAATTATTTCTATACATGGAAAGAACATTTAAACATAATCCAAAATCTGTTTCTTGGCTTTGTGGAACCCTAATGAGAACTTGGGACTGGCAAAACTTTTCACAGTTCAAGATTATCACATGGTATTTCTGTACAGAAAACAGTATTTTATGATCAGGAAAGAACATTTTCTTTGCAGAAAACTGTTTCTAGCACAAAAAAAACTTAGTTTCAGCACAAAAAAGCATTTGTGGATTTTGCACGGAATGAATTCCCATTACATTGCTTTCAGCACAAAATATACATTTACAATGAAAATGTTGCTTATACAGAAAATTTTGTTTTCTAAGAAAATGTGGATTTGATACAGAATAAGTCCCACATGGTGCATAATCTTTGAAAACAGTATTTTTCAAAGTCTTTCTGTCGATGTTTGTGTGGGGTTGGGGTGGGACAACTTGAATTACTTATTACTTCCTTTGAGAATAAAATTAAAAGATTTATGCTCCTAGTTGTTTTTTAAAGTAACATATCATTTCTTATATGTTATTCAATTATCTAATAGCAACTAGAGTTGTGCATTCGTGTGGAGTTGCTGTTCATTTTGTGTAGTTTCATTAGTGTTGTCTCATTTTCGTATTCGAGTCCCACTGATGAAAATGGGCCGCCTATACAACACCAATTTTTGTCTGGCTAATGAAAAAAAACAAAAATTTTCAGACCATTGGCATTGGCTCCAATGGGAGAGCTTCTGATGCTCCCCCCCCCACTCAGTTTTTGGGCCAGAGGGGTGAAAATTGCCCCACATAGAGGGCATTTCAGCCCAAGCCAAGGGAAAGCGGGGTGACAGAAGACCTGGGGAAGTGAGGCCCCAAGCCGGAGTCTTCCGAAACAGGCCTCAGGGGCAAGTGTAGGGGCAGGTGTAGCCCTCCCACCAGTAGAGGGTGGAGGCCTGGGCCGGAGGCCCCGAATAGGTCTCAAGAGAAAAGTGAGGCTAATGTATTTTTTAATTTATTTATTAGTATTTATTTATTTATTTTAAAGCCCCTGTTAGGCCAAAGCAACCCTCCTAACATAGCCAGGAGGCAGGAAGTGCCCTAGCAAGGGCCAGGGGTGGGAGGAAGCCCACTAATGGAAAAGGCCCAAGTGGCCCTTCCGCCATTGCTGGGAGGAGGGGGGGTAGGCCCCAAAGCGACCTAAAGAAAGAAAAGGAAAAATGACCTGAGCAAGTCCCCAGAAGGCCAAAGCACCCTCCCGGAGCCACAGAAATACCGTGCCGGAGCTGCCGCCACTTGGTCCACCACCACTTGGGTCCTCTGCCGCTTGGGTCTACCACCGCTTGGGTCCTTGCTACTGCTGTCCCAACAATGAAAAGCAGGCCTGATCCTGCTCTGGCCCTCCAGGCGGCCTTGAACGGGGCCGCCTGGGCCGGCGCGCTGCCGATTGGCCAGGAGGCCAGGTGGTGGGAGAATTTCCTGGGAAGAATAAGCCCCCTGCAGCACCATGATGAGCCGGAGGGCGCCCCACACCACAATGGCTCTTGCCCGGTAAGTCGGGCAATGCATATTTTTAAGACCCATTAGTACACATCAGCTGTAGTGGGAAAGCAGCCCTCTGTCAGTATGAAAGGAAAACAAAAGCAAGCACAATGACTGCGGCTTTCATTTTCATCTCGCCTCTCATTTCCTATGAAAATGTCACCATTTATTTTGTGTAGACGGTCAAAACAAAATGATAGCACGAAGGAAATGAAGAGAAAATGTTTGTATACATCTCTACTAGCAACACAGCAGTAATTTTTTTTTGAAAAAATTGGTTTAATTTTAAATGTACATTCTTATTGCAAAAAACCCTCTCAAATAACACAAAACTGGCTCAATATCTTCCAAAATTACTCCCACATAAACATTTCTAAAATGAAACATAAATGTTTGTACTTAGGCCCAAAACCCCCAATACCATTACCACAAAGCTATTTTTTTTTGTTCTCATTACTCGCAGAGTAGTGCATTGGTGGCATCACTTGTAATTAGTTACTATCAACCTCTCAGTTGGTATCATACTCTTTTTATGGCTTATTAAAACTGTTCTTTGAACAAGGAAATGTCACAGCAATTGGAAATGTAACATGTTCAATAAAAAAGGAAGCATAAATTATGGTTGTAGAGGCCATACAGTAAACTTGATATTGATGGGCATTTGACAGTCAGTTCTGTTTGACAATGCACTGTGGGTGCAAGGGGCAGGTAAATCATAAATCATATTCCACCTTGATGGAAGACCTCCAGGGGTTTGCAGCTAGCTGTGTGTCTGTGTATTCTGCTGCCAACCTCCATCTTTTATTCCTCTATTGGAAGAAATGGACAATTCAACAAGAAGGTGAAAAGCGAGGCTATTTCTCTCCTTCCTTCCCCATCTCTCTCTTTTCTCAGCCATGCAAAGGTCGGACGCTGACTTCATCTGTCAAGTTTAATCAGCTGATGAAAAGTCTGCAGATGCCCATGGTTCTGGCTCCTCTATTTTAAGCATAAATCTTAATGGGAGAATCACTCAGTAATGTGTTACTTCCTGAAATGTGGAGCTGCTCTTTTTAGGAGTGTGCTGCAGGCTTCTGGTAGCATGGGGAGTCTCCCTGAGTGCCACACTTTGGTCTGGTGATATATGTGACAGCTTCCTGAATACTGATTTGCATCTGATAAAGCTTGGGTATTCAGCCTCCAGTGAGGGAGTTCAACAAAGTGAAGAACTGTCTGTGGCTTGACTGGAATGTGAGGCGAACAGTTTAAATGTTGCTAATTAACAGGCTGCTGCTTAACAAAGGGGGAAGGGGAAGGAGCACAACTGACAGCTCATGTATAGAGAACCTCTTCCTAAAGTTTTACATTATAAAGGAAAGATAGGAACTTCTTTTGGAAATACTGTGTGCAATAGTGAGATCCCAGACAGTAAAAGAAACTGCTGGGATCATCCCTTAACATGGAGCCCCTGGTGGCACAATGGGTTAAACTCTTGTGCTGGCAGGACTGCTGATTGAAAGGTCGGCAATTTGAATCCAGGGAGCAGGGTGTGCTCCCATCTGTCAGCTCTAGCTCCTCATACGGGGACATGAGAGAAGTCTCTCACAGGATTGTAAAGCATCAAACATTTAGGTGTCCCCTGGGCAACATCCTTGCAGAAAGCCAATTCTCTCACACCAGAAGCAACTTGCAGTTTCTCAAGTTGCTTCTGACACAGAAAAAAAAATCCTTAACATTATAAGCAGTAAACTCCAAGAGCAAAAAGGTTGTTGCCATTAGTCATTTCTGACTTATAGCAATCTGTGGAAAAATTTGTCAAGTTTTGTGTGTGTGTGTGTGTGTGTGTGTGTGTGTGTGTGTGTCAGGAGCAACTTGAGTCGCTTCTGGAGTGAGAGAATTGGCCGTCTGCAAGGACGTTGCCCAGGGGACACCCAGATGTTTTGATGTTTTTACCATCCTTGTGGGAGGCTTCTCTCATGTCCCCGCATGGAGCTGGAGCTGATAGAGGGAGCTTATCCGCGCTCTCCCCGAGTGGGATTCGAACCTGGCAGCTTTCAGGTCAGCAACCCAACCCACAAGTCACAAGGCTTTAGTCCACTACGCCATCGGTGGCTCCAGTGTGGCTTTGCCTTTGCCTTTTTCTGAGGCTGAGAGAGAGTGACTTACCCAAGGTTACCCAATGGGGACGCTTCCAGACTTATCAAAGTCCCAAGAGGAATTAGTTTATAAAACCCTGATTCCACTTGGGACTTTGTCCCCACTCCAACCTAAAAACTCAGGATTTCCCTCAGGAGGTGGCTAGATGTTATCCCGGATCCACGAAAGGTTGGCCTGGGTGGACATCCAGCCACTCTCCAGACCCCTCCATTCCCTTCCCCATGACTTACTCAAGGGGTCTGCCAGTCATGCAGGCCCCGACAGAGAGCTTTGTAGCTGCATCAGTATGATGCTTCAGGAGGTGGTGGGAGGAAGATTTTTCCCTTCTCCCCAGGCCTCCTGAAGTATTCTGACATAACTACAGAGCTCTCCAGAGTGGCCTGCATGGATAGCAGGCCCCTTGGGTAAGTTTTAGGGGAGGAAATGGGAGCTTGAAGAAGAGAAGCCACCATCCTGCTCCTCTGTGTTTTTGGTAGCCCGAAGACAGAATGCTTTGAGGACTGACCCCAAGGGCTGTTAAAGCAGTTCTGGAAATCAGTTTGCACAGGGCCCTTACCTGTAAATATCCGAACCTTATCTTAAGGTCCAGAACTTTCCAGGTGTTTTAAAAACCTGGATTAAACCGAGTAAATTTGGTTTACTTCATCTTGAAACAGATTAGCCTGAAAGTAATCTGTACTCCTCAGGCTAATCTTTTTTTTTAGCCCAAGTTTTAGGGCTGTGTAGAAGGGCCCTAGGTTTCTATGACTGAGCAAGGACCCAAAACCTGAGCCCCAGTGATGTAATCCAAACCATGGCTTCTTAAACCTTTTCCACTTGTGACCCTTTTCTACCCAATAATTTTTTTCATGACCTTTTCCTACTCAATAATTTTTTTCACAATAAATTAGCATTTTCAAGGCATGCTAAACAGGTGATTCTGTTTTTTTGTAAAGTACAGCTGAAACATTTTCTGCAGAGTGCACTGTAAACACAACACATTGTTCTTAAAAGATTTGTGTAAATGTCTAGGTGATGTTCAGAAACCTTTCAGAATTGCAAAATTTTCATGACCCCCAACATTGAGCTAGGGGGACCCCATTTGTGGTTAAGACCTATAATTTAAGAATCCGTGGTCCAGAACACATAGTTACTTTTAATTAAAAATCTACTCTTTTGATTCCCACTCAGTAAATAAAATGGTTATTTTTCAGGATTTCTCCATAAAATGTTGTATGATATTTACTTTTAATGTAAGCCATATCCCTCTTGCCCACTTTGGTACTATCTCAGGACCTATAGAGAGTGATGTACAGCACTTGAAGCATGAAATATTTAAGCATTTAGTATTCTATATCACTCCATATATAAAAGACACTAAGGACATCTATACCAACACCAATTTTTTGGGCTATTTTAGAGCATAAATATTTCAGAATGGCCCTGGATGCCATGGAGCCATTTAGAAACCACCCAAACTCACGGCAATGGCATTGTGCATACAGTCCAGTTGGGCTGAAACTGGCTTTGTCCTCCATTTGGCTGTCACCCTAACATAGCAAAGGGTGACAGGTGAGAGGCAGAATTCTGGAGCATTCCCAGAGTTTTGGGCGGTTAAACTAGCTCAGCTCCATTTACCCCACATGGATTGGAAGGCTCTGGACATCCAGATTTACTTTCTGGCTTTCTTTGGAATAAAGGGCTGGTAAAGACAAGCCCTAAGACATGACACTTATGTTGTCATAGAAGTGGAAGTAAACTTTGTTAAGTTGTAGCATAATGTAGCAATGTCATTGAGGAAAGGAACCAATGAAAAGTCACTAGTAATTTGGAAGTTAAAAGTTACTTCCAAGTTTGAGGTTGAACAATGCCCTTTGTCATAGAGATTCTTTATAGTGATTGATCTCTTGATCTGAAATATATTTTCTGGAAGCATCCTGTGGATTTCAGTGGGATTTAATTCAAGCAAGAATAGTCAGACTAAATCAAACAATGCTAATGAGAGCAGTATCACCACCTCAGAGAATATGTTGCATTTTTTTTCATAAGTTATACCTTCCATCACTTAGCAGAAAGCTTAGAACAAGGAGGTGAGTCTTTCTCCAGATAGAATAGGTGGAGCAGGAGCCACAAAAATGGTTGAGCTAGGCCTGAATGAGGCATTTCCAACATCTTATCCAAGCTTTGTGTTTTGTTCCAAGCTGGAATGGATGGCAATTCTGGGATATCCCAAGACTAATACTATAAAATAACCTGGTGGCAACTGATATAACAGCAGAGAAGGGCCCCAGCCCTTTCTTATCCAGCATCCCATCACAACCAATGATAGAACTAGGCCCCTTAAACAGCTGATTCTACCTGTGCTATCCAATGACTAGAATTCCTGGGATCTCATCACAAAGGCCCATGGATTTGCTATGCATGGTGGTAAATTCATGGCCTCCTGGTGGGATGTGTGGAGAACCCATTGCTCCATGCCTTGCATTGTGTGACTTACTGTCACAGAGGGAAGTGTTGCTGCCCGGCTTCCCCTCATTGCTGGTAAAGTAACACAGGAAGGCTGTTGCCACATTGGCAGCATACATTGCTTGCTCTCTCCTTTCTGGATGGAGCCTGGACAGAAGTACTTGTGCATCGTGTAATGATCTCTGTTCTGAAAAGTGAGAAAAAGTGGCATATGACATAGTATGTTGACTACCATGAATGCACCCTCTTCCCCAGGTGAGGCTTATGGCCAGCTGGATTCACAAGGGTTGTATAATGCAGAATGATCCTGCATGGTGCAGTGGTTTGAGTATTGGACTTTGACTCTGTAAATCATGCTTCAAATCCCCACGCAGCCTTGTTATAGCCAGGTTATACCCTTTCAATCTTGTAGGAAGGCAAATGTAAATCCCCTCTGAACAAAACTTGCTTTAAAAAGCCCCATGATAAGTTCCCCTTAGAGTTGCCATGAACTGGAAAGTGATTTGAAGGGACACAATATAGTTCTGCAGGAGGAAAAGAAATTCAACTGTGCAAATATGACCTGTTCTTGCCTCATTTTAGATATGAGAACTGTACAAGCAGATTTAACCATGTCAATCTGCTCTAAGAGTTCATATTTTTCACCAGCTTCAGACTGCCAGGCTAAAACATGAAGGATCTAACAAAGCCACTGACCAGGAGAGTATTTAATAAAAGTACACACCACTTATTCCCAGGAAATTTCATAATAGACTACAGTTTGTTTTGCTGCTCTGCCACAGTGCAGCAGTAAAGATCAATCCTGAATATTTTGTGGAATTATTTTACCTGGAATTTGAGAATAGGAACTTCAAATGGTTGTTCTTTTTGGCTCATGTTATTATCTAGCACATACTTTTGCTCCATTCCAGAACATTTAAATATATAAGCTGTCTATTTAACTATATGCAATAAAACAAATGAAACGTTTCCCTGATCTAAAAGATTATTTAATGTATATATTTATTAGCACAGAATAACTGTCAGAACCCAGGCTGCAAGGCACCAATAACCATACACAGAGGCCAGAATCTATCTACTATCTTTATTGAAGGAGTATATAAAGTTGGTAAAAACAAATGTAAAAGTTAGTCCAGAAGCAGACCTTACAGGAAAGGTCAAAATTAGTTCAAGAAACAATGTCCAATATGCAATATTAAGGGCCAAAGTTGTAATCCAGTTACCGAAACACTCACCTTGCCAGGCAAGGTGAGGGGAGATGACGAGGTCCTTTAGTCCATGAACTTGAACAAGGCTAGGAATTAACTTGATACTTGAAAACAAGGCTTGAATCGTGACACAAGGTAACGAGGAACAAGAACAAGGTCCGTGGAATTACTTGGTAAAATCCGTGAAACAAGGCAAGGTTTAGTCCTGGAAGGCGAGGCAAGGTCCGAAGGTAAACAAGGCTGGGAAGCCGGAGCGAAGGCTTGAGAACAAGGACAAGGCTTGAACAGGAACGAGGCTTGGAACGGAGCGCGCTGTCCAGACACAACTCGCTCCGGAGGCTGACGAATTGACTCCGCGAAGTTACTTCGCGGTTAAAACACCTATATAGAGTCTAACTTTCCCGCCGAGAGCAGTTCTCTGGGAACCAGAAACGAAAGCTAATCTCTGAGACCAGATGTTTGACTCCTTAAAGATTCTCACGGAAAGCAGGCTTAATTGGCTAAATTCTTAGCAGCTATTCTAGCACTCCTGCGCGAGGCCGCTTCCAAACCTCTCTGTTGTTTACAAAACTCATGGCGAGAAAACACAGGAGATGTAGGCTCAGGGTTTGTTTGACATACTTCTGGAACACAACCCTCTTGCAGGTGCAAGGTTCCCAGATCTGGCTGGGAAGAATCTGGCTGGGAAGATTCCAGTTCTGACTGGGGAGGTAAAAAACCCAAGTTTTCTTCTTCATCAGGCATCACAATGTCATGAGCAGGACTACAAGGCCCATGAGTCATCACAATAACAAGTGAGAAATAAGAATTTGAGATAAAAAGGTCTATATCTAGCTGTTGGCATGAATTTCAATAGACTCATTGAATAAATGGTAAACAATAGACATGAGCAATCCATGAAAAAAATGTTTCTAAACTTGCTTCTAAAGTAGGGGGCGCTGGCGCTTCGTTTCTGAAACTATTTCCGAAATTTGGCCCAAAAAAGTTTCAAAACTTAAGAATATTCAGAATATTCAAAATTAATTCATTAATGGTGGATGCGCATGCGCAGTGGCCTAAAACAGCACCGGGGGGGGGGACTTTACAGGACTCTCCCATCCTCATTTTTTGAGCTATCTTCTTCAAACTTGGTTCAGTGGTAGAACCCATTTAACACTGCTAGCTCAAATTCAGAACGTTTCCCTTATTCTCTGATTTTTGGCGAATTTTCATAGCTTTTATAATAAACCATTTTTTAATAATTGCAGGAATCTGTTCCTGGTTTGAAAGTCTTATTTCCTGTTTAATTGGGTTGTCTTTACTTTGAAAGTCATTGTTCTACTTCAGAAACTTTGTTTTTGTGGCTGAAACTTTGTTAAATTGGTGGACAGTGTCCCAGTAAACCATAATGTGCTCCATGCCCCCTGCACAAAGACAAAGTTCAGGCAGTGTCATAAATTTTGCCATGTTTCTATGACAGAATCAATTAGGAAATGACAGTTATCACCCAGGAACAGAAATCATAGTACACCATCAAATCATTCCTGACAGATGGCCATCAGCCTCTGAATAAGGAAATCAGTTCGTGGTTTGAAAGTGCTATTTCCTGTTTCATTGGCTTTTCTGGGGCTGAGAGTGTGTGACTTGCCCAAGTGGGTGGCTGAGTGGGGAATCAAGCCACAATCGGAGTCCAACAGACAAACCTCTCCCTCCCTTCTTCTCTCTCTCTAAACTTCTCATACCTTCCAAGAATTCATATACTGTATGAAAGTTTGGTCAAGATGGTCAGAGGAGGGCAACTAAAATGATCTAGGGTCTGGAGAACAAGCCTTATGAGAAGCGGCTTAAAGAACTGGGCATGTTTAGCCTGCAGAAGAGAAGGCGGAGAGAGAGGAGGGCCATGTATAAATATGTGAGGGAAAGTCATACGGAGGAGAAAACAAGCTTGTTTTCTGCTGCCCTGGAGACTAGGATGCAATGGAACAATGGCTGCAAACTACAGGAAAGGAGATTTCACCTGAACATGAGGAGGAACTTCCTCACTGTGAGGGCTGTTCAGCAGTGGAACTCTCTCCCCCAGAGTGTGGTGGAGGCTCCTTCTTTGGAGGTTTTCAAGCAGAGGCTGGATGGCCATCTGTCGGGGGTGCTTTGAATGTGATTTCCTGCTTCTTGGCAGGGGGTTGGACTAAATGGCCCACGAGGTCTCTTCCAACTCTATTATTCTATGATTCTAAGTGAGGACAAAAGGGGGTGGGGAATGTTAAGAGGAGAGAAGGCCTGGGACATCTGGGAATTGTAGTTTCAAAGCGGGTATTGTACTATTGGAGAAAAGTCTACTTTAGCCCAATGCTTTTACAAATGGGGAAAATTCAGAGGCTTCGTTCTGCTTAATTTTTAAAGCTATTGAGATGACATTTGCCAGAATGGAAGCAAATATTCATAACTCTTTGCCTATCAAATTTCATAATGTTTGACCCATCCACTGATCTTTTTGGAATTTTCAAACAACATTTTTTAAAACGCTACCAGAAAGATGGCCCTGCCTCTCTGTCCCTCTTCCTTCTACCCTGATTGGCTGAGAGGCATGCCAACATGGCTTCACCTCTCAGCGGGGCTACAGCTACATCCGAAGACATCATCAGAGACAGACAAAAAAACAAAGGCGCTTTTTGATTCAAATTCTTAATATTTGGAAGGCAGTGAACAGTTGTTTCAAAACTCGCTTCAAAAGTGCTTTCGAATCGAATTTGAAACGAATTTAATGGACTAATGAAAAATTTGCCCAATACTAGTAAACAATAAAAGAAATCTAATTGATGCAGTGGGACTGCTTTGGTTGGGACTAACAATTAGATTTAAGGTTAAAAGTGGGAGGACTTTTCTCAATATAGAACTTTTTTTTAATCCAGTTGGTTTTCACATTGTCATGTGGGAGAAATTTTAGGAATTTTCAGGTAAATTAGTTCTACAAGATTAATTGCAACAGCTCTAGCCTCTCAAAATCAATACTTCTGTATCACCCCTCCCCCACCTCACCTCTTCAACTAACTACCCAACATTAATGGGGGGAAACTGGAGTATGAAAAGTACAAATTTTCAAGTGCATCTAAATTCAGAGACTTGATTAAAGTCCACTTTTAAAAACTGAACATTAGTGTAATTATACTGCTATGGTCAGATAACATTAGAAGGATGTTGATTGAGCACATAGAAGTGGTGTTGCACTTCCTGCTAACCATGTTGTAAACAGATAATACTTCTCTTTTGTGGTTGCCACAGTATACAGGATATTTGCTATAGATAGATATACAAGAAGGAAATGATACTTCAGGACTTTGGAGGAGTTGAAGAAACAGAGGCCACATAGTAGAATTAGATCTTTTGAATACCATTGCTATGAATATATGTATGACAATGAGAAACAATAAAGACAAAAGGTATATGCCAAAACAAATTCAGTAAGAATGCATATATGTCACATACACACACATCCTGATATTTGTCTTATTTCTCTGTATAGTGGAGATTTTGAGGGACCAGATGTCAAGACAATATGTGATATTTTTCTGAAGAATATAGTCTTTTGTGCTTTTAGCCTGACTTTGAGTCTGGATGGTGGCACTTTAAGCAGTTAATGACACATGAGAAGCAAACAGAAAAGTACAACTAGAAAACAGTAGAATATGAACCTTTTGCACAAGATTCAAGAATTCAAAGGGGAATTTAAACCAAAAGTGAGGTCAATCTAGTACGACAGGGGAACTCACTGCATAATCAAGAAGAAATGTCAAGATGAAGGAAGTGATACTCAGGACAACTATATTAAAGAGAAGAAAGGAGGACAGAGCTTTTCAAAGATGAACCCAAATTTTTGATGGTGATGTGGAATTTCATTCAGAATACTCGAGAGAAACAAATTGCAGGGATAATGTCACCATTTCATTCTTAAATGGTTTGTGCCAGCATTGCCATTGTTTCTTGATCCCAGCAATCTGGTATGCAAGAAAGGTGATACTTTCCCATCTGGTCAGGTGAAAAGTAAAAGAAGGTCTGTAAAAGTCAGGAACTATTTGCAGAGCAAGACAGAGTGAGATGTGTGGCAGTAATGGGGTGGGTCTTGCTTAGCCCGGGCTGTGGCGCAGGCGGGAGAGCAAGCCAGCTGCAATTAACTGCAATGAATCACTCTGACCAGGAGGTCATGAGTTCGAGGCCCACTCGGAGCCTATGTTTGTTTGTCTTTGTTCTATGTTAAAAGGCATTGAATGTTTGCCTATATGTGTAATGTGATCCGCCCTGAGTCCCCTTCGGGGTGAGAGGGGCGGAATATAAATGCTGTAAATAAATAAATAAATAATAGCATTTAAATATTTGGAGTACGAGGGAGAAAACCTAGAAACATTGTGCCTATCCAGGATAATGTCTACGAGGGCTGATCTGGAAAATTCTTCCATTTCTCAGTTTTGGAGAAATGTAGAAACATCTATGAGAAATATTAGCACTACAGGCATCCCCTTACTACTGAAATGGCAGCCCACACTGGGCAAGCTTTGCAAGCATTGCTTCTCCGAGCTATTCTATATTTCAAAGCACAATGATTTGGAGCAGACCATCAGTGATGACTGGCTTCAAGACTGCCAGCTTCCCTTCCTGCAGTAGTCTGTGGTGCTGTAGATCCAGCTGCCTACCGAACCATGCTTTGCTCTCCCTAATTCCTAATCACTACTTCCAATGCAAAATGAATGGGTGTGAATGTTGACCATCATTAAGAAAAATGATGACAATTAAAAGTAATTAATAAAAGCTCTCCTGTGACAGGACATATGTACGCTGTGCGTCTTGACTGGACCAAGCATGGAAATCGGCACACCTCATTACCCAAATGAATAGACATTACACAGCCCAACTTCCACTATAAATAACATACTTGGGAGGAAAAAAATTATATTTTCTCTTGCATATACATTTCCAACAACACCAGGCTTTTTTAGTTGGGAGAAAACTAGAAGGCACCTTGCTAATCACATCAGTCCAGATGGTTGGTTCTCTTCTTGCCAAGAAAGAGTACCGGGTACCCTTTTAATGTGCATTTACATAAGTTGCATGTTAATAACCATGAGTTTTTGGACTTTTCCTCCCCAATACCAATTCAGATTTGGATTAAGTCCCAAAATGTGTTGTGCATACCCTGAGAGAAACATAAATCATTGGCAGCCACAAAGGGCACTTAACACCTTGTACAATCTGCCCCTTTGTACCTATTGTAGATTAATTGCATCTTTTTAATTGATCACTATCCCTTTTTGATGTTATAAGCCTTGTTGGGTGTAGATAATATGCCAGTTTTGGATGGAGCCTTGTCAGTCTTTTGGTTTTCACTTTAAGATTAAGTAAAGACAAAATTGTCCTCCCCCAGCCTGGCAAAACTTTGATATGCTAAATGACTTTCTAAGTACAGAGTAATTTTAAATAAAAATTACAGACAATGGCAACTGGTCTGTTGTAATATTTTCCAAGTTTATGTTTTGCGCGTTTGCTTTGTCTGTATATCATAAAAGAGAGAAAAGGCTGGTGTGCTTTAAAGTTTTATTACAAGTATTCACAGAGTGATAAAAGTGGAGGTGGGTTTGGAAGTCACTTAGTTTATTCATAGCTTGGGGAAAACTTTTTTGGACTGATCAGGAGTTCTACCCATGTTCTTTGCAATATCTGTAAAATGATCCCTTGATATATGTTGAGGATTGGTTGCAATTCACGTCCCAGTTACCAAATATATCTGTCCCATCATATGCAGAGGTATAGAAAAATGGTGTCTCTTATATAAAAAAGCAAAATCAAGGTTTGCTTTTTAGATTTTTTAAAAAGAAAACATTTCAAGACATAGAGAGTTGAATCCATGGATGCAGAATCCATGGATATGGATATCCAACTGTAATGTCCAACTTTCAGCTAAGGGAAATCCATCACATAAAAAGGGAGTGTTTTCTGATCTCAAGTAGTTCTTGCTATTAAGAAACTTCTTATGTTTAGCCAAAAATCAGACTTTCATGTCATCATCTTCTCTGTGGCAACACCGAAAAAACATGGCTCCTTTTTTTTTGGAGTTTATAGCTCTTTAGATATTTCTCTCAGGCACCAATTCTCCCATCAGTTTCCTTGCCTTCATGCAACACTTCAACCAAACTGGTTCCAAGTCCCTCCCCCACAACCCACCATCCTGATCATGCTTTTCTGGACTCTCCCTAGTTTATTAGCAAAGTTCTTCACTTTGCTTGTGTTGGTGTACAAAATCTAAACATGGACCATAAAAATTGTATCTCATGAGTGAGCAGGATATTTAGAGAGATTGTACCCTTTTAACAAAACTGCAGCTCATTTGAAATGACAAAATTTGGGTGAGATGTATTTTTAGATAAAACTTTTTATATCTTCAAGAAATGTATTATTCTATTAAGTGATTTCAGCTCATTAAAACTATAGGTTCAGAGCTTGGTGTGCCAAGCTTCCAAAGGACCAGATATGACACAGATGGGCTGAAGGCAAAATCAGAGGCTTTATTCTTAATGGATAGAGAGGATGTCAGTGGATACAGTATTCCAAAGAGCTGACATACTTCAATGCAAACATACATAAATATTTATAAGAACTTGACAGCAGTTCAAAACAAAGGATTTCTGTTGCCCTGAGTTTTGATTAGTCCAGATCGTGGCATGGTTGAATTTGCAGGTTGGGTGACTGGGATGTGCTGTTTGTCATTTTTTAGAGGGAAATTTAATAAACTGTCTTTGGTATAATGCTATGTTTAATGGTCCACCCAGGAGAAGGGTGCAAGCAGAAGGAATGCGGTGTGGAAACAGCTAATGGACTGAAATGGATTTTGGTGTCTCTTTTTCAAGCAATACCATGATTGCCAATCAGATGGTTCAGGGTGTTGGCATATACAATGGCGAGCTCACATAAGGAAGTCTGGCACAACATTAAACATCCCCATGATAAAATAAGATAAAATGTAGGAAATCTTTGTGGTGCTACGTGAGAACCCATTAATTGTCCTCTGGAATATTCTGGAGTATTGTGAGGGGATTATCATAATCATCATGAGGATTCCCTGAGTCCAGAGCGTGATGAGGCAACATTTCAGAGAGAAATTAATCAAAAGGTTACTACAAGATAAAGGAAAGGTCAATGCATGCTTGCTGTATATCTCAATGAAGCTGAAGACTATGGGGTTCATATTTTTGGGGTCCAAATTTAATAACAATTCATTGCTATGGAAGAATAGGTAAAGCTAGACACTTTGTTGGGAGGAAGTTCAGTGCAGGGTTGGTGTGGCTGGAAAACAATTTTCTTTCTAATTTGGACTGATCAGTAATGAGTCATTTCCCACCATCAAATTCCTTTGAGTTCCTCCTTCTGGTACTTAGTACCTCTTTTAGACATGTACCAAAAAGATTTGCAATGATGATTTGATTATAATTTTTCAAACTCTTTGTAAGGAACCAGGATAGTAAAGATTCCAGTATATTCCAATAGCTGTCGAAGTAATGAGTACTACAATCATGCTCTCCTCTCATAATAAAGAAATTACGGAAGGAATTGGAAGCAGGTGAGCAACTGTGGGCCAGAGATAATTCTGAACTGCAACTCCCACAATTCTTCACTATTGGTTTGGCCAGATATGGATGATGGGAGTAATCGATGAAAAAATGGCTTGTGGCTCACATTTGCCCACCCTAACTCTGCACCAGGAGGTTTTAGATCAGTAATTCCCAAAGTGGGCGCTACCGCCCCCAGTGGGTGCTGGAGCAATCCGGGGGGGCGGTGGCACCTGTTAGGACATGAGGCGGGGCCAGGGGAGGGGCATGGCTTCTTCCCAAGAGCCTGAGCTTGGGCTTCCTCCTCCTCCTCCGGGCCCCCCTCCTCACCTCTCCTTCTCAGCCAGAGTTCCTTTGCAGATGCGGGAGGGCTCCTCCCAGCCCATCCCTGCCAAAGGCAGCCCATCCCACGCATGAGTGCGCACCCGGCCGAGCCAGGCGGACCATTGTGCGAGCGCACAGGAACATGCGCCTCCAAGATAGGCCCACTAGCAGCATGTTCCCGAGCAGGAACAAAGGCCCCCTAGCCATCTCCAGCCCTTTCTCCCCCCCCCCCCCTCACATACAAGCACACAGTCCTGCTTGTAGACAATCAATTGAGGAAACTGGGTTGCTGTGAGTTTTCCGTGCTGTATAGCCATGTTCCAGAAGCATTCTCTCCTGATGTTTCACCTACATCTATGGCAGGCATCCTCAGAGGTAATGTGGAATGTTGGAAACGAGTCAAGTGGGGTTTATATATCTATGGAATGTCCAGGGTGGGAGAAAGAACTCTTGTCTGTTGGAAGCAAGTGTGAATGTTGCAGTTAATCGCCTTGATTAGCATTGAAAAGCCTTGCAGCTTCAAAGCCTGGCTGCTTCCAGACTGGGGGAATCCTTTGTTGGGAGGCGTTAGCTAGCCCTGATTGTTTCACGTCTGGAATTCCACTGTCCTCTGAATGTTGCTCTTTATTTACTGTCCCGATTTTAGAGTTTAATACTGGTAGCCAGATTTTGTTCATTTTCATGTTTTCCTCCTTTCTATTGAAATTGTCCACATGTTTGTGGTTTTCAATGGCTTCTCTGTGTAGTCTGACATGATAGTTGTTCGAGTGGTCCAGCATTTCTGTGTTCTCAAGCATGCTGTGCCCTGGTTGGTTCATCAAGTGCTCTGCTATGGCTGACTTCTCTGGTTGAGATAGTCTGCAGAGCCTTTTCATGTTCCTTGATTCATGTTTGGGTGCTGTGTTTGATCGTTCCTATGTAACAGGCATAAAAATGAGATAAAAATAATAACAGCAGCAACCTGTTGATTTTTTTAGCTTCTCTGCAGCTATGTGACAGCTTAATTTAATCTCAGTCTACCATCAAAGCACCCCCGTCAGATGGCCATCTAGCCTCTACTAGAGAAGGAGGCAGGCTCCCAGGCAGTATAGTCTACTGATCAATTCTCACTTCAAGATGTTCTTCCTAGTGTTTAGGTGGAATCCATTGCTAAGTGAGGCGCTTGTTGGGACACAGAGGGCGGAGCTAGGGAAGGGGGCAGGGCCTCCTTCCAAGAGCCCGAGACAGAGCTGAGCCTTTATACCTCTCCTGAGAGGCCTTTTAGGACTAAAGGGCAGGGCTAGGGGCGGGGGTGAGGCCTCTTCCCAAGATCCTCTGTATACCTCCCCTGAGGCACTTGTTAGAACACAGAGGTGGGATATAGATGTTCAGCCCTGTCAGGCACTTGGGAAGAGGCCCCGCCCCCTCCTCTAGCCCCACCCCCTGTGTACTGGCAGGCGCCGCAAGACAGGAATAGAAGCTCAGCCCTGCCTCAGAGCTTGTAACTCCACCCATCCCAGTCCTAGCCACCCATTTGTGGCCCCACCCACCTTCCCTCCCAGCCCCGCATCTTGGACTAGGGGAGAGGCTCAGCCCCGTGCTCTTGAGTAGGAGCCACGCCCACCCCTCTAAGCCACGCCCCCTTCCCAGGGGGCGCTGAGTCATATTTTTCTGGAAAGGGGGCAGCAGGCCAAATAAGTTTGAGAACCACTGTTTTAGATAATAACTAGGGGTGTGCATGACTCAAAAAACCTGCTTCATTTGTCTTAACGAAATTTGTGTACTCCCCATTTTGATTCTTAAGTGTTCTGAAAATATTTCAAGAAGTCCGTGTCAGATCTATTATGGGGTTCCAAAAATTGAGTTAGTTTTTTATTATGTTATTTGCCCATATGTACCAATGAGGACACTAACAGGGCTCCTCCCTTAGTTTTAGGGCTATCAGGATGAAACTTTCTACAATTGTAGCACACATTTATCACTCTAAGTTCCCTAAGTTTCAGAACCTTTCACACATCCACTGAATTTTGGGAATTTCTTAAAGTTTTTTGAGCAACCTTTTTCTTTAAAAAAGCTATAAGAGCTATCTCCTTATACAATTATACAATATAACCAGGGCATCATTCTCCCCAAGCCTCAGAAATATTTGCACACCCACTGATTGTTGGGGAATTTTAACCAACATATTTTATTTATTTATTTATTTATGTCATTTCTATCCCACCTTTCTCACCCGAGGGGACATAAACTTAACAGTATTCCATTACTGGAAAACTCCAAGGGCTATCCACTCCAACCTCCTTCTGCCAGTCAGGAAAAGCACAGAAAATTGGGTTTAAAGAAAAGTTGGATGCACCTTACAATGAGCTCATCTATACCTACCATAAAATCTGCGGCCAGTCTGGAGCAGAAATGGCCCAGTTTTATTTATAGGGTTTTTGTGGGCACGCAAATATTTCTCTCTTCCTACAGGAATAAAAAGTCCATTCTTCCTTGCTTGCATCTACCACATGCATTGCTTATGTTTTTTTTTTATGAAGTGTATATCTCAAATTTCTTTGTTTAAAGACTCAAAATAGTTAGCTGATCAAATAAAGCAAATGAAACCAAACCATACAAACAGAATAAACAACATAGCTAAAACACATCAATAAAGAAAGAAGAAACAGCATGCAAACTTAAAACATCCTCAACAGCTATTCAACTTGAAGTCCAAAAGCTTAGTTCCTTTGTATTTTACACCTTATTCAGACCTGTGGGAAACTGTGGGAACAGTGCATTGAATGAGATATTTTAAAGGAAGATGTGTGTGTGTGTGTTTTTCTCCCCCTCTTGTTTCAGGGAGCACTAATATCTAATGAAGAGTCAGACAATATTCTCACCATCTGCAAAAAGATTGAGTGATTTCTTCTCACTATGAGAGAATTAATTCACACAGTTTCCTATTGTTCTGCTGCTAATGCTCCTGCTGCTCTTACCATCAAGCTTTGAAAGTGCCATATTTTAATCAGGTTTTTTTAAAAAAAATTCAGTGTATTGCTCTATTGATTTAACCCATACCTGGGTTAAACTAAACTAAGAGAGGTTCATGGGTGGACATATGCTTGGTTACACTGGAAAACCTTGACTCAGTAAATGGGCAATGGCTAGAAATAAACATTTTACTATTGTTGTCCTGAAGATAAAATAGAAAAGTAGTAGAGAATGTGTGCCACCCTTAATCAGATAATTGGCCAAAGGGTGCAGAATTGTCCTTCACATTCATATCATCTGGCCATCAAAACTATGTGTCAGTAACAAATAAAAAGTTTCCATACATAATAAAATGGAGGAATTTTTTGAAAGGTGGAACAGTGTCTAGAACAGGGGTCCCCAAACTAAGGCCCGGGGGCCGGATGTGGCCCTCCAAGGTCATTTACCTGGCCCTCACCCTCAGTTTTATAATATAATATTTTTATATCAGTTTTAATAATATAATATATTGTATATACATATAATATTGATAATAATCTTATGTTATACAATATAATACTAATAGTAATACCATATAATAATATTAATTGTATGTTATATATTACATATTATATAATAGTATGGTGGTATAGTTCACTATAGAAATATATAATGCTAATATTGTGTTAAGCTAATAATATAACATATTGTATGTACATACAGCTGCTCTGAGTCCCCTTTGGGGTGAGAAGGGTGGGATATAAATGTAGTAAATAAATGCAGTAAATAAATAAATAATTTTAGACTTAGGCTCGGCCAAAGTCTGACATGACTTGAAGGCACACAACAACAACAACAACAACAACAACAACAATCCTAATTAACTTGACTATCTCATTGGTCAGTAGCAGGCCCACACTTTCCATTGAAATCCTAATAGGTTTATGTTGGTTAAAATTGTTTTCATTTTTAAATATTGTATTGTTCTTTCGTTGTTGTTGTTGTTGCACTACAAATAAGACATGTGCAGTATGCATAGGAATTTGTTTGTATTTTTTTTTCAAATGATATTTCGGCCCCTCAACAGTCTGAAGGATTGTGGACCGGCCCTCTGCTTAAAAAGTTTGGGGACCCCTGGTCTAGAACTTAAGAGTGTGTGTTCAACTGTTATAACATTGAATGAGCAAGGTACAGGCACGGAGCCTGAATGCTATCTGTTGTAGCTCTTACTTCAGTAGTGTAGTGGACTTAGGAACACAAACTCAAGTTCTGGAATTTCTATTTTAGAACATGATCCATCATTCCATCGGACATGCCTTTTTATAGGATATATTCACTGCAGTCTTCATTGCCACCACACTCCCTATTTCTAGGAAGGGCTGTGAAAGCTGAACACAGAGAAACATTGATGGAAAGAAGATCAACTCATTTGAAGTGTGTTGCTGGAGAAGACACCTGCAAATACCACAAACTGTTAAAAAAGACAAATAAGAGAGTCATATAATCTAGTATCTGATCCCAGATTATCTACTTAGAACTGGATTATATGAATCTACACTGCCATATAATCCAGTTCAAAGCAGATAATCTGGGATCACATAGTGGATTATATAGCAGTGTAAATTGGGTCTTAGAATCACTGGTGAATATATTCTGTTGGTGGTACTAAAATTAGTGTGCATGTTATAATCAATAGTGTCTTTGAATCAATGAAATACAGTACTTATTTTCTCTGCCAGAAGGGAAAAATACTTCCATTTTCTTCACATGCAGAAAAATCCCACAATAACATGATTTAATCTATCTCACTAAAGGTTTGGGTGAAATCCTCACTATAACTTCAGATGGATTGGATTTTCCTAGAAAAAAAAATATTTTCATAGGTGGTCTTATTTAAAAAAAAACAAGTTCTAGATGTATGTGTAAATTTGAATGACAAAGCTACCTAGTACTAACATTAAGGTAAGATTTTTTAAAAATCTGATGCAACAGTATAGACTAGACATACACTGTATTGTCAACAAAATTACATGCAAAACTGTGTAGCAGTAAATTCTCAGAATTAACCCCATTTCCTAAAAAATAAAACACAGAACAGGATGTCTGCCAAAGTAGTTTTTTCATCCCTTTTCTGCCACAATTTACTTCCCGTTCTGTGGTAGATGACCTTTTCAGATTGGTATGCCAGGCAATCTGAATGATGCACACCCCTTTTACTTTCTCTCTTCCCATCAATATAAGACAGATTAGAAGGGATACTTAAAATTCCCTTTCCTGAACTATGATGCTTTCTCTGCTGGAAGATAACCTCTGAGCTACAATTATACAATGCAGTGCTACACAGAAGAGAAGTATCATTTAGCCAAGTAAAATACTGTGACATTAAACACATTCTCTGCTATATTTACCTGTCTTCCTAATCATGTAATTGAAAAAGATATACCTGGAAACAAGCTATCATCAATGGGAAAATGCTGTTCAAAGTAATGCAAACTGAACAAATACATGTAGAAATTTGGGAAGAAAACACAAAGTCCAAGAGTTGGAAGAAAATGCTGGAGGGTTTCAGATAAACTCATCTTTCCACCAATGCCAGACCTTGGAAATCGTGATTTATTAGACTATGCTGGAAGTTGAAACAGGGCCCCTTTCCCCTAAGTTTTGCTTCAGACTTGCCAGAAGTAACAGGGTTGTATTATTCAGTGTCTATCTCCCCAAACAAAATGATGCTTGGTTCTCCTGAGTTGATAAATGTAACGACATTTAAGAATGGAAAGTGCTGGAGCTGAAACCAAAGCATGTTTTTCATACCTCTCATACTGTGAAAACACATTTAAAAAAGCAATTTTGGAGACAGTCAACCATTTTTATTTAAAAGCCAGCTACTGAAAGTATATAAGCAGCAAACGAAAAAGCAAATATTATAGATTTTCTTCCACAAACAGATATTCCAAGAATTTGTAAGTGTCACCCATAAATACAGCCTGTTGCACTTGATTATGGACTTTGAAGCTTGACTGACATACATGGATTCTATGAATTTTAGTCACAACATGAGGGAAGAGAGAAAGAGCATGTCAAAGCCTACAGAATGAAATTACTTGCATGGAAGTGTGAAAAATGTGTTTTTTTTGGAGGGGGGGGGGACACCCTGCAGAATTTTAGCTAAGGTAATAAGGTGGGTGGTGGCACAGATGATAATGTGTCAGTATTGCTGCATGTCACACAGATGTGTGGGTGTGCTGAGGAGTGCTACATATGTGGGCGGAATGAGTCTTTTTGTAAAAGGATGTCAAAGCTTCAACATCATGTCTTCGAATTGGTTTCATGAGAAACAGACAGGAAAAAAAATGTTGCTTTATAATAAAAAATGCTGCTTTTGTGTGCCTGTGTTTTTGGAACCAAATGGATTTGCACAATCTTGGGAACATAACTGCTTTGTGGGGTTGCTGGTAGACTTCCACAAATCCCTCCCTTCAAAGGAAGCTGCTGTGTAAAATTGCATTTTTTAATAGGAAAGATGAAATTCTTATCTGTGGTTGGGGCATCATCCTGCGATTTTAGTAGTGAATTAGTATTTACTTCTTGAGAAAGTGTCTGGGAAGTACACAGTGTAGATTGAGAAGATAATTCTCTTCTGGCAGGTTGTCTCTCACACTGTGGAGCAAAGCATTAGGAGATTCAGGACAGTAAATAAAGAACAACACTCAGAAAACAGTTGAAATCCAGACAGGAAAAAAAATTAGGGACAGCTAACACCTCCTAACAAAGGATTCCTTCAGGCAGGAAGCAGCCAGGCTTTGAATCTGCAATGTTTTAAAATGCTAATTGAGGTGGACAATTGCAACATTCACACTTGTATCCAACAGACAAGAGTTCTTTCTCCCACCCTGAACATTCCGGAGATATATAAACCCCCCTTGCCTAGTTTCCAACAGACTTCACAACCTCTGAGGATGCCTGCCATAGATGTGGGCGAAATGTCCAGAGAGAATGCTTCTGGAACATTTATTTATTTAAATTCATTTAAAACATTTCTATTCCGTCCTTCTCACCCCAAAGGGGACTCAGGGTAGAGCACAACATATATACGGCAAACATTCAATGCCAGAACATGAAATAAATCATAAATATACATAAACACTAAAATCAGTTATCTTCACATTAAAACCATTATTTAAAACCATCACAAGTCAGCCGCACCATAAACATGGCCATACAGCCCGGAAAACTCACAATAACTTAGTGATTCCAGCCATGAAAACCTTTGACAACACATTAGGAGAATGTTCCAGATTTTTGACTTGTATGGATTCCTATCTGGCAACTGATTTCAACTCTGCCAAGTCCATGATCCTCTAGAACAGGGACAGAAAATGCCCCAAAATTGGAAGGCTACAAGATTGGAAGGTCCTCACTGGATGTCAGATGGCAACAGGTTATCTATCTGGTTACAAATTAGGTATAGTCTAAGAACATGTAATGCTCAGCAACAGACCAGAAAATCTTAGTGTAATAAAGGAATTAGAGAGAGAACTAGATCAGATCCTCTGAAGATGCCAGCCACAGCTCTGGTAAAACATCGGGAGAAAATACTGCTAGAACACGGCCATACAGTCTGGAAACCACACAACACTCCAGTGATCCTGGCAATGAAACCTTTTAACAATACAAAGCTATTTTCATTTTTTTTAAATGTGGTTGAGTGTAATAATGATATTAGGTGTCAACTGGAAAATGGGAAGTGAAGAGTGGAGTTAGGAAGGACTGCTAACTCTTGCAGCAGAAGTGGTTTGACCTCTTTCCTCTACCTTCTTCCTCTTGGAACCTCCCTCTAAGAGTAAAAAGGCTCTCTGAATTACAGTGCAGAAAGGCACTTCCCAGTTAATTGGTGGCTTTCATTTTTCCCAGCAATTATATATTCTGATTTTTTATTGTCAAATATTGTTTACACTATCCAATTTATTCCAGTAAAATAGATGTATAACAGTAATGTTGGCACCAACATTCTAGACTGCACATACATTAATAAAATTTAAAACAGACCCTTTAGAAAAAGAGTTAAAGCACTATTGGTTTTATACGTTTGATTGACATTCAAATCATATATATAATTGGGTTACAGATACACAGGACAGTAGTAGACACCTCTATGCTAATTTTGCATAATGGTAATGGGAATTTATTCAGTTTCAGCACTATAGATGACCACTGAAATGAACATAATAGGATTTTTAAGAATATCCTGTAATATGTCAGCACCAATTTTAATTAACTTCAGTCTTATGACAACCTCACTAGCATGTGACTAGTTGCAAAAGACACAGATTGGTTTGCACAGGGCCAGCCCAAGGTAATTTTCAAGTGTAGGCGAACAGAATTTTTGGCATACCTCCCCCAAACCAATCACTGAAAAATAAAAGCATTGGATAAGCGAAAATGTTGGATAATAAGGATGGATTAAGGCGCTTCTCTGCTCTGTAAAGCGGCGACCTCATTCCTTGCGGAGGCAGGTGCAGTGGCGGAGGCAGGAGTTGCCTCAACGGCACGCCCTTACAGGATGGTGCCACAGGCAACTGCCTAATTCGCCTGGCGGTTGAACCACCCTTGTTTGCATACATGTTAATTTGCCAGGTTTTAGGGAGGCAGCTGGAGTCTCAGGGTGCCACTGCACTATAGGATCAGTGCAGTTTGACACCACTTGAACTGCTATCACTCATGGGGATTATAGTTTTACAAGGTCTTTAGCTTTCTCTGCTGAAGAGTGCTCGTGCCTCACCAAAGTACAATTCACAGGATTCCATATTCTGAAGCCATGGTAATTCAAGTGGTATCAAACTGTATTAATTCTACAGTATAGATGTACTATTAATGAGCTGCTGGAGATGCACCATTAATAAGCTGCTATGCTTCTCTGCGATCAGCACTGAAAAAGGAAAAAGCTAGATTTTTTTTAATGTGAGAAGGCTATAAAGGCTGAGTACCTTTTTCCTGCCATTACCAGTTGACAGCAGGACTCTTTGAATTAACGTGATTATGCTTGTATGTTCCATGTCCTTGTGCAGCTTTGGTGCTCGCATTCTATATGGTTCAATGTAGTGGACCATAGCTCTCTAGACTTGTAGTTCGCCAAACTACAAATCCCAGAAAGCAAATTGTTCTAAGACTACACATTCATGCTTCACATTCCCTCCCCTGCAGCAATCTCTAAGAAAGTTAACAGAGGATCGCAGACATAGACATAGTGATGGAGGGAAAGGAAGTTTGTCACATGTCCAGTTCCCATACTTCCACTGTCAGAGACCTGCCCAAGCAGAGACTTCTGTAGCTTCTCTTTCCTCCATGAGGGCTCCTTGAGGAAAAACTCAGTTGGTACTGAGTGTGTGACTAGTCCCCTTTCCCCAAAGACAGAAGTGGGCAGCTGGCAGCAAAACGTTTCAGGTATTTTTAGTATTTCGGATTTCTGAATAAGAGAGACTACATGTACTGCTTATTGCCTGCTATCAAATGGCTACAGAAACTGCCTTGAAGAAGGCAATCTACAGCTTTACACTGCACAAGAGATACCCACCAATCCCTTTAGATATTCTTTGTCATTGCCAAACGAAGAGGGGGAGCAAAGGGGATGAGGGGTATCCTGTTACTTATTGAAAGAAAGGGGATACCACTACTCTTTCACAGAAAGAGATGTTCCTGAAATGTCATGTATCGGGGGGAAATCCCCTATGAAAGTTTTGCCTATTAAATATATCTTTGTGCAAGGGTACCTGAAACTTGGCAAGGACACTTGTAATATCATTAATGTCTTCTCTGCCATGTCAGGAAATAAGATCATCCTCTTGCTAGACACTGGCAGAGAAACACAGAGTACAGGAAGGCTGAGAGAGGATCAGGAATTGTTCCGAGGCATTGGCAGGGAGTACCTGAATTGATTCAAAACAGCCATTTTTCTTTTAAGAAGGTCTCCACTACATGTTTTGTTATAATACCTGGAAAGATTTTAATGATTGGTTCCCATATTTTGCAAAGCAGTAATTCAATATGATAGCATTTAGGATATGGCATTTTTTTCTAATCCATTTTGTACTTTCAGGTATATGTTTACTCAAAGGAAAGTCCTACTGCTTTCAGCAGAACCTACCCCTGGCTAAGTAGCTCAACATGGATTGAAGCCTGTGGTGAAATTCTGCCCATAGACTTTAGCAGTATGTGCCAAATTCAGTTTAGAATAATCGTGCAGATTTGGACAATTTGACCATGTATTGTGTACAATACTTTTGTACACAATACCTAGCAGAACACGTCTGTTTTCCTAGCAGAACACTTGTGCATTTGCTTCCTGTCCTATTTCTATCTCTTGCACAGAGTTATTTCTCTAATAGCTCTTCCTCAAAGAATATTTGCTACATGTGATTCAGAACTAGGCTGGGGAGGAGGGATTGTTTCCTCTGAAAGAAGTTAGAAAATACAAATTCTCAGAAAAACAGATGCATGAAAAGCTAATCTTTCATTGTAGTTCTTCTGCCCCTCTCCCGCAAAACAGCTCAATCATTTCCCAGCTTGTTTGAATCACTGCTTTGAGGCACTCTGTGCTCCAACAGAACAGATTCCAATCACCCTTTGCTTTTCTCAGTGAAAAAGGCAATGGCTATGGGAAGTCTTTGGGGATAGCAGACGCAAAGAGGCGATGATTCCCAATTCAGGCTGAAGATTTAATCTGGGGGAATGGGGAGGGCTTGCTGGATCAGTTCTGCATATCTTGCAGAACAGAAATTTTCTACCACTGCTATAAGCAATTTTACAGGGATAATTTGTGCATATCTTTATGGATTTCTTTGATTCAAGTTTTTATTGAAAGATGTGTTTCTACATGTGTTCCAGGTTGGACTGGGTGGCCCCTGTGGTCTTTCCAAACTATGATTCTATGATTCTAGATAGGTTTAGCACTGACTGGTTAGATTACTGCATTCACATTATTTCTTTTGCTGTTCTACATCTACATCACTTTGGGGAACACTGGTTGAAAGTTACATGCAGTGCAGTTATAAAACGTTTTTCCCTAAAGGCTGCATGCATCTTCTTTAGGATTGGAAGGGAGTGTAGAAGGAGAAAGAAACAAACAATGGCACCAATGCTTTGTATCGAGACACAAAGTGGAAAGCAGAACAAGATTGGTTATAAATGTTTGTTTTATCTCACTTTTACTATCTTGCAATATTTTTTGGGCCAGTCACCCACCCACAAAGTTAATACAGATTTTGGCTGGTTGCCTTTTGGGGGCTAGGGAGGAATATTGCTTCTTCTTTAGCTTTAACAAATGTGGTATATTTTTTCCTACCTTGTACTGTTTTACTATGATATGTACAACAGCTTGAATTATATGGCCTTGAATATAATTAAAGTAGTTTATACTTAAAGTTATATTCATTGAAGGTAAATTGTAATTGTAATACTATTTGCTCACTTTTGGCAGGCTAGTACAGAAAATAGAATTTTGGTTAATAATGAATGGGCACCCAAGACGCTTTTCTGATGTATCTCTTTACATTTGTTCATATTCCAGTCTATCCATAGCAAGCATTAATTTTTTAGGTGAATTACGCAATTTAATAGTATTTGTTATCTTTGCAGAAGAAATTCAGTTTTTAGAGATAAAAATGAAAATGAATAAAATGTAATCAATGTTATAGACTTCAAAAGCACAGACCGCATTCATTTAAATCTCATTTGCAAATGCTCTGACAAGGGATCTTGCCTGGGTCCAAAAATGCAGTATATTAACATAGCTATTCAGTTTAGAAAGCAAGATTAATTCAACTGTTTCAACCTTTTGTTCATTGGAAACAATCAATGAATCAATTTATTGATCCAGTCAATGGACCTCACATTTAAAAAAAAGAGTTAACAACATTGAGAAGTGCAGTCAAAGAACACGAATCAAATACTTCTTTTGACAAATACAAAAACCCAAATGTATTCAGAAAGGACTGCTTAGGTATCATCAAACCAGATGTGTCCTTTTCTATGTAAACAGGTTTCATGGAATAATAGGAGCTGCCTTATTTGGTAGAACAAGTAAGAATTATTCTGCTTGGCGGTCCTCCGTTAGCCTCGCTTTGGGAGTCTGTAGTTCTTCAATGTTTCTTCCATGGGCCTGTACTTCTTCAGGGTGAAATAACAAGCCCTTGAAACAATGCCGTGTCGGCTTGGCAACTGACCACTGCCAGACTACAGCTGACACAAGGACTAATTTGGGAATGTGCAGAGTTGCAGAATGACATTTACTGTATCTTTTTGATATTCCTGATAGAAAGCATGAGGTCTCAGCAGGTCTTGCCGGCTTGTTTGCAAAGTGTCAGCTTGAAAGAATCAGGCTGTTCTTGTGTCAACTCTGGGAGGAGATGGCTGCCGTTGCAGCCCATCAAAACATAACCAGGGAGAGCGTCTCCCTTCTATTCAGTGCAGCAATTATATGGCATTTCATATCCATTAATATTGTACATTGGCATGCTGTACTGATAACAGAAACTTGAAGTCTCGCTACACGTCAAGACACAAAGGTTTCCTTGATGAAGCAAAAAAGAATTAATCTTTTGTAAGAAGCTTAAGAGTTTTTGTGGGACAAGCAAGGGCTTTTTAAAGATGTGATAGAATTTAGTGGAAAGATGCATTTTGTACCCAATTATGTACAAATATGTAAAGGTATAGCAGCTGGCATGAAGAATGTCTTCAGACAATGTAAAGTTTGTCAGATTTCTTGCAGGGGTTCCAGCAACATGGTCTGAGTTTCTTCCGATCATCAGGGTTAAGCATTGTATACGCAATGTTCATTTAAAATTACAACACTGATGGTGGTTGAGTGGAGTTTCTTTCTTTTCCACCTTTTTTAGGAGGGGGAATTTTTCCCTTATCACTGAAACAGCCTGTTTAAACAATAGAACACTTTCCATCTGCAATGTTTTCACCACTGAGTTTCTGCCAAAAAGTAATGCTTAGATCTCAGTTACTCAGCAGTCTGCATTGTAATCTATGTGGCACAGTTTTCATGGTGGAATATCTAATTTTGGCATTCAGCATCTCCCCCAGAAAACGGCTATCATCAATGCTCATTGCAAAGAGAAGGTTAACTGCACAGCAGCAACCTCCACCACAAAGACCTGAAAATGGCACAACAAGAAACCAATATCTTCTCATTTCCTCCTTAGAAATGCTTTCAGAATGAGGATAGCTCTTATCTTTGAAGGACAGTGCTCAAAAGGAGTCATCTGCAACTGGCAGAGATCTGCCCCTTGTTGAAGGGCATATTTTTTAAAAAAAAGAAAAAAAAGAAGCTAATAGATAATTTCATGAAACATTGAGGCTGCAGTCCTGTAAAATATATTCAGTGGGATTTACTCCTGAGCAGATATGTATAGCAAATCATTCAGATATGGATGTAGACATTGATATCCACATTTTACATACAGAGATTAGAGAGGCATGCATTCAATACCAGGGTTCAAATTCCACCCTTTCAATGAAAACCATCTGGGTGACCTTGGACAAGTTGCAATCTCTCAGCCTTAGATGAAGGTAATGTCAACTTCCTTTGGGAAAGAAAACCCTATGAGAGAGTCTGCATAAGTCAGTTTGAAGGACCATAACAATACCTTTGTGTCTCTGACTGTATAAAATCATCCTAGAATTTAGTAAAAGAAATAAGACATAACAGGCTTGCCAGAGTGCTAGGGAAGCAAAATAAAGCTATAAAACTGCCATACTTATCAACTAGCAGTCTTTATTGTTATTGTAGCTGAGATTCTTCAAAAAAAAGTAGCCCTTTCACTTGGTGAAATCTGTGAGAAAAACCCAATATAAAAATGAAAATATTTGTGAAACTTTGATATTTCAGAAAAATAAAAAAAATGTACATTAATTTCTGTTTTTCTAAAAAAAAATTATAAACCTTTAAAATAGTTACAGATAATGAAAAATGCAGACATGGATTCATCTGTGAGTAAAATGCATGTATAAAATGTACACTAAATGTTTTTATTTTAGAGGAAATGCAAAAATGTCCATATGAGGAGAAAAAGCCAAGATTTGCAATCTGATACAAAAAATTGGTAGGGGAATGCAGGTAGGTTACACAGAAGCACAATAAAATTGAGACTAAATTGTGTACTTGTACTATGTAGTTATTTCAGTGATGGATAACCTGTACTCAGGACAAAATGGCATCATTATGACAGAATATGGAGGAACAAAATGGTTTTCAGTTGGAAAGAGATCTGGCAAGGCTGCATTTCACCACCCAATCTGTTTAACTTGTGTGCTGAACATATAAATAATGCAGGTTTAGATTTGGTGAAAGGAGATGTGAAAATTGGAGGAAGCAACATCTACAATTTAAGATATGCAGAGGACATTATATTACTAGCAGAATATAGCAAAGGGGAATGACTACTGAACAAAACATAAAGAAGAAACTGCAAAGGCAGGTCTACAACTGAATATTAAGAAAACAAAAATAATTACCACAAATGATTTACAGAACTTTTAAGGAGACAATGAAGACATTGAAATTTTTCAGGATTTCCCATGTCTAGGCTGAAACATTAATCAGAGTAGAGTCTGGAGAAAAGAAATAAGAAGAAGACTGCTACATTGCCATGTAATGCAGTTTTAGAATATAGATTACATTGAACTGGATTATATGGCAATGTAGGCTCAGTTCAGTACAGTTAATCCACATTCTGAAACTGCATTATATGGCAGTGTAGATCCAGCCTAAGGACCTCTTCACACAGGGCAAAATAACCCCGTCTTGCTGCTTTTATTTGCAGCTTGGACGGGGGTCTGCCGTGCGTCATCACATGATGCATGGCAGGCCCCGCCCACATTCCTCCCAAAGTGGAGGGGATCGCTGAAAGGTGCTTCTTCCACCACTATGGAGAGGAAAGTGTGTTTCCTCCCCTTTCCCCCATACAAAAGCAGCTGAGCATCTGATGGGGACAGGGACAGAGAGTATGGCTGTGAAAGCAGGGAAGTGAAGAAAGCTGATAATCGACTGATAATTGAAATGGGGTGCTAGATAAGGTCACTATAAGAATATAGGCTATTATTAGTGTATAATAATAATAATAATAATAATAATAATAATAATAATAATAATAATATACCAACACCATAATTCCTGGGGCAAATAAAGGCTTAATTCTTCCTAAAAGGCAAGATGACTAAACAGGGAGTGTTGTACTTTGGTTATTGCAGCATTCATACTTGCCTCCCACAGACAAAAAAAGGAACAACCAGAAATATTGTATACCCACAAGCTTTAAGAAATAACATATACTAACTACCACCAGTTCCTCAATACTTTATTTTCCATACCACCAGACTTCGCCACAGCAATGCATGGCCGGGCACAGCTAGTTGGTTATATAATTAGAATATAACGATGCTTGGAAAGATACAAGATACAGGCAGTCCCCGACTAACAAACAACTCATAGTTAAGAACAGGGGTGAGACAACTGGAAGTGAGAGAAATCTTCCTCTCAGAAGAGAAATTCACTCCCGTTATTAAAAGAGTTTCCACTGAAGCTTAAAAGAGGAAGATGGCATTACAGTTGATAAACTCAATAAGGAAGCCATAGAATGAATCTGCAAGGCAGAGCAGGCCATTGACAATAAGGCTTCTTATTCACAGGATCACCATTAATAAAAGTTGACATGATGGCTGTTAATAACAACAAAACATCTTTAATCTCTTGAATTGCAAAGGTAATTCAAATATAATGCAGGTACCTGTATAAAATTTGCATTTACTGTATATATTTTGTTAAAAATAAAAGCAAGACCATTACATGTTCCTATATCAGGTTAGAGCCTGTCAAACTGTATTTAAAAGTGTCCAGTTTCAATGGGGAAAGTTTGTACTTCTGACAGTTCACAAAACTACATTGAAAATATGACAATTGGTAGTTTTTGCACATTGCTATGATTATTAAATTCAGATAATACATACTTGGGAGGGAATTCCAAACTTTTCCCCTTAGTCCAAGGGGACAAGGTTCTGGAATTACATAGAATTTTAGCCAACAGTTTGGCGTATTTTTAGACTTTACCTCATTTGTGGTAGGAAATGACAACAATGTGTGCAAGTAAAATTACCACTATAATTATCCCATGAGAGAAATGCTGGCTATGCTTCGGTTGCAATTTTACAGTTCTCTAAAATCACATGGCTTCCATTGTTGTTTGGCTTTCAATGCTTCATATGGTACTTCTTTTAGAAAGCTTCACAATACTAGAACAAAGGTTTTGTGTGTACATTGTCTTCATTTTAATAACATTTAGAAATAAAGAGAAACTCTCCTTTCTCAATTCTCTTCATATGCTAGACACTACTACTGGGAGTTGTAGTTTGGTGAGGTACTAGTGCTTTCTGGCAGGGAAGATGGAAGACATTGAGAAATAACGATTCCCATGATTACATTGCATTGAGCCATGATTGTTAAAGTGGTGTCAAATTCCATTAATTCTACAGTGTAGAGGTATCAAAGTAACATCTCCTGGCCTGGATCCTTTCAAGCCCATCTTAACAGTCAGCAGCCACAACAGGTGAGGGATGACAATTGGGATGCAAGAATGAAGAGAGTAAATGAGGCTGTGATTAAGAATTGCAACACAACAAATTGTTCCAAAAGAAATAAAATAGCCAGAGACGTCATTGTCCAATTCAGAAGAAGGAGATTTAGAGATGATGTTTTGAAAAATAATAACTTGAATCCAATTTCCACAATGGGAAAAAGTGATAATTTTAAAAGAATATCCAATATCAACAATGATGAAAAGACAGAAATATATGTTTTTGACTGAAGAATTAAAGAAATACCAGATTAGATTCAGATGGGAACTAATAGAAGGTATCATGATAACCTACAAGGATGAAAAGTATTGGCTGACAACTGAAGAAAAAGCAAAGATTTTCTATAAGAAATTGAAAAGAGACATGGAATCTGAGTCACAGGAAACTAAAGGAAAAGAAAAGAAGAGACCCAGGACTGAATCACTGGAAAAAGAAGTCATGCCCATGGGACTGGCTAAGACTAATTTGGATGTCCTCAAGGAAGACGAAAATGAAGAAGGAAATTAGATTTTTCTAATAATGTGAACGGAATTAATTGCCCTAACAAAAGAAAAGGGATCTTCAATCAAATAAAAAAGGGCAACTACAAGTAGTTGCCCTACAGGAAATACATATAGCCCAAAAACATGGGGCTCATTTAGTTCAGAAAAATATTGGATAATAATTTTATGCCTGTGCCCCAGAAAAGAAAAGAGGGGTAATCATTTATGTGAATGTAAGAATACTGGCCGAATTGCCATTTAAGGATAAAGACGGAAGAATAATTGGAATATTAATTACACTTGAAAATAAAAAATATTAGTCTGTAATAGCTATGCACCTAATGGTTCCAAAATAGATTTTGTAAAAGAACTAAAAGATTTAATTTCAAAAGAAAGTTTTGATGACTTGATGATAATGGGAGACTTTAATGGAGTAATGGATAATAAGATAGACAAGAATAATGATTCCGACAAAAATAGAGACAAAAATATTGGCAAACTCCCTCTTTTATAAATCTTTATCAAGAATTCAATTTGCAAGATTCCTGGAGGATACATCATTGGATGGAAAAAGACTATACCTTTTTTTGGACAGACACCAAAGTTGGTCCAGAATCGATATGGTATGGACGACAAATACGCTGACAACAAAAATTGCGAAATAAAATTTTTGCCCAGGACACACTCAGACCATTGCGCTATTGAAATTATTTTATACCCGACCTCAAGACAAAGGAAATGGCATTTAAATGACAGCTTATTAAAGGAAGAAGACATAAACAAAAACAGAAAAATCTTAAAAGAATTTTTTTAAATAAATGAGACTCCTCAAATTCCAATTCAGACGGTATGGGACGCTGGCAAAGTGGTGATGAGAGGTCATTTTATTCAACAAAATGCACTAAAAAACAAAAAAAGAAATGCAGAATGAAATTAATAAGGCGGAAGAGATACCGAAAAGGAATCCCAAAGATGGAAACAGTAAATTAAAATTTGAAAAGTTACAGAAGCAAAGAACTTTTTTACAAATGGAACAACTGGCAAAGGAACTCAAGTGTGTTAAGCAATATCATTTTGAAAACGCCAACAAACTGGGTAAATGGCTTGCAAGGAAAGTTAGGAAAAAGCGGCAAAATCAGCACATCACTAAAATAATTTCAGAAGACAAGGTATGTACAACTGACGAGGATATCAGTACCCAATTTAACAAATATTATAAGAAAATTTATTCCAAAGATCAGATCAAAAAGAAGATATACAACAATTTCTAAGTCAACTAAGACTACCCAAAATCCCAAAATCTTGAAAAGAAAGAAATTACAAAAACATGTAAAGTATTATTGGAATGGTCAACAGAAACTGAATCTGTAAAAGACTGCATGATTAAATGGGCCTCCAATATAGGCCATTCGATAAAAATGGAAGACTGGGAAAGAAATTGGAACAAAAGACTAAAATGTACTTATGCATACGATATAAAAGAGAACTGGTACAAAATGATGTACCGCTGGTATATTACCCCACAAAAATTGGCAAGATGTTATAAAAACCTACAGGATAAGTGTTGGAAATGTGAAGCCCATGAAGGGTTATTTTTCCATATGTGGTGGATGTGTAAAATTGCAAATAACTATTGGATAAAAATCCATGAAAAAATTCAAGAAATACTAGGAATAAAATTTCAAATGAGACCTGAATATTTCCTTTTAGGAATGATAGACTTTGAAATAGACATTAGTAAAGACATACTATTCAATTACTTGGTGACGGCAGCAAGAACAATCTATTCCAAAAATTGGAAATTGAGAGAAACCCCTTGGATAGAAGATTGGATACTTAAAATGTTAGATATTATGAACATGGACAATTTAACACAATATCTTAAAAGAAATCAAGGCAGACCAAAGCAAACAGCTGATTGGACATTTTTGAAAGAATACTTAAAATAAGAAAGATGAGAAATAAATACCCAATTATAAAAAGAACATGAACAAATGGGTGGTTATGAACTTAAAAAAGATAAAATAAAATAGACATATGGACATTTTAAACTTCGATGGAAGAGATCGGAAGCCAATAACATTCCACTTTTTTTCCTTTTCCTTTTTGCTTTTTTTATACTTTTACACTATTTCTTCATTCCTACCTTCCTTTATTGCTTATGTTCCCCCCTTTCATTGCAAAATATATATATGCTTGCTTTATTTCTCACTTATTATTCTAAAAAAAAAAAGAATTTGAAGGAAAAAAAGAATTACAACAAGGTTTGTGCTTCTGTCTGTTGCAGCATCATGTGCTGCTGCTGGTGGTGAAAACCTGATAGATTAACACCCATTTGAACAGTTTTCCCTAACCTGATTCAATTGTAACCTGCATTTTCCAGTGAGCCATTCCCATTGCTGGTTATTGTGTGTTTTTCCCCTAGAAGGTAGCACTAATAGCACTACTTTGTCACAGATTTGTGGATAAGGGCAACTTTAAAACTCTGCTTGGAATCAGAGCCGGCCCTAGGTATTTTTCAAGTGTAGGCGAACAGAATTTTGGTGCCCCCCCCCCCCAAACCAATCACTGAAAAATAAAAGCGTTGGATAAGCGAAAATGTTGGATAATAAGGAGGGATTAAGGAAAAGCCTATTAAACATCAAATTACATTAAGATTTTACAAATTAAGCACCAAAACATCATGTTTTACAACAAATCAACAGCTGTGTGGAAGGGGGCTCAGGCAAAAGCAAACTGCTGTAGCTTCTCCTTCCTTATGTGTTCTTCCTCTTCAATCACTTTTGACATTTGGACCATATTCAGGTGTTGCTGGACCATGCTCTGTGTGATGAGTCATGGGCCATGTAGTCCCGTTCAAGGCACTGTAGTCCCAGATGAAGAGGAGAACTTGGGTTTTTCACCGTCTCAGTCAGAATTGGAACCTTCCCAGCCAGATTTGGGAACCTTGCACCTGCAAGAGATTTGTCTTCCAGAAATCTGTCAAACAAACCCTGAGCCTAAATCTCCTGTGTTTTCTCGCCACGAGTTTTGTAAACATCAGAGAGCTGTTCAAGCGGCCTCTCGTAGGAGTGCTAGGATAGCTGCTAAGAATTCAGCTGATTAAGCCTGCTTTCCATGGGAAACCTTAAGGAGTCATGCATCTGGACTCAGAGATTAGCTTTCGTTTCTAGTTCCCCAGAGAACTGCTCTTTGGTGGGAAAACTAGACCCTATTTAGGTGTTTTACCCACAAAGACATCTTGCGGAGTCAATTCGTCAGCTACTGGAGTAAGTTGTGTGTGGACAGCGCGCTCCGTTTCCAAGCCTCGTTCCTGTTTCAAGCCTTGTCCCTGATTTCAAGCCTTCGCTCCTGTTTCCAGCCTTGTTTACCTTCGCGGACCTTGCCTTGTTTTCCAGGATTCAGCCTCGCTTTGCTTCCCGGATTTTACCAAGTAATTCCACGGATCTTGTTCCTGCTCCTCGTTACCTTGTTGTCTTGAATCAAGCCTTGTGTTCCAAGTATCAAGTTATTTCCTAGCCTTGCTCAAGTTCATGGACTAAAGGACCTTGTCATCTCCCCTCACTTGCTTGGCAAGTGAGTGTTTCGGTTATTGGATTACAACTTTGGACCTTAATATTTCATATTGGACATTGTTTCTTTGGACTAATTTTGACCTTTCCTGAAAGGTCTAACTCTGGACTATTTTCTACACTTGTTTTTATTAACTTTATATACTCCTTCAATAAAGATATTAGATAGATTCTGGCCTCTGTGTATGGTTATTGGTGCCCTGCAGCCTGGGTCCTGACAGTTTGACTCCACCACCCTAAGCACCAATTAACCTAGGCCAGAATGTCTACCGGAACCGTGCCGGGTGGCCAGCCACTTAGCTACACCATCGACAAGGAGGAAGTGGACCGCATCCGTGATAAGCTCAATGCGCAGGAGGGAGAAATAAAGGGATTGAAGGAACGCGGAATCCGTCTCCCAGCCTTGGCATTGCCAACCAAGTTTTCTGGAGAAGCTTCTAAGGTTCATGTTTTCCGTCGCCAATGCCAAGCTTATCTAGAGGCCCGCAATGCCGAGTTTCCCCAAGAAGACATCAAAGTGGCGTGGATCTATAGCCTTTTAGACGGGCCAGCGGCCAACTGGGCGACGGCGCTGTTCGACCAAGGTTCCCCACACCTAAGATCAGCGCAACATTTCTTGGATCACATTAAGGTGACTTGGGGGATCGAAGACAATTTGGAGGCAGCCGGCCATAAACTCCGGCGCCTCTCTCAGGGGGACAGACCCTTGTCCCAGTACATAGCCGAGTTCCGAGTGCTGGCCCACAGCACCGGATGGAATGATATAGCCCTCAGAGGACAATTTCGGGAGGGTCTCAACATCGAGATGTTGGAAGAAATTTCCAAAGTGGATCCCCCCCACTCTCTTGAAGCACTCATTGATCAATGTTTACGAGCTGAAGTCATGCTTGCCAACAGAAAACAATGGGTCCAAGGCCAGAGCGGTAGAGCTGGGGTGAAACCTCCCGCTCCCACCAGCGTCCAGCCGCGTCCAGTATGGAGACCCCCGCCACCAGCCCCATACCCCAGGGGGAACGAGGAGGTGCCGATGCAGTTGGGCAACGTGCGTCCCAGGTTAGATGCCGCCGAGAAGGCCCGCCGCCAACGCCTAAATCTCTGTTGGTACTGCGGAAACGGGGGCCACTTCGCTAGAGAGTGCCCAGCCAAAGGGAAGCCCCCCGCCCGTCTGGCGGCGGCGTCCTCCACGGAGATGAAGACGTCTGAGGCGGCTGGCACACAGCCGGCGGGGGAAGCCAGCGACCGGGCGTAGAGAGGCTCGCCAACCCGGTCAAAAAACCCACTCAAGAGCCGCCAACCGGAGTCCTATTTCTTCTAGTGGTCACCTTGTGGTCAGCTAAAAAGGGGCCAGTCATGGTCCATGCCATGATAGACTCAGGAGCTACAAACAATTTCATTGATAGAGAGTATGCCGACTCTCTGGGATTACAATACCATGACTTCAAGAATGCCCGTGTGGTGCAAGCCATCGATGGCCGCCCCCTCAAGACGGGTCCCGTAAGCCAGTGGTCGGAACCCACCAGAATGTGGATAAGGGAACATATGGAAGAAATTTCCTTCTTTGTTACCGAGGTTCCCCATTTCCCTGTAATTTTGGGAATTCCATGGCTGACACTTCACGACCCAAGCATCTCCTGGTCCAACAGAGAACTGCAGTTTGCTTCAAAATATTGCCAAAACCATTGCCTTGTAGCCAAGGTCTGCCATGCCACAGACACTGAACCCATTATCACCTTGCCCAAGAAGTACTCAGAATATTGGGATGTATTCAATGAAAAAGAAGCCGAGAGATTACCCCCACATAGACCTTATGACTGTGCCATTGACTTGGTGGAGGGGGCCCCGATCCCGCGAGGACATCTCTACTCCCTGACTGAACCGGAGCAAGAAGCTCTCAGGGAGTTCATAGAGTCAAACCTTCGCAAGGGATTCATCAGACCCTCTCAATCCCCAGCCGCTTCCCCAGTGATGTTTGTGAAAAAGAAATCAGGGGACTTACGCTTGGTGGTGGACTATAGAGCATTGAACAATATCACTAAGCGGAACAGCTATCCCCTGCCCTTGATCTCGGACCTACTAGACCGACTTCGGGGAGCCAAGGTCTACACCAAGCTGGATCTTCGGGGGGCTTATAATCTAGTTCGCATCAGAGAAGGGGACGAGTGGAAGACCGCCTTCCAGACTAAATTCGGATTATTCGAGTCCCGAGTTATGAATTATGGATTATGTGGAGCTCCCGCAACGTTCCAGCATTTTGTCAATGACATCTTTCAGGATTATCTAGATCGGTTCTTGATCATCTACCTGGACGATTTTTTGGTGTTTTCTAGATCACAATCAGAGCATGAGAACCACGTAAGAATGGTGTTACAACGATTGCGGGATCATGGACTTTATGCCAAGCTGGAAAAATGTGCTTTTGATCTACAAGAGGTAGATTTCCTGGGATACCGCGTCTCACCACTAGGGCTCTCCATGGACCCGGCTAAGGTTTCAGCAGTATTGGAATGGCGGGCGCCAACCAACAAGAAAGAGGTGCAACGATTCTTGGGGTTCGCGAACTATTACCGCAAGTTCATTCCAGATTTTGCCCGCTGGTCTGACCCAATCACCAGCTGCATCCGTGGGAAACAGCCTTTCCGCTGGACAGATCAAGCAGAGAAAGGGTTCCAGCAACTAAAGAAATTATTCACGTCCCAGCCAATCCTTCAGCATCCAGATCCTGAAACCCCTTTCGTTGTGCAGGCGGATGCCTCCGATGTGGCAATTGGGGCTGTACTCCTACAACCAGTGGGAGACCATCTTCATCCTTGTGCCTTTTATTCCCGTCAATTGACCGCGCCAGAGAGAAATTACACCATTTGGGAAAAGGAACTATTGGCCATAAAGGCAGCCTTTGAAACTTGGAGACATTGGCTAGAAGGAGCCAAATTTCCCATTGAAGTCCATACTGATCATCGAAATCTAGAGCATCTAAGAACTGCCCGCAAGCTAAATCAAAGGCAACAACGCTGGGCTTTATTCTTTGAACGTTTTAACTTTCAAATTCATTATGTAACCCCAGCCCAGACCAAGCAAGCAGATGCTCTGTCACGAAAACCGGAATACGCTGCAGGGCGCAAGGAGTCCTTTGAGTCCCAGCTGCTACAACCCGAAAACTTTGCCACGCTCACAGTGGGAAACACCAAATCCACTTCCATGGAATCAACTTCCCCTACTCCAGGACCCCTTTGTGCTCAGGAAATCAGGGCTAGTCAGCAAGCAGACGCCTGGGCACAGGACCAACTTCGCCAAGGACTACGTTTTCCCTTTTCGCTTAAGGATGGGCTACTTTGCTATAGAAATCATGTTTACATCCCCCCAGGACCGGGCAGGGAAAAAACACTTCGTCTGTGTCATGACTGCAAGCCAGCAGGGCATTTCGGGCTATTTAAAACCATGCATTTGATCCTAAGAGATTTCTGGTGGCCCAAGATCCGCAAGGATGTGGAAAAATATGTCAACACCTGCCCAGTATGCCAGCGCTCCAAGACAAGAAGAGAAAAGCCCTCAGGGCTCCTGCATCCCCTCCCTACACCATCCCGCCCATGGGAAATAATCTCTGCGGATTTTATCACTGATCTACCACCTTCCTGTGGATTCACCACGATCCTAGTGGTGGTGGACCTTTTCACCAAGTTAGCCCATTTCATTCCCTGTGATGGCCTTCCCACGGCCAAAGAAACTGCAGATCTATTCCTCCAACATGTTTTCAGATTGCATGGATTGCCCAAGAGTTTGGTCACAGACCGGGGGTCCCAATTCACCTCTCGTTTCTGGAAGGCACTACAAAAACTATTGGGCATAGACTCTCGTTTATCTTCGGCTCATCATCCCCAAACAGATGGGCAAACTGAGCGCACCAATGCCACTTTGGAACAATACCTTCGCTGTTATGTGAACTACCAGCAAGACAATTGGGCTTCCCTGTTATCGCTGTCAGAGTTTGCCTACAACAATGGGGTCCAGGCTTCTACTAAAGAAACGCCGTTCTTTGCAAACTATGGCTTCCATCCACGTTTCTTTCCCCCTGTCATTGAAACCTCAGAAGTTCCCGCAGCAGAGGACTGGCTGCAGGAACTCGCAGCGGTGCAACAACTCTTGCTCCAGCAATTAAACCAAGCCAAGGAGGACTATAAACGTCACGCGGACAAACATCGCCAACCGGGCCCCGAAATCAAGGTAGGAGACCGGGTTCTTCTGTCCACTCGCTTTTTGCCCTCCCATCGCCCTTGCCGGAAGTTAGATGCCCGTTTCATTGGCCCCTATCCAGTGGTGGCGCAACTTAACCCCGTGACTTTCAAACTCCAACTTCCGCGCTCAATGCGCATTCATCCGGTGTTCCACCGCTCCCTACTCCTTCCGGCGGATGGTGTGCGTCCTGATACAGACCGACCGCCCCCCCCTCCTGTTTTGATGAATGGGGAGGAGGAGTTCGAGGTTGAGGACATTTTGGATTCTCGCTTTCACCGCCGCCGCCTACAATATCTCATTGACTGGGTGGGTTTTGGCCCCGAGGAACGCTCTTGGGAAGACGCTTCCACAGTCCATGCTCCTGATCTAACCCGCCGCTTCCATCAGACCTATCCCGCCAAGCCGCAGCCCCGCGCCTCGGGGAGAGAGTCCCGGTTTGAGAGGGGGCTTGAGGAGGGGGATAGTGTGATGAGTCATGGGCCATGTAGTCCCGTTCAAGGCACTGTAGTCCCAGATGAAGAGGAGAACTTGGGTTTTTCACCGTCTCAGTCAGAATTGGAACCTTCCCAGCCAGATTTGGGAACCTTGCACCTGCAAGTGATTTGTCTTCCAGAAATCTGTCAAACAAACCCTGAGCCTAAATCTCCTGTGTTTTCTCGCCACGAGTTTTGTAAACATCAGAGAGCTGTTCAAGCGGCCTCTCGTAGGAGTGCTAGGATAGCTGCTAAGAATTCAGCTGATTAAGCCTGCTTTCCATGGGAAACCTTAAGGAGTCATGCATCTGGACTCAGAGATTAGCTTTCGTTTCTAGTTCCCCAGAGAACTGCTCTTTGGTGGGAAAACTAGACCCTATTTAGGTGTTTTACCCACAAAGACATCTTGCGGAGTCAATTCGTCAGCTACTGGAGTAAGTTGTGTGTGGACAGCGCGCTCCGTTTCCAAGCCTCGTTCCTGTTTCAAGCCTTGTCCCTGATTTCAAGCCTTCGCTCCTGTTTCCAGCCTTGTTTACCTTCGCGGACCTTGCCTTGTTTTCCAGGATTCAGCCTCGCTTTGCTTCCCGGATTTTACCAAGTAATTCCACGGATCTTGTTCCTGCTCCTCGTTACCTTGTTGTCTTGAATCAAGCCTTGTGTTCCAAGTATCAAGTTATTTCCTAGCCTTGCTCAAGTTCATGGACTAAAGGACCTTGTCATCTCCCCTCACTTGCTTGGCAAGTGAGTGTTTCGGTTATTGGATTACAACTTTGGACCTTAATATTTCATATTGGACATTGTTTCTTTGGACTAATTTTGACCTTTCCTGAAAGGTCTAACTCTGGACTATTTTCTACACTTGTTTTTATTAACTTTATATACTCCTTCAATAAAGATATTAGATAGATTCTGGCCTCTGTGTATGGTTATTGGTGCCCTGCAGCCTGGGTCCTGACACTCTGGTGTGTTCTGTTTTCATCTCTCAAATGTTGGAGGATATGATTTATGTGGCTATAAAGGTAGAACAATGGCCTGAAACATGGTTCATCCATTCATACATCAAAATGAATCAACCAGAACTTCCCCTAGTTTGAGATTTTTGGGGATGCTGCTGCTCAGTTGTTTAGTCATCTCCGACTCTTCGTGACCTCATGGACCAGTCTATGCCAGAGCTCCCTGTCGGACGTCACCGCCCCCAGTTCCTTCAAGGTCAAGCCAGCCACTTCAAGGATACCGTCCATCCATCTTGCCCTTGGTCGGCCTCTCTTCCTTTTTCCTTCCATTTTCCCTAGCATTGCGATCTTTTCCAAGCTTTCCTGTCTTCTCATGATGTGGCCAAAATACTTCATCTTTGCCTCTAATATCCTTCCCTTCAGTGAGCAGCCGGGCATTATTTCCTGGAGGATGGACTGGTTGGATCTTCTTGCAGTCCAAGGCACTATCAGGATTTTCCTCCAGTACCAAAGTTCAAAAGCATCTATCTTCCTTCGCTCAGCCTTCCTTATGGTCCAGCTCTCGCATCTATAGGTTACTATGGGGAGCCATTTAGATGATAACTGAGTCCAGAGATGGACGCTCACATGGGAAACAGACTTCTCAGTTTAGAGAGTGAAGCAAATCCATTGCCAGGCTGCTGTAAAAATGTAATTATCAAAGGTATCCACCCACAGAATTACCAAAGGAATCCTTCACACCTCCCTCATCCTTGACTCAATTACCATTGCCTTTACACAAGCATTTTGGCTCAAAATTTAAAGAGGATACACACAGAGAAAAGAATGTATGTAAGATTTACCATCACTGTTTTTGGTCTAGTAGTGCTGCTCACACAAAGGTACTTCCATAGTAACTGGTTTTATTTCCATGTTTTCTCAGTGTGTGTGCAAAGAATTATTGCCACACTGAGACAACTCAGGTTGAATTTTAATAGTGAATTCACAGGCAAGTCAACTTCGGGTCAAAGGTTTTCTCATTTTGTATGCTGTCACCAGAAATCCAGACAAGTTCATTACTTTAATTATTCAGAATCATTTTCCTTTCTTTAGTTGTGTCACTTCTAGATGGTTTACCTTTGTGGCAATTAAGCTGCAGGGGAATTAGGCAGTAGACACCACAAGTAGTTTAAAATTTAACAATGATGCAGAAAAACATATAAAATTGTATCACACTGCTGGTGCTATAGAAAGTTCTAATTTACAGGTTATATAATGGTTGTCAGAAAAGCAGTAAGGATGAATGCTATTTGTGGGGGGGGGGGGGGTATTTACAAGATGTTAGATGTTATGTTGCTGACAAGCATTCATAAGATAGTACTTATATGTGGACCTGAATGTCAGTTGGCAGCTATAGCATTGCCACCCAAGGAGTTTGAGATTTGGTTTATATGTTCCTCCACAAGATGATTTTCAAACTGACTGTACAAAAAGCTTCTTATAGAAGCCCATCAAGTATCTCACAAAGGTCTTACTATCTGTGACGCTAAAGGTAGACAAATAGTGGCTTAGAGATCCAGACTTTAAGTTAAGGTCTGGATCTTTCCAGGTGTTTTATTAATCTGGAGCAAACTGGGAAATCCCAGTTTTCTCCAGATTAATTTGGTTTTACTTGAGGAATCATTTGGATGCCTCAGGTAAAACCAAGACAGGTCTGGAGATATGGGCCTATCTGTAATGCCTTTAAAAAGCCTATAACATTCTTTGCAAAAGAGTGCTGGGACCTCACCAAACTACAAGATTCAGGATTCCATAGCATTGACCCTGGCAGTTAAAGTGGTGTCAAACTGCATTAATTCTACAGTGTAATGAACTCTCTGCCACAACACTGTCTTCCTAATTTCTCAATTGCAAGTTGCAGCCACTCTGCTTTCGCCTCTGTCAGCAACCAGGTTCCCAAGTCCCTTGTTTCTTGGCAAATTTGTCTCACAAGGATATTAAAAATGAGGTGTAAATACTATTAATTAAATAATCAGCCTCTCTGCAGCCTTAGTGGAACCCTTTTTCATTCTTTTCACTTGTTTTCTTTTTAGTAGTTTTTGTATAAGTATTGCAGCTTGAACCTTTATTTTGCCCCAAAGCTGTTACAGCACAAGCAGAGGAATGTATACTGAGCAGACCAAACCTCCCCATACAGCTTCAGGCTCATGTGTCTTTATACTGGCTCAAAAGGAAAAGAGCAGCTTCAGTAACCCTTTGGATATACCACAAACCTCTTCCCTTTTCTTTTCTCAGCCTTCCTTTCTTGATGTTCCTATGCTTATGTTGTCAAGGATAGACATCTTACTGCTGAGGAAGATTTTGGTCTCCCCATACCTTTTTAATACATCATATCCAAAGCCAATCATGACTGTATCTAAACTGCAGACTTGTATTAATTAATATTACTTTAACAGTACTTTAAATATTATGGCATTCTTAAAGAAACTTAGGATTCTTACATTGGTGAGGGACCTTGAATGTTTCACTGTATTCTCCTGAGCGACAGCTCTAGAAATCTCTGACGGATAATTCTATATTTGTCATAAAACTACAAATCCTAGGATTCCATATGGTGGCAACATGCTTATTACAGAAAATGCCTCAGGAATGCTGAGGGTTGGAGTGTCCCTTGTGGTCTCTTCCAGCTCTACAATTCCATATATATATATATATATATATATATATATATATATATAGAGAGAGAGAGAGAGAGAGAGAGAGAGAGAGAGAACATAAAAAATTTGTTGCTTTTGTGCGGTGTTCTGATAGTAGAGGCAACTGCTTCATATTGCCTAATGATAAGACTGGCCCTGTACATGGAGTTCCCTTGTTTATTATTAGATTAAAAACAATCATAACTGCAGCAGCTTTGCTTTAGGAAATCTGCTGAATCCCAGAATTGAGGGGAGAAACTTAATTGAACAAAATCTACTAGATGGTAACAGATATGTATGTGTGTATATATGTTCTTGTGCAAAGCAACCATCACAGATGAAATCAGATGAATTTCATTACACCCACCTGCTCCATTAAATCAGAGAAATTATTTAAGAAACACAGAAATACCTGTATTTCTGAAATACTTTTGTTAGCACATATATTTCTTATGTTACACAGAAGCAATTCTGATATTTCAGGTCTCCTAGGAATGCGGGACTGTCAGGTTCAAGGCATGTGCTGACTATTTTATTTTATTTTAATTTTTTGCCAAGACTGAATAGAATTGTTTTGGAAAGTTTTCAACAAAGCAGTCATCTTATATTAAAAATCTTCGGTGTCATCTCACAGCATGTGAAACTTAGAAAGTAATCACAAAAATCACTCCACATTCTTCGGTATGGTTTTGGAAATGTTTACCCAGGGAGGGCTAGGAACAAGGAGTCTGCCATTTCCAACACCTACAGGGCAAACTTGCAAACAGGTGTTTGGGTTGGGTGGAGGCACAATCACAAAAAATAAAGATAGCAAAAGTCATGGATGAACTACACAAAAGGATTGTGTTTACTTTGGGGGGCTTTAAAAATTCCGAGTACAAAAGCTGCACGCATACAATTTCCTGTAACCTAATTACTAGGCAATAATTTTGGGTGGCATAAATTTTACCTTATTACTTTCACCTTATTATCTTTAAATGAGAAACTTGCCTTATACTGGAATATTCTGAATTTCCAAGGGCCGTGTTTAGAGGTTTTCTGTTTGTTTGTGCACTGTATTGTGAGGATTTGAGTTGTCCCATCTTAGGGAACCTATGTGCTTGTATTCCCTGCAGCCCACTTAACTAGGGAGTGTGCTTTATAAATTCTGGAAACTTGAAATGAAGGGGTGTTTTGAATGGAATCTCATTTGTTTGAGCTGAAAAATTAAACAATTCAAGTGTGGTTTTTTAGGTGTTGTCAAGATACAATAATCAGTTTTCCTGCTGTGTCTATATGATATTCTCAACAATCAGTCAGTTTTATGTTGAAAACAAGAACACAAATGACAGAAAAAGCACTTCCCAAAGATGATTCTTTTGTAGCTGTAAACTGTTTTCGTTCAGCTGCATCTAAAATCATACAACTGTACTTTGCCATTAAAGAGGCTGTTAGCTAGAATTTACAATCTATTAGCTAACTAGCTCCCCCTCTTGAAAATGATAAAATCAGAAGGAAAAGAACAAATGGCACACAGATAAGTAAGGAAGTTGAGGGTGCAATATTATTTATTTACAAGCAAGTATTTCTTTTTTCAAAAATAATTATTTTAAAATTTCTTTTATTGCATGACAAAAGGACTTCTATATGTCCTTCAGAGAAAAAGGGGATATTTCCAAATTCACAGACTCTTATTTTCATCCTGTATATTTTCAAACGAAAAGTCAAAAAGAAAGATTAATATTCACATGCAGACTGTGGTTGTAAACTAATCAAATCAGAGCTTGATTACTTTTTGTAATTTCTTGCAATCATTTTTTTACATTTCAACCAAAGATATAAAGGCTTGGAAGGGAGCAATGGTAAGCCTTCTCTAAATAAATTTTACCAAGAAAGCCCTATGATAGGGTCCCAGTAGGTTGGAGTCTTCCCCCAAATCACACATTAACAATAATATGGGACACAACTAAATTTCTTTCTTTCTCTCTCCCTCTCTGTCTCCCTCCCTCCCCTCTTTCTTCTCTGTTCATTTATCCTTCATTCCTTTAAAAAAAAATAGCATTAGCAAACATAAATTGGTTATAAATCACAGTTCCATGCTGATCTTCAAGTGGTATTAGATATAAAGATTTGCATTTCTTCCATGGGCCTCTGCAAAATTATGAAAAGGACAGAAGCTGGGTGCCAAGAGAGCAATTCATCTGTACAGTGTTTTAGGACAGTGCTTCACAAGCAATCCGATGTGTGAGGATCAACAATTATTTCTTTTTCCAAATTGCCAAGACACTTTACATATTAATGTGTTACAAAATATTGCCTGAATTCTATTGTTGTCTTATATGTGTGTGACTTCCCTTATAAAGGGGGTTGGACATTTTTGATCTATGGCAAATGGTTCAAGTTTCATAAACAGAGGTACATATGCCATGCCATTCTGGACATGGATTCATATTTAGTTGGGCATTTGGTGCTATTCAACACAAGGATTATATGATGCTGTATGTAGTATTTTAAGGGCGTGTTTTGCTATTGATATAAGTAGAATTTTAATGATTTATATAGGATTTTATTGTTGTATTTTATATTGCGTTTAATAATCTGTTTTCATGCATTTAGTTGTTTGCCTTATATGTGAAAAACCTATGGTCTAAGCATCGAATAAACTCATACTTGAATCAAAATGTAAGTCCAGGCATGGTCATATTGTTAAGAAGAATTTGTTGCCTTATGTATATACATTTATTTCTTCAACCTTCCTGTGATATGTTTCAAAAATTAGCCAAACATGTTTGGCGAAAGAGCATGACAGGAAAGAACTAATTCATTAACTATATACAGTGAGAAATTGTGACTGGTAATTTCCATGCCTGTGGGATCCCTTCTACACTGCCATACAATCCAGATTATCAAAGCAGATAATCCACATTACCTGCTTTAAACTGGATTATATGAGTCTACACTGTCATTTAATCCAGTTCAAAGATAATAATCTGGATTGTATATGGCCGTGTAGAAGGGGTCTGGGATGCTGACTTTGCTCTGGTTTTAGTCCAAACTTTAAATGAATTTGGAATCCATTGTGGGATAAGTTTAGTACCTTGGATAGCTCCTTCTATGTTCAGCATCCTAAAGCAATTCAACACCAACTGACATACAAGCAAGCAGGACTTGTGTGGCCAGTAGCTGCCTTCACATCTCTGACAAAATAGTTGATCGTGTTCTACTTAAGCCTAGCTGGTCTTAGTTATTCAGGTACCTGGAATGAAAAGAGAACAGGATTCCTTCCCTTTGAATGTTTGTGTAGAAAGGAGAAATTTCTTGGACCATAGCAAGCAAAAGCTCCTGAAATTGGTTTGGATACACCAGAATTAAATTGAAGGAGCTCTGCCCAGTTTTGATAGTGCAGTTAAACTGCATTATATGTTCACTTATGGTCATGTGAACAGCTTTATACCCCATTGTCTCACCACTAGCTACTTTCAGTGGGACAATGGATTCTATGAACAGAAAGATGGAGTGGCCATGGGGAGCCCTCTCAGCCCAGTAGTAGCAAATTTCTATATGGAACACTTTGAAAAACAAGCCCTAGAAACAACACCAAAAAAGCCAACTGTTTGGTTCAGATACGTAGATGACACCTTCACAATTTGGAGCCATGGAGAGGAAGAACTCAGCAAGTTCCTGGACCATCTTAACAGCATCCACCCAAACATCCAATTCACCATGGAAAAAGAAAAGGAAGGAAAACTGCCATTTCTAGATGTTTTGGTCATCCGCAAACCCAATTAACAATTGGGCCACACAGTTTACAGAAAACTTACACACACAGATAGATACCTTCATAAAAACTCCAACCATCACCCAAGTCAAAAAAGAAGCACAATCAAAGCCCTGACAGACTGTGCACAAAGCATCTGTGAACCTCACCTCCTCCAAGGTGAACTAAGCCACCTAAACTGGGCTCTACAGGCCAATGGATACTCCACCACAGACATCAGAAGAACTGCAAGGCCAAGAACAAGCCATGAGAGTCATGAGGAACCACTGACCGCATAGGCAAACTGATGAAGAAGCACAACCTACAAACTATCTACAGACCCACAAAGAAAATCCAACAAATGCTACGGTCAGCGAAAGACAAAAGGGATCCTCTCTCCTCTGCAGGAGTCTACTGTATACCATGCAGCTGTGGACAAGTATACATAGGGACCACCAAACACAGCGCCCAAACAAGAGTCAAAGAACATGAAAGGCACTGCAGACTAATTCAACCAGAGAAATCATCCATAGCAGAGCACTTGATGAACCAACCTGGACACAGTATATTATTTGAGAACACAGAAATGCTGGACCACTCCGGGCTGTGGTGCAAGCTGGTGAGCAGCCAGCTGCAGCCAGCTGAGACCAATCACTCTGACCAAGAGGTCAAGAGTTTGAGGCCAGCTCGGAGCCTGTGTTTGTCTTTGTCTTTGTTCTATGTCAAGGCATTGAATGTTTGCCTTATATGTGTAATGTGATCCGCCCTGAGTCCCCTTCGGGGTGAGAAGGGCGGAATATAAATACTGTAAATAAATAAATAAATAAATAAACAACGATCATGTCAGACTACACAGAGAAGCCATTGAAATTTACAGGCATGTGGACAACTTCAACAGAAAGGAGGAAACCATGAAACTGATCAAAAATCTGGCTACCAGTATTAAAAAACTCTAAAATCAAAACAGTAGATGGGAACCAACACTCTGAGGGTAGAGGAGACCCAAGGACGTTAATGACTGAACAAAGACTGCCCCCCAGGCAAGAGACAAAACCTTTCCAATGCTAATTAGGGTGATTAACTGAAACATTAATGCTGGCTTCCCAGTGAGAAAGGACTCTTGCCACACCCTGGACTCTCCACAGATATATATTTTTTCCTTTCCTAGTTTATCCATGCCACACAGCCTCTGAGGATGCCTGCCATAGATGTTGGCGAAACGTCAGGACAGAATACTTCTGGAACATGGCCACACAACCCAAAAGACATACAACAACCACAGCTTGATACATTGTTTGCACAGAATCATAGCTTCTTCTTTTCTTTTTTAAAAAGGTTTTAAACAACAGGAAACTACATATTTTTGGGCAAAATCCAGTCCTTTGCTCTTTTGAATGTGTTGTTATTGTTGCCATAAACAAGGGGATCTTTTGGCAACCAGTGACTCCCTAGTGCAGAGGTGATGCTGAGAAGGTCATCAGCATTAAGTAAACTAGTTTGGGCTCAGGAATACAGCGTCATTCTCTAACTACAAATGACCATCTGGATTACAGATGCAGCATCCAGATTGCCTGTTGTGTCCACCAAGTGAGTTGTCTTACCCTGGGACAAAAACTGTCATCTGTCTGTCTTGCCCTGTAGACACAAGCTTTTCTTCCAACCTGTCCACATAGATTTACTGATGGCAAGGTCATCCAGTTCTCTGAAACATCACTCACTCTGTGTGTTTTTTGTTTTGTTTGGGCAGCAGCTGCCAACATGTTTGGAACAGGAGAGGAATAAGGAAGTAGCACTGCAATATTTGGAAGATTTTTCTATCCCTTCTCATTTTTTCTTTTTTTTTCTTTTTTTGCTGAATAGCTGGCATTTAGGAGAAATGTATGTATCTTATTGAAATAATAATGTCACAGCCTGATTATATATATAAATCTCTGTTTCTGATTTTATCCTTAGCACCCACACTTCAAAATGTTTTCCCTGTCAATTCAGAAAATAAACAGATGGCTATAAAACTTTCTAAAAAATCTTACAGTGTTTGTCAATAAACCACTTTGACTAGGTATTTAATCAACTGTCCTAAAATGACTTCACTTTTTAAAATCTTCTCTGTTTCCTCTGCAATTTCAGTGTGGAAAGAATTGGTTCATGGTGTTGGACAATGTATTTTCCTGTCTTTGAGCCCTTTCACACTTCACAGTTGTAGGACTCTTTTTCCACTTTTTTTTGCCATGGTTGTATCATATGGAATCCTGGGGTTTGAAGTTTGGTCAGAGGCACAAAAGGGAATCTCTAAATGCCTCTTCCAAAACTGTACCATAGCAGTTGAAGTGAAATCTTTGGGTACATTTCCCCAATGCAAAAGGGCCCTCTATTTTGAATTCAGTCTGGTGCTCATTAGGCAAGTCTCCCAATTAAATAATATGGTTGCCATGAAGTGACTCATCTCCCAACAGAACTCCTGTTTGTTTATCAGGAGTTTCACAGTTAGCTATTTAATGCATGGTGCTTCTCCCATTTTTTCCATTATGTTTTTCCCATTATGGGAAAAGATTTCTGAGGAGGACCTGCTCTCAGTCCCGTCACCTTTGCAGTGCAGTTGGTGGGGATGAGAGAAAGCACCTTCTCAGTGGTGGCCCCTCAACTCTGGAACTCCCTCCCCAGTGAAATTAGATCAGCGCCCTCCCTCCTGGCCTTCAGAAAGCACATGAAGACATGGCTATGGATCAAGCCTTTAGGCAGTAAAGTAACACAGTACAAGAAAAGAATAGGAAATATGTGCAATTGAAAATTGGAATAGCTTCAGATTACGATTCTGGATTATGTGATTTTAATGTTAATTCAAGATTTTTGATTCAATATTTAACTGTTCAAATGTTTGTTTATGTTTTATGTTAAATATGATGTTTATGGTTTTAACTTATAGTTATATGTAATTGTTTTGGATATTGTGTGTATGTTTTGGTTTTGTATGTATGTTGGCATTGAACCTTGCCATTATTTGATGTACACCATTTTGAGTCCCCCATGGGTGAGAAAAGCAGTATATAAATGTAGTAAATAAAATAAATAAATATTTTTTTTAACCTTTATCAGAGATTGATGCTCAGGTATAGCACTAAGGACCTTATCATGTGAAACTTGGAAAACGAAGTTATGGCAGAATAATAACGTGTTTGGATAGTACTTATTAATCAACACAATGTCTTTCCTATTCTAGCTTTGCATTTCATTCATTGGAGGAGTTCTTCTTTTCACTGGCAGGGAAACCCATCAATGGCTCACAATATTTCAGCTACTTTAATGCTCTTCTGCTGTGGATATGATATTCTAGCAGTCATGAATGAGCTTGATTTTTCTCCTTCCTCTCCCCTCCCTTCCTCCCATCTCTATTTTGAAGCAGAGGACATTTTTCTTGTATTTTATATGTATTAACTTTATTGTATGATTTTGCCATAATTGTTCAATTGCAGCAAAAACTAATAAAGAAAGATCGAAAGGTGAATATTTGCTGAGCGTACATGGCAGGAAGGCAAGGTAGATGAGGCAAGGCAGCAGAGTCTTTGCAGGACTGTGAATCAACAAATTGGCATTATAGCACAATTGCAGAGAAGTGTGATAGTGATTGTTTCAATGCCATTATGTTTTCATTTGCTTTAACAACACAAGGCAAGTGATGTCATAAAGTCCTAAGTTAAGGAGAATATTTAAGCATTTATTGGTTCTTTGCCAAAGGATTATTTACCTATTTCTCAACCTTAGCTCATTACTATTTTGAAATGTACATGAGCGTTTTTCAAGATTTGGTTCTTTGGGTATTTTCAGAGATCAGATCCCCAAATCCCTGATCATTGCCCTCCTGACTAAAGCTTCTAGGTATTGAAGTCACAAAGATCCCAATGGACAAAGGTTGGAAATCACTGCAGAGCGGCTTTTCTAATGTTGCTCAGTCACAGAAATATTTACCTGGGAGCCATGACTGTTAAGCACAATAAAGTTTTCTTCTTTCACAGATTTGGGAGCTGCAGCTAAGAAGATAAGAAGGTGAATCAATTTGAACCAAGGCTTGGAAACATTAAACTCAAATTAATATCTTACAATAAATCATGTGTGAAATTAATGTTAAAATACTGTGAAAATCATAAAATTAGTTAATGGTGTTTACTATCCTTCAGTAAATTATTACTGAAGTTTTAAAAAATCTATTATAATTGCAAAGAATAGCCAGAAAAGGACAAATTGCTTAACCAAGCTAACAAATTAATGCAAAACTCATCATTCTTATCGAATAAGTAATGCTAAAATTTCTGTTGAATATTTTAATTAATTTGGGTAATGATTTTTAAATGAATTATTTCAAAACACAAATGAAATTATTCCGGCCTTCAGTTTTACAATAAAAACCTCTAGCTATCTAGTCCAAAATAAGCCCTACTAACATCAATGGGGCTTGATTCTAGAGAACTGTGCATAGTTTTGGAATCTTAATTCCTTTTCCTCATACTTAGAGTATCTTGATATCCTGGGATAACAAGACAAATGTGGAGAAAACTAAATTCCTAAGAGATTATCTGCCGATTGCAGGAAACAAGTTCTTGTTTAATAATTTTGATAATGATGTGGATCATAAAATAGTGTAAGTCCTCTGCACTATGACAGTAATTTTACTGTTACTTAATAAAACCCTATCCCTTGAAATAAAAATGAAAATTGAATATTTAATAGAAAGGAATTGGGGACTAATTTATTAAAACTGTACAAGTAAAAAAATTCTACTTTCTTGTGATGAATGTGGCTTATTGTATTTTTGTGGGTTACCTTTTGTGTATCTGATATTTTTATTTTGTTTTATTTTTGTTAACTGCCTTGGAAATATGGCTGAAAGCTGGTATATATCTTTCAATACATTCACACAATAAAACAGTGAGAAGGTGAGTGGGTGGTACAGTGATATGTTGTTTAGAGTAAGAGCAATTTACTAGAGATGTAACTTAACCAGTAGAACATTAAACCTCATAAATAGGTTTATTGATTGCATTAGGCATTTCATCATGTGCTGGCAGAAGATGAATGTATAGAGTAATGAGGGCAAATTTTTAGCTAGGTGAAACAATAAATTCAATTTAAAAAAGCAATGGTCATTATTTTCTAATAAATGTTGTATATCCTTTATCCGGAAATCTGAAATCCAAGTTTTTGCAGATTAGAGGCTGAAACGGAGATTCAATGACACAAACTTTGTTTCATGCTCAAAAGTATGAAAATATTGTTTATTTGTACAAGATGTACATGAAATATAATGGATTTCGTGTTTAGACTTCGGACCTATCTCCAAGCTATTTCATATGCAAATATCCAAAATCCAAGTTTTGAAATCCAAAATACAGGCAATCTGTCTGAGTTCCTTGCTGACAGAAGTTGGAAATGAAATGAGTTGTGGCTAATTCCAGAGTTAAAAGCGCTGGGACAACTTTCTTATTTTTTGTTTCTACCAACTCTTCTCTTTCTTCACATTGGTGGGTGTTTCAAAAACAGACCGGTCATTCTTACCAGAGATCAGAACTGAAACAGTAAATTAAGCTAAAAACTGCATAAAATTATGCCAAAGACCACAGGCAGACACTTTCGTTTGAAGATACGGTCTCCCCCTTCAGGCTGAAAATTATTTGAAGAGCTGGGACTGAAAAGATATTATGTGAATATGCATGAAAAGGCATGAGGTATATCTGTGTATGTGCATATGAATGCACTCTCTGGGTAAAAATACATGTATAGAGGTGTTTTCCATAAGTAGTCCCATTAATTTTTGGCATTGCACACTTGCAACAAAATCAGACAGCTGGTTATGACCATAAAGTCTGATATGACTTAGGTCCAGACTATTTGACATGTTATGGACCTCATCACATGGATGATTTTCCCCCATTTTATATCTGTTTTTGCACATTGGCAAAATGGAGTCCCATGGAGGCCATCCCATGATATATGGCCACTTAACATGAGCACCCATGGGACTCAGTCTTGCCAGCATGCGAAAATGGAGAGAAGATTCAGTTTTCAGGAAAGTGGGGGAAAGCAAAGGAAAGTAGGAAGAAGAAGGGGAAAGGTTGCAGGATGGCTGGACATCCCCAAAGATGGGCCTTACCAGGAGAGAACAGGATAAGATGATTTCCCCACTCTTGCCAGCATTTCCACCCACTTTCCCCAGCTTCTCTCCTGCCTGTCTTTCTCTAGATATAAATATGCCCAGATCATAAGATCAGAACTTTAACACCCTTCACAACATTGGGAGACATAAGGAAAGGCTTTCTTAACTGCAGCTGTAGTTGATTTAGTGCTTAAGCCATAGGTCTTTCACATACAAAACAAACAAACACATACATAAAAACCAGATCATAAAATATGTGAAATACACTATAAAATACACGAACCATTAAAATGCTACATAAATCAATGGTGAGATGCATCCTTAAAATACTACATAAATACTATATATACTATATTGTCTCCAGTGTTAATATTGTATGTTTTATGTTGATTTTAACGATTGTTTTTACTGTAATTGATGTTTTTATTGGATAACTGTTTTATTTCTGTGTTTTAATATTTGATTTTTTTATCGGGCAAGGCCCCATGTAAGCCGCACCGAGTCCCTTCGGGGAGATGGGGCGGGGTATAAAAATAAAGTTATTATTATTATTATTATATGAACTAGCTCTTGCATAGTTAAAAACCAAGTAAAATTCAGTACAGTGTTCCCTCACTTATTGCTGGGGTTAGGTTCCAGGACCACCCGCAATAAGTGAAAATCTGCGTAGGGTCACTATATTTATTTTAATATTTATACATTCTTTTAGTAGTTAGACACTATTTTAAGTCTTTATCAACCAATCGTGTGTTGATAAATTGCCTCCTTCTTCTCCCGTTGCCAATTGGGCTCCTTTTCTCTTCCTTTGGCTTTTCCTTCCTCCCTTCCTTAGGCTGTAAATTGTAATTTTTTATTATTTATAATAGTCTTTTAGAGTTTATTGAAAAACCGCAAAACAGAAAATCCGTGAAAAGTGAACCGCAAAGTAGTGAGGGAACACTGTATTACTAAAACTTAAGCAAGAATATAGACAGGTAAAGGTAGGTAAAAGTTTCCCCTGATGTTAAGTCCAGTCATGTCTGACTCTGGGGGTTGGTGTCATCTCCATTTCTAAGCCGAAGAGCCGGCGTTGTCCATAGACACCTCCAAGGTCATGTGGCTGGCATGACTGCATGGAGCGCCGTTACCTTCCCACCGGAGCGGTACCTATTGATCTACTCACATTTGCATGTTTTCGAACTGCTAGGTTGGCAGAAGCTGGAGCTAACAGCGGGTGTTCACTCCGCTCCCTGGATTTGAAACTGCGACCTTTTGGTCTGCAAGTTCAGCAGCTCAGCGCTTTAACACCAACTACACTATAATTAGATGAAAGCATCTCTGGCTTTAATAGCTGCCCTACAGTTTGGAACCCGTTCCCTAAGGAGGCTAGACTGGAGCCCTCTTTGCTGTCCTTCCATAAGAAGCCAAATACTTTTTTGAAAATTTAGAAAGGCTTTGAACAAAAGGCTGCCATTTCTGTATTATTTTTTTTTAATGTTTTTAGAATTCATTTTTAATATGGTGAATAGTTAAATTCAGTTTTGATCTTTACATTTTGTACACTTTTAATTGTAATATATAAAAGCCAATTTGAGTTCCAATTTGGGGAAAAGACAGGATATAAATGAAGTTAATAAATAGATGCTAGAATCTGGTTGTGGAGTCATGACTGTGTAAGCATCATAGTTAAGGTGCTACATGGTGAATGCCCTCTCAGTCTTTCTAGTCCCCACTTACTGGGAAACAGCTGCTGTGATCAACAAGGGGCTGTTTCCCTTCAATATAGAAACTACCAATTGACAGCCCTACAACCCCTTTTATATGTGATCTTTGGTGAGACAGACAGAATAAAGGGATTTTCTGCACTTTTCAGTTCTGCCAGAGATTGCTCACACAAAGGAAGGCTGGGCAGTCAGCCAGCTGTTTCCCAATCAATAGCAAAACAAACCCCTGTCAATTGCAGCAGTTGTTAAATGGTAAGTGGGGACTGGGGGGCACTGACAGTCCCTAGGCATGTATCCTCTAAACCAGGGGTCCCCAAACTTTTTAAGCCGAGGGCCGGTCCACAATCCTTCAGACTGTTGAGGGGCCGGATTATCATTTGAAAAAAAAATACAAATTCCGATGCACACTGCACATGTCTTATTTGTAGTGCAAAAACAACAACAACAACAACAACAAAAGAACAATACAATATTTAAAAATAAAAATAATTTTAACCAACATACATTTATCAGGATTTCAATGGGAAGTGTGCTCCTGCTTCTGGCCAATGAGATAGTGAAGTTAATTAGGGTTGTTGTTGTTGTTGTTGTTGTTGTTGTTGTTGTTGTGTGCCTTCAAGTCATTTCAGACTTTGGGCGAGCCTAAGTCTAAAATGTATTTATTTATTATTAAGTATTTTATTTACTACATTTGTATCACACCCTTCTCACCCCAAAGGGGACTCAGAGTGGCTTACAAATTATATGTACATACAATATATTATATTATTAGCATAACACAATATTAGCATTATATATTACTATATTGAACTATACCACTATACTGTAATATTATCAGTAATATTATATGTAATATAGAATATATAATTAATATTATTATATGGTATTATTATTAGTGTTATATTGTATTACATTATAATATTATGATCAATATTATATGTATATACAATATATTATATTATAAAACTGAGGGTGGGGGCCAGGTCAATGACCTCGGAGGGCTGCATCTGGCCCCCAGGCCTTAGTTTGGGGACCCTTGGTCTAGAGCAGGGGTCCCCAAACATTTTAAGCAGAGGGCCAGTCCACAATCCTTCAGACTGTGGAGGGGCCGAATTATCATTTGAAAAAAAATACAAACAAATTCCTATGCACACTGCACATGTCTTATTTGTAGTGCAGCAACAACAACAACAACGAAAAACAATACAATATTTAAAAATGAAAACAATTTTAACCAACATAAACCTATTAGGATTTCAATGGAAAGTGTGGGCCTGCTACTGGCCAATGAGGTAGTCAAGTTAATTAGGATTGTTGTTGTTGTTGTGCGCCTTCAAGTCATGTCAGACTTTGGCCGAGCCCAAGTCTGACATTAATTATTTATTTACTGCATTTATTTACTACATTTATATCCCACCCTTCTCACCCTGAAGGGGACTCAGAGCAGCGGTATGTACATACAATATATTATATTATTAGCATAACACAATATTAGCATTATATATTACTACTAGCTGTGCCCGGCCATGTGTTGCTGTGGCTAGGACTAGGATTTTACTTTTCTTTTTGTTGTATGAACGTAGGGGCGTGGATGAGAGATGGTGCTGTCAATTTTCGAGGTTGTAGGGCATTTAGTTTAGTTGTTTTGACTGGTGCCGTGATTCCATTACCCTTTTATATATATAGATATTGAACTATACCACTATACTATTATATAATATGTAATATATACCATATAATTAATATTATTATATGGTATTACTATTAGTATTATATTGTATAACATAAGATTATCAATATTATATGTATATACAATATATTATATTATTAAAACTGATATAAAAATATTATGTTATAAAACTGAGGGCGGGGGCCGGGTAAATGACCTTGGAGGGCCGCATCCGGCCCCCGGGCCTTAGTTTGGGGACCCCTGCTCTAAACCTAAGGATCATGAACGTAAAACAGTCATGAGTGCGTACATACACTTTAGGTTAAGCATAACTGTTCAACAGGATTCTGGCCAACAACAATGCTCCTTACTTTCACCCAGTCTCTTCACTGGTTTTCCTTTTGTTATTCTTCAATTCTTGTAAGCTATCTAATCTGACTTCTTTTGCTTCCATATATCTTGAAGCCTTACACCTTTACCATTATACCTGAAGTGACTCACACTGAGACAGCTCTGGAAAGAAGAATACCCTATTTTCAGAGCTACACCTTATATATATCTCAACAAGAGTGGGTTGAAACCTCCAAAAGCTTATCCCATAATAAAATTAGGTGGTTTTCTCACCTTCAACAAGAAAGGGGGATACCATTCAAAACATCAGCTGCTGCAACATTATTTGCCCTTGTGTGAGAACTAAAAGGCTGGGTCTTTTTGGAGTGTTGCATAAAAATATATATTTTGTGGGAAACATGTTGGGTTTGGGGGTGGAAAACAATTATTTGGCATAGAAGTCTTTGTGAAAAGTTAGCATTCCCCTCAGAAATGTGAACAATAACTGAAAATGTGCAAAAGTAATCATAGTAGGAAGAAAACGTTTGGAATTTTCACTCTTGCCATCATATTCATGTCTGCTGAAGTGAGAATGGGGCACCCGCATGATCAACAAGAAGGAGGGCATGTTTTCCTTTCTGTTTGCATGGGCTTGCCATTATTGGCTGATGTGACTACAACTCCTAGCTGCTCATAGGAAGCTCCACGGTCAACAAGGGGCCACCCAACAGCTAGGCCATTTGGAGCCAATCTGGAACATAATGCCAGTCTAGATGAGACTGGGAGGTTGTGTGGTTTCTGGGCTGTATGGCTGTGTTCTAGCGGACATTTTGCCTTGTGACGGCGCGAGTGGCGCCATCTATATGTTGGAACTATAAGTTTCAAGATTTGAATTGTTGTATCATGCCTGATTTTGCCCTTACCCTGTAAATGTAGTTGGATTGGTTATTTATATCTGTCAATCAATGTTGTTTGTACCTGTTACATTGCTCACTCAGCAAAACTGTTTGGCTCCACCTCTTCCTGGAGTAGGACTGTGTTTCCTCCTTTTCATTCCACTCTATCGGATGGACGTGAAAGAGAGGCTTGGCTCTGAAAGCCCTTCAAAAGTTACCTCTCAGCACCAATTCTGAGGTTCTTACCCTTGGGACTCACACTTCATGTTCAGGGCCAACCTGAACAACGTTGAGGAGTCTCAAGCGCCTTCACATCAGTCCTTTGGCAACAGAGGAAGACTCTTGTCTTCAGATATAGGTCATTGGACTGAGGCTGAGTTTGCTCCGGCATTCACAGCCAGAGAAAGAGGGATCTGGACAAGCTTCATGGACTTAAACAATCAAAGACTGTAATGTATGTTTTCTTTTACCCCCTTTGTGAAGAATAAACCCAGTTTTTGAGTTAACTACAGTGTTTTGGTCCTTGGGAGTTCCAGTTTCCCTAAAGGAGGGCAAGAAGCAATCCCCTGGGGAAAGATGTCACGTCCATGCCTCTTTCACTAAGAGTTTACAGCCCCAGGCGCGACGGCACAGTGCTGAGAGGACCCTTCTTTTCCAGCAGTGCTGAGAGAAGCCTTCTTTTCCAGAAGTACTGAGAGAGAAGCCTTCTTTTCCAGAACTGCTGAAAGAAGCCTTCCAGAAGTGCTAAGAAGGGAAAAGAAGGAGTGAAAGGGCCTTGAATTTGCCAAGCCCATAGTCTCCTAAAGATAAAGAAGTCAAAAGAAGCCTGCCTTTGCCTCCAGAGGGAAGCCCAGCCTTCACAAAATTGAGACATTTGCAAGCTTTCCCGCTCTTTTTGCATCTCAAGCCACCAGCAAATTGCTACATTCAGCTCTTGTAGCTGCAGCAAGTTCAAGCCTTCTGCAAAGTGGATACATTTGCTAGAAGCCTAGCCTTTGTAAAATTGAGACATTTACAAGCTTTCCCGCTCTTTTGCATCTCAAGCCACCAGCAAATTGATACATCCAGCTCTTGCAGCTGCAGCAAATTGAAGCCTTCTGCAAAGTGGATACATTTGCTAGAAGCCTAGCCTTTGCAAAATTGATACATTTGCTAAGTTTCCCGCCTTTTCTGTTTCTCAAGCCAGCAAATCGCTACATTCAGCTCTTGCAACTGCAGCAAAATCCAGGTTTCTGCAAAGTAGATACATTTCTCCAGAAGTCAGCCTTTGCAGACCAACCAAACCTCTTCCAGAACCCAGTTTGCAAAGCAATAAATTCCAACCTTCTGCAGTTCCTGCCATTTCTTCAAAGCCTGCTGCAAGTTTATGAAAGCCCAGGCTTAACTTCTCAGTTAAGCAGCTGTTTTAATTGTCTTGTTTAAAGTATTGCATTGCCCTTTTGTGTGCCTTTAATTGTATAGTTATATAGTATTGCATTTTGTACTGTTTGAAACTTGGGATAAGTTTCCTTTTGAATTACAGAATGTCAAGTCATAGCAATGAGATTTTGCAAACAAGGGTCAAATCTCCCCACCCAGTCAGAGAAAGGCACCCCACAGAGAAAACAATGCTCTGCCTTTTGCAGCAGGAAGGCCAGCTTAGGCAGAGGTTTAACAGAGCTTGGCAAAACCTGCCAACCATAGCTGATGCAATAAAGGCATCCTTTTGCCCTAAGGAAAAGGAAATTCTTAGGCAAGAATTTGTAAAGGCCTTCAATAATGGGAGTGTTATTGCAGAAGAAATAATCTATGTACTGAACAAAATTAACACTCCAGAGTCTTTAGATAGGGCTAAGGAAATTTCTTTTAGCCTACAAGAAGAGAGGAGGAGCTACAGCGCAGTTCTATTTGAACCAGAGCCCAGTTCCTTATTCAAAGGTGCAGAAGAAAGGGTTCAAGGCTCCCCATGTATAAGCCTTAGATCCAGTCTGCTCAAGATTCCATCTAATGATGCTAGCCATAAATCCAAGCATTCATCTAGGCATAGCAGTTCCTCCCAATCCATACAATCATTCATCAGTACTTCTTCCAAAGCAGCCCACTACAACAGAGAGGCTGTCCGTTTGAAAATTAGAAAAGAGGTTTTGGAAGCACAGGCGTCTGCAGAAATGGCTAAGCAAGACCTTTCCTTCAATGAAGAGGAACTCCTCCTTCAACAGGCTAAAGCCAAGCAGAAACTGCTTCTAGCGCAGGCTAGGGCCCAGCAAGAAGCTGGCCTAGCACAGGCCAGGGCCCAGAGAGAAATAGAGCTTGCAATGGCTGAAGCCAAGCAAGATGAGCTGCAACGGGATCTAGATCTGCTTCAAGTAAAAAGAGACACAGCACAAAAGTTAGTCAGAGCTAACGTTCTAGCCAAAGCCCTATCACAGGAACTAACCCAAGAAAACCTTAGTTTCCTGCCAACACAAGAGCCTACAGCAAAGGTTTCAGCACACCTGCAACTGGCACCACCTGTAGTGCAGAGTCATATCTCCTTTTGCCACCTTGAAGATCGCTCACCTGTTCCAGTGTTTGCAACTTCAAGGCCAGCCCATTCCTCAGAAGTACAGCAAAGCATGGCCGGGAGAGTGCCATCGTCTCTGTCAGAGTCCATCCCTGCACTTAGGCCTCAGAGATACCACCTGTCTACTTGGGAATGAAAGGATGACGTCTTTCAACAACATCCAGATGTCCATCCACATTGGCAAGGCATGGCCGGGAGTGAACCACCACATTCATCCCTGCATACCAAGTCAATTCTCCCATCGCTGAAGATGAAGGCTTCAGAGGTGCTGCCTGCCAGCAATCTGCTGAACCCAGCATCACCTACCATCATGAAAAGATGTGTTCAACCGAAGAACATTGAGTTTGTCATGCCACATCATACTCCTCAGATGTACCCTTACACACTGGAGTCTCAATTGGGTTCCCTCTTGAGAAATCCAAGAAGAGACATCAGAGACAAAGGTGTCCAGAAATTCACTGACCGACCAGATGACTACCTTCTGTGGAAAATCACCTTCATGAGGGCCATTCGAGATTTCAAGCTAGAAGCAGATGAAGAACTGTCCCTTCTTATGGCGTGGCTTGGACCCAGCTCAGCCGAGCAAGTAAAAAGACTTTATGCTGCTCATGTAGCAGACCCCCAAAGAGCTTTGTCCACAGCGTGGTCTCGCTTGGACCAGCGCTTCGGTGCGAGCACTGAGATAGAAGCATCCCTCATGGATCGACTCAACAGGTTCCCATCACTGAAGATGAAAGATTGCAAACAGTTTTGGGACTTTAGTGATCTTTTACTAGAGCTAGCTTCAGCCAAAGGAAATCCAGAGCTGCCAGGTTTAGCATGTCTGGACCAGCACACGTCGCAGAGTGCCATTCTCTGCAAACTTCCTTTTCCTCTTCGAGAAGCTTGGGGAAAACAGGTGTTCAAGTACAAAGAGGAGAATGCAAATGTATACCCGCCCTTCACTTTTTTGGTGGATTTCGTCACTAGAGCAGCCCGCGAGAGGAATGACCCTCAAACAGGTCTTCTCGCTTTGTACCAAGACCTAAAGCCTGAAAAGACCTCCAAAGAAGACAAAGCCCAGGGCAAAGATCTTAGAAGGAACCTGAGTGTCAAGATGACAGACGCAACTCCTGCAACTTCTGCTCAACCAGTCAGCAACAACACCATATCCTGTCCCATTCATCAAAGGCCACACAGCCTAGCTGAATGCAGAGAGTTCGCAAAGAAGCCTTACGAAGAACGACTCCAAATAGTTCAAAAGGCCAAGGTGTGCTTTAGATGCTGCAGCGCCACTATTCACTTCTCCAAAGACTGCAAAGAAAAGGTTAAATGCCAACACTGCAACAGCATCAAGCATTGCTCTGCAATGCACAACTTCGATTCCCCTCAATTCAAAGCAAAGTCAAATTCTCCTACCAAAGAAGAAACCAAAGAAGACCAAAGGCCTACAGAACCTCAGGTAGCCCTCAAGGCTCCTGCAGTTGCCTGCACCAAGCTTTGTCAAAATAGCCACAAGCCCAGGATTTGCCACCCAATCTGCCTGGCAGAGGTGTATCCAGACAAGCAGCCATGGAATAAGAAAAGGGTCTACGTCGCCTTGGATGCCCAAAGTGACGCATCTCTTGCAACCCCAGAGTTCTTCAACATGTTCAACCTTCATACCGAGACAATAGATTACACCATATCCACTTGTTCTGGAAAGAATAAGATGAATGGCAGAGTTGCAACAAAGTTCAAAATCTCACCTGTTGGACAAAAGGCCAGGTATGATCTTCCCGACCTTATAGAATGCAGCCTGATTCCCAGGAACAAAGAACAGATAGCCACGAAAGAGGTGGTACAAGCCCATCCTCATCTCAAAGGTATTCAAGATCTAATTCCAGCTTTGGACTTGGAAACAGACATCGTCATGCTTATCGGTGCAGATTGTCCCACACTGTTCCGTGTTAGCAACCAGATTGAAGGTCCTAAGGGATTGCCTTTAGGATGGACGGTGTTAGGCCCAGTCTGCCTGAACAAGATGTTCCAGCCTGTCACTAAAAGGCCTTCACTAATGCAAGGATGTGCCAGCCACATCTCAGTTTGCTGCCAGGGAGTAATGCCCGATTACTCTTCCATCTTTGAAGTCACAGAGAGAGATGAGCAAACAGCCTTCTCTAAAAATGAACAGAAGTTTCTTGAGATGATGAACAACCAAGTCACTCAAGACCCTGAAGGTAATTGGATAGCACCTTTACCTTTCAAGCCGGAAAGACCATCTCTACCCAACAACAGAGATGTTGCCCTTCATCGTCTCCTGTCCTTAAGAAGAAGGATGCTAAAGGATCCGAAGGTAAAGACCCAGATCACCCAGTTTGTGGAAGACCTCTTCAGAAGCAACTACGCTGAACCAGCCAGCGTGTGTGCGGAGGGAGAAGAGCAGTGGCATTACATATCCACTTCAGAAAATCCGGCAGATGTGACATCTCGAGGAACATCAGCCGCAAAGTTGTCCAAGTCATCCTGGATCACTGGACCCAAATGTCTTCAAAATCCTTCCTTTCCAGAAAGCATTTCCGTGCTCAAAGACACTGAGTTGCCAGAAATTCAGTCCTGCAAATCTACCATCGATGGCCAAGACTTATCAAGGCAAGGTTTAAATCCAGCCAAGTTTGAAAGACTCTCAAAACGGACTAGACTTCAGGCAGCCATTGCCAGGCTCATACATTACATCACTACAAAAAACAGTGGTGCAATTCAGCCCCAAGATCTTTCGAAAGCCTCAACAGTCATCCTGAGATCCACTCAAAGACAGTGTTTTTCAGAAGAAATAGCTTGTTTAGAAAGAAAAGCATCCTTGCCCAAAAATAGTTGTTTAAAGGACTTGAACCCCTTCCTGGACAATGAGGGTCTCCTTAGGGTTGGAGGTAGACTAAAAAGAGCAAAGATTAGATCCTGTGTTAAAAATCCTTTTATTTTGCCACACCATAACCATATAGCTCAGCTGTTGACACAGCATTTCCACGCAAAGGTTAAACACCAAGGAAGGACATTTGCTGAGTCTGCCCTAAGAAACTATGGGTTTTGGTTTGTTAATGATCGTAAAGGTTGGGGATTTGGTGTTACTTAAACAAAGATGCTCCTAGAAACCAATGGGCTAAGGGTATTGTGTCAAAATTATATCCTAGCTCTGACAATAGAGTGTGCAAGGCCCAGGTTAAGGCAGTCTCTAACGAAAAGGTTTTTTTTTATTTGACAGGCCTATTAGCGACATGGTTGAGCTATTTTCACAAGACGTACAGTCTTAAAGTTATTAGAGTTAAAGGTATTTAACTCCATTTTGTTTAGATTTCCGAAAGTCCGGAAATCTAGGCCGGGAGTGTGACGGCGCGAGTGGCGCCATCTATATGTTGGAACTATAAGTTTCAAGATTTGAATTGTTGTATCATGCCTGATTTTGCCCTTACCCTGTAAATGTAGTTGGATTGGTTATTTATATCTGTCAATCAATGTTGTTTGTACCTGTTACATTGCTCACTCAGCAAAACTGTTTGGCTCCACCTCTTCCTGGAGTAGGACTGTGTTTCCTCCTTTTCATTCCACTCTATCGGATGGACGTGAAAGAGAGGCTTGGCTCTGAAAGCCCTTCAAAAGTTACCTCTCAGCACCAATTCTGAGGTTCTTACCCTTGGGACTCACACTTCATGTTCAGGGCCAACCTGAACAACGTTGAGGAGTCTCAAGCGCCTTCACATCAGTCCTTTGGCAACAGAGGAAGACTCTTGTCTTCAGATATAGGTCATTGGACTGAGGCTGAGTTTGCTCCGGCATTCACAGCCAGAGAAAGAGGGATCTGGACAAGCTTCATGGACTTAAACAATCAAAGACTGTAATGTATGTTTTCTTTTACCCCCTTTGTGAAGAATAAACCCAGTTTTTGAGTTAACTACAGTGTTTTGGTCCTTGGGAGTTCCAGTTTCCCTAAAGGAGGGCAAGAAGCAATCCCCTGGGGAAAGATGTCACGTCCATGCCTCTTTCACTAAGAGTTTACAGCCCCAGGCGCGACGGCACATGCCTGCTAGAAAATGCTGCTAGAAGACAGCCATACAGCCCAGAAACCACACAGCACTCTAGTGATTCCGGCTGTTAAACCCTTTGACAATACTAAATGAAACTTTTGTTGCAAAAGTACCCTGCTCAGTTGTTGTAGATGTTATGGAGAGTAAGGGAGGACTTATTCATCCATGTATATACTATTTGTATGCATTGCTTATTGTACATTCAATGAAAGTATGCATGGTTACTTATACAAATAAGAGACAGCAATGCAGGGGAAAAACACCCAGGAAAATCAGACCAGGAGGAAGATTGGATTTACTATGATCATTTCTATATTAAGAGATGACTTTACATTTTAGAAAAGATCAAATGATACATATGGAGAGATCTGTTCCATGTTGCCCACTCCTCTTGTTGCCATGGTTTTATTCCACCTGTCTTCTCCTAGATTATCTTTCATACAGGACTGTATTATCTTAGAGAGATAAAGTCAGTGATGACTTACTTTACATTAGCTTTTTAGATAAATGCCATGAGAACCAGCAAGTTGTGTTGTTGTATATCAGCTCATTTCACTGATGCTTGTTATTTGAGAGAAATGATCAGGCTTTCAGACTGAGTCAGTGTAATTGAATATATCCTTATACAGAACACCTATCCTTAAGCATACATATGCACCACAATAATAATGTGTGGGCAATAGCTTGCTTACAAACACAAAATGCAAATGTTTCTCCATTAGCAACCAATAGCATTTCCAGTATCTGGTGTGTGGGTATTAAAGACCGAGCTGTACTGCATTATTGGGCTTATTTCTTTGCCATCATCACTTGTATCACTCTGTATGATCTACAGAGTATTTTTGTAATATTATTTTTAAGACTATAGATCCCAGTATCCCCAATAACCATTGTCACTAGGGGCAGTTGAGGGTTGTAGTTCAGCAAAGCAAATGCCTGCAATCATGGGAGTGACAGAAAAGCTACCATTAACATGATAGCAACAATATATGAGAACCACTATAGTGTAGTGGTTTGGGTGCTGGACTAGGGCTTTGGAGACCAGGGTTGAAATCCCTACCCAGCCATAAAAAAATCACTGGTTGACCCGTAGCAAATAATACTCTTTCAAAAGTAGGCAATAGCACGCTCTTCTCGACAATCTTTCCAAGAAAACCCCATGAAAGGTTCACTTTAAGCTGGAAAAGATTTTGGGGCATAGGAATCAAAGCTGGAGAAGGTTTGAATTGGTGATGTACAAACACATTGCCCATGACTCAGTAAATCAGCTGTTCTAGCACCTTTCCATCTCCTGCAAAGTGCTCTTTCTGGGGTTGTTTCCATGGTAACAGTTTACTGTGGAAAAGAATACACAAACAAATACAAACTTTTTTGCGTGATGTGAGATTATGGACCTCATCACATGGAGGTACTTAAGCCAGAGTACAGTAGGGTAATTTGTCGAGCAGTGGGGCAAATCCATGGGACAGTGAGGGAAACCATCAGGCAGCGCCCCGCATTGCCCCCTTACCATCACACAAGGTTTCACATCTGTCCCCGGCTTGATCCGATGCCGCTCCCAGCTTAGTCAATGAGAACATAGGTGACTGCCCATGTTCTCAGGGCAACCTCTCAGCACACTGCCTAGATACAGTTAGGATGGAGCCGGGACAGATCCTTGCCAGAAGTAACTCTGTGTCATGTGATGGGTTCTGGTGGGCTTCATCCTGGCTGCGTCTCGGCAATGTCCTAGGACAGGGCTCTTTACAATGTGATGAGATCTTATGAAGCCACTTACATGTATTCATGGATAAGGAAATATGCTTCTTATTTGTTCTCTTTTTTTTTTTAAAAAAAAAAAAACATCATCATCATTGCTTTCATCTTCTTTCACTTTAAAAAATTAGTGCAAAATTTCCCAGCTACAAAGTTATTTCTGTAAATTCAGTAAATTCTGTGAATATGAAAACTGGGACATATACAGTCAAGAAACATGAGAATGTGACCAAACTGGCCAATTATATTAATGAGGAAGAACACACAAGCCAGGAGGAACTGCATGAGTTCACTTTTGAACAACTGAAGTTAAAGGAAGGAACTGGAATGAGGAGTGAGAAACTGGGACATTTTAAAAGCAGCTGAAAAGAGGGAAGGCAGAGGATTAATCCATACTGTAACTGCTAAATGTGGACAATTGGAGGGTTTGCCAGCTACAGGTTCTACTAAAACAAGACAGTCTAGCATAGTGAGGATGCTGCCCTTCAGACAAGGAAAATCCAGTCCTCACAGATTTCAGAGGAAAGTATACAGAAAGTAGCACATAGAGCTGCCTTAACTTGTATTTTTTTTCTTGTAGCTAAATTCAGATTTTTTTTAATTTTGAGAGAGTTTTTAAAAAACACATATCCTTCCTGTCTTGATCATAAATTTTTTTTAGAAAAGACCATGCTGTACCTGTTTGACACATAAATACAATTGGTCTGCAATGGAAAAAGAAAGTGGTGTCAGTTCTAATTCATCTTCATTAACATGGTTGCATAAATGGATTCATCCCCAGGTCTCTATCAGGCAGAACTTTCTTCCCAGTCACATCTTTTCTGTCTCAAGTCATTTCTGTATTACTTTATGAAGACCAAATTGGCAGTTTCTAGTCCCCCTTTGTTGATTTGACTTTTTACTGTGGCAGATTAGGCTTGGCAGTGACGTTGCACCAATAGGAGCCTTTCTTGGGCCACAGCTAGCTGTTTTCAGGTCCGAGGAAAGGGGTGGCTACGGGCATCCCCCCTTTTTGGGTCTCATCTGGCTTGTTTGAAGATGTGGCCTCAGAGGCAGCCTCTTCACTCACACCACAGCTGTGAAATGGGGCCATTGCAGGCAGAAACTGGCACTAATCTGTGGAGTGGGAGAAATATCTACAAGCCTCTTCTCCTTAGAAGCATGTCACTTTTGACAACACCACACTACAAGAAGTGTTTGTATACACTCACATGCATTTCCAACTATGGTATGGCGAGTTAGCCTGGAGTGTCTTGGAAACACTTATACCTGTTGCAATGGTGATAATATAATCTTCCTTACTGGGGAAATCCTTGGTTGATCTGGTAGAGTTTGAATCTAGCACCTTTTCACCTAGACTATATTAGTCCTCTTTATTACAGTTGCAGTCAACACCCCTTATCCATTCACAGTTTGCAAATATTTTAAAAAACTCACAAGCACCAACCTTGGTTTTTCCATTGTATATAAAGAGCATCATTTTAATACACCATTGTATATTACGGGACTTGAGCATCCATGGATTTTGATATCCATGGAAGGCCCTGGAACCAAACCCCAACAGAACCACCCACAGTAGTTTACAACTTGAGAGTTTAGCTAAGATAAAGGACAGTACATAAATGATGTGGAATCTTGTAGATTAAACATTGGGAGTATCTACTCTAGAATTAATGAAGTTTGGCAATACTTTAACTGCCATGACTCAGTGCTATGGAATCATGGAAGTTGAGGTTTTACAAGGTTTTTAGTTTTCTCTTCCAAAATAGTGCTGGTGTCTCACCAAACTATAAATTGCAGAATTCCATAGCATTGAGCCATGGCAATGGCATCAAACAGCATTAATTCTACAGTGTAGAATTTTGTGAAGCAATGCCTCAATGGTTCTGTAGAAGATGTATTATTTATTTCTGATTAAGGTTTTGCATTATCCCATATATTTTGCAGCTGAATGACATTTTTCTCAAAATAACCCCAATACAGAGAGCTTTGGATCCAGTTTGCAACGATTACAAGAGTATAATATACTAGGTGGTGGTGGTGTGAGACACTCCTGCAAAAATATAGATAATATAACCATACACATGTAGTCACTTTTCCTGTTAGATCATTTCAATTAGAAAATAACCATATTCCATTAGACAAATGGAAAACATTTACCCATTGTGTTACTCACAGCAAGAATACGCATGGCTCACAACAATTATCTTAACCTAATCCCCTGATTTTAATAATTTACCATCAGCAAATTGTCTCTCCATCACAGGATACTATTTCACCGTCTGTCTCAGATTATTTCACAAAAGGTGGTTTCAGTTCCAAGCATTAACATCAATAAATCTCTAACATTTAATTAACACAAAAACTCATTTGAAATTAAACATAGCCTTTGACCTCTCTTACTACTTATCCGTGATGATATACTGAAGCATTTTCGATCACCAGAGAAATCCCCTGATTAAGTCCAGACTGAAAGGTTTCATCTCTTAAACTGAACTTTAAAATTAATATTTTGCTTCATATGGTTCAAAGTTAGGTAAATGCAAATGTTTTCCCATTTTAAAGAGAATTCAGAATTTTCACTCAGTTTGAATGATAATATGAAACTAATGATCAATTTGAAGAAATGAGGTTCTTTAATTGAATCAAAGAAAAAAACAACACTCAGCACTGATTTGAAATGACTTTATATTTTACTTCAATTGTCTATATGTTTTCCACAAGCATGGTGTATCAGTTTCATTGTTAGACTAAGTACAGATCGAAATGAGCACCTAAATCTGGGATATTGTTGTTTTGGACCAGGACTGGATTCTGACAAGATGCTCATACACTTCACTTCGAAATCACAGAAATGGTAGGAGTGGAGTCCTGTCTGTCAAGTCAGAATAAATCTGCTTTGGCTAGTTGGTCATCCATACATTTTCTGTATTTTGTTGCTGCAGCAGCAACAGAGCTTTGAAAAGTTCCAGACCATTGCTGAGCCTGAACCGGAGAAAGGAAAAGGATTTCTGTGGAATGCAGGTAAAACAGTATGGCACCACTGGCCTGTGTGAACAGCTGGATCAGGTTGGATCAGAACCAGTCTAGCAGGTCATACCAACCCCAAAGTGTTAAGAAATTCTGGAACATTCCTCAACTTCTGCTAATGTGGGGTAAAATCAGGTTAACTGGTTTTACCTTGTTTTTGGTAATCATGTGAACATCCAAGAGTGACGTCTGGCCTGATTCAATTTTTGTGGCCCATGTGAACAGACTCCAGGAAACTACAATTCAAACCTTCACTAAGCCATAGAGTGACCTTGGCCAAATCAAAGTCAGAAAAAAGGCAATAGCAAACTATTCCTGAATAAATTGAGATGAGAAACCCCTATGATAGGGACACAAACCAGAGTTTATTTGAAGGCACTTAATATCCACAATATGAATATTTAGGATGAGAGGTAAATGCAGGCAGTCGCCAAGTTATGAACAAGATAGGTTCTATAGATTTGTTCTTAACTTGAATTTGTAAGTAAATCAGAACAGGTACATTTTTAAATGTAATTCCATGTGGTGTTTGTTTTGCTGTCTGTGACCCATGTTCAGATGATTTCACCTCACTTTCTGTCCCTGTGATAATTGGATTTTGCAAAATGTGGAAACAATGATTGGTGAGTTTCGGCTGAGACATCTTGCCCCCATGATAATTCTTACAGGAGTGAATTTCCCTTCCTAGGGGTAGAGGTCTCTCACTATTGTCTCACCTTCATTCTTAACAATGAGTCATTTGTAAGTTGGGTATTTGTAACTTGGGGACTGCTATAATACTAGCTTGAAGTTTGTTGATTTGAAATAAAAGTATTATCAGAATGCTCACAATCTTATAGTTCTTTCTCAGCTTCATTAATCACCGTCATAGGCAATCATTTATTATTGTCTTCCAAAGACTTGACAGTGGGTCCATAAGTGACTGTGGAGAGCTATAATAGATCCACATGGTCTTTCACAATGACGACATAGATTTCGAGATAGAAGGCGGTCCCAACAAGGATTTGTTTGATGTGCCTTCCTCTTGGCATGTTTGATGTGCCTTCCCCTTGGTGTGTTTCTCCCTTCCACCCTCTATTTGGGCCTCTCCAAAATCCATAGCACTGTTGGTAACAGCTGACCTCCAGTTACAGTGCTCAAGTACCAGGGCTTTCCAGTTCTTGGTGTTTATAACTTTTTTTAAGATTAGCTCTAAGCACATCTTTAATTTTCCTTTGCTATTCACTGACAACAAGGGAGAATTAAAGATGGTCTTAAAGCTACAGTTAAGAATAAAGTAACTGTTTTGGGAGATGGTGATTGGGCATTCAGACAGTATTATGAGTCCAGCAAAGTTGATGGCAGAGAATAATTGCTTCAATGCTGATGCTCTTCACTTTATCCAGAACTCTGACATTTGTCCACCTGTCTTCCCAAGGGATTTTCAGGTTTTCTCAAAGGCAATGCTGAGGAATTGTTCCAGAAGTCAAGAATGACATTTGAAGATGGTCCATATTTCACAGGTGTACAGCAGAGGTGGAAGGGCAAAAGCTTTAAACAAGCATCTTGGTATTCCTATGAATGTCCTTATCTTAGAACACTTTATGCTTCATTTGAAAAAATGCTGCATTCATAGAACTGAGGTGGTGTTGTATTTCAGCATCAATGTCAACTTTGTGGTGAAGCAACTGCCAAGGTAGTAGAAACGGTCAACATTTTTTGTCATTACACTATTAATCTGGACTGCTGGCACTGCTGAAGAATCAGCAAGAGGCATCATTAATACAGAGCATTGACAATTGCCACTGTTACTAGATTTTCTGGAGACATTATGTCATTTTTTTTAAAAAAGTAGAGAGAGTGCATGGGAGCTACAGGTAGCTTTTCCTAAGTCCAGATGTCCATGTTGCTGCCTTCCACTTATTTCAGATGTTTTCTCCTTCACATCGCTCTTGTAAGGTCTGTTCTTTGGATTACTTTTTCCAGCATTAAACTGGTTCTTAGTTCTCTCCATAGGAAAAATATTATCAACAAAATAGAGCCTGTAATTTCATCTCCTATAACATCTCTAGCAAAACATCATTTGTCTGATAAGGAGGATTTTTTTTACCCTTATTTGTCTCTCTTTTCTTTTCTACCACTCATAGTTTATGCTCTGTATTGTTTACACAACAAAGCCCTGTTACAAAAAGGATGAACAAAAAAGCAAATTGTTGTAAGATCCAAACTGCCAGAATTAGACCATCATGTTGCAAAGTGGTAATTCTCTTTGACAGCCTCAGCTGTACCAATCATGACATTCAGAAAATTAGCCAGGCCAAGAGCAAACAGAAAGAAGAAACAGGTGTGAAACCAACTTCCTGCCTCCCAGGATAAATACATTGTACACTGAAGGGCAATGCACCTGCACTATTGTTATGAGGAGTGGGGTTGGGGCGGGGGAAGAGAAGCTTTTAAAGTGCAAATACACTCAGATCTCAATAAAGACAAGAGAATTCTCTATAATTTGAAGGAAAGTGGACACCTCCTTCCCCCCATTTTTTTGTCATAATTCAGAATAGATTACCTCTTTAAGGAGAGATTTGAAACACTGTTGAATAGTATTTGACAGAAAGGCATTTACAGCCCATCACACTAGAGCATTTGTAGTTTAGTGAGGCCTGGGACTGAGCAGTTTAAAGGCCCCTTACTAAACTACAAGCCTCAGAATTCTGCAGGAAGCAGAAACTGGATTTAAAGTGGATCCATGCACTAGTGTGATGAGGCTGTTAGACTGAAAGGTATGTATTGTCATAGCTTACAAAGACTGCTTACCAGGTTATACATTTGGACCTAGAAGTCTTAGGATCCATATGCATTCCAGAATTAATGCAGTTTGACACTACTTTAACTGTCATGGCTCCATACTGTGGAATCCTGGGGGTTGTAGTTTGGTCAGGCACCAGCATGATTTTGGTAGATGAGACTCAAAATCTTGGAAAACAATTCCATAGCATTGATCCATAGCAGTCAAAGTGGTGATACATTGGATTCATATTACAGTGTAGATGCACCCTAGGAAGTCCTTTTCCCAGCATCATGGCCAAAGATATTGTGGGAATTTTAGTCCAAGACAATCTGAAAAGATGAATATTGCACAACTTCAAGCAAAGAAGCACCCAAATTACACTTGCTTGTTATTTGCATTGCCCTTCTTTGCTTCCAACATTGCTAGATATTCAAGTTTAAGTACTAGTAGTCAGCCTGCTTGCTGAAATGAAGGACTGATCTTTTGGCTTCTCCCTTAGCAGCAGTTTGCCCATACTGAGGACTGTAACTTACCCAGTAATTTTATAATTGACAGTGGGATTTGGGTGGCACTTAAAAAAAGGTAAACTCTCAACGTTGGCACTGCTACATTTATCCCAGTTTGAATGACTCATGCTTGTCCCTCTGTTGTGAATGCGCCTTCAGAGACTGTGGATGATAGTGATGGGATCAGGAGAGGAAGGAAAAACTCTCGCGAGGAGGGCTCGTTGGAGGATTTGTTTAGGAAAAGGGTCAGGGAGACTGCTGGGGAGTCTTCTGAGGAGGATTCCTGAGGTGGAAATGGATGCTGGGGAACAGGTGTTAACGGAGGAATTGGGCACGGACTGGGCACGGGCACCGGAGATGCTTGGGGACGAATCGGGGCCCATGGATACTGCTGATGCTGGGAAGCTTGGGTGTCTTCAGAAGCAGATCCCACTTGGTCTGCTTGGAGGAGTGAGAGGGGGTCCAAAGGTGTGGATAGAGTTGGGCATGGGCAGGATGATTGGGACTCTGATGAGGAATTCGGAACACCTAACCCAAGGGCATTGGCTGTGTGGAGTTCTGATTCAGATTAAGAAGTTGAGACACTTGCTCTTTGGGCATGGATAGTTTGGAAGCCCAGGGAGACCTGGATATATTGGGGTTGTTTGGCTATTATACCTTGCATGTGGCAAGGTGTTGCTGGGCGCCATTGGGTTTCCTGTGTGTGTTACTGAAGACTGGACTGGGACTTTGCAACGGAGGTAAGTTTAATCTGGGTTATTCTGCAATGGAGGGCTGGAATTGTGTGGGTTTTCCTGGACTGCACTGTTATTACTATTTTGTATTAGCTGCTGTTCGCCCTCGTTGCTTTGGCTCTCTGTGCCATTTCGTATTGTGACCTTCTTGGATAACTTCAACCTCTTGGACCTTGGACCTTGACCTTGGACTGGAACTTGACTCGGCTTTGCTCTTTGCTCTCAATCCGTGGCTTGGCGTCGCTCTCTATTCCGTGGCTGTCTGCTGTTGCTGACTACTACCTTCACTCCTGATACCGACGATGTCTGCTTATCCTGACTTCGGACAGGCTTGACGACGTTCTCCTGCTCTGCTCCTTAAACTCCCAGCTTCGCATTTGCTTCTGCAGCAGCTTGGCGCTGCTGGTTTATCCCATCTTCGGACCGGCTTGACGACGCTTTCCCGCTTTGCTCCTTTAACTCTTGGTTTGGTGTATGTTCAAGCAGTGGTTGCTGCGAGCTCGCCAGTGTCTCGCTGTTTCACTGGCTTTGCTGCTCTCAACTGGGAGTTCCCTGGCTCAGTTTGGCATTTGTTTGTTTTGAACTCCTTTTTATACTTTTGAGTTTTGGGAAAGGTTTGTGGGCTTCAATACTACTTGCTTTAGTTCATGCCTCCGTTTTTCAGCCCATTGTGAACTTTTGGGTCAAGTTCTAGAACTTTAAGTTTAACCCGGATTATATCTCTGGCTAATCCGGATTATTTGCCAGTTCTTGTTTTTGGGGGTTTTACCCGCTTGTTCTACTTAATAACACTGAAAGTTAAGTGTTTTAAGTCTTTTTAGTTTGTTGGGCTATTTTTTGGACTGTTGCTTTAATAAACTCTATTTTGGCGTCTGACTTTTGACACCCTCTGACCAATGAGACTGGTGTTGCACAGTATAAAGAGCAGAAATGTACATCTTAACTTAGGAACTATTTCAATATTTTTCCTCCCCCTGGGAGGTTATGAGAATTTTTTTCTTCATGATCTGGAACTTTTTGTAAAAATTTAGTAAGGATAGTTTTTGCAAAAAACAAAAACAAAACAAACAAAAAAGCCTAAAACCTACAGCACATTTTTTGGTCAAGGCAGTGTATATTAGATGAAATTAAAAACAACTAAAACCAGGAGCATTCATCTTTGTTTTTACAAAGAGGTAAATATTTCATGGCAGTTTCTTATTTTTATGCCATGATATGTGGAGATGCCCCTTGTCTTCAAGGGTAAGAAAATTTGTAACTATTTTTAATATCTTTAATTAGAAAGTACCATAACAGTTTTAGTTCAAGCCTGTACAATTATCAGACATAGCCTTTTGTTGAAGAAATTATTCCACTTGTTCATTATAGGATTTCAAATATACATTGTTGAGAGAAAATAGTCTAGCTGTGAGCATTTATGTGTATTCCCCAAAACAAATGGGTTCCAGGTAGGGAAACTTTGGTGATCACATTAGAAAAGGGGAGAGGACATAAGTGAACACAGGCACTTAAAAGGATCACTTCTTTTGCTTTTTGCAAAGGAAATGGATGGATGGATTTTAAATAGAGGCCCAACCTGAATGGTCCTCCCACTTATCTTCTCCCTGTCTGTAGGGGAGAAACAAACCATTTTTTCTTTCTACTTCAGATCACCATTTCAAGGCTCTTCTTATCGTTCATATCTTCAGTGTTTAATTAAAATTTGAGTACTGTATTTGTATATAGAGAGCAAAGTGGTCCCCTTCTTCTCTACGAGATATTGGTGGGCTGCAGCTCTTAGTCAGGATAGCAAATGGTGAAGGACAATGAACATTGTCAGCTACATCTGTAGGCCACATTGTTTAACACTGATATAAAAATATATTTAAATATGCTATGTGCATGTATCTCTATATTATATAAAATGCATCAACAAAACTGTGTAGTCAATTTGCAATGAAATCCATGCACAGATGGTAAGATTTTCTATGACTTGGACATCTACATACTTTCCAAAATGATACTGCTTGAAATGGGTTAGGTGCACCTACTGGATAAGAAGGGATGGCACAGCCTTCTTATTATTTCACTGAACATAGAAAAAAGGTAAGGGACAAAGTCATATGAACTGACTATACTTGAGATTTCTTTTTGCCTCAGGGCCCTTCTGGACGGGCCCTAAAATGCAGAAGAAACCAAGATAAACGGGGAAGGGGTGACTAAATGATGTTTGCAGAAAATGTGCACTGGATTACAGTAATAGCCAAAAACCAGGTGTTAAAAAGGTGTGTTTAAATCCAATTTTGGCAAAAAAAAAAGTGCATATTTGCATCACTGTATATCCCTGCACTCAAGGGAAACACATGACTTTGTTCCTATATGCTGGTGTAGACTGCACATGCCTGCATTTAAAAAAATTTAAACAGCTGATGAGGGCTGTAAACAAATGGTGCCATAGACACACAGTGGCTAAATGGAAGCATAATTGGAAAGCAGTTCCCATTAGAACCATTCCTTTATTCTGATGTGTATGAAATTAAACAGAGATTGAATTATACAGTGGGAACCAGCATGACAAGCAAGTAAACTCAAAGGGATGGGGTTCAAGAAGGAAAAAGTAAAGAAATCTGCTTGTGTGCACATTCAGGCATCCACACCAGCACTTATGAAGTCTAGGACATCTTGGAGAGTCAATTTAAAAAAAGAAAAAACTTCTGGCAAATGTCCCCCCTCCTTCTTGTGGAGTTCTAAAATCCACTACAAATTAATGTATCAAGATGCTTGGGGAGTGTTTATTGAGACTGACAGCTTTGTGTTTGAACTTGCTGCCAGGTACCTTAATTTTTTGCCACACTAATTTGCCTGGATTATGAGGCTGTCTGAAAGCACCCTCAGAGATAGGCTCTTAAAGTGCATAGTGTATAAAGACTTTATCACATTGAGGTCCTCAAGCCGGGGGAAGCAGGGGCATCCACAGGGCAGCAGGACAAATTTCGTGGGCGGTAGGGAAAACTGTCACCTCATGCCCTACATTGTCCCCTTCACATCCCACAGGGGAAACCATCACTGCCCATCTTCCCTCCATGCTTTCCCCGGCTTACCTAATGAGAACACAGGAAGCCTCCCATGTTCTCAGAGCTCTGTCCTAGGATGCTTCCAGGATGGGGCCAAGACAGATCCCCATCGGAAGTAGATCTGCATCATGTGAGGAGCTCCAGTGGGCTCCATCCTGGCTCCATCCAGGAAGTGTCCCAGGACAGAGTCCAGATCTCATGTGATGAGGTTGAAGTTGGTTTTGTCTTTCTTTTATAGGGGAAAAATGTAAAGTTTCTCTGAGTCTGTATATGTGAAGAAAACACTTCTACATAATTGTCTTCCTATTTCAAGGTTCTGAATGTGTAGTAACAATGACGATTAGTGTAGGAGGTAAACCACATTTATTCAGCATTAGCTACTGTGGCTTTTGATATAGTCCTAACCTGCCACCCATAATAATGTGCTCTCCTATTATCTGGGCAATATGGCTGAAGGGATAGTCTCTCCAGGTAAACAAAGGATTAATAATGTGATGGTCTTGGGTTGCATTTATTGGGGATCAGCATCATTAGGAGCAATATAGATTACAACACACAATTGCCCAAAAAGGATTGTAAGTTTGAAGAGAAGTGTGGATGCTTTGAGATACTTCCAAACAAGACATGGTGCTACAAAGCACAACAGAGAATGTCTGAGATGGGTTGTGAGACCATTGGGCTAATAGAGGTACTACTCATCTCACTGTCCCTAAGGAAGCCTGGCCATATGCTGGACAAAGGGGTCAGGGATCCCAGTTCCCCATGTATGTTCAAAGGCTTAGAATGCAATTTGTTTCATGAGTACAGTAGGAAAGTTCAACTAGTAGGTTTGGGTTTATGATTCTTCTGAATATGACTTAGGATACCTGGCCCAATAGCTCCGGTCCTCACTTAATGGTTATCAGCTGCTGCAATCAACAGGAATGCAGAGAATAGATCATAAATACATTCACAAACGTGTAACTCTTAGTTACACAATCATGACTATAAAATAAGATTCTAGTCCTCCTCCTCCTTATTATTCATTATCAATATTATTTCACAAGGCCATGGAAAAAGCCCCCGTTCCTTCAACCACTTGGCATTGTGCTACTTGACAAATTAAACTGTAAAATAAAAGGCTGGGGGATGGAGCAGGGAGTTGTTCATTCTCTTCCCACAGAAGGATCATTTTCAAGTGGGGCTGAGTTAGTTGAAGCAGATGGTTTATCTTTCCTAGTAGTTCTTCTAGTTAGACAAATGAGACTCATATCATTTCGGCTTCCTTACTCTGTCTTGCAGTACCAATGGAGCCATTCTAAATCTGATGCGCTGTGTTTTGACTTATTTAATGCCGACGTACTTTTCCCGCAGTAAACATGATTATCCAAATACTTTAACTTGAGAGCTTCTGCTTTCCTCTGTGGTGTAATTAGTCACACTGCACTCACACTGCATTTAGGAATAAACACACAATTGGAGCATCTTCCAAATGTGCCTATATTCCCATACAGCTGCTTACTTCACTTTATTCTTATTTGATTGCTTCAAATAGACGGCGCTACAGCTGGGCAGCAAATGAGCAAATCTGCAATGGCATCGCCTTTCTTTTTCTTTGCAAAAGCCACTGATTCAGGTATGTAGGTGCAACCCCCATGTGAAGCAGGAGCAGAACAGAGCTAAGTTTTCTTGGATTCCATTATTGAAGAACTTGGCAGGATATCTATTAGGCATAGATTTCAAAGCCAAAAGAGTGATCTGAGATCACACACTGGCAGTTCTACAGTGGTAATTTCCATGTTAAAAGAATACTTATCACCAGCACTGCAGCGAAAGAGGCAGCGTTTCACAGAAAGAGCCTCTTGTGAAATTAATTTTGTGTTTATTTTATTAAGCAGCAGTTTCCAAATGACTTTTCCCCTGACAACATGAAGTCTCTTCCTGATTTTCCTCAACAGAGTGAATGTTATTGCTTTCAAAATGTAGGAGGAAATTCAGAAGCTGGATATTTCTTGAAAGCTAAGAATAAATTTTTTTATCTATCTTCTTGGAAGTAGAAGGACTGGTCACTTCTGGGCAACCTAGAACATGGTCAATGTGTGTGCACCTTTTACAACACTATTTTCATTCTTCTCAAAGATCAGAACTTGACATTTCCCAAGGTTCTATTCTATGGACCTATACAGTATAATGGCATAATCTCTCTCTGCCTTTCAACATAATTTAGGACTAGCCCAAGGTTGCCTCACCAACAAGTCTGCTGAACAAATTCATAGCTCTTGATAATGAGTTATATCCAGATTTCGATGAGAAGATGTAGTCAACATGCACTTACCGTATGTGGGTAGGTATACATTTCAGTTGCATAGAAAGGCAGAGAAACAATACATGGTATGAAAACCAAATTCTTTATCAGAAGCATTTAGCCGTATATACTTGAGTATAAGCCGACCCGAATATAAGCCGAGGCACCTAATTTTACCACAAAAAACTGGGAAAACATTGACTCCAGTATAAGCCGAGAGTGGTAAATTTCAGAAATAAAAACAGATACCAATAAAATTACATTAATTGAAGCACCAGTAGGTTAAATGTTTTTGAATATTTACATAAAGCTCTAATTTAAGATAAGATTGTCCAACTCTGATTAAATCATTATTCTCATCTTCTTCAATGTAAATGTGCTTATGTATCCTTTTAAAAATAATAGAGTAAAATAATACATGTAATAATAATAATAATAATAATAATAATAAATACAGGAAAACAATACATGTAGTAATAAATAGAGTAAAATAATAAATATAATAATAATAAGATCAGAGTGAAATAATAAATGTAATAATAATAATAATAATAATAATAATAATAATAATAATAATAATAATAGTATCGAAAAATCAGCTGATGACCCAAAATGCAGACTGTGCAAGGAAACCGACGAAACCATGGATCATATCCTCAGCTGCTGTAAGAAAATCGCACAGACAGACTACAAACAGAGGCACAACTATGTGGCCCAAATGATTCATTGAAACTTATGCCTCTTTAGAGTCTTCAGCCATAGGATGCATCTTAAAGATTCAGATTAAAAACTTCAGTGCTGAGAATCTATGGCCATGATGGATCAACCTTTGACTTTCTTTTTGGAATAGTTTTCCAACTAGATTATGACCACTGCGGTTATTATTTGATATAAAGTCAACTTTGTCTTATAGTGGCATATAAATGAGAGATTTCCAAGAAAATAGTTTCACTGTACATAGGAAATCTTGGAACTAATTTCAGCTCAGATGGTGATTATACACAAACTATGGATCATTAATGCACATCAAGGACTTCCTTTTGTGTTGTCTAACTACCACAGTTTGAAGCTGCATTAAATGATCAATGTTCTTGGAGTTGTGGCTTCCCTGATTGAACCAGTCCACCTTTAATAGGCTCTTCCTCTTTTCCTGTTGCCTTCTGCTTTTTGGAGCTATTCCCCTCATCAGTATTTTCCAAAGTCTTTTCAATCAGGAAGACAGCATTAATACTGATAAAATCTTTTAAAAGGTAATGCTAGAAGATTAGAATTGCAAAGACAAGCTGCCTAGAATTTGTATTTTATCCTGGTTAGGCACCATGAGGTGTTTTCAGACAATTGCAACTGACTAAAATCCCCAGACCTCTCTTGCTTATACTTCAATGCAGCAAAGAACATCATCAAGGCTGAGAAAATTGCAAGATTTTTCTGTACTTAGGACTTGGGATAAGTGAAGACTGTGCAAGTAGCTCCGGCCTTCTGCTTCTCTGTTTCTACATTATTTCTGAATTACACACAATTTCTGCATATCTATAAGGAACAAGATGCATGTGCTAACGTAGCCACCTATGCATCCACCACCAAGACACTACACTTGGAGGGCCATCATCCTTGGGCTTAAGTAAGTAAGTAAGCATGTGTTAGCAGTGTAGGAATGGCTTCTGAACCATTTGAGAACAAATGGTTCAAAGATACAGAATGGGGGATGCCTGGCTTGACAGCAGTGTGTGCGAAAAAGATCTTGGAGTCCTCGTGGACAACAAGTTAAACATGAGCCTACAATGTGATGCGGCAGCTAAAAAAGCCAATGGGATTTTGGCCTGCATCAATAGGGGAATAACGTCTAGATCCAGGGAAGTCATGCTCCCCCTCTATTCTGCCTTGGTCAGACCACACCTGGAATACTGTGTCCAGTTTTGGGCACCGCAGATGAAGGGAGATGCTGACAAGCTGGAAAGCGTCCAGAGGAGGGCAACTAAAATGATTAAGGGTCTGGAGAACAAGCCCTATGAGGAGAGGCTTAAAGAGCTGGGCATGTTTAGCCTGCAGAAGAGAAGGCTGAGAGGAGACATGATAGCCATGTACAAATATGTGAGGGGAAGTCATAGGGAGGAGGGAGCAAGCTTATTTTCTGCTGCCCTGCAGACTAGGACACGGAACAATGGCTTCAAACTACAGGAAAGGCGATTCCACCTGAACATCAGGAAGAACTTCCTCACTGTGAGGGCTGTTCGGCAGTGGAACTCTCTCCCCCGGGCCGTGGTGGAGGCTCCTTCCTTGGAGGCTTTTAAGCAGAGGCTGGATGGCCATCTGTCGGGGGTGCTTTGAATGCGATTTCCTGCTTCTTAGCGGGGGGTTGGACTAGATGGCCCTTGAGGTCTCTTCCAACTCTACTATTCTATGATTCTATGATTCTATTCTAAATAGTGTTAGAAATGTAAATGTAAACAAAGAGAAGCTAATAGATGGAATAATAACCACTATGATAACAATGAAAGCATCTTAAAGGATGCCTTCCATTGAACTTAGGACTTTGAGTCAAACCACGGGTCCAGCCAGCTTGTTCTTGTCTACTCTGGCAGCAGTTCAGCAACATCTCATCTTTCTCATATTTGCACCAGGATTTCTGAAATCTGGTGCTTAAGGCATGTTTCTTTAATACAGTCACTTTTATTTGAGAAAAAATATATTTTGTCCTAGTTCTATTGCTGTAAAACCAACAAAAACTGGAAAACAACTGTGAATAGTTAGTAATTACTACAGATTCATGATCCCTAGTTTACGGGCTACCTAGGGACTGTGAAAGTCCCCTAAAACCCTACATATCAATAAGCAGTCACTGGAATTGAAAGGGGTTCATTCTCCTGTTGATCAGGGAGCAGTGCCCTGAATTTCCCATGTATCTTTCTCATGAAAGCAATCTCTTACATGAGGGGAATTTACAGCAGGAGTTATTTTTTCTGTCTATTGTGTCAAAGATTGCTCACAGGAGTCATTGGGAATGTCAAGCCAATATACAAGGGAATATATAATATACAAGGGAATGAATTTCTATTGATTCCAGTGGTTGTCTATTGGTAAGTAAAGTTCATGCTAGATTCACCATGCATATATCAACACAGTGGTTGTATAGGATTTCCTATATTTATGTATTTTCTTTTGAAGGTACTTTGAACTTTTTTGCATGAAGGAGACAAACGAGCATTGAAACAGGCTTGTCACCTTTGCTGATGGTACTGATTGCATGACATCATGCATATCCTATTGCTGGTCTTCCTCCTCCCCATGATAAATGTATCTTCCACTATTGATGGAATACTAGCCAGCAAACACAGATTACTCCATGTTCCCATCACTCACCTCGTATTATGAACCCATTTGGCTTCTGTGCCAGTATGTTAAAATTGAAGTGACATCAAGGGCTAGGATTCCCCTCCTCTTCCACTTTCCTTCCTTCCTCTCACTGTTACTATGGTTCTAATTTTTGGATTTAACATTTTATTTGATTTTTATTAACCAAAATTGCTTTAAAATGGTTAAAAATAATGGAGCAGCAAAATATGGGAGGGCAGGGTTACAAGGCTATATAGAAGTAAGAGTGTGGGACATAAAGAGCTGTGGGACATGAAAGGTTTAAACACCCAGCCAAAGACATTATCAATCTCAATGAGATTTCTCATGCCTGAATAAAAAAAATACTTGCATCTGATTTTTACATCATAGATAGCTAACATAAAGAGGATGGAAACATCACACCACAGTGCCCCAATCTCTAGCAGAAAAAAAATCTCCATTGTTAAGTGCAGTGTTTCTCAAACTCTCTTTCTCCAGGTGTTTTGGACTTCAGCTCCTAGAAATCCCAGCCATCTTACCAGCTGTTAAGAATTGTGGGAACTGAAGTCCAAAACATCTGGAGGAGAAGAGTTTGAGAAACTCTGGCTTAGTGTGCCTTCTGGCTGTTAAGATAGATTGGGGCAGGGGGTCATTTGCAAACATGACAATAGTGCCACAATCATAAATGTACATACTGAAGATTTCTGAATGCATACATCTATCTTACACATTCATCACTGCTCAACAGAATGCCAACCAATTATTTTGTAAAACTCTATTTCATGCAAAATACATTTTTGGTCCAACTCATTTACAACATAAATCAATTTTGCATAGATGAAATGCTTGTGAATCTGTAATGAAATACAGGGGAAAAAATCATTAAAACTCATGAAAATGTTTATACTCACTTATATCTCACCTAGCAATTTTTAAATATTGTTTTCATATTTGAAAAGTGTATTGTGCCAAGATTAATATTTCTATAATTCCAATAGAACGTTCTGGTTCTAAAGAGAGAGAGAGAGAGGGAGAAATTATTTGTATTGACGGCTCAGATTACTTAAAACTTTTCTGTGTTCCGTGAATCCAAAACATTTGAAAATTTTCAATAATCTCACTAAAGAAATTACTAGTACAAATAATATAGTTATAATTTTAAATTCCTGCTTCTCTTATATTTCATTTCCTTTTCCTCTTTGCTTTTTTTTTTTTGGATGGTCATATATATAAAATGTTACATGACTCTTGTTTGCTTTTAAAATGAAATGTCACAACGCCCTTCCTCTGAATTTAGTTTTCCTTAAGGGCAACGCTAGGCTCCCTGACATTGGTGGTGAATTTTTGAACCTGTGAAGTATGAAATTAGGTGAGATGCTTTTGTCTATCACTGCCTGTAAACAAATTGAATTACTTCCTTATTGGAAGCTTTGTTCCTTCAGCAGAATAATTTGCACGACTTGAGGGAAGCAACAGCTGCTAATTAACAACAAAGAAACAGCAGCACTTTATCAGTGGTAGAGAGTCATTTTTCTCTCCCAATTTTCAATACCCCCCCCTTTCTGCAAAGATATTTTCATGAATCATCGTTGAAAGAAAATCTTGTCAGTAACAATGGGGTTTCAGCAAGACTAGCTGTGTGCCCATGCTAGGGGTCAACCAGGCAAGGCTGACGATGGATTTGAAATTGCCATTTCCCCAGGCTTTAAAAACGCAAGGTTGACAATTAAATAAACCAATATCAAATCAAAAGACCCAAGCCTCTCTCTCTCAATCTCTCTTTCAACCTCATCAGACGGGCGAGTTTCGGCATCATGCGCCGGTTTCTCGATAGTTGGTGTCAGCTCCCATCCCACAACGTAAAACTACTTTTGTCAGGGCTCTGTCATGAAGCTGTTGAGAAACCGGTGCATGCTACTATGGCGACAACACAGAAGGCTTCCCATGTTCAATAGGAGTCAACCAGGAAAGCTGGGTGGTGGACGCCTTCCCCGTGGGATGAGGTAGGGGGAAGCCGGGTGATGTGGGAAGTGTGGCAATGGGTTCCCCATGCTCCCCACCAACTACTGCTGGATTTGCCACAATGCATTGTGATTCTAGCAGCCCACCTGATCAAGTCCTTATTTTTTAAAAACATCCCCTCAAGTGCCTGCAAATAATGTGTACAGGGAATGGGATAATTTGGCCCCTTGACCTTTTTTAAACTGCAAAACAGTTGACTTCTAGACAACGACCAAGCCTTCTTCTCAACATATTAAAAAGTCTATTTTTGAAGTTTTCTTGTGGGTTTGCAGAGTTGCGTGCTGCCTCAGAACCTATAGCAGTTGCTTGTCTCCTATGTAGGAGACAGGCTGCAAGAAAACTATAATAATTGGAAAATAATATTATGCTAGGTCCAATATTATACCGCTGAGTTGAGGATTACAGCTTCCATCAGCCATGTTATTGATCATGCTGGTTGAGGCTAAGGGAAGTTGAAAACAACATGATATGGAGGCAACACAACTTCCCCAGGCCTGATTATTTATATTACTCTAGGGGTCTTTGAAAAGAGGAGAATGGAAAAAGTTGTAAAGCTAATTGTCACTTCAAAAGCCACATTCCACTAGGATAATGTGGAACTCACCTCCAGGTTATTGAAAACTTGTTAATCCTATAAATCAACACATTGTGAGTAAAAAATAAATAAATCTTTTTTTAGCAGATTGGAAGATGAACAATATAACACATTATATTTTTTGGAAAACCTCCAGGAAATTAAGGGATTCAGTCAAACTTGTGTCCTGTACAGACTGGTGGAAATCATTACTGAGTCTAGAAATATTAATAAGGACCATAATGAAGAGCGGAAATACCATTTGTCATTGGCAGCATTAAGGTTATCAATTCTAACAAAAGGCATGAAACAGTATTTGACTGTTAAGGTTCCATCCAATGTTGTCCCTGTTTTGCCACTGGAAGAGATACTGCATGGTCTTAAAGATCATGGTAGCTGGGTTTGGGGATATGAAGTCCAAAATGTAACTTTTCCAAGCTGTGATTGGATGTCCTGATCATACAAGGTTTCCTATATTTTCAACAGGTCTGTTCATAAAGCAGATCATGTTGTTCCTGGATCTTGTTTTAATGGCCCCTAAAGCCTCCGCCAGTCTCTCAAAGCCCCCCCCCCCCAATCTTCCACATTATTTGAAAAACTAATTTTATGACAATGTTTTGCTTAGCATGTCTTCATTGCCTTGCGGTGGCTAAGCTGAAGAAGCTTGTCTGATTTTGTTTCTATCCCTCTGCATGAAGAAGATTGCCACGTTTTGGGCAATTTTGTGTTGTTTGGACACAGCACCTCTTTATTCCTTTTCTGTCCTTAGCTCCACCCTTCCTTTGTCATTAGAAAAGCCCTTTGAAATCTGCATTTGTTCATGTTGCTGCATTATCCTATTCTCTGTAAAAACCAGCATATTCCACTGTTAAATACCTCAAACCATCAATAGGCGGAATCTCTTTCCCTGCAGTTTGACTCCACTGCTCCGTGTCCTAGCCCTTAGAGCAGCAGAAAATAAGCTTGCCCCCTCCTCAATATGACATCCTCTCAAATATTTAAACATGATTATCATGTTCTCTCTCTACCTTTTTTTCCTAATTAAACATACTCTGTCTCCCAAGCTGCTCCTCATAAGGCATGGCTTCCAGATATTTGATCACATTCCAGCTTGTCAATGTCCTTCTTGAATTGTGATGCCCAGGACTAAACATGGTATTCCACAGTCTGTCCTTGAACTTGATGCTATACTCCTATTGATCCAGTTCGGAATAACACTGGTTTTTAAAGTATGACTTCTATGAAGTTCTGAGACTGACAAAAATCCAAGTCAAATCGATGTACAAATATGCTATTTTTTCATAGAATTATAGAATAATATAATTGGAAGAGACCATGTGGGCCATCTAGTCCAACCCCTTGCCATGCAGGAAAAGCACAATCAAAGGACCCCTGATAGATGGCCATCCAGCCTCTGTTTAAAAGCCTCCAAGTAAGGAGCTTCTACCATACTCTGAGGCAGAGAGTTCCACTTCCAAATAGCTCGTATGGTCAGGAAATTCTTCCTAATGTTCAGATGGAATCTCCTTTCCTGTCATTTGACCTATTGCTTTGAGTCCTAGTTTCAAAGGCAGCAGAAAACAAGTCTGCTCCCTCTTCTTTATGACACCCTTTCACATATTTATACATGGCTACTAGGTCTCCTTTACAGAATTTTACAGGATTTAACACAGCGTTTAGCATGTGGATTCCTTATATGTTCATGGTGGTTGAAGCATTTCCTCACCTTTTATACATGAAGGAATTTAAAAAATGATTACAAGCAAAACAAATATATATATATATATTAATGTGGTAAAAAGTAGGAAATGAAACAATTCTCAAGGTCTTGTCTTTGCATGTTGTCTTTCTGTGTACAGGTTACATATTCCTTATCTTCAGATCAGAAATGTTTTGGATGTTACTTTTGGGCATTTTTGGATTTTGGAATACATGTGTGTGTGTGTGTGTGTGTGTGTGTGTGTGTGTGTGTGTATATATACATACACACACACACACATATACACACACACACGTATATATACACACACACACACACACACACACACACACACACACACACATACACACACACACACACACACTGGTCTAAATCAGACGAGGGCAAACTCGTCACTCCAGGTGTTTTGGACTTCAACTCCTGCCATTTCTAACAGCCTCAGGCCCTTTCCTTTTCCCCATCAGCCGCTTAAGTCCAGTGTCCAGTCTGAAATCCATTCTGGAGAGAAGGATGGAGAACAACATTACTTTCAGATGCATTTTAATTTTAAACATCAGGGTCTTTCCAACAAATTCATGAAACAATTTGAAGATTTGAGTAAGTTCAGATCTGAAATGAACCAAGTGAAATTCTAAGACATCTGTTAATGATGCTAGTGCCCTCGGTATAGGCAATCTGACAATACTACAACCATTGGTATGCTTCTTTCCCTCAAAATGTGTATATAAAGATAATTATTAAATAGAATCCAAAAGATATATAAGAGCCTTTGCAGCAGCCAGTCTAGTGGTGGCTGGTGCCTCGCATTTCAATGGAGTGATTTTTGTGAGTGTGTGTGTCAGGAGCGACTTGAGAAACTGCAAGTCGCTTCTGGTGTGAGAGAATTGGCCGTCTACAAGAACATTGCCCAGGGGATGCCAGGATGTTTTTGATGTTTTTACCATCCTTGTGAGAGGCTTGTCTCATGTCCCCACATGGAGCTGGAGCTGAAAGAGGGAGCTCATCCACACTCTCCCCGGCTGACTGCTATGGTTATTTTTCAAAGCCCTCAGTGATTTGTATGATGGCAGTGGTAACAATGTACACACTTTCAACAAATAACAGTAGCCACTCTGCCAAAATAAAACTTTTCTCCCCAAAACTTTCACCCACTTTTGAATGAGCTTCAAAACATTTTAAGTGGTGGTCTTGAATATTTGAAGATTTTCGGAAACTGTTCTAGGGCCAATCAAGTTAATGAGAAAATATTGGTATATTGAAATTCTGCGGAAGAACGGGGGATTAATATTGGAAGCTTCGACATTAATGAGACAGAGTTTAATGAAAATTACAGATTTTTAGTTAATTATTTTGACACGATGGCTGTGGGTCTGTCATGGCAGAGAAATAGATAACCAGATGAAATGGATATAGATAGGTGATACATAGATAGATAGGTAGACAGATATATAGAGAGATGGCCCATAAATCTAATGATATAGATATAGATATGTGTGATTAAATTACACTTAAAATACGGTAGGAATATTAGTGAGAGATCGGCGCTCCTATATGGCTGGCAGGCATTTAATCATTCTTTACAGGTTGCCATAGCAACCTGCTTTGATAACTCACATCTCCGCACTGGAGTAAAACCAGGGTCACACGGAGCTTTCGAAAAGTGCTGTCTCCTTTAAGCAGATCTATAAGCATCGCAGATGAACAGAACTCGAAACATTCCTCCATGAATATTCATGAAGTAAGTTGTTTTTTGTTGCCTGCCTAGTCAGCAGTCACAAAACACATGGTGTGTGTTGGCAGCATCTTGCCTAGGTAGAGGGCTATGGACTGAGGCAATGGCAGGAACCAGGACCTGTGAGGCTGACTGACATTTCCATCTGTAGCTAAGGCTGGTAATTAACAGGAAGGAGTGTGCCTGCAGCACTGCACCATCTGCTAGGGAAACGGCTCAATAAGAAAGGAGCTGGATATCATCGCAGTGGTGGCTCGAGTTGGTTCCGACATGAGGCTGGGCATCTGTTAGCTGAGGAGATAGGCTATTAGGAAATTCGACTGGGAATGAACCACATGGAAAGAGCACTCTGACCTAGCCCATAAAAGCATCTCTTCAGAAATGGTGCCTTTTTATCTTACTTACACAAGACTTCTGAAAATGGTTGGCGGAGGGACCATTATGGGTCCGTTTGAAGTAACACAATGCATTTTTATTTTTTGAAAAACAAATCCTTGCTTTATTCCAACATGAAATTCTAGAAATCAGGATACAGCTGTCATCTTTTGACAATGGAGCTAATTTCAGAGTGAGGATGTGAGGTTGAATCCTTTCTTCTTTTTCTTCCTTAACGTTTGTGGCAGGGAGATATATTAGCATTTAAGTATTTTACCATTTAACGCTAAGAGCAAGAGATTCATCAGGGACTGAGGGTAGAAAGAAAACGTACTGAGATAAAAGCACACAAGCCTCTCTGTTGCATTTTAAGGAATGTGCATACATGCCTGTTTGGCTACCTGGAATTCCCGTGGGCAGTGTAATGCATTCAAGGTGGACACACTCAAGAGTCGGTTTGGACAACCAGCTTGTCTATGACACTGAATAGCTGCATTGATCCAACCTGGAAAGCTGAGTAACTTGAATGAGTTCAATGTACAAGGGCCTTTGTCACCAGGAGCTTTAACATCGGCAAGATGGGTTTTGTGTTCTATGCCAAAGACTGATGGCCACTAAACATTACATTCCAGCACCACAGACTAATTCCATTGAGACCTTGCCACGTGGTGAAAATACAATGCTTGTGTGATTTATTAACTGGTGTCCAAAACTATTTTGTTAATGAAATGGAGCTGGGCAAAAGGGTGCTGCTAAATATATGACTCACATAATGTGTGTGTATGTGCCTTCAATTTGCATGTTGCTATATGGTGATTCCATTCATTCCATAAGGTTGTTTCATCTGCTCCTTCCTCTACAATATTGCCTACAGCACTTGTCATTCTTTGTTGGTTTCTCATTTAAGTGCTAACCACCAGGACTGACCCTTCTTAGCTTCCCAGATCATTTGGGATCTAGTGTATTTTAGGACATTTAATGACCAGAAAAACATATATAAGATGAGCTTCATGGAAGAATAAAGTCTTCTGTGACCTTCAGGGATAATGCCTATGTATTCAGCTCCACTTATGCCAGTTGCTGGAAAGCACATGCAAGAGGATGCCATTACATATTCCTTGTAGGCTTTTTATAGGCATCTGGTTGACCATTTGATGATGCTGTTGGACCAGATAAGTCAGCAATCTGACCCTGCACAACTGTTCTTATTTTTATATAATTAATTCCTTGCTTTCTTAGTGGAATGCATGGGAGAGAGCCAAGCCATATAGATGAGTATTAAAGGAAATTTTAAATGGTGAGCCATAGAACAGCAAGGGCTTAGTGGAAAACAGGGTGACTTTAATAAGAGTTCAGGCAAATGTCTAGAAAATAAGATTATCAGGAATGGAGTCAGTGTGATGAAGTGGTTTGGGTGTTGGATTAGGATACTGGGAGACAAGGGTGCAAATTTCTGTTCAGCCATGGAAACCCACTTTCCAACCTAAGAAAAAGGCAAGGGTAAAAGTCTCTGAACTAATTCTGCCAAAATAACCCCTAGTAGATTTAGCTTAGGGTCGATATAAGTTAAACATGACTTGAAGGCACATAACAATAACCAGAGTGATCAGCGCCATTCTAAACATGATCACTATTTAATATTTCAATTTTCAGCAGTACACATCTAAATATCATTTTATGGGAACACAAGTGGGGGGATAGTCTTGTGTTCATGTCCTACCAGGGGACCTTTCAAATGCTTTTTGTTTGCCACTTTTGGACTAGAGAGACTTTATGTCTGATTCAGAAGAGAACATTTTCATTCTTCTATTCTTGTCCAGGATTTTTAGTATATACATGTTCCCATATATTCATGCAGAAGCACTTGATGCAAATCCAAGATGTTTCATGACTTATTTATTTATTTGTAGTATTTATGTTCTGCCCTTCTCACCCAAAAGGGGACTCGGTGTGGATCACAATGTATGCATACATGGCAAACATTCAATGCCATTAGAAATATAGACAGAGATTGACAAAGACACAGAGGCTATTTAACTTTCTCCAGCTTCCAGGCTTCTTGAGAGTATGCTCGATTCTGGCCACAGGGGGAGCTGCTGCTTCATCATCCACTGTGACACCAAGTCATTTGATGGATTGCTTCCTCATTCCTTTCAGCATGCTGCTGGATAATTTTTGTTATGGTGTTGTAAATTAGTTAAATTAGCCTCCCTGCATAAGCGGTACCTAAAATTTTCTACTTGATAGATGCAATTATATTTCGGATTGCTTAGATCAACAACGACCTGGGCTATTTTTTTTATGGTCGGGTGCTCACTCCAACACGGGCTGGCTTCAAACTCATGACCTCACGGTCAGTAATGATTTATTGCAGCTGGCTACTAACCAGGTGTGCCACAGCCTGTCCTTGTTTCTACCACCAGTTATCTTACATATCTAAAACGATAACAAGTAACAGAAGGCTCTTTTGTAAATAGAAGAGGCTCATCTGTGTCATTTGACCCTAAGTTTTTCCAGTTGCAAATGATTTTTCCTGTGATCAAGGAAAGGTCCTCAACCTTTTGGCCACAAAATGTCTTGCCAACAGCGGCAGCTAATGCTGACCAGAATTGAAAGGACAGGGTGGCATTGGGCAATGTAAAATGAGTCCAAATTCAATAGTAGGCAGACTCAGCTAAATCAGGTTGTGCTGTCTCCTTTGCAATCACACTGCACCACTAACTTCTCCTATTGGTTTAATTGGGTCTGGTCTGCATAGGCCTAATGTTGCCCTTGGTCTATATTGGTTAATTATTATTTATTTGATTTATATTCTGCTTTTCTTTTGCACCCTACTCAATGTGACTTACATTACACAAATTTAAAAAGTACAGAAGTTAAAAAAGAGATGATAAGACTCATACATAGAATCATAGAATAGTAGAGTTGGAAGAGACCTCATGGGCCATCCAGTCCAACCCCCTGCTAAGAAGCAGGAAATCGCATTCAAAGCACCCCCGACAGATGGCCATCCAGCCTCTGTTTAATAGCCTCCAAAGAAGGAGCCTCTACCACGGCCCAGGGGAGAGAGTTCCACTGTCGAACAGCTCTCACAGTGAGGAAGTTCTTCCTGATGTTCAGGTGGAATCTCCTTTCCTGTAGTTTGAAGCCATTGTTCCGTGTCCTAGCCTGCAGGGCCGCAGAAAACAAGCTTGCTCCCTCCTCCCTATGACTTCCCCTCACATATTTGTACATGGTTATCATGTCTCCTCTCAGCCTTCTCTTCTGCAGGCTAAACATGCCCAGCTCTTTAAGCCGCTCCTCATAGGGCTTGTTCTCCAGACCCTTAATCATTTTAGTCGCCCTCCTCTGGACGCATTCCAGCTTGTCAACATCTCCCTTCAACTGTGGTGCCCAAAATTGGACACAGTATTCCAGGTGTGGTCTGACCAAGGCAGAATAGCGGGGGAGCATGACTTCCCTGGATCTAGACGCTATTCCCCTATTGATGCAGGACAGAATCCCGTTGGCTTTTTTACCTGCCGCATCACATTGTTGGCTCATGTTTAACTTGTTGTCCACAAGGACTCCAAGGTCTTTTTCGCACACACTGCTGTCAAGCCAGGCGTCCCCCATTCTGTATCTTTGCATTCCATTTTTTCTGCCGAAGTGAAGTATCTTGCATTTGTCCCTGTTGAACTTCATTTTGTTAGTTTCGGCCCATCTCTCTAGTCTGTCAAGATCATTTTGAATTCTGCTCCTGTTTTCTGGAGTGTTAGCTATCCCTCCCAGTTTGGTGTCGTCTGCAAACTTGATGATCGTGCCTTCTAACCCTTCGTCTAAGTCGTTAATAAAGATGTTGAACAGAACCGGGCCCAGGACGGAGCCCTGCGGCACTCCACTTGTCACTTCTTTCCATTATGAAGATGACGCATTGGTGAGCACCCTTTGGGTTCGTTCGCTTAGCCAATTACAGATCCACCTAACCGTAGTTTTGTCTAGCCCACATTTTACTAGTTTTTTTGCCAGAAGGTCGTGGGGGACTTTGTCGAAGGCCTTACTGAAATCCAGGTAGGCTACATCCACAGCATTCCCTGTATCGACCCAACTCGTAACTCTATCGAAAAAAGAGATCAGATTAGTCTGGCATGACTTGTTTTTGGTAAATCCGTGTTGACTATTAGCAATGACCGCACTTGTTTCTAAGTGTTCGCAGACCACTTCCTTAATGATCTTTTCCAGAATCTTGCCTGGTATCGATGTGAGGCTGACCGGACGGTAATTGTTTGGGTCGTTCTTTTTTCCCTTCTTGAAGATAGGGACCACATTCGCCCTCCTCCAATCTTCCGGGACTTCTCCTGTTCTCCAAGAACTCTCGAAGATAATTGCCAGTGGTTCTGAAATAACTTCCGCTAGTTCCTTCAATACTCTTGGATGTAGCTGATCTGGCCCTGGGGACATGTTTTCATATGGCTTGGACATGTAACTAATACAGTAAAACAATAAGTAGCCAAACTATGCATCATTTTATTGGCAATCACTCATATCCAAGTATGATTGCCTTCCAAGTGAAGGTTGTGGCGGTGGGTCTGTAGGCGACTGTAAAGATCTATTCTTGATATGCATCTTCTTTTGCAGTGAGGACATCATTGTCCAGATGGAAGGTGGTTCCAACAAGGGTTGGCTTGGCACACCTTCCTCTTGACACATTTCTCCCTTTCACCCTCCATTTGTGCCTCTTCAAATTCCACAGCACTGTTGGTAGCAGTTGACCTCCAGTTAGAATGCTCAAAGGCCAGGGCTTCCCCCAGTTCTCAGTGTCTATATCACAGTTTTTAAGGTTGGCATTAAGCCCATCTTTAAATCTGTATTTCTATCCATCAATATTCAAATTTCTGTTCTTGACTTGGGAGCATAGTAACTATTTTGGGAAATGGTGATCGGACATTCAGACAATGTGGCCAGTCCAACAAAGTTGATGGCGAAGGATCATTGCTTCAATAGATCATATATACCTAAATGCACAAACTGTCTTTCATATATATTTACAGTGATCTCAGTTTAGTGAATACTGGCCTTTATGTAATCAAAATGGCCCAGGCCAAAGAAGAGAAGTATCAGTAAATCCTGAAGTTCAGATAAAATGACTGAAAGTAGTAAAGCATGGGACCAGGAAAACCCAAACACTGGAAAACTACAATGCCCTTAGAAGAGAACACTAACCAACCAGTATAACTATTGCTTGGTCTCTGTGCAGATTTCTTGTTGACCAGATGATTTCATTTGATTTCATTTGATTTTATGGACAAATGCAAGATACTTCACTTCGGCAGAAAAAATGGAATGCAAAGATACAGAATGGGGGACACCTGGCTTGACAGCAGTATGTGCGAAAAAAACCTTCGAGTCCTCGTGGACAACAAGTTAAACATGAGCCAACAATGTGATGCGGCAGCTAAAAAAGCCAACGGGATTCTGGCCTGCATAAATAGGGGTATAGCATCTAGATCCAGGGAAGTCATGCTCCCCCTCTATTCTGCCTTGGTCAGACCACACCTGGAATACTGTGTCCAATTTTGGGCACCGCAGTTGAAGGGAGATGTTGACAAGCTGGAATGTGTCCAGAGGAGGGCGACTAAAATGATCAAGGGTCTGGAGAACAAGCCCTATGAGGAGCGGCTTAAAGAGCTGGGCATGTTTAGACTGCAAAAGAGAAGGCTGAGAGGAGACATGATAACCATGTATAAATATGTGAGGGGAAGTCATAGGGAGGAGGGAGCAAGCTTGTTTTCTGCTGCCCAGGAGACTAGGACGTGGAACAATGGCTTCAAACTACAGGAAAGGAGATTCCACCTGAAAATCAGGAAGAACTTCCTCACTGTGAGGGCTGTTCGGCAGTGGAACTCTCTCCCCCGGGCTGTGGTAGAGGCTCCTTCTTTGGAGGCTTTTAAGCAGAGGCTGGATGGCCATCTGTCGGGGGTGCTTTGAATGCGATTTCCTGCTTCTTAGTGGGGGGTTGGACTGGATGGCCCATGTCTCTTCCAACTCTACTATTCTATGATTCTATGATTCATACTGATCTTGTGCTAAAACATATTTTTGAGTGAATCTATGGGATGAAAATCATCCAACATATCCATAGCTTGTCATTTGGAACTGTAAAATGGACTCTTGCTAAGTCCATGCAGTAATGTGGAAAGACCACTGAACTTGCCAGCGCACTCATTGACAAGTTCTGAAATTTTAGGACATGTTCAATGCTCCTCTCTGTTCCCATAGATGGCAGTAAGCTCTTAAATGTAGCCACTTTCTATGTCATGACCAGTAGGTACAGATGATCTTACTGATCTCAAAATGTCTGACACTGAAAGGATATCCTGGATGATCCATGACTATTTGGAATATATTTCTGGAAACCCTCAGGGGTAGCAGTTCTTCATTAAAAGAAATTAGAGCTTTTCATTGCAATTTTCTCCAAAAAATAAGTTTTATTAAATCTGAAATAGACTTATAGACAGTTCAGGTTTTACTTTTTGAGTATTGGTATTGTTTGCTGTCTATTCTGAGGGTTGATGTTTGGTCCCTTGACACATGGACCTTGCCTAACAAAGAAAGTTCACTAGAAACACAACACAATTGTGGCAAAAATGTAAAATGCAGTAGTTATTACAGACGCTGGATGATTTTGTTGACCCACATTCAAAATAGAAGCAACTTCATTCACACATTTGGGAACGAATAAACAGATTTGAACAGAGTTCTTCTTTGGTTTCTGCACCTCCTCAAATGTTGCAGTGCTGTCCACAACTCACAAAAAATGGGAATATTGGGGGTTACATACTATGTATGACATACATTAGAGGATCTAATGTACAAAGTATATTTTATGGAATATGTATGAACCCCACAGGGTTCTGTACTGTCCCCCATGCTATTTAACATATACATGAAGCCAGAGGGAGAGATCATCCGGAGTTTCGGGGTTCGGTGTCATCTGTACGCAGATGATGTCCAGCTCTGTTACTCCTTCCCACCTGTCACTAAGGAGGCTGTTCAGGTCCTGAACTGGTGTCTGGCCGCTGTGTCGGACTGGATGAGGGCGAACAAATTGAAACTCAATCCATACAAGACGGAGGTCCTCCTAGTCAGTCATAAGGCTGAACAGGGTACAGGGTTGCAACCTGTGTTGGATGGGGTCACACTCCCCCTGAAGACACAGGTTCGCAGTCTGGGGGTGATCCTGGACTCATTGCTGAGCCTGGAACCCCAGGTTTCGGTGGTGGCCAGGGGAGCCTTTGCACAGCTTAGACTTGTGGGCCAGCTTCGCCCGTACCTTGGAAAGCCGGACTTGGCCACGGTGGTCCATGCCCTGGTTGCATCCTGTTTGGACTACTGCAATGCTCTCTACATGGGGTTGCCTTTGAAGATGGCCTGGAAGCTCCAATTAGTACAATGAGCGGCAGTCAAATTAATAACTGGAGCAGCATACAGGGAGCATACATCCCTCCTGCTAAGCCAGCTCCACTGGCTGCCAATATGCTATCGAGCCCAATTCAAAGTGCTGGTCTTGACCTATAAAACCCTAAACGGTTCTGGCCCAAACTACTTGTCCGAACGTATCTCCTCCTATGAACCTACGAGGTTGTTAAGATCATCTGGAGAGGCCCTGCTCTCGGTCCCACCTGCCTCGCAGGCGTGGCTGGTGGGAACCTCTGCAGGGGTGGTGGACCTAAAATGGTCCGCCCCAGGAGACTTATGGATCCAGAAGGATTCCTGACGGCTCTTGGGGAAATTCCCGCCTCCTCGGCAGGTGATCTTGTTGATGCTCTGGTCTCTCTCTGGAATGGAGAGATGACTAGGGCAATAGACACGATCGCTCCGGAGTGTCCCCTCTCGAGTAACTGAGCTAAACCAGCTCCTTGGTTTACTGAGGAGCTGGCAGCGATGAAGCGAAAGAAGAGGGAACTAGAGTGCGTGTGGCGATCAGAGTATAACGAGTCAGACCGAACACGGCTAGGCTCCTATCTTAGGGCATATGCCGCGGCAATCAAAGCTGCAAGGAGAGTCCACCTTGCGGCCAACATTGCGTCCGCACAGAACTTGTACACGCCTATCTATATTTTATAAATGCATTTTATGAATGTTATATGTAAGTTAATTTTTTAACTGATTTATAGTGTATTGTACTGTTTTTATATGTCTGTTTTATTGTAAGCCGCCCTGAGTCCCCTGTTGGGTGAGAAGGGCAGGATATAAATATTGTAATAAATAAATAAATAACGAGGGACAGGGCCTTCTCGGTGGTGGCTCCCCAGCTGTGGAATGCCCTCCCCAGTAGTGTTCGACAAGCTCCGACTCTCCTAGGTTTCAGGAAAGCCTTGAAGACATGGCTATGTCCTCAAGCGTTCGAGGAGTAACATCTGAGGTCGATATGACGTGAATCAAGGTGCACATGAAGGTGTTAGTGGATGAATTTAACTATACATGCATTTTAAATTTTATAATTCATGGTTTTATAGAGTCTAATTAGAGTTTTAATTAATGTGGTACTGTTTTATTGTTTATTAATATGTCATTGTTTTATTGAATGTATTTTGGGCAATGTAATTTGTCGACTGTTGTAAGCCGCCCTGAGTCCCTCCGGGTGAGGAGGGCGGGGTAAAAATGATGTATATGTATGTGTGTGTGTGTGTGTGTATACAGTAGAGTCTCACTTATCCAACATAAACAGGCTGGCAGAATGTTGGATAAGCGAATATGTTGGATAATAAGGAGGGATTAAGGAAAAGCCTATTAAACATCAAATTAGGTTATGAATTTACAAATTAAGCATCAAAACATCATGTTATACAACAAATTTGACAGAAAAAGTAGTTCAATGCGCAGTAATGCTATGTAGTAATTACTGTATTTACAAATTTAGCACCAAAATATCACGATGTATTGAAAACATTGACTACAAAAATGCATTGGATAATCCAGAGTGTTGGATAAGTGAGACTCTATTGTGTGTGTGTGTGTGTGTGTGTGTATATATATATATATATATATAGGTCATAGTTGCCCTTTTAAATAAATCCAGTTTTGTATTGCTTCCAAAATCATGGAATGATTACAGAAATGATAGAATTGATTTATATGCATGTAGATCTGGCCAGGTATTTACTGATCTTTCCATCTATGAAGTACTGCAGGATGAACTGGGTTTCTTTTTCATTCTCTGTGGTCTAGCCAGAAGCTATGGTATTTGCTATGTGATCACTCTTATAAACCCATTGGAGCATGTGTCAGCTTCCTAAGAAGAACCTACAGACTGTTCTTTTGAAGAATATACAGAGAAGATATCAACTGATCAGCTCAGCTCCCTGTTCCAAAGAGCCACCAGTGTTTCGATGGGAGAGCTGGCAAGCTGAGCTACAAAATCCTTTAGGGCAGTCTGGAAGCCCACTGGATCCAAGTTGGCATTAATGCTGGCAGGAGGGCATGGGGACCATCCATAGCACCTGCCCACACTATATTTGGCTTCCAGCAGCATGATTAGCCATTCATTTCCACAAGCACTGAAGGCCTGTCATCAATTAAACAGAAGTATGTGTGTGTGGTGGGAAGTGGGGGGGGGGGGGGGGAGGGAAAGAGAGACATTTCAGCACTAAACATGAGATTCTTTTATGAGAACTATTTGAACATCAGAGAAAAAGGTATTTACCAAAAATATACTTTCAGTATCTTTTGGTTCCATTATAGTAGAGAACTCCATTAGAAAATATGTGTGCACGGTGGAAGGTATGGAAGGACATTTCACAAGATTGTTTTTATTAGTATAATTTGAACAACAAAGGGAAAAATACTTTCTCTCTATATATATAATAGTGTCATTTGGTTTCAATTCAATAGAGAACTCCATTTGGACAAGCTTGATATGGTATAGATGTAAATATCTCCCAATACTGTAGAGGACAACAAAGGAAGCGAATACCAATTAAATGCATTCTGGAGACTGATGCCACAATACTGGGAGCTTATAGTGCTTGAAATATGTTGCAAACTGCACAGAACATGTGGTCTTTGAGCTCCTTAACATCCCTTTTCTCCCTTTTTCCCACAATGAAGAAAAGGGATGTGTCTCCCTCTCCGCTCTGCCCGCCCTCGCCAGCCACAGCACTAAATATTTAGTGGTCTTTTCAACCCTTTTGTAATCTCAACTGGAGAAAACACTGAAAGATATTAATTCTTAGCCATGTGTCTCATAAATGAAGGCCATTCTGCTATTCTTAATGACAAGGCTGAGGCAGCAAGATGTCATTTGCTTTTTTCCTCGCTTTTTAAATTGCTTTCTAAATGAACTACAGCTGTGAGGGCCAGGTGCTGTGATCCCTTTAGAAAGATCAGGAAATGATGAAATCCAAAATTTCAAAGTGTGATGGATGTCAGCTCCCGATTTGGTGTGTGTGTGAGGTCACCCTCATGCACCTGGTGCTATCTCCACAGCAGCAACGTGCTTTCTTTCTCCTTTTTTTCTACGGAGAAAAAGAAAAAGCTGCATATGTCAAATGTGAGCGTAACAATATGAGAAACGGTTTATTATTATCCCTTTGTTTTCTCCTTTTTTTGAAGATGGAAATGATGATGACACACACATATCCTTGTTATAGGTACAGCAGGGCATTAAAACCAAGTTAGCTGTTAAATATCAAGAGCTGGCTGAATGGCGACTGTGTTAAACAGACCAAGGTACAGGAAATCCAGCCTTAGAAAAATAAAGGTTTATTGACTGTTTGCTTAATTAGAAACAGTAGCTGCAAGGTCAAGTACTCTATTTCCTAAAATTTATGATATGGAATATAGTTGAGGCAGTGTCTTCTCCAATGTAGTAATGAGGCTTTTAGCATCTTTATTCTAAAGATATTACCTTGAACCATCAGAAATGTGGCTCTAACTGTACTAGTATGTTTCACTTGAACACAGAACAGGTTGAGTGTCCCTTCTCCAGATATAAAAAATGCTCCAGAGTTGTCTACATCAGTGGCTAAGATGGTCACACCTTTGCTTCCTGGAGGTCCAATATACAAATTTTGTTTTATGCATATTATATAAAATGTTTTGTATAAAATTACCTTTAGATTATTTATTTATTTATTTATTGGACTTGTATACCGCTACTCCCAATTTGGCTCGGAGCAGTTTACAGAAATAAATTAAAACAATACAATTTGCTTTAAAATAACAATAAGAACAGACATAGCCCCGAGTTTTTCACCCATTGAAGGCTTGTCGGAAGAGAAAGGTTTTACAGGCTTTTCGAAAGGCAAGTAGGTCTCGGATAGTTCAGGTTTCAACTGGCAAGGCATTCCATAAATAAGGGGCTACAATCGAGAAGGCTCTCTGCCTAGTAGAAAACAAATGATAAGTCCGGATGTTAGGGACTTCAAGCAAATTTTGGTCTTTGGACCGAAGTAATTTCTGGGGTAGGTAGGGGGATAAGCAGGCCTTCAGGTATGCCAGCCCCAAGCCATGTAAAGCCTTAAAGGTTAGTACCAGTACCTTGAAAGTAATCCGGTACTCAATCGGTAGCCAGTGCAGCTGTTGTAGAATTGGGGTGATACACCACCTCGCTGGCACCCCGGTGAGAAGACGCACCGCCGCCTTCTGCAGCAGCTTCAGTTTCCAGATCACTGACAAAGGAAAGCCAATGTAGAGGGAGTTACAGTAGTCGAGCCTCGAGATGACAGTCGCCTAGATTGTGTAGGTAAGGTTTAGATTTGGGTCTCATCTTAAAGATATCACTATGTATACGGCCCCCAATGTTTTTCAGATATTCAGCTAGTACAGTGTTTTTATGTGTAGTGTATAATTTTTGACAGTATAACTCTATCTGTGTTTTATTTTAATCTTGGAACATAATCTCTCTATGTTTAATGAGAACTGCTGCCAAGGAAATTAACACAGGTTTTAGTTATTTGATTTATGTCCTCCTTTTTTACTAAATGATACTTAGGACCTCATCACATCGAGGTCCTCAAGACGGGGGACAGTAGGGGCACCTGTGGGGCAGTGGGGAAAATCTGGTGGACAGCAGGGGAAACTGTCACCCCATACCTCGCATCACCCACTTTGTCCCCTTCCCCATCCCATGGGGATGTCTCAGGACTCTGTCCTAGGATGCCTCGAGGATGAAGCCATATGAGAAGTAGCCCTGCATCATGTGATGGGCACCGCCGGGTTTTGTCTGGCTCCATTCTGGAAGCGTCCTAGGGCAGAACTTCATCACAGTGTGATGAGGTTCTAAAAGTGGCTTACAATATAAGCTAATATTTTTTTAAAAAATAACAACTTATAAATGCTTTTCTGCTGGACTGAAAGACCCAGTATTGAATGGTTGTTCCAGTGTCAGTGGATCAGTGAAAACACTCTGGGCTTTAGTCTGAGAATTAAAGGGATTAACCAAGTGCTGCCTTATATTCATAAAATACCACCATATGAGCATTTCCAAGTCTTAAGATCCTCAGGGACAAAAAATTTACAAAGGGTTATTTCATATCAGGAAATTGATGAGGTAATATGAAACTTTTTTTTAAAAAAGCAAAATCACCTGGAGATGATGGTTACACAGCAGAGTTTTACAAACAAATGAGGGAGGAACTAATACCGGAGTTGGCAATAGTTTTTAATAATATAATAAGGGGAGGAGAAGTACCTGAATCTTGGAGGGAGGTAGAAATAATAACAATTATCAAACCAGGGAAGAATCCTAGAGAAGTAAATTCTTATAGACCAATTAGTTTAATGAACAGGATTACAAAATAGTTGCAAAAATATTAGCAAATAGACTAAAGGATTTATTACCAAAAGTGATAGGGGAAGACCAATATGGATTTATAAAGGGGAGAAATATCAGCCATTGAATTAGGAATTTGCTTACTATTGCACAGAAAAGTAAGAAAAAATAGCATTTATTAATTGGATGTATACAAAGCATTCAACACAGTGAATCATAACTTTTTATTTAAAAGGATGGAGAATTTGGGATTGGGACAAGAATTCATAGAGGTTATAAGAGAAATGTATAAAAAAGGAGTAGCAAAATTGAAAGTTAATGAAAGATATTCCAGAAAAATAGACATTGAAAGAGGTGTTAAACAGGGGTGTTCTATATTACCAATGTTATTCACAATGGCTATAGAATATTTAGCAGATAGAATTAAAAACAATGGTAGAATAACAGAATTTAGGATAGGAAAGGAGGAAGTGAAAGTGAATCTGTTTGTGGATGATTTTTTAATAATCACAGAAAATCCACTGGACACCTTGAAAGAACTGGAAGTAATATTGGAAGACTATTATAAAATCTCAGGTTTACGGATAAATATGACAAAATCAGAGCTGTTGGGGTTTAACCTGGGGAAAGGAATTTTAGAAGAGATCCGAAAAAGAAAAGATATACAGATTGTAAAAAACAAAATTAAATATTTGGGAATTTATTTAACTAATAAGACAACAAGGATCTGGGATTATAACTATAAGAAGACATGGAATTGGATACAGCTACAAATCATTAATTGGAAGGATAAGAACTTAAGTATTTAAATGAGAATTAGATCAATTAAAATGTATATACTCCCCAAATTATTGTATTTGTTTCGAACTCTACCATTGGAGATTTCACAACAAAAATTCAAAAAATGGGATAGAGAAATAAGTAAGTGGATAATTGGAGGGAAAAAATCAAGAATAAGTAATAAAGAGCTGTATAGATCCAAAAAAGAAATAGGATGGGGAATACCCAAGTTACAAGAATACTATGAAGCATTCCAGGTGAAAGAGTTGTTGGAATTGGTAAAGGAGAAGCAAGAGAAGTGGATAAGAATAGAGAATGAAGTAAATAAAAATCAAGGAGACTATGGAATATTTACAAAAAAATTAAAAGAGGGAATAGAAAAAACAATAGGCCCAAGGAAAATAGCATTAAAAATATGGGGAAAATGGAAAGAGAAATAGATGCCATACTTATCAAAAGAAGCCCCGATAGGTATTTAAGAAATAATGAGAACAGGAGTACAGTAGAGTCTCACTTATCCAAGCTAAATGGGCCGGCAGAAGCTTGGATAAGCGAATATCTTGGATAATAAGGAGGGATTAAGGAAAAGCCTATTAAGCATCAAGTTAGGTTATGAATTTACAAATTAAGCACCAAAACATTGTGTTATACAACAAATTTGACAGAAAAAGTTGTTCAATACGCAGTAATGTTATGTTGTAATTACTGTATTTACGAATTTATCACCAAAATATCATGATATATTGAAAACATTGACTAAAATAATGGCTTGGATAATCCAGAGGCTTGGATAAGTGAGGCTTGGATAAGTGAGACTCTACTGTATTATAAAAAAATTGAAACACATGGGATATAGTAAAATTAAAGATTTATATAATGAAAATAAGAAATTAATGGAATTGAAACAATTGGAAAGATTAGGGGGTGGGATAAATTGGTTAACACTAAGAGGAATTTGGGAACAAATCAAGTAGGAAGAAAATAATGAGGGAGAAAATATAATAGACAAGATATTAAAAGAGAGACTTGGTGGAAAAAAGGATTAAATAAAATGTATGGAAGAATGATAGAAGATAAGGAGTCTATGTATAGAATAATGGAAAACAAGTGGGCAAAGGAAGGGGGCCTAGGAAAAGAAAATATAGAAAAGATAATCAATGGTTTAAATAAAATAAAAATAGACAAATATAAGGAATTAGAACTGAAAATAATTACAAAATGGCACAGAACACCAATTCAGCTGGCACACATGATTCAGGGATTAAATCCCAAATGTTGACATTGTGGGAGTAGGGAGGCATGGTACTCACATCTATGGTGGGAATGTGAAGAGATTAAAAAAACTTGGAACCAAATTCTAACCCAGGTTGAATTACACACTAAAACCAAATTTGATATAAATATGCACATTCTGTTAATAGGGATATATGGGGACAGAAGAATTAAGGACCAAGACCAAGAATTAACGATGATAATGTTTAGAGCTGCACACACAGTAATAGCGTGGGGGTGGAAGCATAAAAAAGAAATGGACACTTGAAAAATGGTATGGATATATGTGGGATCAACTTAATATTATGGACATTATAAGAAGCAAAAAAAAACATGGTCAGGCAAACAGAAGAAAATTAATGAAATATGGACTCCATTTAGCAGAATGCTACAGATTGTTAAACCATATGAGGAAAGCTGGAAGAAAAAATGGGAAAGAATGGAAAGAAGCTCATGTAACAAGAAAATAAGGTTTAAGTTGTCAATAGGAAAGGGGGTGGGGTGGGGGTGGGGAGGGAGAAGGGAATGGAAAAGGAAAATGTATTGTAACTATGATTATGTATTATAAAATAATAATGATTAATAAAAATTCCCTTTGGGGGGGAGAAGATCCTCAGGGGAGGGCTTTCCCTCAATCCCAACTTCATGACAGGTATAATTGGTGAGGACATGAGAGAGAGCCTTCTCAGTAGCTGATCTGAAATTGTGGAAGCTTCTTCCATAGGAACCATGGTTGGAGACCCATCTGCTTTCTTTCCACTGGCAGGCAAAGGCCTTTTTATTTTATTAGCTATCTATTATGGCAGAAGAGTATTTTGGCGGTTGTGCTATGTTGATCTTATGTTTCATATCTACATTTTAAACTGTCTTTTAATATTTCCATTTGATTGTCTATTTACTGGCTTAAATATATTTTAGATATATTTTGATTTAATCGTACACTGTAAACCTTGGGTTGGATACTGGTGGACAGACAGGATATAAATGAAACACATAAAAAGATTGATAAATAACTAGATAAGGTCCAAGACTTTCAGTATTAGATTAAAACTTGCAGTGGATTCATGACCATAATGACAAGGGAGCTATCAAGCTTCCTGGGAAAACCCTACTTGTTTCCATGTGTAGTAGGCATTTTGGCTGGACCTCAATCCATTTCTGCTACCTGAATTCGGGGGGGGGGGGGGAGTGTTCTGTTTTCACGCACCTCCTGAAAACGGCCAGAGGGCCGAATAGCTGTTTTTGGTCTGCAGCCAAAAAATGCAGCTCGATCCCACCCATTGGTGGCAATGAGGGGGCTTCATGGGCTCCCCCTCACATCATTATATTAACACCACTAACCTTTTATGATTTTGATTTTGATTATTATTCATTGAAATTAGGAAGGCTGAGAGTACAGAGAGAAATAAAAACAGAAAGAACTTATTTGCAAAGGAGTGAAAATGTATTGGTGATAGGCTTAGGGAGGTTGGTTGGTTGGTAGGTAGGTAGGTAAGTAGTAGTTTTCTGAGAATGAGGCTTTGCTGCTTGCTGGAATTATTATTATTATTATTATTATTATTATTATTATTATTATTATTATCAATAAATATAAAAGTGATTTCTGAAGGAAGGAAGGGAGGAGAAAAAAATATAAGGAGAGGAAAGAAGGGAAGAAGCTAAAGAGTGAGTCAAGGTTTAGAGCCACTCTAAAGAAAAGCACACCCATCCACCCAAGAGATGCTTTCTTTTCTCTCCCAAGTTCCCAAATGGATACACCCACCCACCCACTCACCCACATTTTCCATGTTTGTGAATCTGCTTGCCTACTTCTTTTAAGCCTCTTTGGTATCCCAAAGAGTGAATGAAATATTATGAAGCAAAGAAGAAGCAGGAATGTTAGGCTGTGTTTCTAAAATATGCAGAGAGCTTACTTGAAAGAAATTTCTCCACCTACTCCACCCCAAAGAATAGATAAATGTTGTCCTCTAGATGTTTTGGACTAAACCTCTATAATTTTAACCATTGAGGGTGCAGGATGGGATCTATGAGAGCTGTAGTCTAATACATATGGAGGGTGCTAGATGGCCAATACCTGGCTTACTTATTAAGGGCTATACAGAGGGAATGGCCATATGGTTGGTAAGAATGTAGACTTCCGTACCTCTGTGATACTCAGTGCAGTAGAACCCTCCCCTCAAATCATGCCGTTTATTTTTCAGCCTCTATGGCCAAACATATCAAAGGAAGGCTTGTGAGCAGCCAGAGAGAAAAGATAGGTCTTAGGTAGCAATTCCAAGTTGGGAGTACATGAGATCAAGGACCTGGGGTATTTTATAACCTGTTATTCTCATTCTCACTGAGATTTTCAATTTCTTTCCAGAATTCTTCCTCTGTCCTAGTTCCATTCTAATTTAGAAAAATGATTTTCCCCACACAGAAATATGTGTAACTCATCTGCATCCCCTGTATTACAAATGTATGTTCAGATTTAAAAAATAAAATAAAATAAATAGATGCATAGTTTTGGGTGTATTTTCCCCCCTTGAAACATATGATCAGCTTTGTAAACATAAACAAGCAAGCAAGATCCAGACTAATTCATTCACAGTTTCATATGGTATTTCTGGATAGAAAGGGACTTATAATTAGGTTTTTCCAATTCTTGTAAAAGGCTTAGATGGGGATAACAGGGTCCTTAGTTCATCAGATAACCATAGGAAAAAGTAAAGTATAGGAAAAGTGAAACATTGAAGAGGAGGGAGGCAGAAAAAAAAGATCTGCATGGATAGTTCCAATGTCACCCTGAACAAAGAGTCAAATTTGATGGACACACAGGAAGAAGGGAGCACTAGATGTAGCCTTTAATTTAGAAGGAAGCCTGGAGATTTAGATGGGATGTAGTCTGAAATAAAAAGGTAGAGAAGGTTATGTTAGGAATAGCTGAAGGAAAAGACATAGGAGACATGTTCTGGGTGTTTGTGTTAATGGAAAGCTAGTTTCAGCATTGCATCTTATTTTGCTTTTGAAAATTGCTTGCTAAAACAATTAAATCATCATCATTATCATCACCATCATTTCAGGGACCTCTCATTCTTGTAAAAAAAACATGTAGTAAGTGTGTTCTTTACTGTTAACAAACTGTTTTAACATGATTATAGGAAAGCTTAAAGAAAATAATGATGCTGGGGAAAATGGAAGGAAAAAGAAAGAGGGGCCGATCAAGGGCAAGATGGATCGATGGTATCCTTGAAGTGACTGGCTCGACCTTGAAGGAGTTGGGGTTGGCAATGACCAAGAGGGAGCTCTGACGTGGGCTGGTCCATGAGGCCATGAAGAGTTGGAAGCGACTGAACGAATAAACAACAACAAGCACTATCTTTTGATTACTATAGCTAATAAAATACTTAAAAATACTTTGAATGTTCCATTCAAAGATGTGGAAACTCTATTGTTGATTCTCTGGGAGGGTATAATCATTATTTTTTGAAAAATACAACCATACCAGAACTTTTGAAAAAGTTTTTTGCTATTGATGTTCTAGTGAGGTTACCACTGGGAAGAATTATGAAATCGTTAAGCCTCTGGTTACGTGATTTTGTCTCCCATTTCCACTTCTCACAGTTTGAGCACAACAGTAGATGACACTATTAACTGTTACCACTTTCACTCTCCCCCCCCTCGCAGATGAATATAAACATATCATTATGCAGTTACACTACTCTATATTTAGAATAGATTTTTAATTATCCATCAGATAAAATACCGGATACAGTGGAAATAACAGAAAGGCAACTGGATAACTAGAAAGGTTTACCTCTTTATTGGAAATTAGCACAGCTAAGTTTTTTTTTAAAAAAAAAAATGCCATTTGTGTGATTCACATTTTTGAAACTGGGATTTTGTTACTATACAATTTGAGAAAAAATGAGGTCACTTCCCATATTCCCCATTTCAAGAATGCAAGCAAATGGCCCACAAACCTGTGTCTGGGATAAGGAAGTATTTATTTCCTAGGTCAGATTGCTCTGCAATAAAAAAGAAGCAATTGGTCCTCCCCCTCCTCTTTTTCCTACACTTACTATTCCCAAACTTGTTCTTTTCCTTTTCTTTTATATCATATGTTTATATTGGATTTTTTGTTTTTAAATGCTAGAATTGTGAAATTGCACTAAAAATAAAAAATAAGGAATAGCAGTAATACAGGAAGGTGGAGTTAGGAGGATTTATGGAAGTAGGGCTGCAGGACCATAAACTATCAGTGCAATTGTGCTAATGGAGAGAGAGGTGTGATATGCTTCAGATAAGTGGTAGACAGATCAAATAGGGTGCACATATTCTGATTTGGGACGATTCCAAAGAGGATGTGGGTTTGTCCTACTACACAGACATCTGATAAATAAAAATAAAAATATATAGACATGGCTGTCTGCTGTTTCATATGCATTTGTTATAAATTGTTTTTATAGATGCATGTGTACAAATCTTTTCTGATCAAATCTTGCCAAGAAAATCTCATGACACGTTTGCCTTAGAGTTGTCATAAGTCAGAAACCATTTGGGCACACAGTATGTGCGTGTTTATGTATATCTGTGTTCACATATACATATTATCAAAAATCCTTCATACCTTAGTCAGCTAGCAACCTATAGGAGGCTTAATGTCCACTGACCAACACAAGGCCTTACTGTACAACAATTAAGGAAGGGTCTTTGATAATACTGGCCACTCCTTGGTAACACTGCCCAAATCAGCGCATGGGACGCTTTTTCATGTGTAAAGTTATTCTCCATCCTTGTCAGAGAGAAACTTGTTTGACCAGTAGCATAGTTTCTCAAACTGTGCTCCTCCAGGTGTTTTGGACTTCAGCTCCCACAATTCCTAACAACTGGTAAGCTGGATGGGATTTCTGAGAGCTGAAGTCCAAAACACTTGGAGGAGCACAGTTTGAGAAACACTGAGGTTTAGGAACACTATTTCCTTGGGACAGATTGTATACATGCTTGGAGCATACGTTGAGCAGAGAGCTGGCAAAACTTGATAGCAAAGCCATATACTCATTTTCAATGATTTTGCAATTTTAAAAATGTAATAGGATTTTTAATATGGTGACTTGTTTGATTATGGTTTTTAAAATGTATCATTGAATGTTGAATGTTTTCCTTGATTTGCTATTTCTGTAGGCCACCTTGAGTCTAATGCAGGGGTCCTCCAACTTTTTAAGCTGAGGGCCAGTTCACAGTCCCTCAAACTGTTGGAGGGCTGGACTATGGTTTGAAAAAAAAACATGAACACATTCCTATGCACACTGCACATATCTTATTTGTAGTGCAAAAATGAAATAAAAATATAATATTTAACCAACAAGTATTTGAGTGGGAAGTGTGGGTCTGCTTTTGACTGGTGAGATAGTCAGATTTATTAGGACTGTTGTTATTGTGTGCCTTCATGTCATTTCAGACTTAGAGTGACCCTAAGTTTAGAGTCTAGGGCAAGGGTTGGGTACATGGGCTGCCTCCGACCCATGAGCTTTAGTTTGGGAACCCCTGGTCTAATGCATACATATCTATAGTGCATTTTCCAGCAATTGAAATCATCCAAGGGTAGCATGCAACTCACTGGCCACTGACTCCTCAATGTGATACTCATGAATGTGGAATACTTCTGTTATGCAGGGGTGGGAATCATATAGTTGTGGAAGGCCCTATCCAACATAACCAATGGAGAGGAATTCAGAAAGACCATTCTCACTCTGAATGTTAAACCTTAGCTTGGAACTTGGAACTCGTTGTTAACTTCTGTCAAGCCAGCTTTGGTTTATGGAATCCTTTGAATGAGAAAATCCAAGTCACCCTATCATCAACAGCCCTGCGGAGGTCTTGGCAGCCTATCAAACCATAGTTGAATAAACTGTAATGAAGTCTTCCTCTTTTCTTGCTGCCTTCTCCCTTACCAAGAATTATTCAGGAGAGTCATGTTTTCTCCTGGTATGTCCAGAGTAGTCTGAATTTGGACTCTGAGAAGACTTCAGACTTGATTTGTGCTAGGACTCATTTATTTCTTTTTCTTTTTTAGCAGTGCTGGAACTCATGCTTCCCTTTACACATATGTTTTAATAAATGAGAGATTATATCTCTGCTGAGATGATTAATTGTGTTAGAATTTTGTTAGCAGCAACATTACTAATAATAAATCATATTTAAGATATAACTAGGTTATTTGTGACTACATTAAGTTTGCATTAGTCAGTGACATGCAGAATTTAAAATTTATATTATACTATGTTACAAAATTTGAAAAAAGTCTGTTCCTGGTTTGAAAGTATTATTTCCCAATTAATTGTGCAGTACTTACTTTGAAAGTAGTTGTTAAGATCCAGAAACTTCATTTTTGTTGATGCCATTTTAAACTTTTCATATGTCATGTTTAACGTTCAGACAACAAAAACAAAGTTTTTTGCAGTTTAATAAACTATTTCCATGTTTTTATGGTAGACCCAATTAGAAAATGACTTTTGTAACAAAAATCATATTTCATAGTCTTCATAATCCTTGTGACTTATGTTCAACTGACCAAACTTATTGACTTCTTATATAGCAACTTTCTATTCTATGTTGACCCATCTGTCTATCCATCTGAGTAAATATCAATGATTTTTCTTGGTTTATATTCTATGAGTTGATATTCATTGGAAATTCCATTGTAATCAGCCAAAAAAAATTATTCCGTTAGTAGGCATTGTATATCTACTGTTCTCTAATCCTAATGTACCAGTGTTGTTGTTTATTTGTTTTTTGCGGGATAAAAGTATTGTAAATGTGTGTTGTGGGCTACTTTCTGATTCTAATAAGAAATCTGGTACATTGAGGATTAGCATGAGAGAGTTGTGATTAAGATTTAACATCACACTGAGGATTACATTGTCTCTTGCACTGAAAGAAACTTTATTTTCTCACAAACAGGGTCAACTACAGACATCCAAAGCACGTGACTTATTGTTCCCTGCAGCATGATGCACTGAAGAATGGAACAGAACATTTTTGTCCTAATACATAATTTTGATTTTGACCCCAGTCTCAAAAAGGAATAGATTTGTTGGGTAAAAGTGCTATAATATGCCTCCTTTATAGGTCTAGTTCTGTGCAGATATGCAACAAAATGTGAATCAAATCCTCCTTCCTGGTTGATGCCTTGGGTTGTTTACATTAGAAGTGGTTAATATTTGAAGAATGCATTTCCTACTACCACAATGCATCAGTATATGGCACCATGTTTTAAAATAAGAAATACAGACAGTGTACACTTTGTTTTCTAGTGGACTAGTACTCACATGTCTTGTTTTAAAGCCAAATCATGTCTTTTAAAAAGGATTTTCTAGTCCTTCAGAAAAACTGCTCTACATGGAAATTGAATGATGGGCATATTGCTCAAAAAAGCTGGTCTCAATGTCAAGTGGGTTGTGTATATGCTGGAAAAAGCCAACCCATTGTTCTTTCAGGGAGATCATTAAGCCTACAAGTTAAGCAAGGCATTTCACAGTAGGAACATCCAGTAACATTTCAATAAAGCATGCCAGATCTGACTGTCAGCTGTAAGCATAGCCAAAATGTTGAACATGGAAAATCTGAATTAACTATATAATAGTGGTTAGTAAAGATTGTTTCCATATTAAGTAAACAAATCTGGCACTTTTTATGGACTTTATGCGCCATCTGAAGGTTTCTTTGGCCTGGAAAATCGAAATTTCACGATTCTCCTTGAAATTTTTAGTCATTTTTCTCTTTCTTCTACAGAGTACATAAGACATATCTACTAGGCTTGAGCGATCCATGAAAAAATTGATTCTAAACTCGTTTCAAAAGTAGGGGGCGCCAGCGTTTCGTTTCTGATGTCATTTCCGAATTTTGCCCCCTCAAAAATTCGAAATTAATGAAAATTCGTTATTTTCGAAATTAATTCGTTAATGGCGGACGCGCATGCGCAGTGGCCAAAAAAAAACAGCACGAGGGGAGATTTTACAGGACTCTCCCGCCCTCATTTTTTGAGTGATCTTCTTCAAACTTGGTACAGTGGTAGAACACATTTAACACTGATAGCTCACCAAAATTTGGAACGTTTCCCTTATCCTCTGATTTTTGGCGAATTTTCATAGCTTTTATAATAAACCATTTTTTAATAATTGCAGAAATCTGTTCCTGGTTTGAAAGTCTTATTTCCTGTTAAATTGGGTTGTCTTTACTGTGAAAGTCATTGTTCTACTTCAGAAACTTTGTTTTTGTGGCTGAAACTTTGTTAAATTGGTGTGTGTGTGATATATACTGTGTATATATATATATAGTCCCTGCATATGTGTGTGTGTGTGTGTGTGTGTGTGTATAGGTAAAGGTAAAGGTATCCCTTGACGTTAAGTTCAGTCATGTCTGACTCTGGGGGTTGGTGCTCATCTCCATTTCTAAGCCCAAGAGCCAGTGTTGTCCATAGACACCTCCAAGGTCATGTGGCCGGCATGACTACATGGAGTGCCATTACCTTCCCGCCAGAGCGGTACCTATTGATCTACTCCCATTGGCATGTTTTCAAGCTGCTAGGTTGGCAGAAGCTGGAGCTAACAGTGGGCACTCACTCTGCTCCCAGGATTTGAACCTGGGACCTTTCGGTCTGCAAGTTCAGCAGCTCAGTGCTTTAACACACTTCGCCATCGGGGCTCATGTATATATAATATACATACACATACACACAATGTGGAGAATATGTGGAAAGGTAGATAGATAAGTTGGGAGCCACAGCGAAGGCACCTTCCTGGGAGCAAGGTCTAATAATAATAATAATAATAATAATAATAATAATAATAATAATAATAATAATAATAATAAATCCCTTACAATATCCAAGATGGCTCACTGCTACAGAATCTTGGGAGCTTTAGTTTGGTATGGTACCATTATTGGCAGAGAAAGCTAAGCTGTAGGAGTTGAAATCCAATCATTTATCCTCCCTATAGAATCAATTTTATATGCATTTTTAGCTACAGAAAAGCTAAAATCAGGACAGTAAAAGAACAACACCCAGAAAATGGGAATTCCAGACAGGAAACAATCAGGGCCAGCTAATACCTCCCAACAAAGGATTCCCCCAGGTAGGAAGCAGCCAGGCTTTGAAGCTGCAAGGCTATTCAATGCTAATCAAGGTGACCAATTGCAACATTCACACTTGCCTCCCACAGACAAGAGTTCTTTCTCCCACCCTGGACCTTCCACAGATATATAAACCCCACTTACCTAGCTTCGCACAGACATCAAAACCTCTGAGTATGTCTGCCACAGATGTGGGTGAAACGTCAGGAGAGAATGCTTCTGGCACATGGCCATAGAGCCCGGAATACATACCACAACAGTGTGATCCCGGCCATGAAAGCTTTCGACAACACAACCACAGTATCCATTCAAGTTCATATAGCGTCGTATGGAGACCTGTATTGGGGGGAGGGAGGGTGCGAATCTGGGCCCCTGGGAGTCGTAGTCCTCCCTCCCTCCCTCCCCGGGAGCAGCCGAGGACGGGCCTGGCCCACACCCCCTCACATCCCGGGCCTCTTCCTCCTCACCGCCAGGCCCCGCGCCAGCCTCCATCTCTGCGTGTCTCTATACAGACCTCTGTCTCTCTCGGTCTCTCCATTCCCAGCTCCATCCGCCGCCTTCCCGCCTCACAGAGAGACACCAGGCCTGAGCTGAGGTGAGGCGGCGGCGGCCATTTCCCCCCTCCGTCTTCCTCCTCCTCCTCGGCCTCCTTCCCCCTCGCCCCCTCCCATTGGCTGAGCCCATGACACCCCTTTTGCTGAGGGGCAAAAGGAAAGGGCCTGAGGCTGTTAGGAATGGTGGGAGTTTGGGTGATTTGCAAAAGCTTTTTTTCCTAACGAAAAAAACGATGACATAACAAAAAACGGCCTCTCGCGGTTCGAAACCGCGATATCCAGACGTGTGGTCAATCAAGGCCGTATATTGCTTCAAAAGTAACGAAAGTAACGAATTAATAACGGGTAACGGGGAAATCGAATTATTTGAGCAAGCCTAATACCTACCTATAAGAATGGGATCAAGCAATGCATCTGCTGGATGCTCAGTTCAGTTTGTTTTATTGATAGTCCATTGGCCATATCAAAACTCTTGACAAACACTTGAGACATACTTATACAGCATACAACCCACATCACAACCAAAGATAAAATAAACAAGCATCTGCTGGATGCTTTTTGCCACCTTTGTAACTGTCAAACATACATTTGTTTGGAGGCTGGTATGCTAATTGGGGCTGGTTTAACCTAATTTAGTCCATTTCCACAAACTGTCAGTCCAGAACCTTCCCTTGTTTGCCCTGGCACTGTAACACCAGTTTATTTCAGCTTTAGGGATTAAAATCTCAGGGAAGGAGTGCTTCTCACCTGGTAACATCATCATTATTATCATCATCACCATCATCATCATCATCATCATCATCAACTTTATAGCCATGTTTCTCCCCATGGGGACTCAAGGTGGCTAACAATCCAATACTTTTGTCATAGTTTAAAAATTGCAATACCATTTTTAAGAAAATTAAATAATACAATGTGGATTAAGGTAAAAAACAGAATAAATAATAAATACACTTAAAATAGACTTTACAACTACATGCCCCCCCCCCCCCCGCCAAATCCCACCCACACTTCCCCAGCAGCTTGTCTCTTATTCTTCTCAAAATGCATGATGGCAGAAGAAGGTCTTAACCTATAGAAGGCCAGCAGGGATGGAGCCATGCTGGTCTCCCTTAGGAGGGAGTTACACAGTCTGGGAGCAGCCACTGAAAAGGCCCTCTCCCGTGTTCCCACCACATGTGCTTGAGCACGTTGTGGGAAGAAGAGAAGGCCCTCCCCAGCAGATCATAGATGTCTACCAGGTTCATAGAAAGAGATACGGTCCTTTAGTTAACCTATATCAGAGACATGTAGACCTTTGTAGGTCAAAAACAGTACTTTAAATTGTGCTTTGAAACGTGTTGGCAGCCAGTGGAGCTGTTGCAACAGAGGAGTTGTCTGCTCCATGTAGCCAGTTATTAGTCTACTAGCTGCTGCTCTTAAGACCAACTGAAGTTTCTGAGCACTTTTCAAAGGCAGCCCCACATAGAGGGTATTACAGTAGTCTGGGATGGCATGGTTAAACATCTTCTCAGCATATTTCAGGAACAATTTGTAAGTCTGTATTAATCATCACAGCTAAGGGTTTAGAGCATCCCTGCTGTAGAACTGCCAGGTGTTAGAGATTTTGTTTAGAAAACAATGCAGTTGCAGTATTTACCAGATAAAGAAAAGTGAGCAGTTTTACAAAATGAAAATAATGTAGATAAATTTAGGTTCAAGGTACTACACCCTGGCCATGTTCCAATGAGTAGACAGATGGAATGCCAGTCTCTACTTATGTCAATCATCCAAGAGAATTGAAGGTATTTCTTCTTCCTTAGGGATGCAACAGTCAAGGGTTTCTCTGGTGCAGATCCAGGATTTTATTAACCATGGAAGAAGGAGCAGCCTCTGTCTTCAGCCTAAGACTAGGTTTTTTTTTCCATATTTGGATGCTCAAGGACATACAGAAGGTGCCCATGTGACTTAGCTCTTCAGTGGCCAGTGGGAAAGAGATGCTCTGGGAAGCTCCTAGCTACTATTTTGCATCTGGGGTGAGAGCAATGCAGAAGGAGCTACAGAATATCATATTTTGAAGACCTCATCTTTTGCAACACCGCATGCACTAGTGTAACCAGAGTCATACTAATATATGTCAACTATTATATTGACCAATAGGGCAAATTTGGGGACCAAAATTATGGTTTTTTGATATGACCTATCTAGGATAGCTGAGGGTTGTTCTATAAAGATGGGAAAGTGCCAGCACTATCTCAAAGGGCAGCTGCCTCTGGCCACTGCTGCCACCATTCACCTATAACTCTCTGGTTCCAAGCCAATCACCCACAAAACCTGCCACTATTCACAGTTGGCCATGTTGGGTCTGTGTGCCAAGTGTAGTCCAAATCCGTCATCTGCTGGGTACAGAGTTCTCCTAATACAGGCGAACTATAACTCCCTGATGCCAATGTCAATCACCCCCAAACCCCACCAGTATACAAAGCTGGCCATATTGGGTCTGTGTGCCAAGTTTGGTCCAGATACATTGTCATCTGGGTTCAGTGTTCTCTGGATAAGAGTGAAATACAACTCCCAGATTCCCAGGGAAATCACCTCCAACCCCCATCTGTATACACCAGGGGTCCCCAAACTTTTTCAACAGGGGGCCAGTTCACTGTCCCTCAGGCCTTGGAGGGCTGGACTTCCTCCATGACGCAAAGAGAGGGATTCCAACTGATAGCTAATTCAACTCATGGCAAGTCTCCTTGAAACTCCCTCAACTCTCTTTGGACTTTAATTACCTTTTCACATTTCCAGTCACATTTTTAAATTAATTTCCTTTGTTCAAAACTTAAATCTGAGGCTGGATCTACACTGCCCTATAGCCTAGGATCCAATCCCAGATTTTCTTCTTATCCCAGATTATATGGCAGTGGGGACTCATATAATTCAGTTTAAATCAGATAATCTGGAATCAAATCCTGGGATATAGGGCAGTGTAGATTCATCATGAGGCCCCTATATCCCAGGATTTGATTCCCTACACTGCCAGATAATCTGTGATAAGAAGATAATCTGGGATCAGATCCTGGGATATAAGGCAGTGTAGATTCAGCCTGATTCCTCTTCCACACTGCTCCTATATCCCATGATATGATCCCAGATTATCTGCTTTGAACTGGATTATATGAGTCCACACTGCCAGATAATCTGGGATAAGAAGATAATCTGGGATCAGATCCTGGGGTATAGGGGCAGTGTAATCCAAACTTCCAACATCAGAAGTACCAACATCATTTCCCTTTGCGTGCATTTTATGAGTTTTGAGAAATGTCTCACTCACCCCTAAATTTCAGTGCTCATGCTCATTGGGTGAGGTCCTACATCATTTCAGTGCAGCATAAAAATTACATGACACTAGCACTGTGCACTCACTAATTACCATATTGCAATGTATGAAAAATGGTGAAGCCCCAGAGCTGTCACTTCATTGCATAATGCACAATATGCAGTGCACAACGAAAAACTATTCTAAGTGCATTATTGCATATGAACTATTGTACCACCTGTGGCACTCCACTGCTGCCACCATCAGCAGGATAAACTCATCCTACTCTCCAAATTGATTCATTTTTGCAGGGACAATCCTGATTAATTCTCTGTCTCAATGTGGTTGATCCAGGGCTGTAGCGGAGGGGGGGGGGTAGGGGTTCAACCCTCCCCCCAAATTTTATAACCCCCCCCCCCATTTTTTCTGGCTACGGCCCTGGGTTGATCTGATATTCACATCCTACTTTTTCAGTGCCTTTTAAATTGTCTATGTTTCTCTAAACTTCTCCCACTCCCCCCCCCTTATTCCTTCCTTTACTTCATTTGCTGCAAAATGAGTTCAAAGCAGATGTGTAGTTTGCACTCAGTTAACCCAGCTAGGGGGAAGGTGGAAGGAGAGAGCCTTGCCTTCACCAGTAGGTTCAGGTAAAATCAAACTGTATTAGCCTCTCCTAATCTGTGTGTTCATCCTTATTAATAACCCTTGCCATCATAAGCACATTCTGGTTTTGCTTGACCATACATGTCCTGGATTTCAACTGTGAAATATGTAGCAGCAATGATAGTGTGTGTATGTTTGTGTGTGCAAACAGAAAGTTTATTTCACTGAGATTGCTTCCGTGAATGTATCCTAGGATTCATCACTCCAACATTCGATCAAACAATTTTCTTTACAAAATTTACTTTCATTAGATATGATGTTGGCAGAGGAGGGAATTAATATGAATCCACATATATGTTTTAAAATTTAGAGCAGGATGTTGACATCAATGGGTGTTGACATCAATAAAATGTGAGCAGAATTAGTCTCTTTAAAGCAGTGATTCCCAAACTCTGGTTCTCCAAGTATTTTGGACTTCATCTCACAGAATCTCTGACCATTGACCAAAATGGCTGAGGCTGTTAGGAGTTGAAGCCCAAAACAACAGAAGGACCAGAATTTGGGGAACTCTGCTGTAAAGTATAGGGTGTAATAATATAATAGCAGGATAGTATAATGACAATAGGAGTTAGGGGAGATTATTTTAGCACACGAGCCTCCAGAGACTTTGTAATGTGGCACACTGTTTGTTTTATATAGGAAATGTTGTAAATATGGTCAAGAAAATAATTGCATTCATATTTCTGTGCAAAAATATCAATTTCTCATCTCTCAGAACATCCAGCACAAGAACTTCCTCTGAAATCTGTACATTTGCAAGTCTTCTGATGTGCTTTGGAAGAGGCAAATGCCTGCAAAACTCTGCTCATGGTTCAAAAAACACACATTTTGAAAGGATCTACATTTGAAGTGTGTGCAAAAATGCATGCAATAATGCTCACATTTCTGGATGAGAAGAAAAAGTCTTGCACTCCAATAAGGTAATGGAATAGCAATGTTCCATTTAACAGAAAAAGTGTTAAATTGAGAATATGAAATTCAGCAAGTGACTTTTTACATTGCTTGTTTTGTTCAGTGGTTGACAAAAATGGGGCAGGGCTTTGGTAGGAAGGAAATATTTCTTCACCAAAGATTGGTTGGTTTGACCCCAACTGAGAGACTTGGGCTTGATCTCCAGGCCAATATACCACATTATAATCGGTATAGTTGTGTTTCTAACAAGCAAGTAAAGTTGACAAATATAAAGCATAGCCAAATGCCCTCAGCTGCATTTGGATTTTGATAATGGCACTGGATAATGGGAAGCTAATTGATGCACTGTTCAGAGAAGAAATGCTACTAGCACAGCTTTGGTATGAGAAGCATGGAACACACTGGCTTTTTCAGTACATGCTATATTAATTGTCTGAACAAAAGGAGGGTGAAGGATGAGAGTTTCTCATTTCTGGTGATCTTGTGAAGAAGGTCTCATAATAGGCAAGCTGTAAAATTATTCCTGAAAAAAAGCCAGTCTGCCTTGCACACACCCATATGTAATGCGTTATTGAGAAATAGGACTCAATGACATTTGGTGAATGTGAAATTAAAAGCAATTTGGGGGATAAGCAGATTAGACATATTCCTAAGTACTTGCATGGCCACTGACTCATTGTGTAGATAGTTAGGTGATTCAGTTTTATCTTCTGGGTGTCCCTAAACTTTTTGGCTGGTAGAAGTGGGAGGTAAATGACAGTGAATCACATCTCTATAACTGTCTTGTGGATTTCCATACATGCCTCAATAGCATCTGGTCCCGGTTGTTATCAGAAATGACACTGACTGAATGGACTATTGGTCTGACCCAATATGGCTGTTCTGATGTTACTGATTTCCATTTCCTCTCCTTCTTTCTATTTTCTTTTTGAGATGGGATATATATTTGCTCATTTGAAAGTGAGACTTGCAGTTGGGAGCTGAGAGGCAAATTATGTTAACTATAGATTTTAAAATCTGGACAAAGCAAATACACTTTTCATTATAGAAAATAGAAATTGCCCAAACTGCTCTAAAGTAACTCAGGCAGGAAGCATTCACCAGCTTGCAAATTCTATGGATATATCCACTTTACTACTTTCTATCCATCTGCCAAACCCACCTGCTTTTCAGATGGGTTATGTGCAATCTCTGTTAATGAGGAGCTACCATCTCATTCTTCCCCTCCCCAAACTTTTCCTGGAGTATGTGTGTGTGTGTGTATGTGTGTTTCTAAAAAATGAAGAAATGTTATGATGTAGATTAGTAAGTCATGCTGTGTTAGCTTGAATTATACAGCAACCAAAATGCTGTATAAACTAATGTGCCAAAGAGTGTATTTCTGTATATCTACAATGAGCTGAAATAGAGAGTCTTTCATCCGAAGTGAGAAGCCAAAATTAAATCACTTCTGACTGCAACATAATCAGATTTATTTTTATTAGGCACCTCAAATACAAGTAAAGTAAGTTACATCGTTAGAAGGAATGATGGCATTGCCATGCTTAAGCAATTACACAGTATAATGAAAGAAGTCCTCCTTGTAGTTACATAGACAAGATGACATAAATAAAAGATAGAAGCCTCAGTTCATAAAAGTTTCTGGTGGGACAAATTTATTTATTTATTTATTTACAACATTTCTACCCCGTCCTTCTCACCCAAGGGGACTCAGGGCAGCTTACAACAACCGGCAAAATTCAATGCCAAACAAATCAATAAAAACAGCAACACATCTAAAACCATTAACAATAATCCATAAAATCCATTAATCAAGCTTAAAACATATAGTTTTATAGTTGTATAGTTAGACAACACATATAGTTACTTATTACCATTCTTTCAAGGAAGCATTGTACATAAACCTAAGTTCAGACCATGTCAATATAGTACTTATTCATTAAATGCTTGTGCACAAAGCCATGTCTTAACGTTCTTCCTGAAGCTCAGAAGAGTTGGGGTCTGCCGGATGTTACTGGGGAGGGCATTCCACAGCCGAGGAGCCACCACTGAGAAGGCCCTGTCCCTCGTTCCCACCAGCTACGCCTGCGAGGCTGGTGGGACCGAGAGCAGGGCCTCTCCAGATGATCTTAGTGTTTTTGATGGTTCATAGGAGGAGATATGTTCAGACAGGTAAGTTAGACCAGAACCGAATCAAAGGAACCGTCTGCTGACAGTTTACCCTTATAGGCGGAGATTGTCAGGAACCTCACTTTTGGGGAGTCAGGGAGATGGTAGAGAATTTCAGAAGACGTTATCATTATTCCAGGAACATGCACATTCTTTTGATTAAATATTTCATTATCTCAATGGCATTTTAGCAAGTAATTCCACAACACTGTTACCTGATAAGTGTTTTGGAAGGTCACTGAAAGGGTTGTTAACTATCTCCCTTCTAATAATAGCTTCCATTCAATGAAATGATATGTCCATGTCATTGATGGCTAGTTTTTCTGCACTTTCTATACACATGTTTGGGTCTGCAAGGTTTGTCTATTTTTACCTATCCAATTCAATATGTCACTACATATCGTGGTAGCATAGGGGAGGGGAAAGAGGATAGTGGTAGAAGTCAAGGTTATTCTTCCATTTATCATACAACACTAATGAAGTGACTCAAGAGAAGTTCCTGATGTCTGTGTGCCTACACTGTCACTCAGTTGTAATTTCATGACATTAAATAAACACAAAGCTATATTATACATTATAAACAGTTGAAAAAGATAAAAATGTTCATTATGAGAATTATGCATTATACTCACTTCTGCCAATGTGAAAATGAACATAAAATAGGTTCAAAATTGTGCACATTCTCAAAACTGGCACAAATTTCCTTACAAAGAAGAGAAAGCATTATGTAACAATTATTTTTACAGTTTTCTTTTTTAAAAAATTACATGCAATGACATGCAAAATAAATAAATAAGCAAAAAGCTTCATCCCTGGTAATACTATAATGCTTCATACTAATATAACAGTTTGCTATCCTTTCCTAGTACTGAAAATCAGCAGTCGAAACTGGCTGCCTCATTGTACCTAATCCATGGCCAGTTCTATTGTAAACCCAAAATCCATTAGGAAAATATACGACATAAAGTCAAATTAAAGAAAACATTAATGCATAATTGCAATTCAGCTATCCATGTTGTTGGTAAAAAAGGAAGATGCAATTGGCCTTATATCAATCAAGGCCAAAACATACAGGGAAGGAAACTACATCTGGACACTAGAGTCTCAGTGAAAATTGCCCCTCCCAAATCTACTACTTCATTGGGAGGGAAACTGAGAATGAATTTTAGTTTGACCAGACTTTGAAAAAGTTACTCATTGGCTTACAACTCCCAGAATCTCCCAGCCACTATAACTTACTATGTTTGGAGTACAGATCCCAAAGTTAGCTTTTCAAAGCCTGAGTTTGGGCCTTCAACCAATGGATCTTATTTCCATATACAGTGTTCGCACTCTACTTTGCAGTTCGCTTTTCGCTCCCTCACTGCTTCGTGGTTTTTTCTGAGAGGTGCGCATGCAAAAAAAGGTGCCAGTTTCCCTTTTGCGCATGAGCCCTCCCTCTCGTCAGCATCCAGCCGGGCCACTCTGGATGCCGACGAGAGGGAGGCTCATGCACAAAAGGGAAACTGACAGGTGCCAGAGAGGAAGAAGCACAGGAAGAAGGTTTGCAAAGGGGAGAAAGGCCACCTAACTACTAATATAATGTGTAAATATTGAAATAAATATAGTGCCCCTACTATGCAGAATTTCACTTGTTGCGGGTGGTCCTGGAACGCAACCCCTGCGATAAGTGAGGGAACACTGTAGTTTGCCCCAAGCATTTATTGCTTAGTATCAAATAGGTTAGGCCCACTGAGTCAATTGTTGAATGGTGAACCAATACCTAAGTAAATTCCATGGGTGCATTGGGATGTATTAATTGGGCCGAACAACAGGATTCGGGTCATAGTGGACAGCTTTTGTGAATGATCAGTTGTCTGTAAAAGCTAGGTAGGTCAACTGATGCAGGTGGGTGGCTCACAGTTACAACAGGAGTAAAATATTATTTGTGGTACCATGGAAGCTGGCAAATGATTCACTGCAGGATAAATGTTCACAGCCAGGATCATAAGGAAATGAATATGCACACATACAGCATGTAAATCTAAGAGCATATATTTCTGTTCTAAAATCTTATCTTGGCTGATCTTAGAAGCTAAGCAAGATCAGGAATGATTAGTGCTTAGAAGGATAAATTCAGAGGATGACAGTGGCAAACCACCTTTGAATATTCCTTCATAAGGACAGCATAAGTTGGAATCAAAATCATGCAACAACAGCTAAAGGTAAGATGTCCCTCCAAAAAGAATGATCCAGTAGTGACTAATGACTTCCATTTGGTGGAACACTGAATCCATGGTTAGCTTTAGAGTGGATTTCAAATGAGTTATCTAGGATATCAAACCATATCCACAGCACAGGTTTATCCCCTTTGGACAGTTTAACAAAATATTCAGACAAAAACCTAGCACGGATTTGTCGCGCCCTGACAAAAGAACCACCAAGAGGTACCAGATTATAGTGGGTCCTCGGTATCAACGGAGGTTTGGTCCCAGTCTCCATGGATACCCAAATTCTGTGGATTTCCAAGTCCCATTGCATACAACGGTGTAGCAAAATTTCATCCCTAATCTACAAAGATAAACAAGTCAAATGAATGCTGGTGTTTATTTTTCTCATAATATTTTGACCCTTGTTTGGTTGCATCTATAGGTGAAGAGCCTATGCTTACAAAGGGTCAATTGTAATGAAATGATTTGAAATAATATAATATGGTGACAGTCTTCTGTTGTTTTCCTGAGAGAGGCACCCTGCCTTTTTATTTCTGCCAATTCTAAATTGTATCCTGGACTAAAGGAACTGTTTTAAGTATAAACTGCTGGGAAAAATTAGGATAGAAATAAATGATTTTTAAAGCCTGCTTTTGCTTTAACAAAAATAAACATTTTTCTTCTTTTTCCAGGAGAGTTGATATACTCTTTTAAACATTTTCTCTTGTTTTAGGAACATTATTTTTTAGCATAAGTCTGAAATAAACCTGGCAAGGGCAATATGTTTTATTGATTTTTAAGCTCTTTTATTTTAATAACTTGCTAAAGAAACAAAAAGCAATAAAGGACAATATGAAAAGCAGGCGGGAATTGGGAAAGTAGCTGTTATCTAAAAAGGCATTTCTTTTCCTTTCTTTAATTTAAACAGCCTGTACAAAACATATATTAATTTTCAATTACCGATTTGAGATAGCATTAGTGGAATGGTTTTTATTATATTTCTTTGTTATCCTTCTGACTTCAACTCTGGCTCAGAAATGCAATTAATTCTGCAACTTGCGTTCAGTGGCGGATGCCATTCAAGCTGCGGCTGCTTATGGGGTAGTTAAAAGGATAAAATCAAGTAGTCATTCTACTAATCCCTTTACAAGGAAACAGCTTTCTGCATAAAAAGTAGAACTTATGTGGTCATTAGCAGATGCTACATCAAGCAACCCAAAATATACACATTTAAATTCTTAAGCACAATCTATGAACACTACACAGATGGTTTCCAAGAAACTGTACCTAAATTGATTACGATAAAAATGATCTGCTGCAATTGTTTCTGTCAAAAGGGAGAACAGAATTTGTCCCAATGTGTCGCTCTGCCCACTCATGCAGAGAACCCAGCTGCTGGGACAGATGTTGCTCTAAGCACTTTATTTTAGGGTCATTAAAATGGTTACAGGGGTTAGTCATTCATTGTTTTATAAATTGTGCTTACTAGCTGAGCTCAACAGACGCTTTGCAAAAAGTTCTTTGTGGCTGAGCAGAACAAAGTTGTGCTTCAGATCCCTAGCTATCACACGCACATCTTTGGGTTTTGAATCATCATGGTGATGCACACCATTGGGTCAAGAAGTAATTTTTAAACTTGCTTTTGTTTATTTATGTTAGCTGATTGGAGGGGTGGGAGCAGGATTAACCCAGTAACCCAAAATTTACGAATGTTTTTAATATTTGTGTGGGCTACAATTATAAGCTATATCTTATTGTTTCATTATAAATATAAAACCAGGCCTACAAGCCAGCAGTTTCCATAACACTGAAGAAAACAATACGGAGGTAATAATAGTAGTGTTTAGTAACATCATGATTACCTCTATGTACAAGCCCCCAAATGAAGAGTTTTGTTTCTCCTCTCCTGAGAACTTTCATAGGCAACAAAGAGTGGTGGTGATTGGCGACTTTAACAGCCATAGCCACATACGAGTTTATGCTCAGGAGGATAAAAATGGAGAGACTGGGTTGAATTGCATAAACGATCACTTATTCATGATGCTCCCACTATCCTACAACAGTGGGAGATGGCACCTAGGATATAACCCAGACCTCCTATTTGTCAGTGACAGCATTGTGCAGCAATGCACTAAATCAGTGAGACAACCAATACCAAGCACACAGCATCAACAGATAATATGCCAGTTGTTTCCAATTATATGGGCTCAGGAAGTTCAATTTAAATGAAGATGTAACTTCAGAAAGGCTGATTGGTTGAAATTCTTAGATATGTTAGATGACAAGATCATATCGGTCACCCCAATCCCTGAGGAATACAAGCGCTTTATCGAAAGAGAAACTCCTCCTTGGGTACACTGAAGACTGGATGACTTGGAAGGCACGGAACACACTGCACTCTGGCAGCACAAAACGCAGAACCAACCTTAAGAAATGGGGCTACAAAGTGGAGTCCATGACATGCATGTGTGGAGAAGAGCAAACCACAGACCACCGACTACAATGCAGCCTGAGCCCTGCCACATGCACAATGGAGGAGCTTCTTACAGCGACACCAGAAGCACTCAAAGTGGCCAGCTTCTGATCAAAGGAAATATAGTATAATGCCAAGTTTATAACTTTGTTTGTGGTTTTTCTATGCATTATATTATCAGTTCACCCCTGACATGATAAATAATTAAATTATAAATATTAATTTGTGAGTGATTATCAACATGTATTGATATTCTCCATTGACATCTTAGGGCCGGGCTGTAGCGCATGCTGGTGAGCAGCCAGCTGCCAGCTGCAACAAATCCCTCTGACCAAGAGGTCATGAGTTCAAGGCCAGCTTGGAGCCTGCGTTTGTCTCTGTCTTTGATCTATGTTAAGGCATTGAATGTTTGCCTTATATGTGTGCAATGTGATCCGCCCTGAGTCCCCTTCAGGGTGAGAAGGTCGGAATATAAATACTGTAAATAAATAAATAAATAAATAAATAAATAGTTATATAGGTCTCTTGACCCAAGCAACTGATGTCACCTTAAGAGCCATCAGCTGCTTCAAATGAACTAGTCTGTTAAGTTTGAGGTTCAAGGAGGAAGATGTTTCCAGCCCTCTCCTAACAGCAAGTGAGTCTGCAAGGAGGAATCCTGCTTGTCATGGCCTCACTTGCTGGTGAGTGAAAGTTGGAAACATCTCCTTCCTTGTGCTTTGATTGACATCTGTTCAGATCTTTTCTCTCCCATACTGCTGATGTTTGTTAAGGTGAACTGAAGAAGGAATTTTAAAAGTCTTACAGTACAACTACATAACATTACTGAATATGGAGCAGTTATGAACCCATAACTCTGGGTTACAAATCAGAAACTGCAACTCAGGATGTCAACTGTGGTCTTTTGAAAGTTGCACATCCTGAGGCCCCTTCACACTATAGCAATATAGCACTGTAGTTCAAGGAGGGCATTTAGAATTCTTAGTCAGAGTGCTCCTGTGCCTTGCCAACCTACAAACTCCAGATTGTCATGGGATGCAGCCATGGCAGTTGAAAGTAGAATCATAGAATCCATTAGGTGAATGGGCCCCTGAGCACTCGTCTACAAGAGCTTAGTAGAGAAAACTGTCAGACAGCAGATACTTAGGATCAGTTGATCAGATCACAGTAAAAAGAACCAGGTACCTTTCAATTCTCTTTTAAACGTTGGATGGACAAGCTATCTGTATTTGGGCTTACTTTAGAAATAATTGTCTAAATCATTTTAGTGCTACCATGATCCTTTAACATGGCTCATTTTATTAAACAATGATTTTCCTTGTCACTTATCATTGGGTTATTTAATGCTATTGAGAAACAGACATGTCATAAGATGAAGTTTTAAAGCTAAAGTGTGACTCTAATAGTGATAGTTGATGTTTTATTGTTGATTGATTTGTTTTATTGTTTTGCTTTTGCTTTTATATTGTTGTGTCTGGGCATGACCCCATGTAAGCCGCCCCGAGTCCCTTCGGGGAGATGGGGCGGAGTATAAGAATAAAGTTATTATTATTATTATTATTATTATTATTATTATTATTATTATTATAGTTCCTCTCATATAGTACTATTGGGTCCCCCTCCAAATTGTTCTAGAGATATTTCAAGCAAAGTTAGTTGGATTATAGCCCATCTACGCTGCCATTATAATGCAGATTGAACTGGATAATATGGCAGTGTAGACTCAGTTGCAGTTGAAACCAAGAGGTCAAATTTATCATGATGATTTCATTTTACGGACACTAGAGTTAATATGAATCTAGCCCTGTATGATGAGGTGCTTAATTTAAGTTGAAAGAAATTAATTCAAATTGAATACAGTTTGTATTTGAATGAGAAATAGTGATGGATTTTTTGTTCATTTTTCAAACTAAGAACTTTCCCAAGTTCACAAATTTCTTCTTGATAAGAGTTTAGAATTAAGGTTGAGTGAACCTAAGATAAAGTGATAAGGCATCAATTTGGAATGAGGGAAGAAATTCACTGGAAGGGCAACTGTCCTATCTATTTCCTTGTTCCTTTGCTGTGCGTAGGACATGCAATGAGGATATTTGTTCTTGTTTGGACAGTTTGGACAGTTGCAATGGGCATGCTAGGGAATGAAAGGACTTTGGAGATGTCATATTTGTGCCAGTGTCCTCCATACCTATCTCATGTCCCATTTCCTCTACTTGCTAGGGGACCTTTATGATAGAACATCTACCCTATATTATCCAAACATGAATAACCAGTGAAACATCAGTCTATGTATATTTTATTTCCTTGGCCATTGGGTGATCATCTGCCATGCAGTATGGCAGCAGATGTGAAACTGGTCACACAAAGATGAAAAATTCATTTCCATTAATTCCTGAACTAGGTTACCAAAGTGGAAGGGGAGGGGGAGGAAGCAAAACTGATTGGTCTCTTTCTAGTAACACTATCCCTATGCGAGTTATGTATGTCTATGTGAGATGAAAGCAGCATTTTAAAGGTGCTGTTGGATTTTAGAGTTGTTGAGCAATTTGTTGACTAAACAAATTCTTCCTTAGACACAGAAACTGATGTGAATCTAGCACTGCTTTTTTGTGATTGCTTCCCTTCTGTTATTATACCTGTTCAAGGAGTATATACATTTGCATATTCTGTATACATGCATATCCATAGGTAGCTGATGTGTGAGAGATAAGAACTACCAAAATATACCAGTCAACATTCTAACAGCAGTAATATGATCCTAGAAAACGGATGTCCTTAACTTTCGATTTCTGGGTGAAGGAGGAGCATGAAACAAAATTAATGCATTTGGATCACTTCTTGAGCACCAACGTCTGGCTCGGGGAAGCACCAGATGCTGCATAGGTGCGTTCTCCCACACATGTTGATTATCTTATCAAATACCAATTTAGTGATAACCATAAGCTCTCATTCACAATCAGGTTAGGTTTAATGAAGGTATAATATAACACATATTTATTTATTATTTATTTACAGCATTTATATTCCGCCCTTCTCACCCTGAAGGGGACTCAGGGCGGATCACATTATATACATATAGGGCTAACATTCAATGCCTTTTAACATAGAACAAAGACAAACAAACATAGGCTTCGAGCGGGCCTCGAACTCATGACCTCCTGGTCAGAGTGATTCATTGCAGTGATTAATTGCAGCTGCTCTCCAGCTTGCGCCACAGCCCGAGCCACATATCTTACTCAGTTATGGGTCTGTTTGTACTATTTCCCATAAACTTTCTAACCTTTGCTTATACAGCATTTCAGATTGTTTGAAAATATATGGTAGACCATAAGTGCATCTACACTGTAGAATTAATGCAGTTTGACACCATTTTCATAGCTATAACTCAATACTATGGAAGCCTGGGATGTATAATTTTGTGAGGCAGAAAAGGCTAAATATCTTGTAAAACTACAAGTCCACGATTCCATAACATTGAACCAAAGCAGTTAAAGTGGTGTCAAATTCCATTAATTCTACAGTGCAGATGCACCCAAGATGAAGGAGATAAGAACCAGTGTGGTGTTGTGGTCTAAGTGTTGCAGTAGACACTGGATGACTAGGATTGAATCCTCGTTCAGTAGTGAAAACCTAGTGGGTGACCTTGGGCAAATCACACTTTCAGCGCCTTAGAGGAAGGCAAGGACAAGCCACTCTGAACATATTATGTCAAGAAAACCCTGTGATAGGATTGTCCTAACTCAGAAATGACCTCAAAGTATACAAGAACAACAAATATGAAGGAGCCAATACTGTTTGAATTACCTATAAGGTCGACTTCATCATAAGGGGGGAGGCAGTGATTTTCTGCCCTCAAAGCTCCCCAAGCAGGATCACTCTTTTTTATGCAGTTTACACTGTTCAATATCCAAGATTGTAAAACCAATGTTAAAGTCACATTGTATGGAGAAGAATGCAAACACCTACAAAGTTGAAATCAGCAGAAGAAAACCAACTTAACAAAACAAGGAAACTGGATAAAACAATTCTTAGTCTGAGAGTCTAATCTGCCCCAGAGAGGTTCCCTGCTTATCATATGCAGCATCGGCCCTTATATTTGATCAGTAATCATGGACAAAGAGATATTGAAATCCTGGGAAGGCTTTGCACTGATAAGAATGCTGGTCTGCGCCTCTGGATACATTTGCATGGAGAAGGAGCACTATTTTGTAGATTGCAAGGGTTTTGCATACCCTTGTAGTCCTATACTCAAACCAGTAGCCCACATTAACTCCTTACCATTGGCCATATTATGAGTCTGATGGGAGGTACCATCTAAAACATCTGGAGGCCAGCAGTTTGGAAATGTAGAACTGCAATTTTGAGATTATAGAGATGTAAGGAGCATTTGAATTTTTTTTCATCTTCAGTGGGAAACAACTTGATATGTTGTGACAAAAAACTGTGCATATTTTTTATATTCTTTCATATGTCTGGATCTGTTCATAAAACTTCCATTTACATATGAAAAGCTTCAAAAATACAAAATTTTGCACACTCAATTTTTTTTTACTAAAAGTCCCAAGACAAGAAAAATTGTTAGAAAATTCATAAAAATAGTAATAATTTCAACCAGCAGGAAGACAACTTTTGAAAATGTTGATTGTGGTGTGCAAGAATTAGATAAGTGAGCATTTACATCCCTAGGTTACAGGCAGACCATGTTGAAAAGAGCTGGTTCAAAAAGGGAAGACAAAACAGACCATAAGGAATATATACTTACGTTGTCAGTCACTCTGTGAATCATTATGGTTGAGAAGTGGTATATAAATGTTGTGTATCTAGACACCCGCCCACACAATGTTATCTCCAACAATAGAGCAATTAGAAGTTTATCATTTCAGCATCACAGCACCATATTGATTTCACAGAAATCCTGACAGCAACAAGAGAAAGCTAGACAATACTAAATAGCATCCTTCAAAAAGCAAAAGGAAAAAGACAAGCCTACATTTTTCACTTTTCAGTCTGACAGATTTGAGATGCTGGTTATCATTATCTCATGTACAGTTTTGAAAGAATCCGAAGGCAATGGTCAATAAGGCTGTGAGATAAATTTCCTCCACTGCATGTTTATTTAAAAAAATAATTGGCATGAGCACAAGCACATAAAAGACTATAATTTGTAGTCAAAAATCCATTTAAGAAAAACAAGATGCACACATTTGAAAAATGTATTTTAAAAATTGCTACATTTCTGAAATGCATACAAATGTTTTGCTTTATGAGATTGGCAGGACCCAGCCCATTAATTCAGTTATTAATATGTGCATCTGAAAATGAACACAAGATATGCTAGCCTTTTATATTTAAACTATGTACCAAAGGATCTTGTACACAGGCAAAAGAGGAAAGCTGTAGAAACAGGCTTGACTGATCCCTAGTGGTGAATTTGACCTGCAATCTCTCTATCCCTCTTATTTATTGACAACTTTTCATCTCTTGTTTGGGGAGCTTGTATTTCAAGTTATTATCATTCCAAATAAAAATCTGTTTCTTCAAAGTTTGGCCCAAACATGTTTTAGACCAACCTATAATTTTAAAAATAAGGAAAACAGTGGACTGAATTGTTAGTGCTCCTTTGTACTTTTAAATGTTATGTTGGGCTTGATATTGGCAGTGGGAAGGTTTTTGTAGAGAGTTCGCTGCCAACTGATAGCTTGTGAAGTGAAACAGGCCTTACCTCATTTGTGGCATTGTTCGTTTTCCAATGTAACTTTGAGAACTTATGGTTCTCATTATCTCTTTATAAGTATATGTACATGTCTGTCTGTCTGTACCTGTCAGATTTTCAATATATCTCTTTTTCATGGTTGTTAATGGGGCATTCTATTTTATTAGGACTTTTGGGTCTGTCTGTATTCTTCAGCTGTATTTAATTTAGATTATATGCCTTTCTCACAGAACCTAGAAGTAACTATTAACAACTATGTTGCAATAAGTTCCTTTTTTCAACAATGAATCCTAAAACCCTAATCATATAGCATTACAATTTTAATTTTAGGAAGGGAAAGGTCACTTCTTTCATTGTCTAATGACAGCCTTTAATTAACTTTAATAATGATCACATTAGATGGTAGATGAGGAATATCACTTGGGCAAACTGCTGTGATGTATACACTAAACTCTGGCCTCTTCTATGCTGCTATATAAAATCCATATTATCTACTTTGAACTATAATAATAATCATAAGAACAAATTTATTCTTGTGTTCCCCGAAGGAACTCGGGGCGGCTTACACCCAGCACGAAGTGCCTAAAAACATAGAACAAAAAATATATCTAAAATATAAACACAAACTGAATGCTTTGAATGTGACTTCAGGGGGTTGTATGGGATGGCCCATGAGGTCTCTTCCAACTCTATGATTCTATGAAACAAATAAGCATATAAAACCACGACTTAAAACTCAGTTCAAAACAGCATCCATCCGTCCAATAACAATTACAGTAGAGTCTCACTTATCCAACATTCGCTTATCCAACGTTCTGGATTATCCAATGCAGTCTGCCTTTTAGTAGTTAATGTTTTTGTAGTCAATGTTTTCAATACATTGTGATGTTTTGATACTAAATTCATAAATACAGTAATTACTATGTAGCATTACTGCGTATTGAACTACTTTTTCTGTCAAATTTGTTGTTAAACATGATGTTTTGGTGCTTAATTTGTAAAATCATAACTTAATTTGATGTTTAATAGGCTTTTCCTTAATCCCTCCTTATTATCCAACATGTTTGCTTATCCAATGTTCTGCCGCCCCGTTTATGTTGGATAAGTGAGACTCTACTGTAGCTGTGATAAATGTAGCCAGGCTGTAACACTAGGACATGTGCAAGGATAAGTGCAAAACTACGACCATGGAACGAGGGCATGGGATGAAGTGAAAGCCTCCATAGAAATTATGTAGGTCAACTGGGGCCTAGGTGCTCTGAAAAACTTGTTTAACTGGGGCCTAGGTGTTCTTAAAAGCTTGTTTAAACAGGTCCCTACGGAAAGAGGACAGTGTGGGAGTTGGCCTAATCTTCCTGGGGAGTGTGTTCCAGAGCCAGGGGGCCACCACCAAAAAGGCCCTCTCCCTTGTCCCCACCAACCGTACTTGAGATGGAGGTGTGGCCAAGAGGAGGGTCTCCCTGGCCGATTCATGGGGGGATGCAGTCGCATAGGTAGGCAGGACCTGAACTGAACTGAATTATCTGATAGTGCAGACTCATATAATTTAGTTCAAAGCAGATAATGTGGATTGTGGATTTTCTGCTTTGATAATCTAGATTATAGAGCAGTGTAGAAGGTGCCTCTGTTGTCTCATGCTTAGTTGTGAGTGTTGTGGTAATGATGAGACATAGATGAGGTCACAGTAAGGTAGAGGATGCAAGTATTCTGGCTCTTTAAAGAAATTAAATGTAAAATTACTCTTGAAAAATGGAACAGGAAAGAGTTACTTTTCTAAATATTTTTTTACAAAATTGTAATGTCATATTCCAGAATCAGAAAGCAAAGAGTTAATTTTAAATTGTGACTATACTGGCAACTACAGTTAGATATACAGATATACCTGTATTGACATGGGATATGTTCCTATCCATGTGAAACCATGGATACGAATGACTGGAGAATCTAGAGCAAGGGTATCAAAGTCATTTTCATTGAGGGCCACACCAGCCTTATGGTTGCCTTCAAAAGGCCATTGAATCTGTGGACAGAGAATCCATGGATGCAGAGGGCCAACTATACTTTTTTTACATAGCGGTCGGAGCTCTTTTGTTTTTACCCAGTTTAGGTCCCCAGGAGTTATTGAATGAAAGCTCCCATCACTTTTGATCATTATTCATTATGCAGACTGGGGATAATGGGAATTGCAGCCTAAGAGCACTTGTGGCTCTAGGTTGGGGAAAAGTTAAATGACATTTTAAAGTCAGACCTCATATCCACAAGCCTTGTTCCTAAATTCAAAACCCACTATCGTAATGAAACAGAACAAACTGCGGCCTTCCAGATGTTATTGTATTACAATTCCCATCAGCTGTAGTCAGGATGCCAAATGATGAGTTGTAGTCCAGGAACCTATCTTCTCCAATATATCTCTATGGTAAGTTCCAAGGATCACATGGAGGACCTGAAAATTTCCTAGAGAATGCAATAACACCACCACCCCAAGCAAACGTAAGTGAAACCACAGATATGGGCTCCCGTATATTTTAATGATTTTAATGGGATTTTAGCATGGGCTGCTTTTTACCTGATTGTGTTGAAGTGATGCTTGCTGAAATTCCCTCTTCTATATAACCATTAAAGGTACAGAATCAATCTGACAGACCTAGTGGAAATTAATTTTTGGCTACTTTAAAGCAAACGCCATCATTCCACTACTGGTTAAATGTACACTGATTACATCAAATCTACATTTAGTTCAGTCCCATGAAATGTCCTCAATTTCCTCCACACTTTCCTGATCTTGTTACTACATAACACACAGGCAGCATGGAATAATTTGATATCTGCTTTCTCAGTCTGTACTTCTGTAGTTTATATGGTTTCCATAGATTATATGAAGGCAAAAATCATAGTTTCATTTCTCTTCCTCCCATATTATGGTGTAGTGTGTGGGTGGGCAACTGAACTGCCCATGTTGGTGGCAGCGCTGTACGGGTGACCTCTTTTCCTCCTTCCACTGTCCTAACAACTATGACTCTGTGGTAACTAAAGGATGGGGCTGGATCACTAATTTTCATTTTTTGCGGTGGTGACTTGATCACTGATTGTATCCATTCTTTCCACAGGAGCCATCCAAAATTCTGTTTCTTGTTAAAATGTGTAACTCTATCTCAGTGCACTCTTCAGTATGCTGCTTCTACTTTATATTATGCTTTAAATGAAAATTTATGTTTTTCAGCATTAGATGTTAGTATAATGGAAAAGTTATGCTGAACTTGGATCTCTTGAGAGCTTTGGAGCATTTAAGCAGAAGGGCTTTTCTAAAGCCACAAAAAGCTTTTCCCAAATCCTCCACTTTTGAAAATAGTCTAGTACCCCCAGATTATTAAGCCTTTTCTGAGTCAAATACAAGACCTTTTGTATGCTGGGCAAGTGGCAATATTACCCCTCAATAACCAACCTATTTGGTGACTTATTCTCAAGCTCCGGACCCAAACTCATTTTTGCACTTCCAGCTCCCCAGGATACTACCTGACTGTCTTTAAAATGTCTGGATTCAATCTCTAGTCCCAGCAAGAGTAGATGTATATGATCATTCCTAATGTGGAAGTGAATGTTCATGCAATTTTCATGGATTCAGTGGAGCTACTCTTGCTGGGACTAACAACAGAATTTAGGTCACGGTTGTGCAAACTTCATTGCACTTTTTAAGATCCAGTGTTAAGTCCCAATGGGTAATATCAGGCATGGGCAAACCAGCCCTCCAGGTGCTTTGGACTTCAACTCCCATAATTCCTAACAGCCGGTAGGGAGCTGAAGTCCAAAACACCTGGAGGGCCAAAGTTTGCCCATGCCTGGGTTATATGAATATGTTTAAAGCCCTTTCTCCCACTGACCTCAAAATATCTGAAATGTCTTGCTGTGACTGAACTATGCTTATTTTTTTTTAATAGTACACATGACCAATGCAATTGCAGTTTGGAAAGTCAAATACATAATTGTACTGTATGCAATAATGGAAATGTTTTCCCTATAAAAGTAAGTTAATAAGTATTGTTTCCTTTGGCACTCAATTTATGACTTTAATCATGGTGGCTGCGTTTTGGTATCACTGAAATGAAATATAACCCTTCAAGCAACTGATTGTAATTAAGCTAATTTCAGCTTTTCCAAATGGAAAAAAATCCCCTACACACACACACACACACACACACACACACACACACACACACAATGCTCTTTCTTTTCTTTGCTGTTGCTTTTTATGTAGATAGAGCATTATATAATGAAGGAATGGGTTCATTCCAATGCATTTGATATAATACAAAGCTACACTTGGGGGTGGAAAGCAATAGGCTATACTAAACTGGCCATGGAAGTATTTATCAGGTTAGTTTTAATTTACTTTTAGTCTACTTCCTCTATAAGACAGAAGAATGCATCAAAAGAACCTATGCAGTCACATTAAATTTAATTTTAATTTAAATTCATTTGAGTATGAAAATATAAATAGAAATCTATCCTATGCATATGAAGTAACTTTCACTTTATTCAATGAGGTTTACTTTTAGGAAAAAAGGACATAGACTTGAGGTGTTGGTCTGCCATCTTGTACAGTTAGTCTTCTCTATCCACAGATTGTGTGCCCACAGATTCAACCATTAATGTCTTGAAAATATTTTCTTTAAAAAATCCAAAAAGTAACCTAGATGTCACCCTTTTTACATAAAGGACACACTTGTATTATGCCATTGTATGCAATAGAACTTGAACACCTGCAAATGTTGGTATCCACGTGGAAGGTCCTGGAACAAAACTCAAGGGGCAATAGCCTGCCATGCTTATTTACTTGTAGAAAGTCCTGCTCAGGATTCCTATTATATAATGATATATTTAATCTCCTTATTTTAGACATGTGGGACTGTCTCACAATCGTATTTGCTCTCTTACCATTCTTATCCATCCCAGTTGATTCAGGCTGAACAGAGCTGGTCGCATTCAGGGTTGTCTTGTGAGCAGCATCTTAAGATTCTAATACCAAACATGAGACAAGGGGGCAGAGTCTTGTGATGTCACACGTTTAGAACTTTGTGATGTCACAGGGTGAAGCACACACAGTTTGGGAGCTAGGGCTGAACTGGTTCTAACTGGCAGATTGTGTAAATTGTCATGAAAGTCACTGGGGGTAATGAGCACAGAATTTAAGTAAACTGTAGCAAGCGAAATAATATAAAACTCAGAAGCAGCAGAGATGGCAAGATGAACCTAATACGTGCAGTGGTTGCCATTAGGGCCCCTTCTACACTATCATATAAAATCCAGATTATTTGCTTTGAACTGGATTATATGGCAATGTAGATTAATATAATCCAGTTCAAACCAGATAATGTGAATTATCTGCTTTGATAACCTGGATTTTATGGCAGTGTAGAAGGGACCTTGGGCCCCTTCCACACATCTGAATAAAATCCCATATGTTCTGCTTTGAATTGGAATATATGGCAGTGTGGACTCAGATAACCCAGTTCAAAGCAGATATCGTGGGATTTTCTGCCTTGGTATTCTGGATTATATGGCTGTGTGGAATGGCCTTTGGTTTCACTTTCCAGGTGCAGATTTGACATTTCCATTAGGTCTTACAACACACATGTAAGTAAGGTTTTCCTTAAACCATACACAACACATGGGTTTCTCCATGCATTGTAACTTGCTGCCATGACTTATAGTTTAATGCATCCCTCTATACTTTAATAGTCTCCCACCCTTGCTGAAAAAAACAGTAAGGTTGATGACATTCAAATCTTGACCTATTATAAAGATCTGGGAATAAATAGAAAACAATCTCACCTTTCCCCACACCACAAAAACCTGCATATGTGCTCACACACAAATGAATATAGGTTGATAAAACCAATGAATTAAACGTGCAGAAAAATAAATTAAAGCTTTTTGATATGATACATACTTGTATTTAGCCTTTTATTTAAAATTTCACTTGAGATTAAAAAAAAATTTAAAAAATCTTCCTGGTATAATTACCCGCATGAACAGTTCCACCTGAGTTTTTCCATAAATACATTCAACTTGAGCTTTGAAGTCAAATCACTTTCATCTGACAGCAATGGCACTGGAGAACAATCAATTAAACTCTCTAGCAGCACTTTCACATAGAAGTCTTCCCAAACTGAAGCTAATAGTCAAAGCTTTTCTTGTTGTGGTTCATGTCACAGTGGGCCCATATGGCATCCACTTCCCACTACAGTTGGTGAAGGGATGAGGCTACAGATCAGATCATACGCTACTTTCACAAATCCCAAATCTTGGAAAGAAGTCTTCTAAGCCAGTCCTTGGGGTGGCTCAACCTTCTTATTAGCCACTAATCCATTCCTAAGGGTTCTGGCATCACAAAGGTCCTGGAAGCAACAAGAATATCCCAGTTCATTTTCATGCTTGGTGACAGAATCCCCATCTGGCGCAGAACAGACATAATCATAACTGTGAGCTATCTCTCCATAATACTTCTGCCTTAAGACCAGTGCAACAGCATAGGAAAATTGAAGCCAGAAGACACATGGAGAGAACTGTGGAATTCTATATACTTCAACAGGACTACTTTTCTCATTAGGTATTTTTACTCTTTCATGTATCTATTACTGAGCTATTATATAGAGTGCAAATATATTGATCATATCTTTAGATACCATATCTTTTAAGTCTACAAAGACAGACTGAGTTTTGGAAATTTGGAGCTCAATGGACTAAATGTTATTCTTTATTCCAACCAGAGTAGGTCCACTGATGAAATTATCATATGAGTTAACTGGCCAAGTTTTCAGTAATTCCATAAGTTTACTGTAGTTGGGCTTTGGGCCACTGAGTTGAGAAATGTCCAGATTTTTAGAGGTCATGATATTTTAAAATATACAGTTTAAATGATGCTTAAGTCATGCTTTTTTAAAAAAAAAAGAAAAGAAAAGAAAAAGAAACCTCTTGCTTAACTCTGTCTTTATGTAATTTTCTTTTTTAAAAATACATGTTTTAATTTGTTTTTGGCCGGTTGTTATAGATAGGAAAAGACACCTTATAAAGTTGAAGTATTTACAGTTCTTTGGTGGAGGACACTATTCAAAAAGAATTGGTTTGCTCACCCTATCTGTTCACTTTCATGGTGTGATGGGCAATTTATTCATTTGGACTACAGTCATAAACATACACTCTATGGAGAAATCCTATCCATGTCTGATCATAAAAAACCCTATACTCCGTTTGGGAAAGGATTAAATTAACCATAAGACTATTACATTCTGTACAATGTAAGATACTTTTCTCTTTTTTTTTTTACTGTCTAATAGGAATACACATTAATGTGAATGAAGTTTAAATGTTCTCTCCATATGATTTCAAAATTTACATTCCATAAAACAAATGTCAGATACTGGTTAGTAAGATTTCAATGTTGATGTTACGCTGGTCATACAAGTAGACACTTACACCTTTTTTTCATACCTCAGTCATCACAGCTAGTGAGAGTGAAAATTATTAAAATTTGGCTCCACAACAATTATTCTATATGAGTTTCAGTGGCCCAGATGTGGAATTTAAATGTGTGCATATTCAAATTCTAGAGGTCTTTTTAATCACTGGTGGTGATCAAGTTTCAATTGCATTAAAATTGAGCCTGCACTTCACACGTACCTCTCAGGATGTTATTCCCTAAATAGATTGAGCAGCTTGATTATATTGTCCAACGTTCAAATCAAAACTCAGAATGGGCATAGAAGCCACAAGACACCACTGATCTGTGCATACAGAAGAAAGTTGGATGATATAACATAGAAATTTCCTCCATTTCATCCACCTTCTCCTCGTGGTACATTAATTAACTGTAGGTTGTGAGACAATAATTGCAATTGAAGAAAATTTCCCGTCAATGAAATATATAACTGATTCATTTTGGACATTAAAAGATCTGTTCAAAGTACTGAATCAATTTTAATTCAGCACTATGGAACAATCAATTTAATGTTCAAGCTGAAACTTAGAATGGATTGATTAATACTAACCTACTGACATTGGAGTCATGAGCTACCACTGTGAATTCTAGTATTTGTTGAATACAACACCAATAAACTGAAGTCCATAAATATTCTGAGATGCAAAACATTCTAAAAGATTGAAATAGTTATTCTATGAACTAGAGTAACAGAAGTCAAGGACTAGCTTCTACAGACTACTGTGACTAGGAGAGAAGAGGAAGAAGATATGTGGAGAATGATAAGACTTTGGACTTTGGTAATGGAGGTAGTAAGAAGTAAGAAACTGTGCAAAACTCAGAGATACTCAATCTTGATGAGTAGAGCATTCATGCTATGATGTACATCTCTTTTTCTTTTTCTTTTCTTCTAAAATGAATGGGAGAATTCCATGTTTGAAGGAGCTGCAGGTGCACTGAAGATTGGAGTCAAGGCAAATATTTAGATTATCATATTAATCTCTTTCAACAGGACCTTTTTTAAAAAATGAATTCTATTAGCATAGCCTGCAACTATGAATAATTTTCTTTGTTATTTCTATAGCCCCACACCCTGCTATCAGGTTACAATGGCGCACAGTAACAAAGAGGATGCTTTTGAACATGTGCATAGTATCTTCCTGTTTACTTACCAAGAAAAGAATTCACCCAGCCATGATCACTTAAGAATTTAGAGAAATTTAAATAAATCCTTCAGAATACAAAACTCACATTAAGTAAGTTTGAACAATAGCTGTATCATTGTTGTGTGTCATATCCAACGTATGGCAACCCAGTCATTGTGCTTTCTTGGTGAGGTTTGTTCTGAAAGGGCTTTCTGTTGCCTTCCTCTGAGGCTGGGACTATAACATCTGTTTAAGGTCACCCCGTGCATTTCTATGATTTAGCAGTTCATAGACTATTCAAATGACTTGCTGCTTTGAACCACTGCATCATTTGTTATAAGATTCAAACTAGAATGCTTGGATCCGTTGACCAGAAAGGATTGCAAAAGCGGAGAAGAATGCTTTTTGAAGGCATGCATTGATTGTTGCCTTTTCAGGCCAGGCATTAAAAAAGAAAGGCATCTTTTGGGCCCATTATCACAGATACTGTGTGGTTATTAAGTGACATCAGGACTTAAAGATAAGGAGGGTTTATTTTAAAAAAATAACAAAAGATATTTATAAATCTAGTGGATCATTCCATCTGACTATATCATATCATCAGCAATGAAGGAATTCTGCATGAGTGACTCTTGCTGAAAACAGGGACCAAGTCTTTTTAACAAAAGCTTTTGTTAAAGTCATACAAAACTGTAACATTTCCCTTAGCTGTAGGAACTAGTCTTCAAGGCAGAAACCATTTTGTTGCATACACCTTGCTCATGAATATATGTTGCTGCTTTCTCTCTTTTTTTTCAAAGTGCAAAACAGCTTTCTGATTAATTTACTGTGCCACAAATGAATTCTTAAGATGTAGCTTTTCTGCTTTGAAACTCAGTGACAGAACAGCCTAACTGGTAAATTAGCACCCATTATGCATTCGTAAGATGAAAACCCATAATTCTTTGTGAAGGTATCTTTGACCTGTCAAATAGAATATCCTTTCTGTGATGATGATTAGGTGGAAAATGTATTGTCCAGGTGGTGGGCTCTGCTTGTTTAAAAAAGGGAGCGAGAGAAAGGAAAGATAAAGCGCATCACTAAGCTACGGCTGCTATTGTGGTCTAATCATTGGTTTTCGCCAGTAAATGACAAGGCTGCTTCTCTGTAAGTGGCAGCCACGTTGGTATTATTTCTTTCTTTGTGTGTGATCATAAAGCCAGATTGTTCTCATGCACTAACAATAGTCAGAATCCTATAGATTCTAGCATAGATTGAATGGGTCAGTATCCCATTTCTGACGCTAAGTTATGTGGCTCACAACACAATGCTTAGCATGAATGCCAGTAAGTTATCTAGATTTTAGGCAACCCTGTCTTTTCTGATTGTTGTACCTTTTGTTTATGATGTAGCAAACTAAGGTTTTGTGTGTAGGAATGTGAATAAGGGCATCTTTAACTGCACTATTTCTTTAACTGTGTGAATTCCTGCTGGCAATTGGTAAGACCTTGGCACAGAAGCAAAAAGTTAACATTTCTTCCTTTCTGGTCATGGTTCTCCTCCATTCAGCAACTCAGAAGCACGATTTTAAAATAGCAGAATCATTGGAAAGTACCTCGGGGATCATCCAGTTCAACTTCTAGCACTAAAGCACCTCTGAGAAGCAGACATCTAATTTCTAGCTGACATTCTGACAGTGACATATCACAGCTTAACACCAACATATGTTGTTATTGTTGTCAAAGAGAAAAGAATGCACCACCGCCCTTGCACAACAACTCCCTACTTCCTCTCCAAAGCTCACATCTGGGGAGCAGGGAGGCAATGCAGCCTTTTAATGACTGTTGGAGAAGAGGGGTGGCATCCAGCTATGCTCTTACAGTTGGGTGCACAATGATGCCATATTCTGTATGTCTGGAAGGCCTAAGGGGGATTTGGGAGATTGTCTTGTCATTGTGTATCCGGTTACAGGAGCATAGCTTGGCATTTCTCTGCCACCGACTAAATGGTTATGCTGAGAGGAGAGCAAGGAGGTCTGGTAGGAAAGTAGAAAAGACAGGGAGTATACTTCCACAAGAGTGAAACTTTAAACTATGTCTCCCTGCATGGAAACCCTGGAGTTTTGTTGAACATTGTCCAATGAACGATCAAAACTATGAACCATATGTGCAAAGTAAGAACTTTAAAATAAGTTGTTATAAATAATAAACTTTTATTAATTCCTATGTTAACAAAGGAACACACACATTATTTTATTATTGTATCTTAATAACAAGTAATGCCTCTCCTTTGGCATTTAGAGTTCTAAGGGATAGGGCCTCGATAAAAGCTGAAGGGATTTTAACATCTTGCTGCAACCTTGTACACTGCTGTGGATGTTGAAGTAACAATGAAGTGGACTAGAGGAGAGTGTGGTTGTGCCCCAGGTTAAAAGTTCGTTGCATTCTGATTTTAAAGTAACGAAATAGTAACAATTCCAAGTATTTTCATGAATTGGGAAGTAATTGAATCAACTACTTTTAAAAATCACTTTTGAAGCTGTGTTTAAACTTCAATCACATAGGGTTGTGGTGCATTTTCCAGGCTGTATGGTCATGTTCCAGAAGCATTCTCTCCTGACGTTTTGCCCACATCTATGGCAGACATCCTCAGAGGTTGTGAGGTATATTGGAAAACTAAGCAAGAGAGGTTTATATCTGTGGAAGGTCAAGGGTGGGAGAAAGAACTCTTGTCTGTTGAAGGCCAATGTGAATGTTGTAATTAATCACCTTGATTAGCATTAATGGCCTTGCCAGCTTCATTCCTGCCTGGGGGAATACTTTGTTCTGAGGATGCCTGCCACAGATGTGGGTGAGGATGCCTGTGAGAATGCCTGCCATAGATGTGGGCGAAACGTCAGGAGAGAATGCTTTTGGAACATGGCCATACAGCCTGGAAAATGCAAGACAACTCAGTGATTCCAGCCATGAAAGCCTTCGACAATACATTCAATCACATATTTGATCTGGAAAATTAAATATCCCCCAAAAGATAGCAGAGCAACATAAGACTTCTTTCTGTTGTCTGCTTTTATCACATATATAGTAGTTCGAGGGAACTCCCTTAGTTGGCCTTAAATTATATGACAAGATATTAAGGAGGAGAAATGGGATGGAGGCAGCAAAATTATGCCACCTCATCCATAAAACAAGTGTAAACTCTGTATAGTATGATAGACCCAGCCATTTATATCAAATTTGGTGTCTTGAATCAAGCTAGGAAAGGCTTCTAATAACTGTCATATTCTGCACAAATTAAAAAGATTGCATTAGGAAGAAAAGCATAAAGATAAGAGGGGGTTAATGATGCTCCCTCAATCCAAATGTTTTTCCTCAGAACAAATGGAATTACATCCTTTTCAGTTATTACAAAATGCTAGGTTAGATTTAACTATATGGGATTCATGTTTATGATCAGCCAGCAGATGCCCAGGAGATGCATCAAGCAACAGAGATCTGTTCCTCTGGTGATCAGAGCAGCCGGATAATATTTCCACCCATGTCTTCCAGTGATCCATGATGCTGCACCGTGATTGCTGGTTTGATAATTTGGTCAGTGATGTAGAATTTCAGCCATGTTTCATATGAATGACAACTTTGGTATTCTCGGGTAGAGATGGAAAATAATGCAAATGGTTTGGGCTGTCTTGAAGTTAGCTTTTTTCTCGTCTCCTGAGATTTATTGGAATATGAAACACTCAAAGATTTGTTTCCAAAATAGGTGTAATATTTTTTTGGAATATTTGCTCACCAGTGAGTTCAAGTATGTGAAACATTAGTTAATCCAATGTCCAAGTTATACATTACATGATATAATCTCTAGATAGTTCACTTCTTTAATTCATGAGTTCAGTTTAAACTGCAAAACTTCTGCAAAAGTTCAGAATATTTCATTAAAAACAACAACAAAACAGAATTTACAGGCCATTGCTTTTCCCCAAACATATATGAAATAGAATGAGTAGTTGTGTCCATTCACAATGAAGATATTATAATTGGCTATAAGACCAGAAAGTAAACTTACCTAGCTGCACGATTCTCCAAGTCTCCAAAGCTCAAGCATTTTGAGTTTGTCATTGAGCATCAGAAGACCTAGAAGGAGTTTGTAAAGAAAGTCCAAAGGGTTTACTGTCACTTATCTCTAAGGCTCAAAGAGCTTCCTCTTAGGAAAATATTTCCTTTCACAGGTCCAGTGTAGGAAACATAAATAAAAATCCCTAAATCATAACATTTCATACTAATTTCCAGGTTACATTAAGATTTTTAATGTATTTCTACTGTGCTATTAATTTGAGATTTGCTTGGGATCTCTCTCCCCCACTTTCCTACCATCTTGACGCTGTTAGGCATGTATTTTCAGTGAGGGCTTTGAATTTTTTCACACTTATCACTTTAATTGAATAATTTACAATGCAAACACATCAAAAGTTTATTTATTTATTCAGTAACTGAAAATTGCTGGAGGCAAAATTCACTCTGGATGCATGGTGATAGAAAGTTTCCCACTTGGGGGCGGTGGATTAGCTTGCATTAATGGTACATGGAAATCATAGGATAAGGGGTTATTTTTTAAAGTGAAAATGTTGGAATGAAAGTGGGACTTTTCTCCAAAGAGGCCTTTAATTTAGGATTTAAACCAAATGACTATTTTGCCTTGTAGAGGACTCTTAGAGAGGTGAAAAATCACTTTCACATTGCTGCTTTCTTTACAATTTCTCTATGTATCTTGTGAAAGATATTGAAAATTGAACGCATAGTAGATGAGTGGTAAAATTGTTCTGGATTTCTGAAGATGCTTTTGATTCTGTTAACAGTGAATTCATCTCGCAAAGTATGAATCTGCACTGTAGAATTAATGCAGCTTGACATCACTTTAACTGCCATCCCTTAATGCTATGGAATCCTGGGTGTTGTAGTTGTATAAAAGCTTTAGCTTTCTCTGTTAAAAGGTGATACTACCTCACTAAACTAAGAACCTTATCCCACACTAAATTTCCCATTTTCTTACCGTGCTCTCACCTCGGCATAATAGAGTCTCTCGGAGGTCTTCCCACAACACAGATCCATTTCTGACTATCCCCGAAGATAGATCTTGCCAGGGTAGGTCACATCCCCACTGTAAAGGATGCTTTCCCCTGTTTTCATCTGCTTCCCCTCCCCTTCCTGCCCATGGGATAAGGTCATAAAACTCCTAGGATTCCAAAGCTTTGATCATCTAATTATGTGTCAAACCGTATTACTTCTACAATGTATAGCAGGTCTCAGACTTCAGCTCTTTTTTTTTTTTAGGCCAGTCAAATCAAATAAATAAGTAGGGATGAATAACAAACATGGTGAATAAACTCTTCATGTATGTCATCCTGTTTACATGGAAGTTAGTGAAAGGAATAACCTATTGAATTCATGGCAGCTCTCCACATGATGCAGAATCATGATTTTCCAAGATGATATTATTATTATTATTATTATTATTATTATTATTTATTACCTACTTCTACTCATGGCTCACATGAAGTTCCTACAAAGATCAAGGAGTTCTTCTGTTCAAAAAGTTAATCTTTACCATTAAATCACATTCTCACCCTTTTATTCTAATCTTGTGACCCATCAAGGGAACCAGCCATCCATTGTCCAAATCTGGGAATCTCATGGGATCCATGTCCCCAGGAGTAAACTCAGCCTTTAATTCCTGTGTGTTTCATTGGGCCAATTGGAAACTACAGCATGCCGGGAGAACCCACGATTTCAGTAACACAATCATAGCACTATGATTCCACTTAAATTGTCATGGCAACATCCTGTGGAATTCTAGGACTCACACTTCAGGGAGAAATGTTTTGAATTCTTAACTGGAGAGCTCTAGTATTTCTCAAGCTATAAATCCCAACATTCCATAGGATGTTATCATATAATTTTAAGTAGACTCAAAGTGCATCCATGGAATGGTGGTGGATTCATCAGTCACATCTGGATGAAACATTGATTTTTTTGGGAACAGAATTGTAGTGTTCCATTAAAATAACCTCCAACATAACTTTTTCAGCAACACTATCCTTCTTTTAACCATTATTTTATTTCACTCCTAATATGTCATTTGGTGCTTACTTCTGGAAAAGGAAAAAACTAATCTTTCTTGAACCACATTTACAAAAGGAGGGAAACCAAAAACTGAATTCCTTTGGATAGGAAATGAACTTAGTATCTGAAGGCTGTTTTCAAAGGAGTAGAAATAATTAATGTTCATTCTCTTTTATTTCAGTCACATGAGCTTTTTATCATTTGAGGGCCTCTAGTTATTTTAGATTCTAACTCCAATCAGATCAACAGCAACTAAACTTAGGAATCAAAGTCCAAAATAATGTGGAAGGCACCACTCTGGGAAAGGCTGTATTGTGTTGCATTTCATGCTGGGAAGGCTGCATTCCTTATGTTGAGGAAGAGAAGCAACTTTGGTTCAGTGTCATTGTATTGTTTTACATCTGGAAACAAGCCAGAATGAAGATGAGCCAAGATATGGCAGGGCTTCTGCTCTTATTATTTGTCATTACCTCCCACCCACCAGCATCAGACTAGATGACACATGTTTGATTGCTTAAGCATTATTGAAATTAGAGTGAACTATCAGTACTCTGTAAAGGGAAATCAACACTGGAAATGGCATTTCTTTGCTTTGTGTTTCAGCAGGACCATATAGGTATATGTTCTAAAATGATGATGAACTTATTTATATCATATGAATTGTCATTCTCCACTTAGCATCTTCATTATTCCGGCTGACATCTTACTTTAGGAGCTATACACAAGTCTCCTAATCTGAAACAGTTTGTGCATTAAAACCATTCATTTTCTTTTCCTTTGTATGAACAATGAACCTGATTTATAAGCTCTTTCTCTTAAAGCCATGCAGATGGTGTCTGAAAGGGATGGAGGTCATTAGGAAGTTATGCAAAACATACTTCTGCTGTAACCAGCTAGGTGCAAACCTTTACATGGATACCTACAAAAAGGAGTGTCAAAGCAGAATCCATTTTCTAGCCATTTCTGTAAATGAGGTCATTGTCAGTCCATAGGCATGCCTTATAAATTAGTGTCTCTTTCTTTTATCTGGCTTGTAGTCAAAAGAAAAGTAAAACTTGATTTTTAGCCACATTATCTTATCTCTCTCTATATAAAATATGTAATGTGTGTTTTATTATGGAGTAAACAACAGAACCACTGAACCAAATCACACCAAATTTGGCCACAAAAGACACAGTCACCCAAAATATGTCTTTCAATAAAACAAACCTAGAAAAATAAAGTCCAAATTAGTCCAAGAGGAAGAACAGTTTTTTCCCCTTGTTGCCAGTTAGAAGGGTAGGCTCCACCCACTTTGTCCCCTAGCAACCCACTCAGCCAGAATAGAGCTCAGGGCCTCTTCAGTCAGGCCTCTTCCACACTGCCTGTAAAATACAGATTATCTGATTTGAACTGGATTATATGGCAGTGTAGACTCAACCCAGAATGCCAAGGCAGGATAATCCACAGTATCTGCATTGAACTGGATTATCTTGACTCCACACTGCCATATGATCCACTTTAGTGTGCATTTTATACAGCTGTGTAGAAGGGGCCTCATATAATCCAATTCTAAGCAGATAATATAAGATTATAAATATACAGTAGAGTCTCACTTATACAACATAAACAGGCCGGCAGAATGTTGGATAAGTGAATATGTTGCATAATAAAAAGGGATTCAGGAAAAGCCAATTAAACATCAAGTTAGGTAATCATTATACAAATTAAGCACCAACACATCATGTCATACAACAAATTTGACAGAAAAGGTAGTTCCGTGCGCAGTAATGCTTTGTAGTAATTATTGTATTTACAAATTTACCACCAAAATATCACAATGAATTTAAAACACTGACTACAAAAACATTGACTACTAAAAGGCAGACTGTGTTGGATAATCCAGAACATTGAATAAGCGAATGTTGAATAAATGAGAATCTACTGTAATATGAAATAATTACTGTGGTAGAATAATACAGAACAATACAATCTCCAAAATCACAACACTAAATAAAGAACAACACTCTGAATACAGGGGAATTCCACACAGGAAACTATCAGGGCCAGCTAACACCTCCCAACAAACTATTCCCATCACCAAAGTCTGGCAAATCCTCTGTTTTCTAAGGGCCACAGACAGTAGAAGCACCTAAAATATCACAAAGAACACCACTCTAAAAATAAGGGAATTCCAGACAGGAAACAATCAGGGCCAGCTAACACCTCTCAACTTAGAAATGGAGATGAGCACCAACCTCCAGAGTCAGACACGACTGGACTTAATGTCAGGGGAAAACCTTTACCCTTTACCTTAACTACCACAATTCCTCAATACTTTATTTCCCATACCACCATACTTTGCCATAGCAAAGTGTGGCTGGGCACAGCTAGTTATAAATATAATATCTAAAATTACTGTGGTATAATAACCCCAGTGGCAAAGTGTGTTAAATCACTGGGCTGCTGAACTTGCAGACCAAAAGGTTGCAGGTTCAAATCCTGGGAGCAGAGTGAGTGCTTGCTGTTAGCTCCAGCTTCTGCCAACCTAGCAGTTCGAAAACATGCCAATGTGACTAGATCAATAAGTACCGCTCCGGCGGGAAGGCAATGGTGCTCCATGCAGTCATGCCGGCCACATGACCTTGAAGATTTCTATGGACAACGCCGGCTCTTCGACTTAGAAATGGAGATGAGCACCAACCCCCAGAGTCAGACATGACTGGATGTAACGTCAGGGGAAAACCTTTACCTTTACCTTAATAATACAGAACAATATGATCTCTAAAATCAGGACAGTGAATAAAGAGCAACACTCTGAAAACAGGGGAATTCCAGAAAGGAAACAACCAGGGCTAGCTAACACCTCCCAACAAAGGATTCCCCCAGGCAGGAAGCAGGCAGGCTTTGAGGCTGAAAGGCCATTAAATGCTAACCAAGGTGGCTAATTGCAGCATTCATACTTGCCGCACTGAGACTATTCATTGCTATTCAACCTGGACAACCAAGAATTCTACAAGGTAAAAAGTGGCCAGGATAGCAAGCAGCAAGGCTATTCAGTGCTGTTCAACCTGGCCAACCAATAGCCAAAATCCCATCTTCTATAACGATTGTGGTATTAAAGGAATTCCCCCGATGACTCTGAATCGCAAGATAAAACATTTCTTCTTAACAGACGAACTTAAAAGACAACGAATACAATTCATTTGGGGGAAAGAATGAGGTTACATTCAAACAGGAAAATGTTGGGCTTACCTCAGAAGAGAAAGCCCAAGATTTTTACAAAAAACATCTGAAAGGGAGAAAAGATGAATCCCCAGGAATATCCTCACCACCGTCAGTCAAAAGAAAGAAACCAAAAAGGGTGAGACACCTTTTCCCAGAGAACCAAAGGTTAGATGCAGAATTGGAATCAATGAATTTGGATAGGGTGGAAGATGAGGAGGAGGAAGAAGAAGAAAGTGAGGCACCAGAAGACGTGGACAACGAAAAGAAGAACCAAGATCATGAATGAAATCATATTACAGTTGAATTGTTACTCCAATAATGTGAATGGACTGAATTCACCAAATTAAAGGAAATTAATTTGGAACCAAATCAAAAGAGGAAACTGATTTAATTGTGTTGCACAAGACACATATTTCACAAAAACATGTGGGTCTTTTGTCAAGTAGGAAAATTGGCAGAGTTTTCTTCGGCGGACACTAAGAAAAAGAGAGGAGTAGTTATATATGTAAAGAACAACATTAATGCAGAACTACAATTCAAAGACTTGGAGGGCAGATTTGTAGCAGTAAAAATAATATCAGAGCAGCAAAATATATTAATTTGCAATATTTACACCCCAAATGGACCAAAGACACAATTTATAAAGAAGTTAAGATCATATTACAAATACTGAATTTGACCACCTAATAATTTTAGGAGATTTTAATGGAATATTGGATACCAAAATGGACACTAGTAATAAGATAGAAAATAGAAAGGCAGAAAGAACCCAACAACTCCCTCAAAATTTCATAAAATTGAAAGAAGAATTTGATCTACAGAATGCCTGGTGATTTCATAAACTGAATTTAAGGGACTATACAGTATATTCACACCAACACAAAACGTGGTTCAGGATAGACATGATTTGGTTGTCAAACTCATTATGTACAGATAGATGAAATTAAGATCCTTCCTAGAGACAGATCTGACCACAGTCCACTAGAAATGACCATTAATAAGACAATCCATTAAATAACACAGGAAATCATAGGAATCAAATTTAAATTAGAACCTGAAATGTATTTACTAAGCTTTACGAACTCAAAATAAAAAAAATGAAGACAGCATATTTTTCTACATAAGCACAGCGGCCATACTAACAATAGCGAAAATCTGGAAAGGGAAAAACTTCCTACTCCTGTGGAATGGTTAATCAGAATTTTGGACATGATACAAATGGATAAGCTAACACAAAAAAATAAGAGAGAGCAAAAATAAAACAGACTGGACAAAATTCACAAAATTCTTAATAAAAAGAAGAATGGATTTCACAATAGACTTATCTATAATATAAAATGGTTTAAACAAAAAGAGACTAAGGGAATATACAAATATGTAATCAACGAAAGAGAAAACTCTGAGGTCAAGATGGGAAACCAACCAATATTTTTCCTTTTTTTCCTTTTTTCTTTTTTCTTTTCTTTTGTTTTCTTTCCTCACCTATCTTCAGAACTCCTTCACCCCCCAATCTCCCCACTCACTTTCCTATCATTATATTGTTCCACCACTTTTGATGTATTATGTTTTCTTTATAAAATAAAAAATACATAAAAAATAGAAATGACAATTAACTATAAAAGAATACTACCAAATAATAATACCAAATAATACCAAAATGGAGATTAGATGAAAATCTACTAAAATGAGAACAAGACATTAAATATAAAAAGTTAACCAAGGATTTTTTTTTAAAAAAAATGTAATACAACTTCTGAAATAAAAGATCAAATTATTTGGGACACATACAAAGCAGTGATAAGAGGTCACCTTATTCAACAAAAAATTGGAAAGAACAAATTGCGATCCCAGGAATTCAGGGAGATAACTAAAGAAATTAAAGTTAAAAAAAAAGAACTGAAAAAAGTCCACAAAATAAACAAATAATAGATCAACTGAGGAATTTGAAAAAAACAGAAAGGACATATAGAACTAGAACAAATAGCCAAACAACTTAAATTTTCTAAACAAAATAATTTTGAAAATGCAAATAAACCGGGCACCTGGATAGCAAGGAAAATTAGAAAAGAAAAACAAGAACAATACATAACAAAAATTAGAGAAATGGATAACATATACTCAATGGATAAGGAAATTGTAAAAGTATTCAACAAGTATTACAGCCAGTTGTACAAAGAAGAGGAGATTGATCCGATATTAATCTCAAAATATCTAGGGGAACAGAACCTGCAAAAAAAAATAATCACTGAATCACAGAGAGAATTATTGAATAAAGAAATGACTGAAGATGAGATCAGGAAAGCTATTAAGATAATGAAACCCAATAAAGCTCCTGGGCCGGATGGCTTCTCTGCAAGTTTTTATAAAATAATGCAAGAGGAAATAATTCCACACTTAAAGGAAGTAATGAATCAAGCCCTGCAAGAAAAAGAAATTCCAGAATCCTGGATGCATGCGGAGATAGTAACTATTCTGAAAGAAAATGTGGACCTGTCAGACGTACAGAATTATCGACCCTTATCCCTTTTAAATACTAATTATAAAATCTTTACAACTATTTTGGTGAATAGATTTAAAAGCTTCTTAAACAACTGGATTGGAAAGGAATAAACAGGATTTTTATCCGACAGGAATGTGAAAGATAATGTTAGGTGTATTTTGGACATAATAGAATACTATGAAATGAATCATCAGAAAGAAATGGCCTTGCTTGCAATTGATGCGGAAAAGGACTTTGACAACCTTAATTGGAATTTTTAAAATTATTATTTTAAGAGGTAGATATTGGGTTCCAATTTACAAATGCAATTGATACCATATATGAAAAACAACAGGCTAGAATAAAGATAAATGGACACTATACAGAGGAATTCACAATTAGCAAAGGAACACATCAAGGTTGTCCTCTATCACCTTTGATTTTTATATTTGCCATAGAGATTCTTTTAAGAAATATTATACAAGACAAAAGGCTAAAAGGCACAAGAATATGTAACCAAGAATTCAAAATTTGGGCATTTGCCGATGATCTTATTTGTATTATAGAGGAACCCAAAACTCAATTGACAAACTGTCTAAACAAAATGGGAATATTTGTGGAACTAGCAGGATTTTATATAAACAAAGCAAAAACTAAATTATTAACAAATAACATGTCAAAAAAGAGCCAAGAAAATCTTGAAGAAAAGACAGTTATAAAGTTGACAACAAAAATCAAATACCTAGAAATTTGGATCACTGCGAGGAATGCTCAGTTACTACAAAACAACTACCACGCTAAGTGGAAAGAAATTAGTAAAGATTTGCAAAATTGGAAATACTTAAATATCTCCTTTTTAGGATGTATAGCAGTCATAAAGATGAATGTTCTGCCCAAATTACTTTATTTGTTTCAAAACCTACTGATAATACAGAATTTAAAAATGTTTGAAGAATGGAATTGTCACGACCCAGGCTGCAGAGCACCAATAACCATACACAGAGGCCAGAATCTATCTAATATCTTTATTGTAGGAATATATAAAGTTAATAAAAACAAGTGTAGAAAATAGTCCAGAATTAGACCTTTCAGGAAAGGTCAGAATTAGTCCAAAAAAGCAATGTCCAATAAGAAATATTAAGGTCCAAAGTTGTAATCCAATAACCGAAACACTCACTTTGCCAAGCAAAGTGAGGGGAGATGACAAGGTCCTTTAGTCCATGAAACTTGAGCGAGGCTAGGAAATAACTTGGTACTTGAAACAAGGCTTGAACGTGGAACAAGGCAACTAAGAACAAGAACAAGGTCCGTGGAATAACTTGATAAATCCGTGGAACAAGGCAAGGATTGATCCTGGGAAACAAGGCAAAGTCCGTAGATAAACAAAGGCTGGGAAGCAAGGCGAAGGCTGGATAGCAAGGCAAGGCTTGAGCAGGAGCGAGGCTTGAACCGGAGCGCGCTGTCCAGACACAACTCGCTCCGTAGGCTGACGAATTGACTCCGCGAAGTTACTACGCGGGTAAAACACCTAAATAGAGTCTAGCTTCCCGCCGAAGCAGTTCTCTGGGAATCAGAACCGAAAGCTAACTCTGAGACCAGATGTGAGACTCCCCAAAGATTCTCACGAGAAGCAGTCTTAATTGGCCACATTCTTAGCTGCAATCCTCGCACTCCTGCGCGAAGCTGAATCCAAACTTCTCTGTTGTTTACAAAACTCCCGGCGCAAGAATACGGGAGAAGTAGGCTCTGGGCTTGTTTGACATACTTCTGGGAGACAACTTTCTTGCAGGTGCAAGGTTCCCAGATCTGCCTGGGAAAGATCTGGCTGAGAGGAATCCAGTTCAGACTGGGAAGGTAAAAAACCCAAGTTTTCATCTTCATCAGGAATTACAATGTCCTGAGCAGGACTACAAGGCCCATGGGTCATCACACTATCCCCCTCCTCAAGGCCCCTCCCAAACTGGGGCCCTCTCCCCGAGGCGCGAGGTCGCGGTTTGGTGGGATAGGTCTGATGAAAGCGACGGGTTAGATCAGGAGCATGGACTGTGGAGGCGTCTTCCCAAGAGCGTTCCTCAGGGCCAAAACCCACCCAGTCAATGAGATATTGTAGGCGGCGGCGGTGAAAGCGAGAATCCAAAATGTCCTCAACCTCGAACTCCTCCTCCCCATTCATCAAAACAGGAGGGGGGGCCGGTTGGTCTGTATCAGGTCGCACACCATCCGCCGGAAGGAGCAGGGAACGGTGAAACACTGGGTGAATGCGCATTGAACGCGGAAGTTGGAGTTTGAAAGTCACGGGGTTAAGTTGCGCCACCACTGGATAGGGACCAATGAAACGGGCATCTAACTTCCGGCAAGGGCGGTGGGAGGGCAGGAAGCGAGTGGACAGAAAAACCCGATCTCCTACCTTGATTTCGGGGCCCGGCTGGCGATGTTTGTCAGCGTGGCGTTTATAGTCCTCCTTGGCTTGGTCCAGTTGCTGGAGCAAAAGTTGTTGCACCGCTGTGAGTTCCTGCAGCCAATCCTCTGCTGCGGGAACCTCTGAAGTTTCAATGACAGGGGGAAAGAAACGTGGATGGAAGCCGTAGTTTGCAAAGAACGGCGTTTCTTTTGTAGAAGCTTGAACTCCATTGTTGTAGGCAAACTCAGACAGTGGTAACAGAGAAGCCCAATTGTCCTGTTGATAGTTTACATAACAGCGAAGATACTGCTCCAAAGTGGCATTGGTGCGCTCCGTTTGCCCATCTGTTTGGGGATGATGAGCTGAAGATAAGCGAGAGTCTATGCCCAATAGTTTTTGTAGTGCCTTCCAAAAACGAGAGGTGAATTGAGAACCACGGTCTGTGACTAAACTCTTGGGCAATCCATGTAGTCTGAAAACATGTTGAAGAAATAGATCCGCAGTTTCTTTGGCCGTGGGGAGGCCTTCACAGGGAATGAAATGGGCTAACTTGGTGAATAGGTCCACCACCACCAAAATCGTGGTGAATCCACAGGAAGGTGGTAGGTCAGTGATGAAATCCGCGGAAATTATTTCCCATGGGCGAGATGGGGTAGGAAGGGGGTGTAAAAGCCCTGAGGGCTTCTCCCTTCGTATCTTGGAGCGCTGGCATACTGGGCAGGTGTTGACATATTTTTCCACATCCTTGCGGATCTTGGGCCACCAAAAATCCCTTAGGATCAAATGCATAGTTTTAAATAGTCCGAAGTGTCCTGCTGGTTTGCAGTCATGACACAGACGAAGCGCTTTTTCCCTGCCCGGTCCGGGTGGGATATAAACATGATTTCTATAGCAGAGCAGCCCATCTTTAAGCGAAAAGGGGAAATGCAGACCTTGGCGAAGTTGGTCCTGCGCCCAGGCATCTGCTTGCTGACTAGCCCTGATTTCTTGAGCACAGATGGGTCCTGGAGTAGGGGAAGTTGAACCAATGGGAATGGATTTGGTGTTCCCCACCGTGAGCGTGGCAAAGTTCTCAGGTTGTAGCAGTTGGGATTCAAAGGTCTCCTTGCGTCCTGCAGCGTATTCCGGTTTACGTGACAGGGCGTCTGCTTGCTTGGTTTGGGCTGGGGTCACATAATGGATCTGGAAGTTGAAACGTTCAAAGAATAAAGCCCAACGTTGCTGCCTCTGATTTAGTTTGCGGGCAGTTCTTAGATGTTCTAGATTACGATGATCAGTGTGGACTTCAATGGGAAATTTGGCCCCTTCTAGCCAATGTCTCCAAGTTTCAAAGGCTGCCTTTATGGCCAGTAGTTCTTTTTCCCAAATGGTGTAATTCCTCTCTGGTGTGGTTAGTTGACGAGAATAAAAGGCACAGGGGTGGAGGTGATCTCCCACCGGTTGTAAGAGTACAGCCCCAATTGCCACATCAGAGGCGTCCGCTTGCACCACAAAAGGGGTTCCAGGATTTGGGTGCTGTAGAATTGGCTGGGAGGTGAATAGTTTCTTTAGTTGCTGGAACCCTTTCTCTGCTTGATCAGTCCAGCGGAAAGGCTGCTTTCCACGGATGCAGCTAGTGATGGGGTCGGACCAGCGGGCAAAATCTGGAATGAACTTGCGGTAGTAGTTCGCGAACCCCAAGAAACGCTGCACCTCTTTCTTGTTAGTTGGCGCCCGCCATTCCAATACTGCTGAAACTTTGGCTGGATCCATGGAAAGCCCTAGAGGCGAGATGCGGTAACCAAGGAAATCTACCTCTTGTAGATCAAAAGCGCATTTTTCCAGCTTGGCATAAAGTCCATGATCCCGCAATCGTTGTAACACCATTTTGACGTGGTTCTCATGTTCTGATTGTGATCTGGAAAACACCAAAAAATCGTCCAGGTAGATTATCAAGAACCTGTCTAGATAGTCCTGAAAAATGTCATTGACAAAATGCTGGAACGTTGCGGGGGCTCCGCATAAACCGAAATTCATAACTCGGGACTCAAATAATCCGAATTTGGTCTGGAAGGCGGTCTTCCACTCGTCCCCTTCCCTGATGCGAACTAAGTTGTAAGCCCCCCGAAGATCCAGCTTGGTGTAAACCTTGGCTCCTCGAAGCCGATCCAGTAGATCCGAGATTAAAGGCAGGGGATAGCTGTTCCGCTTGGTGATATTGTTCAATGCTCTGTAGTCCACCACCAAGCGTAGTTCCCCTGACTTCTTCTTCACAAACATCACTGGGGAGGCGGCTGGGGATTGAGAGGGTCTGATGAATCCCTTGCGAAGGTTTGTCTCTAGGAATTCCCTGAGAGCTTCTTGCTCTGGTTCAGTCAGGGAGTAGAGATGCCCTCGCGGGATCGGGGCCCCCTCCACCAAGTCAATGGCACAGTCATAAGGTCTATGTGGGGGTAATTTTTCGGCTTCTTTCTCATTGAATACATCCCAATACTCGGAGTACTTCTTTGGCAAGGTGATGATGGGCTCGGTGTCTGTGGCATGGCATACCTTGGCTACGAGGCAATGGTTTTGGCAGTACGGTGAAGCAAACTGCAGTTCTCTGTTGGACCAGGAGATGTTAGGGTCGTGGAGAGTCAGCCATGGAATTCCCAAAATCACAGGGAAATGGGGGACCTCGGTAACAAAGAAGGAAATCTCTTCCATATGTTCCCTTATCCACATCCTGGTGGGTTCCGACCACTGACTTACGGGGCCCGTCTTGAGGGGACGGCCGTCTATGGCTTGCACCACACGGGCATTCTTGAAATCATGATATTGTAATCCCAGAGAGTCGGCATACTCTCTATCGATGAAATTGTTGGTAGCTCCAGAGTCTATCATGGCGTGGATCATGACGGGTCCCCTTTTTGCTGACCATAATGTGACCACGAGAAGGAACAGGACCCCGGTTGGCGGCTCTTGGATGGATTTTTTGACCGGGTTGGCGAGCCCCTCTACACCCGGTCGTTGGCTTCCCCCGCCGGCTGTGTGCCAGTCGGCTCAGACGCCTTCGTCTCCGTGGAGGACGCCGCCGCAAGACGGGCGGCAGGCTTCCCTTTGGCTGGGCACTCTCTGGCGAAATGGCCCCCATTCCCGCAGTACCAGCAGAGGTTTAAGCGTTGACGACGGGCCTTCTCGGCGGCATCTAGTCTGGGACGCACATTGCCCAACTGCATCGGCACCTCCTCGCCTCCTCTGGGGTATGGGGTTGGCGGTGGGGGTCTCCACACCGGACGTGGCTGAACGCTGGCGGGAGCGGGGGGTTTTGCCCCGGCTCTACTGCCCTGGCCTCGAACCCACTGTTTCCTGTTGGCAATCATGACTTCAGCCCGTAAACATTGATCAATGAGTGCCTCGAGGGTCTGGGGAGGATCCACCTTGGAGATTTCTTCCAGCATTTCAATGTTGAGACCCTCCCGGAATTGTCCCCTGAGGGCTACATCGTTCCAGCCGGTGTTGTGGGCCAGCACTCGGAACTCGGCTATATACTGAGACATAGGTCTGTCTCCTTGGAAAAGGCGACGGAGTTTGTGACCGGCTGCCTCCAAATTGTCCTCGATTCCCCAAGTCTCCTTGAGGTGGTCCAAGAAGTGTTGCGCTGATCTTAGGTGTGGAGAGGCTTGGTCGAACAGTGCCGTCGCCCAGCTGGCCGCTGGCCCGTCTAGAAGACTGTAAACCCATGCCACTTTGATGTCTTCTTGGGGAAACTCGGCAGCACGGGCCTCCAGATAAGCTTGACATTGGCGACGGAAGACATGAACCTTAGAAGCTTCTCCAGTAAACTTGGTTGGCAACGCCATGGCCGGAAGACGAACTCCGCGTTCCTTCAAACCCCTTATTTCTCCATCCTGTGCATTGAGCTTATCACGGATTCGGTCCACCTCTTCCTTGTCGATGGTGTAGGTAATCGGCTGGCCGCTCGGCCCAGGTACGACTCCGGTAGACATTCTGGCCGAGGTTAATTGGTGCTTAGGGTGGCGGAGTCAAACTGTCACGACCCAGGCTGCAGAGCACCAATAACCATACACAGAGGCCAGAATCTATCTAATATCTTTATTGTAGGAATATATAAAGTTAATAAAAACAAGTGTAGAAAATAGTCCAGAATTAGACCTTTCAGGAAAGGTCAGAATTAGTCCAAAAAAGCAATGTCCAATAAGAAATATTAAGGTCCAAAGTTGTAATCCAATAACCGAAACACTCACTTTGCCAAGCAAAGTGAGGGGAGATGACAAGGTCCTTTAGTCCATGAAACTTGAGCGAGGCTAGGAAATAACTTGGTACTTGAAACAAGGCTTGAACGTGGAACAAGGCAACTAAGAACAAGAACAAGGTCCGTGGAATAACTTGATAAATCCGTGGAACAAGGCAAGGATTGATCCTGGGAAACAAGGCAAAGTCCGTAGATAAACAAAGGCTGGGAAGCAAGGCGAAGGCTGGATAGCAAGGCAAGGCTTGAGCAGGAGCGAGGCTTGAACCGGAGCGCGCTGTCCAGACACAACTCGCTCCGTAGGCTGACGAATTGACTCCGCGAAGTTACTACGCGGGTAAAACACCTAAATAGAGTCTAGCTTCCCGCCGAAGCAGTTCTCTGGGAATCAGAACCGAAAGCTAACTCTGAGACCAGATGTGAGACTCCCCAAAGATTCTCACGAGAAGCAGTCTTAATTGGCCACATTCTTAGCTGCAATCCTCGCACTCCTGCGCGAAGCTGAATCCAAACTTCTCTGTTGTTTACAAAACTCCCGGCGCAAGAATACGGGAGAAGTAGGCTCTGGGCTTGTTTGACATACTTCTGGGAGACAACTTTCTTGCAGGTGCAAGGTTCCCAGATCTGCCTGGGAAAGATCTGGCTGAGAGGAATCCAGTTCAGACTGGGAAGGTAAAAAACCCAAGTTTTCATCTTCATCAGGAATTACAATGTCCTGAGCAGGACTACAAGGCCCATGGGTCATCACAGGAATAAAGGAATCTCTAAATTTATTTGGAAGAACAAAAGACCCAGCATCAAATACACAATCATGACTGACTTGAAAACTAAAGGAGGCTTCGGGCTCCCTAATTTAAGACTATATTTTGAAGCTTGCACCCTACAATGGGTGAGAGAATGGGCAACATTGAAGAATGAAAATCTCTTAACTCTAGAAGGATATGACTTAAGGCGGGGTTCGCGTGGGTACCTATGTTATGAAAAAAAGGAAAATTGAAAAACACTTTGTGAATCATTTTATCAGATCCTTGCTTATTAAAGTCTGGGAAAGATATAAGGAAGATTTTTTATTAAAAAAATACCCCTATGTGGATCTCACCTTTAGAAGCTAATCAAAGAAACCTCCTAGGATGGACAAAGTGGCCAACATATAAGGAACTTCTAACAAAAAAATAATGGTAACTTACTGGTTAAAAGCCAAGAAGAAATAAGAGAGAAATATAAAAAAATATGTCTTAGTTTCAGTACGTGCAAATAAAAGAGCAATTTGACAAAGACTCCCAGTCAGGATTTATCAAAATTGATGACCCTTGGGACATACTAAGTAACAAAAAGTAATATCTAAACTTTATAATATACTTTTAAACTGGTCCATGGAAACTGAAGAAATAAAGCACTGTATGGTTAAGTGGGCCAAAAATATTGGGTGACCGATCAAATTAACAGAATGGGAAAAGATTTGGACAAAGAAATTAAAATATATCTATTCTATGGAATTAAAGGAGAATTGGTTGAAGATGTTCCACCAGTAGTACATAACACCTAAAAAATTAGGCAAAATGTATAAAAAGTCCAACAATAAATGTTGGAAATGTAAATCTCACAAGGGATCATACTTCCATACATGGTGGACATGTGACAGAACACAAAAAAATTGGAAAATAATACATGAAGAAAAACAAAATCTTGAACAAAAAATTTCCCATGAAACCAATTTATTACCTACTAGGAATGACGGACACAGAAACAGAATTCGACTTGAATAATGATATTTTATTCACATATATCACCACTGCTGCAAGAATAAAATTTGCAAATAAATAAATAAATAAATAAAAAGGAAAAGAAAAGAAAAAGGAAATTAGAAGAAGTCCCAATGAAAGACCATTGGCTAGGAAAACTGGAAGAAATACACAACATGGATAAATTGACCTTTCTCCTAAAATTAAACAGAGGAAAACCAATAAGAGCTACGAATTGGGAAGACTTCGAGAATTACTGCGTAAATGGTTAGAGATAATAAAAGAGAAATCAAGATTTGTATTAAGTAAAAAAGGACCAGAATGTAAACAACAAAAGGACACAGTATTCTTTTTTTTTGGGGGGGGGGGGTTGTTGTATGTATTCTGGGCTGTATGGCCATGTTCTAGAAGTATTCTCTCCTGATGTTTCGCCCACATCTATGGCAGGCATCCTCAGAGATTGTGGGTGAAACGTCAGGAGAGAATCCTTCTAGAACATGGCCATACAGCCCAGAATATATACAACAACCCTGTGATCCCAGCCATGAAAGCCTTCGACAACACGTTCTTTTTTTTTTTTTTTTTTTTTTGCACCGGAAGAAGAATGGAAGACCAAAATACCATTACCTCTTACCCTACTCATCCCTTCCCCTCTACCCACACTTGCAATCCCCCTATCCCCCCTACCCTTTCTCCCTCACCTTTATCCCCACTTTCTCACTTCCCCGATTTTAATTATGTAACACTTTTGAAACCCTTAATAAAAATTATATATATATATTAAAAAAACATGGCCAACCAAGATTTCCCCTAGATAGAAAACCCCCAGGCTTTGAAGCCACGAGGCGGCTACTCCGTCCCATTCAACCTGGCCAATGAAGGATGCCCCTATATAGAAAGCGGCCAGGCTTTAAAGTAGTGAGGCTATTCATTGCAATTCTAGCAACCCAAAAAACCAAGTACCCAGCCTTACAAGCAGCAAGTCTATTCCATTGTATTCCAGCTCACCAAACAAGGATTCACATAAGAAGAAAATGGCCAAGCTTTGAGGCAGCAAGGCTATTTACTGCTATCCCACCTGATCATCTGCCAAAAAGGACTGGTACTTCACCAAACTACGTCTGATTTACACTCCATATAATCTAGATTATCAAATTATACAATCCATATTATCTGCTTTGAACTGGATTATATGAGTCTACACTGCCATATAATCCAGTTCAAAGCAGATAATCTGGATTTTATATGGCAGTGTAGATGAGGTCTATAACTCCCAAAAATCCATAACAATGAGCTATGGCAGTTAAACTGGTGTCAAACTGTATTCATTGTACAGTTGATGTACCCGTCATCCACTTTGCATTACAGGCACTATTGCCCCACTTTAACTGACATGGTTCATACTATGGAATCACGGAAGCTGAAGTTGAGAGAGGAGTATTTGGAACTCTCAGACAAAGCATTGCTTTAGTGTGTTACCAGATTACAAATCTGCATTTCATAGGTTGCAGTTATGGTGGAATCACAATACTGCAACTGTATAGTGTGAAGGAGGCCTAGATCCTAACTGAAGGGAGAACTAGGAGAAAGGTCCTTCAATCTCTGATAACTCTGTAGAAAAAGATTGAAGGAAGTCAAAAGGAGGAATAGGGAAGAGAATTGATTCCTCAGAACAGTTGCTGCTGCTAACAAATGCCCAGCTAAGTTTGAAAATGCTCTTGGACAACTTTTACTTGTGATGAATTTCATGCTTTTTCATGGTGTAAATGTGAGCTTTGAAACATAAATGAGTATTCCAATTTGGCTGGCAAGCACAATTCGTTTCAGTGCTAAAGGTAAATTTGTAATTCGAAAAGTAATATGTAAAAGCTTTAAGAGATCATATCGGAATACACTGAAGCGGAAAATGGGGAATAAATATTTTGTTCTGCCAGCCTGAATATAATGAGGCATGCCTGTTTATACAACTGGTATTTGATTCTATTTTGATATGTATTCTGAAAAGAAGAATTCAGAAATATAGAAAGTATGTTATATTGTACTCTAATTCTATCATGTTTGTTTCCACCAGGGAATCTTTATTATCAGGACATTACATATCCTTTCTATCTCACATCCAAAAAGACTGTGGGCAATAGAGATGAATTAAAGTATGTGTTTCAGTTTCTATAGTGGCTGGGGCATTCTCTTGCACAAAGCAAGACAAATATAAAGAAGGGAGACAGGAACAGGCACTCAGGTAGTTCATTCACTATCTTTCCTATTTGGTGAAATGTATTGTATATCTATTTAAACTTTAGTAATTCTTTCTTAATTTTCATCTGTGTGCAGAAAATTGGCAAATGTCAATCAAATGCCAGATAGAAAACACTCCTTCAATTTGTTTTATTTGGCGATGCATGCCCTCTTTTTTATGACAGTGTATGGACTACTACTTTAATGTCATACATTTTGGATACAGTTGCAGACAATCAGGTTCAAAACTCTACTCAGTCAAGTTGTTCACCTTAGCCCAGTAGTTCTCAGCCTGTGGGTCCCCAGGTGTTTTGGCCTACAACTCCTAGAAATCCTAGCCAGTTTACCAGCTGTTACGATTTCTGGGAGTTGAAGACCAAAACACCCGCAGGTTGAGAACCACTGCCTCAGCCTAACTGACCTCAATGAACTGCTACAAGTGCAAGAAGCTACAGTATATTGTATTCATTGTGCCGAGTTCCTTGAATGAATACAGAGTATATTGGGGGGAAAGTCATGAACTTTCTTATGGGGAAGTTCAGACTAAAATACATAACAGATTCATCCATCTCCCCAACATGGAAGGCCGTCAGCCACCGCTGCTTAGGTTTCGCTTAAGGTCTGAAAGAAGACACAGATTATGGATATATTTGTACTGGGACACCATATTCATGCATGTAAAAAGGGTCCAAAGAGGCAAAGTTTGTAAGGATTTGCTTAAAAACAAACACAGTTCTCTTCTTTCAATTGAAAGCCATTCCTTCATTAAAAACAAGAGGACTTGACGTGCAAATGTTTTCCAATAAGTCCCCCTGAAAACGATACACCATTTCTCTGGAGCTTTTACTCATTTATTTTTTTGCCTGGTCTAAATTAACCAATTAAACATTTCAGAAATATCATTGTTTAGCCCATAAACTATGTGGAGGGAGCTGTTTGAATAGCTGGAATCCATAAACCCACCTATGTAATATAAGACAAGAATCCTGTTTTTACCTATCCTTTTTATAGGATTAACAGGGAACTGGCAAAAAACCCAGTCATGTTGATAGTAGTGTCCAGCTGGGGTTGATTAAAGGCTGCAGACTAATGCACTAATGTTTTGTGCTAGCACAACAGTTTAACTCTAGAGCACCTACACCATGCAAATCCATCTCCCCAACTTCTGTCTCTTGAGCCCTCAGCATAAAGCAAGGTATTTGTTTTGTTGTGATCCTGACCTTTGATCAGAGGAAGCCCCAATTTGATTTTCTTTCTAGCACATGGACTTTCCCACTATGAATGTGATGAGGGCTTAGTCAAAGATATGGCCTTAAAAATAACATTGAAGCTATACAGTATGGCCTCCTTATCTAGGGATTCGACAGCCATGGTCTCACATGTCTACACTCCAAAAGCTTTCCCTGTTGCCAGTCAGAGTTTCTGTTTGGTACTCCAATGGGTTTCTATAGTATGCTTCCAGCTCAAGCATAGTCAAAATGTAGGGATGACCATTATTCATGGTTTTAGATACCCACAGCAGTGTGTGTGTATGTCTTAGAACATATCCCCTTTGAATATGAGGATCATACCATATTTCTGTACAAAATCCATACTTCAGGACTTTATTTCACAAGGTAAGTAGACTCTATGTAGAAGTAGGATGGTGAGACCACAGACTGCAAAATCAGCAACATTGCATGAATGAAAAGAGATGCAAGAAGGAAGGTGCTCATTCCAGTATGTATCTGGTATTAGTAATTGTGTGACTGCTGTGGAATAGTGGCTTCATATGATAACGTTCTTAGACTATAGTCAAATTATACCTATTAAAATTAGCCCCCGTTGAATTCAGTAGAGCAAACTTAACATGCAATGGCACTTGGGAGATCAACATCTGGGGATTGATGGAAGCATATAACCTAAAACTCACAAGAGAGGTACAGAAGTAGTTGACATATTAATGTCTCCAGAATGCCTCTGGTTCGTAATTTGAAACCTAGATATCTTATCAGAAATAAGCATAGCTGTACTCCACTCCTTACTAGAGATGGTGACTTACAGTCCAGAGAGCAGAGAGCAAAAAGATTATTAATGCCTTCTGGCTGCTATAAAATGTTTCATAATTGAGAACTTCTTTCTTTTGATATAACCACGTTGCTTTTTTCCCACCTGTGAGTTGGTGCTGCATTTTCTGTCCTTCTCCCATTAATTTAAATATTTGCCAAAATTATTTTCATGGAAATTGCACAATAGCTTAAAACAAATATTTGTGGTACAGTGGTTAACTCTGCTAAGCTATAACATTATTTTATGTATTTGTTTTCTCAACCAGCCTCCTTTTTTTTTTTGTGGGTAAACAGTTTATTAATGAAACGTTACATAACAAAACAGCAAATTATCGCAAATATAGTCAGATAACAATCATTTTGAAATGTGCATGCATATCTACATTAGTCAACCAGCCTGCCAATTCTAACACAGTACGTATTATTATCTGTTACTCAAAACATATAGAACTGCTCTTTCCACATGTCATCCACCACTCTCAATCCAGGTTTCTACTCATTTTTTTTTTAGAAATTAAATATAAGAGTTTACCCTAACATTCAAACAAAACAAAAACATACAACGTATTACACACAACAAACCCTGCACGCACCCAAAACCCCTATCCCACATAAAATAAAACCCCTTCCCCACACCCGTGCACCCTTCACCATGACTTCCAACCCTGAATCACTATGAAGCCTTTAAGCCAATTTATCTATCCTTGTTAATAGTAACCCTAAATTCCTAATGGAACTCCTCTATGTTACTGACTCCTTATTCAGATGTGCTATGGCCAGCTTCCATGTTTCTAAAAAGTCCTCATTACTTTTGTTCTTCCTATTGTTGGTAAGTTTGGCCATTAGCATATATTCCCGCATTCTTTCTCTCCAATCCTTTTTAGTTAAACCTTTTTCCCCTTTCCAGTCTTTGCCTATGGTCAATCTTGCTGCCGCAAAGCTATATTGGTATATCTCTTGGTCCTTTTGGTTATTGTTTTCTCTATGTAGACCTAATAGACACAATCCTGGGCTTTTGTTAATCTTATTATGTAGCATTTTATTAGTCTCTTTAATTACCTTGTCCCAAAATGCCTGTATGGTCATACACGTCCACCACATGTGGATGAATGTCCCTTTCTGTTTCCTACACCTCCAGCAAATACCTTGTTGTGATTTATCTATTTTTGCCAATGTTGCTGGGGTGATATAGCATCTATAAAACATTTTATATTGATTCTCCCTAATTGATCCAGATATTGTGAATTTGAATTCTTTGTTCCATAGGTACTCCCAGTTATCCAATTCTATTGGCCTACCTAGGTCCTTGGCCCAGGATATCATTATTGTCTTGACTGTATTATCCTCCATATTATAACTTAATATGTATTTGGATAATCTGGATATTAACCCTTTATTTCCCTTTTCCCATATTCTTTCCAGTTCTGATTTTTTAGTTGCGAAACCAACCCTCATATCTTTTTTATATCTTTCATGCAATTGGTGATATCGAAACCAATCATTAATCTCCAATTCTTCCCGCCCTTTTAATTTCCATTCTTCATTTTCTCTAATAAGGTATTCTTTATATGTTCTTGTTTCTACACTTAAGGCTGGTCTTATAACTGCTTCTAATGGCCTCAACCAAAGGGGTGTTTTCGGTTCCATACCTTTTCTATATTTTTTCCAAATGTCTAATAATCCCCCTCTAATTATATGTTTATTAAAGTCTTTATTTAATTTGTCTCCATCGTACCATACATATGCATGCCAACCGAATCTTAATTCATATCCTTCCAAATTTAATAGGGTCTTATTTTCTAATTTTATCCATTCCTTCATCCAGGACAGAGCTGCAGCCTCGTAATAGGTCCTTAGATCGGGTAAGCTTAGCCCCCCTCTTCCTTTATCGTCAATTAAATTCCAGTATGCTATCCTCGCTCTTTTTCCAGCCCAAATAAAATCTGTAATCTTTCTTTTCCATTTCTCAAAATTTTTTATTCCTTTGATAATGGGTATATTTTGAAACAGGAATAGCATTTTGGGGAGTACCATCATCTTTATTACTGCAATTCTGCCCATCCATGTTAGTGGGATTGTTTGCCATCTAGTAAGATCTTTTTTAATGTCTTCCCATACTTTGATGTAATTATCCTGGAATAAATTGATATTTTTGTTTGTGACCCATATACCTAAATATTTTACTTTCGGGATCACCTCGCAGTCTGCTGCGGCCTCCAGTTTCTTACAGCTTTTAGCATCTATATTTTTTTTACTAAAAACTTAGATTTTTCCTTGTTTATAATAAATCCTGATATGTCACCATGTCTTTGAATAATGTCCAATACTTTTTAATACTTTGTAGTGGGTTAGTTAGAATACAGACTATATCGTCTGCATAAGCCCTAATTTTTAGTTCTTGGTCACTGATCTTTAAACCCGTAATTTCCTTCTCTTCTCTTATTCTAACATTTAAGATTTCAAGGTTAAACATCAATGGTCAACTATCAGATTACATCGACATACAAAAAGGGACCAGACAAGGTTGCCCGCTGTCCCCACTATTATTTATTATGGGTCTGGAAATCTTAAACCAGCCTCCTTTTTTTGATCAGTTAAGACTTTTTCACTAGCCATCCATTCCTCCAGCATTTGGACTGTGAGCTTTGCTTCACAGAGATAAAACAATATAATTTTCTGAAGATACATTTTTCTATATGCAAATGAAAGAAATATTCTTCTCTTTTTCACCCATTCTCTCAAGAGATGGGTGATTTCTTAACTCATTGTCTGTGGTCCCTTGTACGCTGCTCTATATCCCAGGATCTGATCCGAGATTATCTGCTTTAAACTGGATTATATGAATCTGTACTGCCAGATAATTTGGGATAAGAAGATAATCTGGGATCAGATCCTGGGATTATATGAATCTGTACTGCCAGATAATTTGGGATAAGAAGATAATCTGGGATCAGATCCTGGGATATATGGGCAGTGTAGAAGGGACCTCTATGTCTTCAGATGGTCTCCCTCAGTGAGAACATGAGAATTTGCAACAATTGTTTATATCCCCAATCCAGATGATACAAACAAGGTAGAAGAGGCACCAGCAAAAACACTAAACAGAGCAATTTAAAGATGCTGAAGGCACTGCTGCTATGAAGGAAGTATGATATGAGAGATAGTCAGCTTGTAGCATCAAGATTTTGTTTAACTTTCGTCCCCACTAGTCATGCAGAAGCTTCTTCTCATGTCAGAACTGAGTACCTTTCTTTTGTGTTGGTTGTATGGACACCATGGAGCTTCATGGTTGACTGACATTAATTATGGCAGTGACATGGCCATAATTCATCCTCATATGAATATACGATTCTTAAAGAAAATTAGTATAAGATGATGTATCAATGGTATCTGACAAAACTATTAAGATTCTATTCAAACCTAAATGATAAATGTTGTAAATGCAAAGAACAGACTGGAACATTCTTCCATATGTGGTGGACCTGTAAGTCTGCAAAAAAAAAAAAAAAATTGGAATTGAAATACAAGGGAAAATTAAAAAAATACTGGACATTAAATTCCAATTCAGACCTGAATATTTCCTATTAGGAATTATAGATTTTGAAATAAATAGCAAAAAGGAGAGAGTTCTTAATTGTTAACAATCTGAGTTCTTGTGCATTCTATCATCTTAGGGCACTTCCAGACAGGACACAAATCTATGTTTTGGCACGGGTTTGAGTCCCCACTCCCCCCACAAAAAACAGACTTTCCCAAGACTACCCAGAAGTGAGTCTCCACAGACTCAATACTCCATTAGACCTGGACCATTCAGAAAGGCCCGGATCTAATGGGGTATCGAATTAACTTGGAACAAACCACGGATACAGGTCCCAGTTTTTGAGTCTGTCTGGATGAACCCTAGTGGTTGATTATAGTCAACATTTTCTGAATAACTGACGATCTTTAACACCTTCATGGATGGTATGTACAATATGGTCATTTCAATGGCAGAAATAGGTGCACTTATTACATTTTGCCAGTAAACACGGAGAAATGTGTTTTAGTTCATACTTTTACTCAAATCCACAAATTTGCTTCACTTATGGGATAGAAAGAATTTGAGATTTAAAAACATTTGAATGTAGAAGAGAGGAAAAGTCAATTTCCCAATACATAACTGGAAAACCCTATTTTGTCCATTAAATGCCAAAAAAATGTCCTAAGGTTGTAGCTATAATCAACATTCACAGTATTTATTCAAAGAAAATGTAGGGCAAAGCAGTCAACAGAAAAGATGTTGCACTAAGCTCCCTGCTGTTTGTTTTCAACTGTAATGATCATGAACAGTTCCAAAGTTGTTTTATCTGACTTGCCTTTAGATGAACCACACAGTATACACAATATACAAGGAAAGATGCATTTCATTTATTTATTCTCAGTAAGTACATATTTTATTTTTCACTTTTATTTGAATATATAAAATCACCAAATTTACAAATATGTGCTAAGAACAAAGCAAACATGTGAATACTTAATAGAGGACTTGGTAGTTTCTACTCTCCGGCTTTTGTTGTGGTGCAACTCCCATCAACCCTCAATATGGACTTTGCCAGTAGCATTGCAAACAATATCTTGGCAGCTACATTACCCACATATGACAACAGATATGCAGTTTTTTAAAAAGAAAAATAGGCAAGCATCCTATATTGCAGTCATGAATTCATAACTGAGAGTTACAAGTTTGTTACTACTCTGTATTAGGGTTGTTTTTACAAATGAGATCCACTTGGTTTGGCTGGTTTGACCCTTTTAGCCAGCCATAACAGCACAGGCTCTACCACAATTTTTTCCAGCCACAACAGATCACATTGCTGCCAGAATGACTGCTTTCTGTTTCTTTCAGCTACGCATGGAGCATGAAGAGGTAGCCCCGCACCCACGTGGGGTTTCCGTATGAGCCCATCCTTTTGAGGCAATCAGAATAGAAGAAAGTAATGATGTGTCTTTTAGCCAAGCTGGACTTCCATTTCCCTGTTGCAAGCAGGCTTCTGAGAGAGAGAGAGAGAGAGAGAGAGAGAGATTGATTATCTAAATTCTCAGTGCTGCTCGTAGCTCCTGATGGCTTGGCTTGCTTTTTGACTCAAATAGCAGTAAATTAGCTTAATGAGGCTTGGGCTTCCCTCTGTGTGATGAGGGGGTTGAGGAAGAAGCCTGGATAGTGTGGGGTGCAGGGGCGGCGATGCATGTGAAGAGGTCCAAGGAGAAATAGGAGCCTTGTAAGTTCCCCATTGCTGCCAATGGGCCAGATCTTCCCAGATATTTTGGTTGCTGGATAAAAAAATGGATTTTTCCCAACTGAATTCAGGAGTCTCCCCAAAAACAGATCTGGAGGTCCACCAAAATCTGGATACCGAAAGCATAACCGGGTTTAATTGAATTGCACATCCCTACTCTGTATTCAGTTGTGTATGTACAGTGCAACCTCTGTATCCATGTAGGATACATTCTTAAACTTATCATAGAAACAGGAAACTGGCAAATAGAAAATCCTATTAGAATTAACAACTTCTGCTGGAGATTGCTGTAGATGTGCATTGGAAGATCTAGAAAATTCCCAAAGAGAACATATATTATCAGTTGGTGGCAAGTGAAACCTTGAATATAAGTCCCATGGGTGTATGGGTCATTCTGTATTCATGATAGTAAATGCTAGCAAAATATCACCTTATATTCTAGAGAGCTGTTCTGAGCCCTCTCCTGCAAGTAATCACTGATGGGATGGAAAGTTTTGACTGGACGGGTCTTGCTTCCAATTGTTGTATTACAGATCCCTGATGGAAAGAATCTGGAAATATTATGCTGTGGTTCTTTAATCTCCAGTAGAACAGTTCCCACTATTCATTGTGGTTGCTGTCTGTTAAAGCAGGTTAGAGTTGACAGGCCAGAAGGTGGTACTATTTAGCTATGCATTTGTAACTAAGTCAGGGCCCTTCTACACCATCTGAAAACTGGGGATGGGTCACAAATTTACCTGAGGCATCCAAACGACAACTCAGGTAAACCCAAATAAATCTGGAGAAAACTGGGATATTAACACCTGCAAAGATCCAGACCTTAAGCCAGATCTTTGCAGGTACCGCGTCTGTGGGGATTGACTCCCAGGACTGCTTCTGCAGCCATACTGGTTCTTTGAGCTCCTGGAGGTCTATGAAGTGGGATGGCATGTCTCCTCCCACCCAACCCCAAATTTCTCTGCAAAAAAATCTTACCAGAGGGTCAGTGGCGATCCTTGAGACCTCAGAAAAAAAAGAGAATGATGGTGAAAGCATTGATTGCAGAAGAAGAGCTATGAGCACATGCAAGAAAAGTTGCCAAAGATTCTCTATGGATTGGGAAGAGGACTTGGGTTGCAATTTTGTAACTAGTTACTTGTACCTGATAACTGGTAACTTGCAAGTTTCATTGAACTCAAGTTGGTATAGATGTACAAGACTGATAAAGAACTCAAAGCAAAAGGGAAAAAAAGTAGGCTTCAAAGTTAGCTACAACTAAAACCACTGTGGCATTGAGTGTTTGATTAGCTCTGTGACACCAGTGTTTGAATCCCCATTCATTCGGGGAAATCATGGGCAAGCCACAATACCTCGGCCTCAGGGCCCTTCTACACAGGTAGAAACCTAGGAGGAAGTAAGTTAAAATATCCTACTTCCTCCCAGGGTTGTGTTCCCACACCCACCCTCAAGGGGTGACTAGATGCCATCCCAGGTCAACCAAAGGTTTAGGCTATCCCGGGGAGGACTTCCCCCACCCACACCATCTGATGCACCATTTTCAAGTGTCAGGACCTTTGCTTAAGGTCTGGATCTTTCCAGGTGTTTAATTAATGCAGAGCACTCCCTGGTGGTGGCGCAGTGTGTTAAAGTGCTGAGCTGCTGAACTTACAGACTGAAAGGTCCCAGGTTCAAATCCCAGGAGCGGAATGAGCGCCCGCTGTTAGCCCCAGCTCCTGCCAACCTAGCAGTTTGAAAACATGCAAATGTGAGTAGATCAATAGGTACCGCTCCGGCTGGAAGGTAACGGCGCTCCATGCAGTCATGCCAGCCACATGACCTTGGAGGTGTCTACGGACAACGCCGGCTCTTTGGCTTAGAAATGGAGATGAGCACCAACCCCCAGAGTTGGTCACGACTGGACTTAACGTCAGGGGAAAACCTTTACCTTTTTACTAAACTCAGAAAACCCAGTTTTCTCTGCATTAATTCACTTTTACTTGAGGCGTCATTTGGACACCTCAGGTAAAAGCGAGACAGGTCCCACGTTTTGGGCCTGTCTGGAAGGGTTCTCAGAGAAAGGCAATGGCAAACCCCCTTTGAACAAATCCTGCCAAGAAAGACCTACATTTTAGGGTTACCATAAGTGGAAACATTGTGAAGGCACACAGCATTAAAGGATTCAATTGAGATTTGAGTTCTTTTTGAAGTTCCATAAAAACACAGCTCCTTCCAGATACACGGTAGTGTTGTTTGCCCGACTCTGTGCCCAATTGTTCAAAAATAGTTTCAGGCAATTTAACTTCCCATTGAAATACTTAAATTGCAGATATTAAGCATTTGGTATCACAACAAACTTAATGAACAGTTCTGACAATCTACAAGTACGGCCACTGAAAACACACAGGCCAGATGGAATCGCAGATTACAGAATTTTCCAATTGGCCTGCAATTTTCTGGCACCTGGTGCTTCATTGCTTTGATATTATGTATTATAGTTAGAACTGCAACCTCTCCTGACAGCTGAATCTGGACTTGGATAACTCAATTTGAAAAGAAAAAAATGGCTCAGTTGAGATTCATAAGCACAGTTGATCTCTGTGAATGGAGTAAGCCAGACTTTAGGGATTTAAATTAGTCATTTGGGTTGCTTTTCTTACTGCTGACCCACATTGGTAGAAAGGATGATATAATAGAAGCAAAACCTGGAGGAGAAAAGGAGGTGAAGCATTTATTTTAAAAAGGTTTTAAAAATACATTAATATATGCATATACATACAATGTTCTTCTACTCAGCAAACTCAACATTATATGATATTTTGAATCTCTTCCTATCAATCAAATATCAATTTATTTATATTCAAATTCATATAGCTTTTAAATGTTTTATTTGGCTTATTCACAATTTGCCAATTCTGGTGGGATGTTGAAGAATGATAAGCTCAGTTCAACTATTATTTCTCCATAAAAATGTTGAAATCAGGACTGGAGAGATAGGCAAAAAAGGAGGAGTATGTATTGGCGTAATCCCACAATTTTCCCACAGTCATATTAGTTAGGATAAGATGTTGACATGCATCCAAGTATTAGGCTGGTGCAGATCAACTCTTGATGGAAACATGTAGGAATCTGAATAAGTACCCCTCTCCCACACACTTTAATACACAAGAGAGAGGGAGGGAGAGAGAGAACACAAAGTTAAATCTGAGATAACATGAGGAAGAGAGATTTGGGGAGTATCTTTTTGCCTAGAAACCTCATCCCATGAGCACAGGAAAGCGGGGGGGGGGGGGGAGTCTTTTTCTTATCGCTTCTCTTTACTTTAAAGATGGAGTCCCACGGAGCCCATTGAATGATGCAGGACTGCTTTCGGTGGATTTTGTCTTTAAAATGAAGAGAAATGGAGCCTTGTGAAGCAATGAACTGAAAACAGCTGAAACTGGGTATTTTAAGGTGGGGTGTCAATTGTAGTATTTTAAGGTGGGATGGGAACGATGGTTAAATTCTCAGCTTCCTTTGGAAATGGAAGGCCACGAAATGCCACACATAGAAAATGATTCCTCCCACCTCCTTCATGTGAAGAGGTCCTAGATCTCCAGTTTTGATTCCAACATCTTAATGGGAAAACAATAGTCGAACTGGACTTATCATTCTTGAACATCCCACCAGCATTGACAACTTGTTAATGGGGGTACAGAATGGACAGACCTGCTCTCTGTCTCCTAAGATCTTTGAGGGGGAACAGCTCTTAGGGATCGTTGGTGGGGTCCCAGTGGGTTTAGCTACCTCTTGAGCTTCTGTCTCCTAAGATCTTGAGGTGTAGTGGAAGGTGTTGACTCACTGGAGCAAGATCCAAATCCATTGCAACTGAATTTTCTAGGTGGGATGGAAGGGGAAAATACTTTATTTTTTTGGTTCAGAGAGCAACACATCTTGGAACAGCCTTGGAAATACTGCAGCCTTCTCCAACCTATACTCTCCAAATATATGAGATAACAGATACAAATATGTAACTTACTTATGTAGCTATACAGTGTCTACTAGCCCATCCAACTTCACATTCCTACTTATCCAGCAGCAGCTGCTGTGAGCACCGGGAGTGTTTCTCTGTTGACTGGGAAGCAGCTGACTGATATAGCAATCTTCTCTCATGCAGCAGCCAGAAGAAAGGGTCCCTTTGATAATTTCCTCTCAAATCAGAAACTGCTTGCATGAAGAGGGTATTTGGGAACTTCAGTCAGCAGCTGCCCAGTAAATGGGGACTGGAATATCATGTATAGAAACCAACCATGAATGTAGTGAATCTCTGTGGTGAATGAAGTTGAAGGAAGCTTCAGTCCAACATATCAAAAAGGTACCAGTTTCTAATGCTAGGTGCCATACTGATATTTTAAATAGCAACCAAGGGAAATAATTCCAAAAACACATGCAGGAAAACCTAAGAAGAAAGCAAAGCATGCATCCCATCTGCATCTGAAATCCCAATGGGATGGCAGGATACTGAGACTCTAGGAACTCAAAAGAAAACCCATCATGGTTCTGTGGTCAAGAAGACCTCCACTTTGGACAAATTTTGGTTAGTGAGGAAAGAATAAACTTATTAGCTGCTTCAAGCTCCCATTCCTCTCAGAGAATCTAAAGGTCTAGAAGTGTAATTTTACCCCAGAGTCTGAGCATCACAGGCTTTGCAGGGGCCCTTTGCAATTTGATAACCTTTTTGAGAAAGCAAACCTGAATTTGAGTCCCGGAAGAAAATAACAATCAAATCACCTTTGAGTTTTCTGGCACCAATGTCTTCCTCACTGTTGATTCCCAGAGCATCGGAAGCCCAATTGAGAGAAAAACAACAGTTCTGTTCCTCCGTATTGGTTGATTTGAAAATAGATGGTGCTTGAAAAAAATGAAGAACAGGGTTCCCTGCATAAGGTTCTTCTTTTGGAGGCGGATATAGAACAGTTTGCTTCTGTTACTCCTGACCTTACTTTTCTTTGTCAAATCTATCAATCACTCTGCTCTAACCTTTAATGGGAAAGGCTAGAGTTGTTTACTGCAGCTATTCATGTACTCATGTAGCAAGGACACACAGTCTACCTCCCAAGCCCCTCCAAATGCAAGGCACTTTATTTCCAATCTAAAACATTTCATTCATATACGTAAATGGACATTTGTGTGCATGTATGTATGAGTGTGTGATATTTTGCAAGGAGGTCAGACATTGCCAGTAAGGTTAAATGTAAAAGTCAGCACTCTTTGGCAGAGATTTATGTGGAAATGGATACAGGTCTGTAGAGCTCTCAGCCTGATTAAATAAAAGGTGCCCTGGGAATTGAATGCTAGTATGTGCGTACTCTCTTAAATGAAAGTACTGCATTAGAATGCAGCTTTAGGGTCTAATTTAAAAATATAATTCATGGCAGAGCTGAAGCATTTAAAATATTGGCAGATGTCTTTATACTTTTTTTTATACAGAGGACAAAGTGGATTAAAGATAACTGTAATCCAAATAATGGTACTGTTTTCATTATTTTCACTTCTGTTTTATTTCCTATAAAAAATTTAATTTGGAAAGGTAAGTGTGTGTGTGTGTCTATATGAATGTGTGTGTGGAATATCCTCTTTAAAATATCAATAGGAAAGCACTTTCACACAAATTGATGTCACAGCTTTGAAGCAAGAACAGTAAGTCCCTGTACGCTTTGCACAGCATAGGTGAAATAAATACGGTGGCCTTTTTCAAAAAGGCACTTATGTAATTGGGAACTTTAATGTTCTTCCCAATTTCATTGTTGTGTCAAGGTGATTAGGCTCAATTAATGACTTTCCACTGCAAAAAGTCTTAACTTTTATTATAGCCCATTGCTGAAGGACAAAGAAGCTGTTATTGCCTCTGCTCTACTTTTTAATTTATCCCTAGTGATATGCCGTCAGCCTGGTGGGAAGCAATTTTTTTTATTTACTATCTCTTTCACTGTCTTTCATACTGCATCAAGTGCAAGCAGTATGAAGTTCACAGCAGACTTCACAGAAGCTTCTTTTTTAATGATGATTATTTTACTCTTATATCATCATCATCCCCATCATCATGTTATGTTTATTCCCCAACCTTCGTCCTCAAGGTGCTGTATATAGCTTTTTTCTTTCTACTTTATCTTCAAAACAACTTCAGGAGGTTGAGAGAGGGGGGGAAGAGAGAGAGCAAAAGAAAGAGATTTACCCAAAGTCATCCAATGAGTTTTATTGCTCACTGGTTCTCAAACTTTGGTCCTCCAGATGTTTTGGACTTCAGCTCCCAAATTTCCTGACTTTTGGCCGAGTTGGCTAGGGTTTCTGGGAATTGATATCTGAACACTCAGAGGACCAGAGTGTGTTTCAGCAGACCTTCGGAGATACAGTCATTAATTAATCAGCCCCAGGGTTTTTTTTAATAATCTATCCTATATTTATTACGGTCTTACCTTTTATGTGTTTTTAATGTAATTTTTTATCCTGTATTGTTGTTTTAATTTATATATTGCATTACTGTTTTATCTGTTTTATATTGTGATTGTATTATGTTGCTTATATTTTGTCCTTATGTTGTTTGGGCCTCTGCCCCATGTAAGCCGCCCCGAGTCCCCATGGGGAGATAGTGGCGGGGTATAAATAAAGTTTTATTATTATTATTATTATTATTATTATTATTATTATTATTATTATTATTATTATTATGTGGCCCACAATGGCATCTGATTGGGAACTAGAACAGAGATCTCCCAAGTGCTAACTAACAGTCTAATCCAGGAATGTGAACATATACACTTTCATGTTTTGTGGTTGGACGGCAGCTCTCAGCATCCCTAGCTAATACCCTAGTATATCATCTTGACTTTCAGCTATCACAGCTGGTAAATCTTTGAGTATAGCCCTGGTGGTATACTGTATATGTACAATCTGAAGAACAGATTAGATAAATTCAAGTAGGCACATCACCAAATTGATGGCCAACATATGACAAATTGACCATGGCAGCTATGTGAAGAATAGGGATGATCCCCATTAACTGTGGGGTCTTCTGCACTTATGAATTAATTGATCTTCAAGGCATTCAAGAATGGTATATTCTGCAAATTGTGGCCTATTTTACTATGCATCTTAATTTTGATTTTAATGTTTTAAATGTTGACTCATGATACACAAATGTATTGAACAACATAGCTTCTGAAAATATGAAGGGATCAGAAGAGATAACTAACTGGGTTGAACCAGTATCTTTCAAGCAGATTCCAGATATTGTTGGTCCTCTACTCCTAGAATTCCTCCCCACTGGCCATGCTGACTGGTGCTTCTGATGGTTCAAATCCAAAACCTGGTCCCCTTCCTTCTTGACTGAGAACCACTGAATAAGACTAGCAGTTGCTGCTCTATATGTTTGGAGTTTTACAGGCACCTGCCAATCTACTGGTTGGACAAAGGCTTGGAAGTACAGGCAGTCCTCAAGTTACAGACATCTGACTTGTTAAGAATGGGGACAAGACCACAAGAACTGAGGGGAAATCTACCTCTAGAAAAAGGTATTCAGTTATGAAAGAGTTATCATGGGGAAAAGGTGTCATCACTGAAGCTTTCTCTTACCAATCCTTGTTTCTATAAGAAGTCAAAATGTTCAAAATCCAATTATCCCAGGGACAGTAAGTGAGATGAAATGTTTTGAAGAGACAGCAAAAGAAATGTTACAAAACTTTTAAAATGGCCAAAGTTACACTTTAAAAAAATGTAACTGTCCCAACTTTCACATTCAGCTTAAGAATAAACCTACAGAACCTACCTTGTCCATAATCAGGGGACTGCCTGTAACCAAACAGTTTGCTACTGTTGAAGGCTGCTGAGATTATTTTCCTAGATGTTCAGTGAGAGTTGCTAAAGATGGCAGAGATCCACATCAGCTTCCTTCTCTGTGTGTTTGTATGATGTCTCCTCCTCCCTTCCATCAGCAGCATGATATAGCTCAGGAGAGGGGGTCTGGAATGGACATCGCATAAAGTATTTGTAAATATTTCCTTCTGCAACATCCAAAATGGATATATCCTCATGTAAATTGAGGTCGGAAACTAATAGGGCTACAAAGGTTATGTTATAATCTCCTAGTATGTCCACATATATCAACAGTATTCAGGTCACAGAGTTGGCATTATGAGGTGGTGTGCTATCTCAGTCTACTGGAGCCTCCGATGGCCTAGGGGATAAAAGCCTTGTGACTTGAAGGTTGGGTTGCTGACCTGAAGGCTGCCAGGTTCGAATCCCAACCGGGGAGAGTGCGGATGAGCTCCCTCTATCAGCTCCAGCTCCGTGCGGGGACATGAGAGAAGCCTCCCACAAGGATGGTAAAACGTCAAAAAAAAATCCGGGCGTTCCCTGGGCAACGTCCTTGCAGATGGCCAATTCTCTCACTCCAGAAGCAGCTCTGGTTGCTCCTGACACGAAAAAAAAAATCTCAGTCTACTAAGTGCATTCCACCTAATTGAATTTTTAGGAGCTTTGTGGTTCCTTCTTATGAGTATTTGTCTTTTAAGCAAAATTCGGCAGCCCTTAAAATAGCTTCAAAAGGAGGAACTGCAAAGTATTGTACATTATCACATTAGAGGAAGCAGTCTGCATAGTAATGTTACACATACTCTTTTTGCCCTGGCATGCGTGAATCAACATACTAGGTTATGGGGGCAATCGTAAGCCCTATAGAGCTTTATAGTAAAATGCACTGCATTTCTTTGGACTATAAATATTATTTTGTTGAGGTTATAAATAGAGGCTTTTTGTTTGGGTTATAAATATTGCAGGGAAGGCTGAGAAATTCAATCTTCTGCATTGTGATAAGAGCTGACATAATCCATACTTCCTAGGGAAATGTTTGGGTTTAAACTTTGATACCCATTGGCTTTCAAACTATCCAAATATTATGATGCAGTACTTGGCTTAAAATGTTTTTAAAGGAATATTTTCAGACATAGGATGATCAGAAGTGTGTATTTTTAGAGAAAATATGTGTGCGTCTGTGTGTGTGTAATTTTTTTAATAGAGTCTTTTATTGACATAGAGTCACCTCCATGCCATTGTAAGACACTAGAGTAGGAACTCACAGAGACTGCTAATATTGGAGGAATTAGAGTATGGCAGTCCTATGAATATTGGCTGCTTCGCAAATGAAATGACTTAAGTAGCCTGTACAAATGAGAAATAGGAAGCACCCATTGTGTTTCCCTTCATTACTTGGAAGAATCATAGAGTTGTAGAGTTGGAAGGGACCATGGGGTTATTTAGGCCTATTCCCTGCCATACAGGAACAGTGCAGATGATCGGTAATCTGTCTATTACATATAAAACTTCTTTGTTTCAATCATGTGTTTTTGAGTTTGTTCCCAATGCTTGATTTTCCCTGAGGCTTGTTCCTATTTTCACTTGCTACTGTACAATCAGCTTTCATTGAATATTGAGTTGGATAACATTGTGTGAAATTCAGCACCAGCTTTTGAAATGTATAATACACAAATGAAAAAGTGAGAGTTCAATGACGTTGATTTAAATCAATGACGTTGATTTAAGGGCTAACATTGTTTTATCAAACCCTTTCAAAGGCCCTGCAGGTGCTGAACTATTCTGCTCCCTTTGTGTAGCCACTAGCCACAATAAAGGAAGGTTTTGAATGAACACAACTAAGCCACTGTTTTTTCTGCCAGAAACTGCCTTATCTTTAAAGAATATGAGAATGTCCAGGCAGCTGAACTTGTATAGTTTAAGTGTCTCTAGTTCTACTACATATATTACAAAGAACCAGCATTCAGATGTTGCAGACATCCCCATTAACATGATATTCAGAAATAACTTGTACCACTAAAAAGAAAAGTTCATTGGGAACAAAACTATATAACACCAGCTGTGTTTTTTATATTGCAGAAAGGAACACTCTCTATTTGCCCTTTACATTCTAAAGCATGGCATGAAAATCTCAACAAATGTTCAGAGAAACTGAGAGCTATCCCACACAAATATATTCCAATCCTGGAACTGGAATAACAACAACAACAACAACAACTCCATCTTGTCTCCTTTGCCATCAGCTGGAGGCCCCTCCCACCATCTCCAACTGATGCTCTGGTGTCAGAGCAAAGAGTGCGCCAGGAAGACAGTCCCATCTTGTCTCCTTTGCCATCAGCTGGAGGCCCCTCCCCCCAGTAACATGCTATGCTAATTATATATATATATATATATATATATATATATATATATATATACACACACACACACACACACACACACACACACACACACAATATAATTTACAATAATATATAATATAATATATTGTATATACATATAATATTGTAATACAATACAATGCTAATTAATGCAATATAATAATATTAATTATATATTATATATTACATGTAATATTACTAATAATATTACAATATATTGATATAGTACAATATAGTAATTTAATGCCAGTATTGTGCTATGCTAATAATATAATATTGTATGTACATTTAATTTGTAAGCCACTCTGAGTCCCCTTTGGGGTGAGAAGGGTGGGATATAAATGTAGTAAATAAATAAATAAATAAATAACAACAACAGCAACACCTTAAGTCTTACATTATCAGCTTAGGATGAATCTATATGAACAAGAAAAAGTGAATCACTGCTAGCTGCCCCCACAATGTATACAAACTTCCTGTGAATATCACAAATTTGCTTGCTGTAACCCAACTTTGTCCCACTTAAGCCTTGTAAGTTCCTCATTCCCACCAATGGGCTGCAGACTGGAAACGGATATACAGCAATCCACCCATTTTCAGGAGGTGTTCGAAAATGGATCCGCAGGTCTCCCAGAATTTGGCCAGCAGAAACAGATTAAGGTTCAGCCAAAATGCACAAGCCTAATGCTTAGTGAGACCAAGAATGGGGAGCTGTGGCTCTCCAGATGCTGATGGAGTGTTACTCAAAAAGCCAGAGATGACAGATAATAAGATTTTAAAAATACATAGAGACAAATTGTAGCCCACAGATTTGTAGTCTTAGGACTTCATCACACGGAGGCTCTTAAGCTGAGGGATGAGGGAATCCATTGGGCAGCAAGGGAAACCCTCCTTAAGTGCCCACATAGCCCCATTCCACATCACACGGGGGAAACAATCATTGCCCAGCTTCCTCCTGCACTGTTCTCATTTGTGTTCTCAGTGCTCTGTCCCATAGCACTTCCAGGACAGAGCTCTGCATTATGTGATTGCTCTGTTGGGCTCTGGCCTGACTCCATCCTGGAAGCATCGTAGGACTGAGCCCTGAAAACATAGGTGGCTATCTGTGTTCTCATTACCTAAGTTGGAAACATGGAAGCCCCATATGATGAGGTTGTATGATAAACTTAAGCTGGACCAATTCAAATCAATAAAATTTTAGTTATGGAATAGTTAGTTACAATTAAATTGTCCAATGATTTACAGTAAGACTCCTATTGCATGACTACATCTGAAACTAACTCAGTATCTAAGGCCCACTGGCAGGATGCACCCCTCCAAGGTCTTTTACCCCGCCCCCCACCCTAAACTTTAGACTTAGGGTTGCTCTAAGTCTGAAATGAGTTGAAGGCACACAACAACAACAATCTCAATTAACTCGACTATCTTATTAGCTAAAAGCAGGCCCGCACTTTCTATTTCAATACTGACAAGTTTATGTTGGTTAAAATCGTTCTTCATTTTAAATATTGTATTGTTTTTAGTGGGGGGTTTTTGCACTACAAATAAGATATGTGCACCCATTTATCTGTTTTTTCAAGCTACAGTCAAGCCCCTCAGTGAACTCGCCCTCAGCCTAAAAGGTTTGGGGACCCCTGCTCTACAAATGTTATGTTCTGGTGAGAGAGATCTCTATGTATGTACAATGTCTTACTCAGATGTGGAAGTGAAACAAAAAATGTTTCAGAAATAACACATAACTGTGGACAATGTTCGTTTTGACAAAATCACATTATTTATCCTAGAACTCAGTTACTTTCAGATTAACCTTAACTACCAAAGAACATTCATGTGCTTAATTTATATTAAACAGCTCTAGTGATATTCACAGAACCATCATTTACTTGAGAGGACGGTTGAGATAAATAGTCAATTCAGTGTACAATTTTTCTATTAAAGCAGCATTCTTATTGCAAAGCACACTCAGCCATATATATGCTCCTGTTGTTTAAATTAGCAACTACCTAGTTTATTAGGCAGAAAGCATTAATGTTAGACTAACCAATAAATACATGCCAGCATTACAGAAGGATTTTATCCCTTTACTGTAGAACTTTCAGGGTTTTCTTTTTTTAAAGTAATAGAAGTATGTGAATGGCTTCTATTTTTCAGCCTCTGATATATTTCTTAATTGGAGTTCAGGACTCTTCAAAATAAAGCTGGTGCTTACTGCAGTGTTTAACCACCCGTCCACTATGTAGAAAGTTTGATAATATTGTTCTAATTAAACACCATTTATTGACGTTCACCTTCATTAAGCCAAATTAGTTTCCTTGGAAACATGCCAATAAATCAGCAGTTCCAATTAAGCATGCTCTGTGCAAGCCGAGCACACTGTCTTTCCAGAGCAGTGACGTTAATGTTCGGAGCATCCAGCAAAGCTGGTGACGGAAAAAAGGGATCTTGGCACGTCCATGGCAAACATGGCACCTAATATTGCAAGGTTTAAGTACACACTAATTGATGGAGTCTCCAAACACTCATTATGAGGTAGGTTAAGTGTTATCACTTTGATTTTTTAAACAGGAAGGTTAATCACAGCAGAGCGCAAACCCCTTGTTAATCCGACTTGACCGGAATAAATGATTTCACCCAGAAGGCTTAAAGCAAGGTTTCCACACATTCATCCTCTAGGGAACTCCTACCACTCGAGTTATCTGTCATCTATGCTTGTTTTCAGGATGATCATGAGAGTTGTAATCCAACAGAAGTGGAGGGTCCCAGGACGGGATGTTGACCTGAACAGAAGTTGGACCCCAAAACACACCTGTACCTATATATATATATATATATATATATATATATATATATATATATATACTAGCTGTGCCCGGCCACGCGTTGCTGTGGCGAAGTCTGGTGGTATGGGAAATAAAGTATTGAGGAATTGGTGGTAGTTAAGGTAAAGGGTAAAGGTTTTCCCCAGACATTAAGTCCAGTCGTGTCTGACTCTGGAGGTTGGTGCTCATCTCCATTTCTAAGCCGAAGAGCCGGCGTTGTCCTTAGACTCCTCCAAGGTCATGTGGGATGACTACATGGAGCGGTGTTACCTTCCCGCCGGAGCAGTACCTATTGATGCACTCACATTTGCATGTTTTCGAACTTCTGGGTTGGCAGAAGCTGGGGCTAACAGTGGGGGCTCTCTCCGCTCCCCCAATTCAAACCTGTGGCCTTTCGTTCCAGAAGTTCAGCAGCTCAGCGCTTTAACACGCTGCGCCATCAGGGAATATTATTTCCTAAAGGTTGTGAATATACAATATTTCTGATTGGTTTTTTTTGTTTGTTGGAGGCAAGTATGAATGCTGCAATTAGGAAAAATGATTAGGATGTAATGGCCTTGCAGCTTTAAAGCCTGGCTGTTTCCTCCCTGAGTGAATTTTTTGTTGGGAGGTGTTAGCTGGCCCTGATTGTTTCCTGTCTGTAATTCCCTTGTTTTCAGAGTGGTGTTGTTTGCGATATTTTATGTGCTTCTACTGTCTGTGGCCCTGAGAAAACAGGATTTTCCAGACTTTGATGATGGGAATACTTTGTTGGGAGGTGTTAGCTGACCCTGATTGTTTCCTGTCTGGAATTCCCTTGTTTTCAGAGTGGTGTTGTTTGCGATATTTTATGTGCTTCTACTGTCTGTGGCCCTGAGAAAACAGGATTTGCCAGACTTTGATGATGGGAATACTTTGTTGGGAGGTGTTAGCTGGCCCCGATTGTTTCCTGTGTGGAATTCCCCTGTTTATTTACTGTCCTGGTTTTAGAGATTATATTGTTCTGCATTATTCTATCCCAGTAATTATTTCATATTAAAGAAGAATCTCACTTATCCAACATACGCTTATACAATGTTCTGGATTATCCAACGCAGTCTGCCTTTTCATAATCAATGTTTTTGTAGTCAGTGTTTTAAATTCATTGTGATATTTTAGTGGTAAATTTGTAAATATAGTACAGTAGAGTCTCACTTATCCAACATAAACGGGCCGGCAGAACGTTGGCTAAGCGAATATGTTGGATAATGAGGAATTAAGGATAACCCTATTAAACATCAAATTAAGTTATGATTTTACAAATTAAGCACCAAAACATCATGTTATACAACAAATTTGTCAGAAAAAGTAGTTCAGTACACAGTAATGCTATATAGTAATTACTGTATTTACGAATTTAGCACCAAAATATCACGATATATTGAAAACATTGACTACAAAAATGCGTTGGATAATCCAGAACGTTGGATAAGCGAGTGTTGGATAAGTGAGACACCACTGTAAATACTACATAGCATTACTGTGCATGGAACTACTTTTTCTGTCAAATTTGTTGTATAATATGATGTTTTGGTGCTTAATTTGTATAACGATTACCTAATTTGATGTTTAATTGGCTTTTCCTGAATCCCTTCTTATTATCCAACATATTCACTTATCCTGCCGGCCTGTTTACGTTGGATAAGTGAGACTCTACTGTATATTGATAATATTAAATTATCTGCTTAGAACTGGATTATATGAGGCCCCTTCTTCACAGCTGTATAAAATGCACACTGAAGTGGATTATATGGCAGTGTGGAGTCAAGATAATCCAGTGCAAAGCAGATAATATAAAATTATAAATGGGTTATATAGCTGTGTGGAAGGGCCTTGAGTCTACACTGCCATATAATCCAGTGCAAATTAGATAATCTGTGGAAGCAGTCTAAGTGAGGCCTAAATCTGCCTGTCCCCTAACTGAAACCTGGCTGTCCCTTGGTTGCTAGGCAACCAAGTGGGCAGAGATTAGCCCTCTAAACTGGCAGCAATTGGATTAAAAAAATTATTGCTCTCCCTCTAATTAGGACTTTATTTTTCTTTTCTTTTTGTTGTATCAACCTTGAGGCGTGGATGATGGGTTGTGTTGTCAAATTTTGAGGTTGGGGGGCCTGTACTTTTGTTGTTTTGTGAATTGCCGTGATGCCATCACTCATATATATATATATATATATATATATATATATATATATATATATATCTCAGAGGGTATGTCCAACTATATGTAGAAAAAACCCTGTAGCCAAACATATGTATTCTGCACTAAACATGTAGAGGATGAGCATAGTAGAGTTGAAGGTTCTTGCTGCTGTACTGGATTTTCTCTTGCACATATGAAAGCATTTCAAAAATGTGATGTGAAGTCAAATGGATACTGTTAATTCTATCAACTTTTAACTCCATCACATCTGTTTTATTTTTAGCTATTTGCAAATATAGATTCAACCAGAATCCTTATCTTTTAAGGGAAGGACACCTTGGATATGGTACAGAGAGTTAGGGCTTGCAAAGAACCACTATAAAAATTATCTTAGAAAAGAGATCCACTGTGAATTGTGGCTCAACTACAAGTGACCTTGAAGGCTGCAGGAATAAGCTTTTGTTGCTGAATTCCAGACTAAATCCAATTGATGGCTCTGCCACCACAACAATGCCTGACCTCAGACAAGTCTTTAATGCTGCTAGCAGCACAAAACAATAAAGAAACACAATGCAACAGAAAGGATGCCATTCTTACAATAATCATTGTTTTTCCCCAAAGTGTCAATCCTGTTTCTATTGTTCAGAACAGGAGAAATACTTCACAGGCAAAAGGGTTTCTCTATCTCATGTGCAGCTGAAACAACAGCATCTATTTGCCATAGCCACTTTCTGTACATTTCACAAGCAATCCCAAATCACCTCTATCAAACATTGAATGTGATAATCCTTGTTCCCAGAGAAGAGTTTATGGATATAAACCTTTTTAAAAAAATGTAGGATATAGAAGATGATGTGATGATATGAAACGTGTTAGCATGAGAGAATTTTTGCGTTTTGTTTTTGAATCCACGAGGCACTAGGTATATTTGTATCACTGAATATGTTATTTAACAAATCACAGCAATCCTGGAAATGAAAACCATATGCCATACCAACCAAGAAGTAAACATAGTCAATTAAAATGACTTATTTTTGGTTAATGTATCATATAGTGCAATGTGAGTAGGTGGTGATTAAATCTCTGAAAAGGCAGTAGTGTGGCTGAAGGAGAAACAGATGAAACAACATGGTCTGGAAATAACTAGCTGCTGAAAACATATATTTTTGTCTTGTAAAATAGCAACATAAAAATCAAAGTAGCATTATTAAAGTAAAAGAAGCAATTATCAAAACTTTTTTTTACCTTCTACATTTTATATCCCATCAACATTTTTGACATCCTTCCAAGGAGACATGGCCAAGGTTTTATACCTAAAAGCATTGCCTTGAAAGTAATGAGGAGTAAGGAATTAAATGCATCAGTGTTCCTTGTCAGGAAGGCTGATTATTGTTTGGCTTTCGCCTGCTAAAAAATTTTGGTCTTGTAGTCAGTGGCTACAACTCAATGCAGAGTTAAGTGAACATAAGCCTACTGATTTAATCCTAGGTCATAAATCTCAGTTGTATTGAGATCACTAAAAAAAAAACCTTTCAAAGAGATCACAGGCTGCCATGTTCCACCAAACAGTATTATCTCATCTAGCTTTCTCTAAGCTGGTATTCTCCAGATGTGCAGGACCACAGAGTCATTGACTAAACTGGTTAGGGGGTATTGGGAGATACAGTCCAACATATAGATGACATATTCATGACAGGTCAGAGAATACTGGTCTAAGCCTTGTGAGTAAAGGGCCTCATCAGATGGGCAAAATTGCCTGTTCTGTGCTGCATTCACCCCTCCTGATCACAGAGCTTACCAGTTCCCATCCCACAACATTGATCTGCTTCCAGCGCTGCTCCATGCCTGAAGAAGGATGAAATCGGCATTAGCCGCTGCTGTGGCAACATGGGAGGCTTCTCGTGTTACATAAGGAACAACCGGGGGGCGGGGGCGGGGCTGAGCAGCAGACACTTTCTCCTTTGGGATGGGGTAAGAGGCAAGGAGGGTGATGAGGGGTGTCGGGCCCAGCCAGATTTGCCACAGATTGTAGTTAATGTAATGAAGTCCCAAAGCTAACTTTATAGTCGTATTAATGATTGGCATTAAATTCTATTTCTTCTAATTTATTAACTCTACTACCAAGAAGAAGAAAAAGCAACAATTAGGTTCAATAACAGTTACTTCCAGGAAGTATTTGCTAGAAGAGAGGAAAGATAGAGAGCTCTGTTTCTATTATAAAATTGCATATATAATATCTTATTATAATATATATGAAAGGGAGTTTGAATCAAAGAACTAAGCATGGGCTTCTTCCCCGTTTAATGAGAGCTAAGGCATTCCCTGATATTGCTGCCAATTCTGCCACTGAAATTCAGCATGTGGCAGCAAAAAGAGCTTTCATTTTAAAAGCATCACTTTTTGATTGAGAAGATCTTGTTTACAAAGAGATTGTGTTTGTATGAGTTTTATGTAAACACCCTACTGCCAAATTGGCAAAATTGGAAGTTGCACTGTGTGGCTCCCAAGTGGTTTCTGAGAGATGAAATAGCCCTTGGACTTTTGCAAATCAGCTACTCTTGCCTTAGTGGAAGATGTTTTTCCAGTTTTGCAGAAGATCTAGTAGAATTATTTACAAACTAGTAAAATGTGGGCTAGACAAAACTACGGTTAGGTGGATCTGTAATTGGCTAAGCGAACGAACCCAAAGGGTGCTCACCAATGCGTCGTCTTCATCTTGGAAAGAAGTCACGAGTGGAGTGCCGCAGGGTTCTGTCCTGGGCCTGGTTCTGTTCAACATCTTTATTAATGACTTAGACGAAGGGTTAGAAGGCACGATCATCAAGTTTGCAGACGACACAAAACTGGGAGGGATAGCCAACACTCCAGAAGAAAGGAGCAGAATTCAAAACGATCTTGACAGACTAGAGAGATGGGCCGAAACTAACAAAATGAAGTTCAACAGGAACAAATGCAAGATACTTCACTTCGGCAGAAAAAATGGAAATCAAAGATACAGAATGGGGGACGCCTGGCTAGACAGCAGTACATGTGAAAAAGATTTTGGAATCCTTGTGGACAACAAGTTAAACATGAGCCAGCAATGTGATGCGGCTGCTAAGAAAGCCAATGGGATTCTGGCCTGCATCAATAGGGGTATAGCGTCTAGATCCAGGGAAGTCATGCTACCCCTCTATTCTGCCTTGGTCAGACCACACCTGGAATACTGTGTCCAATTCTGGGCACCACAGTTGAAGGGAGATGTTGACAAGCTGGAAAGCGTCCAGAGGAGGGCAATTAAAATGAGCAAAGGTCTGGAGAACAAGCGGCCTAAAGAGCTGGGCATGTTTAGCCTGCAGAAGAGAAGGCTGAGAGAGACATGATAGCCATGTACAAATATGTGAGGGGAAGGCATAGGGAGGAGGGAGCAAGCTTGTTTTCTGCTGCCCTGCAGACTAGGACACGGAACAATGGCTTCAAACTACAGGAAAGGAGATTCCACCTGAACATCAGGAAGAACTTCCTCACAGTGAGGGCTGTTCAGCAGTGGAACTCTCTCCCCCGGGCCGTGGTGGAGGCTCCTTCTTTGGAGGCTTTTAAACAGAGGCTGGATGGCCATCTGTCAGGGGTGCTATGAAGGTGATTTCCTGCTTCTTGGCAGGGGATTGGACTGGATGGCCCATGAGGTCTCTTCCAGCTCTACTATTCTATGATTCTATGATTCCTTTAACATAAATTAAAATTCATGTTGCTGATGTGACTTTTCCAGTTTCTCCTCACTCTGGTTTCTCTTTGTTTCATATAAATATTTTGATCTTTACTTCCACCTTGATTCTCTTCTAAACAGCATAAGACATCTTAGGTTCAAAAGCAAGAAGGAACTAGGAATATAATTATTTACTAATTTCCTTTTTGTAGAAAGCAATGAATTATTTTGGCAATTTTCTTTTCATGGTGTGAAAGTCTTTGAAAACTTTGGTAAAAAAAACCTTCATTCTTATGCTGAAAAACATATTTTCTGTGTGAAACAGCCACATGTGGATACAAAGTAAGTCTCAAACTGTGAATAGTCTTCAAAAACTGTACACTCTGAGAACTTGCTGAGGGTCCTAAGATTTCTCTATACATCATATTGAGTGACGAAATCTTCTGAAACCCACTAGTTCCTCTGCTCAGTTAGGGATATGGAGTTACATATGTTTTATGAAAGATAGTATTCAATCATATTATAGACATCATTAAGAAGGAGCTTTGTACAAAATGGTTAAATGTCTAACACTTTTTCTTAGGGCAGGGGTGTGGGGCTTGATACAGTCTACAAATCAAAATATTTTCCCATCTATTTCCTCTCTCCAAAGCTACATCATATCATCACTAAGCAAAATGGAGCTCAGGGAAGCCTCCAGAAACAGTAAGGAGGCTGGGTCATTATTTTTGGAGGAAAACAGAGTACAGGAAGGTGGCATTTATTGTGCCAACATTGCATTGGCATGGTGGGTACGTCTGGCCATTCCTCCCCCCCCCCCACACACACACACATACACACACACCAGTGAGTTGAAGTTTTGACCTCATATGTGGCCTCTAAATGTGGCACGAATCAACGTTTTAATGCCAGCTCATTCCACGTTTGCTCCAGTTTGGAAGTGGCATTTTTCTTCTAATCCAAATAACAATGAACTATTTCTCTTCTTGTGGATTACTTTTCATTCAAAAGTAACAGTACAGTTCAGATTGATCAAAGATATATGTAGATATGAGAATTAATTCTCCATCCATTCCCCACTAAACCAATGCATTCCTATTTTGCATGTGAAAAATACTGAAGCTGAGAAATGGCCAATGAGAACAAGGGCAGCCATGGAGAGGGCTTTTATTTCTTGGGCCCCTTTCGCAGTCCACAGTTATACCACTTTGATCTATATTAACTTCTATGGTTGCATTCCTGGGTTGGTTGGTTGGTGAGATACTAGAGTTTTCTGGCTGGGAAATCTATATTGGAAATCCAAGGATGTGACGCAGTGGAATTGCACCTATAAAGTTGAATTATATTGGTAGAACTGTCTAGTATGAATAAACCCTTGCTCTAATTGGTTGAGAATCAAAAACTGTAAAATCTGAAGACCTATTCTAAACCTCATAGTAATTATCAGTGAATCTTTATCTCCCTTCCAAATATTGCATTCCAAATAAAATGCTGACTACTATTGCTCAGGAAAATCTTGACCGTTTTACTACAATTCCCATACACTTGAAAAAAAAAAAAACCTTTCAGTAATCAATTCAGAATTTAAATGTGCAAATCCCTGAAGAAAATGGCACTAATTTTCTTCCTGTGGAGCTTGCAAATTTTCTATTAACGTTCATTTATTGGAGTTTCACTTTCAGAGATACAGTATTTGAGTATGATAATACCTTAATGTGAAAAGCCTGGAATATTAAAAAGGTCCCTCTAGGGTGTGTTTCCATGGCATGTTGACAGAGAAGATGCTGTTGAGTCTAGATTGACAGGTTATAAAACTTTGGTTGCAATTTAAAAAACATAATACCAAGAAACTAACTGAACACAATTTTGCTTGTCATCAATCATATAAATGTATATTCTTCATAAATCAAACAATTTCCACTTCTTTCCCTCCAGGATAGAAAAAGAAAAAAAAATAATTAGGTAGCACTCTAACTCACAAGAACATTGATTTCTGTAAGCTATATGTGAAATGTGGCTGGATGTAGATGAAAAATTAATCCACAAAGAAAACGTCCTTCACTTGCATGGGTGAGCTATGTATAGTTATTCTGAGACAGAATGGAGGCCAGGCAAATATTCACAAATGTTGGATCCCTAAAAAGTATTAGGGATCCCCACAACATGGGGAGTCTACATGTACCAGCAATGAAGCACCCTGGACTTTATGTTCTTCACACGTAACTCAAAAACACTGGGAACCACTTTGGAATTCCTGGATGCTCTGGACTAACTTGAGGATGATGGATTTGTCTGCTCTGTTCCAAGATGCTTGCTTCCATGCACCTGAGAAAGTGGAGTTACCCCATGTGTACACAGGCCAAATATAATGTTCTTACCTCAAACCTGACATACACCCTGTTCCACAGTAGAAGTGTTGCTTCCAGCCTGTAATTTGTCATAAGATGCTACCAACTTTGCTCCCTCAACTTTGCTCTCTTGCAGGGCAGTTGGGCAATCCCACCAGCAGCGATGCTTCCCCATCATATGGGGGGAAGTGTTGATGTGTGGCTTCCCCTGCAATAGCCCAGTTGTTCCGAATGGAACATAGGCTGGCTCCCATGTTGCCGGCACAGTGTTGTAGGATGCTTGTGCCCTGGTTGAGCCATGGAGCTCTGCTGGAATTGAACCTAGGTTGTCTGATGGACGGCATGGGGTTCCATGACTCACCTGAAGCAGAAGCGTCCTATGATGCTGAAAATTACACATATGATGAGGTCGTCAGTCTCTAAGACAGGAGACCTCAAACTTTTTAAATAGGAGGCTGGTGTACGGTCTCTTAGCTGTTGGGGGGCTGGACTATAGTTTTAAATATATATATAAGTAAATTTCTATGCATACTGCAGTGCACATATCTTATTTGTAGTGCAAAATATTTTGAAAGTTCAATACAATATTTAAAATGAAGAACAATTTTAACCAACGTAAATTGACCAGTATTTCAATAGGAAGTGTGGGCCTGCTTTTGGCTAATGGGATAATCAAATGAATTAGGAATGTTGTAATCGTGTGCCTTTAAGTCGTTTCAGACTTAGGGCAATCTTAAATCTAAAGTTTAGGGCTGGGGTGGGTAAAGGAGCTTGGAGGGCCACACCTGGCCCCTGGGTCTTTGCTTGGGGACTCCTGCTCTAAGGTGGTTACAAGATCCTTTTGCATACTCTAGTATAATTTGTGATTGTGAAACTAGGAGTCAGGTTTTGACTAAGCCATGGAAACCCACTGGATGATTGTGGACAAATACCAGCCTCTCTGCCTAAGAGGAAATCATTGGCAAACACTCTCAATGAATCTTGCCAAAACAACCTATGACAGAGTAATTACATATCAGAATTCATTTTAAAGGCACAAAACGATCCTGGATCCTAAGTAAGGCTCTCTGCTGGCATGGCAACAAAGGTGTTCCTGCAAAAGTCATGCAGAGTGTTGAAAAAGACTCCTGAACAAGTAGGATAATTCACAAGAGGCTAAGAAATGTGAAACATTTCACAAAACTGGGCAAAGATTTCATGTAGATGTATTATTCTGTAAACCTTTAGCAGTCATGATTGATTTAGAAGCCAATGGAACTGAGGTGTCTTGGCCAATAATCTCATAGTTAATAAAAAAGTTTCTTATTGTTTTGGGACATGAAGAAAGGGTGTAACCCAATTAAGTATCTACCTCTGTTTAAGTGAAGGTAATCAAATTTAAATGATTAAAGAAAAACAAGCAATACTTGTCAAACTGCTGGAGGTCACTCATCACATTTAATGTCATTGATTAATTAATTATTGAGCATCTGGAAAAGAATGACAAATAGAATATAAAGCAGCATAACATCATCAAAGGCAGAATTAGCAGACGTTTCACTGTAGGATCTATTCTCAATCTCTTCACACTTCCCTGCATGTAATTTTAACTTATTTATGGTTAGCATAATGTTGAGCTAAGGGAAGGCCATATCTACCACTCTACCATGTTCAATTCCCTGGAGTGCAACATTTGCTGCACAAATCTTTAGAGTAATGCTCCAAAACTCTTTGATTTATTACTTCCAAGAGGAAGTGCTTCATAAAAGTTAGGCAAAAAAGGATGAGATTCTGTGTGCTAGATCTTGTTAGAAAATTCACAGACAGATAACTAATAACCAATATAAATATCCTTCCACTGCCTACAGTCCATGCTAAGCCAATAATGCATTTGGAAGAGAGGTGTTGGTCAAAGAGAGCTTCCTGGGATATTACTGTGTCGATTGTAAGAAGCAAGAAATGGCATTCTCTGTGTACACTGGACTAGCCCACAAATACAGTAGAGTCTCATTTATCCAACATAAACGGGCAGGCAGAACGTTGGATAAGCGAATATGTTGGATAATAAGGAGAGATTAAGGAAAAGCCTATTAAACATCAAATTAGGTTATGGTTTCACAAATTAAGCACCAAAACATCATGTTATAGAACAAATTTGACAGAAAAAGTAGTTCAATATGCAGTAATGCTATGTAGTAATCACTGTATTTATAAATTTAGCACCAAAATATCACGATGTATTGAAAACATTGACTACAAAAATGCGTTGGATAATCCAGAATGTTGGATAAGCTAGTGTTGGATAAGTGAGACTCTACTGTACTAGGAAAAGAAACCTCCATTTACTATTCAAAATAATGCACAACCTCAAGGGACAATACTAATTTGTGTAACATTTGAATAATTTATATGCACATATACCAATGTAGATATTATTATTGTAATTTAAATGCAATACAGCTCATTAGAACAGGTAACACTGAGATCAGATGATCTGTGCTTATGGTCTCTTAGGCCCCTTCCACACAGCTGTATAAAATCCACATTGAACTGGATTATATGGCAGTGTGGACTCAGATAATCCAGTTCAGAGCAGGCATTATGGATTATCTGCCTTAATATTCTGGGTTATATGGCTGTGCGGAAGGGCCCTCAACCTGCTCTCCAGGTGCCAGCTGGTGATCGTCAACCACACCCTGATCTCACTTTTTGTTATAGTACTTGATCTGTCAACCAGACTTAGGTAGTCCTTGAAAGAGATATTTTTTTTAAAGAGATGAATGTCCTTTAAGTAATCCTTTCTACACTGACCATATAATGCAGTTCACAGTCAGCTTGAGGCACCTTCTAGAGCAGTGGTGTCATACCTGTAGTTTTGCAGGTATTTTGGACTTCATTGGTCAAGCTGGGTTTCTGGGAGTTAGAGGCCCTAACACTGGGAAGGTTACAAATTTGACATTTCTGTTTTAGAGGTTGACAATGGAACAGAGATAACCTGCAATCTATACCAAGACAAATATAAAGAAAGATGGCAATGGTTAAATAGGTGAAAGGGCCAAATTTTCCAATGTGGTCATCACAAGATAAATAAAGTTATTATTATTATTATGTGACCCCCAGTGAAAATGGGTTTGACATCCCTGGTGTAAGGAAAGACATATATTACAGAAATGCATATGAAATTGAGCTAATCTCAGCCTAATGTGAACAAGGGGGTGGGCTGGAAATGCATTTGTGTTATGGAGAAATGCAACAGAGTTGAGACTGAGGGTATTCCATACTCCTAGTTTTAATCCAACTTTCTGGCCTGTTGACATTATCCCTTATGGACCTTTTTTCCTTCAGTGTTTCATAGTCTGACTTTCTCTTTTGACCAGCTAGGTCATCTCTCACTCTCAAAGTGTGCTAAAAGATTGAGGGGGGTATATGGGGATGTTTGGCAAACAGTAGGTTTTATTCTATTTAAGTGCAGACATATAGTTACAATTTGCTTCACCTTCAGGCAAGGATAACTTGAGGCTGCACTGTGCCTCTCCCAAGGGCCTGGTCCAGCCTGAGGGCCATATGTTTGACATCTTTCAAACAGGGGATTCCTGGCTCTGAACTCCTTGGCAGAAAACCAGCAAAGCAGTACAGTGGCAATTAATACAATCTAAATACTTTTCCTGTAGTCAGGTTACAAGACCATTCATTAATTATAGTATCTCCTTTGCAACCCGTTCAGTGAAGCAATCTATGGCAGCCATAAGGCTCATGATATTGCATCTTCTTTGAAAAGAGATTAATGATTTTGCCATATTTGAAAGTCCTCAAAGCAGAATTTAAAATGGCAAAAACAACACAAAAGTTTCCTTCATTAAAATCACTGAGTGGCCCAACTAAATCTTTCTCTCCACAGCATCCCAAAAGCGAATACATAATCAGCTAACAAAATTAACATTAGAACTCATTATGCAGCTATAGTTGTGATTCTGTCTTAAGAATGAAACAGAGGAATCACTTTCTGACAATATAACCAAAAATCTTGTAGGGTGAAATACATTCTATTGCTAATTCTCAGAAAAGTGATTGTTCTGAAACTTGACACTCTAGAGACATACATTTCACATTTTGGCACTGTTTTTTAGATTGAGCCCTGTTCATGGAGCTTGATGGGCACATCTACACTGGGAAAAAGAATGCAGTAACATTATTATGATTTATTAATTTATTTCCTGCTTTTCTCCCCCATTGGGGATTCAAAGGGCTTACACAAAGGTATAAAACATACAAGGTACATTGGGATAAAAGAAGTAGACATAACTAAAAAATAACAATTGAAACATAATAAAGTAAACCATAATAGAACACGATACAAATTAAAATACAGTCAACATCACTTTAACTACTATTACTCAATGCCATAGAATCCTGGGAGTTATAGTCTGGCAAGGTATCGTCATTCTTTGGCAGACAAAGTTAAAGATCTGGTAAAACTACAACTCACAAGGTTCCACATCACTTAGCCATGGCAGTAGAAGTAGTGTCAAACTGCATTCATTCTACAGTTCAGAATCAGTCCATGCTAGTGATCAACCTAGAATTAACTACAGCTTATGATACCATATAACAGCCATATCGGCTAAACAACATATTATTTGATGTTTTGACCTTTAAGACTGGCAGTTTTCCAGCATTTTGGAGCTCCAACGAACATTGAAAGCTATTGGTGCCAGTGGCTAAGCAAGGTGGCCCTTTTGTTTACTGAATATGCATTCATATCAATATGTACATCTCTTATATTTCATACCAAACTACTCTCTGAACATTGGTCATAGAAACCAGTCATTTGGGTTATTCATAAAGCCAATACTTAGTCCATAAATTTAAAATATTTGTCTGGCAGCGTTGCACAGTGGATACAACAGCAGTTGTCTTTAGGTTTGCAGTCTGAGTGGTGTACAGTCAACAGGGAATAAATGGCATTGAATGCAATGAAAGTGTTTTGTAACAATAATAAAGAGAATTTATATGTGGCAACTGTTTATTTTATCTATAATGGTGTTTTGGTGTGGTATATGGATTTGATGTTTCTGTCTGTTGTTGGGGTATTTTGGGAATGGGAATTTTTATGCTTTAAACTTCAAGATTCTCAGTCACATTTGTCCTACTGTGTTAAAGGGCATTTAGTGGACAGATGATTAGAGTTCCTTCTAAATCTAACAATATATGCCTGAAATGCTGGACAGTGAAGTAAGCTTATTGGAAGAAAATCAATTCACGTGAAACATGGTGTTAGAAGAATGTTCTATGGATACCCAGGACTGCTAAAAAGACCAATACATGAGTCCTGGAACAAATCAAACCAGAAATAGTCCTAGAAATCAAGATGAGTCAAATGAGAAATAGTCCTAGAAATCAAGATGAGTCATCATGGAGAAGACATGACTCACCTAAAATGGCGAGCATGTTTGTTAAGGTTGAAGGCAGTAGAATACCGCATTATGGATGGATGGACTCAATCAAGAAAGCTATGACTCTGAGTCTACAAGATATGAGCAGGGCTGATGATGATAGAAGGTGTGGTGGAGGCTCCTTCTTTTGAGGCTTTTAAGCAGAGGGTGCTTTGAATGCGATTTTCCTGCTTCTTGGCAGGAGGTTGGACTGGATGGCCATGAGGTCTCTTCCAACTCTATGATTCTATGCTTCTATGACTTGGATATCTCACATTCCTGGCATCACCATGTGTTGAAATTGGTTTGACAGCAGTTATGAACAACATATCTGAAAAACAGCGTAGTGACCAAAATGTGCTTAAAAATTTTGATTTTTAAAAAATTAATATATATTTTAAAAGAATATGTTACAATTAGGATTCCAGCATGAATGAATGTTAGGATATCCCAAGTGACAGAATATGTTCTCTCCCTCTCCCTCTCCCTCTCCCTCTCCCTCTCTCCTCCCCCCCCCCCCCCCACACCTTTATTCTGTTTCCAAACCTATTTTAAGACATGCACACAGAATGACTGTCAAGGAGCAGTATATATTAAAGAAACACGACTTTGTGACTTCCTGGAAGAGGACCATTTAGTACTGACTGATTGATGACCGCAAAAGATGCTTCCTTTCCATAACAGAGAGGTTAAAGTCAGTGCCCGTGGTGACGTAAACTTATGACTCACCTGCCTGAGCAGAGGCCTCTCTTTAGGATGCAACTGCAGCCCAGGGAGGAGAGGACTGCTTGGCCTCAAAATAAAAGAGTCCTTCTCAGCAAAGTCATCCCCGCTCCTGCTGAACAACTCAGAGCTCTTGTGAAGGCTGAGGTGAAGCAGCTGGCCAGCAGCTTTTTGTGAGTCATTAGGAAAAAAAAGCCACTCACAGCTGGAGAGAAAATAGCCCTGGCAGCATTGGCGCTCCATTATGGAAGCTGAAAAGTCTTTTTCAGGGCGGAAGGGAAACTTCACCAGCTGTCAAGTAGCTGAAACATTTAAAGAGCACACATGCACACAAAATACCCAGCGCTCACAATGGGTAGAATGCCGGGGCCATGCCACAGGAAATTAAAGCCCCTTTGGGAAATGAGGATATTGTGGGCTGATGAGTTCACTTTTAGAAATCAATAAGTCTTTCAGTAAGTGGTGATATCAAGCACTTTTCTATGTTCTGGGAAGAAAGCGCTCGGGCTGGCTCCATCGCATTCATCTCAGACAGCAACCCTAAAGAATTGCAGCCATCTTCAAAAGCTGTTGACCTGAGCTTAGGTTGCAGTCCAGATATATTGATCTCAAAGATTAATGTCTCAGGGAGAGAGAAAAATTACTCTACACAATACAATCAGTTATAACCTTGTTCCCTTCTCTTCCACTTTTTGGCAGGTCCATTTATTGAGCGGCTTTTTGTGTAAATCATTTTGAGACTTCAGGTTGCTGAGTCCACATATTTGCCATAAAATACAGGATGGACTGCAGTCTGGGGGTGGAATGATCCATACAGAGTACCATGGTTGCTATTCAAATTGGGATGCTTGGGGCCAGATTCACATCACTAATAGAACTTGTAAGAGTCTTTTTTGGAAGGCAGTTGCTCAGAAAGGAAATGGGGTATTTCAGGCTGTGATAAACTACTGCACTGACTATCCCTCACCATTGATTTGACTGTCAGGCCCTCTCCAGTTCCGTTGTACAATCTCAGTAAAAAGGCAATTGGTAGGGAGACTGCTTCAATATTATTACTGGAATCTTGGTGAAGCACTATTCTAATCTAATAAATAGTTTTGCAACACTTTGCCTTGTTATGCAGAAAATTATCTACAGAGACATTCTGCCTCTAATAGTGGAAGGACTACTTAAGTATCATGTTTAGAGCCATTAAGAGTCATCTTCTCCATGAATTTGTCTTATCTCCCTTTACAGCTGTTCAAGTTGGTGATATCCCTGTTTTAAATTAGTTATTGATTTTACATCCAAGTAAGACAAGAAAGCAACACAATAATAATTATCTTTCTCATCCCTAACCCAAAATATTCCCATCCAAACCCAAGTAATGAAGGTGGAGGCATTACTTTTCATTCAACCCTCATATTGTGTATACATCTAGATTATATCATTCTATCTCTTGTATGTGTATAGAATACTATATTCAATTCATACAGTTCCATTTTTTTTTTTTGTTTTTTTGCTTTGGGCATTTTGGGTACATTCTCTATTGTAATTGCCTATTAATGTTTGCCTTTTTGTTGTTTCTGTAAATGTAATTAATAGCCACCAAATGTCTTTGAAATTGACTTTTTGGAATAAACACCACTTGTATTGGACAAAGGAATGCCTAAATGGAAACATCATTTTTTCAAGTATCAGCTATGAGCATATGTATGTGAAGGCTCACTAAAACTAATGTGATGAATGATTTCTTGAAGTTCAAAAATCTCTTTGTAATCCTGAAGTTTCTCCATATTCCAAAACTGGCTGTCAGACCTGCATAACATTTAGGAAATTACTCTCCATGACACACCCAGAGAGACAGTATTTGTTCAGGTTCATCAAAGAGGGGGGATTCACATTTTTGAAATCTATGAAATTTGGTTTATAGGCATTTACATATATTACATTTACTTTAGGTGTTTTATTCAAAATGAAGTTGGTGGAAACTAAATTGAACAGATGAATGTAGGTAAAACCTGGTGATTCTTTTTTTTTTCCATGGGTAGTGTTTGATGATAAAGGCATAAAAAGCATAATGTGGTATCATTTCACCAAGGCACAATATGGATCATCCATATGGAGCAGAAGTTGATAATGCTGCAAAGAAGCAAAAATAAACAGAACAGATGTACTTGTAAAATCGAGTCTGCATCTCCACCCTGGAGTACCTGTTTTTGAACATTAAAAATGTCTAACTTTTATCAAATTCAAAGCCTGTGTCAAGGAAACAGTGAACATCCAACTCCCCCAAACACCCTTTAAGGAAGAAGTGATGTATTGGGTACATCCAAAGATAGCGGCGGCGAAGGTGCTATGCAACTAAAGTAAGTGTCAGGCAAGTTGTATCATATAACAGCATCTGGTAAGCCGAAGGAACCCTATCAAACTCAATCAGGAACTGAAGAATTCCATTACTGTACTTTCTGCATGTGTTGGAGCAGGTCCCAGACTTATACGTGCAAGCAGAAGCAAGTTTCTGTAACAAAACATTTAGCAATTTAACATTCCTGGCAATTTCCTTACTGACTGCTATTAAGAACCAGGGTCCTCTCACATTATACAGTTATAGCACTATGATTCCATTTTGACTGCAATGGTTCAGCCCCAAGGAATCCTGAGATTTGCTATTTGGGGGAGCACTACAACTCTCTAGTTGAGATTTCTAAATGCTCCTCCCTAAACTGCAAATTCCATAGGGTGCTGCCAAGGAAGCTAAAATGGGATCACAGTGGTGTAAAAGGGGCCATGATGTAGCGAAGGGGTTAATTCCAAATTCTTTGACAGGATGCCATTCTTAGCTGTGTTTCTTGGGACCAAGCAACTCCTGCTGAAATTCTCTTTCCGCCATAACTATGAAAGAAGAAGAGTCCTGTCTCTTGTTTTACCTGGTAGCTCTGTCCACCACAATCAAGAGTAGCAACCAATTGAGTGGGTTCAAGACTGTTTGGTATATACACAAGAACAAGGAAAAGACTAGGGGCTCAGGATGAATACCTCTTCCTCCTCCCAAAATCTGTCATCTGATGTCCCTTTATGAGTAAATTCATTTGGGTGAATATCTGCAGTATTTCAAAGAGGACTCATTTAATCCTATCTCAGGATGCATTTACACAGTAGAATTAATGCTGTTTGACACCACTTAAACTGCCTGGCTCAATGCTTGGAATCCGAGGATATTGTAGATTAGTGAGGCACCAGTACCTGTTGGCATCAAAAACTAAAGACCATGTAAAAGGTCAGCTCCAGAGATTCCATAACAATGAGCCAGGACAATAAAGTCATGTCGAATTGCATTAATTTTTCAGTTTAGACATATCTTACTGTTGCTCCCTCTGAAAAATCTTTAGAGCTAAAACAATAGACTGGGTCCATTGTCACCATTATATAAACTAGAATATCTGGATGGTCGTGATTCCAGTTGCAGTTTTGTATGTTTACCAGTGAATCAAATGAAATGCTGCTGTAGGGTAGGCAATTGTGGTGAATTGAATGTTCTGAGTTGAAACTCTCACAATCCTATTAGTTTTCTGTGCCAAAGAGTGCTGGTGTCTTATCAAACTGAAATTTCAACAACTGAGCTATACCAGCTAAAGTGGTGTCTAACTACATTAATTCTACAACATGGGTCTGCTAATCCACTATATGTATTTAAAGTGAGTACAGAAAAGAGACAGAAGAAGAGATAAGAAAGAGAGATACTATCCAACCAGCATTAGGAGAAACCCCTTAAGAGAGATGAGTGGGGTTAACATCCATGCTAACACAGATCTGTGCCAACATTGTCACTTCAAATGAAGTTACTGACTGCAGATGTCACCAGAAATTATTCAGAAATCTCTTGGTCCCCGTACTCCTTCCTCTCCCCCACCACATTCCCTTGTTTTAGTACTGAAGGCCAATTCCAACCCCAAGTTGATAAATTATTTTTAAAAAATCCCCAGACAGATGTGAAATCAGAAGCTTAATGGCAGCATTGAAGGGAGTAGTAGGTACTTAGGACGCAATGTTTTTGAGATTGGACATAAAAGGATTGACTTTTATGTCACTAGAAGAACTGTTGTGCGTCCAACAGCTGGAGGTTACAGTAGAAGGGCTGTGTGATATAACAGAGTAGCCACCCATCTGCTGCCTTCTCCGAGCGGAGGAGAATAAATAGCATGCCACATCCCACACACTCCAGCTGTCCTCAGCATCCAGTGCTCTGCTGCTACTTGTCTAAAAATAAAAATAAGAAAGTTTGCTTTTTTGTAACAAAAGAAGGAAAGAACAGGGAAGGGGCTTTATAGTTTTCAAAAGAAAGGCCCATAGAGAAGGGAAAATGTTTTAAAATACCTGTGGTCAATGAAAGAAGGGGTTCCTTCATCTAAAACTGGAGCACTTGGCCAAACTTCTACAAAATATCTGGAGTCCCTTTGGGAAGTTTCTATTTCATTACCCTGTTTTGTTTTTGTTTTTTTTTAAAGGATACTGTTGGCAAGATCTGGATGGGAAAACAAGACAGGTGTGAGAATTTGGAAAGATTATGAATGATTCCTGGTATTCCTTACCTAGTATTTCCACAGGTTTCTGGGATTGGTAGTCCCCCAAATATATATATTTTTCTTAGCATTCTGTCATTTGGAAATTGCTTCCTTGCTGAGAGAAGTTCAGTGAAATCATTATGAGTTTTAAATTGATGTATCAGCCTCATTAGAAACCATCTACCCATTTGCTCAAAAGATAGACAAGTAATTCTACCTTAGCTGCTCTAGCTTCACTCCATGAAAACATGGGATTTGTAGTTCAGACTGTGGTATAGTGGTTTGTCCACTGGACTCTTGGATGCCAGATTTTGAATCTCCAGTTGGTCATGAATATATGATCTTGGGCAAGTCACTCTATTTCCATCTTGAATGATGGCAATGGCAATGACCAAACATTGTCCACAAAACCTTGTGATATTATATACCTTAGGTTCACTACAAGTTGAAAGGGACTTGAAGACACAACAACAATAACAACCAACAACAGAGACAACTAGAGTTTTCAGACTGAGAAATGTAAATATGCTTTCTTAATCAAGAAGTCCAAAGATTCCAAAGGTTGCTCCTATAGCAGTTAAAGTGGAATCATAATGCTAACATTCTGCGGTGTGAATTGCCTCAATATCTAAAATACCAAAGATTCATAACCTAGCCTGGAATAAATGACTCTAAAATGTGTAAGACAGTTTGATCTTGTCGATCCATTTCAGCAATATAATGCCGACTTACAGGAGGATGAAAGTGAAGGTATAGATAGTGCCTGAGTGCCAGCCCCCCTGAGCTAGTGCTGTCATATGGGGTGTTTGTTGGCTCCAATCTAACTCCATTAGACTGTTCCCTGCCTGCCTGCCTGCCTGCCAACCTACCCAACTCAATTTTGAAACAAATGACTAATTTCTGAATTTGCCTTTGCCCCTCTCCTTCCCAGTCCCTTTCCCTTCCGTTGCATGCCCATTACAGTGTAACCCTTGGGATATAGACTATCTCATTAATTTTTGGAAACCACTCTAGGAATGTGGAAGCCACATTGCCCAAGTCAAATATTACTTTGCAGGCCACATGATGAGCAGAACAGATGGACGCTGGAGCAATGTCACAGCAGCATGGTTCCTGTGGGGATGGATAAGACCTGGTCATCCTTCCACCCAATGGTCTGATTCATTCTGTATGGTGTACAATGTGAGAAACAAACATGGCCGTATAATGGTACACTGGTGAACTCGTGCTCGAAATAGATACGAATGGAGGCGATTGGAGAAGATGTTGTGATCCACACAAAAGCTGAGGAATGAATTGTCTAAATGACTAAGTCTAAGTGACTCTAAGAACTCCAACTTCATGGTGTTATGAGTTACTGCCTTGAAGTCAGTTAGTGTCCATTTTAAGTTTAGGGTTTGTTAAGCTGCCTGCTATCTAAATAATATTTCATCTACAGTATAATAAATCTGCAGTTACTTCAAACACATTTGATAGAAATATGATAAACAAGAAAACAGCATTACAGCTAATGTGAGATGGGTTGTTGAGAAGAATTTTGACATTTTTATGAGATATGAGAAGTGAAAACAGTTGTCTACCTTCATGGTGTTATTTTATGAACCACACTGTGAAAGGGATGGTGATTGTGAAATAAGCATTTGACAAAAGGACTTTAGGAGGCAGAGAAAGAAAGGGAACACAAGAACTTTTAACTAGATACAATATATCTTTGACTGTGATTCTCCACTTTAGGAGGGGAAAAACTTGCTTGGGTGGAATCAATCACATATGCAGTAGGGGTGTGCAATTTGGAAAAAACCACACAATTTTTGCTGCTGATTTTCAGTCAGCCCCTGTTCTGTTGTTTTTTTTTGGGGGGGGGGGACTTCCAAAAATTGGGAGGGGAAAATACCATTTCTTGTTCTATCATCCAGAAGTACCATTTTTGTTCAGAAAGATCCAGCCCATTGGATCCCCTTTCCATCATTTTAGTACTATCAAGACAAAAATGGGCACACTTGGAGGACACCTTTATAAATGCAAGCCCCCACCCCCACATTTAAGAATGTCATTCACTGATTTTTAGGAAATTCTTAAAGTTTTTTGGGAGGAAGGTGCAGGAGAGAGTACAGAAGCAAGAAGAGAGACAGGGATGGGGACAGACTGGAATTGAAATACTAGTATTCCCACCATGGGGACTCAAGGGAGTCAGGCTATCCTCTTCATTCCCTTCCCTAAACCACCCTCCCCACAAAGGTAAAAAATATTTAAACAAACATCCTTAAACATGCCTTTTCATAGCTCCCCTGCAAAGGCACACCCACCCTCACCTCCTTACTGAAATAGTAAAAAAAGAAGGACTGAAAGATATTAAACTAAGAAAATTTAATAAAATTTAAGAAAAAGATTGGAATTGAGTCAAAAAGCGATCCAAACAGGGATGGCACTGAGATCGAACCCACTCTAGCACATGGTCTCTCTCTTTCTCAAACACCAGGACGGCACAGGAAAATGGAGGAGCTTGCCCCAGTATATGTATATCCAGCTTGGCAGATAAACATGTAATCCACTTTCTTGCTCTGATTGGCTCAGGCAAAGCTGGGGGGGGGGACCCCGCATGCAGCTGCTACCATGGCACAGCTGAAAGCAGCCAATTTCAGCCGCCATGTGCTTCATTTTGACTGAGTCAATTCAATCCCCATTTCCTGTTCCATTTCCAGAGGTTTGGTTTCCAGAATTGTCGGAATTCCCAGATCTGTTTTGAAAAATTGTTTTGTGCACATCCCTAATATGCAGTATTGCCCTGATTTTGTCTTGGTTTTTCACACCTACTATGTGATCTCTGATTGGCTGGAATCACTCTAGGAAGGTTTGCCCAGAAAGAAAGAAATGATGTAAATGCATCATAAATGTGTAAAAACAAAGTTTGAAGAATGTACAAGATTTCAGTCCCTCAAAAATTAAATATCCTCTCCCACCATTAAAAAAAAAAAAACCTTGCCAGTGAATGATAAGCATAACACTTTTGGATATCTCTTCCACCTCAGCTGTTTCAGTTCGGTAGAGGTGTACTGAATTACCACAAGCAATATTTGAATGATTACTTTGCACATTATATGCTACATTACATAGTCTTTCTTTCCTACTTCTATAGCCCAAAGACTCAACAGCAATCAGTGTGTTTCGCAGCCTCATAAAATATGCATAACTTTGGGGGAGAAATTGTTGTATAAAATTCACCAGCCTTGAGAAATTGCAGAGGTTTTGCAATTGCTGATGTTGAAATTCACTTTTGTTTTCTAATGTAATTCCTATGTTTATCAACTCTATGCACTGTAAAACAATTTATAGGAAGGATAAAACAGATTTTTGAACTGAGAGAAGTATTAAAGAAAACACACAGCCCTAAAGCATGATGCTTGGCACAAAATTACAGTTACGTTGTTTCACATTTGGAAAAAAAAACTTTGATGAGTAATTTCTATGATGTAAAGCACATGGGCTGCTACTTTTAGTAGCACTGTGATTATATGTGTATATAAAAGAAGGTTAAAAGTCTTGTGGTATCTTTCTCCAGAAGTGACGAATTTCAGACTCTGCCATGGAATTCAACTCTCTGAGAGTTTCAAGTCAATCCAACTCTATGATACCATTATTTGGCATAATTTTTACCCCAGGAAAGCATTTTGGGTGGTTTTCAAGGTTCTGTACAGTCATCTTGTCTTCACTATAAGCAGTTGAAAAGCCTCTCCTAACTCAATTAGAATTGAGTACGTTTGTTTAGGTAAAATATGGAGCAGCCATGAAATTCATCTGATGCATTTTCATTGTGCAGAAAATCAGACATCATCATCATCATCATCATCATCATCATCATCATCATCATCATTGGTGATCACTCATGTCCTAGTATGATTTAAGCCCATCTTTCAATCTCTTCTGCTATCCACTGACATTCTGTTTTCCATTATTGAGCTGAGAATAAAGTAACTGCTTTGGGAGATGGTGATTGGACAATGTGGACAATGTGGTCGGTCCAGCGAAGTTGGTGCTGGAGGAACATTGCTTCAGTGCCGGTGGTCTTTGTTTCTTCCAAGACACTGACATTTGTCCACCTGTCTTCCCAAGAGGTTTGTAGGATTTTTCGAAGGCAGAACCGAGGGAATTTTTCCAGACGTTGAGACTCCATGTTTTCCAGGCATACAATAGAGTTGGAAGAACAATAGCTTTATAAAAAAGCCTCTTGGTATCCCTAGGTAAAGGTAAAGGTTTCCCCTGATGTTAAGTCCAGTCATGTCTGACTCTGGGGGTTGGTGCTCATCTCAATTTCTAAGCCGAAGACACCTCCAAGGTCATGTGGCTGGCATGACTGCATGGAGCGCCGTTACCTTCCCGCCGGAGCGGTACCTATCGATCTACTCACATTTGCATGTTTTCGAACTGCTAGGTTGGCAGGAGCTGGAGCTAACAGTGGCCGCTCACGCCGCTCCCGGGGTTTGAACCTGGGACCTTTCGGTCTGCAAGTTCAGCAGCTCAGTGTTTTAACGTAGCTCGCCACCGGGGCTCCTACTAATATCTTAATTTTCAAACACTCTCTGCTTCATTTGCGGAGATGCTGCACTCACATAGCTCACATGGTATTGTATTTTGGTATTGCTATCAACTTTTGTGGAGAAGTGGCTGCCAAGATAGTGGAAATGTGCAACATTTTCTAGCATTACAGCATTAAGATGTATTGCTGGCATTGCAGAGAGATTGGTTTGTGCCTGCTAATCAAGCACATGCAGTACAAGGATAAAGCAGAAAGGAATAGGTTGATTCATTCATGTTTCTTCCTTTTTAACAATTTCTTTTGGAAAAGCTTATTACTAATATGACAAAATATCACTTATTTATGTCTTCACACAGAGATTAGGTTTCAACCTCCTCTAAATGCAGTTGTGCTCTGTCTGACACACCACATGTAGTCTAAGGTGCCCATTGATTCTGGATATATAGATGGCGCTGGCAGCAAGGAATATATACTTGCAATTGCTTGAGTGGGCCTGTTTTGCCAGAAGATAGTCAGTGACATTATAATTAAATTATTGCAATCCACTTTGCATAGGCTACCCTTGGAGACCATCAAGGATAATAATAATAGCAACTACTACTACTACTACTACTACTACTACTTTATTTTTCTATCCCACCTCCATCTACTCGGGGCGGCTAAGACAGGGCCAAGCCCAAGAACAAATAATACACAAAGCAAATTACATGTAAAAGCAGCATCTACAACCAGATAAAACACATTAAAACCAAATGATACATTAAGTGACAATAAAAACCATTTTAAAACATGGAATGATGACATAAAGGGACCACCATTTAGGAGAAGTAGGATAAAATGGGTGAGCGGTCTAGGCGAAAGTACAACGATATGTATTATAGTGCCATTAGGGAGTGTAGAAGGACAAAGTGCTCAACATTCTCAAAGAGAATTGGAGTGAGGTAGGGCTTCAAATTACTTCCAGGAAAGAGTAGGATAAAGTGCAAAATGTAGTGAATTTAGTTTAAGTAGAGTATTAATCATGGTCTTTTCTTCAGTTTCTGCAAATGGACTTGGGACTCAAATTTTTAGATGGTTTATTTTTTTAGCTATGATCAATGGCTTTTAAAGAGAAAAATATTTCATTGCATTTTTATTGCAATTGTCTATCTTGAGTTAAGGTACATTAGTTTGCTGACATTTGCAGAAAAGGAAAACATTATGTCAATACAGTATGACCTTAGAGGGATGACCGCTCTAGAAATTTGCTAGGACCTCCAACACAACTCTATTGTAACTTCTAGCAGAAATATACAATTGACTCCTCTAGAGGTCCTAGAAGATCCTGAAAGAGGACATATTTTGTCAGATGTGGGTAGGTGAAATTGCAAATACAGGTACCATGGAAATAGGAATCATGCTGTACTATCAATCAATCACTCAGAGTCAATCTGGTTGCGCTAGTGAACTTTGCAGACAGATCCAGTTGGCCACTGTTGGAATAAAAAAACTGGATTAAACAAGCCTTTCATCTGATCCAGCAAAAACCATTCTTCTTATTACTGTATTTCAGGATATATGGCAGCTTCTGTTAGGTGAAAGCAGGAAGACTATATCTCAGATAATTTTAATCCAGGTTGGCTGTGAAATCGTATGTTTTCCAGTCCCAGCTACAGTAAAAGAAAATCTGCCGAAGATTTTGGATGCACTCAAGATTTTTGTTCTTTGGTAGTTGCCAGAAAACTAGAGACTGAGATCTGACCAGTGGAATATTTATAATATTGTTTATTCTTCTTTAATTTTTATAAATTTGGGTTTGTTTTCTTTCTTCCAAAAAAAAGAGAGAGAGAGAGAGAGAGAGAGAGGAGTTAATCTCTCTTTTTCTCTCCCTCTCTCCATCTCCCAGGATGAAAGTCTGACATCCCCTTGTAGTTACCAGATTGTGTGCTGGACATAAGACCTTGTAATTCAAGACCTTGTGATGCAAACATAATGTTAATAGCAGAACATAACCTTTGTAGCCTGTTTGCACCAGTTGAAGAGTTTCAAAGAGGCTACAGATGAGGATATGGGTGAATGAGATTTGTCACCTGGAACGTGGAACACATTGAAAACAATGTGTTGTTAAAGGCTTTCATGGCCAGGATCACAGGGTTGTTGTATGTCTTTCGGGCTGTGTGGCCATGTTCCAGACGTATTCTCTCCTGACATTTTGCCCACATCTATGGCAAGCATCCTCAGATGTTGTGAGGTATGGATAAACTGGGCAAGGAAGGAAATATATATATATACTAGCTGTGCCCGGCCACGCATTGCTGTGGCGAAGTCTGGTGGTCTGGGAAATAAAGTATTGAGGAATTGGTGGTAGTTAAGGTCAAGGGTAAAGGTTTTCCCCAGACATTAAGTCCAGTCGTGTCTTACTCTGGGGGTTGGTGCTCATCTCCATTTCTAAGCCGAAGAGCCGGCGTTGTCCGTAGACTCCTCCAAGGTCATGTGGGATGACTACATGGAGCGGCGTTACCTTCCCGCTGGAGCAGTACCTATTGATGCACTCACATTTGCATGTTTTCGAACTTCTGGGTTGGCTGAAGCTGGAGCTAACAGTGGGGGCTCTCTCCGCTCCCCCAATTCAAACCTGTGGCCTTTCAGTCCAGAAGTTCAGCAGCTCAGCGCTTTAACACGCTGCGCCATCAGGGGATATTATTTCCTAAAGGTTGTGAATATACAATATTTCTGATTGGTTTTTTTTGTTTGTGGGAGGCAAGTATGAATGCTGCAATTAGGAAAAATGATTAGGATGTAATGGCCTTGCAGCTTTAAAGCCTGGCTGTTTCCTCCCTGAGTGAATTTTTTGTTGGGAGGTGTTAGCTGGCCCTGATTGTTTCCTGTCTGGAATTCCCTTGTTTTCAGAGTGGTGTTCTTTGCGATATTTTATGTGCTTCTACTGTCTGTGGCCCTGAGAAAACAGTGGATTTGCCAGACTTTGATGATGGTAATACTTTGTTGGGAGGTGTTAGCTGGCCCTGATTGTTTCCTGTCTGGAATTCCCCTGTTTATTTACTGTCCTGGTTTTAGAGATTATATTGTTCTGCATTATTCTATCCCAGTAATTATTTCATATTAAAGAAGAATCTCACTTCTAAACGGTTTGGGACCCGCCTACCTTTGTGACCGCATCTCCCGCTATGAACCCACTCGTCCTCTTCGTTCATCCGGTAGGGCACTTCTTTCGCTCCCGCCACCATCCCAGGCTCGGTTGGCGGGGACGAGGGAGCAAGCCTTTTCTATTGTTGCTCCCCGGATCTGGAATTCCCTTCCGGAGGAGATCCGGCAAGCACCCACCCTGGCTTCCTTCAAAAAGCTGCTTAAAACCTGGCTCTTCCGCTGCGCCTTTGGATAACAGAGCCCATAGCTATAGTAGTCGCACAGGCTACCTCTTTGACTTGAAACACTGCACTTTATTCCTCTGCCCCAAAGCACCTTAGAATATCACATTGCATTTTAGTTCTAGTGGTCCCTCCAGGCCATCCTCTCCTCCATCCCAGTGGTCTTTTTTTCCCCTCTTTCTTTGCGGATTCATGTTATTTGAGTGATTATATTCCTTCTGCTTATGTGATTGTTTTAGTCAATTGTTATGTTTTGTTTTCGTTTCTAATTCTTATAGCGTTTTATAGTGTTTTCAGTGTTTTATTGTACAATGTTTTATGCTGATTTTATATTGGAAACCGCCCTGAGTCCCTTTTGGGAGAGAGGACGGTATACAAATAAACTTTTACTTACTTACTTACTTACTTATCCAACATTCGCTTATACAATGTTCTGGATTATCCAACGCAGTCTGCCTTTTCATAATCAATGTTTTTGTAGTCAGTGTTTTAAATTCATTGTGATATTTTAGTGGTAAATTTGTAAATACAGTACAGTAGAGTCTCACTTATCCAACATAAACGGGCCGGCAGAATGTTGGATAAGCGAATATGTTGGATAATAAGGAGGGATTAAGGATAAGCCTATTAAACATCAAATTAAGTTATGATTTCACAAATTAAGGACCCAAACATCATGTTAGACAACAAATTTGGAAGAAAAAGTAGTTCAATACACAGTAATTCTATGTAGAAATTACTGTATTTATGAATTTAGCACCAAAATATCACGATATATTGAAAGCATTGACTACAAAAATGCGTTGGATAATCCAGAACGTTGGATAAGCGAGTGTTGGATAAGTGAGACTCTACTGTAAATATTACATAGCATTACTGCGCATGGAACTACTTTTTCTTTCAAATTTGTTGTATAATATGATGTTTTGGTGCTTAATTTGTATAACGATTACCTAATTTGATGTTTAATTGGCTTTTCCTGAATCCCTTCTTATTATCCAACATATTCACTTATCCTGCCAGCCTGTTTACGTTGGATAAGTGAGACTCTACTGTATATTTCTAATCTTATATTATCTGCTCAGAACTGGATTATATGAGGCCCCTTCTACACAGCTGTATAAAATGCACACTGAAGTGGATTATATGGTAGTGCGGAGTCAAGATAATCCAGTGCAAAGCAGATAATATAAGATTATAAATGGGTTATATAGCTGTGTGGAAGGGCCTTGAGTCTACACTGCCATATAATCCAGTGCAAATTAGATAATCTGTGGAAGACTCAGTGAGGCCTAAATCTGCCTGTCCCCTAACTGAAACCTGGCTGTCCCTTGGCTGGTTGCTAGGCAACCAAGTGGGCAGAGATTAGCCCTCTAAACTGGCAGCAATTGGATAAAAAAATTATTGCTCTCCCTCTAATTAGGACTTTATTTTTCTTTTCTTTTTGTTGTATCAACCTTGAGGCGTGGATGATGGGTTGTGTTGTCAAATTTTGAGGTTGGGGGGCCTGTACTTTTGTTGTTTTGTGAATTGCCGTGATGCCATCACTCTTTTATATATATAGATATCTGTGGAGAGTGCAGGGTGTGACAAGAGTCCTTTGTCAGTTGGAAGCCAGCGTTAATGTTTTAGTTAATCACCCTAATTAGCATTGGAAAGGTTTGTCTCTTGCCAGGGGGGCATCCTTTGTTAAGAGTCATTAGCCGTCCTTGGGGCTCCTCTGCCATCAGAGTGTTGCTTCCCATCTACTGTTTTGAGTTTTGAGTTTTTTAATACTGGTAGCCAGATTTTGTTCATTTTCATGGTTTCCTCCTTTCTGTTGAAGTTATCCACATGCTTGTGGATTTCAATGGCTTCTCTGTGTAGTCTGACATGATAGTTGTTGGAGTGGTCAAGCATTTCTGTGTTCTCAAATAATATCCTGTGTCCAGGTTGGTTCATCAAGTACTCTGCTATGGCTGATTTCTCTGGTTGAATTAGTCTGCAGTGCCTTTCATGTTCTTTGACTCGTATTTGTGTGCTGCGTTTGGTGGTCCCTATGTACACTTGTCCACAGCTGCATGGTATCCGGTAGACTCCTGCAGAGAAGAGAGGATCCCTCTTGTCTTTCGCTGACCGTAGCATTGAAAACAGGCAGTTGCATCCCTAGAGTGGTCTGTTTTCAACATATCCCATACTGGGGCAACACTGCAAACATCATTTCCCATGACCCTATTCTTCAGCATCTCAGAAGCCCTTCAGTTGAGAAACTGTCAGGCTGAAATAATAAGGGATTTTGAAGGGGGGGTGTCAGGGGGGATATTATCAGACATAACAATGATGACATCATATTTTACAATACCTTTGTCTCCATCTCTCTAAATATGATAGTAATTGTTATTCATGCAAGCTCTAGTGTGTATTGCAGAATATTATTCATAATATTATTGTTTGCTCTAAAGACAAAAAACCTTGATAATCTAGAATCATTTGTCAGGTTCTCTGTAAACTCTCTGTAAAAAGTGTCAATATCTCAGGCAAGATTGAGCCAAATTTGAAATGAATTTGAAAGGCACTGGCATAGAAATCAAACCATTTCCAGATAAAAGTAAGTTTGGCTGCTGAGAGTGATTCATCCCCCCCCCCCCCTACACACACACACACACACTCATGCACACACAGTTTTTTGCAGGGTGTTAAGCACACAAGAATGAGGAAAATGTTCTGCCAACATCTCAGCTGACAATTGGCTTTTGTCTAGGAGACCCTCTTCCCTTGCCAAATGAACTGAGCTCTCATCCTAGCTGGTCCTCTCAGGGCTAGTGTATCATGAGGTACCAATTCAATGGGGAATTGGTTTTGCTGCCGGAATTCAAACTGGAACAAGCAGACGCTGCATTGAGATAAGAAATGCTCTCGCCATGCTCTGTGCCTGCATTGTGTGTCTCTGCAGTGTTCGACGTGTGAAATATTCTTTGGCCTTCCAGCCATATTCCGCATGCCAGCAAAGCTCTTGTGTGGATCTCTGTGCTTCTGCCTATAGATTAACTGAACTTGAGTGGATGCAGGAGGAAAAAGACACTTTAGGCCACCCACCACATAATGTAGCAAAACACCAAAAAGAAAATAATAGTATGACCAAGGGATTATCACCTATCATCATGGTATGTGTGAAAGGAGTGGGGAGAGAAATTGTACAAATGTCTCCATATTGAAAAATGATGCATATGTTTTCTGCTCAAAGTGTCTTTTAGCAATACATAACTTTGCTCTTCCACATATTTATCAGTGTTACAGTGACACCTTGGATGCTTTGGCGGACATTTGTTTTCTCATTTCATACCATTGGCCATTACAAATAGCAGTGATTGTCTTTCAAAAAAACTTGCAAATCTGTTAAATCTGAATTTGTTGAAGTCCTCTAGTTTCCACTTCAGTGTGCATTCTGATTTGGATCCATACCAAGATTGCATGTTCCCATTCCCATAAATTTCTACACATTTCATACACATTATAAAAATGTAGCAGTTTTTATTATACGCCTTGTCTTCCTTAAAGAAAAGTGTACTTTCATGCATTTCACAATATAAATTTTTCCAGTCCTCGTGAGGGGATTTTCAGACTCCTTTTCTTTCATGAATCTCAAAGCAAAACTAAACCTTTGCCAATTTCTGACCACATGTATTTAGACCATATTCCCTTCCACAGGTTGCAAACTGAGTGAGCTTGTACAAATCTGTAAACCCAATGAAATTCTCACTTACCCTCATTTAAACTGGAAGATGTAAGACCTCTTGTTTTGACAAAAAGAACTGAGATGAAGAGTGCTTGTTTTTAATTAGAACTGAATGCCTCTAACTCAGGCCTCATCTTCACTGGCATATAATTCAGTTTGAAACTGCATTATATGCTCAGTTTAGACTCATATAATGAAGTTCAATGCCTTTATATAAGTCTACACTGACTATATAATGCAGTTTCAATGAGAAGAGGCATACAAAGTGGAAGAACTGGAACTTGCACAGTAGCTTTGAAAAGGAAACTCAATGCTTTTGAAAAAACAATTGGTTAAAATTATTCCAGACCCCATTTTGGTTGTTAGTTGTCAGATTGTCCCTATTAAAAATGGCCAGCAATATCTTTGCAGAGAGGCTTATGCAGTAATCCCTATTAAAAATGGCCACTGCCATTCTGCTCCACCTCAAGCAGCCCAAATGGTGGTTGCACTGCATTCTTCACTAGCTCCCACACATTGTTACTGAACAATTCTTGGACAGAAAAAAGGTTGAGAGAAGAGGGAAGGAAGGTTGCCTTTTCTTCCAGTTTAGGCAAGGCAGATACAATGTGGTGGGAGCTTCTCACACTGCCTTTGTGTTGGGTTCCTATTCCAGCAATGGCATATATAGAAGATGACCCAATTTGGGGTGATCATTTTTTGTCAAAATCTTTTTCAACATATACACTATACAGTATTTCAAATAGTATTCATTACACTGAAAAAACCGAATGATGTTACAAATTACTGTGTTCCTTTTTAAAATGGCATTAGTTCTTTCTTTAAGACAAATGGGATGGAATCAAAGACAACAGGATCATTTGTAAGGTGTTATTTTCGAGCTCTGTACAAAACCAAAAAAAAGAAAGAAAAAATACCAGGATTTGTTCAAACTGTAATTTTTGCAAGAACTTTTGCAGACTTTGTCAACTTGAGATCACTGGTTATTTCTTTGTAAACCTCTCTTTTTTCACCTATGGTTCCCTCACAGAATGGAATCTCCCCTGTGTGATCTAAATATGACTAGTCTTGTTTATACCCAGTAATATTAGTTTAAGCGCACTCAATGCTGAAGCAGAGCTCTAGCAGGAAATACATTTTTTAACCACAGTGTCTCAAGATCTTTTTTGCATAATGATTGTATCTGGTAATTTTACTTGAGCAACTATAAGAAAGCAAGCTGTCTTTCAGCTCACTTCCCTTAAAAACGCATCCTAAAACTAAAATATACTGCACAAACAGCAGGCCTGTTTGCTTTATCAAGCTGCTGCTTCTGCCTCAAGCAGGACCCTTATAGTCTGTGTATTTTTATTATGATCAGATAAAAAAACTTTCAACCTAAGAGATGCAGGCAGCTGTGAATCAATATCACACAACTGTGATTTCTATGGCAACAGCTCAGCTCAGATATTTAGGGGGAAAATTGAAGTGTGTATGAACTTTCTCCTCCTTGAACACTTACTTGGGGTTGTTTGATCCCAAAGTGACTCACTCTTCTCACTAAATAAAATCAGACAATAATGATGTGGGTTAGAGCATTTTTTTTAGCGTTTACTGTTTGATTAAATGAGGCTGTAATGGTACAGCTCTTAGTCGTATTTTTAAGGTATGTGAAAAAGAAAGTTAGTCATGCAGAATCCCTATTGGAATCAGTGATTTGTGTTTTCTTTTTCTTTCTTTCTTTTTTTTTTAAATTATATTTAAGGATGATGTACATATATGAGTAAAACGCCATTTACTTCAATAGGGCTGAACAGTACCCCTCAGCAACATAAATACTCATTAGTTTCATTTTCATAGGAAAGGAGAAATAGTTTAATTGTTTGTCTCCTCAGTGTGAGGAGCCATAGAAAACCCTGCAGCTTTTAACAACTATTTGCTGATTGAGATTTATTCTCCACACACACAAATCCCACAAAAAAAATAGTTTGACACATAAAACAGCATTTTTCCAATGAGTAATGTTGTTTTCTGGACACAAGCAAAAGTTTCTGTGCAGGAAATTGGCTTCTGGTGCTGAAAATCATGTTTCTTAACTATAATGCTAGATTCTGGCACAAATATACCCTTTGTGCCATTTTAATTTTTTAAATAAATGCTATGTGGTTTTTGTTTTTATTTCTGTTTTGTGTGGAATAAGTCCCAAATGGTGAAAATTTGTTTCATGCAGGAATTTCCTCATTGATGTTTTCTGCTTTCTCTCAATTACCTCCTTTTTCATCTGGTTTAAAAAAATTGAAAATATTAATTCCATCACTAGTGTCTGTAAATGCCTGTGGATTTACAAACTTATATCCATTCCCATTTGTTCATTGGTACAACAGTATCTGTCAGTATATGACACAGAGTATAGAAAACTATATGCTTACAATGTCTTTGTTCTTTTCACATAAGGCCCCAAGTAGCAACTCCTGGAAGAGCTGTTTGGACAAAGGTTTTGCCATTGCAGAACTTTCCTGACTGTCCCTGATTCGAAGTAGCAGACTTCCTGTCAGGTCGTGTTACCTCTCACCTGTTCTTCCACTCTTTACTAGGGGCAGGCAACTCACTTCAAATTTTGTCAAATCCTTCATATCACATCTGTTCTCCATACTGTACAGGATCAAGGAGATGAGCAAAAGCAGCTGAAAAGGAGAAGCAAGGAAGATGTTGTCTGTGTGTGTGTTTGTGTGTATAAGGGAGAAACAGTATAAAATATTCTATATACGACATTGAAAGCTCAAGGGAACATTGCAGAATCATTTGGTTGTAATCAGAGGTACTCTGGAATAAAGGCAGCAACAATATTTCAAACCTCCTCAAAAATGGTCAAAACTAGAGTTCTCAAGTATCAGAAAAATCCTGATGAAGAGTCTAGGCTGCACCCCCACCTGAAAAATCATTCAGTTCCAGTGTGCAGTATTATGCCCACTTTATAATTCAAATCCAATGTGGATTGACAGCCACACATCACCCCACGTGAAATATCGTTGATACAAAAGTGGGTTTCCTACCATATATATGTGTTCATGACATTGGTTATTTCAGTCACATTATCACAACAATTGTCAGTTTAATGTTCTTCTTGGTATATATAAACCTATCAACTAATAGCCTTCCTGATGATTGGATGTTTCCCTCATCAAGTTTTCTTGCCCAGGGAAAATTAAATGTCTCCTCTTACTTATTTGCCCCTGATATTTAAATTTTCCCATGTGGATCTTCCCTCAAGACTACAAAAATAAGTTCCACTGAATGGAACATTTCATTTATAAACATATCATACACAATCCAGCAAAAATCACAGCCTGCCCTCTTCATGTTTCTTTGAATCTATTTTCAGCTGAGTCCAAATAAATGTATTCTCCATGAAGATTGAAATCTACTGCAGTAGGATGTATCCATACTGTAAAATCATGGATTAATAAGAGAGTTGATGCATTCAAAGAAATAAGACATATATTGGTAATGCTATGGATCTTGTGGCTTCACTTTGAACATTTGGAACCCCTTTCCCTGCACAAGACACTTCCCTTCTATGTTTCCCATTCTGTGTGTTGCAGAAAGGGGAAATGCTGCATAGGAAGATCTGGATTAACTCTTACTTTACTGTCAATATTTTAACTGCATTATAAATGGAGGGTCGCTTTGAGACAATTTGTAGCTTTCAGACTACTGATAAAGAAGAATACTTTTTGTCTTGTACTGTCTACAGATGGTATACCTCACCAATATCAGTGTATATACCAGATTGACAGTCTTTAAATAGTAGTGACAGGAAAAATAAAATTGGGCACACATACAATAATTTGAAGAGACAACACTTTTTAGCACATGTATGTGATAGAGAGAGGGTGAGAGCACAGACTCGAGAGCATTTATTCTATAAATGATGAATAAAAATAGCCAAAGGCCTCCCCATGAAGCCAGTGTAGCTTGAATGGGAGAGGAGAGAAGCCAACCACAGGAGGAAATATGTTTTGGAAATGTGTGTCTTAAACCAGAATGATTGAAGTAGCTAGCATTAAAGCTCAAAAAGAGTAATCATTTTTCTAGTTATAGAATATGACATCAAATTTATAAAACTTCCATCTTTGTCCAAGAAATGTTGCTTGTTCTAGGGATGATGAGGGATTGTATCATTCTTCAGACATAAGATTCTGCCGGTGAGACTGTATTACTATTTTTTCAAAAAACAAAAACAAATATTTTTGCTTTGTCTTTCCCTTCCTCCAATTGATGTACACGCACCTGTGGTTCTGCACTGTTGGGAAAGGCAAAGGTCCAACAAGATGTCTAAAAAAGAAGTTTGGATTGACCCGGGAGTACAGTATAAATGGAGAATTCAGAGACAGATGGGTAAGGAAAGCAATGCTCCCATGATGGCTACCGGCATTAAGGCTGCCAACTTGCAGGCCATCTGGTCAGAATTTCTAACCACCACAGTTAAAAAGGAAGAAGGGGGAGGATAGTTGTGCATTTTTCCTTTTCTAAAGGATAAATTCAAGTGAAATAAGAGTCAGAAGAAGAAAAACAAAGCAACCTGAATCTGGGTTTGAGACTAAAACACCCATACACTAAACTAGAGTGGATCCCATGAATGCAAACAATATCCAAGAACACCAGAATGTCAGCAAACACTTCAAGTTCGATCTAACACATCCAACTCCTTCAAAGATTAATAGCATTTATTAAGAGTCTATGCACAAGATTTAGTCTGAACTCTGTTTCAGCAGTTTAATGAGAAATACACAATTGGTCTAATGCCTTTATCATGCCAGTGTGTTGTTTCATTACAATCATGGTTTTTAAGCAAATGGAAACATCATTACTGGAATGATCACTTCTACACCTTGCTGCATTTGCACAGTTCTGGCATTTTGTTAATGCAAATTCCTGCAATGAGTTTTCTGCATAGTCACTTTCTTTCCAAGGCCTCCTCCACACTGCATTATATGGTCAGGGCAGCTGCATATAATGAAGTTTAATTGCATTGAACTGCATTATATTGAGTGTACACTAACTATATAATGCAGTTTTAAATTATATTATGTGCCAGTGTAGATGGGGCCCATGTTAACCCTACACAGCGCATTCACTCTGTGTTTTTTCTGTTTCCCCTTCTCTCCCTATTTCGCTGCAACTGCACAGTCAAGCAGTTTCATCGGTCTCACAAGACCTTCCTCTGCCTTTCAATATTGGGATTTCAGAGGAAGAATTTTATCACACAAGGAAGAGTAATAAAATAACAGTGTTACAGGATTCAGGGATGGGTTTTCCCTATCAATGAAGGGAAATGATGGAATCATAGTTGAAGCAATGCAATGCAACTACAAGAGAGACAGGGTGTCATGAGGTAAGCTCCATCCAAAGGCACTTTTATTCTCCCATAACTTCACTTTTTTAATTTTTAAAATTAATTTATCAATCAAAATGTATAAGTTTACATTTTCCTCATTTTACAGTATCTTAAACATATTATGTTATATACAATCCGACAGTAAAAAAAATCAAGAACATCTTTAAGCATATTTCTTATCAGTTTTTTTAACTTTTCCATTACAACTTTACTACATATCTCTACTACACACCTTTTATCTACTTATACATGTTTTACTACTAATATTATTATTGTTAATGCATAATTCAAAATGTATAAGTATACATTCTTTCCTCGTTTTACAGTATCTTAGACATATCATATTGTATACAATCTAACAATAAAGAAAAATCAAAATCAAAACATCTTTATGGATATTTCTTATCAGTTTTAGACTTTTCCATTACAACTTTACTACATATCTCTCTACTACACCCTTTTATCTACTTATACATGTTTTATTTATTATTATTATCGTTATTATTGTTATACCTTTCCCCCCTCTTCCCTTCCCCTGATTTTGTGCCACCTTCACCAGGACCAACCAACTCATACTGTTTCACGAATCCAAAATTTCATTGTCTCTGTTGCTGGCTTATACCCCTTTCCCTCATTAAAAATGTACTCAATAAATTTTCTCCGTATTTTCCAAAAATCTGTTTGTTTCGATAATCCCTTTTTAATTTTAATATTGCAAGTCAGCTTATCATTAATTGCTATGTTCCAAATTTCCCTGTACCATACTTATAATTGGGTTTCCTTTTTTTCTTTCCAGTGTTTTGCTATTAGCAATTTTGCTGCAGTTATCAAATTAGAAACCAATTCTTTCTCCTCTTGTGAGAGGATATTGTCATGCATAAGTAATAATGCTGATTTAGGTGTATTCATTATCTCTATTTTTATTATTGCTCTTATTTCTTTAAATATCATTTCCCAAAATTTTTGTATAATTTTACATGACCACCACATATGAAGATATGACCCTATTTCCTGACAGCCTCTCCAGCACTGATTTGTGTATTTTTTTTTATCTATCTGATTTTATCTAATGGGAGTTAGGTACCACCTCCATACCATTTTGTAATAATTTTCCTTAATTCTTATGGACATATTTTTTAATAATCTCATACTCCATATCCTTCCCCATTCTTGGTTAATCAATTTTTCCCCCAAATCTACTTCCCATATTTCCTTCAAATGAATTTATTCCTGTTCGTCCGTTAGTAGTAATTTATAGATATTGCTTACTGTACCTTTTAATGCTACATTCTCTTCTTTAGTCTCCCTTTGAATGATCATCTTTTCTATTTTTGTACATTCCCTACCCCATTATACTTTTTCCTTAAATCATTTGACCATTTCCCCAATTGTAAATACTTGTACCTTCCTCTTAATTCATTTTTAATCCTTTCCATATTTACCATCTTCAGATCCCAATCTTTTACTTTCATTATACCTCTTTCACTAAATTCTGCTTCAAGTTTTTTTTTCAAATTTATTGGGAAGTTTTCTGTCATTAGAACTGACATAATAGGAGAAATACCTGGCATTAGGTTATTTTTGTATCTTCCCCAAATCTCCAGAATATTTTTTAAAAAGGGGTTGTTTAAATTACTATAGCATTTTTTTTATCCTTTCCTCTATTATTCCTGTAAAAATATATTCTAGTTTCAATTCTAATTTTTTATTGTCTTCTTCTAGCCATTCCAAGCTCTTTTGTTTAGCTAGGCAGTCTACTATACAGTTTAAGATTTGGAAGTCCAAGACCTCCTTCTTTCTGTGGTCTATACCATAAGCTTTTATTTATTCTAGCTTTTTTATTCCCATTACAATATAAATTTAACATGCTTTGCCAATTTTTTATTTCTTGATCTGAAATTTCTACAGGCAGCATTCTAAATAAAAAATTTAATTTGGGTAATATCTTCACTAATGATATCCTACCAAACCATGATAATTTGTGTTTATTATACTCCACTAATTTCTTATTAATTTCCTTGCTTAATTTGGTTAAGTTGTGTATTTCTAATTTTTTAATTCTTTAGTTATATTTATCCCTAAATATTTAATTGGTTCTTTAATTTTGATTTTGATTTTCCCCTCCTGTTTTATTTTTTATCTCTTCTTCTTGATAGTTAAATATCATCATTTCTGATTTGTTCCAATTAATTTGTAAACATGTTATTAATCCAAATTAAGCATGAGGATCTCGGATGAATGGAATTAATTATATATACCTTTTAAAGGTTTTTATAATGTGTTTTAACAATGTTATTAATGGATCTGTATGTATTGTTTTGTTTTTATTATTGCATTTTTGGGCATTAAATTTTGCCAATTTTTGTAAGCCGCCCTGAGTCCCCTCGGGTGAGAAGGGCGGGGTATAAATGTTGTAAATAAATAAATAAATATATAAATATATTAAATCCAGTTAAAAATCAGATAATCTGTATCTTATAGGCTGTGTGGAAGAGGCCTAAGTGAGGCCTAACTCTGCCTGTCCCCTGGGCTGAGTGGGTTACTAGGAGACCAAGTGGGTGGAGCTTAGCCTTCTAACTGGCAGCAATTGGATAAAAACAATTATTCCTCTCCCTCTAATTAGGAATTTATTTTTCTTTTCTTTTTGTTGTATGAACGTAGAGGCATGGATGAGGGGTTGTGCTGCCAAGTTTAGTGTTTCTGGGATGTGTAGTTTTGTTGTTTTGTCCTAGCCCAAAATTTCATTACCCTTTTATATATATAGAAGATTGTTGTATATTACTTTGAAAGCCCTTGTGGTGGAGGGGTAGTATAAAAGGGGATAGATAAATGATAGACAGATAGATAGATAGATAGAGAATGCATTCTTTTTCATTTCAGTTCACCTAAGTAGCAAACAGACAGAAAACCCTTTTGGTTTGATGTAATAAACCTTTTTTTATGTTCAACCAAGTTCCAAATGTCAAAATTTTGCACTTATCATTGTCCATGTTTCTAAGAAAAAAAATAGTGTGAATAGGGTTTGAACCTGTTAGCTAAATACTATTAATATCATCAAACTTTATCAAACTTTCTGTCACTGGGTTCCCCTTGAAAGCACTGAAAATGACTACCAACATTGACAAAGGGGGTGGGCTGTGGCGCAGGCTGGTGAGCAGCCTGCTGCAATAAATCACTCTGACCATGAGGTCAGGAGTTCGAGGCCAGCCCGTGACGGGGTGAGCACCTGTCAATTAAAAAATAAAAAATAGCCCCTGCTCGTTGCTGACCTAGCAACCCGAAAGATAGTTGCATCTATCAAGTAGGAAATAAGGTACCACTTATAAAGTGGGGAGGGAAATTTAACTAATTTACTACATTGGAATGAGGAAGTGCCGTCACAGTGGATGATGAAGCAGCTGCTTCCTCCTGTGGCCAGAATCAAACATCCCCTCAGGAAAAGGTTAAATTGCCTCTGCGTCTGTCTCTGTCTCGGTTCTATAAAGTGGCAGATGGAGATGAAAAGTGGTATTATTGGCAACTACTGAACTATTGTTTCATAATGGTTTCTTTTGGATTTGGCAAGGTGATATCTTTTCTACAGAGTTTTAGAATTCAGCTTTCCTTGCATTATAGCTACAGATGTTTGTTCTGGAGATATAATGAGAATATATCATGTATGTGTTGTTGTTTTATTAGACTCTGTTAATGTCAATTCTGTCTGATAAATAGTAGAGGAAGAAGATATTGGCTTTCTCTACCCCTGTATGTCATGAAGACGAAGCTCAGATTTACCCCATATGTGGTTTGAATATATTTATGCGTGCAGATTTGACTCTCAATTTAGGAATGGAAATAATACTTTGAAAATAATAAAATAAACAAAAGAGGTATTTCTTGAGAGTCCTTACCAAATTCCTAGTACTGACGGGAAGCCCTGACCATGAAATTCTCATCTAAGGAGATGGATTGCTGCATCTCTCCTCTCCCCACAAAAGACTCACTTTGTAACTTTGTGCCCTCCAAAAGACATCCTCAAGACAATGTTGTTCTGCCTAGCTAGTAGCTATAGCTATACAACCAAATGATACTCAGCTGCATCTTGCATCCTCCACTCATTGCCCTATGGCTGTTTAAAAGGGCTCTGGAAAATGAGTCTTGGGGGGACTTGCTCTCCATCGTGAAGATATCTTTGAGCACTCTGTTTTTTTAAATATGTTCTTGAAACAGAGTGAATAATTTTTTTGCTTGGGTGATTTTAACAAATAATTATAACCTAGTCCTTAATACTTGAAGCCCATTTTACTTACATTTGAGGAAATGATTGGCCATGTCATTAAATTACTCCAAAACACCCTTATCATCATCATCATTTTTATGTTTATATTTATTTCACCTTGCTTTCTCTCTTCACAAGGAGACTTTCATATGTAATTTTCTAAGATATGCATTTTATGCAGTTTCTCCAATAAAGGAAATACATCTGTGTGCATTTATATGTTCAATGTATAATTTGAAAAAGAAAATAGGAACAAAGATTCTGATGTTTCCCTATAATAAAAGATTCACATACACTTTCATTGATAGTTTTGCAGGCTGCAAACTGGTTAAATCAATTTTTCTTTTTCAAAAATCACTTGTGGATTTCTTTTTATCACTATTTTTGACAGGGAATGAAACAGTTTAGTAGTAGGCATACTACCAATGCATTCTTCTTCATTTTGGTCATTTACTTTGCTAAAAAGAAGTGCTGTGTGGGTTGAAAAATAAATTTTATAATTTAAGTCTTATTTATTTATTTATTTATTTATTTATATTTCACTCTTCTCACCCTGAAAGACTCAGGGCAGATCATAGAACATACATATGCGGCCAACATTCAATGCCGTTTATACACTGACAAGACAATTAAACATAAATAGAAGTATATATATATTCCATGCTTCAGCATCTTGAAGGCTTGTGCTCGGTTCTGGCCATGGGGGTGGGGGTGCTGTCGCTCCATTTCTCTGCCAAAGTGCTTTGTAAACTTTCTCCTTGATCAAATCGCCAGCATTTTTCTGGCATTTCCTTATGGGTGCCTTTAAAATACCTCCCCGTTTTTAAGTGATACCTATTTATTTACTCACATTTTGCTTTCAAATCGCTAAGTAGGTGGAAGCTGGGCTAAAGGCCAGGAGCTCACTCTGACCTGGGCTTTGAACTGTCAACCTTTTGACTGACAATATTCACGGCAGCTGGTGGTTTAACCTGCTGTACTAAAGCCCAACACATAAGTATACAATGTGAACTTCTACAGACTGGATGTTCCAGTATTCATTTATGAAATGATGAAGGGCATGATTTTTCCATACCTCATCTTGACTTTTGAAACCAGTGATTTGCTTTCATCATTTCTTTACATCTTTTCCTCCGAAGGATAAGGATTACTTCTGAATATATTGTCAAGCAATGTCAAAAGAGGATGCCGCTTGATCCAATTGGCAAAGAAACAGAATGTCATTTGTGCTGAGAATAAAGAAGGGGGCTGCTTTTACTATGGTTTCTCCAATTAATTAGATCCGTTTGGGAAGGTGATCGAGGAGGTGATGGCTGCTCTATGACACTCAGTGGTTTGGAATCAAACCCTGCCTATCATTTACCTGGGAAATAATTAACCTCCAAATCTCCAGTGGATCCTTAAAACATCAGAAGTCTGTTTTAAGTTTGAAATGTCACAGTCAACGTGAAGCAATGCCTGGATGGCTAGTATTGATCAGCTCATGTGGGTTGCCCCAGGCAGTCTTAGAAGTGTTCATCATTATAAATTCCCTTGAGAAAATGAGCTGGCTTCTTTTTTTTGCACTGAACAAGAGCTGCTCTCCTTAACTAGATGTATTCTGAGAGCCAGGAACTCAAGTGGGCCTGAAATGAATTTCAATACAGGCGAAGATTTGGAGTTGATAGGAAATCTGTCTCTCTTCCATGTGTGCTGTAGGATGATACTGTAGAATCCTGAGATGGCTAATTGGACCATTTTAAGATCAGGTATTGCATTTCTGAAAGCTGCCTAGTATAAGAAATATGTTCCAAATTCAAAAGTAGAGACCTTACAAAATTATAACTCCCATGAAACCTTAGCACTGAACCATGGCAGCTAAAATGGTGTTAGACTGGATTAAGTCTACAGTGAAAATACATCCCTTCTCTTGGGGACAATGTCATTCCCTGTGTTGTAGAGATCACAAGGAGAAGTGGGTTGATCTAGATGATCTTGAATATGCTTTCCAATGTGATTTTAATTCAGGGTGTATAATTTTTTTCTTTGCTTATTAGACCTGTTTGAGTACATTTTTCTGCTTGATATACAGCAGTGGCACCCCACTCCTCCCAATTCAAGATGAATAGTATCAAAGTCCACTTAAAAAAAACACAGGTAACCACTTTCTGGGAGTAAATAATAATAACAAAGAAGTGTAAAGAAGACAGAATTGTGGTTAAATAGCAGTTGGCTACTTTCTCTTGACACTGAAAATCCTAAAACCTGTCAGCTGAAGCGGCCACTTCACTTTTTGTACAGCTGAGGCCTATTGTCCACCCCTTGCATTGGGTTTTATGCTGAAGTTTTTGCACATTAAAATCCCATACATAAACATCCCCATTGTCTTCTGTTTCATTCTTACTACATTCTGGTCCATTATGGATCTTGAATAGGGGAATGGACAATACTACCCCAGGTCTACAAGTTGGAGAAATCTGCAGTTTGAATGCTCCTTACATAACATTCACACACAAAGAAGGTTTCTATGCATTTGAAATGATGACATTACAGGGAGAGAGCAGAGCTAGATTTTTTTCTCCTTGATAGGTAAAGTAAAGGTAAAGGTTTTCCCCTGACATTAAGTCTAGTCACGTCCGACTCTGGGGATTGGTGCTTATCTCCATTTCTAAGCCAAAGAACCGGTGTTGTCCATAGACATCTCCAAGGTCATGTGGCTGGCATGACTGCATGGAGCACCGTTACCTTCTCACCAACTGCTAGGTTGGCAGAAGCTGGGGCTAACAGCGGGAGCTCACTCTGCTTCCTGGATTCAAACCGCCGACTTTTCGGTCAGCAAGTTCAGCAGCTCAGTCATTTAATCTGCTACACCACTGAGGGTTCCAAGTGCACTACCAAAAAGAGATATTTCACTGCCCGAAGTAATACTGACCTGCTGCCAGCTTCTCCTTATTTCCACCTCCAGTTTAATCTTTTCCTTATTCGTTTTTTGACACAGGTTAATACATCTCCAGCCTTCATATCAGTGCTATGGCCTTGTTCAAAGCAAGAGGCATGGAGAGAAATGCGTTCCTTGATAGTGTCATTGGAGTTTCATTGTCCGTTTGCATGTCATTTAAACTTTACAAAGGATTTGTTCTCACAAAAGCAAAACAGCAATAGTGTAGGCAGATATATCTGCTCACTCAAATTGGGAAGTTTGACTGAAATGCTGACATCTACTTCAGATCATGGTTATGAAACAAAATACAATGAGCACTCCACATTTGCAGTTCTTACTTTTGTGGATTTAATTATTCACAGATTTGATTAAAATGTTCTCTCTTGGAATCTCTAGGTCCTCCAATGAAACCCTATGATCAACCTTTGCTAGAAGTTGACCATACAGTCATCACTTCTCTAGGAATCTCTAGATCCTACATTGCAATTTAAGCAGAAATTGATCATAGTCATACTGGAGGACCTAGAGATTCTAAGAAAAATGTTCTCTCAAGTTAAAAAAAAAACCTCAATCTTATTATTCACAGCTTTTGCAGGTGTGGTGTGCTCCTAATCCCAGCAAATGTGTAGGTCAGGCTATATTATTTGGTTTGGCATGTAGGCAGCGATTACTACTACAGCTCTGAGTGGGTGCAGATATGACAGCCATCTTTTATATGTTCAGTGTGGTCTGTGCTGACGTGCTATTTTTCTACTTGCTAGGCATTTGTTTCCTTGGGAACATGCAAACATTGCATTCTCTGTGTGAAGTGATACGGTCTATTCTGCCGCCTGTTTTGCTCCAGACACAACCTACTATCTTCAGAAACTCAATTAAACCTTTAATTTGACAATTTCCCTACCTTTCATTATTATTATTTTATTTCAAACATGCCCTCCACCACCCTTTCCTATTTTTTTATACCACCAGTTTGTCTCTACTGCCTTCAGGTGCTGCAATCTCAAGATATTACTCCTTAAGAGATCCGTCCTGGTCTTTTTCCTGCCTGCAGTTCCATCTTCTTCCCTCTTTTTTCTGGCAGGAGCTTCCTCCCATTAATAAACCATACTTGCTCATTTATCTTCTTGACTGCCTTCTTGTTGTTGTTCAAGTTCTTTCACCCTTAGCTGCTGTAAAGATTGCTTACTATTATATAACCACATTGAATCAAATTAAATTTTCAGTAGGCTTCCAATTACACTGGGGAAAAGGGATAGTTCAGCCAGTCCAGAAATTACAGTAAAAGCCACTTTATTCAATCAATAGGCACAATACAGGTGTGATATATAATCTTGTATGACTAAGGTAATGCACAATATATACACAGAGGCTAGGACAAACAGAGGCTGGAGGCAAACCAAAGAAACATTTCTAGGAGAAGGAATTCACATTTTTTGCCAGAAAAAATCTCCAAGGAGTTTGGAAGGATTAAAAGCCTCAGATAGTCTTGACCTCTATTTTGCTTAATCCTAATCTAGTCCAGTGTTCTGTTCCCACTTTAGTCAACCAATGACACCAGTTGTCTCCAGTTTTGCCAAGAATGCAGTCACTGGGAGGTTAAGCCCTAAGAGTTTTATACTAGAATAGATCATGGACATTTTCTCAGCAGCGTTATATTACTGAGGCTATCATCTGCTAATCGTCCGAGTTGCTCCTGCAGAATTCTGGGAAATATAGTTCAGGGCAGAGTCTTTGGAATTCTCAGATAGAGGGTACCTTGTGTGCCAGCTGAACCCATAACTTGAGATGCTAGATCTGGCCATGGTAGTCCAAGCCTTGGTCACATCCCACTTGGATTGTTGTAATGCGGTCTACATGGTGCTGCCTTTGAAGAGTGTTCGGAAGCTTCAGCTGATACAAAGATTTACAGCCAAACTACTAGTTGGGGCTCTGTAGAGGGCAAGAACCACTCCCATGCTATGACAGCTCCACTGGCTTCCAGTTTGCTACTGGGCAAAATTCAAAGTGCTGGTTACAACCTTTTAAGCCCTAAACAGCTCGGGTCCAGATTACCTGGCCAATCATGTCTCTATTTATGAGCCTGCCCAGATGCTACGGTCGGCAGATGGGGTCCTGCTCTCCACCCCACCCCCATCTCAAGTATGTCTGGTGGGAATGAGAGAAAGGGCCTTTTTTGTAGCTGTCCCTGTCTGTGGAACTCACTCCCTAGGAAGATCAAAATGGCTCCGTCAATACTGTCCTTTTTTTAAAAAAAAAAAACTACTGGAGACCTTTCTGTGCACACAGGCACATGGAGAGGAGGATATCTGAAATACTTAGTGTTGTGACTCAGCAGCAGAACCAGAGTGAAGATGAGGAAGGGGATTTTGAGTTTCAGATGCAGGAGCCAGAGGATGGGATGCAAAATGAATTCCAGGATGATGTCATGGGGCTGAGGAATCATGGAGTTATACAGGCTGGTTCAGAAGGGCAAGAAGCGCAGCCTGTGGATAAACTCCTGAACCAGCCTGTCATAGATAACAACCAGGGAGACATTCCCATGGGAAATAATGAGCCGGATTTGTCTCAGGCTCCTATTCAGGTGCAAGATAATGAATTAGTTGACCCTGACAATCAAGGAGCACCATTGCTATCTAGAGCAGATCGTTTGCAATGGAAAGGAATGCCTAGGCGCAGCCTGAGATTAGCTGGAAAATGGGAGGCCTCTGAAGGGAAGAGAAATGCATTTTTGGGTTGCTTTTAAAAGTGTGTGTTTAGAGACAATTCTTTGTCAAAGCAAATTCTCGCTTCATCAGAGTTGATGTGTCTTCCTGTTCTTGAATCCTTGCAACCAGTGGATTAATGTTTCTTTGGAAATGGACTCATGCTTTGTGACTAAAGACTTTTGGATTTACTGACTCTTTTTTGCAACTACTTTGGGATCTTTACTTCTGCCTGCTTTGATTACATATATTCTGCCTTAGCTTAATAAAATTACAAAAGACTATTGTGGTGTGTGACTTGGTGTCAACAGCAAGGTGAACTATTCTGAGGTATGACACTTTGCACAAATGGACAAGAAGAAGTGGAATATGGATTTGGCTTTTAAATGCTTTTAATTTGATCTTTTAAACTCTACATTTTAAACATCTGTTAAATATGAAATGGTTATAATGTAAATTTGTTGGTCTGTGTTCAATTGTCTGATTATCTTTGTTGTTTGTGTAAATGTAAATTGGGCTTTAACTTCTGGTTTATGTTATTTTGTATTTTATATGGCATTATATGGCAGTTTGCTTCTCTATATATTTTAAACTGCCCTGAGTCCCCACTGGGGAGATAGGGTGGGACAGAAATAAAGTCCCATTCTCATATAATCATTTCTTGGCTTCCCTAAACTACATTTCCCAGAATTTGGCAGGTGCAGATTGGACAATTGGTCTCCATTCTATAATGCTGCTGGGAAAATGTGTCATGTAAGAGGTTTGTGATTGGGTTAACCATCACTATTATCTATCATGAATGGAAAAAGGTGAAATGCTAGTTGGTTGCATTCTAGCAGACAGAATGGCCACTTCTTTTCCACTCCACATAGAAATCCCAAAGTGAACATCTTTAGTTAACAGCTCCCAGATATTTTCAAGCCATTACTTCTGTGTCATGTTAATTTACATTTTCTTCTACAATTGCTTAAAAATTCTGTTTCTAAGTAGATCAAAAGATCATCTTTTGAAGTGTTAACAGTTAATGAGTTTCTCAAATAAAAATGCAGAAATGTTAACAAAAACAGTTTAATTAATGTTTTAATTATGGGAATCGGACACATTACACTGAACAAGTCTGACCTTTGGTCCAACATTAGAAAAGTCTCAGGCAAAAGAAATGTCCCAGCCATGGTAGAAAACAAAGGTCAGCTCCTATCAAAAGATCTATATCAGCCCCAACTGTCAACAACCCAAGGCCAAATTAAGTGGAGCTTTTGATTCGCTTGACCTTGAATTCTCTATTGCTTTGTCCAAGAACACACAACTTATACAATGCCATAAAACTGAATGAACAACAGGGAATAGGCAAGTGGCTGCTTTTGCATCAAAACAAGGCTGAAGAGGGCATCATTCAACTCATGATACAATTTGTAATTAGAAAGAGGGGGAATTAAAAATTGGAACTGTCTCAGCCAGATTGTGAAAGTTGGGGAGGGGGCTTGTATCCTACGTGCATACACATTTTTGGGGAGAAGGGTTGGAGTGGGGGGGGGAGTCCATCTTATTCTCTTTTCCTCTCTCTTCTCATATAAAATGTATAGTTGTTTCAATGATACTTGAGGGGGTCTTCCACTCTTTACCTCTTCTCACTAAATAGTTTTTTGCAAGTAAATAGTCTTGGCCTCCATTAGCATTTTTATTCTGTTTTCCAAATTCCAATACACTGTTTTTGTGAATCCATGAGCTTAGTTTTTCATAACAAGGTACAACTAGTAACATTCCAGAAGACACCATCCTTTGTAATTGCTACCACTAAATGCTTTCTAAGAATTCTTTATAATTGTTTGTTTGGAATATGCTCCTGAGCTACCAAGCCAGAGTCCTCCGGGCACTGTTTTATTAAATATAGTGGGCCCTTGGTATCCACTAGGATTTCATCCAGGACTCTTCGTGAATACTAAAACCCATGGATGCTCAAGACGCATTATATACAATGGCACAGTAAAATGGTCCTAAGGTAAAGGTAAAGGTTAAGTCTAATTGTGTTTGACTCTGGGGGTTGGTGTTCATCTCCATTTCTAAGTCAAAGAGCTGGCGTTGTCCAAGGTCATGTGGCCGGCATGACTGCATGGAGTGCCATTACCTTCCCACTGGAACACTACCTATTGATCTACTCACATTTGCATGTTTTTGAACTGCTAGGTTGACAGAAACTGGGGCTAACAGCAGGAGCTCACCCCGCTCCCCAGATTCGAACTGCCATCTTTTGGTCAGCAAGTTCAGCAGCTCAGCGATTTAACCCGCTGCACCATTGGGGGCTCAAAAATGGTATATCTTATATAAAAAAGATATGACTTTTTGAATTTTTGGGAGAGTATGAAATATTTTTAATACATGGATGCTGGAATCTGTGGATACAAAATCCATGAGTTCAATCTATTTTTGGCTATTATTACCTATGAACTAGAAATGTGACTTTCCATTCCATATCATTCATATCAGCAGTTTGTATGTAGTGTATACATAGTGAATGTAATGTATGAAAAACTGCTAAGCCTATGCATACATGGCTTGCATGTATGTAACACATGAAGGCATGCTAAATGCCATTTAATAGATATAGGCACAGATGAACATTTTCCTACCAAACAGGGGGAGAATATAGTACAATGTTGGTCTTAGAACATTTTGACGCCAAATTAACTAGTGAAACATTCTATTTTGTGACTTTTGTGCCGCTTACACTGGCCACCTAACTTGGCATCAAGGTAGTTCCTTTATTGTTTGTTTGTTTGTTTGGGTGAGTTCTTAGACTGTATGTCCTTAAACTGATTCTTCAAAATAGGCTGAAAATTCACAGCCTTAAAAACTTTTCAATCAATACACAAAAGTGGTCTGTTGCTTTTATATTTTCATTTTTAAAATCATAGGTCATTTCCATTTTTCATTTTACAAAGAAAGTCATCCCCTCCCTCCAAAACAGTCTTCTGGATAAGTCTCACACACCGGCCAAATTCAGTATGTACAATTATTCCCATTAGGGTTTCATTTTGAGAAAAAGGTGACATATACATTAGTGAGGTAAATAATTTAAAAATATTCTATTCCTATTTGCTACACATCTCTTCAGGTTATATAAGCCTATGAGAAAAGAAGCAGTGGGTATTTGAATTCAGTCATCCAAGCATGGATGAAGACATAGAGATCGCCAACCAGATTGTAAAAGCTAATTACTCAGGAAAATTGTTATCTGGATGGGTGATTCTGTCAGTTTCACTTTCTCTGTCATTTGAGTTTTTTATATTAAAAATTCTCAAATTCTTCAGATTTATATAAAAAAAAATCTCTGCTTTTGCATGTTCAACTGAAAATTGAACCACTTGAATCTCTCTACTCATTCCCAGCAGTTATGAAACAACGATCATGACTGCTGGGAAGAGACACAGGACAATTGGGATGGCCAACTCCAAATGTGAATTTCTACTGTTGATTTTTGAGCACGCTGTGCTTCTTGTACTTCAGACCTTTGCTGTGTTACAAAATGAAACATCTGTCTGCTTTATTCTGTCGTCTGTGACAGTATTATTATTGCCTTTACATGCCAATTGGGTGAAATCTCTGACATTTCTTAGCGTGTGTCAGAGGTTTTGGCCACCACCTCCTCCCTTATCAATTTGTTAGCAGCAGTGTTATGAAAATTTTAGACCAAAGATTAGGAAGGGTGATGAGAGTCAGGATGTGAAGGGTGATTTATTATCTATGACATGCATTTTGGATTTATGCATTCATGAAGGCCATGCCTGCAAGATCTATAATGCCAGCTTGCACACACTGCAAAGATGAATAAATGAATAATTGTTTTGATAATATTAAACAGCATGTGTGATGTCGCAGAGCAACATCTGTTATTAACAGTATAAACAAAAGAAGTTTTTTTTTGTTTTTTAAAAAAACTGATTACGTGTCATTCCATAGAGAGGAACAATGTGCTGTGTCCAAGTGTCCTGCTATGATAGGCAGAAACTAGTTCAGTGAGGTAGAAGCAGCTCTTTTTTGCAAAAGAAGACTCTCCCGTTCTATTAGTCAAGGAAAAGAGAGAAAAATACAAAATGAATACAAAATATACAAGCATGACTTCATGTCTGCATTAATAAGGGACCTTTCAACTCTACTATTCTCTGACAGAGGGGGGAGTTATACAATCTTCCAGACTTTGATGGCCTCCCATTAGCCATAGTCAGTTTAGCTAATGGTGAGGAATATCAAGAGCTGCACAACATCTAAAGGGCCATGTGATTTCCAGCCCTATTTTATGTGATGATATTAGTTGCTACTTGAATCAATAGTGTGATGAGGCAGTCAAAAAAGCCAACATGAACACAGTGATCGAGGCCACTCTCTTCTGCTTTGGTCAGACCTCACCTGGAATACTATGCCCAGTTCTGGGCACCACAATTCAAGACGTTGACAAGCTGGAATTTGTCCAGAGAAGGGCAACCAAAATAGCCAAAGGTCTGGAAGTCAAGCCTATGAGGATCAGCTTATGGAGCGGGATGTTTAGCATAGAGAAGAAAAGGTTAAGAGGTGACATGTTAGCCATGTTTAAATATTTGAAAGGATGTCATACTGAAGATGGAACAAACTTATTTTCTGCTGCTCTAGAGACAAGGACATGGAGCAATAAGTGAAAATGGAGAAAAGGAGATCCCACCTGAATATTAGGAAGAACCTCCTGAGAATTTACTGCCTCACAATGTGATGTTTTTGGAAGTTTTTAAACACAGACTTTGATGCCATCTGTCAAGAGTGCTGTGATGGTGCATTCTTGAATGGAAGGGGGTTGGGGCAGAAGTCCCTTGGGATATTTTCCAACTCAGTGATTTTTCTTATAAAATTGTATGGTTGCTTCTATTGCACTGTAGTATTAGTTAAACAGAGTTCATGTACCTATTTCAATGAACAGACAAATCTTAGATTTAGGTCTGTCATTCTGAGTCATCCAGATCCAAGGTTGTGGTAAAAGTGGAGCTAAGCATTGCATGGCAGGTCAATACTACCAAAAGAATGTGTGTCAAGAAATTCATGGTCCTAAAGCCCTTAATACCTAGGCTACAATAGAACCGTTGCCTTTAGGGCTACAATTCTCAGACTTTCCTGCTCAATATAACCTGTCAGACTGAAGGATTCTGAGACTTTTAGACTTACAGTACCAAAACCCCAAGAACAAGGGTGGAAATTATCTCCCTTCTAGATGATGTGGTACTATATTTCCATGTAGTTGTTTACCTTTGGCTGTGTTGGCTATTCCAGCAATATCTTTTTTTATTAATAGTTTTTATTATGTTATAAGTGATATTTACAGTGAAAGTGGGGGGGGAGGGGAACATTGTGGAGAAAGAGAAGAGAAAGGAGGAAAAGAAACAGAAAAAGACGGCAATGGAAGAAAAAAAAAATATCTTGAAAGCAAATTAATTCCCATCCTTGGCCTAAAATTAACTGACCTGTCCCTTGATCATAATGACATTGCTACATTCACTGCATATTGTGTGATCTAAAACCAACATACATACATAAATGCATACATAAATGGTGGGATGAGTATTGGAAATCTCTTTCTGATCAGTCCATTGGAACTTCTTGAGACTTGTGAGGCTCTAAATTGTTAGGAACCATTATGATTCAGAGTGTCTGGTGTTTCACTATCCAAAATACACATAACATCTAAATGCACAACCTCTTTAAAAATGTAGCTGATGGTCAAGTTCATCAACATAAAGATACAGTTTAGAGAGGTACATTTTTTCAGAGCAGTACTAACCAGACTGTAAGTCTGCAGGATAACGAATCTGTTCCAAAGACTTGATGTTCTTGAGGAGGAATTGTTTGGCAGTTGAATCTCTCCCTTGAAATACTGAAATCTGTGTCAGCTGTTGCCTCCTTATGAATCAGATAATGATGCTTTTACTTCTTGGGACAAATGGAGCTAATGGTGAAATGGAATGAAAGGGCAATTACAGTTCATAAACATTGATTTTGTGTGTGCATTCCTTAATCTCAGGGAAAATGCCACACTTAAGTCTGACAAGGTCACTGGAAAATTCAAAATGCGTATCGCCCCAGTGTCATGCCACCCCATTCTCCCAAGCCACATTCTGAATAGCAATTTCAGGGATATCAATCTAACAGTAGCCAGGGTGCTTAAAGTCACGTATGTTGGCTGTCAATGGCATTATATGGTTCACTAGTTTTCTCAATGTGAATGACATGATTTCTGCTGCTTTGGCAGCTGTAAAAGGGAGTTTCTTTTAGAAGTAATGAAGTGCACAGACCCAGAAATGTATTGTCACTGAGGACGTATAATCAAGGGTATAATGGAGTAATGCGAAAAGGGAACTCTGTGGTAAAGTCTATCAGGGAGGCAAAATGATTACTCTGTTTTCTGCATGCTGATACTCAAAGCACTGGAACAAATATGCATTGGGAGGGGGAGTTTTTCATGTGAACATTTTAGGATTTTGTTTCACTTAGATTTGAAAATAGCCACCTGCCTCAACTATGAAGACTTTCATTAACCTGAAAGAGCATAGTGAAAGGTGCCTAGTTTACAGTTCACCTTGCCCAGATACCCCATATTTTTAATACAGTGAAACTTTGACTTACGAGCATCCCTACTAATGAGCTTTCCGAGATACGAGCTGTAGCTCCTTCAATTTTTGGCTTTGAAATACAAGCTGAGATTAGAGTTACGAGCTCCCTGAGTTGCTTTCATGAAGCCCTCCGGAGAGGCCTAAAAGGTTGTTGCCACCTCCACCACCATTTTGGGTATGAGAAGGAGGCCGTCCTCCCTCCAAACTCACATATGCCCTCTACCCTCACACACAGAAGTTCTCAGATGCAGGAGAACAAAGGCAGAGAGAAGTTAAGGAAGGAAAGGAGGGAAAGGAGGAAAGAGGAAAGGAAGGAAGGTGAAAGAAAGAGGGAGGGAAGACACACAGGCAATAACAGCAGCAACTCAGCCCCATCGTGCAACCCACGCTACATGCCTTTGGAGCTGCTCCTGGCTCGCCAATCATGAGCGGAGCCAGGAGTGTGGGAGGGAGCGGGGGTGGGGGAAGCAAGGTAGAGTGGTCTCCTCCACCTCCATCAGTATCTTCTCTGATCTTGAAGATAAATAACTTAATAAAAAATAGTGTGGTTTTTGGGAGCCGAAACAGATTAATAGCATTTCAATTCATTTCAACTAGAAAAATTGATTTGACATATGAGCAAATTGGTGACAGAACAAATTAACACTTGCATTTCAAGGTTTTACTGTACTCTGAAACTTTTACTGATAGGGAATACACCCAAATACTTCAGGAGATTTATTATAAGGCTAGTATGAATCCACCTGATACATGTCTCCCTCCTTTCCACCCCTCAGTTCCAAAGACTGAGATAGATGTACAATCCAACCCTGTATCTGGGGGACATAATATCCCAGCCTTCACATGAAACACATGAAATCACAGATAAGAGCAAAATGAGGAACTCTGGTCCAAGAATCCCATAGAATTGTACTAAAAATGCTAAGAGGTTATTATTATTATTATTATTATTATTATTATTATTATTATTATTATTATTGACTCAAAGACATAGTATGACACAGCAAATGAGATATATATGCTGAATTTCGTATCACAAAATCACAAGTCGAACACTTCCCAAGCGCTTAGGACTGTGTGATGTATTTTCGGATGATTCGCGCAGATCCCAATAAGGTGGCCTTTTGCATACAGATCGTGATTTTGTCCATGTTTATTATTTCCAAATGCTGGCTGAGATTTTTTGGCATGGCATCCAGTGTGCCGATTATCACCAGGACCACTTGTATTGGTTTATGGCAGAGCCTTTGCAGTTTGATTTTTGAGGTCCTGATAATGGCTTAGTTTTCCCAGTTGTTTTTCATCAATTCAACTGTCACCTGGTATGGCGACATCAATAATCCAAACTTTTTTCTTTTGCACAATGGTGAAGTCTGGTGTGTTGTGTTCCAAAACTTTGTCAGTCTGGATTTGAAAGTCCCATAGTATATTTGCGTGCTCATTTTCCATTACCTTTGAAAGTTTGTGATCCCACCAGTGCTTTACTACTGGCAGGTGGTACTTCTGACATAAATTCCAATGAATCCCTCTATTCTGCCTTGGTCAGACCACACCTGGAATACTGTGTCCAATTCTGGGCACCACAGTTGAAGGGAGATGTTGACAAGCTGGAAAGCGTCCAGAGGAGGGCAACTGAAATTATCAAAGGTCTGGAGAACAAGCCCTATGAGGAGAGGCTTAAAGAACTGGGCATGTTTAGCCTGCAGAAGAGAAGGCTAAGAGAAGACATGATAACCATGTACAAATATGTGAAGGGAAATCATAGGAAGGAGGGAGCAAGCTTGTTTTCTGCTGTCCTGCAGACTAGGACATGGAACAATGGCTTCAAACTACAGGAAAGGAGATTCCACCTGAACATCAGGAAGAACTTCCTCACTGTGAGGTCTGTTCGGCAGTGGAACTCTCTGCCCCGGACTGTGGTGGAGGCTTCTTCTTTGGAGGCTTTTAAGCAGAGGCTGAATGGCCATCTGTCGGGGGTGCTTTGAATGCGATTTCCTGCTTCTTGGCAGGGGGTTGGACTGGATGGCCCATGAGGTCTCTTCCAACTCTACCATTCTATGATTCTATGATTCTATTAATCATTTGGGCCACATAGTTGTGCCTCTGTTTGTAATACATCTGTGCGGTTTTCTTATAGCAGCAGAGGATATGATCAATAGTTTCATCAGCTTCCTTGCATAGTCTGCCTTTTGGGTCACTGGCTGATTTTTCGATCTTGGCCTTCATTGCATTTGTTCTGGTTGCTTGCTCTTGGGCTGCAAGAATCAGGCCTTCTGTCTCCTTCTTCAATGTTCTATTCGTGAGCCATAACCAGGTCTTCTTCTTATCAACTTTCCCTTCAGTTTTATCAAGGAACTGTCCATTAAATGCTTTGTTGTGCCAGCTGTCAGCTCTAGTTCGTAGTGCAGTTTTCTTGTACTGATTCTTTGTCTGCTGTGCTTTGAGGAGTTTCTGATTTTTGACTTCAATCAAAGCAGGTTCTTCACTGTCCTTTATATAGTCTGCCAGGTTATTATTTATACCCTGCTTTATCTCCCCAGAAGGGGACTTAAAGAGGCTTTGAGATAAATATTTTGTCAGACATGGATTAAAAAAAAACTGCAGATTCCGCATATACAAGGGTCATACTGTGTCTGACATTTTTGTTATGGCAACTGAGATGTAGAACTCTCCTTTTGCAGTGGGTTTTGTTAAATGAGCTGGAAACTGTTGTTTGGAGTTGGGGGTTTTCTGCTGCTGGAATCTGAATTATTAGCCTTGATATTCCTGAACTGTATTTTTCTTATGTCTTTTTATATTTTGTCAGTCTAATTCTAACTAAAATTGTATTACAATCAAAGACCAGCACAATTTTGCAGGAGAAAAAAAACTGTAAACAGTAACAGGCAATATTCTAGGTCAAATCACGTACAAACCTCAAGATAAATACACATGTATGCATATGTATAAATACTAAATCTCCAGAATAATATTCATAATCATTTTCCTAGAAATAATAGCAGATGCCCTACATTTTGCCACATTATATGTTACCTGCAAATTCAGATCTGGCAATAGTTAGTCTACACAAAACATGTTATCAGTATCATTGTAGTTGGCACATGTTTTTGAATTATTTTGTTTATTATTACTTGTTTGTCATTTTGAGCATTGCTTCTATACTGAAAAGAAAATACAGTTGTCTTTCAGTAACTATACAGCTACAGAGCCTGGCCTATGTTTTTCCTGCATTGACTATTATACTTATAAAGCCCTTTTTTCAAGAGACTATTCAGTTATTTGCTTCTCCATTTACATTTATATTAGTAGAGTATAGCTGTATTGTTATGCAAACTACTTCTCTCAGGAATAATAGATATAGATATAAACTTCATATAACAAGCAATTTGTACAAAATGGCAGGGATTTTGGCATGTAGCTTTAGCCCTACCTATAAGCCCATAGAAGAGTTAGTGTGTGTTTTGCCTTGCAGAGCTACCGTGTTTCCCCAAAAATAAGACAGTGTCTTATATTAATTTTTGCTCCCAAAGATGCACTAGGTCTTATTTTCAGGGGATGTCTTATTTTTCTATGAAGAAGAATTCACATTTATTGTTGAACAAAAATATGAACATTTTATATATACTGTACAGTAGTTGTCATCACAAGCCAGCATAACCAGACAAAATGTGAATCCTATCAAGAATTTCTTGTTACTGCCAATATTTCCATGTACAACACTCTATGGTACGTACATTTACCAATCCTGCATGCTCTGGTGTTCTGTTCAGCAGGCATGCTTCCAAACAAAAACTTTGCTAGGTCTTACTTTTGGGGGAGGCCTTGTATTTAGCAATTTAGCAAAACCTCTACTAGGTCTTATTTTCTGAGGATGTCTTATTTTAGGGGAAACAGGGTATGTACATAGGTGGGGGGAAAGTTACAGAATGAGTTTTGCATATAAAAAAACAAGATAAGTGTTTTCATGACTTATATAACCTATCTTTCTCACAGTTTGAGAACCATGCCAGAAAAAAAATCCCAGACTTACTTAATGATCCTCAATTAGAATCATTTAATGATGCCTTAATGGTTTTCAAGTGATGAGGAGATCAGGTGAAAGAAATTACTGGGATTGATTAAACAAACTGCCATACTAAGCAAGAATCAGCCCATCGAGTCCAAGGTAACATGTTCATGCTGTAAACCAGCCGTGTCAAACTCATTTTAATCAAGGGTCATATTAACCTTATGGCTGTCTTCAAAGGGCCTTCTAATTCATGGATGGAGAATGTATGGACACAGCAGACCAACTATAATTGTTTTACACAGTGGCTGGTGCTCTTTCATTTTTACACATTTTGGGTCCCCGGGTATTACTAAAAGACAACTCCCATCACTTCTAATTATTCAACATGAGACTGGGGATAATGGGGATTGCAATTCAACAGAACTCAACAGAACGTTTTTTTTAAAAAAAATTTTTTTTTATTGTTGTTTTGTCATCTTATCCCACTCCCACCCTCCCACCCTCCCCTCCTTGTACATACACTTTATACAACAAACTACAGAAGTTACATTTGAAATATCAATCTCAATCTTAATTTTTCCACTCCACATCTTAGTACATTCTCTAAATAGTTCTTAACTGGTTCCCACATCCCCTTGATTATTGCAATATTTTCAATTTTATCTATATTATTCCATTTGCAATTTGTGATTTCTACATTTAACATATCAATTATATACTTATACCAATTCGTCAGAGTCCATTTTGTTTTATCTTTCCAACCGCTCACTAAAACAATTTGTGCACATGCTATTAATTTGTCAATCATTTTTTCTTTTTGTATATTCTTCACTTCTGTTATCCTTGCATGTAGTACATTTCTATTAACTATTACTATTTGTAGATTTAGCATTCTATTGATTTCTCCTTCAATCATTCTCCAGTATTCTTGCACCCGATCGCACTCCCATATCATATGATTGAACACCCCTCTTTGTTCACAACCGTGCCAACACCTATCTTTCATCCCTGGTAAAAACCGTGAAAGTTGTGCAGGAGTTCTGTACCATTTTTGTAACATTTTCCTTCTTGCTTCCCTTAATACATTGTACTTTTCTTTTGCTATATTACTTATTTCCCTTTGTATATCTTCCCTCTCAATTTCCATGTCCATTCTCCATGTTTGGAAAATTTCCTCTACTATTTCTTCTTTTACCGTTATAATTTGTTCATACAGATCTCCTGCCACCTTCTTTTCCTCTCTCAAACATTTCCTAATCGCCTTCTCAAATGGACTGTCCTGTTCTCTAATTTTTTCTCTCAATCTAAAAATTTCCTGTCTTATAGCCCAGCTTTGAATCCAATTCCCTGATCCTATCCAATTCTGAATTTCTTTTTGTTCTACAGGGTCTCCATCTATTGTGTAAAAATCCTCCACTAACCTTTCCCCTCTACTTTCAATTGATCTCAATGTTCTGCCTATAATTTCGTTGTTATTGTAATTAATTTGCCATATAGTTGCCATCTTATTCTCATTGCCTGGACTTAGCTTCTTCTTTCTTTTTTTCCACACTTTTATTGTTCCTTTAAAAGGTTCCTTAAATTCTGCTTCTTCTCTCCTACTCCATTCCCTAAATATTATTTCTTTTTCTTTAGTATTATTTATTATCTTCTCCATATTTGCCCATTTTTTTTTAGTATACTGTATTTCCAATAATCTTTGGATTTGAAACGCATCGTGATAGACTTCTAAACTTGGAATCCCCCAGCCTCCCTCTTCCTCTTTTGCATTTAACCATTTGTCCCTTATTCTGGGCCTTTTTCCTCCGACTGCCCATTTTCTTATTCTCCTGTCCCATGTCTTTAGTGTCTTCCTATCTACTGTGTTCGGTAATGTTTGAAATAAATATGTCAATTTTGGTATTATGAACATTTTTAGTGCCCTTATTCTGTCCACTCTTGTTAATGTTTTTCCTTCCCAATTCTTAAACTGTTTCTCTATTACCTTCCATTTTTGTTTATAATTCCCCTTGACTATACTCTTTGGGTTTTTATATATCCATACTCCTAAGTATTTCAGCTTCTTTAATCCTAATCTTAACCCTGATATTTTCCTAATCTCCAGTTGTTCCCTTGGTGGGGTATTAAGACATAGTATCTCTGACTTTTTAATATTAACGAATAGTCCTGATATATTTTTAAATTCTTCCAGTTTTTTAATAATATCTTTTACCATAATTAACGGTTGACTTGTAATAATCATTGCATCATCGGCAAAGAAATTAAGCCTTATTTCTTCCTTTTGTCCTCCTCCCTTTTCTATTTTGTACCCTGTCCAATTGGTGCTATTCCTGATACTTTCAGCTAGCATTTCTATCGCTATTACAAATAAAGTGGGGGATAATGGACAACCTTGTTTTGTACCATTTAAAATTGGTATCTCTCCTGTCCTTCCATTATTCACCCTTATTTTTGCTTTACAGTTGCTGTACAATTGTTGCAGCGTTTTGCAAAAGTTTTCCCCCATATTCAACTGTTGACATAATCTTAACAGATAATTGTGATTGACTTTATCAAATGCTTTGTAAACATCCAATTTGAGAATTCCCATTTTTTTCTTATTCGAATTTGCATGATTCATTGCAATTACTACATTTTTTATTGGATCCCCAATTTTTCTTCCCTTCACAAATCCATATTGATCCTCTTTGATTATTTTTGGCATTATTGTTTCCAATCTTTTTGCTAAAATTTTTGTAAATATTTTATAATCTTGATTGCATAGACTAATGGGTCTGTATGACCCTGGTTGTGTTAAATCTCTCCCCTTTTTGGGTATAGTTATAATTTCTGATACTTTCCATGTTAGGGGGACTTTTTGCTTAGTGTATATTTCATTGAACAATTCTGTTAGGTGTGGTGCCAACTCTTCCATAAATGCTTTATAATATTCTGCTGGAAATCCATCTGGCCCTGGTGACTTGCCTCCCTTTAACCCTTTAATTGCCCTTATTGTTTCCTCTTGCGTTATTGGTTGGTTTAATAACTCTCTGTCTTCCTCTGCAATTTTTTCTCTGATATTTAAGTTCCCTTGCATTACCCTCTCTTCCTTATATAGATTTTTATAATATTTTGCCATTATCTCCCTAATCTTACTTTGCTCCTCTTGTTCTTTCCCATTTTCGTCTTTCAATCTCTTTATCCATGTTTTTTCTTTTTTCTTTTTCAAATAGTAAGCCATCCTCTTCATTGATTTTATATTCCAACTTTGGGAATAGCTTTTAACGTATAGATATTTATTTATTATATTCCTTTCCTCAAATGCTTCTAATTGGTTTTTTTTCTCCTTTAGCTCTCTCCAAATCTGTCTATCCTTAGTCCTTTTATGTTTGTCTTGCAGGGTTTCTATTTCTTTTATTCTCTTATCCTGTTCATTCCTCCATCTTCTTCTAAGATTTACCTCTAAACTTATACAGTGACCCCTTATCACTGCCTTACTTGCATCCCAAATTATATCTTTAGTTACTTGTCCATTGTCATTGGTCTCAAAATACTTATTTATTTCTTTCCTAATTGTTTCATATTCTTCCTCTCTACTGTTTAAAACTGTGTTATATCTCCAGGTTCTTTCTTTTCTTTCTATTTCTAATTTTACTTTTACTCTTAATGGTGCATGATCCGATAAATGTATTGGAAGTGTTTTTGCTTCTAGAATCACTGATTGGTTTGTATTTTTCCCCAGAATATAATCTATTTTGCTATATGTGTCATGTCTTCCCGAGTAATATGTCCATCTATTATTCTCTGGTTCCCCTTCTAATAAATCATTCATGTTGTATTCCCTTATATTTAACTTTCTATTACTATTTTGCCTTGTTGTTACCAATTCCAGGTTATAATCTCCTGCACAATACACTTCTCCTTGTGCAAACTTATCAATTTCCCCAAATAGCTTTTTTAAATACTTTTTTTGATTTTTGTTTGGGGCATATATACACACTAAAGTGATTCTAATTTTTTCAATTTTCCCTTTAATCATTACCCATCTCCCATCTGAATCCCTTTTTACCATTTCCACTTGGAAGTCTATTGTATTTTTAATTAAAATTGCCACACCCCGTGCTCTATTTGAACCTCTCGATTCATACACCTGTCCCCAAATCCTATCATTAAATAATGGAGTATGGTCCTTTCTCTTATGACATTCTTGTAAAAGCAGAATGCCAACTTTATAATCCTTTACCATTTTCATAACTTTTGCCCTTCTTTGTGGAGTTGATAAACCATTAACATTATGAGACATTATTACTACTTCACCCATAACCAGGTATTATTTGCATTTACCCTCCTGTAGTTTCTTTCCCCTGTCTGCTTGTCTTCCCATCCTCCCCCATGCCCCCCAGAGTCCAGACCTCTCCCTCCTCCCATCAGAGGGAGACCTGAAAGAGTTTTCCCTTTGTTCTCTTCCATTCCCAGACTCCCTCCCACCGGTGACTGCGTTGCCATCCACTGCTCTCCCCTCCTGCATCATCTTTTACCCCTTTAACCCCATTTGTCCAAATTTCATTATTCCACAAATGTTAGGCTGTTCATTCTTAAGTCTCTGTACTAGATCTCGTTTCAATTCTTCTATTCTCCTCTCTAATTTTCTGTTTTTTAAGATCTCTTAATTGTTTTTCTATAGATTTAATTTGTTCTAAATCCAGGTCCTTCAAATTCCTTAAAGTTCTCTTTTCTTCCCTGTCCTTTGGATCTCCCATTGCAAATAGACTCTGAAGTAAGTCTGTCTCTGTTGGTCCGCCTCTCTCTGCAGTCTCCAGCTCCCTCGATGCTTCTTGTCCAGTCGGCTTGTCCTTGGTCTTATCTGATTCCTCCTCCAGACCGTCTGTTTCTTTTCCGTCTGTATCCAGTTTTAACTGTTTAAGCATTTTCCTCCCACTTTCCAAGTCGGAAGCTTTATATAATTTATTGTCTTTATATACAATTAGGGTGGCTGGAAAAGCCCAGGTATAACGTTGTCCTTTCCTTTCCAAAGTTCCTGTAATTTCCCTCATTTCTGCTCTCTTTCCCAATGTCTCTGAAGATAAATCCAGGAGTGGCCATACTTTACTGCCAGCCAAGGTCAGGTTCTTCATTTTCCTCAATTTTCGATAAACAATGTCCCTTTCAGCCTCCCTTGTGAACCGTATCAAAATATCCTTGGGTTTCCTGCCTCCTCTGAAAGCCCAATGTATCCTCTCGATTCCTTGCGATGGGACCTGAGCATTTGTTGCAAGCCACTCAGCTATAACTCCCTTCAGATTCTCCTTTATCTGAAGACTCTCTCCTGCTGCTCTCAAACGCAGATTGGCTCTTCGGGATCTGTCCTCGAGGTCAGCAACTTTATCTAGAAGTTTTCTATTAATGTCTCTCAGAGTGATTAATTCACCTTTTTGTCTTCTGATCTCCGCTGCTGCCTCCTTAAACTTTTCTTGGCATTCTTCCACTTTATTCTCTATCAGCCCGAGTTTGCTATTAATTTGTGTGATTTGCTCTCTTGTCTGCTCATTTCCCTGTCTTAAAATCTCCATGTTTAATTTAAGATGTTCCAATGTAGTTATAATTTTGTTCAATTTTTCTTCCTCCCCTTCCTTCTCCTTTCTGTCCGCCATACTCACAGTTGTCCGAACTTCTGTTTGGATTCTGAGATTTATGGCTTCAGTCACCTTTGATTGTGACCTCCCAGCCTTCTCTCTTTTCTCCTTTGATCCGGACTCCAGTTAAGGAGAGATTTATGACCCTTTATGGGCTTTTTGAGGCTTTAATTGCCTTTATAGTTAGGAGAGCAATTAGGCACGTCTACTCTCGTTGACGCATGCGCAGCTCCCCCAGAACTCAACAGAACGTGTGACTCTGAAGTTGAGGAAAGGTTAATGCACATTTTAAAGTCAGACATATCCACAAATCTTTTATTCAAAGTGCACTATTCTGACTGAATAAACTGCAGGCTTCCAAATGTTACTGTATCACAACTCCCATCAGCTCTAGTTATGATGTCTTAAGATGAGGAATACAGAAGTTATAGTCCAGCATCTGGAGGACCACATAAAATGATATGGAGGGCCAGATTTGGCCCGCAGGCATTGCAATTGACACATTTTATAAGTGGACATTCAGTGTTTCACAAACATTTTTCTGGGAACTACAATTTAAAGGCCAGCCCTACCTTTAGGCGAAGTGGGTCAGGGTTTATTAGATTGTAAACTCAACTGACCATGACAAACCAGTTCACACTATATTATATGGTCAGTGTAGAACTACCTAAGTATGTTGTTATATTTATACAATTATGCCGGTAGATGCCATTTCAGTTTTTCTGTCCCAGGAACCAAAGTAATTTCTATCATCTTGGGTTTCCTTGAACTTGTCATTACAATGAAAATTCATGATTGTTAATGACAGATTATGGATCAGTACAACCAGAGATGTACTGATCTGATGGTATACCATCGGAAGATAGGACTCCCAGGTCGAAAGATGGTCAAAATGCTGTTGGGGAGGAGCAGAGGACTAGTCCAACTATCCCCAGATGTGATGACACAGTTAGCTCAAAGCCGAAAGGAAGGCTAATGGCCAACGGTGCTGGAGGTGAACGACGAATCAGATGTTCTAAAGATCAACACACTATAGTAACCTGGAATGTAAGATCTATGAGCCAGGGCAAACTGGATGTAGTTATTGGTGAGATGTCAAGATTAAAGATAGACAGACATTCTGGGAGTCAGTGAACTGAAATGGACTGGAATAGGTCACTTCACAAAAGATGACCACCAGATCTACTACTGTGGACAAGAGGAACACAAAAGAAATGGAGTAGCCTACATAGTTAATAATAAAGCTGTGAAAGCAGTGATTGGATACAACCCAAAAAATGATAGAATGATCTCAATTCGAGTTCAAGGCAAGCCGTTTAACATCACAGTGATCCAAATATACGCCCCAACCACAGCCGCTGAAGAAGCAGAATTATATCTTTTCTACCCTGTTTCCCCTAAAATAAGACATCTCCAGAAAATAAGACCTAGTAGAGGTTTTGCTGAATTGCTAAATATAAGGCCTCCCCCAAAAGTAAGACCTAGCAAAGTTTTTGTTTGGAAGCATGCCCGCCAAACAGAACACCGGAGCATACAGGATTGGTAAATGTACGTACTATAGAGTGTTGTACTTGGAAATATTGGTAGTAACAAGAAAATCTTGATAGGATTCACAGTTTGTCTGGTTATGCTGGTTTGTGATGACAACTACTGTACAGTATATATAAAATGTTCATTTTTTGTTCAATAATAAATGTGAATTCTTCTCCATGGAAAAATAAGACATCCCCTGAAAATAAGACCTAGTGCATCTTTGGGAGCAAAAATTAATATAAGACACTGTCTTATTTTCGGGGAAACGCGGTATGAGGATCTGCAGCACCTACTGAATAACACACCAAAAAGAGACATTATTTTCATTACAGGAGATTGGAATGCTAAAGTAGGCAGCCAAATGACAACCAGGATCACAAGCAAGCATGGTCTGGGACAACAAAATGAAGCAGGACACAGGCTGATAGAATTTTGCCAGGAAAACTCACTGTGCATAACAAACACCCTTTTCCAACAACCTAAAAGACGGCTTTACACATGGACTTCACCAGATGGTCAACACCAAAATCAGATTGACTACATCCTTTGCAGCTAAAGGTGGCGGACATCCATCCAGTCGGTGAAAACAAGACCTGGAGCTGACTATAGTTCAGATCACGAACTTCTTATTGCAAAATTCAGAATCAAACTAAAGAGAATGGGGAAAATACACAGACCAATTAGATATGACCTAACAAACATTCCTAGTGATTATGCAGTGGAGGTGAAGAATAGGTTTCAGGGACTAGATTTAATAAATAGAGTCCCAGAAGAACTATGGACAGAAGATCACTGCAGATGCAGACTGCAGCCAGGAAATCAGAAGACGTTTACTTCTTGGGAGGAGAGCAATGGCCAACCTTGACAAAATAGTGAAGAGCAGAGACATCACACTGGCAACGAAGGTTAAAGCATAGTCAAAGCAATGGTATTCCCTGTAGTAACCTATGGATGTGAGAGCTGGACCATAAGGAAGGCTGAGCAAAGGAAGATAGATGCTTTTGAACTCTGGTGCTGGAGGAAAATCCTGAGAGTGCCTTGGACCACAAGAAGATCCAACCAGTCCATCCTCCAGGAAATAATGCCCGGCTGCTCACTGGAGGGAAGGATATTAGAGTCAAAGTTGAAGTATTTTGGCCACATCATGAGAAGACAGGAAAGCTTGGAAACGATCATGATGCTGGGGAAAGTGGAAGGAAAAAGGAAGAGGAGCCGACCAAGGGCGAGATGGATGGACGGTATCCTTGAAGCGACTGGCTTGACCTTGAAGGAACTGGGGGCGGCGACAGCCAACAGGGAGCTCTGGTGTGGACTGGTCCATGAGGTCACGAAGAGTCAGAAACAACTAAATGACTAAGCAGCAGCAGGTTTTTCTTCATTGGGTTGTATCTGGATAAAGGCATGAGCATTGGGCAACTATAGTCACTAAAGGAGATTTTCCTATCTCTTTTTCCCATTTCAGCCATTTGGGCCTTCTGAATGCGCAACACAGATATTATTTTAGATATTAGAGGGCTCTCATAAATGGACTAAGCTGAAGTTAGGGAAGGAAGAGGTATTACTCTATGGAATCCAAAAATAAATGGAGGAAGGAACCTTCTGTGTGAGAGAGCCAGCATAGTATCATGATCTGAGTTTTGGACTATGACTTGGCCATGGAAACCTACTGAGTGACACTGGACAAGTCACCTTTTCTCAGTGTGAAAACCCTGTGATAGTTTCACTTTAGGATCACCATAAGAAAACAATGACTACAAGGCACACAACAACCACTCTCTATGACAAGTGCCCTTTTATCAATACTAGATAGATCCCTAATCTGATCATATCTAAATTACTAGGATGAAAGGAAATCATTTTTAAATGGAAACAGCACCTCATGGAAGACTATACAGAGTGTGGAAAAGTTATGGGGAAGAGAATTCCCAGACCTTTTTTGCCCCTGCTGGATGGGGAAATCTGGGAGATATGATTTTTTAAAAAGTATATTTTCCTAGCTCAGATTGTATAATACAGTGGGCTTGGTAGCATTTTCAGAAAAGACAATAACTTTTGAGTTTGACAGCAAAGGAAAAAGAAATAAGCATAATTTGTTTTTGTTTTTTTTTTAAATCTAAACATCACTTTGCCTTTTATCACCACAATGAAAAGTGCACCACACACTTGCATCAGAGATTTGCCTTGCTCAAAACACGGGGTTGTTATGGCAGCAAAAAGCAGGGATGCCAACCCTCCCTACATCTTAATGTTAATTAATGTACTGCCGTGTGTGAAGTAGCTCTCAACAAACTAATTCTTTAAAATTCTTGAGAGTAATTGGAGGACTGGGGGGAGAAGAGAGCACCAAAAAATGGAAACAGGTGCTGGGCAGATCAAAGAGCAAAGGAAGAGCTCTCTGGCAGGTTTGCTAATGGAAAGATAATGGCTTTTATAAAGATGATGTGGTGGAGGGAATAAAGTGACAGACCTAAGGGCGAATTAAAAGAAGACAAGAGTCCTTGTAAAATGAAGCTGTAACTCAAATCCATTAGTTGTAAACATTGGATAATAATAATCCTGTAAATGGTACTCCACTTCCATTTCATGTATCATTCTGGGTGAAAGGTGGCAGCCTGCCATAGACAAATAGGCTCGGCTTTATTTTTGTGCAAATGGCCTTGGATCAATGTGCTGGATGGACTGACAGCTGTATCAAAGAAGAGCTGCTAGAGAGGAAAGAGTGTTGAATTTGCAATGTCGTGTCGTCGATGCCTGATTTTAAAACTGCACAGGAATCCTGTGAATAGATAGGTCATGGGTCACATCCAATGGAAGGTGGAGAAGTATACACCTCTTCAACATCAAACATTAACAGCACGTCAAGTAGATATAGATATAACACAATATAGTATCATGTAATTACCATGGCTCAATGCTATGGAATCCTGAGAGTTGTAAAACGACATCTCCCTTGATTCTGTAGCATTGGGCCACGACAATTAAAGTGATGTCAAGCTGCATTCATTCTACAGTATAGATGCAGCCCAAACCTCCCTTCCAGTTTTCTGAAATAATTTCTGCATTTGAAATAAAATACCATTCTAGTTAACATAAAAGCATTCAGCTGAAAAAGACAGAGTGGCATATTGTCCCAAATTCATCAATCACATCTGAATCAGAAATGCAGAAAGCCCTGGTTACAAACTGAATACATGGAAAGGTGAAGGGTGAGAATATCCTTTGTAAAAAGAATAATTGCTGTGTTATTTCCTTGAGATATCAACCAGTGGCTGTCAACAACCACAAAGAATGAGCTCCCTGCAATGAAGTGCTGTGATGGCTCTACTTTTGGCTGCCCTCACCCATCCTTGTCAGTGTCCTGCTGCTTGTGGTTTGGCTGCTGGCTTTTGATTTATCTGCTGGGCTGGCTATTTCATTTTCCTCCTGTTGCTGCAGCTGGACTGTCGGCAGGCTATGGGCATTGTGCCTGCTGTGTTTTCCTAGCCGCGTTTTCCCATTGTGGCCTCAAATGCCTGAGGATGACTCTTCATTTAGAAAATCAGTAAACTATCATCTGCATTGAAATGCACCAAATGTTCACCTATTTTGATTTTCAGGTCAAGACCATAGAGCAGAAAAGCATAAAGAATGGAGAACTACTTCCTGAAAAATATCTGTAATGGTTGGAGAACTGTTGCAAAATTCAGATAACATGGGCTCCATCTATACTGCCATATAATCCAGTTTCAGAATGCAGGTTGACTTTATTGAATGGGATTATATAGCAGTGTAGACTCATATAATCCAGTTCAATCTGCATTATATTACAGTGTAGAGATGGGGCCTATTTTTTTTTTTTGCTTTAAGTATCAGTTCAAATAGAATAGAATAACTTTATTGTCATTGTACATTGTACAACAAAATTATTATTATTATTATTATTATTATTATTATTATTATTATTATTATTATTATTATTATATCCCACTTTTCTCCCATGAGTATGGTTCAAAGTGGTGTACAACATATACAATTCATACAAATACATCAGACAGCAATACATAATCAATTAAAACATCATATTCCGATGTAAAAACCCAATTACCAAATCAAATAAAACAATTTTAAAACTTACAACAAACACCATTTAAAGATATCCATAATATCCGGCCACTGAAGTTATTTGTCAAGTATTATCAAAAATTTATCTGACTGGCAGTGCGTATTTTCATTCATCTGGGAAGGCCTGGCTACACAGAAAGGTTTTAATTTGTGAACAAAAGGCCAATAAGGAGGGGGCTGATTGTACCTCATTAGGGAGGGAATTCCAGAGCTGTGGGGCCACCACCAAAAAGGCCCTCTCTCTCGTTTCCACCAAAGGTGCCTCCGATGGTGGTGGAACCGAGAGAAGGGCCTGCCCTGAGGATCTCAGGGCTTGAGTGGATTGGTAGAAAGAGATATGTTCCCTCAAGTAAGCTGATTAAATGCTTTCCCCAGCGCACATCACAAAAACAACACACCCATCTCTCCACACTTCAACCACCACTGCACAGCTCCCAATGCCACAACCATGCAAAACCATGGAGTTCAATATAGGTACTGCTCTAGAATAAAAGCTATCTCTCATCTGTTTGTCTTTGTCTTTGTCACTCTGTACCATCTGCCAGATGGCAATAATTCAAAAGAAGGCTATGCAGGGTGAGATGGATCCTTAAGAATGCTCTGAATTTTCTTAAGGCTGCAGGACTTTAAAAGTTCTTCCAAACAGGGGAAAGGCCAATCAACTATTCTCTGTGCAGTAGTGGTGACCCTTTGGAGCACCTTCCTACTTGCCACTGTGTTGAGGTCTGTGAAATCTCTGAAATATACATTTCAAACATAAAATCAGATCCGTTCTTCCTCATGCTTTGTCCATAGTTCAGTCTGTGTCATCTTCACCATTTATTGATTAGAAGCCTGGGCACACAGCCATGTTTTTAGGGCTTTTCTGAAGCCCAACAGGGTTGGAATTTGATGCATCTCTCTTGGGAGGGGGTTCCACAGCCACCACTGAGAAGGCCCTGTCCCTTGTTCCCACCAGCTGCGCCTCCGAGGCAGGTGGAATCAAGAGCAGGGCCTCTCCAGATGATCTCAGGGATCTTCCTGGCTCATAGGAGGGGATACGTTCGGACAAGTAGATTGGGCCGGAACCGTTTAGGGCTTTATAGGTCAAAACCAGCACTTTGAATTGGGCTCGGTAGCATATCGGCAGCCAGTGGAGCTGGCTTAACAAGGGGGTGGTACGTTCCCTGTAAGTTGCCCCAGTTATTAATCTGGCTGCTGCACGTTGTACTAATTGGAGCTTCCGGGCCGTCTTCAGAGGCAACCCCACGTAGAGGGCGTTGCAGTAGTCTATAACTCAACAATTACAATTATGAAGAGATAGTGTGAAGCGGCTAGGAAATTCGTTGTTCCTAGAGGCTGAAAAATAAGCAAAGGAAACCCAGGTGTGAGAAAGTATGGTGTCATGAGTAAGAAATAGAATTCTTAGGTGTTTTGAGATAATGTTCATCAGGAAATCAACGTTGAATTTTCATGGGTCAAGACGCCTGTCTTGGGAGCTCCAAGTTAAGAGTTCTTGTCTTTGTTTCTATATCTTGCTTTCCTGTTTAAGATGCCTCTTGATTGGATTACAATTCTTGGTTCAAGTTTTCTAGCCTTTGGATTATAGTTATGTACAAGTTTTCAAGCCTTTGGATATAATTTTGGTTTAAGTAAGCTGCTCTGAGTCCCTTTCGGGGTGAGAGAAGGTGGGATATAAATGCAGTAAATAAATAAATAAATAAATAAGTTTTGAAATCCCTGAATTACAGGAAATGGTGTCTTTTTTCTCAAAAGGAGTCAACAATTGAAATTCTGCATTGAAAGAAAAGCTGCTACATGCAGATCTAAATTAGTTATAGAAAATGGGTTAGAATGTGTGCAATGGAGGGAAACCCTGTGCACATTCAAAACAAAGAGCTTTCTACGTTTTTTGAAATGGTGCATGTTAAAAAAATAAATATGCTCATTATATTTGGAATCATTTGTTATGCTAGATGGAACATGAGAGATTTAGAAGGATACGTACTATGTTTAAATAATGGATATTATTTTCAGTAATGTACAGCAAAGGGACCATGGTTCCTAAATGCTATTTATTTCTTTCCTCAATTGAATCATATTGTATCCTTGGTTCTAATGGGAATATGTTTTTACAGGTTGAGCATATCTTATCTAGAATTCCAAAATTCAAAATACTCCAAAATCATCCACATGAGTTGCTGAGAGAAGTAACATCTTTGTTTTCAGCAGTTCAACAAACTCCATGGACTAGCAATGATGGCTATTCCTTTGTTTGTCATCACCACCTGGCTTTCCAGCAGACTAACAGAAACTTGGAAGTAATAAACTAGAAATAATTAGTAACTTGCAATTAATAATTTTGCCTATAACACCTATAAAATATTGCAAGTAGCCTATTTTTTTTTACATGTTTGGGGAAATAAACTGTCTTGGCCTCCCACTTTTAAGAATAAAAGCTTTTCAGAGATTCAAAAATAAATGCAATATTTCCCACTATTCTAAAACTTCTGTCTCCTCAAGTCATAGCTTTTGTTTCCTTTGACTTCAGTACCAACTTTTTAGAAATGTGCAGTGCCCTTTGGAATAGGACTTTGTTAATCACAAAAGATATTTGTGGTGTGTGCATGTTTACCAGTGCTGTTTGTAGTCCCATGGCTTCAGACAAACTAATGCAAGCCATTGTTGTCAACCAGCTTGATCCTGGATTCACACAATCCTTAATCAGTTTAATATGCTTCACGTTGCCAATTTGAAAAACACATAGGAAAGCTGCCTGTGCCGTACAGATAGGACAATTGGTGAAACAATCCTTTTTTTTCTTGCATTTGGGTAGTACAAATCTTACCACTGAGTAACTTTGTTTTGTTTTACTGAAGAGAGTAAAATGAGACAGTTGTTCTCATGCCAACAACTTTTGGTGCCAGGCTAGTGATAGAAATATGTTGCCTCTGGAGGTTCAAGTGCATTTAATAATCCCCCACAACACCACCCACTTTTGTTTTCCACTCTGGGTCCCTCTTCTCTCTTCCTTGTTATCATGTTGTAAACAGACCAAACTTGCCTATACAATTAAGAAATGTGGGGGGGGGGGGGGGGGGAGAGAAACCTTTAATATATTTTGCTCTCAGTCAAAATTCAGCACCTCCCCTCCTTTTCTCTAAAACAGAAGGAGAAGGAAACAACGCACATTCAGAGTTATTCTCTGAAACTGTGTGTAATACTTAGGTATAACACATACAAATTGCTCTGCTAACATTCAAAACATGTAATATGTTTTTGGTAAGACTTAGATATGACAATGATTTATTATTTTTTGTTTCACAAACAGTTTTAAGCTATATTAATCTTAACTGTTCATATGTTTTTAACTGCATGTGATTTTCATGTATTTCTTTTTATCTTCTGCATCATCTTGAGTCCCAGTTTTTGGGAAAGGACAGGTATCAATAAAGTGATAGACTGGTAGATTATCCTTTTTTAAAGTACTTAAAGCATAATGCATATAATTTTTGTAGTTATCTTGAAAACATTTCTGCATCATAAATCAGTGTCACTGTAATTCAAAAGGTTTAAAGGTAAAACATCAAAGAGTGAGCCGTCCCCTGGATATCATCCTTGCAGACGGCCAATTCTCTTACACCAAAAAATATTGTGGTAATAACTGAATGGAAGAGACTAGATTTAAACCTGAATTGATTTGTACCTCACTGTCCCAACTGATGTATTTTGATACCACATATATAATGTATATCATATATTTGTAGTGCAATGTGAATTATAAGAAATATAGTCATATGACAGGTGCGGCATATCTCCTAGCTATCTTGATCTGGCTGGGACAGATCAATTAATCCACTGTCATTCCACTTTTTCAACTGCATTTAAAATATCCTAGTTTCTATCACCTGGTCCCACTTTCCCTTTTTGTCCTTACTTCCATTGCTGCAAATTGAGTTCAAATTAACACAATGAAATCCTAATAACTGGTAAACTGGCTGGGATTTCTAGGAGTTGTGGACCAAAACACCTGGGGACCCACAGGTTGAGGACCAATCTTCTAGACCCAGGTAAAAGCAAACTGCTGCAGCATCCTCTAGGTGGTCTGCTCTTCCACATTGATAACTTTAGCCATGTGACTCTTGATTTCATGAAGATATGATGCTGCAAATAAAAGAGATCTGAACAAGTATTGAAAGACTTTTAGATCCATCTGAAATGGTTCTTTGCAGATCTACACTGCTGCTTTTTTCTTCCTTTAGCAGACCAAGAGTCAAACTGTACCAAGGCCTTCCCAGATTAATAGGAAATCTCCAACACCAAGTCCCATAAGCACTTTATTAGAACTAAGATCGTATATCGCACTCTGCACTTGCCCTAGAAGCCTTATATATCACCTGTCACTTCAGCACTTTTAATCTTGTACCCATTACTCTGGCCCGGCCCAGTTTTATTGTGTTTTAGCGTATTGTTTATTGCTTGTTGTTTATACTGTTTTAATTGTTTTTAATTTGCCTTTTGTTTTGTATTGTTATATTGTGTGTTGAGGCCTTGGCCTTTGTAAGCCGCATCGAGTCCTTCGGGAGATGCTAGCGGGGTACAAATAAAGTTTAATTAATTAATAATTAATAAGGCAAAATAGAAAATTTCCATATCTGCATGAATTGAATACAGTCCATGCCTACCGATGCATCCAAGGATTCAACCATCCATGGGTAGAAAATGTTCTCTCATCCCTGCTCTCAAATTCTAAAACGATTTTGCCCTTTTATATATGGGATACCATTTGACTATGCCAATCCATTCCTGGATTTTGGCATATATGGGAGGTCCTGCCCCCAACTTCCCTATTTTAAGTGTACATGTGTATGAGAAATGTCTGTATCCATTCCCTGTGTATTGAATCAGATCTAGCAATATATCTGTGTCACTGGACGCAAATTTTGAGTCAAGGGAATGAAATGGGAGATCATGGCCAGCAGGTTTATCAATTATTATCTTATGGTGACTACTTTCATCTTCTATTGCTGCAATTCCCAAATCTTTTAGCTGCACTGGTATTGGAAGTTTTGTGAAGGTGGCATCTGGTTCCATAGTGTGGAAAAGATGAGGGAGCAGATAGGCCTTTCATAGATATTTTTTGTATGTTTAGAGTAAATGATCACAATTAGAAACACATTATTTTCTATTATTCATTCTCACATTCTCAAACTTGAGTACTAGTATTATAAAACACTATACAGGACATTTTGGGGATAAGCCATGGTGAATGCTAGTTCTAAGGAAACAAAATAAACTTTACATTATATATCAGAGGCACTGAGCACCAGGGAAAATCACATTTTGCTTTTTTAGAAATGAAAAGCTATAGGTAAATATGATACTGCATTATATCCAAGTATAGTGTTTATATATGATCCTAGCACCACATTCTGACACCGTGAAGTTTCGTTGACTTAAGTGAAACATACTTCCAAGCAAACATGCTTAGGATTGCAGCCTCGGCCAACATTTAATCCCTGGACATTTCACAGTTCATTAGGAGCAGCATTCACAGCCATCTGACAGTTGGCCAGAACACTGTTCTAAACTGGAAGATAATGAGGTTTAGAAACTATCTTGGAGGAATGTGAAATCTCGGGAGTATCATTGGATTGTACATGGGGAAATTGCAAATTGTTTCACAGCTCTCTTTGTTTGGAAAGCCTCTATGATGATGCCTCAGTGGCACAATTGAACTAATTCCATTTCAAAATGTTCACTGATGAAAAATATCCCCCCTCTCTACCACACTTTTTTGAGTTCAGAAAATTGAAAATTCAGTGTCATCCGTATATCCTCATCTCAAGCGGAAAGGTTTTACTTAAATTAACTTTGCCCTCTAAAAATTATACAAGAAGACATTAGATAACTTATTTCATGTCAAATGTTTGAAATTCTCTTTTATAGCAAGAATAATTTATGACTATTGTGCATGTATAATCTTTAGATATACAGTAGAGTCTCACTTATCCAACACTCGCTTATCCAATGTTCTGGATTATCCAACACATTTTTGTAGTCAATGTTTTCAATACATCATGATATTTTGGTGCTAAATTTGTAAATACAGTAATTACTACATAGCATTACTACATATTGAACTACTTTTTCTGTCAAATTTGTTGTATAACATGATGTTTTGGTGCTTAATTTGTAAAATCATAACCTAATTTGATGTTTAATAGGCTTTTCCTTAATGTCTCCTTATTATCCAACATATTCACTTATCCAACATTCTGCCGGCCCGTTTATGTTGGGTAAGTGAGACTCTACTGTAATAATAATAATCATCATCATCATAATTTTAGAGAAAGCAACCCTATAGTAAGGACAGTCTCAAAACTGACTCCGAGACAAGATCCAACTAAATTTAGCTATGTAACTATGGTTTTAGCATTATGCTGAAAAAAGCATGCTCTACGTTTCTACAGAAATCTAGAAACGTAAAATGTGTTCTACGTTTCTACTGAAAATCATTGGATGTTAAATCCTGTTGTGCAGGTTTCAGAGGGACAGACATGTCATTTCTCTATGCATTTACTCAGAAGAAAGTCCAACTGCATTAAATTGGTCACTCAGTCCAGGGAGTTTGCTAAAATTGTTGTTTTTGCAGTGACTAAATTTAACTGAATGAGAGACCAACCTTTCATATCCTGATCTTTGCTGTGGTTGTCGTTATCTCTCTTCTACCAATCTCCAATAGTTTGCATAGCCTTGGTTGGATTTAGGGAGGCCAGGCAGCCATAGTGATCCCTTTCACGCTGCCCCTATATTTCAGGATCTGATCCCAAATTATCTTCTTATCCCGGATTATTTGGCAGTGGAGACTCATATAATCCAGTTTAAAGAGGCCAACCTGGTGTCAGATCCTGGGAGATAGGGCAGTATAGAAGGGCCAACTGTCTCTTATTACAGAGATGGTGGTGTTGCTGGATTTCTGCACATAAGAACCACAGAAACCCATATAAACACACAGTATCAGTGAATCATGAAACCTTTGGGTTTCTTGATGGAAAGAGAATATTATTTTAGTCTACCTCTGGAAAAAGGTTTTTAAAAAGCTCAAATCAATATTTGGAAGCTCTGATAATGTGATCACAAGAATCACACTTAATGGGTTTCTTAACAGAATGGATCAGTTCTGCCTGTTAAGCTAATCCTGGTTCTAGTTAGCTGGGGTTATAGTCCCAAAAGGTGACATTTCCAAGCTTTGCTATATCCACTTAAACATACTGTTATTGCTAAAGCAGCGGTGGTGGATGTAAATTGGTATTCACCACTGAATGCCATCACAGCAACTATTCTATTATCTCTGATCAACATTAGAAAAATGCCAGTCACATGACCTTGGAAGGGTTTATGGGCAACACCAGCTCTTCAATGTGTTGTCAAAGGCTTTCATGGCCGGGATCAAAGGGTTATTGTGTGTTTTCCGGGAAGTATGGCCATGTTCCAGAAGTATTCTCTCCTGGTGTTTCACCCACATCTATGGCAGGCATCCTCAGAGGTGTTGAGGTATATGAAGTGTACCTCACCACCTCTGAGGATGCCTGCCATAGATGTGGGCAAAACGTCAGGAGAGAATACTTCTGGAACATGGCCATACTGCCCGGAAAACACACAACCAGCAGCTCTTCAGCTTAGAAATGGAGATGAGCATCACACCCTAGAGTCAGACACGACTAGACTTAATATCAAGGAGAAAGATTTACCGTTATCTTACTTCTGAAAGAGTAGGAAGAGAAGGAGGAGGAAGGGGCCCAATCATTTTGACCTCAGCCTTATCAATCCAGATGAAATAAACGTCAATTCCTACTTCTCCTTTCCTCTTCAATGCACATTTTGTTTGCATGATTCTTTTTTTTTAACTAAGTCTATTGCCTTGTGCATGCAGAGGAAGTTCTAAAAGATATTATGCATGCATAATTTTTAGAATTTTCTTTAAAAACACTTTCTTTTCCAAAATTGAAACTTCAGAAAGAGAGGGTGCATCTTACATTTGATAGCACTTTAGATTCAGTTAAATGTTGTGGTGCACAGGTTATAAAAGTAAATGCTGCTTGCTAACCAAACTCCAAGAGAAAAGTGCTTGAGTTGTTGGATGGAGAAATAAGCATTTGGGGTGGGGGTGGGGGGGCTTAGCCCTCTCTCATCCATTTCTTTTCTACTGTAATGCACATATCTGCATGTATGTGTGTGTCGGAGGGGGTGCTCAGGGACCTGACACAACAGAAAATCTTGAAAGAAATTGGAATAGAAAGGCACCAGGTGAGGAAAGAATGAAGCAGTTGAGAAAGATTTAAGTAATGTCTTGTGGCTGCTTCTCTGCCAACCTTCTCCTGAAAGAGGTCTAACCCAAGACATTTTTTGTAACACCCATTCATTTACCAATTTTTACCAATTACATTTTTCACCCGCTATGTTGGATGGACTTCAGTGTGCCTTGGCAGCTTGCATTCATTTCATTCTGTGTAAATAGTTATTATTCTGTTGCTCCACAGTCTCATATCAGACTGCTTCAACAGCCTTACTAGCTGGGCAAATGGTTCTGTTTTATACCTAGTTTTCACAATGCCATGCCTCCTCTCTAGCCATATTAGACCATGTAATTGCCACAGAGCAAGAACAGGTCAGCTGAAATGGGTTTTTTAAAATCAATATTCACATTTCTGTGCAAGGAGTAGATTTTAGAAGATTCCAGAGCAAAAACTAATAGCATATAGAAAGATTAGATCGATATATAGATAGATAGGGAACTAATTGTGACAATTTGTTTACACTGCTTCTCGGGATTAAATGATTTCAGAACATTTTGGCTAAATGTGTGGATTCGAGCTACTTTTTATCACTCCCCTTTTCATCTTCTCTTGGCACCAGCTGTGCTCATGATTCTGAAGCAACATCGCCAGCCGGACTGAACATTCGCAATGAACATTTCAGCAGTAATTTAAATGTTAAAGGGCAACATGATTTTTTGTAAGTGCTTCCCGCATGCCCCTCCCTCCCATGGCCAGTTGTGGCCTAACAGCTTGTGGGAGAGCAGGAGGCAGCCTGCAATTTTCAAGAACAGTAACAAGGGCAGCTTGTGTTTACTGCAATATCTTCTACACCACAGAATGTGAGGTGTTGAATATGGAAATGGAAGCAGTGCCAAGGAATGGTATTAATAGACAGCGAGAATTCTATGTGTTCAAAGGGAGGGGGGAACATTCCTTTTTTTAAAAAAAATGTACCTTACACTTTTTTATTCCACGTATGCAATCAGCCACTTTCATATGGAGATCTTTGAATTCCAACCAAAGTGCCAGTTTGAAAGTGTAGGGAGAATATACACACACAACATTAAAAGGTTCCTGTAAAGCAATCCTGCACAAATAGGAACTATAACAGATCGAATGTATAATAAAGTGTGGGTAGGAATTCCTTTGAAATGAAATTTGAAGGGGTTTTCACTTGTTCAAATTCTATATTGTCAATTTTGCATTTAAATAATTAATCAGGTTAAAATAAACATTAGCAACATGCTATTCTGTGACCTTTCGTTACTTACTTAGTCCCTGCCTCAAGCATTCAGAAATCATATTGTTAAGTTTCATCTTTTTCCAAAAACTGAATTGACTGATTGATTGATTTGTTCTGATTTATATCCCAGTATGGGAGCCAACTCTCTCACAGAGCATTTGGGCTTATGGAAATTGAGAAATGGTCATACTTTCACTGACCTATTTGGAGGAGCAGGTGGGAATGGCATGAGAAGGGAAGAGTTATTTTCCTTTTGAGAAAAGTAAACCTTCTAGTCAGTGTTATGATATGTTCCCATGTTTGTGTTATTCCCACAACTCAGATTTTCAGGAATTTCTTTGGCTCATTGTTATGTGAATAAGCTGCTGAATAGAAGTCTTTTGTTTGGGATGGGCAATGGATACATAGGGCATAATCTCATAGAATCATAGAGTTGGGAGAGACCTCATGGGCCATCCAGTCCAATCCCCTGCCAAGAAGCAGGAAATCACATTCAAAGCACCCCCGACAGATAATGTAGCTGCTGTTTTGTTGGTTTCACTGCTGGAAAGACAAGCTAACTTGAAGCAGGTTTGCCATTTCCACTGCAGGAATTATTTCACTGGAGTTACATAGCTAAAGAGTGGCACATTCTCTTGGTTAACATGGTAGAAGAATATCTTAGCAAAGGAGAAATCAGCCTGTCCTGATCCATTGGCCAAAATATTGGCTTTCTTTTTGCACCCCATGCTAGAACGCACAAAGAAAATCACATCTATGTCTACACACACACTCATTCCTTCTGTGTGGTTCCCCTTAAACTGTTAGTTGGAAATCAATCATTCCAAGGGCCTCATCACAAAAGCCAGATGAAGCATCCTGCTTCACTTGACTTTGGAGAGAAAAGAGAGGGACAGCAAAATGAATTTGTCACCACCCGGACATCTCCCTCTCAAGTGACGCTTCCTACATCATACATGGAAGTGTCGCCCCTCTGCAGAGAATCTGTACTGGCTCCATTGGGGCCTCCTGTGTTGTGAGCAAAGTTTCTATCTCAGGTGGGGGCAGGGCCTCCACTGGAAGTCACACTATATCGTGTGATGGCTGGCGTGGGGCTCCACCTCCATGTGCTAAGCATCCTAAGACACTGATTCAGGTAAGTGTGATGAGGTTGAGACATCTTATGATCCTGTATCCACCCCTTTTGGCTGATTGGCAGGATTTATTTTTATTTGTGTTTTCAAATACTTATTTTTTTATTTATTTACATGCTGCCTTTCTCCCAGCGTGGGAATTAAGGTGAGTTTTACAAAACAATAAATTAAAACATTTCCTATACAATCTAAAATCTAAAAGCAATTAAAAAGTATAATTCATTTCAAATGCAATTAAAAGTAATAATACCATGTAAAGGTATATGTATATATGTGTGTGTGTGTGTGTGTGTGTGTGTGTGTGTGTGTGTGTATACACAGGGGCAATAAAAAGCCACTTTTAAGTGCCACCTTTATCCCAGAGTTGGATCCAAGGCAGCTTCCAAAAACAATACATTAAAAGCAGTCACAATACAATTTAAAAACAAATAAATGTGTTTCATAAGGCATTTTAATATCAGTTGAAAGCATAGAAAGATAAAATATGTCAAGTATCAAGCCTACTCGTTTATATATTAAAAATTTGCTTATATAAAAACTCACAGCAATCCAAAAATGTCTTTACTTGCCAGTGAAGGGTAAACAGGGATGTACTCTCATCTAGCAATATTTAGATCAGGGACCATATCTTTAAATGGAAATTATATTCTTTTTGAAGAAATAAGTAATTTGTGCACGTGGCAGGGCTCAGAGAGAAGCCTCCCTGCAGGATCGTGACACATCCGGGTGTCCCCTGGGCGTATATAGATGGGTTTTATGACTTGCCTTGTCCATATATTGTCCAGTTATATTAAATAATAATAAAACTTTATTTATATACCACTCCATCTCCTCAAGAAGACTCAGGGTGGTTTGCAACATAAACATAAAAAACATTCAATTGTCAAAAGACACCATACAACAAAGCTAAATGTAATAAACATAATAAACAACATCAAAAAGCAGAAACAAAACAATTCTATTAAAACAGACACAAAATTAATCCAGATCAATATATTCCATCAAGAATTCAAATACCAGTAACCAGAACTTTGAGGTAGACATGGTCAATTTTAAGGGATAGGTAAAGTCTTGTGCATCAGAGTATCATGGGGCCAGGGAGTGGATAAAGTGCATAAAGTGCAGAGCAGGGTCCTAGTTGACAACTGGGGGGGGGGGGGTGTCTAGGGACTAATCTTGCTCAAAACCCTGCAGGAACCACCAGGTTTTCAATTCCTTGCAGAAAGAGGACAATGTAGGGGCTTGCCTGATCTCTATGGGGCATCACTGAGAAGACCCTCTCCCTCATCCCCACCAGCCGCGTTTGTGATGGTGGTGGGAGTGAGAGGAGGGCCTCCCCGGCAGATCTTAAAGCCCGTGCTGGTTTGTAACGGGAGATGCAATTAGATAAAGTCCCCCTTTCCTTCCTGAAAAGATACATGTAAAATTAAAAGAATGCCAATACCTCCCTGCCCCTTCTTGTAATCTGAAATGCAATTGTTAATATACTTAAGGGGTTTTTTTGTCCAGTAAGAAGGCTTTTTTAAACTTAGTTAGGTCTACATTTCAGATTCTAAGAGTGCAAATCAGAAAACACAGCACCTAAGCAAATGTAATTTCCTGTGAATGATAATGTAGACTTGGTGCAGCTTAACTAAATACATTCTAAGTTGATACATATGGCTCATAATGAGTGCGGGTGTTGTTACTTTCTGCAATTTATATGGTGATTATCAAAATCAGAAGTTGTTATTAATCCAGCAAATTTAATTCTTTATCTCTGCTGATCTTAAAATTTGAAACTTGTGACCTTCCAGTATGAATTCACAATTTGCTATTGCTCTGCCTTGTGAAAGGGGTCTTTCAGCTGTGGCTCTTTGTGGGGCAAATAAACAATAGTAAATTGCTTGCTGTTCAAAACGTGTGAACCAGATTGCTGTTTTCTCTATAGCTTATAAATGTCAGAGCGATCACAGACTGAACAGACTTAATTGTAGTTTTTGACAAAGAGAGGAGGAAAGGAAGAAGGACTCTTTTGATGGCATAGCTTGGGGAAATGACATATTTTTGTACTATACTAAACCTAGAAGATTTGTAAATTTGGGGGATTAATCTATTAAAATGTTTTTGGGGTGTGATATTTTGTTTGGTTGCTGATCTATCTTAATGGGAGACTATATGAGCTTTGTATGACTAATGCTCTGAGAGATCAGGGTTCACATCCCCAATTGGCCATGGAAACTCATTGAGTGACCTTTGGCGAATCACACTTTTGGCCTCAGAAGAAGGCAATGGCAAATCCCCTCTGAACAAAGCTTGACAAGAAAACTTTGTGCCAGGGTCACCAATTTGAAGGCACTTTGCAACACTGAGTTCAATTTAAGTTGAGCTTAAAGTCTGAGATAGTTAACCAGTTTAAAGGACACAATGCTCTATATTTGCATGCCTCATTGTAGTAATTTTGCTTGCTGAGACAAAGAAGAAAGAAAATACTGTACACTTGTATTTGAGAACTGGTATCTGGAAATGATATCCTTGTAGCACTCATGACACAGAAAGCAGTCTGGCACAACTGTGGTCACTTGATTAAATTAGCTAGTTCATGTTCAAAATGGAAATGGAAAACAACATCAAGGGAAATGCATGGTCAATATTTTACGATAACAGATAATCAGCAGAAGTCAATCCCATAATTTTTTATGTTTTCTTTTGTATCCCAGTCTTCTTTCAAAGAGCTGGGAGCAGCCCACAAATGGAGGACAAGCTGTCTTAATCATTAATCCATTAATTTGTTCATCCCAGGGCCAATTCTACCATGAGGCTGGGTGAAGCAAGTGCCTCCAGCAGTGGAGTGCAAGGCAGTAGCAAATGCTTTCTCTGTCTGAGGAGAGGGGAGACAGCCGCTGCGAGGCCAGTTCTGTACAAGCGAGCTATTTCAGTTATGTCCAGCCTTGGCACAGTATGCTCTAGTCTTCTCTGTCCAATCCAGTCTGGCACTGTTCTCCTGAGCTTCCCCTGTTTGCTCTCTGGGGGCTGCATCTCACATAACACTACTCCTTTTTCCCAGAGGCACAAGTCCAGCTGCAAATCCCTGACCCCCTCTTACTGGCTCAACTGCCTTTGGCTTCTTGAGAGCTTGTCTATATCAGTGAAAAACTTTCTGTGCAGCATAGCATTTTCCTAGTCTGCATTGGCTCTGCAGGCACACAATTAACAACACACACATATACACACACAAATACACATTGCATGCTATGTGATAGGATCACCACAACCTACTGTGATACATATGAATGAATATATTTTCAAATAAGTGAAAATGCTGCTGACATGGCTACCTCTTCCCATGATTGGTCCAGATAGATGACTCACTTTTCAGAGTGGCAGCTTCATAAGGCAACCCATACATAATGAGATGTGAAAAAGACTTTTCTTCCTGCCTCTGAATGTGGTGAGAGATTGGGCAAAGCCTGCTTTATTGATCAGTATCCGTGCTTTCCATCAAGGAAATCATACTCCTTCCATAGTTTCATGTCAACTTCCACCAGAAACATGCCATAGGACTGTGATGGAGAACCTAGACATGCCTAGAGAGAACAACTAGTTCTATGGAACTCTCTTCCCAGTGAAGTTAAATGCCCCCCTCCCTCCTGACCTTCAGGAAAAAACTAAAAACATGGCTTTGGGACCAAGTCTTTGGTCAGTAAATGGGAGCAGTGCAATAAGAGACTATAAATAACACAATGACGACTTGGATCGGTCCTGGAATATGACCTGGATTGTGTGATTTTTAATTGATGTTTTCATGTTTATGTTTTTAATTGGTTTGGATTTTAATGGAGTTTTAATGGAGTTGTTGATATGTATATGTGGCATCGAATAGTTGCCTTTGTAAAGCCACCCTGAGTTCCCTGTGGGGTGAGAAATACGGGGTACAAGTTTCGTAAATAAATAAATAGGTCCTCCAGCATTACTCTGGGCCTTTCCACACAGCCCTATATTGCAGAATATCAAGTCAGAAAACCCCACAATATCTGCTTTGAACTGGATTATCTGAGTCCACACTGTCATGGGGAACATAGAAAATGCCAAGTGAGAACATCTTTTGGGGGATGAGGATAAGTGAAGTAATAGGTACTGGCCCCAAATATGCAAGAATCATACAGTATTGTACATGCTCCTGTAAAGGACTCAGATCCATGTGTCATTATCTATCTATATATATAAAAGGGTAATGGAATCACAGCCTAGGACTAAACAACAAAACTACAAGTTCCAGAACCACGAAACTTGGCAACACAACCCACCATCCTTGCCCCTAGGTTCCGACAACAAAAGAAAAGAAAAATAAAGTCCTAATTAGAGGGAGAGGAATAATTGTTTTTATCCAATTGCTACCAGTTAGAAGGCTAAGCTCTGCCTACTTGGTCTCCTAGCAACCCATTCAGCTCAGGGCCTCTTCAATCAGGCCTCTTCCACACTGCCTATAAAATACAGATTATCTGATTTGAACTGGATTATATGGCAGTGTAGACTCAAGGCCCTTCTACACAGCTATATAACCCATTTAGAATCTTATATTCTGCTTTGAACTGGATTATCTTGAGTCCACACTGCATATAATCCACTTCAGTGTGCATTTTATACAGCTGTGAAGGGGCCTCATATAATCCAGTTCTAAGCAGATAATATAAGATTATCAATATACACTAGAGTCTCACTTATCCAACATACACAGGCCGGCAGAACATTGGATAAGTGAATATGTTAGATAATAAGAAGGGATTCAGGACAAGCCTATTAATCATCAAATTAGGTAATCGTTATACAAATTAAGCACCAAAAAATCATGTTATACAACAAAATTGACAGAAAAAGTAGTTCCATGCACAGTAATGCTATGTAGTAATTGCTGTATTTACAAATTTACCACCAAAATATCACAATGAATTTAAAACATTGACTACAAAAACATTGACTACTAAAAGGCACACTGCGTTGGATAATCCAGAACACTGGATAAGCGAATGCTGGATAAGTGAGATTCTACTGTAATATGAAATAATTACTGTGGTAGAATAATACAGAACAATATAATCTCTAAAACCAGGGCAGTAAATAAAGAGCAACACTCTGAAAGCAGGGAAATTGGGAATTCCACAAAGGAAACAATCAGGGCCAGCTAACACCTCCCAAGAAAGGATTCTTCCAGAAAGGAAGCTGAGAAGGGAGTGAAGCAGTGTGTATTACCAAAGTCATTATTATTACTATCATTACTATTATTATTCGCATTATTATTATTGTTGTTGTTGTTGTTGCTGTTGTTGTGTTGCTGTGAACCATGAAAATGAATACAATCTGGCTCCAAGTATTCAAAAACACTAAAATCAGAATATGTAAAATTACCGTGGTATAATAAAACAGAACAATACCATCTCTAAAATCAGAACACTAAATAAAGAACAACACTCTGAAAACAGGGGAATTCAACACAGGAAACAATCAGGGGCAGCTAACACCTCCCAACAAAGTATTCCCATCACCAAAGTCTGGCAAATCCTCTGTTTTCTGAGGGCCACAGACTTTTTTTTTTTGGATTCTTTATGCCTATAGGATGGATCATTTAGAAACTTGTATACTTCATTTACAAAATATTTGTAAATTGTCTCCACAGGTATGCCTACACGTACAGCTGTTTTTCTGTTGCTCTGCAAGAAGCATCTGTAGAGACTACTGGGGTTCTTTGTGAGATATCTGCAAATGATGTTCTTGCTATACATCCAGCTACAGGAAAGTGGTTGGATGCATCCACACTCAATCTTTCTATTCCCCTATAACATTTGAGAGGTGGGGGCATATTGTTTACAATATGAGTTTGAGGGGATTGGGGCTGTTGCATAATCAGAACAGAATTCCAGTCTATGCACTTACCATAAAAGTGGAGTAGCATGAGTTTGAATTATACCATCATGCCACCTGTAGACTGAGGTGCCATATATATACACAAAGGAAATCCAGGTATGCCTCTTCTAATATTGAGGGGGCTCACAGGTATTCTGTGTCTCCTTGGTTACAGTAATGGATTATGGGCAATAAGTCAAGACGCAGCTCAGCAACACATTAGTGCTATTAGTATTTGCTGTATTCCATAAGGTGTTGCATTCACCCTACTGGGGTGGATTCATAGTTTTGGAGGAGCCATTGATCCAGATTGCCACTGGAAATTCAGGTAGCCCCAGTAGATTAAAGTGACCTATAAATAAGATTGATAAACTAGTTGTGACCCTACCAGAATTGTGAATACAGTACAGATATGTGTGCATACATACATAAGGATAACTAATCACTCAACTAGCCAGACTTTGTATATGTCACTGAAAAAAGTGTTGGTGACAATAGCTGGCATCCTATTGATCAGTCTTAATTAGATAATACTGATTAACTCAACTGTTGAACTGTAGGTCAATAGTTAAGTAGATCACATTGTTTCAATGGATCTAGTCTGGTCAGGAGTAACAATAAGATTCAGGTCAACATCTTAAAAGAGTAAATTTGCAAAGTGATTAGATAGCAAACAAGAGCGGGGTTGGGTATGGGATGTATCCTTGAAGTAAAAAATATCCCATAATAATATAAGTATCAATGGGTTCTTAGCTTTTCATTCTAAATAACTTCTTGTGACCTGAAAAGTACAGTCATTGTTACTTCTTCCCTACCTTCTTCCTGGAGGAAAAAAAAATATCCTGCCTGAAAATTATATTTAAGAAGAATGACTAAAATGAAGCACTGAATCCATCCATATTTGAGCAGCAACAGGATGATGCTCTGAAGCAAAGAGCATCAACCTATTGCTGCTCAATTTTGGATGGATGCAGAATTTCAATGTATTCATCCTTCTTAAAAGTAACTTTCTCAACTCTGTTCCAGACAGATAAATGTTAACTCACAACCTATGGCATCCACATGGACTGGCAGCCATCCAACTTATGCACCTGCACCATTACAGCCTGGCTTTCCCAAATACTTTCCCTTTCTAACAGCTTGCTCTCTTTGGAGGGCAGCTGGTTGCTGCAAGTTCGCCTAGTTGGTTTCATTTTCTTTTATTCTCTCTCTCTCTTTGTTTCTTTTCTTTGTGCCTTTACACTTTCCTTTTTGTTCCCAAGTTCTCTCTCTCTCTTCTTTCTTTGGTGTCAAACACTTTAAGGCAGGCATAATTTCATTTTCCCCAACTGTTGTTTTGGCGAGCTTATTGGAGCTAATCATATATGTCCCTCGAGAGGCGCTGTGAGACTGGCCCACACTGAAGCAAAATAGTTCCAGCAAAGATAGTGCCGAAAGAGAGCGGCAGCCACCTGCTTTGCCTGAAGGGCAATGTAAGATTCTGCTCAAGAAAAGGCAGAACGAACAGCTGCTTTCTGCTCAGGCCATTCTGACAGTTCCCATTGTACCAATAAAACATAAAGCTATCAATTCCTAAATAAGACCAGGCAGAATTTTACCATTTTCCATCTCTGTCTCCATCCTACCCACCCCCAGCCCCCCACTCTCAGCTGCAAATTGTTCCACATCAATACACAGTCAGGTGTGTTTACATACAATTCATTTGCATTAATACACAGGATCCACTAAGACAAACAAAGGAAATGAATGCCAGCTTGAATCCTGTCTTCTCCAAAGTGACTGCACTCATTGGGAGACAATATTCCAAATGGTATGAAATGGAAAAGGAAAATTATGCTGGTATACATCAACAGAACTCACCTCATCAAAAAAACTATCAAATGACTCAATTTTCCTACTATTCCATATTTTTCCAATTCTGCCCAACTCTCCTCAAGCTAGAAGCTTTCACATTGAAGAAACAGTATCTGAAGTGTTGGGAAGATGTAGATTGAAGCTGTCTTTGTTCTCAGTCTTGAGAACTGTTGTTATTAATTGTCATTAGGCTGAAATCAGTGTATGGTGACCCTATGAATGAGAGACTTCTGTTCCCTGTTCAGATCTTGAATATTCAGGACCATGGCTTCCTTGACTGAGTCTATCCATCAAGAATGTGGTCTTTCTTCTTGCTGCCTTCTACCTTGCCAAACAGTATTATCCTTTCTAGTGAGTGAAGTCTTCTCAGTTTAGTCATCTTAGTTACTAGGGAAGGATCAGGCTTGATTTGCTCTATAACTCATGCATTTGCCTTTTTAGCAGTCCACAGTATCAGCAGGCCAGCACCAGATTTCAAATTATTTGATTTTCCTCCTATCAACTTTCTTCAATGTGCAACTTTCATAACAATGCTAATATTGTGAGATAAACTAAAAAAAAAAAACTGTAGGGATGAATTCAACTAGAATTACAAGGGCAGCAGGAAGGTTGCTGAACTACAGACAGGCCCCAAGTCATGAATAATACAACAGTAGATCCAAACTGCCGACTGCCGGTTACATCATGATATAACTTCGCTGCCACCAATCTAATTGCATTGGTCTACAACCACACCGTTCACTCTTCCCTGTCCCACTGGCCCTCCGACCACCAGAGTTAGTTCACAGAGCCACTCAAAAATGAAGGGAAACTCTGACTCAAAGAGTGAAGGCTATTATGCAGACAGGCCTCCTTTCTGTGCACAGAAAGACACACTGAATTCTTGTGGTGAAGTATAAACAGATTTGTGAAGTTTATTTGAACTAAAACAAGAAGGTTGCTTAGATATTAGGAGAGATTTAGACATGTAATGGTTTCAGAAGATTATCAAGCTGTTTCCTTAAAAGAGAATGGTTCCTTAACTTATCTTCCACAGAACTATGTTCACTCACAGGAGAATTAATCGGGCTTTTCAAAACCCTTCAGTCTTCCCTTCCAGAGGCTCCTAATATCAGCCCTCTGTCCCTTAGAGGCTCTCTAAAAATGCAGCACTTCTCCCCCGAAGGCTATCTTTAATTCCCCTCTCACAGAGGTTTTTTTCTCCGAGCTCCAAACACTTCCTTTTTCCTCCTCAGCCTCCTCTCTCCGAATTCCCTCTCTCCCCCTGGCGCCCTCTACCTTCTGTAGCTAGACAACACTCTCCAACTCCCCCACCAATCAGGCACCACTACCATATAAGGAGCGGGCTGTTCCCTCCTCCTTTAGCTTGGAATGGGCCTTTTCTCCCAGGGCCTAGAACTTTTCCTACACAACTGGCCTGACAAGGTAAGCCCATTCCGTTACAAATAACATAAATTCTGTAGGTTTGTTCTTATGTTGATTTTGTATGTAAGTCAGAACAAGTGCATTTTTCAAAAGTACCTCCAGCCAAATATATATACATATTATCTTTGGAAAGCATAGGGAAGGGTTAACACCCCTGTGCTGTTTGCTTTGTTGTCTGTGACCCGGTTCAGAAGATTTCACCTCACTTTCTATCCCTGTGATAACTGGATTTTGAAAAATTTAGCTTGTTGTGGAAACAAGGATTGGTGAGAAAACTTCAGTGGAGACACCTTTCCCAATTATAACTCTTTCAGGAGTGAATTTATCTTCCGAAGGGGTCAGTTTTTCTCACTTCCTGTTGTTTCACCCCCATTCTTAACTAGGAACCCTTTGTAAGTCAAATGTTTGTAACTCAGTGACTGCCAGTACTATGCCAAGTGTGTTTATTCATTTCACACCACATCTCTTGCTACCATTGTTAGTCGCATCTACCACTGTTCTGTGTTGCTTTGATGTTGGAGGAATTTGCCACCTCCCTCACACAACAGCCCCCACCCACTTAAAACTCAGATGTCTCTTGCTGCTATTTCAGACACTGCTATGTGGATGCTTTTTGTGCACCCTGACTTTCCATAAGGCACTATTTGGGGACAGCAAAAGACAGGCAACATTTAAGGAAGGGGAGAGGGGAGATGAAGTGCAGTTGCACCTGGACAGAATCTTATACCTCACCTCTCAAAGAAGGATCATAGCCTTCAAATAGTTGCCCCTCAATCCAAAATGGAGAAATGTGTAAAGCTGCATTCACGGATAGTAAGCTTTTCCCCAGGGATAAGATGAGAAAAAGTATAATATGTCTCTCCACACTTTTTCTTCAATCCACTGGCACTTCATGGATCTTCCCTCTATAGATGTTTCCTATCTTAGCTATGCTGCCATCATGATCCGCCAGACAGGTTCTTCATTGTGAGTGATCAAGAAAAGGTGAGTCCTTGACAAGCAGACCATTCTGAGCTGGCTTGTACCACTCATTTCATAGCAGTGACAGTGTGACTCTGTTTCTGGAAAGACAATTACAAACATTGAATAGACAGACATCAATATCACTAACATATAATGTGCTAATACCTACTTTTGCATCACTGGACAGTGAAGCCTGGGTTATATAATTTGTTGTTATTCTCATTTTAATGCCAATAATTGGAAGAAGCGTTAGTTGAATTTTCTACCTGATGTGGCCAAATAAACTGGCCTATATTTAAGCCATTGTTAGGGCTTATAGGGCTGCAATGGTCCACCATGGGATTTTGGGGGCTATTCTCCACTTCTCATGGGAAGTGATTAGGGACCCTGCAGACCTCAAAACATTCATAGGAGCAGCAATAGCCCATACTTTCCATACCTTTATTGGAAGAATATTGAAAGAGACTGAGACCTCCCACATCTTTTTTTTTTTTTTTTTTTTGGTTTGGCTTATTGTCAGAGTGGCAGTATATCCAGATAATTTCAGTTTAATTCATTGGTTTGTTTCTCAGTTATAAAAGCCACTAAATCAAGATATATTTTTCTTTCCTCTTCCACTGACCCCAATTTCCATACAAGAGAGAGTATCCTCTAAAGATAACCAACATGATGTAGTGATTTGAGTGTTGGACTACAACTCTGGAGATCAGGATTTGAATTCCCATTCAATCGTGGAAATCCACTACCTGAGTTTGGGCAAGTCATACTTTCTCAGCCTCAGAGGAAGGCTAAGGCAAACCCCGTCACAATAAATCTGGGAAAGAAAACCACATGATAGTTACATCTTAGGGCCACCATAAGTCACACTATCACTTCTCAAGTGTGTTGTTGGTTTTTTGGCTGACTGATTACTGGCATCATACCATGAAACCAGATCCCCGGAGTTACTCACAAGGGAATTAGATTAAAAGATCCTTGGATTTATTCCATGGATTCATCCTCAGCATCAGAAAAACCTCTTAACTTGTAGATTAGCTCTAGCAGTTACATGTTTAGAATGTGTTTATTAGTGTGTGTACGTGTTGTTTTCCTGGTATTATTCCTGTTTTCTTTTTTCTTTTTTCTGTATTTCTGAATCAAAATGAATAAATAAAGGAAAATCCTCTTAACAGAAGTTATATGTATTCAGCAAGTACTGTATTAGCATTTTTGTTAAGATCATTAACATATAGCTTTCTTTGTGACATCTAGACATGAAATTAGCAGAGGAGTTAGTGACATGCTTTGAGACAGTAGACAAGGTCACAATTGAGGCGCTTGCACTTGACTGTCAGGTGCCCAAGACAGGCATTGTTCAAAGAGAACAATGAATCACAAAGAACACTGTCAGAAGGATATGAGAATTGAAACCCTTCACATTTTTGCTCCCAGTCCTTTGCTCGTGAAGTGTATTGTAAAACTGTGTTCCAAAGACATGTATCCACATCAGTGTCAGACTTGAGTCCAGTTCCAAATTTGAAATATGTCTCTGGAATGTGTTTACCAGATGTTACTGTGATTATATGAATAAAAACCAATGAAATTATCTACTTGTTATATGGGCACAGATTAGCTTTGCATAAACATAATAGATTTCTCCAAACTGGCATTTTCTAGGTGCATTGGGTTTTCATTACCTCCAACCAACATGGGTATTAAAAAATCTTGGAAAATAGATGCACTTGTCCTGAACACCTTGCTAAGTCCAGCTTGGACTATTTCAATCCCCTCTTTCCTAGGCAGCCGTCAAGAGCTACTAGAAATTGTAGTGCTAATGTGTTCCTATCATCACAACTTTACTACATCATGTGAAACCGATGTAAAAGAAGATTCTTGGAAATAGGTCCATTGTAGATTAGGACCAGATGTAGTACCACCCAGTTATGGTCTCATTCCTTGCATGTAACCTCCAGCAGCTTCCAGAGGGCTGAGCAATGCTCCTATGTCAAATCCTGAAATCAGTGTGGACAGTGTGGCCATCTAAAAGTTGCAATATCTCGCCTTGCTGGGCGCTCTCGAAGCGGCAGTGGCGGCAGCAACCATTGGGTCGCTCGCCACGGAACAAAGAAGTACTTGCGATTCTCACGAGATTTCGCGAGTTCCCTGAGATTTCAGCTATGCTGACCTAACACCTGGCAATCCTAGTTGTGACTTACCTACCCTATGTGTAGATAACACTAAGCACCACAAACAAATCACTTTCAGTTTAGTTCTACTCAAAGTGGTGACTAGTACATAAGAGTTGCTAGTCTGTGAATATTTTCTAGGAATAAAAGAAACAGTTGTTGCCAGTGGGAAGAAATATAATATTGGTTCCTGATGAGTTTGTATATCAAATAGATTAAGAAGCAAAGGTATAAAGCAGCATTTCTATCGTTCTAGAATGTAGATCCCATCAATTTGTATAAAGCCATTTTTTAAAAAAATCTCTGGTTTGCTACCATGGCCTGAAATTATCAGATAGCCAGTAGGTTCATATTACAGCATGGTAAAATATTATGTGAAAATGATCATGCCCATTGTAAATAACCATTTAATTTATTAAACTAACATGGGGACAATCCTATGATTTCAAATAATTAACATCTCCTATAAACTGGAGTGCAGCCTGAATATGACTACATTAACATCCAAAAACATGAGAAATACACAATGAAATGTGATAACTAAAATTTGATAACTATTATGGTTTAATAGGAGAATCTTGGCTTAGCATTGCCAAATATCATGAAGGATTATAGCCATGGAATTAAAATCAACAAAAATGTTTCTTTTCTAAATAACGGCTGCTTACAATTTGGAGAAAAACAAATTTTCTGGGTCAATAAAATTATGTTTCTTAAAAAAAGACCCACTGAAGTTGCTGACTAAAGCTTCTGTAAAATATCATTTTAATACTTTATGTTTTAATTAAATTGTATAGCGACGCTTATTCAATTCCCTGAGCACAGCAGTATGGTAATAAACCCTTCAATACTGAGAACATCCTAGTTTCACAGTAAGATGCTCAAATTGATCAAATACATTTCTTTTTCTTTAATCAGAAGACTTTTTCATGCACTTTTCATAGATGATACAGAATTTGATTTCATTCCCTGATGATTTGTTACAGTTAAGGTCACCATAATACACCTGCCTCAAATTTTATATATGTGGGCTGGAATTCAGTCTTGCAGTTATGGAATCATAACTGAAAGTTACAGGTCTGTAAATGCTCAGTGTTCACTAACACTATATGGTCACAATCATGATGCTATTGCCGCAATTGTAAATGCTCTTGTAAATCCACTTTACCAGGCAGTAATTGCACCAAGAGATGGAGGTCATTTCTGCTGGTACTGTAGACTCACTCATTGTTAGAAGAGGTGGAAATATCATTTTCTCATGCCCCAACTGCCAACTGGGCAGATGATCTCTAGGGAATCACTCTATTCACACAAGAGAATGATTCCTTTTTGGATACAAATTATGGTACAATTTCTTACGTTGACCCATGAATAAGTCCATCCAGGTTTTTGAGGTCAAAATTTTGGAATAAAATTTCTAGACCTTTCCCCAAATATTGGGTCTATAACACTACACTGTTATAGTGCTATGTCCCTCTTTAACTGCTGTAGTAACGTCCTGTGGAATTCTGGGATTTGCAGTTTGGTGAAGACTAAATAAATCCTAATTACACACACACACACACACACACCTGTCAAACATAAAGCAGATGATGATGATGATGATGATGATGATGATATTTATTTACACTCTGTTTTTTTCCCCATAGGGACTCAAGGCGACTAACACTCCATTTTGGAAATGGCAACCTTCATCAAGTTTACTCTAGCAATCTGTTTGTCTATAATCTTATTGCTTACTGTTTCCTGTATGTATATGCTGGTGTACAGCTTCCTTTACTCCATGGTTTTTGAGAAATTATAAAAGGGGCTGCAGACTACATGCCCTCTCTCTCTCTCTCTCTCTCTCTCTCTCTCTCTCTCTCTCTCTCTCCTTTTGACTATGTGACCTGTTGATAAATGTTTTGTTATAAGAGAGATGCCCTGGCTGGATGACACAGAGAATTATCTCAAACATATATGAAACTGGATGGATAGGTTTTGTACCTGTGTATGCTGAGCACATGAAGGTTGTGAGAAACCCAAATATGTTATTTCCATCAAAGTCTACTTCATTTTTGTTTCTTGAGTGCATGATATAAAACAAGTTGTTATATGGGAGAGTATACATATTTTTGGGCACTGAAAAACACTTCCAAAGCTCTGATGTTTTTTTTTTTATGCCCTGACAATCTCTGTTTTCCTAACAGATCAAAGATAACAGGTTATTATATTATTATGTTATGCCTTGCATAATTATATTTGGTTGTATACCACAAGACTTTTTGTTGGTGGCCTCGCAGCTATGGAATTCCCTCCCCGGGGAGATCAGATCAGCCCCCTCCCTCTTGATCTTCCTCAAGAAGGTGAAAACATGGCTCTTTGACCAAGCTTTTGAAAACCTGATGCAGCAATAGACATGAAAGACTTGGAATTTGACCAATGGAACGGCCCGGACCTTGCTCTTGGATCACGTGATGCTAATAGTTTTAACTGTGTTTTATTGTAAATTAATGTGTATTTTAAATTACTTTTCTGTAATTCTTTGTAATTGTTTTAAACAACATTGAATTATTGCCATGTTGTAAGCCGCCCTGAGTCCCCTCCGGGGTGAGAAGGGTGGGGTAAAAGTATAGTAAATAAATAAATAAATAAATATGAGAAGATTCTACTCTAAAGGATTTTTGGCTCTTCTCTGAAAGGTCATGCTTTTCTAAAAATTTATGATCTCCAAATGGTGTTTTCCAAAAGGTTATGAATGCCATTTTCCAAAACTCCACACTAGGAAAGTTTAAAAGGTTCAATACAAAAGTAAAAAAGCAATTAAAAAGCAATCAAATAGTAGCAGTGAGGTAAAAACAAAATTAAAATACAGTAGATAAACTAAAATAGCATTTAAAACTCATATCCCCCAATCTCACCCACAGCACCCCCGAATTAAAAACCACAATACTCCCTGAACTGATCTTAAAAACTTTCATCTTTAAATGCCTGTCTGAATAGAAAGGTTTTAGCCTGCTGCCAGAAGGACAGCAGGGAGGGGCCCATTCTAGCTTCCCTGGAAAGAAGGGAGTTCCAGAGTCAAGGGGCAGCCACCAAGAGAGAAGGCCCGCACTCTCGTTCCCACCAAACAAGCTTGAGATGGGAGTGGGAACAAGAGAAGGGCATCTCCTGAAAATCTCAGGGCCCAGGCAGGTTCGTACAAGGGGATGTGGTCAGCCAAATAGCCTGGACCTGAACTGTCTATGGCTTTAAAGGTCATAACCAGCACTTTGAATTGTGCCCAAAAACTGACTGGCAGCCAGTAGAACTGCTGCAACAAGGGGGTTGTCCACTCCCTGCAGCCAGCCCCAGTTAGCAACCTGGCTCCAGCTCTTTGGACTGAAGTTCCCGAACACTCTTCAGAGGCATCTCCATGAAGAGGGAGCAAGCTAGTTTTCTGCTGCCCTGCAGACTAGGACACGGAACAATGGCTTCAAACTACAGGAAAGGAGATTCCACCTGAACATCAGGAAGAACTTCCTCACTGTGAGAGCTGTTCGACAGTGGAACTCTCTCCCCGGGGCCGTGGTGGAGGCTCCTTCCTTGGAGGCTTTTAAGCAAAGGCTGGATGGCCATCTGTCGGGGGTGCTTTGAATGCGATTTCCTGCTTCTTAGCAGGGGGTTGGACTAGATGGCCCATGTGGTCTCTTCCAACTCTACTATTCTATGATTCTATGATTCTATGATTCTAAGCGCACATTACAATATCCAGACATGATGTAACTAAGGCATGTACTACAGTGGCCAGATCTGGCTTCTCAAGGAACGGGCGCAGTTGGTGCACAAGTTTTAATTGTGCAAAGGCCCTCCCAGCCACTGACAGCTGGGACTCCAGGTTCAGTCCAGGAGGACCCCCAAACTGCAAACCTGTGTCTTCAGGGGGTGTGTGACCCCATCCAGCACAGGCTGGATCCCTATCCCCTAGTCTTCTTTCGGACTAACCAGGAGTACCTGTGTCTGGATTAAATTTGTTTTACCTCATCTAGTCCATTACTGATGACAGAAACAGGTTTAGGGTCAGGACAGCTTCCCTGGCATTAGGTGGAAAGGAGTAGTAGAGTTGGGTGTCATTTGCATACAGGTGACACTGAACTCCAAAACTCCGGTTTACCTCTCCCAGAGGTTTCATGTATATGTTAAACAACATGGGGGGCGGGGGGGAATGGGGAACCTGAAGAACCCCACAGGTCAACTGCCAGGGGTTCGAACAGGAGTCCCCTAGCACTTCTGGGTAAGGCCCTCCAGGAAAGACTGGAGCCACTGTAAAACAGTGCCTCCCAGTCCCATCCCAGAGAAACGCCCCAGAAGAATACCATGGTCAATGATATCAAAGGCCACTGAGAGATCCAGGAGAACCAATAGGGACACACTTCCCCTATCTAGCTCTCTTCGTAGGTCATCTACCAAGGTGACCAAAGCTGTTTCTGTTCCATAACCAGGCCTGAAACTAGATTGAAATGGATCTAGATCATCCATTTCATCCAGAAATCCCTGAAGTTGGGAGGCCCCATACGCTCCAAAACCTTGCTCAGAAAGGGAAGGTTGGGCACTGCCGATAGTTGTCCATTGTAGAGGGGTTCAGGGGTGGCTTTTTAAATACAGGTCTCACAACTCCTTCCTTTAAGCAAGTTGGAACTTTGCCTTGGTCCAAGGAGGCATTGACCACCACCTTCACTCACTCTGCCAGTCCCCCTTTGGCCTGTTTGATCAACCAGGAAGGGCAATGATCTAGAATACATGTGGTAGCTTTCACCCCTCCAAGGATACTGTTCACATCCTCAGGCTGCACAAATTGAAATTGGACAAGCCAGAGCCAAAGTTACATCCATTGGAACTATATTAATAACAGCACCTAAGCCGGAATGGATTTGACCAATACTTGATTCTGGATGAGCATGCTGACCTGGTTTGTGTCACAGAGACCTGGCTGGAGGAGACTGGGGATGGGGGGTTAATCTCTCTCAGCTCTGCCCACCAGGATTCTCTGCAAAGCAGCAGGCGAGGTCTGGGGGTCAGGGAGGTAGAGTTGCAGTGGTGTAGTAATATACATACATACATACATACATACATACATACATACATACATACACACACACACACACACACACACACACACACACACACACACACATATATATTCGTTATTTATACATAACTAAGTAGATGATGCAGAATATGAGCTATTAGGTACCAATGAGTAGAGCTCTATAATAAATAATGATGGTTATCAATAAACTTTGAGGGGATATGAAGCTAATATTTAGAAATCTGCTTATCCAGAAACCTGATTTCATGTTTTGTGGTTGTCTGATTGTGCTTGTTTCTTTGTTCCTTTATTTTGCATATCTAAATGCTGAGAGAGACAGAAAAGACAGGCAATACCCTTTTCCCAAAATCGACTGACAATTGTAGTGTATATACTATGAAATAGAAGATGCCCTATAAGAATCAAGGCTCAAATTAGTGAAAATTCACTTTTGTGTTGATGTCTTCGCAGTTAGATGGGAAGATAAAGACACAAAAGAACATTTTGACACATTGCTTTAATATGATACTTTGTTTGAATGTCATCGTTTATTTGTCTTTTGAGCGTACTTTGGACGGTCGGGTTGGGGGTGGGGAAAGACTCTGTTTGGTTTAACTCGCATGAAGTGCAAGATAGGGTTGCACCTGGGTTACTATGGCACTGAAATATACAGTTTCCTGGCTGGAGTGGGAGCAGGGGAGATTGGCTGTCCTTATCTGGGGACTGTGCCAGGGATTGTTGTGGCACACCATCTATTTCAGACTTCTCTTATTATGCTTCTATTCATATGGGGAAGAAAGAAAGAAAGAAAGAAAGAAAGAGAGAGAGAGAGAGAGAGAGAGAGAGAGAGAGAGAGAGAGAGAGAGAGAGAGAGAGCATCTCTTGCTGTCGTCTTTGCAAAGCATAAGTATGGCACAATTGACTGAGGCTGGATGCAGAGAACCTTCAGCTAATGTTATTGACCTCAAGTTATAATTAACATTTTATAGGCAAGTGACAAATTCTACTAGATAACCTACTATGGCATCACTTATACAGATTGTATGCATTATTAAATTATTTTGGCAAAAGTACAAATCTGTAGTTACATACCTAAGGGAAAACTCAGTTTAAATGAATGGAGTTTCTTCTAATAAGCATGCATAAGGTTCTTCTGTTTGTACCTTCAGCAATTAAAGTCCTTTTCATAGTCTTTGTATATCATTTCTTAGTTCAAAGATTATGCAGCCCAGTGTCTGTTCAGCGGCAAAATCATTGATATAGGAAATTGTGTGATATGTTAAGGGGATCATGCCAGTTGTCATTTCTGAAAGCAAAGTCCTGAATTCTATTCTTAATTCCAATTACAGTGGACCCATCGAATCCATAAGATTTACTTATATGTTAACTAGACAGTTAAATTGCTGTGTCTTCTGTAGCTGGGACTAGCCAATAGGATTCAGGATGCCATTTCTCTTATGGAGAATTGCCTGTGTTCAGCATTCAAGCCACAATATCCTGCCACTGGGTTCATGCCTTACTATTCGTGGATTGCATCTTATGTGGGATACAACAGAATGAAAGAAACAAGCACCTCTTGGCCAGTACTAGTTACAAAGCTAAGCTAGTGCTAGGATTGTTCTTAATTTCCATTAACTTGATTTCAACTTCTGGTGACTCCATGAATGAGAAACCTCCAAGTCATCCTATCATCAACAGCCATGCTCAGATCTTTCAGACTTAAGGCTGAGGCTTGAAAGAATCTGTCCAACCAGGAATGGAGTCTTCCTTCCATCCTGTATCCTTCCGCTTTATCATCTAGTGAGCCACGTCTTTTCATAACATGACCAAAGTATGATAATCACAGTCTCTCAGCCTCTGATAGTAGCAAAAGCAAACCTTCTTGAACAAATCTGGCTAAGGATTGCTTTCATTAAATTCTGAAATGACTCAAAGGTACAAAACAAGAAAATTGTAAGCCGGTTCCTTAGAAGGGGGCTTGCAAAAAGTTAATGTGTTTTGGAGAGTGGCCGTAATAGATCACAGAATGAGTAGATCTTGGAAAAAATGTAATGAAAATAATCTTTACAACTTTGGACATAAGGGTGGTGTCCGTTTACTGTCTGAGAAGCCCTGTACAAGCAGATGGATGGACTTATACCAGCAGTTTTCATATACCTATTCAGAAGTCCTGAAATTGGAATGCTATTTTAAGTTGTATTTAGTAAAGCCATATTCTTGTCATTATAAACATAATGATTTTTTAATTACACTGCAAAAGTAGTGAAATTGTTACCTATTAATTTACTATCATAATGTAATGTAACTAATTTTGCTACCAGAAAAAGGAATTCTTCTTTCTAAACTATTTTTCCAATGGAGGGGTTAGCCTTGTGACTATCATTTCCATGGGGCTTTGTTTTGACCATTCTCAGGTCTTAGGTCGGCAGTACGCATGTCTTCATTGATGGTGTCCATCCATCTTTTCTTTGGCCATCCACATGGTCATCCTGCAATCTTCAAATGTAGTGCTGTTTGTGCTATTAATGTTGGTTCTCTACTCATGACATGGCCGTACCACCATAGTCTTGCTTCCTGCATTTTCTTGCTGATTGCTTTTATTCCCAGTCTTTGATGGATGTCATCATTTGACACATGGTCAAGAAGTGTTAAGACAAGTGTCCATCCCAGCATTTTCACTTCCATTGTGTTAAGGGCTTATTCATGATGCTTTGTTGCTGGCCAGCACTCTGGCCCTTAGAGGGCTACTGGGCGAACGACTGTAGTGTAGATTTTAGCCTTGAGTTGTTCAGGCATTTTTTAGTCACACAGAATGCCAGTAGTTTGCCACCATTTCAACCAGACTGCATTTATTCATGACCATACGTCTGCCATTGTGTCATCATGTATGGAGACTAGTAACCCTAGGTATTTAAATTGGGTGGCTTTCTTTAGTGCTTGTCCATTAATTTGAGTTGTTTTTTTCCACTTTGAAGGCCACATTCCAGATACTCCATTTTGGGTATGTTAAATTGAAGTCCATTTTCACTGAGTCTATCACTCCATGTCTGCAGCTATTGTTGGAGGGCTTGCATGTTTTTGGTGGCCGAGTGCTATGTCTTCTGCATATAGGAGTGTCCAGGGATGCATAGTCTGCAAATCTGCTGTATCAGTGTCCATGCAGAGTATGAATAGTAATTGTGGAAGTGCTGAACTCTGATGCACACCAACAGTGATGGTGAAGGGTGGTGAAATCCCTGCAGGGATTCATTACAAGTTATTAAGCTATGTAACCATTTGCTTCTATTGTCTGAGTATATCTTATTTTGTATTCCTTGGTACATCTGCATAGGACTGAAGACCAGAAAGGTTTTTTTTTCAAATGTGGTGATTTAATATTTAATTCATAAAATAGTATATCAGTTCATTTGTTAATATGTGCCTATGGAGAGCTTGACTGCTCTGTATTGAATGAAAATGTCCCTGCTTTGGTTTAAAGTTCCTTTTTAATGTGTGTGCTATTATTTGAGGAAAGTTGAATCATAACACCATCTGAATTCCTGGATTTCAGCTGCAATTGTGTTTCATATTAGGCCATTCCTGTGGTTGGTTTTAATTGTTTCATTGTCCTATCTGTTTACCTTGCGACATATGGTCTTCTTCACAACAAAGAATGATAAAATGTGTATACTATGAATAGTCAGACATAAACTCAAGACCACAGAATGTCCCAATGGGAAAAAGGCTGGTGTCCATTTTATTCTTTGTCATAATTTGCACTGCAATATAAGCCATATCTTGAATTAAGGAATGGAATGCCAAAATACATATAATCAGGGCTAATTACATTCTGTAGATGGGGGGGGGGGGGAGTCATTGAGAGAAGAATCTAATCCTGCCCTCACAATAAGCTATGTGAATGTTACAATTTTTGCTAATATTGCTTTGATTAAACTAAGCTGATTTTGATGAGGCAATTTCTACAAAATGTGGAAATGTTTATCATACAGTAAAGCCTAAAGATGCATCTACGCTGTAGAATTAATACAGTTTGGCTCCACTTTGACTGCCATGATTCAATGCTATGGAGTTGTAGCTTGACGAAGCACCAACATGCTTTGGTAGAAAACTACAGGTCCCAACATTCCATATCATTGAGCCATGTCAGTTATAGTGTCAAACTGCATTAATTCTACAGTGTAGATGCACCCCTAAACTGCCTGCCAATCTCTGCACTCGCTGTAGCTTCCGAAGTATCTTCAAAGGCATGTAGAGAGCATTGCAGTAGTCCAAATGGGATATGACTAAGGCATGGACTACCATGGCCAAGTCAGGTGTCTCAAGGTATGGGTGCAACTGAAACACAAGTTTTAACTATGCAAACGTGCTCCTGACCACCACCGACACATGAGGTTCTAGAGTCAGCAATGAGTCCAGGAGCACCCCCTGACTGCGCACCTGTGCCTTCAGTGGGAATTTGACCCCGTCCACCACAGGCTATAACTATATACACTGTTCTGCCTTGTGACCAGGAGTACCTCTGTCTTATCTGGATTTAGATTCAGCTTGTTGGCTCTCATCTAATCCATTACTGATGACAGGCACCGGTTCAGAACCAGAATGACATCCTTGGGTTTTGGTGGAAAGGAGTAATAGAGTTGGGTGCCATCTATGCAAATTTAACACCAAACTCCAAAACTCTGGATGATATCTCCCAGTGATTTCATGTAATTATGGGGGACAGAACTGAACTCTGTGGGACCCCACAGGCCACATGCCAGGGAGTCGAACAGGAGCCCCCCAACTGCACCATCTGGATCTGCCCCAGGAAGGATCGGAGCCACTGTAGAACAGTGCCCCCAAGTTCCATCCCAGAGAGATGGCCCAGAAGGATCTCATGATCGATGGCATCAAAAGTCACTGTAAGGTCCAGGAGAACCAGCAGAAAAAGGAATTATGGTTGAAGTTAACACATGAATAATGTAATCAAGGTCAGAGGAAAGGGAGGACTATTCACAAATTGTATCTGCAAACGTTAAAACTCTTGAGATCAACAGAAAATGTATTGCCACTTCACAGGCAAGGAGAAAAGATATATTTTTCATGCTCTCACCCAAGAACGAGACAAATAACTATTTATACTGTTAGTTAACTGCTAATGTGTTTTTAAATTTTGATTTGGTAGAATTACTGGCTACATACCATAAAAAGTGACTGTAAGCATCATTACCAGACCCTCACCCTGGTTTATCTATGCTTCAACATCATGTGGCTTGATCATATTTAATTACAATATACTTCATGGCTAGCAAGGAAAGGAACATGAACTGCCTCAACTGTCAAGCAGTGCTGGTGGGAATAAGATGTAATTTTGATCTGTATTGTTCAATGTGTGCTGAGTCCACCCATAGAACATAGTTTTCAAAAATACATCCTTATTGCCACTGTTCCTGAGATAAAGGACAATAGTATATCTCCATCCTACATCTAACTTGTTGTTGTTGTTGTTGTTATGTGCTTTCAAGTCATTTCTGACTTATGAAGACCCTAAGGTGAATCATTAATGGAGATTTACTGACAATATTTTTTTCAGAGGAATCTTTGCCATTGCTCTCCTCTGATGCTGAGAAAGTGTGACTTGCCAAAGGTCACCCAATGGGTTTCCATAGCCAAGCAGAAATGCAAATCCTGATCTCCAGTATTGTAATTCAATGCTCAAAACACTGGCTCATATTGGCCTCTGGAAATAATCTTTTATTCAAAAGTTTGGAGGAGCTATCTACAGTAGTTAAAACATTGGGAGGTAGAGTTCAGCACCTTGGATAGTTCACTTTGCCACATCATTGAGATGGAAGGCATCTGTTGTTGCTCAGTATATTTATTTCATTTTCAATACCAAGTATATTTTTTGTTGCTCACTTGCTGCTGCTTTGCGCAACAAGCAACTACATGTGCAAATAAATCACTGCAATTTCTTAAATGCAGGTGTGCCTTGTCAGATCTCTAAACAGGACCCAAAATTGCATTTAACATATAAAATATTGTGAATATGTATAGAAACCTCCCTTTGTCTTTCAGATGTTTTGGACAATAACTTCTAGCATTCCTGATTATCAGCCATGCTTTCTGAAGACTAAATGAAGTTGCATCTGGAAGACACTACACTGAAGATGGTAAGTGTCAGAAATGAGAGAAAATCCGTATAACTCCAAAGAAATTAAACATTTTAAAAATGCAGTTTTCAGATCTTATATTAACTAAATCTAGTATCTGTATTCTTATTCAAGGGCACTAAGGTGCAGTTCTAGGTTTGGATATGGGAAGCTCAATAGTCACTATCTATGACAATTACCACTTTTTATTCAGACACAAGTGAGACTTTTGATGTCAAGGGTGATTCTACATTTGCACATGTAGGCAAGCAGCACAGTCGCACAAGCAATTAGCCTGCATTTACTAGTGAGCTCAGTTTTCACATTTTGTGTCTTTGACAATGAAATCACATCTTGCATTGCACTCTTGAAGGGACATTAACTACATGCATCACATGTGACAGCAAACCCATTATAGTTTGTGTCATACCGTGTACAGCAAAGTAGGCATGAAAGAGTCAATTGTGCAGCTGAAGTCTCTTGTAGTATAGCTCTGAACGATTCTACTCAGAAATAAGTTTTATTGAATTCAGCTGGATTTATGCAAGCACGTATAGGGGTACAGGCTATGTGAGCATATAGAAGGGATCCAAGCATTCTTTTTAGCATCAAAGGGGCTACTCTCAATTAGTAGTCACAACTAGAATAGACACAGTGAACCAATGGAATTTTCTACTATAATATTGCTTAATATTTGGATTTAATCAAAGAATTCTCTCCACAGCAGAAGTTCTTCAATCAGACACCTTCTGCTGGATGAAGGAAAATGTAGCTGTTTGCACATATTCACTGAATATTAGAGGAGGTGCTCCATCATCCATTCATCACTTTAATTATATCTCACCTTGGGACCCAAGATCACTTACAAAGAGGCAGAGAAAAAAAAATATAAAGTGCATATAGTTAAAACTTGCAAAATTAATATTAAAACATATCAAATAATAACGGAATTAAAATCAATTAAAACATTATCTTAAGACAGGTTAAAAACAGTATAGCAATGTAATCCATAAGAAGATCTTAACATGCAGAGGGAAATAAAACAAAGACATGCTAATTTCTTTATGGATGGAGTTCCAAAGTGTGGGAGCAGCCATAGAGAAGGTCTTCTCCTGTGTTCCAACCACTGTGTCCATGAAGACAGTGGGGCAGAGAAAAATTGCTTTGTTGTAATTCTTAAAGCTCTGAGAGGCTTGTATTGGATGGGATGGTCCTTCAAACAATCTGTTTTTGACAATGGCAGAAAGGAGCATCTGGGCTTAGGGCTGAATCCAAGAGTGGACCTGCATTGTTGTGGGAAATGTAACCTCATCCAACACAGGCTGAATTCCTGTGTTGTCATTCAAGACTGGCTGGGAACACCTCTTTCTGGATTAAACTTCAATTTCTTCACCCTCATCTGGTCCATTAAAGCTGCCAAGCACAGGCATAGCAGGGAAACAGCTCCTTGGAATTAGGTAGAAAAAGTTATAGAGCTATGTGTCATTTGCATATTGGTGGCATCTGATCCCAAAATAACCTCTACCAGGGGCTTCCGTATAGGAGGGTGACAAAACTGAGCTCTGTGGAATGCTAAAGGCCATCAGCCAAAGAGTAGAGCCGGATGGCCATTTGGGTTTGCCTCTCCTGAAAGGAACAGAACCCCTGCAAAACAGTGCCTCCAGGGGTGCATCCATACAGATTCAGGGAATTTAAGATAGCAACATGCTTTGGCAGAGATGTTGTAAAAGCTAAAAGTACCATCATTCTATAGCATTGAGCCATGCCAGTAACAGTCGTGTCAAAGTATATTAACTCTACAGTGATGCACCCCAAGTCCCAGAAAGATACTATGGTTGGTGGTATCAAATGCAACTGAGACCCAACATCCTTTATCTTGTGAAAATTTGGGTTTTAAAAAGAAAAATGCTGGTAAGTGGTATATCCTACATTCAGAGAAAACTTCCTGTGCCAAGGAAAAGGAAAAGTTAGTCATTGGATCATTTTTTTTAAAAAAAAAACCAGCCATGATTCACTAGTTGGCCTTGAGCATGCTTGTGGAGATAAAATTACCTGTATTCTTATTGTAATCTGTCCTGAGCCTTTAGCAAAAAAGTAGAAAAGTAAATTAAATAAAAACCCAAGGTTTCCAAATGCCATTATCTAATTTATTGGCCTAGATAATGTCCAAACAGCAACTTCAACCCATGCCTCAGTGGAAAATCACTTTTTAAAACACCTTTATGCATTTTTATTACATGACAAGAAGAAGTTATTTGTATTTTGGATTATTTATTTGGATTTTAGAATACTTTCATGGAGATGAGACCCGAGTGTAAACATAGGATTCATTTGTGTTTCAAATGCACCTTATTCACAGAGCCTGGAGGCAATGTTATACTTCTTTTTTTTTAATTTTGTGCATGCATCTGAGTAATCAGAAAGTAAAGATATCACTGTCTCAATTTAAGAGTATTTTGGATTTTGGAATTTCAGATAAGTGATGCTCAACCTGTACTACTACTCAAAGGTCTATCTGTCCCTCCTTCTGTTGAGTGGGAATCTGTTTAACTTCCCAAAAAAGGTTGTAGGGAGGATTTTTTGGATTAAACATTTAGAATCTCACCAAGTATAAGGCCCATCATACTAGACATGATGGTTGCATGTCATCTAGAAGATTTGAAGATGCATGCCCCTCAGTGCACTGCTAGGAAGGATAGGGGTATTCTTGTACTTGCTTGCAGGTTTCCTCAGAATCATCTTGTCTTAGACAGGAGATGATGTTAGATCATAAACTTTTCTTATGACCCATCAGGATTATTCTTAGTCTAATCTAATGGTTATTGGAAAGCACACACACACACACACACAAAACAGTGGTCCACAAGCCATTGGCTGCCAGTTTCTGACAAATTTCCAGGTATGAAAGAAACAATGTTAGCCAAAGGGCACAAATAGGGGCTTACTTACTTACTTAAGTGATCCCTCATAGTTCGTGGATGATGGTCCTCCATTTCTTGGAAGACGCCTGTGCGTGATTTTTTTTTTTAATGTGTGGAAGTCGGTGCACGGCCGGTCAAGACATAGTCTTCACAGATTGAGGTCCCAGCAGTGGTGTGATTAACACAATGAGAGTGGCTTCTCAGTCTGTTGCAGCCTTCTTCCGCCTTCACAGCCGTTGTAACATGTACCATGTTATCCTCCGCCTGCTCCGCCGTTGAGGTCTTTGGGTCTTTGGATTGTGCTTGGTCTGGATCCTCCCCTGTGGCCACTCCTGGGAGTGTGTGACTCCCATGGTTGTGCCCTCAGGTTCATTGGAACACGCAAGCCCCCTCACCACGTCAAGGTGACAATCCATTGAGGGGGCACAGGACCAGTCATCTTAAATCTCTGCAGTTCTGTAAACAGCATATCAAAATTCAGGAATTCCTTGCTTCCAAAAATGGAAGGCAACAGATGGTGGCAATGGGCACTGATGAGCATGTATCCCTCAACACCTGAAAAACAATAATGTAGGTTTTCAGGTTATGTGAGGAGGGAGTGTTTCGTACACTTAATTATTGGTTCTGACTCTTTGATAGGAGCACTATTCTCTCAAAATAATGCAGTGATTTTTCACATGTTGGTTGAAAAGTATCAACTACTTTTGGAAACGGTGTTCAGGGATAAATAATTATACCTCATATATGCTATATAATGCATGCAACTTGCCATGTGGGGGGCAAGGTGGAAATGCTGCCTTTGGAAGTAGGAACTACTTCAAGGACATAAAATATTTCCCAAACATAATTCAACATGCTGGGTCTTTAAACTGCTATAAAGCTTGGGTCCTGAACTGAATTAATGCCATAATGGCAGCTGCTAGGGTCCTGCTATCTATTGTGTGTTAGTCCAGTAATACAACATCTCATCTTTAAAAGAAAAACTATCCTCAAACCTAAGCATGTCACTAAAGAGATTTACATATATGGTACGTAACTTGAAGTAGCATGATGTCAGGGAAATTTAAATAGCCACAAGGCCCTACCACATGATGCTCCTCTGTGTTTGGTTGAAGATGGCCTTGGACATTGGTATCTGCCTATCCCACATGAACTACCACTGATACTTAGGACCATCTCAGGAGTTTCTGTCTGTCTCCTTTCAATGCTTAAGGAGAAGTAAGTGGTGACTATGGAGAAGGATTTGAGAACCTGTGGTCCTCCTTTGGATTGCTCCTCATTCTGATGTATTTTCAGAACTCCAGGCAAAGACCTTCCTAGCTTTCCATGATATTTGTTCTTTTCTGTATTAGTATGGCATTATGCTGTTTTCCTCTGAATTGCTTTTAGATTGTTACTTTGCAATCCTCTCTTTGAAGGACTATAGAATATTGTTGCTCTTGGGCAACTGATTGAGAACATACGCAGGCCACCTAACTGAATTCTTCAGACTATGAAGAAACATACTATATTTCTGTTTAAACTGGAATGATGTGTTCCTCATTTGCATCTCTACACATGAATTAGCCTATGTACATTTGTGTACTTTCAGATTATCTGCTGATTTAAAATGATTCCATCAATTTCAAAGTAGACAAACACTACATAGATGTAGTTTCTGAAATATAACCTACTGTACCTGGTCTTCCTTGGCAAACTCCCATCCAAGTACTAACCAAGGCTCACCTTACTTAGCTTCCAAGGTTGGATAAGATTTAGGGCAGGCCCTCTACAATCTGTGGTCCTCCAGTATTTAGGCCTCCAACTCCCAGAAGCCCTAGCCAGCTTGTCCAATGGTCAGGAGTTCTGGGAGCTGAAGTCCAAAACAACTGGAGAGCAACAGGTTGTATAGGCAATATACCTAAGGTGTTTAGGTATATTGTGTCATGTGACTTCATGTTGCTTGTCAACTTAAGTTGACTCCATGGTTTTCATTGTGTTTTCTTAGGCAAGAAATATTTGAAGGTAGTTCTGCCCATTCCATCCTCTGAAATATAGCTATAGCACCTGGTAATAATAATAATAATAATAATAATAATAATAATTTTATTCTTATATCCCGCCCCATCTCCCCGGAGGGACTCGGGGCGGCTTACATGGGGCCATGCCCAGACACGACAGCACAAATCAGATAAAACATTAAACCGAGCAGTAAAACTTCAACATGATTAAAAACAGTCATAAAAGTCAATATACACAATAATATTAAAATCCCGATTTGGGTCAAAAGATCCAGTATTCATTAATGATCTTATATCAAAGTACTAAGCAGAGCTGACTTTCTTTAGCTTCCAAGATTATTCAGGCTCCTTTAGGGGCTTTAGGTATACCCTTCATAAACTGATCTCCTGTTTAGCCTTCCTTCTTATTTGTATATCAAAAAAATAAAACCAGGATGATGATGATGATGATGATGATGATGATTTGGTGAAACACAGCAAACACATTCTAATTGTGCATGTATGTTCTGTTGTTACCAATGTATGGTGTTTCTGACTGTTAGCTTTCTCAATATGTCTGCACAAAATACATTGTTAAAATAGTAAGCAAATGGAGTTAGGTATAAGGCCAACTTTCCATTATTCTTTCAGTCTGTCAGGAAAGTAAAAGTTATGAAATTATTTTGTTGTTGTTGCCATCATCACACCTAGCTAAATTACATTATGATGGGCAGGCCCGTAGCCAGGATTTTGATTCGGGAGGGCGGGGGAGACTGGGATTTCAGTTTGGGGGGGGGGGCTGAGTCTGAGTGAGAGGGGATCTACCCTAGCAAACCTTTTGTATCATTATCTCAATACCCTATGCATATGGGATATATTGAGCATGGTGATCAGATCATGATATGAATAAACATAACAGTTTAAATAATAAATTGTTCTGTTTAACATCTTTATTAACAACTTAGACGAAGGGTTAGAAGGCACGATCATCAAGTTTGCAGATGACACCAAACTGGGAGGGATAGCCAACACTCCAAAAGAAAGGAGCAGAATTCAAAATGATCTTAACAGACTAGAGAGATGGGCTGAAACTAACAAAATGAAGTTCAACAGGGATAAATGCAAGATACTTCATTTCGGCAAAAAAAATGGAATGCAAAGATACAGAATGGGGGACGATGCCTGGCTAGACAGCAGTAAAGATCTTGGTTTCCTTGTGGACAACAAGTTAAACATGAGCCACCAATGTGATGCGGCTGCTAAAAAAGCCAACGGGATTTTGGCCTGCATCAATAGGGGAATAGCATCTAGATCCAGGGAAGTCATGCTCCCCATCTATTCTGCCTTGGTCAGGCCACACCTGGAATACTGTGTCCAATTCTGGGCACCGCAGTTGAAGGGAGATGTTGACAAGCTGGAATGTGTCCAGAGGAGGGCAACTAAAATGATCAAAGGTCTGGAGAACAAGCCCTATGAGGAGAGGCTTAAAGAACTGGGCCTGTTTAGCCTGCAGAAGAGAAGGCTGATAGGAGACATGATAGCCATATACAAATATGTGAGGGGAAGTCATAGGGAGGAGGGAGCAAGCTTGTTTTCTGCTGCCCTGCAGACTAGGACACGGAACAATGGCTTCCAACGACCGGAAAGGAGATTCCATCTGAACATCAGGAAGAACTTCCTCACTGTGAGGGCTGTTCGACAGTGGAACTCTCTCCCCCGGACTGTGGTGGAGGCTCCTTCTTTGGAGGCTTTTAAACAGAGGCTGGATGGCCATCTGTCGGGGGTGCTTTGAATGCGATTTCCTGCTTCTTGGCAGGGGGTTGGACTGGATGGCCCATGAAGTCTCTTCCAACTCTACTATTCTATGATTCTATGAAATGTAAGGCCTTCTTGCAGACCACCCCTGAGAATTTCAGGGGGGGGGGAGCTGAAGCCCTCAAGCCCCCCCCCCCCCCGCCCGGCTACATGCCTGATGGTGGGCTAACACAACTTGTTCTGATGTATAACTTCAAATATTTGATTGTGTTTGCATAACAAAGAGTAAGATAAAAATTATAAAAATAAGCCATTTTGAAGATTTTGGAGTTCTGACTGTAACTAATTACTTTTAAAAGTAGAATTTTATATTCTGTACTTTTCTCCCTTGGCACTCTCAGCATTTTCCTCTCAGATAAGACAACCACAAGGCTGCGGGTCAGACAGGGAAACTTTTTTTTCTAGATCTTTCTTTATGTAGGTTTTGGGTGCCTTGGAATGTGAGCCAGCATCCTAGCAATTCTTAATATGAACAGAAACATTATTTTGGAAAATCTGTGCTGTGTCCATTTTGTCAGAAAATTCATCTCAGTTACAACTTCACGGGGGTAGTTATGAACCACTAGAAAAAGTAATGCTCAATAAAATCAGGTTTTTTAACTCTCTTTTTCTCTCTTTTTTTCTCTCTTTCATCATATCAAATTTTTGTCTTTATATGAACATGTGCTGCCACCTCTAGATGATTTCATAAAATTACTCCTTATGGTTTTGTTTCAACAGCAATATACACTTTTCCTAAATCTTGCAGCAGTAACTTGTCTGTCAAAACATCTCAAAATGTAAGAAGTTTCATCAACATTCTAGACGAAATATAGAACCACAAACATAAAATTGGAACATGATTTCAAGTCCACTTCAATAAACTGCAGAGGGAGGATTGTATGACAAATTCCTTGTGAATATAAGAAAACTGCATCCTGTTGACACATGTTCACCCTGTGCCAACCAAAATGCCAAGCCTTCCCTGCCTTTAAATGGAGTAAGTTAGACATCTCAGATGATTGATTCGGAACAATGTGAGTTGTTTCATTTCATATGATTGTGCTGTGATTCTCAAGTGATTGTAGGTGTTTCTACCCCAGATGCCAATATAACTCAGCCATCTCAAATATGGTGTTTTTTGACTTGTGTGAGGGTGGCCCATTGGCCAGCATTGACTGTACCACCTCAGACAAGAAAATGGACCAATTTCTCTAAGTTGAACGCTAGCTGTGTTTTCATAAGCATTGCAGGAGAGTCTGTAAACAGTGAGAGATTAGGGATAAAGAGTGCCTTCTGCAACCATCTGCAACCACACACCACTCCCCTCCAGACAGTATAATTTTTGGACCACATAAACAAGAACTCCTGTGTCATCATAACAGAACTAGTCCTACCACTAAGCAGCATGAGACAATTGCCACAAGAGGCAAGAGAACAGTGTCAGCCTTCCAGCTACCACTCTGAGACTTCATAGCTCTTCAAAGATACCAAACCATTCATCACCACACATTAACCTGATGGCTCTGATGTACTCAGAAAATTCTCTCTATCAACACCAAGATTAAACTGTCGACTTAGCTGGCACTGAGAAGAGGTCCCATCTTGCCCTTTGCTCCAGAATGCAAAATACTTTGAGCCACCAGTGTAGAAAATTATCATTGATTTGTTGTGTGCCTGTGCCTTCAGGTTGCCTGTTGACTTAGGGCTACCCTATTAATTTCATAGGGTTTTCGTAAATAAGGGGTGCTTAGTGGTAGTTTTGCCAATTCCTCCTTCTAAAATACAGCCTGACAACACGTGGAATTTATTAGTGATCTCCCATCTGGGTCCTAACCACAGCTTTTTTTTCATGTCAGAACCGACTTGAGAAACTGTGAGAGAACTGGCCATCTGCAAGGATGTTGCCCAGGGGACACCCTGATGTTTGATGTTTTTACCATCCTTGCAGGAGGCTTCTCTCATGTCCCCTAACCAGGGCTGACCCTGCTTAACTTCCAAGACCAGACAAGATTTGCTTAGCTATGTAGCCCACTGGATGACCTTGCTGCATGCACAGTTTCTCAAACCAATCTATTTCAAAGGATTGTTGTTTAAAAAATGAAGTTGTGGGTGATATAACTACTGTGAGCTCCTGGGAGGCCGCATACAATTTTGGGGAAAAAACATTAAAAAAATAATGGTTTCAGTATTGCTTCCCCACTCAAATGCTAAAAGCACACTTCAGGGGGTTGTGATGTTGTGTCAACTACCCTGTTTCCCCTAAAATAAGACATCCCCAGAAAATAAGACCTAGTAGAGGTTTTGCTGCATTGCTAAATATAAGACCTCCACTGAAAGTAAGACCTAGCAAAGTTTTTGTTTAGCAGCATGCCCGCTGAACAGAACACCAGAGCAGGCAGGATCGGTAAATGTACGTACCATAGATTGTTGTACATGGAAATAGTGGTAGTAACAGGAAATTCTTGATAGGATTCACAGTTTATCTGGTTCTGCTGGTTTGTGATGACAACTACTGTACAGTATATAATAAATGTACATTTTTTTGTTCAACAATAAATGTGAATTCTTCTTCATGGAAAAATAAGACATCCCCTGAAAATAAGACCTAGCGCATATTTGGGAGCAAAAATTAATATAAGACACTGTCTTATTTTCGGGGAAACACGGTAGCTCTTTTCTATTAAACTGGATTTACATAGGGCCTCTATAAGGGAGGGTCTAGTCTGAGAAAAGTTTTGGTATGAGCAGCATGTCCTTAGAAAGGCAGAGCTATTTTCCACTTCTTGGGGGAAAGTCATGTGTACCCCACTAGTTACTATGTAAGGTATAAGAACTGAATACTCATAGTTGTTTCCTTAATTAGTCCTGGAATAAAATCACTGTACAGTATTATTTTCACATGTCACCTAAATCAGGAGGATAGAAATCCATCCAGTCACAAAATCATAAACTGTATGTAAAATTTTAAGCCCATAATTTGATATCTACCACCACCCTGCTTGGACCAAAGGTCAAAAAGCTTTGCTTCCCCATATTGCCAAGATCTTCCTTTATCCTAATATGTCTTGCAAAGTGGTTTACAATGGGGTATGTGTCGAAGCATCTTTTGACACAGAAGGAGAACATCCAGGCAGCTCAAATCAGACCAAAAACTTTTTTCTTCTTGCCTGTCACATTTCTGTGTTTTTTTCCCTCCAAAAAGGTGAGGAGGGAAATCAGGTACTCAGTTCCTATGCCCAAACGGCCCGTTTCCTTCCTCATTTCCACATTCACGAAGAGCAGTTGGGCAGCAGTTGATGGAGGACACACAGCAGACAGCTACCTTGTAAATGAGAAGCACTGGTAGTAAAAAGGAATCTGCATATCACCAGGAGTAGAGAGTGTGTCCGCCTTATAAATTTAATTAAACAGCAGGTGCAAAATCAGGTCATATGGCTTTCATGTGCCCCATGTGAGGATGACAACTAAACAATGATTCTAATATGAAGAAATTTGCATACATTTGCATCAGATTCCATGGAACACAGGGCAACTCTCACCTTTTCCTTGCATGTCACTTCTGTTGTCCCTTTAGTTTCTCCTTCCAAAACCAAGAAATAATTCCATTCTGGCATAGCTAAGGCCATATGGGGAATTTGCTTTCATTTAAAAGGTAAAAAGGAACTGCTGCCTGATAATTGGGCATTTCAGACAACAGAATGCCTTCCTGTAATTGCTTTAAACAAAACGAGAGGAAAGAGCAGAGGTACAAACATGAAGAAGTATTTTTAAACACAAACCACATCTTTGTTTATTGACTTTTTTGGTATGTTTCATTCATTCCCTTTGTTTGTTGCTCATACTAATTAATTATGTTTTGAAATATCTCGCTGTCTCACTCAAAACATATTATTGATGAGAGAACGATCTAAAACTTGAAATATTCCACCCAAAGTGAGTCTAATAGCCTGAAAATTCCCTTGGAAAGTAACTAGGAAAAATAATTTTTAAAAAATCATTGTCACACCAAAATTATGTTGTCACACCACTTTTATAATGTAACTGTACTATTTATTCACTACCCAAGAAAAACCAAACAAAAAGATAACATTTTGGGGATAAATCATGTCTTTTCCCCCTTAGTTTTGGTTGAGATAATTTGTTTAACGTGTCCAGGCATTTTGCCAATTTTATATCCAGCCCTTAAGAGAACTCTCACCTCCAGTGTGAAAACAATGCACAAACACTTTCCATTCTGACTGTATCTGCCGTAATTTGTGTAAAAAGAATGACAGATGAACAAGTTTTTTATCCCTTTCTGTAGCTAAGAATGCAGGAAACATAAAAGGATAAATTGACCCATTCGAAAATCCTTCATCAAACCACTTATCCAGTGCTGCTACTCTTAAATAATCCCTGCAAAAATGCAATTTATCCTAAATCTTGGAAATTAAAACCAACCCATTTGTAGGTGGGAATAAAAGGTTGTGGGAGGATCGTATGGAAGAAGATGTACGGATAGAGATAGATAGAGATATACAGACAGACAATGAATGTCCTGAGAACTACAAAAATATCATAACCTCCAGCATTTGCCTTGTATGGAAGAACCTCTTTATTTTATCTTCTCATTTACTGAGAAAATCAAGGTATGTCAGAATGGACTCAAAGAAATCTTTGTACAAATAATATAACAAATAATACAAATTGTTTTATTAGTTTACTATGCTAAACAAGGACCTTTGTCAGTTGTCATGCTTTTCAGATTTTCCAGTTGGTGTCTGTTACCAATTATGTTTTCATTAGGAAAGGCTCACATTGTTAGCTTCTCACTGCTTATTATCATCATTATTATCATAGCCATATTTTGCTACATTTTTTTCAATAAACACGGCTCTCATGGGACTGCAGATTATTTTAATGAGGGAGAAAACACTTCATTCTGCATTGATAAAAAATGAAAAAAGAACGAAGTCATCTTCTCTGCATAGGCTAGAATTTACACTCAAATTCAAAATATTTATTTGACTAGTTTTTCATCTGTTTGTTTATATGCTATCAAAAAAGTAGCAACAATAGTTTTAAGAAATTAAAAAGTGAATATAATTAAAACACAAAACAGGGGAAACATATATATTTTAAAAATATGCTATTTAAATATAACCAAAGGTTTTTTATTGTTATTTTTATTTATTTACCATATTTGTACCCCGCCTTTCTCAACTCCAAGGGGGACTCAGAGCAGCCTCACATATCTGCAACAATTCAGTGCCTTAAAATAACATATAATTAGAAAACATTTACATTAAAACCAGAGAATGAAAACATATAAAAACAATTACATCAGTAGTTAAAATCACATTATCCAAAGTCATAATCCAGGCCATTCCAGTTGTCATTGCACAGATTCTATGTTCATTTATTGCACTGCAGTTATTCTCTAAAAATGTGGTCCCATAACCATGTTTTAACTTTATTTCTGAAGGCTAGAGGGGAGGAAGCTGATCGAATATCACTGGGGAGGGAGTTCCACAGCCGAGGGGCCACCACTGAGAAGGCCCTGTCTCTTGTCCCCGCCAGTCGTGCCGAGAGCAGGGCCTCCCCAGAAGGTCTTAATCTCTGTGATGGTTCATAGAGGGAGATACGTTCGGAAAGGTAAGCTGGGCCGGAACCATTTAGAGCTTTATAGGCTAAAGCCAGCACTTTGAATTGTACTCGGTAGCAAACTGGCAGCCAGTGGAACTGACATACCAGGAGAGTTGTATGCTCCCTGTACGCCGCTCCAGTAAGGAGCCTGGCTGCCACCCATTGGGTCACTTAAAGTTTCTGAACAGTCTTCAAAGGCAAGCCCACATAGAGCGCGTTGCAGTAGTTTATTCAGGATATAACAAGAGCGTCAACTACCATGGCCAATTCTGACTTCCCATAATAGTTTAAAATTTAAAAAAACAAATACAATTAAAACACAAGATGGGGCAAATGTATATTTATTTAAAATATACTGTTTAAATATACCCCAAGGGGATATAACTGGGGAGAGTTTGTTGTATGTTTTTGGGCTTACTGAATGTTTGCCTCTGAGCTTACTTGGTGTAAGCTCTGTCTTGCAGCCTATTTGATGTTGGCAAGTTTGTCTTCCATACTAGTTTCCATGAAGAAATGAAGATTGGGAGAAGACATATTTCCTGATGGAAAGCACTGCGTGAATTAAATGCAAGGACGCTACGTGAGTACGATACTCCAGAGAAACTATAACTGTATTATTACTAGAAAGTTTGTGTTGAAGTTGCTGTTTTTTCCATGCATACTTGCTGCACAAGAGTAAAGTTTAAGTTTTGTGTTTCTTCAACTTGCATTACTCTTCTTTGCAATATACAAAGGACTAATCTTCTGCTGGTCTGCCTGCTTCGTCAAACTGTCACAAAATGTGTGTACATGTGTGTGTGTGTGTGTGTGTGTGTGCACTAGCATATATACCCAGCACTGTCAAGGTGTCAGAGTGGCCGTTATCCTTATACTTTCATCCATTCTTTCTCTTTCTTTCCTTTCTTCTCTCCTTTTTCTTTCTTTCTTCCTGCCTTCCTTCTCCTCTCTTTTCTTTTCCTTGTTTTTTTCTTTTTTCTTTTTTTCCTCCCTTCCTTCCTCCCTTCTCCTCATACACAGTCATTTTTCTTTCCCAGTGACATCACAGAGAGCCACTCCACTTAGCAACAACCAATCCAGTGACATCACAGAGGGCCACTTCACCTAGCAACAACCTTTATGATACAAATAGAGAAACATACATATATGCATACTTTCACTTTGATATATATTGAAGATATGCATGCCCTGAGCATAACTCCAAGACCATTCAATTGGCATCAGTTCAAAGAGGACCCTTGAGTACATATTTTGGATTATTCTACCTTGAAAATTGATTAATTTTAGAACAGCTGTATCCACATAGATGGATGGGTGTAATATTTTAATTGCTTTTACAGTCAATGTATATCCCTACAATTGGCCCTGAATTTGTATTACTTCACTCCAAAAGATCATGAGATTTGCTTCATAGTTTAAATTTCGTAATTTGACATCAATGTATTTCCTTTCATTTCCAATACTTAACCAAGCAAGGTCATGAAGTTAGAGTCATATGAAAAAGTAATATTTCACTTTAGGTTTTAAGATTTATAATAAAATGTTAAAATATAGAAATCAAAACTACTATATGCATAAAAATACTCTACCGGTCTTGTCACTTCGCTCCAATGAGAATTTTTTTTCATTGACATGAAAATATAACCTGAAGAAGAAACATCTGTAGTAATTGCAAATGTGAATTAAATATGACATCAAAAACCAAGTTCAATTGCTCTGAAGAAGCATTCAATTGACCTTGTAGAAAAAGAAAAAAAGCAAGTGTTATGAATATTAGGCCTTCATAAAATGAGTATGTGTATATGTATGTATGTATGTATGTATGTGTTTGAATGTGTGTAAATAAACAAAAGCTAATGTGCCATGTGAATTGAAATTGGCTGGTAATGTTTTTAGCTGTGTTAATTAAAAGTTACTCCAGCAGATTCAAGACTCCAAAAAGAATATCAACTAAAATGGAGCCTCCGATGGCCTAGGGGATAAAAGCCTTGTGACTTGAAGGTTGGGTTGCTGCCCTGAAGGCTACCAGGTTTGAATCCCACCCGGGGAGAGCGTGGATGAGCTCCCTCTATCAGCTCCAGCTCCATGCGGGGACATGAGAGAAGCCTCCCACAAGGATGGTAAAACATCAAAACATTGGGGCGTCCCCAGGGCAATGTCCTTGCAGACGGCCAATTCTCTCACTCCAGAAGCAACTCCGGTTGCTCCGGACATGAAAAAAAAAACTAAAATGAGAAAGGCTGCACACAGTAAAATAACATAGTAGGAGATAATAAAAAATTCAAGTAAAAGTGTTAAGACCAGTCATCATTCTGAGATGTCCTTTAAGGGCCATCATTTCAGCAGCAAAGGGCAATTGTGCCAGTCTTTCAGGCATTATTGAATAGTATGGATGAGGTTGCAAAGAAAGAGGATACATCAAGAGTAGACAATGGATTCACTGTGACAACAAATCCAGGACCTTATCACATTAGGAAATACTCCATTTCTGAGACTGTTTGAGAATGATTTTGAATGGGTCCCATCTGCAGCGATGTAGGGGGTGTTTTGAATGTATTGGAAGGAGCCAGCCTTCTGTGGTGTGATGAGTCAAAGTGCAGTATTTACACATTGTAACAATTGTAATAATCAGGTGTAATGAGGAGAGTATGTATCCCGTCTCAATACAGTATGCATCCAATCCTAAAAAAATATGGGATGCATACTTTTTTTCATGTCAGGAGTGACTTGAGAAACTGCAAGTCGCTTCTGGTGTGAGAGAATTGGCTGTCTGCAAGGACGTTGCCCAGGGGACGCCCGGATGATTTTTGATGTTTTCATCATCCTTGTGGGAGGCTTCTCTCATGTCCCCGCATGGAGCTGGAGCTGATAGAGCCTAATGTGATAAGGTCCACACTCTTGCTTTTACAGCTGCTCTGAGTTGTATGGAACCTCTCCTGGTAATGAATCCTGCTCCCAGAAGAGGTTGATCTCGAAAGATTTTTGCTCCCAAAATAACTCCAGAACAATTCAGAGTAACTGGGAAAAGTGGATTTGCCAGCCTAATAGCAGAGTCCATTAGTTACCTTGGGACTAGATAATGCTCTTGCATTCAAAAGGCATCATGCGATGCCAATGTATCTGTCCCTCATCTTGCTTGGTTCCTTAGACTGTCTACCTGGTTCAATCCTGAACAACTATACAAATTCATATTAGCTTCCTGGTCCTTCCTAATCCAAAACTCAAAATTGTCCTCATGTGGTGGCTAAAATAGTGACATCTTTGCTGTCTGATGGTTTTGTGCACACAAATCTTGTTTCATACACAAAATTCTTTACAAATATGGTGTATAAAACACCCTTTAGGCTTTAGGTATAAGGGGTACATGACACATACATTTATTTCATATTTACACCTGGCTCTCATCTCTAAGATATTTCATTATATAGGTAAAGGTAAAGGTTTACCCTGACATTAAGTCTAGTCGTGTCCAACTCTGAGGGTTGGTGCTCATCTCCATTTCTAAGCCGAAGAGCCAGCCTTGTCCATAGACACCTCCAAGGTCATGTGGCCAGCATGACTGCATAGAGCACCGTTACCTTCCCGCTGGAGCGGTACCTATTGATCTACTCACATTTGCATGTTTTCAAACTGCTAGGTTGGCAGAAGTTGGAGTTAACAGCGGGTGCTCATTCCGCTTCCTGGATTCGAACCTGAGACATTTTCACTACTTGTTAGTTGAAAAAGTAACATCCAAACCTGATCTTTAACTGTAACTATAAACTATTCTTATTATGCCTATATGCAACAATGGGCCTTGTATTTTGAGTCATGTGCTAGAAGAAAGGTGGGATATAAATCAAACACATAAACAAACTTTTGAAATGCAGTTTTGAAACATTCTAACTATTTTCAAAATACCTTGTGATAGGTAACTTTGTAACTTGCTCTTTCCTGTATTTGGTCTCCTCCAACTTTATGTTTAGTTTTCTGGATTTCAGGCTAATCATCAGACTGTACTGTTTGGTCTATTTTTAATTTTTTGTGATTTAAAGTATGCCTTGCCTTTATTATAAGCAAGGCATACTTTATATCTGAAGTGTTCAGGGGCTTACAAAAGTTTAAGACCAATATTGATCAAAGCATCCTACAATCAAACACCAGCTGTAGCTAGCACTGAAAGTCTTCATAATTAAAAACTAGCAGAAGGCCTGCTAAATAAAATATGACTTTTCCCCAATTCACCTTAAAGTGACTCAGAATGAAACTGGGAGTCAGGGGTCAAATCCCCATTTATGGAACCCCACCTTGCCCCAGAGATAGGAAAGGGCAAACCCATCCTCAAATGAAGTGAAAGTCTTGTATGACAGGCATTTTTGTCCATCTGATGAGGCCCAAAGTGGTGTCAAATCCCAGAGCTCAAAAGAATGAACCTCCGAGTCCATGGCTCAATAGGGAATAAACAGGAGCCCCCCCCCTAGTTTCAAGTCACCTTTCATTGAGCTCCCCTATAATGTTTTACAAGCACTATACACACCTTGGGCCTCAGGTTTGACCACAGATTAATTAGCATAATCCCTTCACAATACCTTCAGAGGACACACCGAACACATAATGGGCTTTAGGAAGAGCCATAGGGTTTTCCTGACAGTATTTGATTTTATTCCTGGAAATGTTTCCTCATATCTGTTGCCAGATCAAACTCCCTCCCTGAGGTCTCCATTGAACTTTTCAACACCATTTGGGTGGCACCCATTGTTTAACCTGAAACTGAGACATGAAGATCCATTAATTCTTGGCTAACTGTGTTCCTTTTCACATGCAACCTTTCCATGGGCAAATCAATAAACAGTCATGCTTTCAAATAAACCAATGACAGTTCATGAAATGTCCCACCTCTCCTGGAAGACAATCAGAAGTGGCAACAGACGTGTATCTCCTTCAATGAGACAGTGGATCCTAGCCAGCACCCACTGGAGTCAATAGAAGACCAGCGTGGCAAATTCATGTTGTTTTGTAATGCTGTCAAAATGCTATTAATAAATCCATGTGTTTGCAATTGCACTTATGTCCATCTTTGCCCATGATTTAGCCTTCAACCCATCTGTGTCTCATTTGATCCTTTAAGAACTTGACACTCTGGGCACTGAACCTGCAATTTTAGTAGAGCTGAAATCACTCAACATTAGGGTTGCAATAAATCAAAAATAACTTGATAGAACACCACTACTAATACTACTGCTGTTACAACTACTTTAGTAATTCTCTTCCCTTAAAATCAGAATAATGTTCAATGTATTCCGGTTCTGATTACAGTAGTCCATGTTGTGGTCAAACATTATCCCAACCTCTTTCCCTTATTCAACAATCATCTTTCCTTTACTTTTTTTAGAGGAGGGAGAAATTAGGATGGAATTGCTTAAGACTTGAAAAATTCTGCTCAAAATGTGTTTTTAAACAATCACCACCACCTCTCTTGGGCATGTGTGCATGTTTTTTTTGGGGGGGGGGGGGTTTAATGCAGGGTATAAAAAGTGAAATATACCTGAGTAGAGGAATCACATTTGAAATGATGCCACTCTTCTTCACTGTAGTGCAAGAAAGCAGATCACAGACAGTTTGTTTAATTTGCATAGCATTGTGGTGGCTGTAATTTTCTCCAATAGGCAACACCCAGATTAATCATTTTAGTGCCGACTGCAAGAGGTGTTTCAGAGCTGTCAGAGGCGCCTACCATACCCAATGTAGTAGGTAGTTTTCTCATTTCTGTCAGTGCAAACATGTGTAAATACTTTATTAAAATAAAAAAGTCTATGAAGGGAAAGCTGTTCCCCACTGATTGATTTTTCAAAAGCTCCCTAGACTGGTTCAGCTACAGATGTTTGAGAAATGATTGGATGTAAAGTGGCTTTAATTCATAAAAGCAATAAAATTTGCTTATTGACTGAACAGATGAGCTAGCTAAGGGGGGATAATTTGCAGAATTCTTATTCAAAAAGCATTTCAGGGAAGCAGGTAATAAAAGTACTGTACACAGAAAAAACCTTATTAGATACTGTAGATGATTTGAAAAGAGAAGAAAAAAAGTTTAAATATCTGAGCAGTATAATTTAACTGCATTTCAGAGTAAACTTGAACTGACTTCTCAGAGTGACTAACTTTATTCACAAACATTATATTAGACATTGTATTAAACAGGTCTAAAACTATTTTCAGAAGGAAGGAAATGGTAATATGTGTGTATCCAGAAAACCTAGACATGTGAAATTTGGCATGAAGCCTGACAGCATGAGTGCCAGGGTTATTTTGTTTTAAAAGCAATTTGATTTATTTTAACCAATGATCATTTAAATGTGATTAATCAAAAACTTGCAATACAACACTGAGCCCCTAGGCAGTAGGTATCAGGCTTGTTTGTGTGTGTGTGTGTGTCAGGAGCGATGTGAGAAACTGCAAATCACTTCTGGTGTGAGAGAATTGGCTATCTGCAAGGATGTTGTCCAGGGGATGCCCAGATGTTTTGATGTTTTCCCATCCTTGTGCGAGGATTCTCTTATGCCCCCGCATGTAGCTGGAGCTGACAGAGGGAGCTCATCCATGCTCTCCCCGGATTTGATGCAAACCAGCAACCTTCAGGTCAGCAACCACACCTTCAAGTCATCAGTCCTGCCATCACAAAGATTTAACCCACTTCGCCACTGGGAGCTCCAGGCATCAGGCTTTGCAAGGGTAAGAAGGCTCATAAGAAACAGGAGGCATCAACATTTGATCCAAATACTTACAGCTGCTTTTTTCTTGGAGTTTTTTAGGATCAGCACTAGTTTTTCTCATTTTTTGAGACTCTATTGGTAAAAATTAAGCTCTATCTTTTCTCGGTCCTCATAACCATTGTGTTTGCCTATGTACAAAGAGAGACAGAGACTTGGGTGTTTTCTATACTAATAATGGTATTATTATTTAAAAAGTGCTTTTGAACATACAAAGCAGTTTTTCTATATTAGCTCTGTGATCCTTACAATATTCCTAGCCTTATATCAGTGTATTAAGATTGCTTCCATTCTGCAAATTGTAGGAAGGCATAACACTATGGACTTTATCACACAAGGCTGCTAAAGTGCAGCTACAGCAAGTTTAAATCACCTTTCACGGGGCCTTACCACATAGCATTGTGACTGTCATGTGATCACTTTGCACTTGATCTGTGATTGGATCCTCTCTTTCCATTTACAGGGGGGAAAAAACACATGAATGAATTTAATATTGCCATTGCTTCACCTTGCATGATAATAGCCTTCCCCCCAGAGTCCTGGAATTGCAAACACATTGTTGTTGTTGTTGTTGTTGTTGTTGTTGTTGTTGTTGTTGTTGTTGTTGTTGTTGCTGCTGCTGCTGCTGTTGCTGCTTGCCCTCAAGTCATTTCCAAGGATGTTCTTGGCAAGATATATTCAAAGAGTGTTTACTATTGTCTCTCCCTGAGCCTAAGTCAATGGTCACCCTGTGTATTTCCATGACTGTGGAGAATCTCAGCCATTGTGTAACATCTTGGGACAGCTTCCCTTGCCTTCATACATGTCAAATACCCTTAGCCTTAAATAAAAGAAATTAATTCAATATTAGTCTATCGGTTTCTAAATTCACTCATTCTTTTTTTGCAGTGCATATGAAGGGGCTTCTGTTAAACTTTACATTATTGGGGTCATTAAACTGCACAGGAAAGCATTTTATCTGCTCAGTGGCTTCACTCATTCCTTTCAACCAGAAAGCTAACTGATGGAGCACAGCCATTCCATTTGTGAGGAAATGGTTGAGTGGTACCCAGAAGAGAGCAGACAATTTCACTCAAGCCTATTAACCACACAGTTAGTAGAACAGATGTGTACACACTATGTCTTGTACATCTGGGAATGGGGGTGCTGTGCGTCTTGGTAGCTTAGACTTTTACAGTTCTCCATTTGAAGGAAACACCATCTGGAGTTGGAAGACAATTCAACACCAGGTAGTCCAAGTCACTGAAAGGATGCGGTAAAGAAATGAGGATATGTATTAGGAAAGGAAAAAGAATAGCTCATGTGTCTTCCCTTTTGGTAAACAAAAGCTCTTTAGTTTATTGTTTCTATTCCTCCTCTAAAAGATAGACATCAATCCATGAAACTCCTCAGCCATAAGGGGAGCTGCAGAAATGGACTCAGCCTAAACTAAGCAGTGATTATTATAACTCAGGAGTTAGAACAATTACAGGTTTCTAGAAGGCTTGGTCTTGGCCATAATTATTCCATCAAACTTCCTAATATCACTTAGGATGTCATCACACTTACAAATTTAAGCATCCTAAGATGCTTGCCAGGCAGTTGAGGGATGAATGGGCAAGCAGCCCCTCACATGACATCCCTCAACTACTGGAGGACACTCGTCAACACGGGAAGACTCCATTGGAGTTAGCACACTTCTGCCCCGGTTGGGTGAAAGCATTGCTGCACTGGAACAGAAACACCATGTGCACCTGCCATTTTACCACGCATGCTGGCAAAACAGCACAGGGTGTGTGTGTGTGTGTGTGGGAGAGAGGGGGGGTAATCAGTGGTCTTCCAATGTGATGCACAAAATATCAATTGCCAAAAGAGGATATAGATTACAACAAAGCAAGAAAAAAAGAAGAGAGTCCATGGAATTTTGCTCAGGGAGTTGAATTATAATCTTTTTTTAAAAAAATAATCTTTATTAGCTCTTTTTTCATACATGTTACAATCTGATAGTCAAAAAGAGAAGAAAGAAAGGAACAGAAAGAAGAGAAAAGAAGAAAGGGGGGGAAAAAGAAAAAAGGAAAAGAAATGAAAAAAATATTTATCAACTTCCGGTCATTTTCCGTTAGGTTCCTGCCTTTTCCTTCTTCGTCCTCTTTCCATTTTCTCCATTCCCTGATATCTTTTCACTTCTGTTTGGGTGTATATACTATACTTCTTCATGTCTTTATCTTCTCATAATCTTTTTTTAAATAATCAGTGATCAGGGAGTCGAATTATAATCTTGACCACATTGGAGTGGGGACTGTTTGGAGCAAATCCATGTCTGATTCCAAAAGTTAAATAGATGCAGTTTCCGTTTGCTTAAAAAAAATGCCCATTTTGAATGATGATGGCCATTATGACTTTGACTACGATTTCCAGACATGTTCCAAAATTGTTTCCTGGAAATAATAAAGTAAACTTTAAAGACTAATGTAATAAATGAAAAGATTACAAAGCATCAAGCTTAAATGTTGTGTCCCACTGTTTTGAGAAATAGCACTAAAAAGACTTTTAAATTGGACCTAATTTAGCCATGTACAGAGCAGACTCATTAACTTCTGTGGGACATAAATTAACCATGATTTATTTATTTTTTCCATTGATTTCATTGGATTATCTGTAACTACAACTAAAATCTCAAACCCAATAGGCCAGATCCTAGGAAAACTTCTCTGAAAATTTATCTCCGCAACTAGAGCACTGGCACCTAGAAAGCTGCATTTCTGGAACCTATTGATGTAACCTCAGTTCAGTAGGGAGCAGACTCATAAATCCGTTTTCTTTATCAGTTTGAGAATTCACCAATAACTCTGTTGGATCCAGATAAACAATTCCCAGTAAATATCTGGCACCTTGTTTTTTGAAGATGTCCAGACCAGATGATCCCTGTTAACTTTAGGTAGCTGGTTCCATATTGAACCTCTCTTGCTGTCAATAAGTTCCTTCTAATATTCAGTCGAGATCTACCATCCTGTACCTTAAAAACATTAGACCTGGTCTGACCCTCTGAGGCAGCCCTTTTGACATTTAAGGAATGCAATCATGTCTCCTCTCAGACTTCTCTTCACCAGATTGAACATAGTCAACTCTTTTAATCTTTTCCCATTTGTTTTGTTCTCCATAGTGCTCTTCTCTGAATCTACTCCAATGTGTTTATTATTATTTGACACTGACAAATGTGTTTATTATTATGTGACACTGAGGGGAAGTATGTGAGACAAATCTTCCGCTGACTCTAGGTAGAACAATTCACCACTCAGGAACACCGTCTTTATTAAAAACAAAGAATTATTTATTTATGGTTTCTTTAGTCCAAAAAGCGTAACTTGTTGCAAAGTTTTACTTCTTCAGTTTCATTTGTACATAATATAGATAATATCTTTTATTCTTTAACATCAACCACTTGACTGAAACTTTGTCTCAACAGTATTCCTTTTCCTCAGCCCTATCTCACTGGAAACCTAAACCTAACTGACTTCAGACATCTTCTTTCTAGTTCACCGGCTAGAGAACTCCACTAACTGAACTCCAGACATCTTCCTAGCTCACCGGCTAGAGAACTTCACTAACTGACTACTTTTAAAAACATTCCCTCCTTTTTCATCCAGCTAGCTCCGCCCCTTTCGTGCTAGCTTCGAAATGGTTACATTTCTACAGAAGCAGCTACGTTGCCATGGTGACTCACAGCCAATCAGCAGTAGCTAACTCCTGACCACCTTTACCACTGAATCAACATTAAATAACATAGACAAATCCCCAATAAAATAAGGCTTTCCGTTACACCTGCCTAGCAAAGAACATAGTGGCACTATTATTTCCTTGTCTTAGAAACTATGATCCTATGGATGCAGTCTAAAATTTCTATGAGTATATCCACAAAAAGAGTATTGAAATGCTGATAGCAGTGTGTGGAGTGCTAAATGCTAAAGTATACCGTCTGAGCTCTGAGAGTGGAGCATTTCTTCAAATGAAGCAAAGAGCATTCAAGAATCAGTTGTAGTGATACCTCAACTTCTGGAAAGATTCCATCAGCCTTGCCTTCAAAATATCCTGCAAATCTCTTGGGAAGACAGGTGCACAAATGTCAGCATTCTGGAAGAAGCAAAGGTCACCAGCATTGAAACTATGATTCTCCACTATCAACTTCACTGGACTGGCCATGTTGTCTGAATGCTCAATCTCCATCCTCCAAAACAGTTACTTTATTCCCAATTTAAGAATGTAAAGGGGAATGAGATTTAAAGGTGGATTTAAAGCTAACCTTAAAAAAATGTGGTATCAACACCAAGAACAGTGAAGCCCTGGCATTTGCGTATTGTAAGTGGAGGTCAGCGGTTACCAACAGTGCTATGGATTTTAGAGATGCAAGAATAGAGGGTGAAAGGAAGAAACATGTCAAGAGGAAGGTGCATCAAGCAAACCCTTGTCATGACCACCTTCCACTTGGAAATCTATGTCCTCAATGTGATAAACCATGTATTATATTAATTTATTTTTATTTACATCATTTTTACCCCACCCTTCTCACCCGGAGGGACTCAGGGCAGCTTACAACAGTCAGCAAATTACATTGCCCAAAATACATTCAATAAAACAATGACATATCAATAAACAATAAAACAGTACCACATCAAATAAAACTCTAATTAGACTCTATTAAACCATGAATTATAAAATTTAAAATGCATGTATAGTTAAATTTTATTCATAATTGAACATTGTTGCTGGGGATGTCCATTTTTCTAAGCCTCACCAGCTACTCTACATATTGTGTCTAAGATCAGGAGGAACAATGGGACCTAAACACAGTGATAATACACTTTTGCTAATCAAACATCCCAGCACGCAGACCCTGAAACCCCTGGCTCCATTACAACATGCACCCTCTTTTTATACAGCTGGTATTAGTAAACATGTTATCACTGAACCTAATGGCTTCATTTAACTATTACAGGAGATTAAAAAATAGGATTTTATTCTATTTATTCTATTTTGTAGCCAACGGAAATGATAGCTTTTATGGATCATGGCCAAGGATCCTGTAAATTAATTACAAATTTCGTGAAGAAGAACTTTCTCTTGTATGTCCTTGCTTTTGCATGTCCCATCCACTGGACAATCATTGTTGTGGATCCATTTCTATAGGATTTTTTCCCCTTGTCTTCACAATTTAATCAATTTCTTTCACCAAACCCACACAGCTCTGTCTGAATTAAATAGCAACATTTCTTAGTTATGTAAAACAAAAGCAATAAAAGTAAGTCATGGGTGGATGTAAGTACCCCAACATATCACCTGGAATGTATTAGCAAGATTTGCCATTTTAATCTAATGAATATATAAAATTAAATATGCATAAAGACAGGAGTCCAGAGAGTGTGAGGGGGAGTGGGTATAACCTCTGGTTCACATATTGTGTCCAAATTCACAATGGTCAAATAATTGACTTCATTGCAACGTCAGTGAAAAAAGAATGTTCTAGAAAAGAGAAAGCATCATTCTCAAAATACTTTTTCTCTTTATATTGAGGTCATTCAATTCAACAACCTATTGAAGATTGTAGCTGAATCTCACCTAGGAGGAAGCATTTCACCATAGAAGACAGTGCCATATTAAGAGTGACTAAGGAGCATGTGAATAAAATCCCTGCTATGAATGAGAGCATTTCTGTTTCTGTGATGCCCTGAGAACACCCAAGGGGAGCATTCAGCCACCCTTCATGTTGTATTTCCACCTGAGCCTTCATTCATTGCTGTGATCTGGTCTAGTGGTAGAACACAGCATCGGGCAATAAAATATGCAAGAATATTGTCTGCCACAAGATCTGCCAGAAGTTTGTTGTTATACCATCTGGGCTGCTTTTATTTATCCAGCTGTATTTCTTTAGTTTTGCATTTTTAATTGGCACATCATTCAGAAGGGGCAACATTGTTTTAACATCTTCAGTTCCCACTTAATGAAGCCACATCCATGAAGCAAAGCACAGCCACCAAAATGATCTCTACCATTTTATCAAGCAGATGTTGCTATATGAGTGCTTTCTATACAATTCTTAGCTATTTTCCCTTGCCTTCCTTGGTCTTTTTGATGCTCTTTACACACTCAAGTAAAACATTATTCTGTGGCTACCGAGTATGTTATATCCCAGTTGGCCTATTTCAGATTGTTGGGATTTGCCTCCTCAGAGACTGTATTATGTAAAACTATTTTATTTTTTAGGGAGGAAAAAACTTGCTACAAACCTCTAGGTTTCCTAGTGCAGGCTTGGTTCTCATTGTTTCACTCAATTTCTGTCAGTGTCCATAGCCTGAATTTACATTAGAATAGATGATATGAGGGGAAAAACCCTTCTCTTTTTGTAATGATGAGTACTGTCTTTTTGTGAAACTTTTGAAATATTTATACAATGCATTAATATACAAGTTGAGCTTCCCTTCTCTGGAAATCTCCAAAATCCGAATTGTCTATACCAATGACTGAAATAGTGACATCTTTGCTTTGCAATGTACACAAACTTTATTTCATTGACAACATTATTTAAAATATTGTGCATAAAATTACCTTCATGTTCATGTTTAAACTTAGATCTCATTTCCATCATATCTGATTAGATATATGCAAATATTTCAAAATCTAAAACACTTCTGATCTGAAGCATTTTGGAGAAGGGATACATAACGTGTATATTATATACATCGTTCTTTTAAATCTAGCAAGTTTTCCAGAGTAGGGACACTTGGCAGTGACACACTTTGGATTTGTTCTGTACCAGCTTTCAGAAGGTACAATAAAAATACATACATGTAGATTTGAGATTCAGTGTACTACATGTATCCAGCAACTAATCTCAGTTAGAAGTGAACTACTGAATCAAATACTGAATGGGAAATCAACACTTATGCAAATTCCATTGTTTTCAAGAGTCTACTCTGGTAGGCTAACAATTGGACTTGTATCCTTCACAGTAAAATCAAGAAACAGGTTGCAAGTCATTGATTATCACAGATCAAACACCATGGATGAAAATTTCACATCATCTAACACAGCAAATTTCATAGAGATTGCTCAAAGGCAAGGCATGCTCACATGCATGATACTGAGCAGTAGGCTTGTGCATTTTAGCTGAACCTCAATCCTTTTCTGCTGGCCTAATTCCAGGAGAGCCACAGATCCGTTTTTGAACACCTCCTGAAATGGTTGCTGAGGTGGCCCTAGGTATTTTTCAAGTGTAGGCGAACAGAATTTTGCCCCCCCCCCTCCCACAAACCAATCACTGAAAAATAAAAGCGTTGGATAAGCGAAAATGTTTGATAATAAGGAGGGATTAAGGAAAAGCCTATTAAACATCAAATTACATTAAGATTTTACAAATTAAGCACTAAAACATCATGTTTTACAACAAATCAACAGAAAAAGCAGTTCAATACCTTGCAGAGGCAGGCCGCAGGAGACAGGAGTTGCCTCGATGGCGCCCCTAACAAGATGGCACCACAGGCAACTGCCTAGTTGGCCTGGTGGTTGAACCGCCTCTGGATCTATAGCTGAAAGATCCAGGAAGATCCAGCTTGGTGGGAATGGGGAACTTATGAAGCTCCTCTTTCTGTTCCTGGGATGTTTTCACTTCTTTCTTTCAAGGGAGCCTGGGTTTGAAGAATGAGGTTAAGGAAGCATCCTTCCTGGGACCCTTTTCTATCTTTCTTTCAAGGGAGTCTGGCTTTGAAGAACGAGGTTAAGGAAACATCCTTCCTGGGACCCTTTTCTTAGACACAGCTTACATAAGACACGTCACTGCATTCTTCTATTCTGATTGGTGCAAAAGGCAGGGCTCTCAGGGAAACCCCATGTGAGCAACACACGGCAGCCTCTCCGCACCATGTGGTGCCGAATAGGGGAGGAGGAGCCATGATGGGCTGCCACATGGTCCCGTAATGGACAAAAAACATGATGGCTGAGCCCTTGCCATTACAGCCATCTGGCCAAGCTGAACAAGTTGGATTGGCTGAAGGGAACTGACCACTCCAAATCTGTGCACAAGCTTACTGAGCAGTAATATATGAAGTAGCACATTGTAGAACAATGTACACATATGTCTGAATGTGTACCAGCATGTTGCACTTTGAGCTATTAAATCACAATTATGCTTGAAAAATTATTTCTATAAGTTTTGCATCATACTCATATTTCAAAAATGATACAATGCCATAAACTAATTTGCTGATACATGATTATAAGCAATAATGATTGACAGTGGGATCCACAAGACCCATACACAATGGGTTTTTTTGTTTCAATGAAGATTCTGATATTCAAGATTAGTACTGTATCATGATTTCTTGCTCTGTTTCCAAGTGCCAACCCTATTTAGAAACAGAATTCTATCACTCCAACCACAATTCAGTCTTATCCTTACTTTAGAACTTGAGGCAGAAAAATTCTATAAGAATCTTTCCCTTGGCATAAAAAAACAATAAAATATATCAAACAGGAAACAGTTTGCTGTCCTTGGTGACATCTCATACCAGCTGTTTCAAGAGGCTGCATCACTGTGTCTAGTAACAAGGTACAAATAGTCAATTGAATGGCAAGTGTAAAAATGAACTATCTTCCCATTGTCCTAAATATGCAATTCTCTTTTGCTGAATGCAGAAATATCTGCCAGCACTTTGATGCACATGCAAGATTTTGCACATGCTTATTCCATGGCTCAGTAGATATATGTCATGTCTTCTCACTGAACATTTTAATAAGGATAAGGACAGGGAGGAAAGTATTGTTCAAGCCTAAATCCAACTTAAGCTAGGCTTAAATAGAGTAAGCCATTACATTAATGGAACTTAAAAGCCAATGTGGTATAGTGGTTTGACTAATTGACTATGCTTTGGAAACCAGAGTTCAGTTCCCTGCTCAGTCATGGAAACCCACTGTGTGAACTCAGGCAAATCACATACTTTCAGCCCCTAAAACCCTGTTTTTCCCTTGTGATTGGCATAAATCGGAAAATTGAAACTAGTACAACAACCACGACAACTGCCACCACAACAACATAAGTGTGAGATCAACACTTCATCTGGGACCAGCAAGTGGATTAGGTCTGGGTTACAAGAAAGAAATGTCAGTATTTCTAAAATAAAAGGAGGATTCCATAAATCTCTTCCATGGAGTTATCCTAGATTTTTGTAACCTTTGTTCCTGTTGAGGTCCAATGGAAAAGGATAGACTTCTTCCATGGCATCTGTAGCCATCAGATCTAGCTGAACCATTACGTTATGATATCTGTGGGGTTATGCCTTATTTCACCTTGTCATAATTGTCAGATCAAACTAATTAAAAATGCTCCCATTCGGTTCACATAAAATAAATAATCAAAATAATCTGATATTTTCACTTCTTTCACAGAGAGCTGATTTTTATGGCTGTTGAATGTGTCACCCTCAATTTAACAATAGAGATAGCACTCATTTTTATTTTATTTTTTATTTTAAAAGTGTAAATAAATAATGCAGAACTAATCACAGGAGAGTGGTTTGTAATAAGGTTCAGTGCATTTAGAGAGGAAAAGCTTAAGAGTGGTATACAGGGAATTGGTACTCACTATGAAGGCTAAGAGGACAGCAGTTTGCGCAAACACTTCATTAGGAATGAATAATGAATGAGACCTAATGAGAGGAAAATCTCTGCTTGAGAAGGACAGTGAGCTGAATTGCCAATGATTCACAACTGGATCACAGAGCAAAAGTGTGGTTAAGTACTTTCCTATCTGCCACCATGGTGCACGTGTACTTTTGCATGCTGTGCGTATTTTGTAAGTTGGGTTCATTTGTGTAATGTTGTTATTCAACACAAAAGCCTCAAACCAACATCCCTCACAGGACATCATAAATATCCATATTCAGGTTTACACAACACTGAGCCATATCTCTTCTCCTTGATTTACTGTAAAGCGGTTGAAGCTGCCCTACATGCTTCATGGCAAGCAAACAAGATTCAAGAAGAAGCTGTCTACTGCCCACAGAGAGAGGCACTATACTTATACATTATATTATACCCCTAAAACATCTCAGTGGAACTCAGCATTAATTTATTTAGATTATTTATTTATTTATTTATTACAGTATTTCTACCCTGGCCTTTTCACCCAACAGGGGACTCAGGGCGGCTTACAATGTAAACAAATATATAAACAATCACATATATAAACAATCAAAGTAATGTTCAATTTCAGTTTAAAATTAATTACATTAAAACATTCATAAAAGCACATGTTAATTTACATTTAGGCACAATTCAAGTACGAGCCAGGTTTGTCAAATTATGTCCTGAACCATGTATTGCAGATGGTGCTGCCATTATTGTTCGAAAGCCTGGTCCCACAGCCAAGTCTTAACTCTTTTACGGAAAGAAAGGTGAGAGGGAGCCTGCCTGATTTCATTTGGGAGGGTGTTCCATAGGCGGGGGACCACCACTGAAAAGGCCCAATCTCTCGTCCCCGCCAGTTTCGCCTGTGAGGTTGGCGGGATCAAGGGCAGGGCCTCCCCAGAGGATCTTAAGTTACATGGTGGGGCATAGCGGGAGACACGTTTGGACAAGTAAGCTGGGCCGGAACCATTTAGAGCTTTATAGGCTAAAGCCAGCAGTTTAAATTATGCTCAGTTGCCAATTGGCAGCCAGTGGAGCTGACGCAACAGAGGGGTGGTACGTTCTCTGTACGCTGCTCCGGTTATCAACCTGGCTGCCACCCACTGAACTAATTGAAGCTTCCGAACAGTCTTCAAAGGCAGCCCCACATAGAGTGCATTGCAGTGGTCTAATAGGGATGTAACAAGAGCATGGACCACTGTGGCCAAGTCCGACTTCCCAAGGTACGGGTGTAGCTGACACACGAGTTTTAACTGTGCGAAGGCTTCCCTAGCCACCGCTGAGACCTGTGTTTCCAGGCTCAACGATGAGTCTAGGAAAGCCTTATTTTATTGGGGATTTTTGTCTATGTTATTTAATGTTGATTCAGTGGTAAAGATGGGCAGGAGTTAGCTACTGCTGATTGGCTGTAAGTCACCATGGTAACGTAGCTGCTTCTGTAGAAATGTAACTATTTCGAAGATAGCAAGAAAGGGGCAGAGCTAGCTGGATGAAAAAGGAGGGAATGTTTTTTAATAAAAGTTCAGTTATTGAAGTTCTCTAGCCGTTGAGCTAGGAAGGAGATGTCTGGAGTTCAGTTATGTTCAGGTTCTAGTGAGAGAGCTAGAAATAAGTTGTCTGAAGTTAGGTTTAGATTTCCAGCGAGGCAGAGCTGAGAAAAAGGAATACTGTTGAGACAAAGTTTCAGTCAAGTGGTTGATGTTAAAGAATGAAAGATATTGTCTATATTATGTACAAATGAAACTGAAGAAGTAAACCTTTGCAACAAGTTATGCTCTTTGGACTAAAGAAACCATAAATAAATAATTCTTTGTTTTTAATAAAGACGGTGTTCCTGAGTGGTGAATTGCTCTACCTAGAGTCAGCGGAAGATTAGTCTCACATACTTTCCCTCAGTGTCACATCATCATACACATGCACACACACAGACTCAAGTGTTTATAGCTGGCAGTGGCTGGGATCCTGAAAGAAGGATTGCCCCCTGCCATAGTGGGATTTGAGAGACCCCATATTAAAAAGGCGTGGCAAAGGTGTGGGATATTAAGAAGAAGATTCCCTTAGCTTAAATGTAAAGGGCTTTGGGCAGGGTGTCCCACATTTAATAGTGGCAGTGGTTGGGATCTTGAAAGAGAGATTTCCCCCCTGCCTATTTGAGAAGCCACTCTTGTGCCTTTTTGAAGTGACCCTTGCACCCCCCCCCCCGATTGCGAATCTGTGCCTTCAGGGGGAGTGTGACCCCATCCAGCACAGGCTGTAACCCTATACCCTGTTCGGCCTTACGACTGACCAGGAGGACCTCTGTCTTGCCTGGATTCAATTTCAATTTGTTGGCCCTCATCCAGTCTGACACAGTGGCCAAACACCGGTTCAGGACCTGGACAGCCTCCTTAGTGACAGGTGGAAAGTAGTGACAGAGTTGGACATCATCATAGAGATGACATCGCACTCCGAAACACCTGATGATCTCTCCCAGTGGCTTCATGTAAATGTTGAACAACATGGGGGACAATACAGGACCCTGCGGGACCTCACAAGACAATGGTTGTGAGGCCGAGCAGGAGTCCCCCAGTGACACCATCTGGAACCAACCCTTCAGGAATGAGTGGATCCACTGCAAAACAGTACCTCCATGCCCCATCCCCGCAAGGCGTCCCAGAAGGATACTGTGGTTAATGGTATCGAAGGCCGCTGTGAGGTCCAGCAGAACCAGCAGGGACACACTCCCCCTGTCCAGTTCCCAGCAAAGATCATCGACTAAGGCAACCAAGGCTGTCTCGGTACCATGCCCCGGCCTAAAACCAGACTGTGCCAGATCTAGAAAATCAGCATCCTCCAAGAATCTCTGGATACATCTGGCTATGGGAAATCCCATGAAGCATGGAATGGTCCTACAAAGCAGCTTTGGGGCTTTATAGTAAGTCAGGTGTGGGCTTTGGGTACTGCAGAGGGAGAAGGGAATATCATCTCCCACAGAACCCAACAATGGACATTTACATACAGAAGGGAGGAAAGATGAAAACTGGAGACTTCTGGATTGCTAGGATCACATTGATAATTTCTGTGTTGCACTATAGACAGAGCATTATTTATGGTGACTTCCTGTTCGTTTGCTTTTAACACATACAAACTCTCTTCCAACCAATCATTTTCTTCCCTCCTTCTCTCTCTCTCTCTCTCTCTCTCTCTCTCTGTGTGTGTGTGTGTGTGTGTGTTCTCCATTAGACTATGTATTTGATTATGAATAAGTATTGTAAATCCACTTTATTTGATTTGCAACTAAAGTTAAGTATCTTCATTTTCTCTAATAATAATAATAATAATAATAATAATAATAATAATAATAATAATAATAACAATAATAATAATAATATAAACTTTATTTGTATTCCGCCCTGTCACCCCAAGGAGACTCAGGGTGGATTCCAACATACAATGGCAAACATTAAATGCCTCCATAAAACAAACAAATACTGATATAAAATCCCAGAAAAACCCCGCATATGAAAATAACATTAAAACCTAACATCAAATTAAAGCCTAACATCAGTAAATTAAACCTAACATCAATAAATTAAAATTCATGTAGTCAAACAAAATTATAGCATAAAATCTAAACAAACATCCACATTAATTTACAACAGCCAACTAGAGTTCACAAAACAGTGTAGGTTGGTTGTGTAGTGAAACAATGGTCTACAATGCTAGACCTTGTAGGGCTGGGGGTGAGTGTGGGTCTGGTTGTGGTTCAGATTCTGCCTTGCCAATTTAATTACCCTGTTTAAGAGATCCACTACTATCTCTCTTTTTCCAATGGTGATTAATAACTTTTTGTCACAGTGTATCCTAGATTTACACTGCTAACTGAGATGACTTTGTAAAAGAATTGGATAGAGTCAGGCAAATACCTGAAGAATTCAAGGCTAAGATTGACACTACATTTGCTTGCCCAGTAGCTCTCTACAGGGCAGAGTGCTGACCAGCAACAAAGAAACATGAACAAGCCCATAACACAATGGATATGAAAATGCTGAGATGGACACTTGGCTTGACACTTCATAAACACATGACAAATGATGACATTGTCATCCAGCAAAGACGAGGAATAAATGCAATCAGCAAGAAAATTCAGGAAGTAAGAGTACGGTGGTACGGCCATGACATGGGAAGAGAATCAACATCAGTAGCACAAACAGCACTACATTTGGAGATTGTAGGATGACAACCATGTGGATGGAAAAAGAAAAGATGGATCGACACCATCAACAAAGACCTGTGTGCTGCCAACCTGAGACTGTATCAGGGGGACAATCTGCTCCAAGTTAGACTGAATTTTAATGGAACTAGCCAAGGTAATGAAATTTTTTTGAGGAGTGGGTTTCAGTACCCTGCACAGCAGATTACTCCCCAAAGCAGATGCATCACTTTGGTGATATGGAAGCCACAGGGCATCACTGGATTGAAATAAACAGTTTAGTCAGTGATTACAAATCAAGCAAACTACTAAAAAGAGCTCTAGTTCACAAACAGCATTACTTAGAGTGCTAGATTCTGGAGTCAAGCAACTATAAATAGTTGACAACTGAGGAACAGTGGTCAAAATCTTACTTTCCTTGGAATGGGGAAAAGGGGTTTAGGTTGGCCATTCTGGCAACAGAATATGTGTGTATTTTTTAATCTTTTGAATCAAACCATTCTAGTGATACGAGTGTCCCAATTTCAAAAGAATCTAGATGTCCTCTTGTAAAAAAAATTAGAAAGGTTTCTATCATCAGATTTTCTAGTCTTGTATTCACATTTTCTCCCTTCCTCCAAACCTGGCACAGGATACTTCTCCACAACTGCTGATTTGGTGGAAAACTGGATATATCTAGTGGCATTTTGTTTTAAAGTTCCTTTGGACTTTAGCTACTTTCTGAAATCTAAACTGTTCCAACACATTTGATCTTGATGCCTCACACTCTCTACTGAGAACATCTCTTTCTTACGAGCATCTGCAAAAAGCTGCTCTAGGGTAAACTTCTTGTGGGAAATCGTTCAGCTATACCACAATTTTTGCAAAACTGTTTTCTCCTTTCTCTTACCTTTCAAGCAGCCTATTGGTTTGGCACTGACGTCTAATTTATTTCTGTGCCACGTATAAAACATGCAAGCACTGAAACATCCCTCTCCTAATTACATTTCATTTTATGTGGGTATTCGTTATATTTCTATTCTGCCTTTCCTCCAATGAACTCACAAAATTGTGGCTACCTTCTTCCAGGTGTATTATGCAATGATCCTGTGCGATAAATTCTATATTTAGGGTGGCAACACAGTTCTAGCCCTTAGGCAATCATTTTCTTTGTCCCTTTGCCCTTAAGATCCCTCCCTGGATCTAGTACTTGAGACTCAAGGTGAACTTCACACTTTTGAAGTAACTGTGTTTATCCATGTGGTAAAGCATGACCACTCTTCTTATTAGCTATTAAATAAAAGCATTCATACAGACACATAGAAAACAAAAGCAGTGCAGATGCATTGCGTAACAAGTAAATATATAGGTTTATGCTGGCTCCATGCATAGTATAGTATAACACCTAAACAAAATCATGTTTGCCTCCAAACTCTATCAGGTTCTATTCTTTCTCTCCTCCAAACCCATCCCCATTCATAACTGTGATTGGTCTGGCTTGGTCAGCTTCTTGCTTCACTAGCTGAGGAAGAAAGTGACTCCCTCCAGGATCACTCAGTAAATTTCCTAACTCTGTGGGGGCCTGAACCTGAATTTCTCATGCTCCAGTCCAACCATTAAACCCCCACTGCATCACATAGTCTCAGTGCCTTTATCTTGTTTGACAATCCATCTGTGTGCACAATTTAAAAGGTTGCGATTAGTAACAATGTTTTAAAATTTTGCTATTTTTGTTGCCTACATGGCATTTCTGGTATGCTGAAAGTATGATATAGTATGGACACCCCCACCCTACCCCAGATCTGCAGAACCAGTATCTATAGTTTCATGTTTCTATGTATTAGCTCTCCAGGCATTTTCTAGATTATCCCATGCACCCTATGTTTTTGTGGGTTGGAAGTCTGTTGTTTCAACAGGGTTTTTACTGTTTAATATGATTGACAGTGTTACAGACAGCCAAATCAGGCATCTAGAGCCTAGTACTATTGATGAGCTTCAGACATCAACTCCCATTACACCTGACCACTGGTTGTGCGGACTAGTGTTTATGAGAGTTATATTCCATGACCACTAAAGGCCATCAGCTTCTGAGCAAGACATCTATGTCACACATACTTAGATGCAGACTGCAAAAGATCAATTTATAATTTCAAAGCTACATGATGTCTGCACTTTTTGTAGCATGTTGTTGAACTCGAAACAGCCCTCTATTAACATATATTCCTTTTTCTAGCAAAGCAGTTATATATACATATATGCATACATTATTCTCCCTGCTTAATTGCATTTTAAAACTTTCTGAGCCAATCACTACTGTGAGCAAACTAAAGATCTGAAGTACATTGCCTTGATAGAACTCTCATAAATGCTCCAGAGATGTTCATTATTACAAAAGCACCAACAAAACCCCGAACCTAACATTCTGTGCTTCAGAAGCAGTGGTGCCAAGTCAAAACTAGTGACGAGAAAATAGTAGAGATGTCTCTGAAGGAAAAACTGCTATACTTGGTCCAGATTGCAAATGGCTCTGGTGTGAATACAGAAAAGCAAAGAAATCACCAAACTTTTCCTTGCTTTCTTGAGTCAACAAAATGAACTCCTGTGTGCCTGTATTCCTTCTAACTGTATTTGTTTATGCCTTCATACTGAGGACCATTTTTTCTAAGTAAATATGATTTAATCATTTTATATACCCTCACACTAGATAATATTAATCTGACCTTTATAAATGACAAAAAAGTCACACATTCCATGCATCATGTGTTTTCTCTTCTTTGTGAAACTAGTGGCCTTGTTGGGATGCTGGGCATTTGTTACAACCATCCTTGTCCTAGCCACTTTCTGAAGTTGACCCTATGCATAGTCTCGCTACAATCCTATCTACACCACTATGAAAAAGTATCTTAATCAGTGATTAGCAAGAGGCAATACAACAACATGAATATAACAAATGGGAGCATGCTTGAAATCCTGTTTGGTCATACACAAGTCCTTTTACACATACAGTTGTACACTTTTGGCAGTGGTTCAATAGCTGGATTCAGTTCATGGTTCCATAAAAGTGTTGTCATTGCACTTGCAGTTGTACATCTTGAATAGTGCATCATTGTTCCTCAGTGCCTTCGATGCATCATTTGACTCAGTGGGACTGTAGAAATAACCACTACACATTTCCAATTGCATGATGGAATAATAAACAGGTACACTGGTATTCAATATAAGGGTGGTGTTAGGCAACCACTGTGTAATTATGTGAGTATAGATTAACTTTCCACAGGCACAATGTAAGATTTCAGCCACCATGCACAGTTTCTGGTTTTGCACTAGCTCATGATCCAAAAGGTCCCAGGTTCAAATCCCAGGAGCGGAATGAGCGCCCGCTGTTAGCCCCAGCTCCTACCAACCTAGCAGTTTGAAAACATGCAAATGTGAGTAGATCAATAGGTACTGCTCCGGCGGGAAGGTAACGGCACTCCATGCAGTCATGCCGGCCACATAACCTGGAGATGTCTATGGACAACGCCAGCTCTTCGGCTTAGAAATGGAGATGAGCACCAACCCCCAGAGTCGGTCATGACTGGACTTAACATCAGGGGAAACCTTTACCTTTACTTATGATCTATATACAGTGCACATGTATATAAAGAGATATGTCCACCAAAAGGCAACACAGCTTGAAAAGATCAACCATGCACAAAGGATATTTAAAATATACTGTGGACATATTCCTCTCACATGCATACAAATGCACATGCATACAATCCTAACAACCAATGCAACCCTAATAATAAAGTACATTTTCCTTTCCACACAAAATGAATGCATCTCTCATATGCCCCTTCAGCATTTTCTAGATTAAAATCAGGGTACGTATAGTGTAGCAACATCAGGGTGGGACCAAAATAGGCGACATTATGTGTGAGGAAGAATACACACAGTAGGAGAGGTTGCGGCAGTTTGCTTTTGCCTATAGGGAAGGGCAAGATTATCCTCTCCTCCTCCACTCCCACCGAGTTAACTGAATGCAAACTATTTTTGCACTTTGAACTCAGTCTATAGCAACTGAAGTAAACTGAAGACAAAGGGGATTATGGGAGAGGGAGATGGAAAATGGGACATTTTAAAAGCAGTTGAAAAACTGGGGCTACAGAGAATTAATCACGACTATTCCTATCAAACCAGGAATGCTCTGGGTCTGGGAACTAGAGAGGTTTTAAAAAGTGATTCTTGGATACATTGCAGTTTTCCAATTTTTCCCCGTAATCATGGTATCTAACTGTGGAAAGCTGACCTAAATATCTTCAGTTTGACAGGTTGAACAATTAAAAGAGGATAAAAGTATCTCCATCACATCTCATTTCACTGCTGTTCTTTTTGCAGTAGTAATAGTCATAACAGCAGAAAATCTCCCTGGATGCACTTCTGGGTGCCATTTTTTATTTCTCGGATGATCAAAGGTGTTCTGGGGAAAATGACAGCAGACAACTAGTGGGTGCTATCACAGCTATATTCCCTGCAGTTTTCACTACACTTCGTCTTTTGGGTGAAATGGTCGATTCCCTTCCTCCCACAACTTCAACAAACTTCCTTAGTTAACAAAATATGTTGTTATTTTTTCAAATTCAAAATCATAAAGTGAATATTGATGATTGATCATAGCTCAGCTGAAGCAGCCATGATGAGGTAAGTTCCCCAAGTTGTCCCATAATTATATCTCTGACAGTGACCCCATAGTGTGCAGTAGGGGACTCTTTCCTGTATGATATCAAAGCAGATGATGTGGCAAATACCAGTGCCTGATTAGTGCAACTCAAAGGCTTAGCCTTGAACAATATGCATCTATTAATCTCATCCTAATGCTTTGCTTCAAGTGCTATGGCTCATATGGCTGTTTGTTTAATGTACACATATGGACATTTGCAGCCCGTTCTTCCTCCCTCTTTCTACAGAATTAATCAATAATGTTATTAATGTTCTCAAGACATATCACGTATTCATAATATATAACATCACCATAACTGAATCAGCTTTTTGGAGAACAATTCTTGGACGTTTTGTCTGAATTTTAAGTAATGGGAGTAGTGTTTCCTAGGACACATCCAACATTACAAGCAAATGCACATTTTGTGGTTGTAAGGTATGTACAATTAAATCATTGTTTGGCTTCTTCCAAGCACAGAGTCACCAGAATGGCAATTAGCTTTCCGCTTTTAAACGTTTGGTCAAGTGACTTCTGCTGCCTCTTAGGCCTCTCCTTCTGGACGATCACACTGAAGCTTTAGAAAAACTTGTGCCGAACTTTGCATGGAAAACAAAGCAGCTTAGATGCCAACTCGCAGTAATGGCAGCCCCACAGCAAATGTTTTCCCGTGCAGGCCCTAGGGCACTTTGAATGCTCAGAGGTCCGTGTCCTATAAAGAATGCAGTGGCGCCAGATGCTGATACGAGCGCAATGTGTTCCACAAGTTGTTTGGAATGCAGTCATGCCCTGGGCCCTCGAACACTCAAAACACATGTGAGCAACAATGGGAGCCTTGGCAACAGCACAAATACGGCAATGACAGCAGGTTTCAGTACAGTTGTGTGTGTGTTTTGTTTTTGTTTTGTTTTTACTTTCCCTGCAAACTTTTGCTTGCTGTATGCCGTTATGTGAATTGTTTCAAGTTGTAGGGTTGGAAGCATTCACAGTGTTAGCAACTAGAAAATGGGTTATTATTTGTTTACTTAATTAGCATTCAAAATACTGATATTCCATCCCTTTGGTTAGCAACGTTCTTTCCTCACACAGCCAGCCATCAATAGGTGCATTTACAAAATGGCTTTTTAGAACATGTTTCTCAGAAGTTTCAGACAACTTGCTTATCACAATGGATGGGTAATTCTCTCTGTTGTAGTCCAAAATTACTTTTCCAAGCTCTGCATGGTGGTGGTTTTACATAACACACTAAGGCCTCATGACACTTGAGCATTTTCCACTTTAATCCACTTTAAATGCTGTGACCGCCTCCTGCAGAATTCAGGGGCTTGTAGTTTAGGAAGACCCAGGGCTTCTCTGGAGTTTAAAGTGACTGCCTTCTGCAGAATTCTGGAGTTTAAGGAGGGTCCTTTAAACTGCTGATCCAGAAAAGCACTAGGCATCCCTAAACTACAAGCCCCAGAATTCTGCAGGAGGCAGACACAGCATTTAAAGTGGATTGAAGTGAGAAAATGTTCAAGTGTGAGGAGGCAGTAAGATCCTTTGGAAAGGGAATGCTATCATGAAGCCTGGGGGTTAGGGTTGTTAGGTCAGGCATAGTGATGGCCCACAGAGCGGGGCAGAGCAGAATGATGTCATTAAACATTATGCATTAAGCAGCAACCACAGGTTGTCATTCAAACACATTCACAAAGAACCTAATATATAAGTCTAGAAATACCTGTCAGAAAGGTGATTCCAAAAGCATAGGTTGACCTATATATATGTTCATGTAAGTGCTGTACCTTAACTCTTCTCAAAAAAGAAACCATCCCCTTTTCAAACCAGGGTTGTGCTTAGTCCATGTTAAGGGCCTCATCACAAAGGCCAGGTAAAAAGTCCTGCTTCACAGAGAAAGGAGAGGGACAGTGGGGTAAATCCATCACCCTGTGTGCAGTTCTCTCTTGCTGACGCTTTCCCCATCACATGGGGAAAGTGTTGCCCTCCTGGTGAGGCCTCATGTCAGCATCATTGGCACCTGCCCAACACGGGAAGCATCCCATGTTGTGGGGAAAGTGTCCAGAGATGCTTTCATCCCCGGTGAGGGTGGAACCTCTGTCAGAAGTTACACGATGTGTGATGGCCGGCACGAGGCTCCATCCATTAGACAGGATGAAGACATCCTAGGGTACTACTTCTCCCATTTGATGAGGTCCTAAGAGAATCCAAAAGGAGCACCAGTCCCCTCTACTCTCCCAGCATGCCTTTCCTGGGGAGCACCAAAGAGCCACTGCCATTTTCTTGTCCAGGGTAGTTTTTAAAAAAAGGTTAGAAGTGGCACTATAGCAGATAAATTAAAGCTGTTTGGTGCTACTTTTAGGCCCTGCACAAATGGACTAAGCTCTGGTGATGATGTACAGAGAAAATACTAACACTTAATTTCTAGATCTAGCAAGTGTCTAATGGGTTGTGCTAAAAGGAATGCTGGATTCAGTTTCAGAAGGCCTGGCTCAAATTCATGATAAGCTACAATAGTCAGTGTGTGGTTCTCCATAAATCACATTCTCCTAGTGTAATCTTCATTCCAGATTTCAAGAACTATCAAGGATTGTATCATTTTACCTCTGTGCATGCAAGCCTTCCCAGTTGCTTATCTGCAGTTTTGATGCTCATCAACTACAATATTCCCAACTGACTCAATTTATGTCCTGATTTGACCTGTAGAAATCTAAATGCCATCTGCTTTGATCCAAGTCCCAAACACAAGTTGTAGTTCAAAAATTTGTAGGTTTTCATCATCCTTGATTATTTCTGGGAATCCAAAAATAAATGTAACTTTTGTTCTTTTTGACATACAGCAGATGAAGTTTTCAAGCAATGTAGTCCCACAGGAAGATGTTATATAGAGAGCAAATGAGTTTAGGATATTATGGCACACACCTTTAAGGTTTAGAATTTTTATAAAAAGAAATGAAACTCTAAATATCCTCTCATTGGGCATAGGTATCTGCCTCAAGCTGCACAGCTGTATTTCAAAGCAGGGTGTATAAAAAGTTTTCTGAGAACTATATTTTTTTAAAAAAAAACTTGTGTACTGTGGTACTTTTCAAACTACACAGGTCATATAAAAGAGAAAGAGAGAGGGTGCAATTCACTACCAAAATGCTGAATCTTTCAAAACAGATATATCTCTTACACTTCCTATACATTTCAAGCATGTATTGCATTACGGTGATGCTCAGCAAAACCAACTTTATCATAGATCAGGAGCAGAGCTTACAATAGAAAATCTACTTGTTGAACTGCAGCTTTCTGAATCCCACAGCCAGTATGGCCATTTGGGGGTTTTGTGTATTATGAAAAAGGATTTTTTAAAAGCTGTGATCCTCATCTGGACTCATAGTCAAACATCCAAACCACTGCATCTCACTCACTCAGCTCTTTTTCACAACTGATGTCTACTTGATGTCTACTTGAGTGCTTGATAGACTGAACAATAGGTGAAACCAACTAAAGAATGTTTTTGACTGCCAGTGAACTTCACCAATGGTACATAAGTGCACACACACACCACTAGATCTACATAGCCGTTCTAACTTCCCAAAAGACATATTTCCAAACTCTAAATGCCTACAGGAAAATGGAGCACTCTTGTAACCAAACAGATCCCTACATTGGCAAGCAACAGCAGCTCCAAGAATCCAAAAGGCAAATTCTAAAGTAGATATGTTTACCAATATCATCATCACTGCTACCATTGTTTCCTGGGCTGCTGTATCTACTTTGCTCTCCAGTCCTGGAACACACTTAGAAATTTGAAACTGATGAAGCTCTTTGAAAAACCAATTAATTACATCTTTCCACATATATTAATCAGCATCAAATATATTGGGTTTTTCTTCCCTAGGACAAACATGAATGAATCTACTCATGAAATATTATTATCGGGTAAAGGATCATGTAATGTTGTCATCATCACTGTTACTAAAAGGAGATCTCATTACAATAATAGTGGCCCTGCAGACTATTTCCTATGCTTTTACCTCTGACACTTTTTAGCTGAGTGAAAAGAAGATCCACTTTCCTGTATGGGAGAAATCCTAGGAGTGAGGATGAGCAAAAAAATAAAAGTTAGAACCACATGTTAATATGAGCTGTTTCCTTCTTTGCCCCTCTGAGAATCATGTCAATCCAAAGACAATCTGAAGCTTCATTTTGAAGCATGTAATGCAATTCAAATTATAAAGTGCACACATTTGAAGAAAGTTGTGCAGAGCAATGTGATTTGGATGAAAATGCACTTTTTATTAGACATTGAATTCATCTTTCAAAACCTGCAGGCACCTTTATCAGAGAAAAACACGCCGGGGAATAAAAGGGTCATTGCTAGAGTTACAAGTCTAAATCTGATTTTCTTGAGAGGTTATAGAGAGAAGATCTGTCCCAATAGACAATGTTTTAGGTCTGACCTCCCTTCAGAAAGACTCTGAAGTAATTAGGAACAAAGGAGCAAAAGAAGGCAATAAAATGTCCCTCCTTCTCTTGCAGCCACAAATAGTCTCCCTTTGAGATTGGGATGTGTTCCTATTGCCTATGAAGACACATATTGGCAGAAAACATGGATTCTCTCAGGAAGTGCCCATACTGTCTGGTCTGAAAGCTAAATGTAGGTGGCATAGCAGGCAAAGTATGCCAATAAGAGCTAAATTGGTTGGCTTTATCTTGTGCTACAAAATCTAGCATACTGTAAGACAGTCCAGTCTCCTTAGGGGAGCTCTTCAGTTCAGCTATGTTTGGTGCCCTCAGATCTGAAAAATGAAGCACTAGCCGTGCTGATCATAAACAACACCCAAAGCACACGTTGTGGAGACACTTCTTAAAGAACAAATTTTATGGAAAGATGTATGCATTCAATATGACAGTGAGACTAGTCTTATAATGTAATACAGTCCTATGTAGTGGAGAACTCTGAAAAGACTGTGCTTTCGATGCATTTGTCTTTATCTAGCAGTGCTATCTCTTGCTGAATTATGAGACTAAGGCCTTGATCATGTGGTGATGCAAGTAGAATGCAATGTTTCCTAGCTCTTAGATAGGGAACTAATATATTTTTCCACCGCAGCTGGTCTTTTAAACTGTTTAATGATAATTAGTTAATGTTACTGTCGTTTTACCTTATTATACAATGTTTATTATTGTCTTTCTTAAATTTTCAGTTTTTTGTCAGTATAGGCATTGAATATTTGCCTGTTATTTGTTGGAAGCTGCTCTGAGTCCCCTCAGGAAAATAGGAAGGCATACAAATAAATTATTATTATTATTATTATTATTATTATTATTATTATTATTATTATTATTATTATTATTTTATTATGACACAGCAAACAAGATAGATATGCTGGATTTTATATCACAAAATCACAAGTCGAACACTTCCCAAGTGTCTAGGACTGTGTGATGTATTTTCGGATGATGCACACAGATCCCAGCAGGGTGGCCTTTTGCAGCTGGCAGATCGTAATTTTGTCAATGTCTATTGTTTCCAAATGCCAGCTGAGATCTTTTGGCACGGCACCCAATGTACCCATCACCACCGGGACCACCTGCACTGGTTTCTGCCAGAGTCTTTGAAGTTCAATCTTGAGGTCCTGATAGCGGCTGAGTTTTTCCTGTTGTTTTTCGTCAATGCGATTGTCACCTGGGATGGCGACATCAATGATCCAAACCTTTTTCTTTTCCACAACTGTGATGACTGGTGTGTTGTGTTCCAGAACTTTTGTCAGTCTGGATTCAGAAGTCCCACAGTATCTTTGCGTGCTCATTTTCCAATACTTTTGCAGGTTTGTGATCCCACCAGTTCTTTCCTGGTGGCAGGTGGCACTTGAGGCATAAGTTCCAATGAATCATTTGGGCCACATAGTTGTGCCTCTGTTTGTAGTCTGTCTGTGCAATTTTCTTACAGCAGCTGAGGATATGATCAATGGTTTCGTCAGTTTCCTTGCAGAGTCTGCATTTTGGGTCAACAGCTGATTTTTCGATCTTGGCCTTAATTGCATTTGTTCTGATGTCTTGCTCCTGGGCTGCAAGAATCAGGCCTTCTGTCTCCTTCTTCAGGGTCCCATTCGTGAGCCAGATCCAGGTCTTCTTCTTCTTCTTCTTCTTCTTCTTCTTCTTCTTCTTCTTCTTATTATTATTATTATTATTATTATTATTATTATTATTATTATTATTAGATGAAACAGAAAAATCATTTCACAATATTATTTTTCTGTCCTTTCTGGGTTAATCTACACTGCAGAACTAATGCCATTTGACACCACTAACTTCCATGGTTCAATGCTATGGAATCATGGCAGTGTTGCAAGATCTTTAGCATTCTCTCTTCTCACCAAACTTCAAATCCCAGGATTTGGAAACCTTTGAAGACACACTCAGGAACTCTTCACATGGGACATCCCCCCCCCCATTTTGCTGCTTTTATATACTTCAAGGACGGGCTTGCCATGTGCTATCACACGATGTACGGCAGACCCCACCCTCATTCAGGCAATCCCCTACATTATCCAATTTCCGTTGCATGGGTAGGGGGACACACCTCCCAGCATGAAACCAAGGAAGATTCAAACACGTGGTTGGGTAAAAAATTGGCCACGACTTGTTTATTGATAACAGTAACAAAAGGGGTTGGCCGACATGGGTCCTGGATCTAACATCGGTCACCCCCGTGCTACCGATACCAAGCATACCAGGGTGAAGCCAATAAACAGTGGGCCCCAGCCCACTGGCCAGAGGAGGGGGCAGGCTGCTGATAGGCTGCCTGTTCCCCAGTGGCGGGAATTTTCTCGCGGAGCAGGGGGCTTCTGGGAAGGAGAAGCCCCCTGCTGCCACCATCTTCATGGGGAGGCACCCCCACCCCGCAACGGATGCTCCCGGTAAGTCAGGCACTGCTTTAAGGAACTGAAGACCTGGTGGTGTTGGCAGGTTTTTGTGTAAATACATTGGAATACCGCCAATCTCTGGGCCTGAATATGTTGCACAAGATTTATCTAACCTAAAATGATACACTTTAATAAATTGGGTTTATGGTTCCCGTCCCCTTGATCAGGTTGTGTAAGTGTTATTTATTGCTATATAATTGTATTGTTTTACCTTGTTTAATAATGTGTTATTATGCTGCTATGTAATGTATGTGTTGTTTTTATCATTAGAAACAGCCCTGAGTCCCATCCGGGAGATAGGGCAGTATATAAATAAATTTTTATTATTATTATTCCTTCCAAAGTGAAGAAGCGCCAAAAGGCATTTTCTCCTCCACTACAGGGAGGAAAGTGTAGTTTGGGTACCTCCAATAGAGCTCCCTGCACTTTCCTCCCCTTTCTGCCTTGCGATGGCAAAAAGGGTGATGGGGCATTTTCTACCATCTGATGGGGGAGAGGGTGCCGAAGCATCCTCTCCCTTCCCCTCCATGTGATGAGGGGAGGGGATGGGAGCGGGGCGGCACGGGGCGGCATGAGCCACTCCGCATGCCTTTCCTTTTGCCAGTGATTACTGGTGCAATTGCATGGCCTGAAAGGGCTGTGTGAAGAGATCAGGGGACAAGCTGCTTGTTATCCTGGCAGTTATGTGAAGGACAATCAACTCCCCACTTGGCAAGCACTAATGGAGCTAAGTATTAAACTATGGGCACGTTCATTAGCCATCAATTGCAATTGCTGTGAGCACACTTTTAAAAAAAATGGTAATTAAAGGTTGAAATACAATGTTAATAAGTGCTAAATGCAGGGCAGATAGGTTGGAAAGTTAAAAGAGGTAATGCTTGCTTCACAGTTGGGGCAAGATCTGGAAGTCTAGCAGAAGAGGGAATTTTTATTGTTCTGTCCCTGCTCCTAGAAGCAACACAGATCAGCTTTCAGGGCCCTGAGGATTTGGAGACCCAGCTTATTAAAGCAATGAACCAGGCCAGAAACTGGGTGAAGTCAGCCAGCATTGTATGAGTAACAAAATATTTGGAAATTTAGAGACCACTTTGAAGCTTCTTCCAAATGTTATGTATAAATTGTTCTTTCCTTCATCAGGCTCCACTTTTCTAATAATTTTCATTTTAGTGATCAAATTTATAGATTTTTGTGTTTTTTAATATGCTGGAGCAGGGGGAAACTGATTAGGCTTGTCTTTTTTCCTCTTGTCTTTTTGTTTTGCTGTGCATGCATGCTCAGGTGTGATTCCAAAAGCAGCTGCTCTTTACCTTGCCTGTTGTAAGGAGTCACAGTGCAAGCAACTATCAGATTGCTGATCTTTCCCAGCTCAAGCTTTATGGCATTGTTTATTACAGGCATATTTCTGCAACCCAATAATGAAAGTTTTATTTATTCAGGGCTCCTTTACCATGATCCCAATGCTGATGATAGCTAGAGGAAGGAAAAGAAAGAAAGGGAGGCTGGGTAGCCCAAAAAAAGAATGCCCAGGTAGAACAGTTTTTCTCTCTCAAAGATTGAGATATCTCTATATATTGTATTGTTGAAGGCTTTCATGGATGGAATCACTGGGTTGCTGTGAGTTTTCTGGGCTGTATGGCCATGTTCCAGAAGCATTCTCTCCTGACGTTTCATCCACATCTATGGCAGGCATCCTCTGAGGTTGTGAGGTCTGTTACCAAAGATTGAGCTATCTCTCTATATATATTAAGGCTGTGAAAAATTATCATTTTTTAAAAATCTTAAAATTAGTAGATGTATGAATATTTCTGAAAGTTGGGGAAAATGATACCCTGTAAACTTGTATAATGTATAACAAAGTCAAGGAGGTAGCTCTTGTAGTTTTGTTTTAAAAAATGTTGTTTATAAAATTTTGAAAATTCCCCAAAAATCTGTGGATAAATAAAACATTTTGTAACTTGATGTGCTAACAGTGGTAAATGTGTTCTATCATTGTAGAAAGTTTCACCCTGATAGTTGTAAAAATGAAGGATAAAAGGGCCCCTGAAATTTCCCCACTTGCACAATTACTATAAACAAATAAGTAACTAAATTTCATTACTCTCATTATAGTAATGAAATTTTCACTAATGATACTTTAGAAACACTTTAGAAATGAAATGCCATCACCCTTTAATTTTGTAATGAGTTTTGAAACATTTTTTTTATCAGTGTCACAGCCATACTATATATAGCTCAGTCCATTATCAAATATCAAATTGGCTTGTCTTGCGTGAGTTTTGCCCAGTGCAGACCTTATGCTTGCACTTTATGGCTATTAAGTGGCCCTCCAGTTGTTGCTGGATATCTCCAAACATTTCTCACTCTCAATACTTAGTTGAGATGCTGGGACATGCAACCCACCATTATCTGAAGAGCCACAGAATTCTTACCTGCATTTTAATAATAATAATAATAATAATAATAATAATAATAATAATAATAATAATAATACTTTATTTATACCCCGCCACCATCTCCCCGTGGGGACTCGGGGTGGCTTACAACGTTACAAAAGTAACAGCATTAAACAATATACACAGTTTAAAACACAAATACATTAAACAATATACACAGTTTAAAACACAAGAAGATGATAAAACAGAAGTTAAAACAAAGGTTTATATAATAGTAATAATATCAAACAACCACCAATGCAAATCCGTCAACTTCAAAGGTGGGGGGGGGACTATAGCAGCAATATAAGATAAAATCATTAGATTAAAATACCCCGATGAAAGGAGCCTAATAACATTCAGGATAGAATTATAATGAGGCTGGTCATCCAATGGCTGTCTCTCCAAAGGCCAGCCCGAACATCCAGGTTTTCAATTGTTTCTTAAAGGATGGTAGGGAGGGTGCCAACCTAATCTCCCTGGGGAGGGAGTTCCAGAGCCTAGGGGCCACAGCCGAGAAGGCCCTCTCTCTCGTCCCCACCAGACGTATCTGTGAGGAAGGCGGAAGTGAGAGGAGGGCCTCCCCGGAAGATCTCAGAGAGCGCGTAGGTTCATAGGGGACGATGCGGTCACGAAGATAGGCAGGTCCTGAACTTTGAGCAGATGTACAAACTTGACAGCAAATTGTTTCAAGTGCCCCAAACTGTTTCAACATCAAATATTTTGGGTTTAGTGGTACAAAGATTGAATATGACCTTTAAAATGAGATGTTGGAACGATGTGAAACTAATGCAAGTCTCAGAGAAAGGAATTCAACCTCATCCCAAGCTACTCTGGCAATATTCCAGAGAAACTTGATTAACTTCCTAGATGCTCTATATATTTTACTTCCTTTTGTAAGAATGATGGTGCATATATTCAATAAATCCATTGTGATTAGCAAGGACAAGATGCAATAACAAAATAAAAATTTACTTAACAAAAGTTTGAATCCATATAACTTTTCTCCTCTCTTATTTTTGCAACAAAGTCCATCAAAATTATTGATCTCTTTGCTCAAGGGCTTTAAGGACCAGATAAATTTTCCAGTCAGTTTTTATTGTGTGAGAAGGTTACACACTCTCTGTCATGTGTAGTTGCATTATATCTTCTGAGTTTTACTTTATTGGGTGTCTTTGGGCACAATTAGATAACTCAGTGGAAAAGTTTTCAGGTTGCCTTAATGGATGTGCCATTCAGATCATTATTAACGTTTTAGGAGAAGGTACTTATTAAGAAGAAGACACCCTAGAGTGCTTCTGTAGTGAAAGGACAAAGGACAGTTAATTAAATCATGTTAACGCCTTGCCAGATGGCTTCAGTGTCATGCCCACATCCCACCAAAGCCAAATTGATCGTGGTGGTTTGTGCCTCTCTCTTTTTCCCTTCCTTTGAAATTCATCTTGGATCTAATACAAATGAAATACACCTGAGTGAATGGAAAACAAACTGTGCTAAAGCCCACTCAAAGGCCAAATCCTTCAATTCTGGTGATGTACTTGTAAAATGGATCCAACCTCATGCATGCAAACTAACAATTTCCAATTAAATCACTTTCTCCAGACAGTTTTGTAAAATGCAGCCTGGATGCAGATTTGTAAAATGCAGCCTGGATCCATAAAGAACTTTGATGGAGTCTAACTCTCCACCACCATAGTCGTGCTGTCATTGGAGGGGCCAGAAAGAAAACCCTAGTTCCTAACGTCTCTTGAGAAAACAAAAGTACCCAGGAGACCTCAAACACAGCTCCATTGTTCTGGCCACTTATCAGGGATAGAGTTGCATCTAGCATGTTCTAGCTAGCATTGTGCACATGGTGAATAAGAAGCATCGTCTCCTTCTAGTGTAAGCCTACTGTTTCTGAACTGGGTGCTTCAGAGCAGCTGGGAAATAGGGAAAGCCACATAGTCAGTGGGCAGGAGATGAGAGTTCCACCTGGAATCCACTCCTTTGGTACACCAGGGGTAATGATATTGCATGGGGAGATATAGGCTAGCTTCTTGCCAGAGCCAGTCCAACAATGAGGCGAATTAAGCGGTCGCTTCGGGCGCAAAACATACGGGGGCGCAGTTGATTTGTTATAAAACATGATGTTTTGGTGCTTAATTTGTAAAATCTTAATGTAATTTGATGTTTAATAGGCTTTTCCTTAATCCCTCCTTATTATCCAACATTTTTGCTTATCCAATGCTTTTATTTTTAAGTGATTGGTTTTGGGGGGGGGGGGACGCCATAATTCTGTTCACCTACACTTGAAAAATACCTAGGGCCAGCTCTGCTTCTTGCACAACATCATTCAAAAGACCTGTTGGGCATAGCCAAAGATTATGCTGGTTTATGTCACTAATAGGATTCTCATCAATTTGTGAAGATACAATAGAAATTCTAGAACCTGCCAGGAGCAGAAAGATATGCTGTTCCATAGCTCTGAAGTATCAATGGCTCATCTGAGCAGGATCTGCAAGCACTTTCGGCTGAGAAATCCTCCTTGTTTGAGCTATAGGGCACATTTGACCTCATCAACACACCCCTAGTCCTTTGGTTCAGATGAAAAGGAGGCTAAATGATACAGACATTCATGTAGTTTCATCCACATTTAGCCAAATTTAGCACTGATTGGGATTTGTTTACTTGAAAATGACAAGTGAAAGATAAGTGCCAAGGCATTGTTTCTTTATTGTGGGTATCCATGTTCCAGAACGGATCCTGGCTCAAATTTGGAGCAAAGAAGAATGAAGAAGGGTTGTACCAAGAATGGCAGCAAAGAACAAATTCACAAGTATTAGAATATTCCAGTGTGTGTACTCATACACATTAACACACTTGAAGTGAGAGATCACAGATGGTTGATAGATAGTTGGGGACAGGGCTGTAGCCGAGGGGGGGGGATAGGGGTTCAAACTCCCTCTCCCCAAAAATGTTCAGGTTTTTCTGGATTTGGCCTTGGTTGGGGATGAGGCAGGGAAAGATTTGTGGACATGTTCTGTCTTTTAAAGGTATTGTATACAGAAATTCTGTTTGAACAAATGAACTCATCTTGTGCAAGTAAAAAGCTGATTCTATGCTTAGGAAGACATCTTTAATTTGCCTATATGGATATAGCTGTACATACCTAGGGCTCTCTTCTTGTAACTGTTAGCACTTAAATCCTTCTTACATGAAGTGTTGCTTACACCCATAGAGTTGTACACACATAGGCAGCAGGCAAACATGCTTGGTACCACTCACTACACATGCATTTATTGTGTAGATGGAAATCAATACTGTTGCACATAGGGCTAAAGAAAACCTTTGAGTCAGTATCTTTTTAAAAAATCAGACATTGACATTTTGCTTGTCTCCACTCTATATATGTATTTTATTCATAGAAATGTTTTCAAAGAGTGCAAATAGCCATACTAATAAATTTGATGATTTAAATTGAATTAAACCAGATAATGTGTCAATCAAGTGATTTGGGGTTAGCAATCTGGAACCAGACAGTAATAAGTGGGAAAATGGAATAAAAAAGCTGCATAGACAGGATTAAAAATAATATGAAAAATTAAACTCTTATTTCTTCATAGGAACTCACTCAAAAAAACTTTATCTCACCAAGCAAGTTGAGTGATTTGAGAAGACTTTAGTCTACAACAGGGGTTTTTGAAATGATGTTACCTTTCTTCACATGATATCTGTCTAGCAAGCTTCATTTTAATCATTCTATAAATATGAATTTTCAGTGGCAGGTTTTGTCATAAGTCACTGCTCTTGCCTGTGTAATGGAAACTTTATATTCCACTGTATTATATTAGTCACTGTTTCTGCCTGTATTGTATAAACTCTGCTGCACAAAGTACCAGTGCATATATAAGTTCAGTGGAAAGATTGGGGTGGAATGGACCATAATTTCCCATGCCACGAGTTGGTGGCTTGGTGCCAGGAATCCCTAAAATACCAACTATATTACAGTTCTCAGTAATGTGCCTTATAGCCAGAAATGGAGGCAAGTACTAAAGGTATTTCAGTGTTATCCCTATTGGCACAAAATGTCACTGCTTGATGGAACTGGGTATGAAGTCTTTCACCTTCTCTACCAAAGAGGGCTCGTGCCTCCTCAGTCTACAGCTTCCATGGCTCCATAGAATTGAGCCGTGGCAGTTAAAGTGATGTCAAATTGCAACAATACTATAGTCCAGATGTACCCCAATACATCATTTGTTAGATTATGAATAATGGTGAACATGAGTGAGTTCCTAAAATGTACCGTAATAAGAAATTAATAATATGTCACTTTACAAATAGCAGTTCAGGTTCACCTGCATTATATATAAAAATGCAGGAAGAAGCCTTTTGATAATAGCTTCAGGAGGAAGGAAAACAAAGTTAGCAAATCATCAGCCCAGCATTGGCTTGCAAAAGTTGGAAAAGAATCATTCTGCTGCTGAAAGAGAGAGAAGCATGCTTCACGCATTTTATAAATATTATGAGAAATTGTGACTGAAGCAGTTCCCAGTTTTTTCTTTATTCTCCATTACACAAGTGTTTGTGTCCTTTTCAGAGCTTTTAGAAATTTCTGTGACTGCAAAAACACCTTGCTTTATTTTTTGTTACTTAATAGCTAAAGAAAACTTCTCCGGAAAGGTCAGATCACAGTTTCACAATGTTTAATAGAAAAAGAAGCAGAATGAGGAGACAACACAAAGCTGGTTAATAAAAAAAAAGGATAGCAATCATTTACAACTATTTGTAAAATTTTCTACACAGACATGGAAATCAAACATCCATGTATAGAAGAAAAAACTTAAAAAGAGCCAAATACAGATACACTCAAGTTCATGGGTTCTTCAGGTGAGTCACAAGCTCCTTCCACGCTGCCCCTATCTCCCAAATCTGACCTCAGATTACCTGCTTTGAATTGGATTATATGAGTCTTCACTGCCAGATAATCTGGGATAAGCAGATCTGGGGATATAGGGTAGTGTAGAAGGGACCATAGTCACCACAAGATGAGATTTCTGGCTAACAGCAGGGTCTGACAATCCAGACCCAAAAGTGTGACAACTGGGAAGTTAAAAAGCAGGCATTATAAGATGCACACAAGCAAATAAAAGCAGATGGCTTCCAGTGAGCAAAGCACTGAGACAATCTTCAAGCTACACAGAAAGCTAAATGTAGCTGATGCAGTAAATCTTGAAAAAGATGTTCAAATCTTGACAAAGTTGCTTTTCTGGATTGCCTAGAAGTTTGAAGCCTGGATGTACAATGACTCGAGGTCATCCCATGAGTTTTATGGCTGTTCGGGCTTAAACTTTGCTCTTTTAAGTTCCAACCAAGCATGTTAACCACATTGTTATTTTGATATAAAGAAACCTATTTAAAATAAAATTAATCTACATCTGTTTAATCATTTTGTTAATCCAGATTTCACTGGTTCTTCCTTTTCCATTGCAGTTTTGAAGGGTTAACTAAAACTAAACTGACCTCAATAGCTTCACAAAAACACATCTCTGTACAAATTTACCATCCATTTGGTAAATCCTAAAGCATACCTATATTTGGAGAACTGAGTTTTAGTGACTCAAGCTGAATGGATAGATTGTCTCTGAGACAATTGGCTAAAGCCAATTGCTAATCGTAGCCAAAAAGACCCTAAAAATCAATAGAAGAGTTGGTTCACAATTCAGCAAATGGTTCCATGGGTTTACATACTTTAATTCTGACTACCAATCTATAATCAGTTTTATAGATACAAAGAAATGTCCTGTTTCAATAATATTCATATACCTTTCTTTTTAGAAATGAGGTGGGTAACAAAACTTCTATAACACAAATAATTATGCTGGAACTGCTTTTGATTAAATGATTTAGATCTTATTACCAAAGCAGTGTAATCCCTCCTTACCAAGCCAACCCCCCCCCCCCCCCAAAAAAATGCAAGAAGTAGGTTTGCAAAAATCGAACAAAATTCAACTTTGGGTAATGAACCAACTGGGATATGTAAATTTGTTGATGCTTTAGGACTGTCTCTCTCTCTCATTTAATTATTTAATAGCTGAATTAATAACTTAATAATGGATTAGGTTCATGCTAAAATCCCAGTTTAAGGCACTTTAAAATAAATTTAATTAAGATGTCCTTTTCATTATAAGATCTTCAAATTCATTGACAAATGTAATTTGGTAGTTCCTATTACTGGCATTTAGTGGACAGGAAATGTTGGTCAACCTTTTCCCCGAACCCAACCCATAATTGTCATTGTTTGCAAAATAACGAGATGACACTGCCTGGATGAGGGTGAGGAATTAGCATATGGCAGCCCCACATCAGAAAAACTTCCTAGATTGGCAACCCATACAAAACACACCTGTTTTCCAACAGAGGGGAACAGCAATGGCTTCTCCTTAAATGGAGAGACACCTAAAACAACTGTCCTTCCTCAATACTAGAGATGCCTCATCCATTTTAAAATGTTTTCATCATAGTTCAGTGAATACAGGAACCTTCTTAATATGGCTAAGTCATATGGGTATAGTTTTATTTTCCCAAAGCTGGAAATACTAATAGGACATATCCATTATTTTTAGCCACACATGACTCCAATTCTAGTTTCAACACTTATTATAGCAATCATATTTTGTCTGGGGAAAATTGGTAGAAAGAACCAGAAGTGGTATCACATCCCAAGAGAATTTGGCACTCCAGTTTTTCATCAGCCATCTTTCTACTGTTTTGTCTGTACCTTAAAATCCATGGGAGACAGCCAGGAAAGGGTTCACTGAAAAATTCATTTTTGGGATGCTTCCCACCCTGGTGCAGAAATTGGGGATATCATGTTCAAATTCATCTCTGAAAGCTAGGTGCAGGTGCCTTCAAGTCAATGTTTACCCTATACATTTTATTTATGTATTATTTATTTATTTATTTACAGTATTTATATTCCGCCCTCCTCACCCCAAAGGGGACTCTGGGCGAATAACAATGTACATAAACATGGCAAACATTCAATGCCATATGACATACAGACAGAGACAGAGACAATTTAACATTTCCAGCTTCCGACTTAATCAGGGTATGCTCAATTCCGGTCACAGGGGGAGCTGCTGCTTCATCATCCACTGTGACACCAAGTCCCTGATGGATTGCTTCCCCATTCCTTTCCGCAAGCTGCTGGATGATTTTTATGGTGTTGTAAATTAGTTAAATTAGCCTCCCCATTTAAGCGATACTTAAATTTCCTACTTGATATATGCAACTATCTTTCAGGTTGCTTAGGTCAACAATGAGCTGGGCTATTTTAATGGTTGGGCATTCAATCCCATGCAGGCTGACTTTGAACTGATGACCTCTCGGTCAGTAGTCATTTATTGCAGCTGGCTACTAACTAGCTGCGCCACAGCCCGGCCCTTTATAAGCTCTTGTTAGGCAAGAAGGTGGTCTTTCCAGTTCCTCCTTCTTAAATATAGCCTACAGCACTTGATATTCACTGGTGGTCTACTAGTACTAACCAGGACTAACACTGCCTAGTTTTCAAGAACAAATAGATATTGGTGACTTTAGGGTATTTAGGCAGGCTTCTATCTATAAAGGGCTGTGATGGTGCAGCGGGTTAAACCACTGAGCTGCGGAAATCCTCGGAACGGAGTGAACTCCCATTGTTAGCCCCAGCTTCTGTCAACCTAGCAGTTTGAAAACATGCAAATGTGAGTAGATCAATAGGAAAGGTAACAGCGCTCCATACAGTCATGCCAGCCACATGACCTAGGAGATGTTTACGGACAATGCCAGCTCTTCAGCTAAGAAACAGAGATGAGCACACCCCCACCCAGAGTCGGACTTGGCTAGACTTAATGTCAAGGTGAAACCTTTACCTTACAATCTATAAAGATTCAATTTGCTCAAAGGATGAAGGGGGGAAAGGAGGAGGAAGATATAGGAAGAGAAGAAGCAGAAGAGGAGGAGGAGGACTGCACGAATCATGAAAATATCCAGAAGAGAGTGCACCAAAGAGAGTGTATAAGAGCAGCTGTTTTTAAAATATGTCTGTATGCATAGCATGTAAGAGGATTCTGACCAGCTAGTATATATAAAATATGAGCATCCCTAATAAGCAGCAGCTGTACAATATGGCAAGTTGGATCCTAGTACGGAATATCTTTTAAAGGTGTTTTTGGCACAAGGTTCAGGAGCCAGACTGTCTTGACCGACACTTTCCCAGATGTGCAGGATTAGGGGATCTATCTGTTGGAGCCTCTCACCATGTCAATTTACATTCACAGCCACACCTGGTTTGAATATTCCAATCAGCTCAATTTTCTTTTCTGTTCCTTTTTTTCATCCTCCCCATACCATTTTCTGAACGCATTCAATTTTCATTTCTCCAGCAACCGTCTCCTCGCTCCCCCAGCTTTTTATCACTTAATACGTTTTCCTCATTATTGGCATCTGGGCGACATGCTCCATCACAAACACCAAAAGACCAAATCAAGATTAGAAACAACAACAACAAAAAGAGCAAAAAAATAATATTCCCATTTCAGATGGAAGAGCAGATGGCGCTCTTGGCACTTCAGAGGATTTAAACTGACCCTCTGCACCAAGCTGGGGGAAAGACAGACTGTCACCACTGACTGGGAAACACTAAAGGGACCTTATTTTCCCATGCAATGAACAGGAGCCATTTTCTGGTTTCTTCTGTTCTAATTTGTGCACTGCAAGAGAGAAAAAATAGGACCACTTTTTGTTTAAAAATCCAGATCATGCTACTTTGCAATTCCCTGATATTACTTTTTGTCTTTGCTCACACAAAAGCCAAACAACCATTTTAAATCCTAGGCATTGTTAACACCAGAATAATCCAGAGGAGCCCATATATTAAGAATTTGGTAGGTACCACAAATAATTGTTTTGTTTTGTTCTTTTGTAATCATTTTTTAGGACTAATGGCATTACTGGCCAGTTTTACTGCATTTACTGTGACATTTTGAAGGACATATCCTTGTACAGGGATGCTACCTTGCCTACAAACCAGATTAAAATAAATGTGATTCTGTGCACAATTTTCTGGAAGACTAACCATTTGAATCAGTGGAGTTTACATCTGAATAGAAAGATGTAGTCTTGCTTTTAAATTTTGAATTAAACTGAAATAAACAATCATACAAATTGAAAATTTGCTAGCCTGGGAGCCCAAATGATAGCTATCCTATCATTTTCAAAACAAATATTTATATTGTTTGTTATTTCTAGCCCATTTTGCACTTTGGCATTTTAATAGCTTTGTTCTGAAAGCTAAACTCAAGCTGTGTGTGTTACTTTGAAGTCCCTTCTACTGCCATATAAAATCCAGATTACCTGCTTTGAACTAGATTATCTGGCAGTGTAGACTCATATAATCCAGTTCAAATAAGGGAATGTGGATTATCTGCTTTGATAATTTGGATTATTTGACAGTGTAGAAGGGGCCTGAGTTTGACAATGCATCTACACTGTAGATTTAATGCAGTTTGACACCACTTTAATTGCCATGGCTTAATGAGATAGAATCCTGGGATTTGTAGTGTTATCGAGAAATTTGATCCCAAAATTATGAATTACATGAACTATGAGCTCAATTGAGACATACAGCGAGTGCATGCACCTTTGTTTTATAGTAGCCCTTTGTGAATTGCCCTGCAATGTTGCCCAACACACCCCAGACTCAACACTCCCTCCGGTTATCTAATCCTCTCACAGTGAGCTCGGAGACATGGGGGAAACACACAATGAACTTGTGTCAGAGCCCAGGCTCCTTTTTCCTGTTTCCACCTGATATGATCTGGGAACACTTTCCCCTCCTACGCCCCCAGCCACACTCACTCTTGCCTCACCTATTGAGAGTATCATCACCCTAAAGCACCTATTGTTCATCTTGGACTAACTTGTTGTGTCCAAAGGAGCCAGGACATTAAACTCATTATTGATTGCAAAACGCATTCTTTCCTGATCATGCCCCTCTGAGGGGTGGATCAATAAACTGACAGACACTTCAAAATAATCCAATGACAGTTTATTTAAATTTCCTGCCACAATGAAGACCAGCCAGCTATGGCATCTGAAAGAATCTCAGGCCAATTACAAAGCAGATCCTAACTGGACAGTTTCTGAACCAATCAGGAGCTAGTGAGGGTATCTTGAATAGCTGTCAAATGAAATAAATATGCCCTGTGTTCACACAGTTGTGGAATGTCCGCTCTTCGAAGTGCTTTCTTCACTGACATCCTCTCTGCCCATGGTGAATAAACCTCTCATTTTGCCTTTCATCATTTTATGTCTCATTTGGCCTTTTGGGAAGCTAGGCATGTCAGGGCCGTGGACCTGCAGTTCTTGTGGTAGCTGAAATCACAACAGTAGTTTGGTGATGTACTATTACTCTTTGGCAGAGAAAGCTATAGATTTTATAAAGCTGCAACTCCAATGAATCCATATCACTGAACCATGGCAATTAAAGCAGTGTCAAACTGCATTCATTCTACAGTACAGATGCATCCTAAGTTGTACCAACAATGATCAACTGGAATCTATACAAGGAAAAGAGCGTAAAGCAGAATACAGGTGAGATTGGCACCTCAAGTAACTCTATTAAGTTAAAAGGATGAAGGACCTGTTTTGTAAAATATATGAAAACATGAGTCCCTCTGGGGAGACAGGGCAGAATATAAACAAAGTATTATTATTATTATTATTATTATTATTATTATTATTATTATTATTATTATTATTATTATTAATCTAGTGGAAGGAACTACGCTCCTCTGCGCACTCTTTCTATGTATGTGGTGCCAAATAGTTGCTTGGTCTTGGAGATATTTTGGATTTTACCATGGCTGCAGTGAGTTGCCATCAGGAGATGTAGTGTTCCCATGTCTCATGAGATGAGACATGGAGATCTCACAAGATTTTTACTTCTCATAAGATCTCAATGGCCTTATACAGAATGTGCTACTTGGTCTAATCCATTCTTCCACCAGACATCTAGCATTTGCTCAATTTCCACTACAATGTGGGCTCCTTCAGCCGTTACTGCTACCTAACTGGGACTGGGAAGGATTTTTCCATGTTATTGTGACACATATTTTATCTTCCCTGAGGATTACGTGCACATCAGGGTGTGTTTATGTTATTAACAAAGTGTGCTCAATATACGTTATCTTTGGCTAAATTACCAGACATCTGTTCCTTCTGCTTATATTGCAATGCGTATTGTTTAATACACTTGTGTGTGGATATATATGTTTTTTTCTAGTGAGACAGGTAGCTCGGCTTTTGGCTGCTTTTTGTCACAAATGGAGAAAACTTTTTAAAGGATGGTAAAGCTGTTGAGAAGAGATCCAAGCTTAGCTATCCCTTTGTGGTGACATATATTTTTGAGAATCCCTCAACTCTCCAGAATAAATTGGAGGATTCTTTCTTTCCTCCACTGGATTAAAAGCTTGCCAATGGGCAAAGGGGAAAGTAGATTCTGGATCCAAGAAAATTTTACAGTCTCTGATAGGAGTCTGCAACTTAGATTTAAAGCATTTGCCTCTTCACTCACAGTACAACTTGTTTCAGACTTACAGTTTCATGCCATGTTTTGGCAGAACAATATGAAATTTCACAAAGAGTGTTCCTAAAATACCAACTTTTTTTTGGTTTTTGTTTGATGGATGAAAATTTCTTTTTTTCTTTTTTCTCTGGCTTTGTCCCATCTTTTTCCTTTTTTTGCTTATTGCCATTCACACCAGCTGCTATAAAACTGCTATAAAAATACTCCCAGTACAGATCTTGACCGTAGATCACTGCACCTAGACCCAGCTGCAGATGGATGGAGCAGCTGGTCCAAAGAGGTGCTGTTTCTGTCGCGCGCGCGCACACTCATCCATATACACACTTTCTTGTGATGCATGGAGCCGCACAGTTACTCCCTAGCCTCAATTCCTGCTCAGGCACAGATTTATGAAGTAATGAGCCACCTACCAGAAGGGGAGAAGAGAAAGCGGAGGGAAGGGGAGTTTAAGCTCTCTGGCATCCTTTCAGTAAACATGCATGAATATTCTTTGATGGTACAGAACTGTTGTTTGGACTTCAAAAGTCTAGCTAGCGCTTCTTACAAGAATAAAGCTGACCAACAAGTGAGAGCCAATATTATTAACTGGCAAGACTTGCAAGGAAAAGAAGGATAATGCTTTTTCTCTCCCCTCTCCCCCTTTTCACCACAGACAGATACACAGAGACACACACAAGCCGATTTGGTCTCTCTTTTCAAGTGATCCCTAACAAATGTTATTCAAATGCAGCATCTTCCCTTAGTGACATGAAAAGTATTTGTAGTGGTTGCTTTTAATGAGCTACAGACTTTTAATATGTGAGTGAATGAGGCTCAGAGATTCTCATAGATTACTCACAGGATGCACCTGAGTGCTGGCAACCAAAACTGGCCAAACTTGTGGCTCCCATTTCAAAAGCATCAAGCAGAGCCAAGACTGTTGGAGAAAGGACCCACAGCTGGCCTCAAGCATTTTGGCACTTGAGGAGAAACTGAGTCTGAAGAATCCCAGGACTGGTGGCCTTTCATCACATATCCCACTCAAACCTGCCATTCGCCAAGCACCAAGATGGATTTGGCCAGTCCATACCAAATTCATATATTTATGCTTTTCATTTCTGTTATGATACGTTCTAAATTATTATTTGCTTATATTTATTCTAATGGGAAGAATTCCAAGTATGTAAAGACCAATGTTCTGATCAATTCAAATTTCAAATAGCCTTCAATGGAACGACACACTATGACTTTGTATTTTTAACAACCTTTAGGTGGGTATTTATACACTGCATATATTAGATAAACATTTTTATTATAAGAATAGTTGACCCTATGTAATTGTGAAAGGGGAATCAAAGCACTCAAGATTATAGAAGTATCATGGAAGAAGGCAAAAGCAAATTACTCCTTGTCAAATCTTGCCAAAAAACAACAATCCTGTGATAAATTTGCCTAAATATTTTGGAATGTAATTGAATGGACATAGAGATAGAATGAATAGTGCCAATTTCATGGCAAACCCATGTCTTTTCTATACTACTATGTCAGGGAAATCAATTTAAATCATTTGTTTGGCTGAAATAACCAATAATTCCTGAGACACTATCAAGTTCTCAGTAGGAATTCCTAGTATTCTCTGAAATTAAAACTGATGTAGAATGCCAAAATAGCTGGAATTATTTCAATGAGACTTACCTACTAAGGGCACTTCCGCACTGCAGAAAATGCACAGGGCACCAGGATTTAAATATCTGCTGCCTACCCAGGGGGTCAAACCCTCACCTTTTTGGCAAGGAGTTGGCCACATGCCCACCTGTGCCAATCTCAATAACTACTGGGGGGGGAGAGATACTCTCGGCCACGGGCCGCTTGCCCTCCTTCACCCCATTTTTAGCCTTAAAAAATTAAAAAGAGGCCCCATATCAAGTCTGGAGGTTCCCTTTAGTTCATAGTGCCTCTAAATGGCACATGGAATTTTCTAGGTGGAATTTCCCCTTCCCTCTCGAAAGCTCATTTGCATCATTTAGAGGCATCATGGAACAAAGGAAACCTCCAGACTCAGTAAAGAGCCTATTTTGATGGTTTTAAGGTAGGAAAGAGGGAAATGGAGGGGGAAATGGCACTACCATCCCTCCTATGTGGACTGTTTGAACCCATGGAGGCAAGATTGCTGTGGGGAGTGTTCCTGGGATCACAAATGGAGATACCGAGGGCAGTCTCCACACCACCCACATCTGCAAAGATCCAGACCTTACTGAAAGGTCCAAATATCTGGAGGAGTTTTTGAATGCGTCATGCTAATGCGCCCCTGGCACCTCATTATAATATAGTGTAAATCAGGCCTGAGTCTTTACTCCCACTTTATTTAAACTGAACAGTGCAGGGAAAGGGTGATGGTGGACATGTCCATCAGGATAATAGGTAGGTCCAATTTCCTCCCAGTCATCCAGACAGTCTCAAACTTTCAAAATACTTCATAGATTCAAACAACCACCAGAATATCCCTTGACTGATTAAAATGGGGCAAAGCTGGAATATAGCCTAGAAATCCAGGATACTGATAGGAAGCTTCTGCGTGTACCATGAAGACTGCTAATGGCCCATTTCCAGTGAGTGTGGGGTTTTTTAATTAGTGTAGACAAGCCTATTAATGTTGAGCATCAATGGCTTTGTTTCACCTCAGTCTTCTCTGAGCCCCGTTTCTCTAGTAGCTAAGTGGATCAGTTGTCATTCTCTCCACAATAAATATATCATTTTCCAGTCATGAATGAAAAATGACATTTAGTCTTAACATACCACCTAACTCAAACCACAACACCCGTGCTCACAAAACCATTATCGGCTGCAATGTTTTTCTGCCACACGAGCAATGACCTTTACCTCACCAATGTATTGGATGTGGGGGGCAACTCCTTTGACTTCCTTTTAAAAAGAAAATAGTAGCCATCAGCAAACAAGAAAAAGAAGAGAAAGTGGGACAGCTGAGAAAGACACTTCCCACAATGCAACTGGTGAAATCGTAACCTAAAGGCATGTGAAATGTTTTACAGCTAGGAAAAAGCTTGGGAAAAAAGCAACACAATTTTAACAGCTTCAAAGGAAGGTGCCAGCAAAGTAGATTTTTTCTTTTAAATAAATCAAGCGATGGTAGAGTAAGTCTAACTACTATATAGATATTTATTTTATATTCAAAGAAAAAATCAGTCTCTTCCGATAGACATGAGTTCTCCTTGGTTAAAAAAAAAAACCCACAAATCGAACAGTCCAGCTTGAAAGCTGATGGTCTCTACCATTTTCAATGTTTTTGGAAGAGAAAAAATAATCTCAACTGCGTTTCTATAGTAGCTCTGCCTTATCTTGATTTCTTCACAGAAAATACTATTTTCAACATAGAAAATCCATGTGTGTTACTAGCCCTTGAAAAGTGAGGAGAAAAGTGTGAATATCATTCATTCTTTTGTACAAGAACAATATTTTCACCAGATTAACATGACTACTTATTAGCACTTTGTGTCTCCCAAGAGGAGATTGTACTTCACAGTCAGAACATGTGTCTGTGGGCACTTCCAGACAGCAATAAATCCCGGGTTTTGAAAAGGGGCAAAAATCCCAGGACTTCAGAAGAGGTGTTACAGACCTGTTAGTCCTGGGATTTCTGCCTCCATTGTCAAGACTTGCTGCTTTGTTCCAAGATTTAGTGGCTCCCAAGATGGCCACTGCGGGACTTCCACTGGAAACCTCAGCAACCTTTTATTAAAAAGCCCCAGGATGCAGATATACGGATCTCTGCAAAAGTTCTGTTTTTCATCCTGGCCAGAAAAACTGTGCCCTCCAGACGTTTCATGAAGTATCTGCCACACAAACCTAATGGGGTAGGACCTGTTCTGCCCAAATCAGCACTGCACAATGAAACAGAAACACACACTTTCAAGCCAGGAACAGAACTTTGTCATTATTGACACTTTTTAAGAGTCTGGCTGCCTGGCCATCTGTCAAGACAGATTTGCTTTTGTACTTGTGGCATGGAACAATAGGGTGCTGTTCCTGGGTTATACCTGGCTGTTTCTGTTAGCCTCCTGCATGATCTTGGCTTTCAGTATTTACATTCTTTTCCAGCACATCCATGCCAGTAGTAAGTTTTTGCCATTTACTAAACTGTACCCATGTTGTCAGCATACACCCAATGAGTAACCAACATGTATAACCCAGCAACATAATCCTGTTGTTCCCTGCCACAAATACACCACGAAACCTGTCTGCACAGATGGCCATACAACAAGGTCTGACTAATTACAGTAATGATGGCATTCTGTTCCTGGTTTGAAAGTGTCTGTTCCTGTTTCATTGTGTACTACTTAATGTGAAAGTACTTAAGGTGAAAGTTGCACCCCAGGAATTTCATTTTTCTGCCACAAACTTCATTAAACAGGTGAAGGATGGAGTTCTTTTTCCCAGGACAAAGTTTTTGCCTTCTACTCAAGTGTCACCTTCTTTTTAGGAACTGGCCAATCACGAAGGGGGAACAGTAAATTTGCACAAAGAAGGGAGGGCTTTTTCAGGTCATCCTAACTTTCTAACCCTGTCTGATATTTCCCACTACTGTTCTAAGCATTGCTAGTTCTCCAACATTATTTGAGTCATATTTGTAGACATTTACAGGAGGGAGGTTTTTCCTAGCATTCATATCACCGTAGCAAAAAAAAACTCCACCTCAGCACGCATCAAGTTGCTTTGTAAGGCAGGGACAAGAAAAGAAAGACAAGGAAATGAAGACAACTTCATACACATCTGAAATCATTCTTGTGTCATATGCCCTTTTGAAACTATAAAGAGAGAAAGGTCAATGAGAATGTCTCACCACAGAGGAAATAGATGGGTTTTCTGTACTAGCTGATTTCTTACAGACACAGGACAGGATGATGACACGTCTTCAACTCTGAAACAATACTTTAGTTGGCTGAAATAACTTGTTTTCAGTACCTTCTTTTATTTTTACGACTGACTTTGACCTTTGGTCAATTGCAGGTTATTTTGCTGTGTTTACAAGGGCTTAATTTACTGTAACCAGACTGCTCAGTACACCTCTGTGTACTGTACATCTTTTTTATGTATTTGCAAAGCAAAAGAACCTGGTTTTGCCTGGATTAAAGCCCTCGGCCTTGTGCACTCTTTTCCTATTCTCTCCTCCATCCCACCCCAGATAAATGATCTTTATCTGCCTTCAACATGTATTCAGTGTGTTGATGAAGGCTTTCATAGCCAGAATTACTGGGTCACAGTGAGTTTTCTGGGCTGTATGGCCATGTTTCAGAAGCATTCTCTCCTGCGTTTCACCCACATCTATGGCAGGAATCCTCAGAAGTAGTGAGATTTGCTGGAAACTAGTCAAGTGGGGTCTATATATCTGTGGAATGTCCAGGGTAGGAGAAAAAACTCTTGTCTGTTTGAAGAAAGTGTGAATGTTTCAATTGATCACCTTGATTAGCATTGAATAGTCTTGCAGCTTCAAAGCTTGGCTGCCTTGTGCCTGGAGGAATTCTTTGTTGGGAGGTGATTAGCTGGTCCTGATTGTTTCTTGTAGCAGTTCGGTATGGGTTGTCAACTTCTTTCTCTCCCTCACCCCCTGCTTGTCTTCATTACTGCTTCAATCTTTCTTTCTCGCATTAGCCCAGCGGTTTTCAACCTGGGGTTCCCAAATGCTTTTGGCCTTGAACTCCCAGAAATCCTAACAGCTGGTGAACTGGCTGGGATTTCTGGGAGTTGTAGGCCAAAATATCTGGGGACCCACAAGTTAAGAACCACTACACAAGCCTTTCCCTCCAAATTGGTGTTATTTCAGCCTTTTTTTTGCTTAACCTTCCCTCCCTCAAAAAAAGTCTTTCCTGGGTCTGAAAGAGAGGTACAGGTGGCCCTCTAAAGGGAATGTGTGTAGGAGGGCAGAGCAGATATCACTCGCTGGTATCAAGAAATTGTACCAAAATTACTCCCTAGACCTCTTCAAAGGCACAAGGGGCCTCTCTGAATTTCAGAATGGTTTTGGGGAAGTGTCCTTTCCAAAGCTGGAAGTTGCTTATCCATGCACAATGGCTTCTTATTTCTTAGCCAGAACAACAAAACATAGCTCCTGGATTCTCCATACATTCATTCAAGCCATTTTGAAAGCTTTAATTGCATTTACTTTTCATTTATAGGATGCAGGAAAGAGAATCCACAAGGTCATCCCATTTCACTTCTTAAATCACAGAGCCAATAAGCCATCAAAGTTCACTATTAAAGGAACTAAGGCATGTTGGTTGTGGGAACTATATTCCTCTTTGAATTTTGGATCAAGGAACCTTGGAGACTGTCCAGTAGCAGACAAAACTATGAATCTATGCTTGAAAAATGAGATTGAGATTGCCAGCATGTACACAACCTACTTTCATTTATGTATGTATCTAAGGCAAGGCTGTACATGTTCAGTAATAAGATTGGGAAGCTGGTAATGCATGCACATAGGCCCAAAGATGCATACATATACACAAACATGCACACACTCTGGTCTCCACAAAACAAGCATCCCAATGCAGTCGCATCGCACAGTAGTCTCCAATGAGACTGCTGTTTTCACACCTGTTTCAAACTGTTTACTCACTGCTATTTGCAGCTGGTAAAGAGCAATTGTGGAAATCAAGGAATAACACACACACAGCCCAGGTGATCATTTGGACTGTTGGGCCCTGCTGGGGCCAGGTGTAACCAGCTGCAACCATGATTATAGATTCATCATAAGAAATACCAAGACATAAAAATAAAAACACTTTTTAAAAAGTATTATTATTCAGAATGACAGGGAGCAAGGGATTCAAAGAATGAGCAGGAATTTTATTTTTTTTTCCTACAGTTTCCAAGAAAACATGCCAGAGAAAGAGCTGCACCTCCATCTTCTGGCAAGTAAGCACAACTGCATGTTCAAAGTTATCAACAGTAGTTTGTAAACTGCAGTGTTAAATCTAAATACTTTGATTATAAGATGCAAATTAGAGACAATTGAGTTTGATCCTGTGATCCTTTGTGGGTGTAGAGCCCAGTAATCCAAAAAGCCCCTTTTGGAGAAGGCATTTTGGCCCCTTCTACACTGTCATATAATCCAGTTCAATGCAGAAAATCTGGATTTAAAACCTTTGTCTTCCCCAGTGATGGAAAACAGAACTGAATATGAATACCAACCTTCATATGAAGTTTTCTCTCTGTTATAAATCATCTGCTAGTTTATCTTTCTCTGTCATGCAGCAATGACCAAGTACAAAGAAGTAAATGAAGTAGAGACGGCTGGGGGGGGGGGGGGTAAACTGGTTTGATAATTTTTTTCTTGTCAGGAGTGACTTGAGAAACTGCAAGTCACTTCTGGTGTGAGAGAATTGGCCGTCTGCAAGGACGTTGCCCAGGAGATGCCCAGATGTTACGATGTTTTTACCATCCTTATGGAAGGCTTCTCTCATGTCCCCACATGGAGCTGTAGCTGATAGAGGGAGCTCATCCATGCTCTCCCCAGTTTGGATTTGAACCAGAAACCTTCAGGTCAACAACCCAACCTTCAAGTCAGCAGTCCTGCCAGCACATGGGTTTAACCCACTGTGCCACCTGTTTGATAGATAAAGCCACAGAAGTCAAAGTGAAGAAGAGTCGATGATTTTTTATTTATTTTTTCGTGTCAGGAGCAACCGGAGTTGCTTCTGGAGTGAGAGAATTGGTTGTCTGCAAGGACGTTGCCCAGGGGATGCACTGATGTTTTTGATGTTTTACCATCCTTGTGGGAGCCTCTCTCATGTCCCTGCATGGAGCCGGAGCTGATAGAGGGAACTCATCCATCCTTTCCCCAGGTTGGATTTGAACTGGCAACCTTCAGATCAGCAACCCAACCTTCAGGTCAGCAGTTCTGCGGGCACAAGTGTTTAACCCACAGCATCACCCGGGGCTCCATTCTTAAGGCTGAGGGCCAATAATAGAATCGTTTATCATGTAGGTAATCATAGCAGACATACACATTTTGTGACCCACAAAATCTCATACATATTTGTATGGAATGGCAAAGGAATTTTTCTTTGGTGTCCCATTCCCTTTACACCTTTCCTTCCTTCCTTCCTTCCTTCCTTCCTTCCTTCCTTCCTTCCTTCCTTCCTTCCTTCCATCCATCCATCCATCCAACCATTCCTCTCTCGCTCTCTCTTGCTTCTGTTGTAGCTGAGTTTCCTGCAGGGTGGGCTGAGGCACTAAAGTTTTGGGCTGGTATTCTGGGTCCTTATCCACTCTCCTTGGATTCAAACCACCAACCTATCAGTCAGCAGTCCTGCCAGCACAAGGGTTTAACCCATTGCGCCTCCGGGGGGGGGGGGGGACAGAGAAAAGCATTGTCAAATACTCACATGAGCAATACAAGAATTAGTGGGACTGATAGAAGAATGTGCAAGAATGAGAGGACAAGAAAGAATAAAAAGGGATGACGGCAGTGATTTAAGTAATAGTGTAATTTGTCAACAATGTACTCTTTCTACAACTAGGCAGAATTTGACAGTCAGTTATTAAAGTATTTTGCAGTTCTGCAATTTAGGAAAGTCATCCCATGTAGTCATTATCAAACATGTCCAAAAAACCCACTTGCATTTTCTTCCTTCTTAAATTTAAAATACTATCAAGATGACAGGAATAAAATAATACTATGTAACATGATTTTTGTTCCCGGGTTGTCATAAAAGCATGGAAAAAGTTTATAAAACTGGATTTTTTAAAAAAAAAATGTGGGATATCTTGCAGCAAATTTTGGTATACTTTTAAAATGAATATCTTATCGACTCTCAGTCAATTCAGCATAGTCTATGGAAGCCACAAAAATGAAGTTCTGGAGTATAGCAACTGTTCCGTCCCCCAGGACGATGGTTTGCCTTACCTATTGGTCGTTTGTTTGTTTTCCCTCCTTTACATTTTGTTTGAGCCTCTGGCTGCAAAAGCCTAGGAAAAATGGCTTGGAATCTGCAAGAGCTGGCTGCAGTTTTCTTTGCAGTGATTGGTCAAAGAATGCAACATCTTAGGACCGCCCTTTTTACCAGGGTCTAGTCTCCATTTTGGAACTTCATTCTGGCTATAGTCTTCCAACGTGCTGGAGCTGTGCAAGGCTAACTGGGACAAATCATCCTCAAAACCAGGCCAATCTAAGCCTATCCAAATTAGATAAGTATTGAATTATATTGATCTGGAATAGGAAATCTAGTTGGAGGAGCAGGGTTATTCTGTCGCTTCTAGAACTAATCTTTGCTGTAAAGATAGGGAAGGAAAGAGTTTCTCCTTCTAATATAGGCAGCGTGATTAGGGTATAGTGGTTTTATAATCACCTTTGCTTTCTGGAACCAGGGATAATTCTGTACCTAAAACCTATAGAAATTTGTTTCATTTTCTGCAACTTTAAGATCTGTGCCAGGTTTACAACCTTGTATGAATAAACATCCTTTTTTGAAGTTATCCAGACTCAGTCGTTCAATATCTATAGGACAGCTTATAGGGATTTGCAGTTCGCCCGGATAAAGGACAGCACGTTTCAGTTTTATAGTTTTTTATTGTCCGGCGGACGGCACAGTTTTGAGGTAGATCAGCGGTTTTTCCGCTTGAGCTAGCTTGCACGGCTTATAGTTTTTTATAGTTTAGGAAGTTTAGTATAGGCCGCGGCTTTTCCGCCTGAGCTCAGTCTGCATACCTAAAGACTCTACCAGCGTCTGAGGCAGTGGAGCCCGCTCTCAGACCTGAAGGAGTCAAATAGTGGGGCTCTATTTCCTTGCTATTTGGCTCGCGTGTGCGCACGTGGCCCAGTGGCTTTCTGGGTTTGCACAGGCTGTGCAGTTCCCAGCAACGTCCAGGGCTCCCTCGGCGGTAGACCTCGAGCCGCGGAGCACCAGCGACAGTTCTTTGGCTGGCTCTGAGGCGTGAAGCCCACCAGAACCAGGCTAGAACCTGGACAGGCCTGGCAACGCTGCTGCGAGTTCGGCCGGAGCACTCGGCCGGCTTCGACCTGCCTCATTGTCCTGCGGTGGTGACCTGCCTCATCGTCCTGCGGTGGTGACCTGCATCATCGTCCTGCGGTGGTGACCTGCCTCATCGTCCTGCGGTGGTGACCTGCCTCATCGTCCTGCGGTGGTGACCTGCTTCATCGTCCTGCGGTGGTGACCTGTTTCATCGACCTGCGGTGGTGACCTCCCTTCACAGCGGGGAGGAGGCGTCTTTTCTCTCCTCCTTTCCAAAGCCAGCCTCGGTGCTCCTTCGGCGGCAGGCCTCGAGCCGCAGAGCACGAGGTGCTTGAAAATTTGGCGAAGTCGCCATTTTGGCAGTTTACGTCACTCGGGCAAGGGAGGTATCAAGTGGCAAGTTGCTGTCAGTTGGCATTTTGCAGCTTGCCCACTAAAATCTGGCGCCAAAGGTCACAATCTTTGTAAAGTATAGTTACTTAGTGATATATATTGCTATGGTTAAGTGTTGTGCATTGTATTATATATTGCATTTGCTTTTATTGTAAATTTACTTGCTGGTATGTTGTATTTGCTTTTGTTGTAAATTTACTTGCTATTAAGAATACATAATGTCTATGCAATTTCAAGATGATACAGATGGTATACCTCCTTCTGAGGCTGAAAGTAGGAATGAAAGGCCCCAAAGGATAAAGCACCCTTCAGCCAAGATGCTAGCCCATCTAATAGATGAAAAGGAGCTCCTCCATGTGAGGTTAGGTTCGGCATGGGAGCGAATTGTAACATTGATGGACAGAATTGAGAGCTTGGGTATTACAAGGGTGCCATCCATATTACAGACCGACCTTGAAGAGACCTTCGGTATTTGGAGGGGTTTGGTGTCTAAGATAGTCCAGGTCCTCGAGCGCATTAACGCCAAGGATTCAGAGTTAGAAATAGTGAGTGTCTTAGCTGACACTAATGAAAAAGAAAATAAGGTGAGGGCAATTCTAGATGCCTTGGAATTTAGTTCTCCACCTGTTAATCTAAGGTCTGAGCCAAAAGGAAATCAGTCTTCCTTATGCAGCCATGAGACCAATCTTTTAAAATCACCTGCTGTGGCACTTAGTCTTAAGTCCAACCGCTCTAGCCAGGTATCTAAGCTAAGGGAGTGTGCATCATCTAAACATAGCCACTCTAGCAAGTCTTCTGCTGCTGGGAGTGCCATCTCTTCCCTAGCTGCTTTGCACATTAAGGAGGCTGCACGTCTAGAGCTAAAGAGCAAGGTAGCGGGGGCAGAGGCTGATGCTAAGGCAGCTGATCTCACCCTTCCCTTTAAAGAAGAAGAGCAACGACTGCAAATAGAACAGGCCCGTAGACAAAGCGAAATGCAAATGGAACAGGCCCAAAGGCAAGGTGAAATAGAAATGCTTAGAATAAGGATGGATGCTACTGCCAAAAAGGTAAGGGCTGAGACTTTGGCCAAGGCCCTAATTGAGCCACTCACAGAAGAAAATGTAAGTCAGTTGCCGAAGCAGGACCCTTCTTCCAAGGTGCTTGTGCATCTTAATAGCTTAAACAGCCAGTTTTCGGATGAGGAACAGGAAGACTTCTCTCCTTACCCAGAGCAGGGCCCCAAAGTCACCTTTGAGTTTCCTGCAGAGCAGAGCGTCATAGCGGGGAGCTCACCCTTGCCCGAGCTACCTGTGCCTCCTGCTAAATCCCTAGGTCAGTCAATCAGGGCCTCAAGGCCAAGTGCTAGTTGGCCCTTACAGACAGCTGCACAGGGAGCCACCGATTCGTCAGTGGTCGATGTCATCCCTCCAAGAGGCCAAAGGTTGACGCAAGGTGCACGGTGGGAGTCCACTCCACAACAGCAAACTCCTCAATTGTTCCCTTCGACGCCAGAGTCCCAGCTTGTCTCCATCATCAGAAGCCCCAGAAGAGATCTTAAGGACAAGGGTGTCGAAAAGTTTTCGGACAAGCCTGAGGAATTTCTTCTCTGGAAGGCCACCTTCCAGAGAGCAATCAGAGACTTAAAGTTATTGCCTGAGGAAGAACTGACTCTTCTGGCTGCATGGTTGGGCCCAGCCTCATCCTCACAAGTTAAGAAGATCTACGCAGCCCACGTAGCCGATCCCGACAAAGCCCTGGAAAAGGCCTGGGCCAGGTTGCAGCAGAGGTATGGGGCCAGCACAGAGATTGAAGCATCTCTTATGGACAAGCTCCAAAGGTTCCCAGCTTTGAAACTCAAAGACTTCAAACTCTTGTGGGACCTTAGCGATCTCCTTACGGAATTAGAGTCGGCCAAGGAGAATCCAGAACTGCCCGGTTTGAAGTGCCTCGATCAGCACCTGTCCCAGAGGCAGATCTTGACCAAGCTGCCCTTCACTTTGCAAGAACGCTGGGGACAGGAGGTCTTCAACTACAAGGAGGCCCACTCCCAGGCATACCCTCCATTTTCTCATTTGGTCCAGTTCATCACCAGGGCAGCCAGAGAAAGGAATGATCCGCAGATGGGCCTCCCCACCTTATACCAAGGGACCCATCCAGGGAAGGCATCTGAAGTGGACAAGAAACCACCTAGAGAGGCCAATAGACCTGTCAGCGTAAAGGCAGTCGAAACTCAACACAAGACTGATGAACCCAGGTCGGAGGTAAAAGAGTTGCTTTGCCCTATCCACCAAAAGCCTCACAGCTTGGCCAACTGCAGGGAGTTTAGTAGAAAGTCATACAAAGAGAGGCAACAGCTAGTTCAAAAGCAGGGAATCTGCTTTAGATGCTGTGGAGCAACTCCACACTTTGCGTCCAACTGCAAAGAAAACGTCAAGTGTGAGAAATGCAACAGCCTCAAGCATTGCACCGCAATGCACAACTCCAGTGTCATCTCCCACCCCAAAGGGAACGTTTCACCAAAAGAAAAGTCAGCAGTCGAAGACACCGACAAGCCAGTCGTACCAGAGATGCAGGTGGAGGTTTCAGCAGTCGCCTGTACAGAGCTGTGTTCTGACTCGCACCAGTACAGAGTTTGTCATCCTATCTGCCTAGCGGATGTATATCCAGCCAAGAGCCCTTGGCTTAGAAAGAGACTCTATGTGGCCCTGGATTCACAGAGCGACGCCTCCCTGGCTACTCCAGAGTTCTTCCGCATGTTTGACCTTAAAACCAAGATGGTTGACTACACTATGACTACGTGTGCAGGAAAAAAGAAGTTGCAGGGTCGCATAGCATCTGGCTTTGTTGTCTCCTCTTGCGACCAGAAAAGGCAGTTCAAGTTGCCAGACCTGATTGAGTGTTCCTCCATCCCTCGGAACAAAAAACAAATTGTAACTAGAGAAGTTGTGGAGGCTCATCCACATTTGCGACGATTAAAGAATGCCATACCTGCTTTCCGTCCAGATGTGGACATTGCCCTTCTGCTTGGTGCGGACTGTCCGAACTTGTTCTATGTGAACGACCAAGTTAAGGGACCTCCAGGGGCGCCCATTGCTCAGCTGCTACCACTAGGCTGGACAGTTACAGGCCCAGTGTGCATAAACAAGATGCACCCACCATCGTCGTTGGACTCCAATCAAGCACAGGTGCTTAAAGGTGGACGTCCTACACTTGTGCGCAGTTGCCTAAGTCACATCTCAGTCTACTGCCAAGCAATAACTCCAGAGTATTCCTCCATCTTCAAAGTCTCTGAGAGAGACGAAGCCACAGCGCTCTCGAAAGATGAGCAAAGGTTTTCGGACATTATGAATGCTCAAGTCTCACGAAGTGCAGAGGTGAAAGCCTGCAAATCAACCACAGAAATCAAGATGGGCCAAAGATCTTGCCTGGAACCACACCGTTTTGAATGTTTTTCGGAGTGGCACAGTCTTCTTAGAGCAGTAGCTAGGCTTATACATCGTTTAGCTTGCAAAGATAGTGAGCCTTTACAGGTCCAGGATATGATAAAGGCTAGGAGCGTCATATTCAAGTCAGTGCAGAGATCTGCTTTCAAGCAGGAAATAGCTAGGCTAGAGCAAGGGCTCAACATCCCTAATCAAAGTCTTCTAAATGAGTTAAACCCATTTCTAGACAAGGAGGGTATTTTGAGAGTTGGAGGAAGGTTAGCCAAAGCTAAACTCAAGGCGTGCATAAAAAACCCCATCATCATACCCCCTAATAGTCACACTGCATTGCTGCTCGTTCGGCATCACCATGAAAGGATCCATCATCAGGGTAGAACTCTAACTGAGGCAGCCCTTAGAAATGAAGGTCTGTGGGTAGTTAATGCCAAAAGGTTGGTCAACAGTTGTATTTTCAAATGTGTTAAATGCAGGCGCCTTAGGCGAAACTGTCAAAGTCAGTTGATGGCAGAACTACCTCAGGATAGGACTTTGACAGACCCACCCTTTTCCCATGTGGGAATTGATGTGTTTGGTCCTTGGGAGGTTGTCACTAGGAAAACCAGGGGTGGTGTTGTAAATAACAAGAGGTGGGCAGTTTTGTTTACTTGTTTAGTAATACGAGCTGTCCATATAGAAGTCATAGAAGGGATGGACACTTCATCATTTTTAAACGCATTAAAAAGGTTCATAGCCCTCAGAGGGCCAATTAAGTCAATTCGGTCGGACTGTGGCACCAATTTTGTAGGTGCGACCAAAGAACTCAATTGTGTGTCTAGGTTTGGGAGAGACCCAAAGGTTCAGAACTTTACGAATACTGAACAAATTATGTGGACTTTCAATGTTCCTCACGCCTCCCATATGGGTGGTGTTTGGGAGAGGATGATTGGTATTAGTCGCAAAATCCTTAATGCCATGTTTTTGAGTCATAGGTCATTGACGCATGATGTTTTGGTGACACTTATGGCGGAAGTTACCGCAATTATCAACAACCGGCCGCTGGTTCCCCTTACCAGTGACCCTGAGAACTTACAACCACTGACTCCTGCACTTATTTTGACACAAAAGGTGCCAGGATGGAAGGACGTCATGTTGCCAGTTCCGGACGGAACTCACCGTGCCCTGTGGAAACAGGTGCAGTCCTTGGCCAACCACTTTTGGAAAAGGTGGAAAGCTGAGTACTTAAGCCAGCTTCAAGCTAGAAGAATCTGGCAAAGCCCACAGGACAACATTGAGGTTAACAACGTTGTGTTGTTAAAGGACAAAGACTTGCCCCGCCATGCGTGGCCCATGGGCATTGTATTAAAGACCTTTCCTTGCCCGGACGGTAAGGTCAGGAAAGTTCAATTAAAGACTTGCAACAGAGGCAAAGTGTCCATTTTGGACAGACCAATTAGTGACCTCGTGTTGCTTATTGGAGATGTTTAAAGTTCTAGTGTTTGTATTGTTGTGTATACAAAGGTGTTTGTATGTTTTTGATTGGTAAATTCCCATATCCTGGGAATTTAGCGGGGAGTGTTCCGTCCCCCAGGACGATGGTTTGCCTTACCTATTGGTCGTTTGTTTGTTTTCCCTCCTTTACATTTTGTTTGAGCCTCTGGCTGCAAAAGCCTAGGAAAAATGGCTTGGAATCTGCAAGAGCTGGCTGCAGTTTTCTTTGCAGTGATTGGTCAAAGAATGCAACATCTTAGGACCGCCCTTTTTACCAGGGTCTAGTCTCCATTTTGGAACTTCATTCTGGCTATAGTCTTCCAACGTGCTGGAGCTGTGCAAGGCTAACTGGGACAAATCATCCTCAAAACCAGGCCAATCTAAGCCTATCCAAATTAGATAAGTATTGAATTATATTGATCTGGAATAGGAAATCTAGTTGGAGGAGCAGGGTTATTCTGTCGCTTCTAGAACTAATCTTTGCTGTAAAGATAGGGAAGGAAAGAGTTTCTCCTTCTAATATAGGCAGCGTGATTAGGGTATAGTGGTTTTATAATCACCTTTGCTTTCTGGAACCAGGGATAATTCTGTACCTAAAACCTATAGAAATTTGTTTCATTTTCTGCAACTTTAAGATCTGTGCCAGGTTTACAACCTTGTATGAATAAACATCCTTTTTTGAAGTTATCCAGACTCAGTCGTTCAATATCTATAGGACAGCTTATAGGGATTTGCAGTTCGCCCGGATAAAGGACAGCACGTTTCAGTTTTATAGTTTTTTATTGTCCGGCGGACGGCACAGCAACTATTTTCAAAGTAAGCACCACACAATTAAACAGGAATAACACTTTCAAACCAGGAACAGAAAATGTTTCAGATTTTGTTACACAATGTAATAGATGGGATTTTTCACCTTCATTCTGAAACTTTATTGTAATGTTTTGTCAATGTGTTGTCACATAACGCTTTTGAAAAATCCACCCTCCCAAAAGATGAACCCAATACAAGTTTCAAAGTCAAAATATGATTTTTATTTGTTTACATTATATTAAGTTTTGCAATATTGAAGCTGCACCTTTCCAATGGCTCATAATATACTTTGTGTCCAGCAGGCTGGCCTAGAAAGTACACATTCTGGAGGGGATTAGTTAACCTTTTACCAAAATAATCCTCGAGAGGAAGTGAAACCGAGAACAATAGCCTATTCCAAAATCCCCTAATGAAAGGAGTTTCATTCCATGCTTCAAAAGTATACATCTTTGGTTTCTCTTAAAATATCAATATATATAAATGAGTGATGGCATCACGGCGACGAACAAAACAACAAAACTACAGGCCCCCCAACCTCGAAATTTGACAACACAACCCATCATCCACGCCTCTAGGTTGATACAACAAAAAGAAAACAAAAATAAAGTCCTAATTAGAGGGAAAGGAATAATTGTTTTTATCCAGTTGCTGCCAGTTAGAGGCCTAATCTCTGCCCACTTGGTCTCCTAGCAACCAACTCAGCCTAGGGGACGGGCAGATTTAGGCCTCAGGCCTCTTCCACAGATTATCTAATTTACACTGGATTATATGGCAGAGTAGACTCAAGGCCCTTCCACACAGCTATATAACCCATTTATAATCTTATGCTTTGCACTGGATTATCTTGACTCCACACTACTATATAATCCACTTCAGTGTACATTTTATACAGCTGTGAAGAAGGGGCCTCATATAATCCAGTTCTAATCAGATAATATAAGTTATAAAATTATCAAGATACAGTAGAGTCTCACTCACAACATAAACAGGCTGGCAGGATAAGTGAATATGTTGGATAATAAGAAGGGATGCAGGAAAAGCCGATTAAACATCAAATTAGGTAATCGTTATACAAATTAAGCACCAAAACATCATATTATACAACAAATTTGACAGAAAAAGTAGTTCCATGTGCAATAATGCTATGTAGTAATTACAGTAGAGTCTCACTTATCCAACACTCGCTTATCCAACATTCTGGATTATCCAATGCATTTTTGTAGTCAATGTTTTCAATATATCATGATATTTTGGTGCTAAATTCATAAATACAGTAATTACTACATAGCATTACTGCGTATTGAACTACTTTTTCTGCCAAATTTGTTGTCTAACATGAAGTTTTGGTGCTTCATTTGTTAAATCATAACCTCATTTGATGTTTAATAGGCTTTTCCTTAATGCCTCCTTATTATCCAACATATTTGCTTATCCAACATTCTGCTGGCCCGTTTATGTTGGATAAGTGAAACTCTACTGTACTGTATTTACAAATTTACCACTAAAATAGCACAACGAATTTAAAACACTGACTACAAAAATATTGATTACAAAAAGGCAAACCGCGTTGGACAATCTGGCTCCAAGTATTCAAAAACACTAAAATCAGAATATATAAAAATTAATGTGGTATAATAAAACAGAACAATACAATCTCTAAAATCAGAACACTAAATAAAGAACAACACTCTGAAAACGGGAATTCCACACAGGAAACAATCAGGGCCAGCTAACACCTCCCAACAAAGTATTCCCATCATCAAAGTCTGGCAAATCCTCTGTTTTCTCAGGGCCACAGACAGTAGAAGCACATAAAATATCGCAAAGAACACTACTCTGAAAACAAGGGAATTCCAGACAGGAAACAATCAGGGCCAACTAACACCTCCCAACAAAAAAATTCACTCAGAGAGGAAACAGCCAGGCTTTAAAGCTGCAAGGCCATTACATCCTAATCATTTTTCGTAATTGCAGCATTCATACTTGCCTCCAACAGACAAAAAAAACCAATCAGAAATATTATATATTCACAACCTTTAGGAAATAATATCCCTTGGTGGCGCAGCGTGTTAAAGCGCTGAGCTGCTGAACTTCTGGACCCAAAGGCTGCAGGTTTGAATTGGGGGGCCAGAGTGAGCCCTCACTGTTAGCCCCAGCTTCTGCCAACCCAGAAGTTCGAAAACATGCAAATGTGAGTGCATCAATAGGTACTGCTCCAGCAGGAAGGTAACACCGCTCCATGCAGTCATCCCACATGACGTTGGAGGAGTCTACGGACAACGCTGACTCTTCGGCTTAGAAATGGAGATGAGCACCAACCCACAGAGTCAGACATGACTGGACTTAACGTCAGGGGAAAACCTTTACCCTTTACCTTAACTACCACCAATTCCTCAATACTTTATTTCCCATACCACCAGACTTTGCCATAGCAACACGTGGCCGGGCATAGCTAGTAATTTATAATATGCACATGGTTATAACTCTTTAGAATCCCAGGCATATGTGTTTAGTATTAAAAAACTGCTCTGGAGCAAAGGAGCAGATTTGTATAGATGCAATCCAGCACATTTAGGAATGTCTCGAATAAAATATCCTCATGTATATGTATGCACCCAACTAGCTTTGCTGGCTGTCCACCTACCATGGGCGAGTCCATCAAGGAAAGACAATGACAGCCGGAAAACCACAATCCTGTCAACAGAAATTTCAATCTCCTGGGGGAATCCGGAGATGCGATGTTGCCGCAGACTCCAACAACATGTAGATAAAATCTGTGCTTTTTCACTTAACTAACAGCCCTATTGCATTCTAAAGTCCACTTTTTGTACAAACCGGACTTTTACATACTGATTCACCATATGTTTGCCTCTCCACCCCCATTCTGGGCAGGCCTTTCCCAATGACTCTGACTCCAAGTCTACCAAATTTTTCCCACCACTGAGGAGTCTCCAGTCACTCCTGATGTCATGAGGATTCCCCCAGCCAATGGGGACCCAGACTGAAGACGGGCCAATTTCCATCCAATCAGGGGAGGCATGGAGACTTTGAATGGCTGTCAAAGAGGATAAAATGTCTTACACTGTATTACTTGGTTATGTTTGGTCTTCTTGAGTAGAGCCTCTGTATCAGACATTCTTTCAGGCATGAAAATAATAAACCTCTGTTCTTGTTGCCTTCAACCCAGTTTGCATTCTTCATCTGGCTGACAAAGTAGTGGGGTGCACCTGACACTGGATCCTCAGCCCGCACCTTGGCAAGTAGCTGATTTTTTGCTTCAATATATAACCTAATCGTAATGTAAAATTTATTTAGGTTTCAAAAACATTAAGTCTTCTATATAATCCAAACTGACATACTCTTAAAGATGTTTAATGATTAACAGGTTACAGATCAGTTTCCCACTCAGGGCCGGTTTGACCTATGAGGCCCGTTAAGCCGTGGCCTCGGGCGCAGCCGCTAGGGGGCGCTGTCGACGCCGTGGGAGGCGGGGCCAGGGTTGGCCCCGCTTCCCGCGCTACACACCCTCGCCCGTTTGCTGTTATTGGAAACGGCCGGGGCCTGGGCGGGCGGTGAAGATCTCGAGGTGCCGCCGGGAGATGAAGCTGGAGTGGCCCATGCTCACGTCCACCGAGCCCTGCGAGGAGTTACGGCCGATGGTCACCGAGCGCTTCTTCATGAGGTATTCGAACTCGCGGCCTTCCAGCCGGGCCACTGCCGCCGCCGCCGCTGCTGCCGCCCCCGCCGCCATCTTGGCCGAGACAGGGCACGAGAGCCTGCCTGCCAGCCAGCCAGTCAGCGCGCTCACGCAGCCCCCTCTCCTCCTCCTCCAAACCCGAGCGCGTGCACGGCCCCCCTCCTCCTCCCCTCGCGCACCAGCCCCAGACACCGACAGGCACAGGCAGCGGCCGCCCTGCAGCCTATGCTCACGCAGATCCTCCTTGCAAGCCTTTGGAGCTGCTCCCGGTTCGCCAATCACGAGCGGAGCCGGGACCAGCCAGGGAGAGGGGCGGGGGGGGGGGGGGGTAGGAAGCAAGGTAGAGTACACTTCGCCAGAGGCAGCCAGGCAGCCTGGGCGGTGGAAAAACGTGGTCTGGCGTTCTGAAATTATTCGGAGAGGGTCCTGCTTGCCGAGAGTCCCAACTCGTTGGAAGTAGCCTTCAAGAAGAGTTGGAAGTACATGAGGCGAGGAAATTGTTTCCATGCTTGCGCACACATTTCTATCTTTATTGTATTATCACACAAGCATGTGGATACTGAGTTGCTGTGTTTTTTCCTGTCTGTATGACTATGTTCCTGAAGCATTCTCTCCTGACGTTTCGCCTGCATTTCTGGCAGACATCCTCAGAGTTTGTGAGGTCTGCTGGAAACTAGGCAAGTAGGTTTATATATATGTAGAATGTTCTGGGTGGGGGAATAAAGAGGTTTGTGCATAGTGATTCTATCCTCAGAAGTTGTGAGGTCAGGAGGAAATGTTTTCATGTTTCATATTTTCCTCCTTTCTGCTGAAATTGTCCACATGCTTGTGGATATCAATCGCTTCTCTGTGTAGACTGACACGGTGGTTGTTAAGAGTGGTCCAGCATTTCTGTGGAGAATTCCAGACTCAGAAACATTCAGGGCTAGCTAATACCTCCCAACAAAGGATTCCCATATGCAGGAAACAGCCAGGCATGAAGCTGCCAGGCTATTCAGTGCTAATCAAGGTTTATTTATTTATTTTGTGTCAAAAGAATTGCATGATAAATAAGTTTAAAAGTGATAAAATAAAGGAATCACAAACTAATCAAGGTGGCCAATTGCAACATTCACACTTGCCACAGGCAGACAAGAGTTTTCTCCCACCCTGGATATTATTATATAAACCCACTTGCCTAGTTTCTAACAGACCTCACAACCTCTGAGGATGCTTGCCATAGATGTGGGCGAAACATCAGGAGAGAATGCTTCTGGAAGATGGCTATACAGCCCGGAAAACTCACAGCAACCCAGTGATTCCAGCCATTAAAGCCTTCAACAACAGCATGTAGACAGTTTCGACAGAAAGGAGGAAACCATGAAATTGAACAAAATCTGACTACCAGTATTTTTAAAAATAAAATCAGGCCAGTACATAAGGAACAACACTCTGAAAACAGAGAAATTCCAGACATGAATCAATCAGGGCCAGCTAACACCTCTCAACAAAGGATTTACCCTGGCAGGACACAGCCAGGCTTTGAAGCTGCAAGGCTACTCAATGCTAATCAAGGTGATCAATAGCAACATTCACACCTGCCTCAGACAGACAAGAGTTTTTTCTCCCACCCTGGACATTCCACAGCTATATAAACCCCACTTGCCTAGTTTCCAACAGACCTCACAGCCTCTGAGAATGCCTGACATTTATGTGGGTGAAACGTCAGGAGAGAATGCTTCTGGAACATGGCCATACAGCCAGGAAAACACACAGCAACCCAGTTATTCTGGCCATGAAAGCCTTTGACAACATACCTTTATTTCGTTTACAGTGAGGAAGCATCAGAAACAATTAAGGATTATTTGTGACTTAGAGTGCATCTTCTACACTGTAGAAGTAATACAGTTTGACACCGTTTTAACTACCATGGCTCAATGGTATAGAATCATGGGAGTTGTGATTTTACAAAGTAGCTTTCTCTGCAAAGAATGCTGGTTCCTTTTGTTGCCCAAACTACACTTCCCATAACATTGAGCTATGGCAGTTAAAGTACTGTAGTACCAGACCATTCATTCTGTGGTGTAGATCTTCCATAAGTCTACAAAGATGACTACAGTATTGTCACCCACATTTTCCAATGTACTGTAGCTCCCTGGCACAGCACCCACTTTGCATACGAAAAAGTTTCAGGTGCAAACATATCTTATGTTGCCAGAAGAGTGAATACCATCTTCTGAGTCTTCCCTGGCAAATTGAAAAACAGAGTCTTGTACAATATATCTGTGATTTATTTCAGACATGCTTGCTTAACACTTCTGTATACCCTTTTCCAGGTATAAACAGAATCCCAAAGCCATTTACAGAAATTTTAAGGATAGCATTTAAATTCAATCAGTAATGGAAAGGCTAGCAACAATAAAATGCAAATTCATATTGTAAGTACAATAATCATATGTACTAAAAGCATTCTTTATAGTGAGCAACTGTGGCCCTATTTGTTGCGTTGTCTCCAAGCCATTTCCAACTTATGGCAAACCCTAAGGCCAATGTATCACTGAGGCTGAGAAAGTGTGACTCACCTAATGTCACCCAGTGGGCTTCCATGGATCAGCAGGAACTGAATCTGCTGTTCAGCAGGAACAACTCTAGAGTTGTTGTCCAGTGCGCAAATCACTAAAGTACACTGGCTGTTGTGGCTCCCTTAATTGCTCAGTGATGACTGTATTGTCCAGGACTGGTTTAGGAAATGGGCCAAAACATGTGGAGGGACACCAGAGCTCCTCATCTGAAGCCTAGGTAAATAGCAGGGGGGGAAATCAACTGGCTAATGTTCCAGAGACAAGGGGCCACAGTGGCTAAAACCCTGTCATCAGTCATGGCATACCTATCCAAATGCAGCAAAGGGATCTACAAAAAGACCTTTGATGTAGGTCCTAACAGTAAACAAATGTATGTGGTGGGTGGTCTGGTTTTGAAGTTATTTAAGGAAAATTGGCTTGCATCACCACTCCTATGGAGCCGCAGTGGCGCAATGGGTTAAATCCTTGTGCTGGCTGAACTGCTGACCTAAAGGGTTAGTTTCTATCTGTCAGCCCTAGCATGCAGGGACATAAGAGAAGCCTCCCAGCAGAATGGTATCACATCCAGGCGTCCCCTGGGCAATGCCCTTCCAGGCAGCCGATTCTCTCACACCAGAAGCAACTTGTAGTATGTTAGCTTCTGGCACAATAAAAAAAAACACTATGGATTTCTGTAACTATCCATAGATAGACATCTGTGGTGCAGTCTTATGTGTGTTTACTTCGCAATAAGTCCTATAGAATTACAGTATGTCTGCTCTCAAGTGTATATGCATAGACAGACGGTTTCAAAATACTGGGGGGCTGAATTGAGTGCTGGTACAACTTTTTCAAAACAGGTAGATTGTGTTTCTTTCATCAGATCCCAATAAGTAACCAAGTTTCTGGAATATGTAATACTGTATATATCTAAAATTCTATTAATATATATTACTAGCTTTGCCCGGCCATGCGTTGCTGTGCCTTATGGGAATCCTTTGTTGGCCAGGTGGAATAGCAGTGAATAGCCTTGCAGTCTCAAAGCCTGGCCATTTTCTGGAGTAGCTGGAGCTTTTTGTTGTATGAACGTAGAGGCATGGATGAGGGGTTGTGCTGCCAAGTTTAGTGTTTCTAGGATGTGTAGTTTTGTTGTTTTGTCCTAGGCTGAAATTTAATTACTCTTTTATATATATAGATGAAAGTGGAATTTTAATTATAATTAATAACACTTTTTATGTTTACATGTGACATTTGAATTTTAGGAAATATCTTTCCTGTTTGTGTATCGTAATACATAAATACTGTATCTTCCCTCTCATTAAATGCTTTACTTTCCTTAGAGAAATAGTAAACGAACTCACAATTTTCTTACAGTAGCGTGTATACATAGGAACAAAACGTCAAACATAAAACAACAATTATTATCATTATTGTTATTATTATGTTTCTTTGCTTTTAAGACATGCTTTCCTCCCATACAAACTAAAAATGGGGTGTGTCTAAAAATGGGGTGCCAGCTAGACCAGGGCGCACTGGGCGGGAGGCGGGGCACCGTCAGGGCGGTGCCCCGCCTCCCGCCCAGCGTGCCCTGGCCCCACCTCCCACGCAGCGTGGGAGGTGGGGCCAGGGCACGCTGGACGGGAGGCGGGGCCAACCCTGGCCCCGCCTCCCACGCTACTAGCCCTGACCCCGCCTCCCACGCTACGTGGGAGGCGGGGCCAGGGGACGCTGGGCGTGAGGCGGGGCCAGGGCGCGGGAGGCGGGGCCCGCCGGCGCTGCGGGAGGCACATGGCCACGCCTCCCGCGGCGCCGGTGGGAGGGGGGGCGCTTTTCCCCATCCCCGCTTACTATTGTAAATTTTCTTCGGCCGGCCCTGTTCCCACTAACTTTTGATATCTCTGAAGAGGTCCATTCAGTCAATACATTCTGTTTATTCCAATTTTCTGAATAGCAAGATTGCAATATGTTACTATTTCATCTTGTCTGGAAGGCTCAAGATATCACCAGTCTTTCTGTTGTTAGCTGCAGGCTTATGTATACTGAAGTAGAAATAACGGTATGCATATTTGAATATTTTTATGGATAGCTATCCATAATAGTGAAATTCTATTAGCTTGAATTCAGCTAATTTAGGAAATTTGTCAATTTTCTAACTAGAGGGAGATTTTTTTAAAAATCAGCAATGCTACTTCCTATCTATACTTAGTCTGAGAGAAAACTATTATTTCTAAATTAATGTGCTATTATTAAAGCTATTTGATTATTTTTATTAGTGGTAGTAAAGAGATTGATTGAAGAGGCCACACTCATTCTACACAGACCAAATCAAAACCCAACTTACTGATATATAGTAATACATCTTTTACAAAAGAAATGAATATCAAGAATATATCGCATGCACAAAAAAGTCTCCTCCCTGTTGCTAGCCTATGAGTACTTTCATTAGGAGCTAGAAAACACCTGGGGAAGGGACACAAGGCATTTCACAGCAAGAACTGCAACATAACCATGACTAATTGCAAGTCACATTTCCGTACAGTTGTAGATTGTGCTTTAGATGGTTTCTGTCAAAATTCCACAGCAAAGAATTCTTCAAGCTCTGCACGTTTTATATATCAAAACCACCTGGACAGATGTTCCTTCAACTGTTGCCATTACCTCATGACAACCAAAATTGCATCCTGTAAATCACTGTAATACCCATCATGGATGTAATGAATTATGTCTGGATGCACATCCTCCTAAAGTGCAAGATACAGAAGGTAGAGACTGTCCCTCTGGATTTATGGTTGCAGGGCGCTTAACCACAGCACTGCCATAAAATCCAGAACAAGCCTTTAGAGATAGAAATTGGGATTTCATAATGCCTTGTAGTTTACATGCCTCACTACATTATTTTTCTTTATCTACTACCTCTTCTTTCAATATAGTGTTACGTGTTGGCTTTTACAGTTGGAAAAATACATAAATAAGAACAGTTATCCTTGTTAGTAATGTACATGTGTGATAGATTATATGCTGTCACAAAAATGTGCATGGCTACATACGAAACCCATTTATAAGGTTTGATTTACCCTGATGTACCTATGACCCATAGAAGATCTTTGTACAAGGCTATCACCATTTGGCAGCTGCTTCATATTGGGACATGGAAGCCACATCTTATTACCTTCTCTAATGCTTTTTGTAATGAAATGTTGTGCAATAACAACAATATGTGTATTGTAACTGTTTCTTCTATGTGTTTGGGTGATATTCTACAATCGATAATGAAACGGAAGATGAATATGATGCCATTTGTGCCGACATATAATGCAGTTTGAAACTGCACTATATGATCAGTGAAGACTCACATAATGCAATTCAGTGCAGTTAAACTTCATTATAAGGGTCTACATGGCATTATATGGCAGTATAGATGAGGCCTCAGTCAGTCCATGGTGGTCACAGGAGAATGCAAAAGTCTTTGTCTGGAGGCAACAAGACCATCTCCTGATTCAGGTATTAACAATTGTATCTTGTGTGATACACAGATAGCTTTTGGGCTTTAAACTTTTACATGAATACTTAATTATATTCTGCTCTATAATAAAGTGTCTTAGTGAGCGCACAGACAACATAAAATTTTGACCAATGTAAAAACAGAACAAGATTATAATGCCAATCAAAAATTCTGATTGTACCTTGGGGGTAAATGGCAAAAAATTATATTAATGGGCTTTTAAATGAATCTTTCCAATTGGAGGTCTAGGTTTTCTTGTGTGTCAGGAGTGACTTGAGAAACTGCAAATCACTTTAGTGTGAGAGAATTGGTCGTCTGCAAGGACATTGCCTAGGGGATGCCCAAATGTTTTACCATCCTGTGGGAGGCTTCTCTCATGTCCACACATGGGAAGCTGGAGCTGACAGATGGGAGCTCACCCGCTCCCCGGATTTGAACCACCGGCCTTTCCGTCAGCAGCCCTACCAGCATAAGTGTTTAACCCATTGCGCTCCAGGGGCTCTGGTGGTCTACGTAATGGTATTAAAGAATCCACATATTTATTGTTTGCCTTCATCAGGGCAAGGTGCAGATTTGCTCACACCACACAAGCTTTTTGAATTATAGGCGGTCCCCAAGTTACAAACATCTGAGTTACAAATTACTCATAGTTAAGAATGGGAGTGAGACAACAAGACATGAGAGATATCTACCCCTAGGCAGGCAAATTCACTCCTGGAAGAGTTATCATGGTAAAAAAGTGTCTCCACTGAAGTTTTATCGACAATCCTTGTTTCAACAAGCTAATTGTTTCAAAATCCAGTGATCACAGGGACAGAAAGTGAGGGGACTGCAGGGCCCTCTTCTTGGCAGGAGGGAGCAGAGGTCCACTGCACCCTCCTACTGAGAGGAGGATTTCACACACAGCTGCCCAGGGCCTGCCATGTCCTCCTGCCGAGAGGAGAGCTCTGAAGAGCCCTTGTTGCACCCCTAGGCTGCAGAGACACCTTAAAACCACACTGGAGCCCCAGGCTATAAGCAATGCAAGCTGTTTATTAAAGATAATTTGTAAGCATTAGCAAATCAAAGTTTCAAAGTCAATAAAACAAGGTTTTAGTCCACAAGGTACAAAACATTTGATAATCTTGAAGCAAGGGTCCATAGAAAACCAAACACAAGAATAAACTTCAATCAAGGTAATCAAACATAGTCCAAGGAAAAGGATCATGAACTGGAACAAAGAACAGGATCTTGAAATGGAACAAGAAATTCAAAATGCAAGGCTTTCAGGAACATGACTTGATAATCCAAAATACCCAGGAACAAGAACAAGAACTGGAACAAAACTCAAGATACAAGGCTTACAGGAATGTGGCATGAAAGTCCAAAGGAAACATGAAACAAGAGCCCATGAAGCAGGGTCAAACCTCTCGATGAGCAAAGTTACCATCTCTGAGCTCACTCTCAGAAGCAGTTCCTCTTAAAGCTAAAATCAAGGCCTCTTTCCTCTTATTAGCAACCATTTGCTCCTTCTCAAAACCTCCCTTTCCTGTCTCTGTCAACCTCATTACTTTTATCAAGGCTGGAATGCCCAGCTGCCAAGGGATAACTCGACCTTGACTCTCCCAAGGAATGCAGTTCAATCTGCCTGCTTGAAACCATTGTATGCCTGTTCCCAGAATCCTCAGGAACAGCAGTCTCATCTAACTCTGGCTGTTCAGAATCATTTACCTCTGGCTGCATGGGAATCCTAGGCCCCAACCCAGATTCATCTGACAGATCAGGTACAGGTGCTATCACAGGCTGAACAGGCCCAACCCCAGGCTGACCTGACAGCTCAGATGCAGGCTGAAATACAACAGCCCTGAGTAGATGTGTGCGACTACAGGGCCCTCCTCTCAGCAGGAGGGCATGGCGGTCCACCATGACCTTCTCGTGAGAGGATTACACATATGGCTGTCCAGGGCTCTCAGAAGACCCTTGGGCAGCCATGTGTGACTACCTCTCAATAGGAGGACACAGCCACAAGCCACAGGGTCCTGCCGAGAGGCGGGTTTCACACGCTGCTGACCAGGGGTCTCAGGAGAGCCCTGAGCCACCATGTGTGACTGCCCCAGCCCTACTCTCAGCCTGGGAATATGGAAGCCTGTCACATTTCCAGACAGAGAACAGGGAGACACTCAGCTGCCGAGAGCTCTCCAGAGAGTACTTGGCAGCTGTGTGTCTCTGCCTTGGCCTCTAAGCCTGGGGACATGATGTGCAGTCTGTCTGCAAGCTAAGAGGAGGGCTGAGGCAGAGGAGGGCTGGAGGAAAGAGCCCAGGGGGCCACATCCAGCCTACAAGCCAGGGTTTGCCCATACCTGGTGTACATAGAGAGAGAGAGAGAGAGAGAGAAATGCATGCATCTGAAAAATGTGTGTTTCAAATATACATAATATGAGAAAAGATTTCCAGGAAGCATCTACACAATTAAAGTTTGACACCACTTTAATGGCCATGGTTCAATGCTGTGGAATCATGGGAGTTGTTGTATTATGAGGTCTATTGCCTTTTCAGCCAAACAGTGCTGGACCCTCACCTAATTTCAACTCGATGATTTAATTGCATTGCACTATGGCAGTTAAAGAGGTTTTGAACTGCATTTATTCTACAATATATATGCACTCCCTTACCAAGAGTTGGTAGAAAATGCAGGTAGGATATAGAGAAATAAAATAAAGACCTAGGACCTTATCCCACAAAGGGGAGGGGTCAGGTGGAATTGTCCTGGTTATATGTCCCTAAATATTATTGGTCCCGTGGACATGGGCTGAGCTATTTTATTAATACCAGCTAAAGTCTACTTGGGTGGATATTGAATGCAACTTCAGTGCACCTCATGGCCATTGGTCCCTTATTTAGTATATCTTGGATTTATGACCCTTGGGCTACTCACTAACTTCTCTACTTGGACATTGCTGTGATGTATTGCTTCCTGACCTCAAACTATTGATTAGTGCAGATTTCGTATCTCAGCTTCTGAACTCTTGTAATTATGAGGCAAGTGGCAGCATTCAAGGTTTAGAAGTATTGGGCCAGTCTGGGAGAAGGGCTCTATCACATTAAGAAAAGTGTTTACTGAATTGCAAAGATGTACATCGGGACATGGCAAGCGCTTCTGATGTGCAATGTACATTGGTTGGCAATATGCACACATGTGCATTAAGTACTGAATGTACATTGTAAACTAATGCACATTGCTCATCAATGCACATTGGGTACTTTGGTACTATTCTGCAACATACTAATGTAAAAAGTCCTCTGTCGGTTACGAATGTTATGTACACTATTTTAATTCCTGCAGATGTAAGCACACTTACAAAAATGTGAAGTTCCAACAGAATTTCACTGACTCTTAGCCTGAAGGCATTTATTTTTAATGATCAATATATATGTCCATGCAACATGATCATTGAGGCTCTGTTTTAACATGTTTGCATGTCCTAGGAAGAAAAAGCCAATGCATATCCTGTGATCCTCCAAGTCTTCTTTGCATGCTTCTACAAGTGCTGCCAATCCTCTGTTTGAAAGTAGCATACAGAACCTTTTATAAGGCTACAGCACATGTAGAACAACAGGACCATGTGTAAACCAGATGTAAATATTTTGTGGACCTCAATGTTTCAGAAGTCATGCCTGTTACATTTTTCTCCACCATCACCCCAGCCATTTTCTGTAATAAGTATATGTAATATCTCTGACAGTACAAAAGACCAGAAAAGTAATGAATTATGCAGACATAGGGTTTTTTAAAGTAAGTAACACACGCAAGAAATCATCATAAATTTAGTTTATGGATTGTCTCTTTTTAAAAAAAAAAAAAAAACTCTGTCTCACGCATGTGCTATTGTGGAAAATGGCAGGGCAGTGACAGTTCAAACGCTGATAAACAAGCTGCATTTAACCGATATCTGTCTTGAGCTTATATCAGCCTATTGCATTTTCCATGGTATTATTTTAGCAAGGAAAATCTTAGTAATAGTATTTGAACTAACAGGTGTTTGCAGTTTACATGGCAAGAGGGTCAAATTATTAAATGTAAACTTCTTCCTGTAGATAACGGAGAGTGGGAAAAGGAATGCATTCCTATGTTCCAAAAAGTTAGGCGTGATCATTATGATCATTACGTGTTATGTGCAAAGCCAACAGGAGGAATTTCATCATGGCATTTTACTAAGCAATATATTTCCAAGGAAAACCTGCAGGTCAAATCAAAGGAAACAAAGTTGCATGCATAATGCAGTCATTCTTCCTTTCTCAACGTATAACCCAAAAATATTGTCATATAATTGTTTTACTGGCAGTTGCAAAGTGTTACAGATTAAATAGTCTTAAATGAAATGCTGTTTTCTTCTGGTTGTGCTGTTTCATGTGGTGGGCAGTCTTTCAATTGCAGGTAGGCAACCTTTCTTTTGTCACCCAGCAAGTAATGCATGCCAATGGGCCTGAAATGAGAGACAGAATTGGTCTTCTCTCCCCCCCCCACCCTCCCTCTCCCTCCCTCTCTCTCTCTCTCTCTCTCTCTCTCTCTCTCTCTCTCCCCTCCCTCCCTCCCTCCCTCCCTCCCTCCCTTCCTTCCTTCCCTCCTTCCTTCCTTCTGTCTCTCTTCCACACACACACACACATATCAAGGGCTTCACATGGCCCTAAGATCAATTTTTATCCTGTTTTAAATGAGGGAGACCCCATCCATTCCCATTATGTGACCATAACATGAAACACATGTTACAACATCTGATAAGACTGAAGAACATGATTTGAAGGGCAAAGTCTGAACAGATGTAGGTAATATGGAAGACATGCTTAGTTTAAAGAATTTCAGGGAAACATACAGCTTGTTGAAAGATGTATAAAAACAACACCTTTTGGTCCCTGTGAACATATAAGGGATGGTTAGTCGCATGACAACCCACATGTTCAGAGCATTTATGACTGACAGAATTTTATGTATATTTGCAAAAGTTGGTGTCCGCAGTGTTGCTGTTCAGTAACTTTAGACTCTGTGCTTCTTAATTAGAGATGGGATCGAGACACCCTACTCTCAATCCCACCTCATTGCAGGTGCGGTTGGTGGGGACGAGAGACAGGGCCTTCTCAGTGGGGCCCCTCACCTGTAGAACTCCCTCCCCAGTGAAATTTGATCAGCTCCCTCCTTCCTGACCTTCAGAAAAAAAAATAAAAATGTGTCTTAGGACAATATTCTGCTGTTCAATAAATAAATACAGAACATTGCAATGACAATTGAAACAGCTACAGATTACGATTTTGGATTATATGATTTTAGCTAGTTGGTTTTTTATTTTAATGTTGAGATGTTTTTAGCTTGTGAGTTTTTATTTATTTGCTTTATTGTATGTATGTTATGCGGCATCGAATTGTGCCTTTTTGTAAGGCTACTGAGTCCTCTATGGAATGAGAAGGGTGGGATATAAATATGGTAAATAAATAATCCAAACTTCCTGCTTCCTTGTGCTCTTTTTGCTGTGTGGAATCCCGGATTTCTATCCGAAGTCCAGCATTAATCCTATCACCAGATGCCATCACCCATATTGGAGGTAGTGTTGCAAAGTTATTCAAAGTGATACAAGCAATATGCCGTTTGTTGGCTTTTCAAGAATGTAAGAAGCTCTTATAAGAATAAGATAACTGGGATTACTTCAAGGATGAACCTTCGTTCTAATTTGGCTATTCTCTCAGTTCCAAAACACCACTTCTGGGCACAATTCCTTGAGTGGAAGGGCAACTTCCCCTAGCCCTGGTAACCAAACCCTTGTACAATATACTTATTCACAAGGCTATGACATCTGGATGTATAAGTTCAAATCAGGTCACAGATGGGCTGAATGAATGGAAAGTATTCAGGGTTTCTTTTCTGTCCTCCTCTACCTTCAGGAAAGCACAAGTGAGCTAAATGGATTTGCTCTTCCAGCTTACTCACATTCTGTGATCTTAAGTGCAAAACTACAGGTTGTATTAAAAACTCAGCATACTGTTATGATCGCCTGCTTTCAATGAAGCATATGACATCCCATCCCATAATGGAGAAATTTAAACCCCCCTCCACTATTTTTATCTCAACTTTAATCCAACCCACCCCAGCAAGAGATCCAAAGGTAGGACTCTCAGTGACCAAAATTGGTCTTTTTAAAAAACCCACCTGAAGTGTTGAACTCTATACTTCCCATCAACCTGCTGTTGTAGTCTAAGAGATAATTCATCATCAGATTAAGGAAGGCTGACCTAACACATCACTCAAATAATAATAATGCTTAAGCAGCAAGAAGGGAGGGTAAAGCACTGACAATCAGGGAACAGAAGCAAAAATGTCATCTTCTCACAGAATTAAATAGATTAAAGAATATTCTTTAGGATGAAATTATTGGCTTTCCCCCTTGGATAAGGGAGGCAGCTTTTCAGGCAGTTCAAACACCCGGGTGAGGAGAGGGGGAGGAACCGGAGGGGTTCAGGGAGAAAAGAGAGATAATGTTCTCATGAACGACACTTGCCGTGTTTGTTGTGCAGCTGGATAGCACCTGCCTAACATTTACACCGGATAGCTTTTATTCATTTCATGGGATAGTCATCAAAAACATGGTTGAGAGATGGAGAAAATTCCAAGTATGTGTCATCACTTTCCTGGCTGGTGCAGCTGTTTCCTAAAGCACACAATGATGTTGTGTCATTAAGGAAATACACTGTCACTGTGCTGGACAAATAACACATTGGATTTTATTGAGCATCTCTACGATAATGAAGGGAAATAATAGTGCTAAATATACTGTTTATTCAGTGGCAATGAGCTTTATCTTCAACATCTCCGCAAAAGAAAAAAAGCAAACAAAATGAAACAGAAATTAAGAGAGGTAATAATCCCCAAACCACTTTCCCACTATTAATGTACAACCTGTGTGCTCTTCTCAAACGTTTGCTGGTTGAGCCAATGATTATTCCAAGGTTTGCAGCTGACTCCAGTAATAGAGTTCCACAAACGTACCACTGTCTCTCTTAACAGGTTGGAGGGAATGTAGGGCTAAAGTGGGGCTTCCAGCTAAAATGGAGTAAATGCATTTAGATAGTGATTTTAAACATTATGGGTTGTGAAGAAATCAGTAGAGGTTGCTCATGATTATTATTACAATGCTACACACATCTACTCAGAAGTCATTCCCACTCATACCAGTAGATATAAAATGGCAAACTAAGCAGAGGTTGAAAACATTACTTTATTTGACTGCATTTTGAACTACCATGGCTGCCTCCTATGGAATCCCGTGTTTGTAGTTTGGTCAGAGGCACCAGAAGAGCTTTCTGACTCCCATTTCTAAAAGATTGGAAACCCTTGATAGAGTTTTTGAGGGTGGGGGGGGGGGAGAGGTAATGACTTTATAACTGTTGGTTTGGTATGTATTATTTATCGTGTCAGAAGTGAATAGATAATAAATATAGTTATAATGTATTAAAAACATAGTAACAAAGTTAAAAACTTGACATTATACTAGATTTCCTTTGACCAGAAGTTGGCCACTTGGAGTGCCTCTGGTGTCACTGTGAGAAGGTGCTCCATTGTGCATGTGGCAGGGCTCAGGCTACATTGCAGTAGGTGGTCTGTGGTTTGCTCTTCTCCACACCCGCATGTTGTGAACTCCACTTTGTAGCCTCATTTTTTAAGGTTGGCTCTGCATCTTGTGGTGCCAGAGCACAGTCTGTTCAGCACCTTCCAAGTCTCCCAGTCTTCTATGTGACCAGGTAGGAGTTTCTAATCCAATATCAGCCATGGATTGAGGTTCCAGGTTTTAACCTGCCACTTTTGGACTCTTGCTTATTGAGGTGTTCCTGTGAGTGTCTCTGTAGATCCTAGGAAGCTATATCTTGGCTTAAGGCGTTGGCTTGCCAGCTGATATATGAACAGAGGATGGGCTGGAGATGTCAGTGCCTTGGTCCTTTCATTACAGGCTGCTACTTCCCAACAGATATCAGGTGGTGCAACACCAGCTAAACAGTATAATTTCTCCAGCAGTGTAGGGCATAGACATCCTGTGATGATGCAGTATGTCTCATTAAGAGCCACATCCACTATTTTAACGTGGTGAGATGTATTCCACATTGGACATGTGTATTCAGCAGCAGAGTAGCAAAGCACAAGAGCAGATGTCTTCATTGTATCTGGTTGTGATCCCCAGATTGTTTTGTCAATGTGCAAGGTTAATTATCATAAGGTATCTATGATGCAGTTGGTAGAGTGGGGCATAATAATTTTGCCATATATGTGTGTATAGAAAGAAAGTTTTATTTCAAGACAGAGAGAGAGTGTCCCATCTACACTGTCAGATAATGCAGTGCAGGACTTGCATTAGCCTGGGGTGTCCAAACTATGCACCCAGACTAAAGTGGTTTTACCTGGGGTCAGCCTTTTATTCCACCCTGACCCCTAATTTTAAAAAAATAACAGCAAAGATCTGGATCTTCCAGGAAGATCCGAATCTTTGCAGTGCTGTGACCGTGGAGAATGCCACCTGAGATTGCCATGTGTGATCCCAGATGCCATCCCCACAGGGATCCCATGCTCCCTGGACTCAGGCAACCCAGGGAGATGGGATGGTAGTGCTTCTCAAGCCTCCCTTAACCTTGATCCCCCCCCCCCACACACACACACACACACAACAATGGGGAATCACCCTTACCATCACAGGAGGCTGTCCTCTTCCTGGATTGTGTCACTCAGGACACAATGGAGATTTTCAGGCAAGGAAGAGGGCCAGGAAGAGGACATCCGCTTGCGACAGTAAAGGTGATTCCCCATCTTTTTTGTGAGGAATTATGGTGCAGGGAGTCTCAGGGGGTACTGTCCATGCCTAACCCTTCCAAACTGGCACCGACACGGTTGGGCTGTGTTAGATTAGGTGACCACTGAGTCAGGCTAGGGGGCCACATTGTAGCAACAATGTAGTTCAGAACTGGCATTCTTTGATGCCAGTTTGAGCCGCATTATGGAGCAGTGTGAAAGGGCCCAGAAGAGAGAGAGACTTCTTCTATATTATTTCCTACACATCTTATCTTCTTCCTTCCTTTTTCTTTTTTATGTGTGACAGGTGTTCTCTTGTTGCATACTTAATAAAAAGACTGAAGTAGAAAAGCTCTCACTGAGAAATCCAAATGCTCCTCCTTCAATTGCCAGTGCCAGGATTCTAGAGGATGCTCTATGGAAGTTATCATGCAATCAAAGTACTGTGATTGTGGAACACAAAAGGGCCCTACAACCCCCCAAAAGACTCTTAAACTTATCCCGGGAACTCTAAGCTGAACTAACCTCTGGGCTGCAACTCTTAATACTGTAACATTTACTGTAGTAAGGCATACCCCTGTGTAAAAATGCATAGCACCAGATTCCATCTGACTCTGGAAACAAAGCCAAGTTAGGTGTAATATGACTGGAGAGTCCATGTTGGATGCACATTCACTTGAGTTTACAGTAGTCTGATATTTAAAAAATGGGAGAGAAAGCAAAAGTGGTAGATTTGTCCATTCAGGCCAAGAGCTTTGAGTGCTTCATTCATGACTCTGGCTGTAAGCCTTTATTTATTTGACCATCTTAGTTCCCAATTTAGAGCGATTTCCTCTTTTCTTTTCTTTTTTGGCAGTCTTCTTCATTTTTATCACCTAAATGACAGGTAGGTATAACATGGATTAACTTTATTTTTTAAAATTGTTCTGTGTCACTGAGTAATAATTTTGTTTCTGGGCTGTATCATAATGTAGCTGGGTAGTTCTTGTTGTTCTTGTTGTTGTGTGCCTTCAAGTTATTTCCAGGTTATGACAATCCTAATAGTTTTTCTTGGCAATATTTTTTCAGTAGAAGTTTACCTTTGCTTCCTCTGAGTCTGAGAGCATGTGACTTGCCCACAGTTACCTAGTGGATTTCCATAGTCAAGCAGGGATCTGAACCTGGTCTCCAGATTCACAGTCCAATCTTCAAACCACTACACCATGCTGGCTCTCCGTTGTAGCCTGACTGTTCTTAGCATCCTTCCTGTAGCCTCAGCTCCAAGCCTTATTATAATAAGTTCAGAAGCTTAACACAGCCCAGGTTTCTTTTTTATTCCTTCAGAGATAATAACGAAGTATCTCCCAGATACATGGTTATTATTGGTCAACGTTATTGTATTTTGTTTTTATAATAAATATTCACAGAAGAGAAAAACAGACAAGGAAAAAAGAAGAGGCAGAAATGTTGTTTGACTTACACATTTTAATGTAACTCTCATGACGCCATAGCACTGAGCCATGACATTAATGTGGTGCCAAACTGTCTTAATATTACAGTATAGGGACCTCTTCACATTGATGAGCCCCAGCAGGGTGATTTGCTAGCCTCCGCAGTGAATCTGTGGGGCAACTGAGCAGTTCTGGTGCCCCACCCCACATCTCACTTGCAGCAACATTTCTCTATCACACGTGGCTTTCCCCAATATAACACGGGAAGTTGTAGGACACTTGTGCCACAGTTGGTTGACGGACCCCCACCAGAAGAAAGCATGCACTGTGTGATGGGCAGCATGGGGCTCTGTTGATCAGCTGTGATACAAGCATCCTACAACACTTGCAGCCACCCATGTGATGAGGTAATTGATTCACCCCTAAACTATCAATTCTTCTTTCTGCTTCTTGGATTTTTTGCTTCTATAGTTCAGTTAATTCTTCTCTTTTCCTTTCTTATCAGTTCCTCAGAAGTTGACTAACACTAGTAGAAATCCCAAACCATCGTTACTATTGGACATTGTAGCAAAAAGCTCAGATTTTCAAGCTTCCTCTCCTTCTTCCAGACTACTTTGCCATCTGTTGTGTTTCTCATTTAGATTTTTCCTTAGAACCGCTTCAAAAATCAAGATTTCAGTTTGACTTCTTCCAAGCACACTTACTGTTCTATTCAACAGGGTTTTGCAACTGTATGCTTTAAAATAAATCCCTGTGTTTTTTTAAAAGGCACCACAACTTCTGGGGGAAATGAAACATATAAAGGATAGAGTGCACTTGTCAAAGATCATAATGGACCTTTGTGGCAAAGCTGGGAAGCAAAGCCAGATGTCCATAGTCTTGGATTTCCTGTACATCAACGAACACATTGCGGTTTAAAAATAAGGCAATGGAGAAGGGAAAGCTGCCATCTCTTGTCCCTTAGGGAACTGCAATGTAGGCTTTAATATACTCTATGATGTTTATGGATAGAACAGTTATTTCTGTTGTAAACCAGCCTAACTCACATTTTGTACATATTTCATTATCAAATCCAAAGTATAAGAAGGAATAGATGGAAAGCAATCAATACAAAGTAAACTATACTCACTTCAGCTTATAGCAGAATTCTAGCAATTGCAGCCAAAACTGTGACATGGCTTTTCTCTCTTTCAATCTGTGTGTGTGTGTGTGTGAGAGAGAGAGAGAGAGAGCGAGAGCGCACAAATAGTTGAAAATATTGCTATGGATTGTATGATTATTCCTTCTCTCATCATACTTTCTGGGGTCACAATGCTTTCATCAAGGCTCATGGGATGCATGCATTTAACAGATCAGTAGCAAAAAGATGAAACTACATGTTATATAAACAGGAGCCAATAATGTGTCCTCCCTTTTGCCCTCTATTAGTTGATGCACATCTTACAACCTTTCCTGACCTCCTCATGATTACACTGGCCATTTCTGTGGCCATGCTCCATGCCACTGTGTGCCACATGTAGAGCACAAAACACAGGCCTTACCTATCTTAGGCTACACAATATGACTTCTTACCTATGGATTTGATATTAACCTACCCACATTACAAAAAATAATCCCCATGGAAGTATTTGTGATCCTCTCTAGGTCATCCAGTGGATTCTATGGTATGGTTCCAGCCATATTTCATCAAAATATGGGGTTCACTAAAATCATGGCTGTAAGGGCTGATAGGACCCTATGTTGGTGTCCAGGGATTAAACGTCTCCCAGCCTGGAATGTTGTTGTTGTTGTTGTTGTTGTTGTTGTTGTTGTTGTTGTCATGTTTACTATGTTTATATTGTTTATATTCATAACCACATTTCTTCTCTGCAAAAGACATTCAAAGCAACTATGTGTATAATTGTTAAATACTGTCATGGTGGATACTTACACAGAAGACTGTGTGAGATAGCATTCCTGGAGAGACAGGATTAACTTTGTCAGCACTGAACACAACTAAAGGCCTAAAATAAATCAGATCTTATACGGGTCTTCTAATGACAGTGTTTTGGCACAAGAACATTGCCATACAAAGTAAGGGAACATCCCTTGATATTGAGACCACATTTATTTAGATGCAAGAGATGCAGTACTTCTGTGACTTGTGGGAAAGTTCAAAAAGCAAAAGTGAGTGCTGAAGCAGTAGGAGTGCAATCTCATTTTCCTAGAAATACTGAAAAACTTCTATAGAACCTTAACAAAATTTCAGAATTTCTGATGTTTACCCAGTATTTGGTTTTATTATCAATGATTTAAAGATAAGATGTGAAATATTCTCACCCATTTTGAACTTCCAGAGCTTAGACAATGGTCAACTAACTGCAAAAGCCGCATAACTTGTAAATACATATGGGAAAGGTCTGTCAGAAGACTTACTGCATGAAATCCTTTATTTTAAAAGTATTCACCAGACACTTTACAGCACTGAAAGAAGCCCAATTAGACTTCTGAAAGCAATTTATGACAAAAGCCTGCAAGGTATATTTGCCAATATCTGTCTCCACATTAAACTGCTGGTTACTGTATCTTCAGCTGAAAGGTTATTCAGCAGACTAGAAAATTCATTGAAAACATGGCAAAGAAGCTCAACCAGTCAAGAGCAACTTAATCGTCTAACAATTTTGTGCATCAAACATGATTTAACTATGCTAGTTGATTTTACTGAAGAAATATTAACAACCTTAGATATGCAGATGATACTACTTAGATCGCTGAAAGTGAGGAGGAGCTGTGGAGCCTTATCACCAAGGTGAAAGAAGAAAGTGCAAAAGCTGGGTTGCAGTTAAACATCAAGAAAGTCAAGATTATGGCAACCAGACTGATTGATAACTGGCAAACAGAGGGAGAAAACATGGAGGCAGTGACAGACTTTGTATTTCTAGACACAAAGATTACTGCAGACGCACACTTCAGCCAAGAAATCAGAAGATGTTTACTTCTTGAGAGGAGAGCAATGACCAACCTTGATAAAATAGTGAAGAGTAGAGACATCACACTGGCAATGAAGGTCCGCATAGTTAAAACAATGGTATTCCCCATAGTAACCTATGGATGTGCGAGCTGGACCATAAGAAAGACTGAGTGAAGGAAGATAGATGCTTTTGAACTTTGGTGCTGGAGGAAAATCCTAAGAGTGCCTTGGACCGCAAGAAGACCCAACCAGTCCATCTTCCAGGAAATAATGCCCGGCTGCTCACTGGAGGGAAGGATATTGGAGGCAAAGATGAAGTACTTTGGCCACATAATGAGAAGACAGGCAACCTTGGAGAAGATAATGATGTTGTGAAAAATGGAAGAAAAAAGTAAGAGGGTCTGACCAAGGGCAAGATGGATGGATGGTATTCTTGAAGTGACTGGTTTGACCTTGAAGGAGCTGGGAGTCACAACAGCCGACAGAAAGCTCTGGTGTGGGCTGGTCCATGAGATCATGAAGAGTTGGAAGCAACTGAACGAATACACAATGAACATAGAAATATTTGTATTAACAAAAGCTAGAAAATATAATTTGAGCTATTTTAGACATTTTTTATTATTTTGAAAAATTAATATAAATATTACCTTTGTGTTATCATTTAAACTGATTTGTTTTATCCTACATCCTGTAGAGTAAAACTTTCCAAACATTAGTGTGTTGGCTGCAGTGTGAAGCTGTGTCACACAAATGTAACAAAAAATGACAAAATCTTGGAAATCTGTTATTATTTTACAAATCACATATTTTTTACAATATAAACATTTTCATGAAATATGTTGTGTTCACATACATTTGGTTTTCACAATTCATGTATGTCCCCAAATTCTTTCTATTTATTTTATATATAAAGAGTGATGGAATAATGGCGACCAACAAAACAATAAAACTACACACACCCCAACCTCGAAATTTGACAACACAACCCATCATCCATGCCTCTAGGTTGATACAACAAAAAGAAAAGAAAAATAAAGTCCTAATTAGAGGGAGAGGAATAATTGTTTTTATTCAATTGCTGCCAGTTAGAAGGCTAAGCTCCACCCACTTGGTCTCCTAGTAACGCACTCAGCCCAGGGAACAGGCAGAGTTAGGCCTCACTTAGGCCTCTTCCACAGATTATCTAAATTGAACTGGATTATATGGAAGTGTAGACTCAAGGCCCTTCCACACAGTCATATAACCCATTTATAATCTTATATTATCTGCTTTGCACCAGATTATCTTGACTCCACACTACCATATAATCCACTTCAGTGTGCATTTTATACAGCTGTGAAGAAGGGGCCTCATATAATCCATTGAGATAATATAATATATAAGATTATCAAGATACAGTAGAGTCTCACTTATCCAACATAAACAGGCTGGCAGAATGTTGGATAAGTGAATATGTTGGATGATAAGAAGGGATTCAGGAAAAGCCAATTAAACATCAAATTAGGTCATCATTATACAAATTAAGCATCAAAACATCATGTTATACATCAAATTTGACAGAAAAAGTAGTTCCATGGGCAGTAATGCTATGTAGTAATTACTGTATTTACAAATTTACCACAATGAATTTAAAACACTGACTACAAAAACATTGATTACTAAAAGGCAGACTGCGTTGGATAATCCAGAACATTGGATAAGCGAATGTTGGATAAGTGAGATTCTACTTTAATATGAAATAATGACTGGGATAGAATAATACAGAACAATATAATCTCTAAAACCAGGAGAGTAAATAAAGAGCAACACTCTGAAAGCAGGGAAATTGGGAATTCCACAAAAGAAACAATCAGGGCCAGCTAACACCTCCCAAGAAAGATTCTTCCAGAAAGGAAGCTGAGAAGGGAGTGAAGCACTGTGTATTACCAAGGTCATTATTATTACTATCATTACTATTATTATTATTATTATTATTATTATTATTATTATTATTTTGCTGTGAACCGTGAAAATGAATACAATCTGGCTCCAAGTATTCAAAAACACTAAAATCAGAATATATAAAAATTTATGTGGTATAATAAAACAGAACAATACAATTTCTAAAATCAGAACACTAAATAAAGAACACAGGGGAATTCCACACAGAAAACAATCAGGGCCAGCTAACACCTCCCAACAAAGTATTCCCATCATCAAAGTCTGGCAAATCCTCTGTTTTCTTAGGGCCACAGACAGTAGAAGCACATAAAATATCGCAAAAAACACCACTCTGAAAACAAGGGAATTCCAGACAGGAAACTATCAGGGCCAGCTAACACCTCCCAACAAAAAATTCACTCAGGGAGGAAACAGCCAGGCTTTAAAGCTGCAAGGCCATTACATCCTAATCATTTCCCCTAATTGCAGCATTCATACTTGCCTCCAACAGACAAAAAAAAACCAATGAGAAATATTGTATATTCACAACCTTTAGGAAATAATATTCCCTAATGGCGCAGCATGTTAAAGCTCTCAGCTGCTGAACGTCTGGACCGAAAGGTTGCAGGTTTGAATTGGGGGAGCGAAGAGAGCCCCCACTGTTAGCCCCAGCTTCTGCCAACCCAGAAGTTCGAAAACATGCAAATGTGAGTGTGTCAATAGGTAGGCAGGAAGGTAACGCCGCTCCATGCAGTCATCCCACATGACCTTGGAGGAGTCTACGAACAACGCCGGCTCTTCAGCTTAGAAATGGAAATGAGCACCAACCCACAGAGTCAGACACGACTGGACTTAATGTCAGGAGAAAATCTTTACCCTTTACCTTAACTACCACCAATTCCTCAATACTTTATTTCCCATACCACCAGACTTTGCCACAGCAACGCATGGCCGGGCACAGCTAGTCTCTTATAAAGGGTTGATTTAACCTCCAGTTTGCTTGTGAAACTGAATTACAGTGTTGCAAAATGATCCATATATAAAAAGTGTGTCGCCAACATGAAAGATCTATGCTAGAGCATCATGCTGCTCTTAATCTTAACAGAAAGGCTGTTGATGGTTTTTGCATCAACAGCAAGAGACACGTTTATCATGGGGAGGAAGCAAAAGATATGTTTATAGATATACAACTAGTCATTCTGCAGAACGGGGAAAATGCCAGCTTCAGCTTCCCATGCGGGGACATGAGAGAAGCCTCCCACAGGATGGTAAAACATCCCCTGGGCAACATCCTTGCAGACTGCCAATTCTCTCACACCAGAATCGACTTGGAGTTTCTCAAATCACTCCACACACACACACACACACACACAAAGCAGTTTTTTGCCTAACCCATTTCACCATCCCCATTATCCTCGACCATTCCTCCCTCCCCCCAGACATATTTAATCATCCCTACTCACCTTTTTCTTTCCTACCCTAGTCACCTTTTAAAATATCCAATAGATTTTTTCTTTTTTCTTTTTTTTTAATCTATGTATAAGGAAAACCTAATAAAATTATCAAAAAAAGGGCCAGAAGCAGTGCTTTGATGCAGCAGAGGAGATTGGGGTGTCCTCCGGGATGACCTAAACTCCTAGGATGGACTCAGCTTTAGCCTTTCAACAATCTTCTCAGAGATGTTTCTCTTTTTCATAAGAGTTAATGTGCAGTACTAAATCAAACCCAGGTTTGGGGAACTGATTTTTTTTCATTAAAGTTTCTAGACTTATTTATGAGTATGAGTATATGTAGTATATACAATCATTTATTATAAGCTGTTTGGTTGTTTATTTCAACAAATGTATGAAACACCTTTGTCCAATCTATGCTAACACAGAAAGTGCCATAAAAATGAAAATGCAGCTGACATGCTGCCTCTTTTTCTCCTTTGGATCCTTATATTTCAACGACCAGGGCCCTGTTCCATTCCTTTGCCAGGGAGACTTTAGGTCCAGCTGGTTCACAAAGCTGGCAGTGAATATGATTGGGATGGATAAGATTTGCGTAAGTATTTGTTGCCCCTGGCTACTGGTCCTCAAGAGTGTTCGTTGTTATGTCGTGCAATTATCTAGCTTGCACACAACTCTGAGGAACCAGAAGAGAATAGAAAGCACACCTGGAAAATCCTGGCTTGCCAGTGTGCCCATATGGATGCCATTTCTGCTTTGATCTTGTCTCTGCCACAAGCAGCAAGCATGCTCTCTGCTCAGAGGTTCCTCAGCGTCACACTGTGAACGGGTTTTAAGAACTACTCCTCCCTCATCCACCCCTTTCCCTGAGATGACAAAGTGAATACAGATTTATTCCTTCCCCTAAATCAGGCAGGTGTTTGACACGCTGATGTTTTCATTCCTGGGATGAAAAAAAGATGAAAAGAATGTCTTAATCTTGGGATCTCAGGAGACAGCATTCTTGTGTACCATCAACACAAATAAGTGCATTTCTGTTCATATCACTCTGTGCAATATCTGAAAATGGCCAGACAGGATGCCTCTTGCAATTCACAAAAGCTTACTGTGTTTTCTTGCAAAAATTTCTATATTCTCTTCCTTCTGTAAAAAAAAAAATCCAAAAACGTAACACCCTTCCCAAATGCATACAGTAAAATAATACAAGCAGTCAATACATAAAACGGCAGCAAGATGTTAAAAAGGAGAAAAGTCATAAAATGTAGCACACAGATTTCAAAGCCATTGTTTCATGAATACATCTTACTGGTTATCTTTACATCCTGATGAATATTTGTAAGCAATCTTATCTCCCCACATCTTTTTCATCTATTTGATTCAGTGATTATATATTTTGGTATAAAATGGATAGCTTTGTTGAGAACATAGTTCTTTCAATATCATATGGGGAGATAAGACAAGATAGAAATTGCATAATAAATTAAAGATTGTGACTGTTAAAGGGGACTTTTGAGTACTAAATGTGGTCAGCATCTATCTATCGTTATCTATCTATCTATCTATCTATCTATCTATCTATCTATCTATCTATCTATCTATCTATCATCTCCCATTCTCCCCTTGAGTGAAAATACCTGACCTTGAGGGAAATCAATTATTTTGGTATTGCTCACCCAAGACTGTCATATTTTGGAAGGCAGATCTTTTGGGAACTTTCACCCGCAAGCCCCAGAAAAAGGGAGACAATCCCCATGTCCACCGATTTTTGGTTTTCTCCTGCAAAACCTGTAAATTACGTCTATTTAAAGACACCATCCTGAGCCAATTCCCCATTCCCTGAGATACCATGTGGAGTAGGGGTTTTTTTATCGTGTCAGAAGTGATTTCAGAACATACTGCAGGTCGCTTCTGGCATGAGAGAATTGGCCATCTACAGAGGCGTTGCCCAAGGGACACCTTAATGTGTTACATCCTGTGGGAAGCTTTTCTCTTGTCCCCACATGGGAAGCTGGGGCTGACAGCCAAGAGCTCACCCCATCTCATGGATTTGAACTGGCAACCTTCAGGTCAGCAACCCATCCTTCAGGTCAGCAGTCCAGCCAGCACAAGGCTCCTATATGGAGTAACTGTAAGTCTAACTTTATGACACTGGAATTGTCTAGCAATATACCAGCCCCTTTAAAATATACACATCTTTAAGATATATTATACACTATTTGCAAATAGTAAATTTGTACCATTCTGTTTTAAGTTCCTTTTGTGAATAATTTTTTAAATGCTGGTGATAGATAAATAGGCCTTGGAGAAGAGGAGCTGTTGTCTGTTTTTGCAGTGGTTTTGGCAACAATCGGATTTGTTTGGTTTCCTTCTGTATTCATTCATCAAACACACCATAATGTCACAGGTGCAAAAATAAATGAAAAACAGCTGATCAAGTTTGAAAAGTTAAATGTGAGCCTCACAGATGGATCTTCTGGACCCACTTCAGAAGTCCTGCAAAATTCATGCATCAGGCTTATAGCTGACTGTTCTCTCATGATGAAAGATTTGTGTTGGCCGTCCTTCATCCAGTTCTGTACTTTATTGTATTTCGAGATATGAGTAGCAGGAGTGTAGTGCTGGAACCAGTGCAGAAAATTTGTCTAGCAATTAATTATCTTCAACAGCAAGATGGTATTTATGAAATAATGGGATGGAGGATACAGAATGTAATGACAAAATTGAAAACAATATTTTAATTTACTTATTTCAAATATGGGCCTCTTCGTTTTGTTCCAACTATTCCCATAATTTTGTTGTTGCTGTTGTTGTGTGCCTTCAAATAATTTCTGACTTTCTGACTGAGAACATAGGCTGGATCTACACTGCCCTAGAGCCCAGGATCTGATCCCAGATTACACTATGCTGCACGATTTTGGTTCTTGGGTTATAAATGTCATTTCCTGATTGGTTCCATCATAAAAACATGAAAAAGGTTTATTAAACTGCAGAAACTTTGTGTTTGTGGGACATCCTGCAACACATTTTGCTATAGTTTTTCAATGAATGTCTCATAGATTCTCAACCAATTCAACATAGCTCATAGCAGCCACAAAAACAACATATTTTGAGTACAACCATTATTTTCAAAGTAAATACTGCATAATTAAACAGAAAATGACACTTTTCAAACTAGGAACCTTTTTTTTCCAAATTTTGTTACAAAGTGTTATATGCTTTGAACTGGATCATATGAATCTCCACTACCATATAATCTGGGATAAGCAGATAACCTGGGATCAAATTCTGCGATATAGGACAGTGTAGAAAAGGATTTGCTCAAGATTACCCAGTGGGTTTCCACGGCCGAGCGGGAAACTGAATCTTAGTCTTCACTAAGTCCAGTCCTCAAACCACTAAACCACACCAACTCTCTTACCATCATAATCACATAATTATTCCGAAAATAAATGCATTATTTGGCAACACTAAGCTTAAAGTATACTATTGTCGAGTCAAAATATTTCTGATATATGACATAGCAATTAGCAGACAGGAATAGTGCTTAGTTACATAAACAGGAACTTTAGACCTTCAGATCACATTGCTGCCACAACTCTGGATGCATCTATACCATAAAATGAATGCAGTTTGGCACCACTTTAACTACCCCAGCTCAATTCAATGGAACACTGGAAGTTTTAGTTTGGTGAGGCAACAGCACTCTTGGGCAGAGAAGGCTAAAGACCTTTTAAAATTACAAATCCCGTGATTCCATAACATTGGGTCGTGGCAGGTTAAGCAATGTCAAATTGCATTCATTTGTACCCAGCACTGCGTAGCTGTGACTGTTGTGGGTGAGGGAGCATCTTTGATGGCCTCCTTGGATCAAGACCAGGGTCAAACTACCTGGTGTGTGGCCATCTTTCTGCTCTTTTTGAACAACCATCCCACTCTCTGTACAGTATGAGTTTCATCTTATTATCTATTAGAACCATGTAGGAATTTCACCACCTTCTAGAGGGTATTTTTTTACTTCTTACCTTTCAAGTAAGAAGTGTCAGAAATTATTTGTTGGACTAGAGCACTAGGATATTACAGTTAAAAGCCCTGCTTAGTCATATAAATCTCCCTTGGGCAAGTCACATTGCACACTTAGAGCAGTGGTTCTCAACTTGTGGGTCCCCAGATATTTTGGCTTTCAACTCCTAGAAATCCCAGTCAGTTTGCCAGCCGTTAGGATTTCTGGGAGTTGAAGGCCAAAACATCTGGGAAACCACAGATTGTGAGCCACTGCCTTAGAGAAAGTCAAGGGAAAGCATTCTCTGAATCAATTCTGACAAGAAAACCCTGTGATAGGATCTACACTGCCCCTATATCCCAGGATCTGATCCCAGATTATCTGGCAGTGTAGACTCATATAATCCAGTTCAAAGCAGATAATCTGGGATCAGATCCTGGGATATAGGGCAGTGTAGATCTAGCAGTAGAGTCATCATAAGCCGGAAATAAGATTCATATTTACAATTTCACCTAAACTTTAGGAGGAACTTTCTGATGGCAAGAGCTTTTTGACAGTAGAATACACTGTGTTGGAGAGTGATGGAGTCACCCTCTTTGGGTGATTTTAAACAGAGGCTGGATGGCCATCTGTCAGGAGTGGTTTGATTGTGTATTCTTTCATGGCAGAATGGGGTTGGACTAGATAACCCTTAAAGTCTTTCACACTCTAAGAATCTATGATTCTAGGATCTCAACCAATGTCTATAATTTAAATAGCAATATTTAAATGGCCATGCCACATGACCTTGGAGGTGTCGACAGATAACGCTGGCTCTTTGGCTTAGAAATGGAGATGAGCACCAACCTCTAGAGTTGGGCATGACTAGACTTAATGTTAGGGGAAAACCTTTACCTTTTATTATTTGTAAACATTATTTTATTATTATTATATTATTATTTTATTATTATTTTATTATTTGTAATTTAAATAGTAGTGGGGAAGCCAATGGCCTAGAGACCCACCTGCCTTCTGGTTCTCCTGTTCTGATGTTGGGTATTGATGGGGAATTTCCAGGTCCCTGGATTCTCTGCCTTTCTCTTGTGATTCTTGATCTTTGAAGCCGACAAGGACTCGACAATCTGTCAGAGCATCTTAAAAGCAAGGACTAATCTCCATAAAGTATGACTCATAGTCATACTGACATCATCTCAAAAGGCAATTACAGTGATGTAGAGGAAGGGAAGTCTAAAATGAACTCAAGGTTTATGCTTTTGAGTCTCTATATCAAGGAGTATTCCACACAGGATGATCCCACATTGCATGAGTGGAGCACTATTCAGCACCGAATAATTACAGGCATTGCCTCGACAGGAAGAATTTCATATTTGCATCTGAGCCCTCCAGAGCTTGGATCATGTCCAGTTTTTCAATTTTTTTATTTACATTCTTTCCCCCCTTTGGACTCTTTCTAATTCTCATAGCTTTAACTCTGGAAGTGTTTGTCAATTTAGCAGTTTACATTTCAGACAAAAGCAGAAACCGAAAGACAAGAATAAACGGAGAATTTAGCCAGAAATACCTTGGAGAGCAAGTGCTTGCCAAAAACATGTTAATGCTGACAGTGTGATCATCCACTCCCTGTATGCTAATAAAATACCAGCTCAGTCTGTGGAAATGTTCAGGAAGAGATAAGTGCCGGTGATAATTTTTACCCAGAGACATCTGAGAGAGAATTACGATCAGGCACAACTTGGAATAGAGGGCTATCATCAAAGCACCCATCCTAATGTTTGAATTTCATGCATTATTTTGCATTTAATATGATTAATTGTTTGAAAAATAATAAAGATCATCCAGAGCTATAAGAACAAAGATTTGTCAGTGCGCTTATCAATATTCAGAACTCACAGGTGTGTGGTTTCTTTTTATTTTCCTCCTAAGGAAGATTGGCAGAAACCCATGGATATGAAACAGTAGGCAGGAGAGGTATTTTTTATCGTATATTGTAGAGACCTAAAATGTGTGTAGTTTGCACATTTGCCTTGTTCATACATTCTGAATTCAGAAGTAGAAATGTAGGAAATCAATATCTGTTGCAGATGGGCAATGAAGAGACAGAAGACTTCAGAATGCTTCTCAATACTATGAGCAAGATGAGGAGTCAAAAGAGAAGAGCTCAGAGATATTTAATGAACGGTAAAAACACAATGGCAAAATAATTAACAAAATACGGTATTTCTTCGATTCTAAGACACCATCAATTGCAAGTTGCCCACTAATTGTAGTACCACCACTACCAACATAAAAGCTTTATAGGTAATGGTAAAGGTTTTCCCTTGAAATTAAGTCTAGTCGTGTCCGACTCTGGGGGTTGGTGCTCATCTCAATTTCTAAGCTGAAGAGCCGGCATTGTCTATAGACACCTCCAAGGACATGTGGCTGGCATGACTGCATGGAGCGCCATTACCTTCCTGCCAGAGCAGTATTTATTGATCTACTCACATTTGCATGTTTTTGAAGTGTTAGTCAGAAGCTGGGGTAACAGCGGGAGCTCACACTGCTCCCCAGATTCGAACCATCGATCTTTCAGTCAGCAAGTTCAGCAGCTCAGTGATTTAACCTGCTGTGCTACCAAGGACTCCAAAAAGCTTTATATATACACATAAAAAGCACCTGTGATTCTAAGGTGTGCCCTGCCTTTACAGATGGGTGTGTATCTTAGAACTGAAGAAACACCATAATATAAAATTGTGTAAATAAAAATGAATAAATAAAAAAAATGATATCATAGAGAGGAAAAAATATGGAAGATCCCATTCAGTAAATGAAAATGTGCCTCTAAGGCTTCCCAGCACATCTGGTCCTCTTCTACATTACTTTAAGAGCAAAAGCTCTGGAGATGTATTAAAGATACTAGATTGCCAATGAAGAAAATGCAAAACCTGTATTGCTGTCAGCTTCATCGGCATAATAAGCATATGATGCAAGAATTAGGAGGATGGAATGAAGTGGCCAGATTTGTAGACCGCAATAAGTTATTTTCAGCAATGAGAACAAATATGACGTTGGAAAAAGTTTTCGGAGGTACATTCTAAACTGGGAGGATGGGCTTTAAAATGGCAAAGGAAATTTCAGGGAAGATAACTGTGTGCCTTCAAGTCATTTCTGACTTCTGGTGATCCTAAGGCAAACCTATCAGAGGGTACATCATTTATGCTAACAATCTAATCGGCTTTACACCACTTTAACTGCCGTGGCTCAATACTATGGAGTCTTGGAAGTTACAATTTGATGGGCATCAGCACTATTTGACAAAGAAGGCTAAATACCTGGTATAACTACAACTCCCATGTTTCCATAGCATTGGCAGTTAAAGTGGCATCAAAATGAATGAATTCTACAGCATAGGTGCACTTTGGGGGGGTGGGGTTCTTAACATGATTTGTACCTTTGCCTTCCCCTGAAGCTGCAAAAATGTGACTTGCCCAAGGAAACTCAGATAAATCCCATTATGGCAGAGTGGGATTTAAGCCTGGTCTCCAGATTTCATAATCTAATATCCAAACCACTACACTATACTGGCTTTCAAAGCAATGTATATGGGATGGGATGGGGAATTTCACATAAACCAAGTGGAACATGGCCATACAGCCCGAAAGACATACAACAACCAAGTGCCTTTCCCTAAACTACAAATCCCAGGATTCCACAGGATGGAAACATGGCAATCAAAATGGAATCAAAGTTGTGTAGCGTGGAAGAGCACTGGGTCTTATCTTCTTGTCATTTTTCTCTCAGTTGAGTTGGCTGTGCTTACTTTCATAGTAAGAGAATCACATTCCTTCCCTCCAGATTTTGAACTATAACTCCCAGTAATTCCTAGCTATGTTGACCAAGGTTGCTGGTAGTAGCAGGCTAGCAAACATCCAAAAGGGCATCAGCCACCCTTGTTTATTTATTTATTTATTATTTACCCTATTTATACCCCGCCTTTCTCTACCCCGAAGTGGACTCAAGGCGGCTTACATATGGAAATCATTCAATGCCTTAAAAACACATAAAAACATAAGCTTAAAATGTGCAAATTAAAAATTAATACATATTGACATTTAAAATACTATGTTCAGTCATTATTTTTGTTCTACAAAGTGGCAACAGCTGCAAATGGTTTGCTATCTTTTTTGTAGTGTAATCCAGACCTGCTGCTGCTTCTTCTGTTTCCTCTCCACGTTCAACTTTCTAAGTAGCCAATTGTTTGTTCACAAAGTAATGGTTAAAAGTTTCATCTTAGAAGGTTCAACAAATTATTTTTTCCTTGATCAAATCCTGCTGGGTCTATGCCAGTTTTTTATGAGAGGAGCCTCCGGTGGTGCAGTGGGTTAGACCCTTGTGCCAGCAGGACTGCTGACCGAAAGGTCAGCGGTTCGAATCCGGGAAGCAGATTGAATTAAAATTGAAATAAGAGAATGCACAAAAAAATATATATATTTATTCCAAAAGAGACAAAACTTCAATTCCTGAGTATACTAAAGCTATCAAATATTAGAAGAATTGGGGAAGGCAAACTCTTGCAGTACAGGATTTATGGGCATTTTCTTTCCACACAGAAACAAAGAGCTGACAGACAGAAGTGACCTCCCATCTGTCAGATCCCGATCCCCATGTGGGGACATAAGAGAAGCCTCCTACAAGGATGGTAAAACATCAAACATCCAGGCATCTCCTGGGCAACGTCCTTGCAGACAACCAATTCTCTCACAGCAGAAGCGACTTGGAGATTCTCAAGTCATTCCTGACATGAAAAAAAAGTTTTATGATCATGCCCTTTTCCGGTAGGCCCCCCTTGAAATATATCATTTTCTTTCTTTCTTTTGTTTAATTCATACTCCGCCTTTCTCCTAGCAAAGGATCCATGGCAGCTATATGGTGCAATTTCTCCAATGGTTATGGTCCAACTGAATGTTTGCTCATCTTTGGAGAGCTTTGTCTCAAGAAGAAAATGTTTGACTGACTGTTTATAATTATTTCCATATACAGTAGAGTCTCACTAATCCAAGCCTCGCTTATCCAAGCTTCTGGATTATCCAAGCCATTTTTGTAGTCAATGTTTTCAATATATAGTGATATTTTGGTGCTAAATTCGTATATACAGTAATTACAACATAACATTACTGCATACTGAACTACTTTTTCTGTCAAATTTGTTGTATAACATGATGTTTTGGTGCTTAATTTGTAAAATCATAACCTAATTTGATGTTTAATAGGCTTTTCCTTAATCCCTCCTTATTATCCAAGTTATTTGCTTATCCAAACTTCTGCCGGCCCGTTTATGTTGGATAAGTGAGACTCTACTGTATTTGTGTTTTGGATTGATGCCTTTTCATAAAGTGGAACAACAGATCTTACTAGTAAGTAAGAAAAGACACTAAGTAACTATCTGTAGTGGCATAAACATGCTTTATTATCAGCCCAAATTACCACTAAGCCGTTAGTAATCACTGTTAATGTTTGTTCCATAGAAATAATAATGTTTAGTGTATCAGCATTTTGATACACTAGGGGAGCCTGGCTTTAATGTTGTGGGCAAACACTGCACCCTGCTGGTTTTCAGTAAAATCAGTGAAAATACAAGATCATTTTAAAACAATAATAAATCTATAATTGCTTTAAAAACATACAGGCAGGATTGCATTATGAAAAGTCAAACTCAAATGAGTCTTGCACTGTTCCATATAACTTGTATTGACCAAAGGATAAGAAAGATACATGGGTCTAAATGTTATTTCTAATCCTGAGAATAACAGTATTCCTCACCATTGGCTATGATAGGTAGGACTATGGGGATTTGTAATAAACTACAACTGGAGATACAGGAACTGAATGATTTTCTACCTGGGACTCAATATAAGTACTAATCACAAATAGACTCACAGAATCAATCGCTTTTACATGCATGTTGGTTTTTCATTCAAGAACTAATTTATTGGGTCTAATGTCAGAACTACCAATTGGATTAAGGCAGTGATTCTGAACCTTCCTAATGCCACGACCCCTTAATACAGTTCCCCATGTTGTGGTGACCCCCAACCATAAAATTATTTTCATTGCTACTGCCTACCTGTAATTTTGCTACTGTTATTAATTGTAAAGTAAATATCTGATATGCAGAATTCATTGGACCAAATTTGGCACAAATACCAGATACGCTCAAATTTCAATGCTGGTGGGGTTTGCGGGGAGGGTTGATTTTGGCATTTGGGAGTTGTAGTTACTGGGATTTATAGTTCACCTACAATCAAAGAGCATTCTGAAACCCACTAACGATGGAATTGAACCAAACTTGGCAAACAGAACTCCCATGACCAACAGAAAATACTCGAAGGGTTTGGTGGGCATAGACCTTGGGTTTTGGAGTTGTAGTTCACCTATATGCAGAGAGCATTGTGGACTCAAACAATGATAGATCTGGACCAAACTTGGCACAAATACTCAAAATGGCCAAATATGAACACTGGTGGAGTTTGGGGAAAATAAACCTTGACATTTGGTAGTTGTAGTTGCTGGGATTTACAGTTCACCTACAATCAAAGAGCCCCTAGAACACCACCAATGATAGAATTGGGTCAAAGGACAGGCAGAGAGATCTTCAGCCTTTTCTGCCAAAGGGGTTGCCTAAGACTATCAGAAATATGTGTTTTCTGATGATCTTCAGTGACCTCTCTGAAGCCCTCTCACAACCCTCCCAGGCGTCCCGACCCGCAGGTTGAGAAATGCTAGATTAAGGTAATCATATTCTTCGCATATAGCAGAAATGATTCCCTGCCATTTGTATGTTTGGATACAGATAAGGACTCATTTCCTGCACTAATAGACACACATAAATTTTTTCTATGAAAGGAAATTCTCTGGGCCATTTACAATGTGCCACCTCTTTCAGAAACCTAGGTAGATACATAGGGATATGTTGAGAGATCTTTCCTACACTATTCAGTACTGAAAACAGTAAGAACTTTTTTCATGTTCAGGCATTACAGGCATAGTAGTGATGGATTTATGCTTACACCAAAACATAGTGCAGCTTCTCAGATTATGAGGAAAGGGAGCATTTAAACAGTGACAAACTCAGACAGACAAACTTGGAATTAGAGATGACTCTTGGTGCCTTTGACTCAGGGAACAATGAAACTATGCTGAGATTAATAGGTGCTAACTTGGGTTCAATGAAGCACACCGTATTTTGTAAATTGTCTAAATTGCTGGCCCTATCTTGAGAATAGAGTTCAGCACCCAGGATAGCTCCCATGAATTACTTCATTCCAAAAATCTAGTCGTACATATTTGTGGGTAAAGACTGTGCAAATCTGATTATTCCTGGGTTATGGTATTTGTTACCGACTCTGCTGAAATAAAATGTTCTGGAAAACCCAGAACTACAAAGATTCTCACCCATTTAAAATTCTTCCTTTTCTTTTTTTTCTATTAATTTTTATTTTCCATTGATAATTCTTCAATTAGGATTTCCCAGCATTCAATAAATTGTTTTTCAACTACTTCATTACCTATTTTACAGCATGTTTTCCCTCTCTAGAGACTAGATACTTCATACTTTACAAACAACAGGATTTTATCTTCCAAACATTCATACATACCAATGCTTCATAAATATTAAAAGTATTATCTGGCCTGTTTGTGTAGCTTTTGTTATGCCAAGATGATCAACGCCTATAGTCATGATAGATACATAAAAGGGGCTCTGCAAGATTCAATTTTTGTTGTCCACCTGGAACAACTCACAATGAGTATAAATGGCAAGTAAATAGGGCAGGGAAGTCACTGTGATCATCAGCTTGCTACTGCTATCATTACAGCAGATGCACTAAAAATAATGGCTGTGGTAAAAGTGAGTGACCCCTCCCCCACAGCCACCTAACCTTTATTCTAAATGAAGAATCTAACTGATTTCCCCCTCCTCTTTTGGATTTGGGTTTTCCCCTCTTCATCTTGATGAGCCACAAGTAGAGAACAAACAGTGAGAGATGAATCCTGCAGAAAAGACACAACTATGTGAAACAATTGAAATGGTGAGCAAATGCCTCAAGAGAAGTAGGGCAACAAATAATAAAGGACATATGTCAGGGACATCACCAATGTGATTTAAGACTTTATCCCACAACACAGGCAAACCAGAATTGCAGCTGGGCTGTCACCAAAAGTGACAGTCCCTATCACACAACACTGTTAAGGTAAACAGTGTGAGTTTTGCAAGCATGAATACCAAGGTTGGAGTAGATAAATGTGTTAAGGAAAAAACCTCATTCTGATGGTCACATTAAGGTCAGTAAGTTTGGGCCACACCCGGTGGGGTATAACTGGGTGTGTTTTTGGATACGTAGTGCCCTCTCCCTTGGGAGTTGGTGAAGCCATGCTCTCTGCATTTATGTAACACATCCAAGATCCACGTACATTTTGTTACTCTGCAGGATTTATTTTTGATGCAATGCCACAAGTTTATTTTTTTGACTCTGCTGAATAGGAGTAAATTTATGTTTCCTCTTTCATCTGTGTGAAGCTACTGTGTCTTTGATGAACTATATTCTGCACAAACTGCAACACATCCCACTACCAGTTTGCCTTCCCATTGTGATTTTCCTATCCCTCGTATTTGACAGGTAAAAAGTAGTGCAGAAAGACAGGGTTACAAGGGTGTGCAGATGTGTAATTGTGAGATCCAAGATTGGCAGACTAGCATAATTGCACTAATGAAAATAGGTGCTATATTGAAGGTGCTCAATGCAGTATGTACTAGAGGTGTGCATTTTGGGGGGAATCTTCCACAAATTTTGTTCCATTTTCTAACACCCCCCCCCCCTCCCAAATCAGTTTTCTGGGATGGGCAATAGGCTGTTTTTCAGGACAACAGCCAGGAGAATTTTTGGGAGTGATTCGGCTATAGGTGGCAATGGGCAGGTTTCACAGGGTCCCTTTTCCATCATTTTAAGGCTATTGGGACAAAAGTGCTCACACTAGGAGGACACATTTACCACTGCAAGTCCCCCAAGTTTCAGAACATTTGAGTCATCCCACCATTTCCAGTGATCTTTCAAAGTTTCATGAAATAAAATGTCCTTTAAAAAGAATCCCAACGTTCCCTGTCCTACCCCTTGGACCGTCTCCACAGGGAGGAGCAGCAGCAGGGCAAAGAGAGAGAGTGTCAGTGAGACAAAGACGTGAACATTGCAAACAATTTAGGTTGGCTCCCTCTCTATCTTCCTTCAGGAAACAACTGAAGACTTGGATGTTTCAACAGGCTTTCGGAGATACAGTCATTAATTAATCAGCCCCAGAGGGTTTTTAATAATCTATCCTGTATTTATTACGGTCTTGCCTTTTATGTGTTTTTAATGTAATTTTTTATCCTGTATTGTTGTTTTAATTGATATATTGCATTACTGTTTTATCTGTTTTATATTGTGATTGTATTATGTTGCTTATATTTTGTCCTTGTGTTGTTTGGGCCTCTGCCCCATGTAAGCCGCCCCGAGTCCCCACGGGGAGATGGTGGCGAGGTATAAATAAAGTTTTATTATTATATTATCATAAAGACTTTGCTTATTTTTTGTTAATTTTTTAAAAATAAGTGTTCGATGTGAGGAAGGCTGCTCCTGCTAGACTGGTGTAGTGGGGCAGGTAGAAGCCACTCGAGGGTACACTTGCACATGCACACACAAGCCAGTTGAATTAGGTCAGCAGGGGTACACAAGCCCCAACAGGTAGGGCGGGGGGAATGAGAGAGTCAAAGAGGTGAAGGAGAAGGGCTTTTCTGGTAGTATTTTAAAATATATGGTTGGTGGGAAAAGGAAGGTGCAGTGCAGAGTATAAGCAGGAAGATACGTTGATAGGGCTGGGGAAAGATGGAAAAAATGAAATAAATTCTCCAAACAAAAGAAAGGTCATGGTGCCCATGCCATTATGACTGAAGCGGCAAACAAAAACTATGAATAAGCTGGAGCCCATTTTTAAAAACAGACCAGTGCACAGCTCTAGTATGAATCCATTATATCTAAGTTAACACAACTATTACAGAATAGGAAGTTAGGGTGGTAAAGTCCAGAAGCGATCCATACCCCCAGTTACAAACACTATCATCTTGCAGTGCAAACTAGTTGTAGATCTGTGATGGCTCTATATATGCATGTCTGTTGGTTGTTAATATCCCCCAGAACCCATATCAAATGTGAAGAATCACAAAGTGCTATTGATGTCTGCTGCACAGGCAAATAAGACACATATGGAGCTACTCAACCCAAAATTGTCACTTTTCTTTTCTTCTATATGATTTTAACATCTTTTGCCTGATGAAGAAGCTAGTAGAGCTCTGAAAGGCTGCATGAAATGTTATTTCTCTTTTGTTAGGCCAATAAATATATCAGTCTTCCATGGATCTTGTTTTATTTTGCTCTATGACCAACAAATATGGCTCATAACTGTATTATGTTTATGCAGTTATGAATGTGATGTAGGATCTTAGCTTTTATTCAATAGGCATAGCTGTTAATGTGCATCATCTTTTGCACTACAAAATGTTGCTGCACTTGTTTCCCTGCTTGCACAATTTACGGTTGGGGGGGGGGGGGGTGTTACTACTCAGTCTAGAAACTTTCCCTTCTCTGAAATTGCTGTTTCCAACCATGGTTGTTCACTTGCTTGAACTGCCTTTGCTTGCTTTTCACATGCTGCTTTCTAGGGCTCAAAAAATCTTCCTTACTAGAGTAATCCAATTGTTAAATGGTGAACGGACACAGAGGTTAATCCCATAAATTCAATAAACCTATCCTGTTTAGCAACACCAAAAACATAAATTTGCATCTGAAAACTTTATTCTGGGAAGTGTATTTGCAGAACCTCTTTTTTGTGGATGTCTATTTTTGCAAATGTTGAATTTGAAGTTGCAAGTGGCTGTGAAGAATTCAACTTCTAACTCTATGTATCCCACTTTTCAATGTTGTCGCTGCCACCACCTTCGAAAGATGCTTTGCTCAAATGATAAGCAACAATTGAAGAAACAGTAACTTGTTTATTTATAGCACAAAGCTTGATAGTCGCAAGAATGTTATATCTTGAGGTGAACGATGTTACTTCTGTACAGTAAGTGTTGCAAGATTTCTCAATAGTTTCTTTGAGTTTAGTATGGTATCAGCTTTATATGACTTGTTTCTTTCAGGTAGGAATACTGTCCTCCTTTAAACTTAGTTGATCTGTACCCGATCAAATTTGGACTGGGGAGTTCAACTGGTTAACCCTAGTCCTCCTTGACTTAGGAATGTAGCCTCAGCTCTTTAGTTATCCCTACTAAAGGCTCAGCAACTTTAATTTTAGCCCTTCTCCGCTAAAACTCTCTAGCTGCTCAACTTCCTCCCACAATCTCTTCTCTCGATCTCACTCCTTTCCCACTGAACAGAACCAACTGCTCTGGTCAACCGACAAACTTCAACTGCTCAATTCCAACTGCTAAATTTGAATTCTAAGGCTTCCACCAGCAAGGTGAAGCCACGCCCCTTTTCCTGGCCATGCCTTAGAGGCACCCAACTTCTGTATAAGAATAGCTGAAATATATAACCTTAAACAGTCAACCTAAACATAGCAATCATGAATAAAACACAATGATCATGACATCTTTACATACCTTCCAACCCGGAAAGATTATTTTTGCTTTTTCTAAACCCAGAATAAGCAAAAATAATAGAGAGTAACACAAAATACATATCTATACATAAACATAACATCATACCTTAAACTCTAAATACAAACCTGTAAGTCTTCCGATCAAGGTGCTCTGGATAGAGCATCAGCTACTACATTACATTTGCCCTTTATATGTTTAATATCAAACGTAAAGTCTTGTAATGATAAACTCCATCTCAATAATTTGTTATTGGTCCCTTTTACATTATCTAACCATCTTAGGGGTGCGTGATCAGTTTGTAACGTAAACTCCCTTCCCCACAAGTATGGTTTCAGTTTCTTTATGGACCAGATTATCGAGTAACATTCCTTCTCGATTGTGGACATGCTAAGCTCATTAGAATGCCACTTCTTACTGAGGAATAGTATGGGCCTATCCTCTCCATCTTCATCAATTTGACTTAGGACTGCTCCTAGCCCAGTGTCTGAAGCGTCACAAGTTAAAATAAATGGGTTATCAAAATTTGGGGCTTTCAAAACCGAATCAGAAGTAAGGGCCTTTTTTAAATTGTCCATGGATTCCTGACACTCGGAAGACCAAATTACCTGGTTTGGGTGTTTCTTTTTTGTAAGGTCTGATAATGGGGCAGCCAAATTACTGAAAGACGGGATGAATTTTCGGTAATATCCGGCTAAACCAAGAAATGATCTAATTTGTTTTTTCGTTTTCGGGATGGGCCATTGGTGTATATCTTTGACCTTGGTGGGATCAGGTCTGATACACCCTCCACCTATGTCCCAAATACTTAGACCTATGGTTTCCTAACTTGCATTTAGAAGCTTTAATAGTTAACCCAGCTTCTAATAACCTACCCAACACAAAATCAAGATGCTTAAGATGGTCCTCCCAACAATCACTATAGATACCTATGTCATCCATGTAGGCTAAACAGAACTCACCTAAGCCATAGAGAACTTTGTCTACCAACCGCTGAAATGTCGCAGGGCTATTTTTTAATCCAAACGGTAAAACTACAAACTCGTAAAGTCCTCCCTGAGTTCTAAAGGCCGTTTTGGACTGGTCTTCAGGTGCCATAGGCACTTGCCAGAACCCCTTAGTCAAATCAATACTACTTATGAATTTGGCTTTTCCCATCCTTTCTAGTAAATCATCCAAACGGGGCATCGGATACATGTCATTTTGGGTGATTTTATTTAACCGCCGGTAATCTATGCAAAACCTTACGGTTTTGTCTGGCTTCTTTACTAACACTATGGGCGAAGCCCAAGGGCTGTTAGATGGCACGATTATATCCAAATCTAACATCTCCCTGACCTCTTGCTCTATGCATTCGCTTATCTTACCCGTTACCCTATAGGGAGGGGATGCTATCGGTGCGGCGTCACCGGTGCATATTTTATGTTGCACTCCCTGCACTCTCCCGGGTAAATCCGAAAACATGACTTTATACTTAGCCAAGATTTCTTTAACCTCTCTTTGTTGTGATGGTGATAAGTCTGAATTTATGGATACTTTATCCAAGTTTCTATGTATCTCCCTATCACCTTCCCAAAATGAAAAAGGACCTGTATCTTCCTCTGATACTATACAGTAAACATTTGCCGACCTATTTACATACGGCTTAATCATGTTTACATGCACCCGTTTCTCAATCCCCAATCGTTCATCTAGGATGTCACAGTTCACATGGTTCTGCTTCCTGACGATCCTCCACGGTCCAGTCCAGTCCATCTGTAGTTTGTTGTTCTTGTTGGGTGTTAAAAACAGGACCTCATCTCCGACGTTGAAGTCTCGGGGTCTCGACGTTGCGTCGTACCGGGTCTTTTGTTGCTCCTGGGCCATCATAAGATGTTCCTGGGCGATGTCCCTGGCCATCTTTAATGTTGACTGAAGATCTTTGATGTAGTCGTCGACAGGAACAGGATCTGGCGTAGGGCTTGCTTCCCAGTGCTCTCTGATCAAATCAAGGGGTCCACGAGCCTTCCTTCCGAATAACAATTCAAAAGGCGAGTAACCAGTGCTATCCTGTGGGACTGATCGATATGCGAATAACAGCTGCTGCAACTTGGTGTCCCAGTCGTGGGGTCTCTGCTGGCTATAGGCCTTGATCATTTTCACTAGTGTTTTGTTCAAGTTTTCTACTAGGCCATTCGTTTGCGGATGATAAGGTGTGGACGTTAGGTGTTTAATTCCACACAACTCTAACAACTTCTTCATTAGCCGCGAAGTGAACTGAGTCCCCAGGTCTGACACAAGCTCTCTGGGAAATCCAGTCCTTCCCCAAATTGATAACAGCGCATTGGCTATGGTGGAAATTTCAATATTGGTCAAAGCCACTGCATCTGGATACCTGGTTGCATAGTCTATTACTGTGAGGATATATTTGTATCCTCTCCGACTGGGCTTATACAAAGGGCCAACTAGATCAATCCCTACTCGGAAAAAGGGTTCCCCAACAACCGGCATGGGAACTAAAGGTGCTTTGGCCTTATCTCTTCCCGTGCTAAACCTTTGGCAAGTATCGCACGACCTGCAAAACTCCTTGATATGTTGATACATGCCAGGTCAGAAAAAGTTCTTGCTGATTCTTTGGGCGGTTTTTCTAACCCCCAAATGCCCTCCTTGTGGATTGTCATGGGCCATATCTAACAGTTGTTTCCTGTAGTTTACAGGTACCACTATTTGGGTACGTGTTTCTGGTTTATTCAAAGTCTTATGGCCTGTACTTTTCCTGTACAAAACTCCCTCCTTAAGTACGAACTTAGGAGTTTTATTTTCTTCTGTTCCTGTGGCGCTCTGAGCTTGCAAGAGCAGAGGTTGTAATGTTTCATCTGCTAGCTGCTCTCGCAGTATCTCTTGTTTTCCCTCTATTCCGCTGACCAACTCAGTGATGTTCGAACTAGACTCAGGAAGTTGCTCTGAGCCAGCTTGGAGGGTCAAACACTTGGCTTTTGGAGTGTGGACCTTCATGTTGCCTTCATGTTTATCAGCTTCTTTCTGCCAATTCCTAACTTTTCCATTTAAATCATTCCCAATCAAACATTTGTATGGGATATCCGCGCAGACCGCGAAGTCCCATAATCCTTCCCAGCCTTTGTACTTGATGGGTAGGGATACTACAGGGGTTGGTATCGACGGACCTATCCCCTTTAAATTTATCTCTGAAGAGGGATGTTGGTATCTCTGTGGGACCACTTCAGGACGTATAATACAGACATCTGACCCAGTGTCTCTCCATCCCTGCGTGTGTATCTCATCTATGACAATAGATTCTAAATAGTCTTCAGAGATTTCTCTTGAAAGGATAAATAAACATTGTTTTTCTTTTGGCCTCGCATCAGGGCTTCTAGACTTAACTTCAGGTTCCACTTCTGGTTCTATTGGAGCTCTATTTACAAAGAAAGTAGACCTGTCTTTCCTAATTAAGTTACATTGATATCTAAGATGCCCTGGCCTTCCACAATGGTAACATTTTATCTTTTCCTCAGGCCTGGCTTGGCCTGCAACTGCCTCATGCTTCCTATAGGCGGTGTTTTCTCCTGAACCTCCCCTTTGCATCTGTGTGCGTGAGTGAGGGTAAAACGTCGGCTTTAGAGGTTTTTTCTCTTTTGGTTCTTCCTCCTTCCTAAAGCCTTCTTTCAAGGTAATTAGCTGGTCAATCATAACTGCAGCATCGTTGGCTGTCTTTGGGTTTCGGTCTTGAATTAGCCATCTGTATTCTGAGGGAACTAGGTGAAAGAGCTGTTCTAGCTTCAATAGTTCCTTAAGTTGCAGAAAGGAATCTACTTCAGAAGTCCTCACCCAGCTGTCAAAGTATTGAGCTTGCTTTGAAGCAACTTGCGCAAAACTTTGGTGTCTGTTCCTCTTTAAAGTTCTGAACTTTAATCTGTAAAATTCAGGCGTCAACTGAAACTTTTGTTGTACCTGCAGTTTAAACATCTTATAATCTCTGTGAGTGTCTTCAGCCATATCACTATATATTTCCAGAAGCTTTCCACTAATTTGTGGCCTCAGATATAACATCCATTTGTCTTCACTCACTTCAAAATCTTTACAGCACCTTTCAAAGGATATAAGGAACTTTTCTATATCATCTTCCTTGTTATATCTGGGAAACCGTTTTAAAATTACATCAGGTGCTTCAGCTCTCAAATCCCCTTCTTGGGTATCAGCCTGAGGTTGTGAGTGTGTCAATCTTTGCTTCTCCAAATCTATTTCCATTCTCTTCAACTCTAATTCTGCCTGTCTGGCTCTCTCCTTCTCTCTTTCCTCCATCTTTTTCATTTCCAATTCAGCCTGCCTGGCTCTCTCTTTCTCCTCAATCTCTAATTTCTTCATCTCTAATTGATACTTGAGAGACATTTCAGACAAGGTTACTTGTTCTGAATCTGAGGAGGAAAGCTCTTCCGCTTCCTCTGCCAACTTTTTCTGTTTCCTGGTGGCCATTTCCAGACAAGTTTTTCTTCAGCCCTTTTACCTAAAGCTGATCTCCGGCACCAAACTAACCTTTGCCAAATGAATTTCAGGCACTGAATCAGTTCTTGTCACACATATCCCAGGCACTGAATCAGTTTTTGTTACACGGATCCCAGGCACTGAATCAGTCTTTGTTACACGGATCCCAGGCACTGAATCAGTCTTTGTTACACGGATCCCAGGCACTGAATCAGTCTTTGTTACACGGATCCCAGGCACTGAATCAGTCTTTGTTACACGGATCCCACCGCTGCCACCAAATTGTGAAGAATTCAACTTCTAACTCTATGTATCCCACTTTTCAATGTTGTCGCTGCCACCACCTTTGAAAGATGCTTTGCTCAAATGATAAGCAACAATTGAAGAAACAGTAACTTGTTTATTTATAGCACAAAGCTTGATAGTCGCAAGAATGTTATATCATCTATTATCCAGGATCTAATCATGGATGAACATGCGGATCTGGCCTGCATCACCGAAACCTGGTTGGATGATCTGGGTGGGGTTAGTCTTACCCAGCTTTGTCCTCCGGGTTTCGGGGTGCATCAGCAGGCCAGGCCAGGAGGGCGGGGAGGTGGGGTTGCGGTGGTCTTTAGGCAGTCCATCGCCCTGGTCAGATGCGTCGCTTTGCAATCGGTCGGGTTTGAGTGTCTCCACTTGAAGGTGGGTACCCGGGACAGTTTGGGGATTCTGCTGGTGTACCGTCCACCCCGCGACACAGCAGTCTCCCTGCCTGAGCTAGCAGAGGTGGTTTCTAGCGTGGTGTTGGGTTCCCAGTGCCTGTTGGTGCTGGGCGACTTCAACATTCACGCTGAGACCACCTTGACAGGTGCAGCTCAGGAATTCATGGCCGCCATGACGACCATGGGTCTGTCCCAAATAATATCGGGTCCCACTCATCAAGCTGGACATACACTCGACCTGGTTTTTGTTGCGGGCGACGGTTTGGTCAGAGTGGAAGAGCAAATTATTCTTCCATTGTCATGGTCCGACCACTATCTGATCAGTTTAAGACTAACCGTCTCTTCCAACCTCCACAGGGGTGGTGGACCAATTAAGATGGTCCGCCCCAGGAGACTTATGGATCCTGAGAGATTCCTGAGGTCTCTTGGGGATCTGTCTACCATGGAAGCTGACGATCCTGTCGATGCCCTGGTCACTCGTTATAATGGCAAGTTGTCCAGGGCAATAGACACGATTGCTCCTGAGCGTCCCCTCTCGCTGCGTGGAGTTGCCCCAGCTCCCTGGTTTACTGGGGAGCTGGCGGAGATGAAACGTGCAAGAAGGAGACTAGAGTGCCGCTGGCGGACAACTCGTGACGTATCTGACCGAGCACGGTCTAGAGCCGCTATTAGGGCCTATTCCGCGGCATTGCGGGCAGCCAGGAAAGTTTTCTCGACTGCCCGCATCGCGTCTGCAACAAATAGATCTTCAGAGTTGTTTCGAGTTGTTGGGGAGCTCCTCCACCCTCCTCAGGTCAGGGGAGCATCCGACATCTCGTCAACTCGGTGTAGCGAGTTCGCTCACCATTTTGCAGACAAAGTCGCTCAGATTCGTTCCGACTTAGACGCCGGCCTTGATGCATTGCCAGGTGAGGTAACCGAGGCATCTGTCTGTTCGATCTTGTGGGATTCGTTTCGGCTTGTGCAGCCTGATGATGTGGACAAGATTCTTAGAGCGGTGAGGGCGACCACCTGTGCCCTTGACCCTTGCCCATCTTGGCTCTTAAAACAAGCCAGTGGAGGGCTAGTTGATTGGTTTGTGAGAATAATCAATGCCTCTTTGGAGCAGGGCATATTTCCATCTGGCCTAAAACAAGCTGTGGTGAGGCCTGTTTTGAAGAAAGCCTCCTTGGATCCGGCTAACCTCAGTAACTACAGACCAATCTCTAACCTTCCATTCTTGGGCAAGGTCTTGGAGCGGGTGGTTGCTTCCCAGCTCCAGGGATTCTTGGAAGATACGGATTTTCTGGACCAATCGCAGTCTGGTTTCAGACCTGGCTACAGTACCGAGACGGCTTTGGTCGCCTTGGTGGATGACCTCCGCAGAGAGCTGGACAGGGGGTTGTGACCCTGCTGGTTCTCTTGGACATCTCAGCGGCTTTCGATACCATCGACCATGGTATCCTTCTGGGACGTCTCTCCGGGATGGGCCTTGGGGGTACTGTTCTGCAGTGGCTCCAGTCCTTCCTAGAGGGCCGTTCCCAGTTGGTGAAGCTGGGGGACACCTGCTCGGACCCCTGGCCATTGACCTGTGGGGTCCCGCAAGGTTCCATTTTGTCCCCCATGCTTTTTAATATCTACATGAAACCGCTGGGTGAGGTCATCCGGAGTTTTGGAGTGCGGTGCCATCTCTATGCGGATGACACCCAACTCTACTACTCCTTTCCACCTAATTCCAAGGAAGCCCCTCGGATACTGGACCAGTGTCTGGCCGCTGTATTGGCCTGGATGAGGGCGAACAAGCTGAAGCTCAATCCTGACAAGACAGAGGTCCTCCAGGTCAGTCGTACATCTGATCGGGGTATTGGGTGGCAACCTGTGCTTGACGGGGTTGCACTCCCCCTGAAGGCGCAGGTCCGCAGCTTGGGGGTCCTCCTGGACTCTGCGCTGACACTTGAGGCACAGGTGTCGGCCGTGGCTGGGAGGGCCTTTGCACAACTAAAACTTGTGCGCCAGCTGCGGCCATACCTCGAGAACTCAGATCTGACCATGGTGGTCCATGCCTTAGTTACCTCTAGACTGGATTACTGCAATGCGCTCTATGTGGGGCTGCCTTTGAAGACGGCTCGGAAACTACAACTAGTACAACGATCGGCAGCCAGGTTTCTAACTGGGGCAGATTACAGGGCGCGCTCAACGCCGCTGTTTGAAGAGCTCCACTGGCTGCCATTTATTTTCCGAGCCCAATTCAAGGTGCAGGTTATCACCTACAAAGCCCTAAACGGTTTGGGACCCACCTACCTTCGAGACCGCATTTCCCCCTATGAACCCGCACGACCTCTTCGCTCGTCGGGGGAGGCCCTCCTCTTGCTTCCACCAACTTCGCAGTTGCGGTTGGTGGGGACGAGGGAGAGGGCCTTCTCCGCCGTGGCCCCCCGGCTGTGGAACTCGCTCCCCAGGGAGATTAGGCAGGCCCCTACCCTACTTTCTTTCAGGAAGAGCCTGAAAACTTGGCTATTCCAGAAGGCCTTCGTTGACTGATCCTTGTGGGATCATGTTATTTACCTATTAAGCAGTAGACCCTCTGGATTGTTTTTAGGATTCATTCAGCACTTTAAGTATTACACCTGCTGTATAATTATCCCTCCCTGATAACTTGATATTGCTTTGTACCTTGGCCTGGATCTTTTGACCCAAATCGGGATTTTAATATTATTGTGTATATTGACTTTTATGACTGTTTTTAATCATGTTGAAGTTTTACTGCTCGGTTTAATGTTTTATCTGATTTGTGCTGTCGTGTCTGGGCATGGCCCCATGTAAGCCGCCCCGAGTCCCTCCGGGGAGATGGGGCGGGATATAAGAATAAAATTATTATTATTATTACTATTATTATATCTTGAGGTGAACGATGTTACTTCTGTACAGTAAGTGTTGCAAGATTTCTCAATAGTTTCTTTGAGCTGAGTATGGTATCAGCTTTATATGACTTGTTTCTTTCAGGTAGGAATACTGTCCTCCTTTAAACTTAGTTGATCTGTACCCGATCAAATTTGGACTGGGGAGTTCAACTGGTTAACCCTAGTCCTCCTTGACTTAGGAATGTAGCCTCAGCTCTTTAGTTATCCCTACTAAAGGCTCAGCAACTTTAATTTTAGCCCTTCTCCGCTAAAACTCTCTAGCTGCTCAACTTCCTCCCACAATCTCTTCTCTCGATCTCACTCCTTTCCCACTGAACAGAACCAACTGCTCTGGTCAACCGACAAACTTCAACTGCTCAATTCCAACTGCTAAATTTGAATTCTAAGGCTTCCACCAGCAAGGTGAAGCCACGCCCCTTTTCCTGGCCATGCCTTAGAGGCACCCAATTTCTGTATAAGAATAGCTGAAATATATAACCTTAAACAGTCAACCTAAACATAGCAATCATGAATAAAACACAATGATCATGACATCTTTACAGTGGCATTCCAAGCTTTTTTGAAATCCCCATTCCTTGGAAAGCTATCCATTTTGAATAGCTATGTTTTCTGCAGCTGTTATGAGTTATTTCCTGCAGGAGATTGATACAGGCTGGATGCTAATTTGGATTAGAATTTCCTAAATTCAAGATCCAAAATGTAAATAATGGATTCCAGAAAAATAAAAATTATAAGGACTAAATTAGGAAAAATGTGTATAAAAGAAAGTGTGCTACTGGCCAAGCATCATCATAATACCAGTCCAAACACCTGCATTTCTATCAGCATTGAGATATGAGCAGATTAAAACTCCTAACAGATGCACTGGTTAATGCAATCAGAGTGGCAGGCAGCCAAAGACTCCAGCTTTGTCTGGAGTGACATCATTATATTTGAGATCTGTTGTGATTGGATAACACAAATGAGACACTGTCAATGCATTTGTTTTCATAGGGCAACTGATAGCTGGGTGAAGGTTAGAGAGTAAATAAAAGAAACCAAGGGGCTAAAATTGGTAAGAACCATGTCTATGTCATATTTCCCATTCATATGTATGGTTATGAAAGCTGTTAGGAAGAAAATTTGAAATGTGGTTCTGCAGAATAATTATATGAATACCATGGAGTGCTAAAAAGAGAAAAAAAATTAATCCTAGAGCAAATCAAATCTGAACCCTTCCTAGAAGCCAAAATGACTAAACTTTCTTTTATCATATCAGAAGTGACTTGAGAACATACTGCAAGTCGCTTCTGGTGTGAGAGAATTGGCCGTCTACAGAGACGTTGCCCTGGGGACACCCCGATGTGTTAGCTGGGAGGATTCTCTCATGTCTCCACAAACTAGAGCTACCAGACAGCAGCTCACCCCATCACGCAGATTCAAACTGGCAACCTTCAGGTCAGCAACCCAACCTCCAAATCAGCAGTTCATAGAATCATAGAATAGTAGAGTTGGAAGAGACCTCATGGGCCATCCAGTCCAACCCCCTGCCAAGAAGCAGGAAATCGCATTCAAAGCACCCCGACAGATGGCCATCCAGCCTCTGCTTAAAAGCCTCCAAAGAAGGAGCCTCCACCACAGACCGGGGCAGAGAGTTCCACTGCCGAACAGCTCGCACAGTGAGGAAGTTCTTCCTGATGTTCAGGTGGAATCTCCTTTCCTTTCCTGTAGTTTGAAGCCATTGTTCCGTGTCCTAGTCTGCAGAGCAGCAGAAAACAAGCTTGCTCCCTCCTCCCTATGACTTCCCCTCACATATTTATACATGGCTATCATGTCTCCTCTTAGCCTTCTCTTCTGCAAGCTAAACATGCCCAGTTCTTTAAGCCTCTCCTCATAGGGCTTGTTCTCCAGACCTTTGATCATTTTAGTTGCCCTCCTCTGGACACATTCCAGCTTGTCAACATCTCCCTTCAACTGCGGTGCCACAGTATTCCAGGTGTGGCCTGACCAAGGCAGAATAGAGGGGTAGCCTGACTTCCCTAGATCTAGACGCTATACCCCTATTGATGCAGGCCAAAATCCCATTTGCTTTCTTAGCAGCCGCATCACATTGCTGGCTCATGTTTAACTTGTTGTCCACGAGGACTCCAAGATCTTTTTCACATGTACTGCTGTCTAGACAGGCGTCCCCCATTCTGTATCTTTGCATTCCATTTTTTCTGCCCAAATGAAGTATCTTACATTTATCCCTGTTGAATTTCATTTTGTTAGTTTCGGCCCATTTCTCTAGTCTGTCAAGATCGTTTTGAATTCTGCTCCTGCCAGCTACTAATGATTAAACCAAAACTGTTATATTTTGATCATCTCATGAGAAGACATGGCTCACTAGTAAAAGATAATAATATTGGTAAGATAGAAGGCAACAGGAAACGAGGGAGACCACATTCCAGATGGATAGATTTGGTCAAGGAAGCCACAATTCTGAGTCTGCAAAGTCTGAGGAAAACCTGATGGTGGTTGGTTGGTTGACTCATTCAAGGAGTCACCATAAGTCAAAGTTGACTTGATGGCAGGTGATAACAAAGTGTACCTATAGATAAAATTGTATTCCTTGGTGGTTAGATGGTTATGGATATGGTGCACGGAACAGAATTGTGTAAGTTAAAATCTTAATGGAATATCTGTATAATGCCTTAACAGACACCGGGAAAAGTATGAAAGAACCTGATGATGCTGTAGGATTGTGCTATCCTACTTTCAGGATACTGTAATGTAATGGATAGATGATACCACACATACAATGCGATGTAATGTAATGTGATGAGAGCCAACCACCCAGACATTGGGAAGTCAGTTTTTCTCTAAGAGGAATATGTTTGAGGCAAAAAATTAAAAATTATCAAACAGTCCACTCATTTTTCAACAGAAATATCCTTAGATTCCAATACTTTAAAATGTTTGACTGAGGCACTGATGTTAACTCTGCCTGTCTGGATGCCACCACCATTATGAACTGGACACCTAAGAAGGAAATACTCAGACATAATCCAGATTAGTTGACAGTTGTCAAAGGACTATTTAGTCTAAAGAGACAGGGGTGGGGAAGCAGGTCTGTTTCAAGTTCCATGAGGATAAAAAGTGATAAAGAAAAAGGCTTATAGACGGTGTAGAAAACACCTTGAACTATAAATTGTGCAGTTGTGGAAAATGCAAATATTCACAGAAAACCCAATTTATTTCCCCACATTAATTGTGAAACAAGTGCGTCTGAGTGGGCTAATTAGTGACATGTGAGGAAGAGTATTGGTAAACTGGGTTTTTTTTGTTGTTGTTGCTTGGGTTTGGGCACTAGAATATGGCAATCTAAAAGGGGTGGTATTCCTTGGTGTCTCTATAGTATCTGGTAAGCATGTGTATGTCAAGTAAAGATTTACTAAAACGGAGGGAAAAAAACACACAAATAACAAAGAAAAAGAGGCAGTGAAAACTGTAGATTATAATTCCAGTCTAACTGGTACAAATGAATGAGGATTGGAAAGCAAATCATTGTTGAAAATCATTGGTAGGGATAATAGTGGGGTGAATTAACATGCTCCTCATTCAGAGAAATCTGGGTAAAATAATAAGCACACTTAGAGGTGTAAACTGGACTTAAGAAGAACAGGTTAATATACTATATACACAGGAGAAGCGGAGTTAAAAAAACAAAGGGGAGACCACTTCATTTAAAATATCTATTGAAATTACAAATAAAACTCTTCAAAATGATTCAAAGTACAAAACAACATTCAAAGGCATTCAACAAATCTTTTATACATCACAGTGTTAGTGGCACAAAAATGTAGTTACACTTTAGATACAGAAACATTTTTATACCAATCAAATACGTAATTTATCGTACATATGCATGACTCCCCCGAGCTTTTCCACAAAATGATAAAAATGTAGCCATGGAAAGAGATCAAGCAATGTTTGACTGTAGGCCAGATACCTATATGTAACATTCCTGGATTGTGTTAAGAAAGAATCAGTTGCATAATAAAAGAAGAGAACCAAGATGGTACTTTAAACTGAAGTGAGACACGATCACTTAATGACAATGTGGGTCTGCATGATTGTAGGAGTGACGCTGATGGAAATCTGTGTTCTCCAAAACATTGTGAAAATATACCTCCCAATCATACAATTTGGATCTGCACGATTTTAGGAGTGACAGATGGAAATCTGAGGTAACCGAAACATTGTGGAAATTGTGCCACCTCCAAATCACACATAACCACATAACTAAAAGGATGGTGGAAGATGGAGTCCAGCAACATCTAGAGGGCCCCTTATTTGCCGCAGGTCACAAAACATATCATTGAGCATATTGATGAAAACAAGGTCTCCAAAAGGTATTTAAAGGATCACAGCATTACATGAACTGTGACTTGGTTTGTGTGTTCAAATCAGGGTGGGGGTTATACTGTGTCCTGGAATCGTTTTTAAAAATGGAAGAATGCAGGATTAGCAATCCATTTGTGCTGAACTGAAAATAAGATCAAGTTGTTTAAAAACTCAAATCAATTGAAAAATTCAGCAGAAGGGAATTTTGCAGGCATCTCTAAAAATAAGCTATTCATTTTCCCTCTGCCAAATGTTTAAACTCAAATGAAAGGTGCTTGTATTTCTCTTTTTGGCCCATATCCCATTCTGTGCTCTCCTTCCAAGTAGAAAGATAATTGTGTTAACCCATGAAGTTTTGTCCATTGTGTGCAAAGGGATACATGAAATGCATGTTCTTTGAAAATTGGGATATCTGGTATTTTTTCGGGTCGGATAGCTTTGTCCAGTACATGGATTTAAGGGATTCAAAACAAAAGAATAATATTCAAAGGGTCCTCCAGATGTTTTAGACTTTAAATCCCAGAAGCTCCAGCTAGCATGAATTAGGGATCCGGAGAACCCAAGATCAACCTGGCATAAGGGTTTCCTAGAACTGTAACATGGTCACTCACAACATCTATGAAAAGTTATTTGTTTACAGCAGAAGAAACAAAGATGTGGTCAAAATAATTTAATCAAACTTCCAAGGGTCTCACTTAACTTTTGCACCCGCTAAAGCAGTTCTCAACCTGTGGGTCCCAAGGTGTTTTTGGCCTACAATTCCCAGAAATCCAGCCAGTTTACCAGCTCTTAGGATTTCTGAGAGTTGAAGGCCAAAACATCTGGGGACCCACAGGTTGAGGACCACTGCACTAAAGAAAGCATATTCTCCTTTCCTGTCAGGAAGAAAAGATCTACAGCAAGGGCAAGTTGAGTATATGTGCAAAAAATGACTCAGACCAAGAGATGAGTTGATATGAATCCTGTAAAAGGTAAAAGTTTTCCCCAGATGTTAAGTCCATTCATGTCTGACTCTGGGGGTTGGTGCTCATCTCCATTTCTAAGCCGAAGAGCCGGCGTTATCCATAGTCACCTCCAAGGTCATGTGGCCGGCATGACTGCATGGAGCGCCGTTACAATAGGAATTACTATAAGCACGTAAGTATTTTGTATTCCCTTTCTGAGGCTTCACATTTAAAATTTCAGTACATATTACATTATTCTCTGCTGTCATGCTGTAATATGCAGCCATCAGATAATTGGCAACAAGTAATAACTACCTGATTCAAGACAAGGCTCCAAACTTTAGATACAGAATCATGTATCTGATATGCAGAATATAAAACCAATTTCAAAGCATGGCACACAATAAGAATATTTTTCCATTTAGTTTCTTTAAATAAAAGAATCAGCACGTGTTAGGAAGAATACCACTTCCAAGGCTACAGTCCAATGGCAAACTGATATTACACGAACGTCACTTTTTTCTATATGATACCAAGTTTAAGTATTTGCTATAACTGAAAAGACAAAACACCTCAGGAGGTTATGTGCATATACGTGCCCACACATATAAATGCTTAAGTCTCAGTGCAATTTGAATTGCTAACATGATTTTGTTTCACTGGGGTTGGATGGGTATCTGAAGCATTGCTGGCCAAATGTTGACCCACCAGTTGTTTCTGGACTGCAACTACCATCAAGCCCAGCAAGCCCAGACAATGGGAAGAATGCTGGGCTTTGTATTCCAAGCACATCTTCAGGATTCTTTGCCCATCTCAATGTAAAGAGGGAGATTGTAGAAACAGGATTCTTGTGGCATTGCATTTTCTGACCAGGGAGGTCATGAAATGTACTGTTTCTTATTTGGAAATCTATATGTGTTAGAAAGCTGCTTCAGCTCTCTCTCAAAATTATACCAAAGAGTAATATCCAATATTCATAGTACGCTGATATTCTTCTTCTATTCCCTTGGGGAAGAAATGTAGCACAATAATGAAGCAGCAAAACGATTAGGAAAAAATTAGATGGAGAAACAGATAAAATAACCCGGTTGTCACAGTACCATACAGTATAAAATATAATTCTTTTTACAATGGACTAAATACTTTTGATTGTTAGCAGACTTAACACATTAGCATTGCAGGCAATTTTTATTCATTGAAGCAAAATAAGGGCAGGGGAAATCCTTACCTCTCTTGAATTTGCATACTTTATGGCAGCCTTCCCCACCTGGTAACCGATAGATGTGGTGAGACTACAACCCTCACTATCCTCAACCAATATGCACATGCTGGTTTGGGATTGTGGGAGTTGTAGCTTAGCACATTTGGAGGGTGCCAGGTTGTAGGACTAAGTTATTGTTTGCTGTTATCAACAAATTTGGAAACTTGGGACATTAGCCTTGGAATTAGCAGGCATAAGGGTACTCCATTTTCTATTTCTCCCTCCAGTCCTGGTATTTGGAGGATATTAGCCATTACAGAAGATAGACCATTCATTTGCATGCACATCTACTGCAGTCATCTGCTCCCACTCCTCTTGGAAACTTACGTAACTCAACAAGTCAGAGCACTGAGGAGGGAAGAGTGTGCATTTATGTCCTCCTATTTTGAGCACTGATAAGTATCTTTATCAAGGGATGGCTATTTATTTATTATCATGGTGGAAATAGAGAGGGAAACAGATCCCCATATCTGTTTCTTCTCATTCACAGAGCAGTGTACATGTCAGAAATTATCACAACCATAATTACTTCTCAGCCATAAGAACAGATGAGTCATGCATCTCCAACCTTCACAATAGTCAGGTTAACATCTATTTGTACATTTGGTTTAAAGACTTCTATTCTGTTATATATATGTATATTATATATATATGTACAGAAAAAGATACCTGATTAGAGGTAGCCCTATTAACGTAGCAGATAGTTAATAAACAGATAAACAAGGCTGATAAGAGGGAAACCAGGATTTTTTTAAAGCCATTAATTTAGGCAGGTCAGGTGTGGCTCACATACTTCAACTTCAAATCTCTGGAAAAACAAAAAGTCCCCACAAAACAAAACAAAAAAAAATGTCCATCCAGACAAATAACTTTAACCATTTTCCAAAATGTTATTAAACAGAAATGGCATCTTTCATTTTGGAATAGTCAAAGGCATAGGATGTCCTACTTGTATCTAACCAAATTTACAGTGATTTTGTATGTGAGAGAGGCAGGTTCAACATAGGGAGGATGCATCTGATATTTTCTTAGAGCAAATATGAACAGAAACTGTTTTTGATAAACAGATATTTAAAGTCATGCTTTAATGGGCAAATTTTTAAATTGGTATGCCATTCTTGAAAACATATATATTTATTAGTAAGACATCTTAAATTGTTGTAGATATATATGTGAAAATTTATGTCTTGATGCTGTTAAAATGATGATTCCAAGCCGATTGATGTAGCCTTTAAGTGAACAAGGAAGGAGCCTTGTGCTATCGACATACATTTCAGACATTCAGCTTGCTTTAAGTCCGGGCACCTTCTTCCCTTTAACCCCTGGTAAGAAAGGGTGGCGAAAGTAATTCCTGGCATTCATGGCACCATGGGTCTTGTCTGAAGTCAGGTTTAGGGCAAGTAAGGCTATGACAATGTTATGTGCAAAAGGAGAGCGGGAGGTCATGAAATGTACTGTGATGAAGAGCAAAATCCTATATCCCGTCCTGATTCCATCTTAAGTTGGGAGTGGGTCATCATCTCCTTTATTACACTTGCACTTGCAGCAAAGAACGAAGGGCGTCGCAAGAAGAAGAAAGGGTGAAGCCACTAATAATAACAGGCCAAAACCTGCAAAGATCCCCACCACCTGGATTTCAAAATAAAACACAAAGGCAAACAAAACATTAGAAAAGGAAGAGTAGCAGCTGTTTTTTTTATTTTATTTAATACATTATATATCTCTCCCCAAAAACTGGGCTCAATGTTGCTAAATTTAATAACAAATACACATTAATGAGAATATTGGTAAGTACAGAAGACAACTAATTTAGCAGTATAATCTCTGTATCCATGGAACAAATACGAGGGCTATCCAGAAAGTAGGCTACGTTTTGGATTTTTAAAAGGACTAAGTATAGGATAAATCATTTACCATATGCAACTGAAAGACACATCCCAAAACTACAATCTCATGCAATCCCCATTTAAATTTAGCCACGTTTCTTACAGACAAATGAGTCTGAAAAGTACTGCACCAGTAAATTCCCTGCTTGTGTCGTCAGCTCTTCCCCCTTCTCCCTTCCTGCAGCGTAGCCAAAACGCTGCGCTGCCAGCCACGCCCCCATTGTTGGAAACGGAGGAGAGAGGCGGCAAATTTACTGGTGCAGTACTTTTCAAACTCATTTATCTATAAGAAACGTGGCTAAATTTAAATGGGGATTACATGAGATTGTATTTTTGGGATGTGTCTTTCAGCTGCATATGGTAAATGATTTATCCTATACTTTGTCCTTTTTAAAATCCAAAACGTAGCCTTGCTTTCTGGATAGCCCTCGTATATATACAGTTTACTCATCCATGGCTTCAATTATTCATTTAGGGCCTCTGTGCTAGCTACACCCTCTTTGAAATACCTCTGTTGTTCTTCCCAATGAAAATAATACTTTCTGCTATTATTTCAGGTATCCATGCAAAGTCTGAGAAAGTATCCTCGGTTGAGATGGGAGGTTATATTATGCATCAAATTCGGCTTCCAGTGGAAATTAAAACAAGTTTATCTTGTTATAGTTCTATTTCAGTGCCAAGGAATTGTCCATCCTTCCCCTTTCTCCTTTTTTTCTGGAGTAACTCACACATAAAAGAACTAATTGGAAGGAATGCTGTCAAAACTAGTAACTGCAATTTTGTTGCTCCCTCTGTGACCATCATTCTCTTTTGACAATCCTTTGGACATAAGCCTTTTCCAGGGAGCGCAACAACTGCATCAGGAATGCAGACACAGACTCAGCAGGGAAACAAGGGCCAGAGAATAGACAACAAGACACAAGGACTCTGTTGTGTTTCCCTAGTCAGTGAAGGCCACAAAGAGTTTTGGCTCTCTCTTTATTCTTTCTTAAGGTGCAGGCATGAAGATAGCTCATCTTAAGGTACCTAAAGTACCCTGAAGAGTGGGAATTTTGATAACGAATGAGAAGTTTTTGTGAATCATTTTGAAACTGACAGTCCTTAAGCAGCTGTTGAATGACAAGGTTACTTGTGACAAACAGAACAAATATAACTGGCTTTGCCACTTGTCACACTAAATCAATGGATAGACCCTGCATCAGTGGACTCAAGATGGCTTCAACTGTGCCTAGAATCCAGGCTCAAGAAGCTGATTGGTACAACAGATGTGTGGCAAAAGCAGTGGCATGCAAGGAAAGTTTGGGGCTACAACTCCTAGATTTCCCCAATCAGCACTGCTGCTGACTTATCAAAACTCTTGTTCCTTCAGTCACAGGGTGTGGGTCTTCAAGCATTTGCCACACAATCCTGCAAACCACTTCACTAGTCCACTGAGTCAACTGAGGAAGGGCCGAGAATATTGCACATAAATTTATTTATATGCACACTTCTGCATGTGGTAAACAGAATGAAAACTAAAGGATTGCATCATGGGATTTGGTAATTCAATGTATATTAAACCTGAATGTCATGCTCAGCTTAAGCCACCTTGAGTCATTTAAGGTGGAAGAGACACAGACTAGTTTAATGAATAATTTAAGCTCTTCGTTTTTTTCAGGCTGCCAAGAGCCACTTGTGTAGCAGGTACTGAAAAGTAGGATTCCACTAATTTAATAATCCCTTTGTTCAAGGGAGAGTACAGCAGATGTGGAGTTTTCTATATTTCATACTTGGCTTTTGGCATACTGTAGTGTTCTTGTTAAGAGTGTTTATATTTGAAGGTTTCTTTTTGAGGAGTGGAAGAATCCAATTTGAGTTTTGTTGTAGCTAATTACGATGACCCTAAGGCAAACGTATCATTTTCTAAGGCTGAGAGTGTGTGACTCTTCCAAAGTCACCCAGCAAAGCTGGGAATCGAACCCTGGTCTCCAGTCATAATGCAATGTTCAAACTGCAAAACATGCTGACTTTCAATCTAATGTTAACTACACATGCAAACATCATGTGTTCTTTTCTTTCTACATGGAATTTCCTTCTTATTGGTACTGAATAATCCACATTGTCAGCAGGTGGCACTATTGAACAACATTAATGCCGAATGGTAAAGCAACCACTTTAGTATTATGTAATAATACACATGAAGGATGTAAAAAGGACTACAATTTCTTTGAAAAGAAGGGGGCAATGAATTTGTGATCATTTTTAACATGTGCATCACAGCACATTAAAAAAAATAAGTCTGCTTCCATCTACAAAATTTCACGTGATTCACTTGAGAAGTACTAGAAGCTGCCACACTGCAATGCTATGGCCTTAAGAGAAGTTATAGCCAACTTTCTCTTTAGTATTATTATATTGATAAACATGCCAGTTTTTACTTTCCATCTCACTGCAAGCTGGGTATTTTTTCTGTAGTAATTCAAGGATACAATTAATCAGAGAAAACGTCAACAATGTAGCTGTTTTGATAGTACATTGGGGTGCTGCATTTTTAAAAATTACAGATTTCACAGATTTCAACCCTAATTTCAACCATAACACCAATCAGTCACATCTGATAAAATATGAATTAAAGACTCAGCTTTATTCTGATCTGTTTTAGTGAGCCTGATAAACTCCATCTTGAGAATAACAGATGTCTTCTTATGGCCTGTATTTGTTTGCTGAACTCAGTCATTTGTCTTATCTAGAAATGTTGGAACTATGATATTATGTACCCAGGGCCAACAACCAGAAGTTATGGTTGCATATAGTACCAGACCCTGAGAATATCCTCTTAAATAATAACAACCTCTATCTATATTCTGTGCTGGTGATATAGACTTCAGATAAAGATTGTGAAAAACTCTACATACTTAGAATGAAACATTCCTATAAAATAGGCACTTTAAAAAAAAAAACAGGTTTTTTGAAGGTCTGTATTAATTGGAATAGAAACCACTGTCAAGAAATCAAAAGACTTCGACTTGAAAGGGCAGCTATGAAGTAACTAGGTAAGATCCTGACGTGTAAAGATGTATCTTTAAATACTGAAGTTAAGATTGTTCATGCCATCATATTTCTGCTTTGCATGGATGGTAGCAATTATACGGATACTGTGGGCTGCTACAACAACAAATAATTGAGTCGGGCAAAGTAACAAAGATGCTAATGAGCAAATTGATACCCACCTGTGTTCTGTGCCAAATAACCGAGGCCCTAGAATGACCTAGCTTGTTTCGGCAAGGTCCTTTGTCATAATGTATAAGGAGGAAGTCATCCTTAAAAAAAAAAACACGTAAGAGAAGAAGAAAAAATACATCGTTCAGTGGTGGTAAGAACTGACTCTCAGAGGAAATAATATGCAGAAGGAGAGAACCCCAATCTGTTCAATAGGGCTTAGACCAGAAAAAGGATAAATAAGCTTTCAGAATTGGAGAAACTTATTTTCCTACATTCTGTGCAGTACAGGGCAGCTATTCTTGGAGAATCATCCTTGGGAATATTGTGACATGGTTGGGATGTCAAAGAACATAGTTTCTCTCTTCACCACAAGAGAGATGAATTTACACCAATGATGGAGATGATTTGAATTTTCTCCTGATCAAGAATACCACCTTTTTACACAATAAACATTTATTTACAAAAGAAAAAGAAAAAAGAAAAAAAAGACTGGACTGCTGGAAAGGCTTTGGATGCTCTAAATCAAAATCAAGGACTTGATTTCTCTTTCTAAAATTCGAACTGTCATGTTGGACAGGTGAGGGATATAGAGCTTTCTGCAAGAAATCCGAGACTAGACTTTGTCCTCTGAGATCAGAATTCAGTGGAGGGGATTTCTGGTCTATCTTTTGGCTCCCAAGATGCTTTTAGGTGGACATCACAATAGAAGTATGTAAGGTCCTCAGGACCATTCTTATCATATAAAAAGATAATCTCAAAAGTGAAATATCTTTCTCCAGAAGTCCCCAAAGAGACTAATTTTCTATTTTAAGGCTCTTCCACTACTCCCCTATCTTTTCAGCTTCTCCTGCGGGGACATGAGAGAAGCCTCCCACAGGATGGTAAAACATCAAACATAAAGGCATCCCCTGGGCAACGCCCCTGCAGACAGCCAATTTTCTTACACCAGAAGTGATTTGGAATTTCTCAAGTCACTCCTGACATTAAAAAAAAACCCACTCAATATTTGTAAAAAAAATGGTGAGTGGAGCCCATGAGTTTATTCGGTACAGGATGACCATAATATCCTCTGTAGCTGCTCATCCATACATTATAAGTTCAGCCTCAATGAGTTACAATTTTCCAGTTCTCTGATTGAATGTACAACATACTTACATCAAGCGACTCCAGACAGTACCAGCAAAAGGCATGTTTACAGTTTTTACACATCATTTGGGCACACCCTTCATCCCGTTCAATATAAACTTTACATTTTGGGCACCGCTTGATTGGAGCATCATCTTCTTCCATTTTATAAACAGAGCTGGAAGAGATGTTTTGTAAAAGATGTTAAGAGAAATGTTCTATGGCATTTAAAGCAAGGTGCTTAAGCATTCTACCACTTTGAGACTGGAGTCATTTTACATGCATTTAAATTTGCAACAGAACTGTATCCAAATATAGTATTTCATTTCTATCAAGACAACACATCTTTCTACTTTGCCATTAAGCCTAAATTCAAATAATTTCAACCAACCAGCAATAAATACATACACAAATCCCTATAAGAGGTATCCATCAGGTAAATTGAAAGCATTTTTTGAACTATGGGTCCTAGAATCCCTAGCTGTATAGGAACTGCAGCTCCCAAAAGTATTTTTTTTCAAACTCTAGTAAGTTCATTTTTCCCCAAAGGGGACTCGGGGTAGCTTCACAACAGGCAGCAATTCGATGACGACAACATATAATTCCAAAAATAACAATTGCAATTAAAACCAAGTAATTAAAACATCAATTATTAAAACATCAATTTTAAAGTTGCAAACTTTTCAAATTTCATGTGATAGTGTCCTGTTACATGGCTTCCCAATGTCATAGGCAGAAATGAACAGTCCACACAGGGATTCCTCAGTAAACTAACGGACCTTTCTGGAAACTAAATAACATTAAATATGGGATGGATAGATACATGACATGGATACTGTGAACTGTCACCCTCAGGGAGGTCATGGGAAAGAGCCAGGTTGCTACAAGTAACCACCCTGACAGAACTCAACGTTCTGTTCACACCATGGTCAGTCAGCAGTCTATGGGAAGCACATCAGAAAGACATGAGTGCAATTGCATTCCCACTCATGTTCTATGACAACTGATATAGAGAGGCATACTGCCTCTGAAACTGGAGGTAATGTATTACTTGTCCAACACCTGCACAAGGTTGGGTGTTTTCTTTTCTTATCTATGATGATGTGAGAGAAAATGGGTTCAGATCTAAAAAGACACCCAAGGCAATGGCAGTAAAACTTAAGTCTTTTTTTTCTCACTGCGTAGAGCTGCTCTTAACGTACAGTATTACCTTTTGACAGTTTCACTTACTCACATCACAAAAAATATCCTCCACCACCCCACTCAGGAAAGTATTTGTGGGTCTCTCTAAATCCTGCAGTACAATTCTATAATATGGTTCTGGCCAAATATAATACATTTAAAAATACAGATTTGTTCTAAAGTTGAATGTGTATGTAAGTTGGAACAGTTACAACTCCAGCCTGCTATTTGTTTAGTTTAGGGATAGCATAGAGAAAGGTGAATCCCCCTGTAACATTTGTTTTGCTGTATGTGCTCCTGATCAGAATATTTCATCTCACTTTCTGTCCCTATGACAATTGGATTTAAAAAAATGGTTTGTTGTGAAAACAGAGATTAGTAAGGAAGCTTCAGAGGAGACATGTTTTCCCCATGATAACTCTTTCAGGAGTGAATTTCCCTCACTTCCTGTTGTTTCACCTCCATTTGTAACTAGGAGTTAGGTGTAAGTTGGATGTTTGTAACTTAGGGACTGCAGTCTCAGGGAATGTGTGTGTGTGTGTGTGTGTATGTGTCTTGGAACATCTTCTTCACTGATACAGGGATTATACTGTATTAAGAATTATGATAGTATTTTCCTGTAATGTAAAACATTGTACCTTGTTTCTCCTGGAAGGAAGTTGACTGGCATATTTTCCTGACAGCCTTGTCCCGGATGCCAATTGGATTTGCATGCAGAGCAAAATTCTATGTCACAAGCTTTGCATTGCACCAGCTGTGGATTCTGGGGTCCTGATTCCTGAAGCTGGCAAACTGCTTGGCAGGAAGAGGATGGACACCAAGTCCGACAAGGATCCAGAAGTATTTCTATAGGAAAATAAGGCACAGTTAGAAATAGATGCAAGCTCAGCAACAGAACATAGGCTTTGTGTGCAAATGGCCTCAGGATGAAGCCCTGGCATCAGGTAGGGCAGCTGAGAATGACTGCTGTCTGATACCTCAGGGAGACACTGTCTGTGTAGGTAACTCTTGAGTTAGATGAACAAGTCATTGTGACTTAACATAAAGCAACCTCCACTGCCAAAACAGAAATTGTGGAACTGACCTTAAATTATGAGGTACCCAAGGGAAATGTACAATTTACATAAATATCAACACACTGCATTCTGAATTGCTAGAAAATAAGCATTATATTTGGCTGGACAATTCTATTTTGGACAAGATTAAAAAAAACCAGTTGAAACACGAGTCAGTTTCTGTTCTTCTTTGAAGGAATCCATAATGCCACACTCACGCTTGGCGAGGTTATTCCTTAATAATGCAAGTTCTTGGCTAGTATTTTAATTAGTTGTTTTTCTTTGCTTTCAGGTACTGAAATGTTTTCTCTTAAGAAATGAAGGAAGCATCTTAAATGTGCATGTCCACATCTTGATATTCCTGACTAATCTGTGCACATCCGAGAATACATTTTATTGAGTGTAATGGTTTTTTAGGAGTTACCCATGCGATTGCATTGTAAATCCCATCCTTTTACTGGATAAGGCCATAAATTAGGCTGGGGACATAGAGATTCTTACAAGAAGTGTTCTCTCAAATAGAAAATTAGCATTTAATTTTCAGTTTCTCCACTTTTGTGTGAGTGCTGCTCCCCAAACCCCAGCAAATGTGGAGGGCAGAGCAAAGGAATTCAGCAATACATTTAAAAATAAGACATTCAGAAGACTCTGAACTTACAAGAGACCTATGTGCTGGCTAAGGACATAAAAGAGAGAACAAGACAGGCAGCAAGAGAGAGGTGTTAACTGGCTCTTCAGAACACAACCACTTTATCCATCCACATCAGCAGCTGTATGAACACCTCGTGAATTTCCATTAAATGCAAATAAGGCATCATACAGACTGGATTAGTTCTATGTTTTGAAATCAGGGATGCTCCAGCAGTATACTATACCTCTTTCAAACTGTAGCTTCTTATATCTCTGCATGATTTCTGATGCAACCATACATTCAATCTATTGTGACAAAAGAAAGGAGAAGGTGATCAATGACCATTGCAACCAAAGTGATGTAAGACAAACAGAGACAAGTTACTTAGTGATTATACTACAACAACACACACATTCACACACCAAATGTTGGCAACAACAATTACAGAACAGGGTTTTACGTGAATAAAGTGTGTTATGTTTCCAGATACATACTTCATTTTCTTGTAGATGACCTCGCTTTGGGCAGGCAGCATCTGGACAACTAATTGCTGTTTCTAGGCCTTCCTGAATCAAAAGCTCCACGTACTGTTTCAGGCACTGCAAAAGACGCCAGACGCAGAATTATATCATGCAATAACAAATGTTCATACAACACAGTGGCCTTTCCAGATTAGAGATTTCCAGTGACTGTGCCCTATATTAGTAAATGGCAGTGAAATGGAAACGTGTGAGTGTTCATGCCACTATTTAATAATATCAGGTACAGTCACATCTACTTTTTCACAGCTGTATCCTTGTGCAGAAGTGCACTTTGTACCATCAGACAACTTCAACATGGTTCAGTTCATAATTTATGACTGAACCATCGTTTAAATGTCAGGACATTCATGGTGGTACATCTACTCGGCCCATATGGATTCAGTTCTGTGCTTTCTGGTTCAGTGACTTTACTATGACCACCAATGGTACAGAAAGGTACCAAGCGTAACTACAGCTAATCCTTAAGTAGTTTTATTCCAACTCACAACAACCTATGGTTAGGATTATCATGCTGCTGTGTTCAAGTGGGAGGTTTTCTTTGAGTTTATAGCAAATTTAATTAACAGACCATCTGAGAAAATAGACATTGGGTTGAGCATCTGCACTGCAGAATTAATGCAGCTTGACAACACTTTAACTGCCGTGGCTAAATGCTATGGAATTCTGAGTGATAGTTTGGTGAGACACCCACACTCTGTGGCAGAGAAGGCTAAAGTCCTTGCAGAACTACCTTTCCCAGAATTCAATAGCACTCAGCCATAACCGTTAAAGCTATTTTGCATATTTTAATAGTAATTTGACATAAAGCTGTTGGGTAAGCTATGGCTTTATAGGAATGACTGAACCAGGCTTGTGGCTATTAAGATGGTGAAAGACAAGAGTATCACAATTTACTGTAGGCTACCCTAGAGGGTTTAGTTCTGTTTACTTTGTCGTTGTTTTTTTTTGTTTTTTTTGTTTTTGCAGGGCAAAATTCTTACAACTGCAGGCACCCACAAGCCATATCACAAACTACCCGGAGCCTGCAAAGCAGTTTGCGATGTGACATAGTAGCTGTTGTTCATTAAACCCATCTACCTCACTCTTACCATTCTCTGTTCACATTTTTGCTTCCCTCATGGTTGCTGTTCTAGGTACACTATACACAAGGGCCACTTAATGGAAGGGAAGGATTTGCTGCTGCTTTTTTAATGAGAGCACTGGAGTGTTCCCTTCCAGAGGTGAACTGCAGACTCCCACAGACCTTCCTAGGATGCTCTTAGCAACCATTAAGCTGTTCCCAACCACAAGGATACAATGCCAGAGCATTTTACTATAATCGTTTTTATTTTTATATAGCCCTTTCCACCCACAGTTATTTATATAAGAACACAAATGAGTCAGGCATTGGAATAGGACTGCTGGTGGAATGCCCAGATGGCCTTTATTCAGAGCATCAGATAATCCTCCAGTCTGAAAAGTTGCCATCGTTCAGGGTTCTTCCATGCAACATACAAGTTGTTTTGTTTTTTACAAAGAGAGAGAGACAGACAGACAGATAGAATTCAGGTTGATTGGGTATTAATGGTTATTTGGAAATTAATAGTCCAAACATACAAACCTGACTCAGTGCTCCAAATGTATGATAAACACCATTTGGATGTTGGCCTAAGTACTGTTTCCAATCAACGTAGCCATTGGGGTGGGGTGGGGGAGGGGGGTAATTCTATCCCTTTCATATAACTCTTCCAGATCTTTAGGAGGCTAGATTTTTTTGGATGTCTGTTAAATTCTTTGTTCACCTTATTTTTTCCGTACCATAAGTAAGCATGTCATCTACATCTTAATTTATATCCCTCTAAATTAAGTAAAGTACGGTCATCAAGTGTAAACCATCCCTTTAACTAGCTAAATCCTGCTGCCTTATAGTAGTATCTAAAGTCCAGAAAACCCTAACCCTTCTATCTTTTGCATCTATTATGGCTATGCTCTCCATCCAGGTTAATTGAACTTTCTGCCATCTTTCTAAGTCTTTTTTAACCTCCTTCCAAGTTTTTTCGTAATTATTTTAATATAGTTATGCTTAACAGTTACCCATAATCCTAAATACTTTACTTTCATTACTGCCTTGCACACTGATGATTTCTCCAATTTGTCTATATTGCCTTTGGATAGGTCTTTAGTTAAAAACACTGATTTCTCTTTATTAATTTTAAATCCTGAGATGTTGTTATACTTATTAAAGGTCTCCATTAACTTTTTGATGCTCCTTATTGGGTCCCATTAAAATGCATACCATATTGTCCATGTATGCCTTTATTGTAAATTCATGTCCTTTTATTTTCCCTCCTTTGATGCCACTATCTTTTCTAATTCTAATGTACAATATTTCTAGCACCTAAATAAACAATAAAGGCGACAAGGGACAACCTTGTCTTGTCCCTTTTTGTATCTCTATATAGCTTGATAATTGACCATTTATTTTTAATTTAACTCTTCGTTTTGAATAAGCAGTGCTTACGGCTCTCTTAAATTGCTGACCAACTCCATATTGGTCTAATACCTTTCCCATAAATTCCCAGCAGACATCATCAAAAGCTTTCTCTGCATCCAAAAATAGTAGAGTAATATCTCTATTAGGATCTTGCTCTGCCATCTCTAGTATATTTAAATCAGTCCTCACATTCTGGTTTAACTGTATGCTTGGAAGAAAGCCAACATGATCTCCAAGTAGTACTTTTAGTAAACATTTGTTTCAATCTATTTGCTAGAATTTCTGCAAAACTCTCACAGTCACAATTTACTAATGAAATTGGTCTAAAGTTTTAAATTTGTTCCATATCTCTATCCTGGTTAGAAATAAGGACTATAGCGGCCTCCACCAATGAATCTGGGATCTCTCCTTTCTGCATAAACCGATTCATTACAGAAAGTGGTAGTGGGGCCCGTTCTTCCTTGTATGACTTATAATACCAAGCAGAAAATCCATCTGAATCCTGGGGCTTTATTTATTTTGGCTTTGTCAATAGCCTTAAACAGCTCCTCCTGTGTAATTTGCCTATCCAATTCTATTTTCATTTCTTCTGTGAGCTTAGTGACATTCATTTCATCCAGATATTAATCAATCTTCTTTTTATCAATCTGATTGCTTTTACATCTATATATATAAATGAGTGATGGCATCATGGCGACCAACAAAACAACAAAACTACAGGCCCCCCAACCTCGAAATTTGACAACACAACCCATCATCCACGCCTCTAGGTTGATACAACAAAAAGAAAAGAAAAATAAAGTCCTAATTAGAGGGAAATGGATAATTGTTTTTATCCAATTGCTGCCAGTTAGAGGACTAATCTCTGCCCACTTGGTCTCCTAGCAACCAACTCAGCCCAGGGGACAGGCAGATTTAGGCCTCAGGCCTCTTCCATAGATTATCTAATTTGCACTGGATTATATGGCAGTGTACACTCAAGGCCCTTCCACACAGCTAAATAACCGATTTATAATCTTATTTTATCTGCTTTGCACTGGATTATTTTAACTCCACACTACCATATAATCCACTTCAGTGTGCATTTTATACAGCTGTGAAGAAGGGGCCTCATATAATCCAGTTCTAAGCAGATAATATAAGATTATCAATATACAGTAGAGTCTCACTTATCCATCATAAACGGGCCGGCAGAATGTTGGATAAACGAATATGTTGGATAATAAGAAAGGATTCAGGAAAAGCCGATTAAACATCAAATTAGGTAATGGTTATATAAATTAAGCACCAAAACATCATATTAAACAACTTTGACAGAAAAAGTAGTTCCATCGTGATATTTTGGTGCTAAATTCATAAATACAGTAATTACTACATAGCATTACTGCATATTGAACTACTTTTTCTGCCAAATTTGTTGTCTAACATGATGTTTTGGTGCTTCATTTGTAAAATCATAACCTAATTTGATGTTTAATAGGCTTTTCCTTAATGTCTCCTTATTATCCAACATATTCGTTTATCCAACATTCTGCCGGCCCGTTTATGATGGATAAGTGAGACTCTACTATACTGTATTTACAAATTTACCACTAAAATATCACAATGAATTTAAACACTGACTACAAAAACATTGATTACGAAAAGGCAGACTGCGTTGGATAATCCAGAACATTGTATAAGCGAATATTGGATAAGTGAGATTCTACTTTAATATGAAATAATTACTGGGATAGAATAATACAGAACAATATAATCTCTAAAACCAGTACAGTAAATAAAGAGTAACACTCTGAAATCAGGGAAATTGGAAATTCCACAAAGGAAACAATCAGGGCCAGCTAACACCTCCCAAGAAAGGATTCTTCCAGAAAGGAAGCTGAGAAGGGAGTGAAGCACTGTGTATTACCAAAGTCATTATCATCATCATCATCATCATCATCATCATCATCATCATTATTATTGTGTTGTGGTCAACCGTGAAAATGAATACAATCTGGCTCCAAGTATTCAAAAACACTAAAATCAGAATATATAAAAATTAATGTGGTATAATAAAACAGAACAATACAATCTCTAAAATCAGAACACTAAATAAAGAACAACACTCTGAAAACGGGAATTCCACATAGGAAACAATCAGGGCCAGCTAACACCTCCCAACAAAGTATTCCCATCATCAAAGTCTGGCAAATCCTCTGTTTTCTCAGGGCCACAGACAGTAGAAGCACATAAAATATCGCAAAGAACACCACTCTGAAAACAAGGGAATTCCAGACAGGAAACAATCAGGGCCAGCTAACACCTCCCAACAAAAATTCACTCAAGGAGGAAACAGCCAGGCTTTAAAACTGCAAGGCCATTACATCCTAATCATTTTCCCTAATTGCAGCATTCATACTTGCCTCCAACAGACAAAAAAAAATCAGAAATATTGTATATTCACAACCTTTAGCAAATAATATCCCCTGATGGTGCATAGTGTTAAAGCGCTGAGCTTCTGAGCTTCTGGACCGAAGGGCCGCAGGTTTGAATTGGGGGACCAGAGTGAGCCCTCACTGTTAGCCCCAGCTTCTGCCAACCCAGAAGTTCAAAAACATGCAAATGTGAGTGCATCAATAGGTACTGCTCCGGCGGGAAGGTAACGCCGCTCCATGCAGTCATCCCACATGACCTTGGAGGAGTCTACGAACAGCGCCGGCTCTTCGGCTTAGAAATGGAGATGAGCACCAACCCCCAGAGTCAGACACGACTGGACTTAATGTCGGGGGAAACCTTTACCCTTTACCTTAACTACCAACAATTCCTCAATACTTTATTTCCCATACCACCATACTTTGCCACAGCAACACGTGGCTGGGCACAGCTAGTAGATTTCTATAACAGTTTTCAAATGTCTTTTGAATTCATTGCATATCCGTAATTATTTCTCCTTTATTCGTTAACTCTACTATTAGTTGCTTTTTCCTATGTTCTCTCATTTGCCATGCTAACAGTTTTCCTGGTTTGTTTACATTTAAAAAAATATATCTATTATACATAATCTTCCGCTCTAACTTGTTCACAAATAACAAATCATATTGCTGTTGTAATTTAGTCAATTCTTGCTGCCATCTATTCTTATCTTCCTTATTATTCTCTCACTCTTCCATTCTAGATCCTATCTAGCAACTTTGGGGATAGCTGATTTCCAGTGGGGCTGAATTAGACCCTCTGGGTACCTATGATTAGACACTAGAGGAAATGAAACACAGTGATATGAAAAAAAAAGACCACTACCCTACTGCTGGGACACATTTTTGTTTGCCAGCCTGGTTGCCCTTTAGAAAGAAACATTTTTTTTGCTGTTTTCTTTAGCTTTCAATGTGCTGTGGTGCTGTTACTATGTTTTTTTCTGCTTGGTGTTCTGGTTTACCAACTATTTTTATTGCCTTATTGTCAGCTGGCTCATGAATCAGCTGCCTTGTGAAACAAGCAGAACACTAATGTTATAAAAATCCATGAATATGTGAGAATAATTCAATATCCTTTAGCCACGCACTATACCTGAAAAGGTTCACCATATCATTTCCATGGCAACAGAATATCTGCTGTATGACAGGCATCTCTTCAGTCTCATCCTCTGGTTCTCCCTCCTCCATCTTTTTCTCCAAAGACAATAACTAGAAACTGATGATTGATTTATTTACCATTCGGCAACTGATTCATTGAGTCTACTAATTGGAATTAGCAAATGGATTTAGATTACTGTTTTTGAAATGTTTCTTCCTAGATATATAATGAGGTCTTTTGAGAGGCCATTTGTCCATCCCCTTTTTGGAAATAACAAATGGGAATTACAATGGAAAGGAATACATTTTAATGTCATTTAGCTTTTACAGAACATTTTCAGAGATGAGTGGTTTTGTAATTATGAATGATGACTTAAAAACAAAACAGCACCCCCCCCCCCCCGTCCGCATTAGAAAATTTGTCAAAGTTAATAAGGATTTTCTTTCCTAACATCTCCAGGTAAATGTTAGTCGTTTGGCCCTTAGGTTTTTTTTTAATAGGATCACAGGGCCAATTAATGAATCTGTAACCTCTAATATCAAGCCAACTTTCACCAAGTTTTTTTGCCAGTGAATGACAAGCTGGAGAGCACAGAAATCATTTCACAAAATGCAAAAACAATGTGCTGTTGTTATACATAAAAATTGACAGCAGAGCCTCTTTAGTGACAAGCAATAAATATTCTTGTATCAAAAAGAACAACATACAGCAAAACAAACTTATTCCATCACAAGCAAGACACTTTCTTGCATCTAAACAACATACCCACTCTTGTGCAAATTCTCAGAATGAAAAATACTGCTTGGTACCCTATTCACCTTAAAACATATTGATCTAAACCTGAAACTTATCACTGATATAATTCATGTGTTACAAATGTTCACAAACCTCATCCTCTGCCATATTTGAGTATGCACCCTTTCATAACCATTGGTCCCTTGGTCACCCCTGCTGGAGTTGTTTCCTATTTCTGAAAATACTTAGGCCCACGGCTGACATCATTCCACACTGCACTTACCATATATTTTCATGTATAAGTCAAACTCACATACAAGTTAAGGGCATGTTTTAAGGCCACAATTATGGAGTTTGTATGATCTTGATCCAGACAGGTTGAGGGGGAAATTCATGTAAAAGATGAAGCAAAAGAAAACAATGCCAAAGAATTGCCCAGCACTATCATCTTCCCACTTAGACATTCAATTAGACAGAAGCACCACAATGGTTAAGAGAGCAGAGGTGGTCAGGGCTTCTTTTAGACTGTCCCAGGAGGGACTAAGCTCTCACCTTTTACCATTCTGTTCAGAGACCAGGATAAGAATTACATTGACTCATGGAAAAGTCATCCCAGATTTTTTTTGTATCAGCTTTTTGACTAAAAATTCTAGATTTATACATGAGCATATTCAGTGGTTTATTTTCAGTACAAGAGTCCAACCCACTACTCATGGAGTCCAACCCACTACTCAATGAAGGATCACCAGCTAAAGCATCCCCAGCAAGTAGTCGCTCCACTTTTTTGAAGATACCAAGAAAAGAATACCTGACACTTTTCTAGGCAATTGCTTCCAATGCTGAACCACTCTTACATTCAAGAAGTTCCTTCCAATATTCAATGAAAACCTTAGACCTGACCCTATCCTCTGGGACAGCAGAGAACAGGCCAACCCACACTCCCCTGTGATAGCCCTTGAGGTATGAAGTCCAGGGGCACTGAAGAGTTTCAAAGAGTCAGCTCATGCAATCTAGACAGCAATGCAATGGAGTATGTCTTTAAACTGACTCCATTGCCCTCCTAGAAGTCAAATCCTCATATATGGACGCCAGTAGGCAAAAGTGGGCATCAATGTGAGAGAAACATGGCAATGTCAGCAGCACTAACCTTTCTGCATTCAAAAGATACTTAAGGAATAGGCCTGTGAGCAATGGCATATAGCAACACTATAGCCCTGTTTTGAGAGGGTAATGTTGAGAAGAAATACTGTGAAGGACACCAAGGGCTGAGGAAATGGAGCAGAGTGCCCATGGCCTCCATAATTACTTGCAATAAATTAAATGCAGGGTAGTTAACTTCCAAATGAGGAGCCTGAGACCATGATCATAGCTCCTTTCAATCGATAGGAATGCCAGGCCACCATTCTGCCTGTTTTCTACATATACCAAAAGAGAACAGATTGACAGCCTTGGAAAGCACTAATATTCTCCCCACCCCCACAGCAGACAAACCTAGGCTTAAAAACGGGTGCATTTCTGAAACCCTTTAGTATCAAGCTAATCCCACTCAGCTGACCAGAAGCAATTTCCTGCACAACATCAGTGCATTTTTAATCATGGCTATGACTTGTGCCAGGATTTTGAGGGAGACACGGGGATGTTTCCTTAAAAAGGCATTTAGCTATAAGAGAACATCATCATTCCCTCACAACCCCCCACCCCAGTTCTCTTGCTTGAGTCAAAATCCATTGCAAGAGACACAAGCACACCACATCCTTCCTCTGCCATCATATCTGAATCCGTCCCACCAGGTTACACTGTGTTGTACTGCACATTTTTATCTATTGTATTGTTTAAATGTATTATGATATGTTGTTTTTTATATTTTGTTATATTGTATTGTCCTGGGCATGGCCCCATGTAAGCCGCCCCGAGTCCCCGTAGGGGAGATGGTGGCAGGGTATAAATAAAAGGTTTTTTTTATTATTATTATTATTATTATTACAGAGACCATTAGTATAAACATGTAGCACGGAAGCATGATGATCTCCCAACAAAAGAACAGCAGATATTTAAAAAATTGAAATGGAAAAAAATTGATAAATTATCTAGGGATTTTTTTTAAAGATTGAGGGCTGTTGCTATCTTATACAAAGAAAAATGATTCAAGAGATTTGAAGGTTGAGTTTCATGGTTGATTTATTTTATTTTTTTTGCAGTCGTTTAAATTTAGTTAAGTAGTAATGATTAATGTATGGAAGTTTTTCATTGACATCCTTATCTACTAGGCCGGGAAACCAATTGGATGTGTTTAGGTGAGGCGGGTGGGAGGGGGGAGCAGAGTGTAGAACAGTGTTTGTTTTGGTTGTGGTCTTTTTTGTGTGTGTTTCTCTTTTCCCTTTCTCTATTCCATTGCAATATTTGATTTTGTTATTGTTAAAATGCAACAGAAGTTATATTAAAAGTAGAGCACATAGATTCATGTTCTTATAGGCAACGGAGGAAGCAAAATCTAGTTTATTGAGCCTTTTATCTTTTGCCTTCCTGTACATTATTATATTGTACTTTAATGTCTGCTTTAATGCATGTTGTACAGTACATTGGAATTTTAATAAAGAAGGACAGTGTATCAACATTTTAAGTCAACAGACAATACAAAATATAAACACAAGGGCACTCTCATATCATTTTGCCAGAGATATAGGCAAACTGGAGTTATTTTGACTGGTTTCTCCGGTTTGATTATTACTAAATAAATAATAAATTGCACCAGTTGTTTAGAACCAAGGATCAATACCAATCAGTGATCTGCTAGAAAAACTTAGAAAAACTAAGTGAAATGTAAGTGTCCTTTGTGATACTACCTAGCTACTTATGCATGGAGCAGGGGAAAATTCATCCTAAGTCTTGAAGCTGTCTATGATTCCCAAGACATCCCTCTTTCTATTTCTGTACTGCAGAGTTCAGTATCTGAGAATCAGGAAGTATTCCCAGTTAGTCAAGCTAAATTTTTAAAAATCATTACGACTAAACAATCAGAAAACAAACACGGCGTGGATTCTGCCCCTAACCACCTCCCAAAAGCAAAACTGCACTTGGCATATCCAAATTTCAATCCACATGTTGAGCCCCCAGATGGCGTAGTGGACTAAGTGACTTGAAGGTTGGGTTGCTGACCTGAAAGCTGCCAGGTTCGAATCCCACCTGGGGAGAGTGTGGATGAGCTCCCTCTATCAGCTCCAGCTCCATGCGGGGACATGAGAGAAGCCTCCCACAAGGATGGTAAAACATCAAAACATCCAGGCGTCCCCTGGGCAACGTCCTTGCAGACGGCCAATTCTCTCACTCCAGAAGCAACTCCAGTTGCTCCTGACACGAAAAAAAAAAATCCACATGTTCTGCTGGATGTTCCACTCAGCTTCTATTATGGATTTTTGTAAAACATACATTTCCAGACAATATGGATTTTTTTCAATAGGAGCTTGTGCCAATGAGCCAAGAGATCTTTGTTTGAAGCCAACTGCTTACTATTCACCCGCTCACCACATAAGCATATGTACAGGCAGCAGTATTATTTTAAATTAAGGATGCAGCTTTACAAGGTTTTTAGCCTTCTCTGCTAAAGACAGCTGGTGCTTCACCAAACTACAAACCCTAGGATTCTATAGCATTAAGCCATGGTAGTTCAAGTGGTGTCATGCCTCTGTGCCATGTGGGTTTCATTCTCTGAACTCTTAAGTGGCTTTCCCTGTACCACACTCTATACTACCAACCATATGTAAAAAGTCTAACCGCACAAGCACCAATTTTGAATTTTTTTAAAAAAAGAGTTCTACTCAGAGGCAGCAATGATTTCAGTTCAAATGCCCCAAGTGTATCTGCAAATATTGAGAAAATACCTTTAGAACAGTATAAAACCACATTCTCTTTTTAGGTTAAAAAGAATATCCAGAGGGTGCAGAAAAATCATAGTAACATGACACTAAACATGACATTTGCCACATGCGGAAAAATTCTATTTAAAATAATAGAGGTGGAAGATACCACAAGGGCAACCTATACAACTCTGTCAGACAGGAACAGTAAACCAAAGCCACCCTAACAGATAATAGACCTCCAGCTTCTCCAGAGAAGGAGCCTGCAACATAAGCTGAGGCAGTATATTCCTCCGTCTGTAAGGAAATTTCCCTGCTCCTGAGAGGGTCTGGGGATATTGGTTGATTTTGCACATACATGGGATTCCTCTGCCCCTAATCCTCACCAGCCATTCCTACGGATGCAGCCTAAAATCACATTGTCTTTTTTCACCAGTTGTAACACACTGCTATAGTCATTGCACATTTCACAGGTGGAATGTACATGCCTATAGGGACTCAGCCTTAGTGAGACTGAAGATGGATATGTGACCACAAAAGGGGCTGGAGCTCAAGTGTACCCTTTGTTTGCATCATACTCACCAGAGTACAGAAGATGCATTGGCATTGTGCTATTGTTGTCATCTGCTCCACTGGATACTCCCCAAGGCAAAGCTTACATGATACCAAGGGGTCAAGCACCAAGTCCCAGGTAGGTCGATATCTTGCTGTAGTCATTGCAGGATATTCTGAAAATACAATCAGAAGTGTATCAATAAGGCTAAAATAAAATGTGTCCAAGACCTCATTCATTTTCTTTAGTTTCATTAAAAAATTTACATAGCTCCCAAGTCATCAAAGTTACAAAATGTATGGTATATTAGAAATGGAGAAGTTCCTCTAAGTGTACATTAAAAACATGTTCACAGAAAGGAGCAAGGCAATCCTATTTATCAGGTGTTCCATACACAGATATGAGTCACTGAATCTGTGCCATAGTTTGGTTTATGAAACTAGTAGTAGAGTCTCACTTATCCAACATAAACAGGCTGGCAGAACATTGGATAAGTGAAAATGTTAGATAATAAGGAGGGATTAAGGAAAAGCCTATTAAACATCAAATTCATTATGATTTTACAAATTAAGAACCAAAATGTCATGTTTTACAACAAACTGATAGAAAAAGCAGTTCCATATATGGTAACATAAAGTAGTAATTACTGGATTTACAACTTTAGCACCAAAACATTGCAATGTATTGAAGACATTGACTACAAAAACATTGACTACTAAAAGGCAGACTGAGATGGATAATACAGAATGCTGGATAAGTGAAGGTTGGATAACTGAGACTCTACTGTATTTATCATTGTCCTAATGACACTGGTGCTCAATTACTACTCTCAATTTAAATTACAATGCACAAGTCAGACAAGTGTGGCCCTCCACATGACAGAGGACTTCTACTTCCATGGGCACCAGTTAACATTGCCAATGGTTAAGAGTAATGAGAGTTTGGCCAAGCACTCCAACTGCATTTGGGAAGGAAGTAATGAAGACTTTGCTAGGAAATGGAGACTTACATTTGGATATTTAGAAAGGTGGTAAAAAATAAACTTTAAAGTAGTTGCAAGGGGAATATATTAATGCAAGATAAAGGTAGGTTTTTTAAAATATTAGTTTCACACTGAGTAGTGTCGGAAGTCATGGGTGGTGGTTCAAGGGGGGAGGGGGGGAATGTTATATCTGTACAGTAGAGTCTCACTTATCCAAGCTAAACGGGCCAGCAGAAGCTTGGATAAGCGAGTACCTTGGATAATAAGGAGGGATTAAGGAAAAGCCTATTAAAAATCAAATTAAGTTATGATTTTACAAATTATGCATCAAAACATCATGTTATACAACAAATTTGACAGAAAAAGTAGTTCAATAGGCAGTAATGCTACATAGTAATTTATGAATTTAGCACCAAAATATCACGATATATTGAAAACATTGACTACAAAAATGACTTGGATAATCCAGAGGCTTGGATAAGCGAGGCTTGAATAAGTGAAACTCTACTGTATTATGTGCATTCAATTCTCTTGATGTTTTTCTTACATTCTGTATGTCATTAACACACTTAATTAAAAACTTTCAATTTTTTTTTTAAAAAAAGAATAATTAGAGTTGTGGTCTAACATGTTAGCCACAGAGGAATCCTCCTCCACCTTGTGTGACTGTGGAGCTGAACAAACAACTCCTCATATGTATGCTTGCCCACAATTCCCTGTCTCATGCATGGAGGAGGAGTTGTTGAAAGCTACGGACAATGAGATTGCTGTTGCCTGCTTTTGGTCCAAAGCTATTTAGTTGTTTGTGATTCCTTTATTTTATCACTTTTAAACTTATTAATTATGCAATGCTTTTGACACGAAATAAAATAAAAGCCACTGCTGTAATGTAATACATGCTGCAAATGCTTAGAAAGAACATAGAGCAATAAATGCTTTACATGCACACATAATTTATCTGTGCTGGCCAGAGAAATGTTTTTAACAGAGGTGGCCAATTTTACTGGCACATATGCTACAAGTGAAGTCCAAAGGTTCAGGCAGTGCTACTGTAATAGTCAAAATCTAATTGTTAAGTGTCAAATAGAATCAATAGGGACTTGGTAAGTCAACACTTATGTAGATTCCAAAATGGATTTTTTTTAGCTTGACTTTCAGCTAATTTAATCTAATATGTCAACATTTCTATGGTGGTTAATTGGTCACAACATACGCAATACATTTTGGATCACTATGATTTTCCATTTTTAGCTCTTACCCTACTATTTACTCGTTATAAACCCTACTGTTATAATTTCTTTGATGTCAAATTTATTTTTCCCTCTAAACAGTTTTAAATAGTTGCAGTGCTTGCTTGCTATGTATAATTTTGTGTATAATATGATTTCTTTCAAAAATATATTTCAAAATTGTAAAACAAAATCATTTCAAAAAGCCACAATGCACATACAGTTGGCTCTCCACATTTGTGAGCCAAACTTTTGCAGATTCCCATATCTTCTTTCTAGCAATCTCTGTCTTCTGGTGTAACTCACTGGTCAACTTCCGACAGAGGCTGACCACAGTCATGCTAAAACCATAACATTTGGTATGGTGAAGAAACTACCTGTGGCAGCAGATTTGCTAGTCATTTGGTTACAGAATCCTAGAGACTCCAAGGACCTAACCCCCTGCCGTGCAGGAACACACAATCAAAGCACTACCAACAGATGGCCATCCAGCCTCTGCTTAAATTACACAATTGTAACTGGAGTGGGCAAACTCATCAAAATGTAGCATATAAAATGTTACACTGAATCCCTAGACCCGAAGAGGAGCACTTGTGTCAGAGAAACCAAGCAGCTGGACATTTTGGAGCAAAATAGGTTGATCAATCATTTATCTGAAATGTCTGGGACAAGAAGTGTTCTGTATTCCTGACTGACCCCCCTCCTAAATTTTGGAATTACTGCATATATGTGATGATATATCTTGGAGATGGTACACAAGTCTAACCACAGAATTTAATGGTGTTGCTATACAAAGTCAGAAGGTAAATATATACACAATATTTTAATAGATATGCATGAACAAGTTTGCATTTGTTGAACCATCATAAAGCAAAATGCCCTTCCCATCTGAAACTTCCTTATATAAACACAGAGAGGGAGCTCTTTAATCCCATGGCACATATTCCACTCCTGCTAAATATTTTCTCCCCTGCAAAGTCATTTACTATTTTGCGTTTGAGCATACTGTACCAGTCTTTTTCTGAGAGCCTCTATTTTCCTTCTTGCAACTAAAAGTCTTTTCAGCATTCTCTAAACAGGTTAAAGGTGAGAAAAGGTTAATTTGTACTTCTTGGCCTCATTCCCATTTTTGAAGGGTGAAATGTGTTTGGGGGGCTCTAACTAAGGAAAAAAGTGGCTAATGATAGCCTTGCTCAATATTCTAACTACAGGTTAAAGCTGAACCTGAGGTTACTTTGAGTTTCTAGCCAAAAACCACCCCCACCACGAACTTTACTCTGGTTACAGCAAAGGTCAGTGTGCTAAATTCGCTACCCAATACTCCTTCCCCAGCCAAATCCAATGCTCAGCGGCATTCAGAAGTCCTATGATTCAACAGACATGTATGCAGTCATGCTCCATTTTAATTCTTCTTAATTCATTTGTAATCACATTTTCACACCTAAGTTGGAGGAACCAGGAATTCTTATATTTGCTGCCGCTCTCTGGGTTCAGACATTGCTACTAACTAAACCCTTTCTAAAACAGAATGAAAAACCTAAGGTTTATAGTTTGTCTTATATAGGGAGCTTCCATTTAAGCAAATAGGAATCGGGGAGTCTAAATAAATTAAGAGTGCATCTACCCTGCTGGCTCAAAAATAATTTTAAGATGGATCCAAGATTTGCACGATGCAGCATTTTTACTTCCCTATCCTCCAAAAACAAAGCAAAATACTGTCAAAATGTGGAGACCTGACTGTACAATTTATTTCTGCTTTCGATTCTCCCTTACTTGAAAGTAGGAACATTAGAACCATGTCTCATCTATTCCTGTCCAAGGCAACAGTCGGTCTGGGTTGCAACCAAGCTCTGAGGCATTCTGTATTACTGTGCTACTGTGCTACTTTTTAAAGTTTATACAGAACAAGTCACCGCACTCTTTCCAACATATAACGTCTCTGTATGGGAAAGAATACTTGTACACTCTTGGGCACCACCCCTCCCTGCAGATCTCTTCTTGAATCTAAACAAATAAAAAAATGCAGCATTTCTAGCTTAGAAGAGAAGTTTGTTGGCAAGAGGGGGGGAAATGGGCCTTTGGTTGCAACCGAGAGAACAAAGAGGCTTGTTTACTTGTCAGTAAGTAAGTGGGAGTGGAACACTTAATATTTTGAAATCCAGGGTTGTGTTATTTCCTGTTTAGAAAGGCACTGGGACTAAGCTGTATGTACTTCCACAAGGCGCACAGAAAGAGAGGGACAGGAAAATATCACACCTCAGGAAAACATGCCATAGGCAAACCTTGGCAAAGTTACTTTTTTGGATGACATTTCTCAGAATCCCTTCCTTGTCATTATGGCCAAAATAGCTTTCCAAAACGCTGACAACAGCATATGGATTTATTCTGTTCACCTACGTTATCTCAGAGTGTATCTATACCATAAAATTAATGCAGTTCGACACCACTTTGTCTCCTATAGCTCAATGCTATCAAATCCTGGGAGTTGTAGTTTAGAGAGGGACCAGCATTTCTAGCCAGAAAAGGCTAAAGACCTTGTCAAACATGTTGCACTTTCTGAGTACACACTGCTTGGGTTGTTTCAGGGAGTTATAATACAGTATTCATAAACAATCCCACTGTCTACATGGAATGAGACTTGGGGAGAATATAAAGTGAAACCAGGAGTGGACCTCTGTATTTTCTAACCAGGACAGCATTCCCAGCTTATCTCCTGCCCAGAATCCTAATACAACTGCTGATCGATTGTAACCCATTGAGTGAGACATTACTTCTTGTTATGTGCCTTCAAGTCACTGCTGATTTACTGCTGGTGACTGGAAGACAGGGCTTGCTTGCCAAGATGAGTTTAAAATGTGTTTGTCATTGCATTCCTCTGTGGCTGAGAGAGTGTGACTTGCAAATAATAATTTATAACTCAACATAAACATAAAATCTGATGACCCTGTTACAGATGGTAAAATTAATGAGTGGTATTCACTGAAAAGATATTCTGAGTAGTGATACTGGTTTTGTTTTGTCTGCAAATGTCAAACATAGAACTTCTTTTATCCAAACAAAAGGTCTATAATGTCATAGTTGAGAACTTGCTCTCAAAAACCATTTTAGTCAAATCGCTCTGCCTCTAAACACATTCCTTAAAATATGGGAGAAATAAATGTACTAACAGGCTATTAAAATATTCTGAATTTTAAACCTTATTTCAGAATCATTCTATCATATACAGTATATTATAATCTGCTTATTTTATATTAAATACAATCAACTCAGTACCTCAAATGGAAAATTGATATTTCCTCATCTCAAATTAATTTTAGAGCTAGTTGTGTTTATACAGCTTCTCCCAAGAAAGCTACCAAAGTGGTTTAGTAATATTATAGAGTGAAGGAAACAAAGAGAGAGCATGCCAAATATTGAAGTGACTTTCTCTTTCAGTTGCTGCAGAAAATGAATTTGCTGTGAGTGCCAGTGAGTTTATTTCTAACCGGATTTAAATCAAAGGTGGAAACATCCGTCAGTCCAAGCATCAAATTCAGTTTCAGAGAAATCGTGGTGATGAGGTCCCAAGGTAAAATGATGAGATAAAATATACCTATATATTTGGTTTAAAGATCTTATTAACTGTAACATGGCCTTAGGAGAGGAATTTGAAATGGAAAAAATCTATGCAAGATGCATGTACAGGAAACTACAAAATAACAGTGTTGTAAAGATGTGCCATCTGAAGAAGTATAGAGCCCTCGGGAGGGCTGGATTTACCCCCATGGCCTGACATCCCCCATCTTTACTATACAAGATTGTGCTGGGAGGGAATGCAATGCTAATGACAGGAATAGGACCCTTGTCTCTTTCATGATCACAGTAGAGTCCAAAGGGATAAAAAGATCCTCTAAACATTTGGTGTTGATCCTTATAGAGATCCAGTTCCACATACTAAAGTATGTCGGGTTAAGGAGGGACCTGCACTCAAAGGCAAAAATGAACAGATACTGTAATTTCTGGCTCTAGAGTATGAATCTAATTTATACTGAGTTTGGCTGTAGCCAATGTTCAGATAAGTAGATTTAGGGCCTATCTGAATTTGCTTGAGGCTGAATGGCCTCCTTGGTGTCCATATGATACATCAGTGTCCATTTGCCTTAACACAACCTTGTCCCTGAATTTCTGGAACTTGCCCAGTACAAACAGTTGGGCTGTTTCCTATCTGGGAGCAGTCATGGCTGTTCACACCACCATCCTTAGAAAGCTCTTTCCACTCTTTCGCACTGTTTTGTCATTCTGACTAGTGTCACTGTAGGCACCAAAGGGCAACCACTACTATTTTCATGTCCAGTGGTCACCACTAAATCTAAAACAACAGGGCCATGGTGAAGATTGTAGTCCTGCAGCGTCAAACAGGTTCCAGCACCACAAACGGCAGCTAGCTTGGGGTCGCACAGTGCAGACAACTGTGAGCTGGGCAGCTAGTTGTAAAAAAATGAGTGATGCTGGTCTGGAGTAAGCGACCTCAGAGCAGCACCAGTTTGTGGTACATTAATTTCCTGTGATTGTGTCTGATTGGAGGTCAGCCCTGATCAGTACTTGGAAGGGAGATTGTCAAGGAATACCATGTGCTGTAGGCCACATTTCAGAGGAAAGCAACAGCAAACCACTTCTGAGTACTTCTTGTATAACATTCATGGAGTTGTCAAAGATTAACATGAATTTTTAAGTAATAAACATTACATCAAGTTTCAGTTAGTTGCATGAAAAAAGAGGCCTTTTCTTCAAGAAGCAACAGTGATCAAATAGTGGACAGCGACTATGGGGGATGCCTTCCTTCTTAACTTCCTCTTGTACTTCCTATGTGGATTTAGGATTAAAGCAATACATTATCTAGAAGCTAACAGGCTTTCTGCAGAATCTATGAAAGCACAAGTGTCTTCTAGGAGCCAAATACTTTATCATGGAAATCCAGAAATTGCATCCACACTCATGTCTTGCACACCATGGAAACCTGTAGCATTTCCATTCGTTTGCACAAACTTTCCAGAGGATTGTGTGGCCACTGGATAGGTGACCAGATGCACCAAGCTGGAGACAACACATGTCAAATTGTGCTGATGGTATGATCATTGAATAAGTACAGGTTGTTCTGCCAGGAGACTATTCTAGGAGGAATTTTCCTTTCAGGCTATTTCACCTTTGCAAGTCTACCTATGTAAACGTTAATAATATTAAGGACTCTGTGAAGGGCTCAAACATAGCAACTTCCTAAGTAAATCCTGGTGCTTCTTACAAAGCATCTGCTTGTGTAGTTCAGAACTGCACATTCCAAGCAGCCCAGTGGTTTTGGTAGAACATCAAACAAAATTTTCTTCCAAATGTCCTGACGTGACATGTACCCACAAAAGCCAAAGCTGCTACATGGATGATCTGAGGAAAATAGGTTACTTTTTATCTGAGGATTCCACCAGAATTCTCAGTAAATGCATGGAGCACCACAGGCATTAACTTTTAAAAGTTGGGGGTTTGCCACTTCTATAATGGGCCTTGTGCTTACAATTCTAGGAATTTGCTATTTTCTTAGTCATGATTAAAACATTATGATGCATGAATGTATCTATTAATCTTCCAATGTTGTATCTTCTGTGGGGTTTTGTTGTTGTTAATGTCTTAAACTGAACACTTAATGTATTTTACCAGGGTTTTGTAAAAGTCTAGTCAAGCAATAATTACTATTGTTAAAACCAAGAAGCTAATTTTAATTCTTTCCTTTGAAAAGGTACTAGGAATAAGTATAACAAAGTACACAGAAAGAGTTTCACTTGCCTAGCAAGTCTAAGTCAGTAGAATTACACACTGTATTTTCTGGAGCCATTGCAAATCTAAAGTACTGCCTGGTTTAGATCTTATTCAGCAATCTGTTCACTAGAGCTCAAAAAAGATAGTTATTTTGGACATAAGCCAGGATCTCATAGAATGTATCTAAACTGCAGAATTAATGTAGTTTAATGCCATTTTGGCTGCCATGGGTTAACATTATGAAATCCTGCGAATTTTAGTTTGGTGAAACACCAGCACTCTTGGACAAAGGATACTAAATACCTTGTAAAACTACAACTCCCTCATCTCCATGACAGTTAAAATAAGGTTAAACTGAATTAATTTTACAGTGTAGATTAATCCACCGTCTCCATGTCCCTTGACAGACTTACTGGGGTATTCTGTATTATAGTCAAAGACAATAATTTCTTCAACTTCTTCTGTTCTCTCAAAAAGTTCTTCTTGGCACAAGTTTGAATTGTTTGCTTTTCCATGAGGAGCAAAATGCATCAAGAAGAACTAACCTCAATTCACCTTATTGCAAATTAAAAACAAATAAAAATAAAACGCTTCAAACAAGTTATTCACTGGAAACCAAGCTATTATTAAATGATTGTGGTTGAGTGTAAAATCAAACAGAAAGTGCTTATTCCATAATTTCCTATCTACTGTGAGAATCTTTCAAAAATTCAGCTTCAACTGCCCCAAATCAAGCCAATCCAAAAGCCACAGGGCCTTGTCCCGTTTAAATTTCTGGGAAGATTACAGATGAAGTCCATCCTTGTCAATCCAGCTGACTCATGTGGTAAAACAAAATCAACTCTTGGGACATACACACCTATTTAAAGTAACCCCACTGTGCCAACAGTGAATCTTTTTCTAGGGACAACTCTTTCATTATTGTTCTTTCCTATTTACTTTAATGACCACTCTTTCCTTAAGGACAGCCTTATATTCCAAAATTACCATCCGAAATGTAAAAATAGGACCTGAGTTCCAAGAGGAGCATTGCTTCAGGTTTGCTTTTTAGAACTTAAATTAGATCTGAGTGCTTAAGTTAGCTTTTCTAAGCTGTTTTCAGATATTTCCAGCTCCAAATTAATCTGGCAGCTTAAGCTTAATGCCAGTTTTCAAGTAAGATTTCTCTTCTTCCTTTCTCTTCTTCATTTAGGAATCTTTAAGCACAGAATGTAGTTCTAGTACCCTAACATAGCATTTGTATTGAACTGATCTCCAGAATTATGAAAATGTAAGCAAAAAATGCTTGGGAACTAATTGTTGGATTTGGATTAAGAGTAATGGGATCAACTGCAAATACTGAATATTTTTTAATAGAATAATAGAGTGGAAGAGATCACAAGGGCCATCCAGCCTAACGTCCTGCCATGCAGGAAAAGACATTAGTTTCATGATCCTTGTTGCATCCCAAGGCAGCGTGAGCGCTGGAAACCAAGCAGAGACCAATATTCATATAATATCTTTATTAAAACAATTATAAATTCAGGAATGAATAAGTGGAAAGGATGAGTGGATAATAGTCCTTTGTGAAAAGGTATGAATTAGTCCAAGGAGTTTAAGAGAAATGTCCAATATTATTGTCCAAAGTCCAGAAACCGAAACACGCTCAAAACTGTTGGAAAGTTCTTGAGCGGGGAACAACAAGGAAGCAAGACTGAATAATGAAGTCCAGAGTCACTAGGAAGTCTTTGATATCAATGCAGGAACGAGACGAAGCTAAAACCAAACTTGATTCAGGAACAAGGCAAGGAAGAGGATTTACTCCGGGTCTATTCGGGAGTCATGGCTCGGCTTGGCCGCCAAGAAACAGGAAACTTGGCTTAGTAAATATCAGGAGCTAGAGTCGGTGAACTGTTCTTAGGAAATAGCTACATTGACACCGCCAAGTGTTCACAGTGCAAGACACTTTTATGGAACTTAGATCAGATCACAACGAAGGGAAGCCAAACTCCCCAGAGGTTCCCAAGGGAATCTTCTTATCCATAATCCCCTCGAGATGCCAAGCGGTTACTCCTTCTGAGCCCTTGTGTAACGGAAAGCCTTATTTTATTGGTGATTTTTGTCTATGTTATTTAATGTTGATTCAGAGATAAAGGTGGGCAGAAGTTAGCTACTGATGATTGGCTATGTGTCACCATGGTAACGTAGCTGCTTCTGTAGAAATGTAACCATTTCGAAGCTAGCACGAAAGGGGCGGAGCTAGCTGGATGAGAAAAGGAGGGAATGTTTTAAAAAGAGAAGTTAGTTATTGGAGTTCTCTAGCCGGTGAGCTAGGAAGAAGAGGTCTGGAGTCCAGTTATGTTCAGGTCCTAGTGAGAGAGCTAGAAATAAGTTGTCTGAAGTCAGTTAGGTTTAGATTTCCAGCGAGGTAGAGCTGAGGAAAAGGAATACTGTTGAGACAAAGTTTCAGTCAAGTTGTGGATGTTAAAGAACGAAAGATATTGTCTATATTATGTACAAATAAAACGGAAGAAGTAAACCTTTGCAACAAGTTACGCTTTTTGGACTAAAGAAACCATAAATAAATAATTCTTTGTTTTTAATAAAGACAGTGTTCCTGAGTGATGAATTGCTCTACTTAGAATCAGCGGAAGATTCATCTCACATATTTTCCCTCAGTGTCACATCATCTTATACATGCACATGCACAGACTCAGGTATTTATAGCTGGCAGTGGCTGGGATCCTGAAAGAGGATTGCCCCCTGCCATAGTGGGATTTGAGAGATCCCATATTAAAAAGGTGTGGCAAAGGTGTGGGATATTAAGAAAAAGATTCCCTTAGACTAATGTAAAGGGCTTTGGACAGGGTGTCCCACATTTAATGGTGGCAGTGGTTGGGATCTTGAAAGAGAGATTTCCCCCTGCCTGTTTGAGAAGCCACTCTTGTGCCTTTGTTTCGAAGTGAACCTTGCACCTTTTTTTCTGATCTCTGGCGATGCAGAAACTCCCTTCTGTTGAAGGGCAGATTCTCTGGGGAACTTAGAACATCTGGTTCAGCCACTGGAGTAATATTTCCAGTATCTCTCCCAATTAAGGAAGCATCCGAACTATCAACAGCTGGCAGCTGTAACTGAAAGGAGCTCTGCGGACTAGGCAATAAGTCAGAATAAGCTTCATCCTGGTCAAAGTTCAGTTCTGAATCAGGTTCAGAAACCAAAGGTGGCTGGGGTATGACAATCCTTTGGGTCTGTTACACTGTAGGAATATCTGAACGGTTGCTGAGATCAAATGCCCCCAAAGAACTTATCTCGCCTTTAAAAAAACATATTGAAACATGCTCCTTAAGCAGTCAAAATGATTCTGAGATGTCTTTTTGAGGAAAAGAAAATCCTATCTCAATTTCCTCCCTATTCTTCATGGGAAAAGAAATCACTAAAAATTCTAAACACTGTTATTTGACATTGCTTGTCCAATCATAAAGGCATCTAAATTGACAGATTAACGAGAAAAGAAGGAGAAATGAATTGGCCAAGGAAAGAACTTCTCCCGAGGTCAAGAACAAGAATAAAAATGTTAATATGACAAAATAAAATGGAGTTCTCATTTTCTGCTATCTGTGTGTACGTCACAAGAAATCAGGTTTGCCCATATGACCTGTCACGATAGCTATCGTTTAATGATGTCATTATATCCCAACAAAAGCAACAAATATGACCCGCAAATAACTCTGACAGGCTGGATTCAATGTATTTCCGGCCCTAATTTGGAGGATCAGGAAGAAGCCCTGTTCCATCTTCTCTTTTAGTGCAGAAGATTATTCTGCTGTTTACAAACTATAGTTGACCTTTCTATGTTTCTTAACAGAACCTCAAAGGTCAAAACAAAGAAAATAAAAAGGGATGCTGCATTTGGAACTGCGCATATAAGTTAGTTTACAAAACTATCCCTTGTTTCACACAACAACAAATTAAACTAAACAAATAAATGCAAAGGCTGCAATGGGGAAGCAGCTTTGCATCTTAAAATAGAAAGAAACTGAGAAGCCCAGAAAAACTGAAAATGGTGAATCCAGTCCTTTCCAGACCACCAAATATTATCTGTAATATTCTTAGAAAAGGAAAGAAAAATAGCATAGTGCTTGTTGATTTAGAGACTCAGAGACTCACTAAAAAACCCTCAAGAATGTTATGAAGGTCTAGAACAGGGGTCCCCAAACTAAGGCCCGGGGGCCGGATGCGGCCCTCCAAGGTCATTTACCTGGCCCCCGCCCTCAGTTTTATAATATAATATTTTTATATCAGTTTTAATAATATAATATATTGTATATACATATAATATTGATAATAATCTTATGTTATACAATATAATACTAATAGTAATACCATATAATAATATTAATTATATGTTATATATTACATATTATATAATAGTATAGTGGTATAGTTCAATATAGTAATATATAATGCTAATATTGTGTTATGCTAATAATATAATGTATGTACAGACAGCTGCTCTGAGTCCCCTTCGGGGTGAGAAGGGTGGGATATAAATGTAGTAAATAAATGCAGTAAATAAATAATAAATTTTAGACTTAGGCTTGGCCAAAGTCTGACATGACTTGAAGGCACACAACAACAACAACAATCCTAATTAACTTGACTATCTCATTTGTCAGTAGCAGGCCCACACTTCCCACTGAAATCCTAATAGGTTTATGTTGGTTAAAATTGTTTTCATTTTTAAATATTGTATTGTTCTTTCATTGTTCTTGTTCTTGTTGTTTTTGCACTACAAATAAGACATGTGAGGTGTGCATAGGAATTTGTATTATTTTTTTCAAAAGATAATTCGGCCCCTCAACAGTCTGAAAGATTGTGGACCGGCCCTCTGCTTTAAAAGTTTGGGGACCCCTGGTCTAGAAGAAAAGCCAAACAGTGAAGGTTCAGAAAAGTCCTAACTGGAAATGAAGCTACTGTGCAATGTTCTGATACCACCCATATGACCCTCCATTTTTATCAGTGGGAGACTTGCTGTGGATAGTTCTAAATTTGTTCATTCCAGACCACAAAAGACAATTGAGATGTACTTTAGCTTTCACCACTTTCCTATGACAGGGCTCATCCTTCCCTTTGGAGGCTATTTAAAGAAAACAAAACAGCCATTTGACCTGTGTAGGCAAGGATATGCCCATACTTTTGGAAGACTATTGTTATAGTGGTCCTCCTCCCAGTTAGGAGAAAAGGTTTATCATACCCAAACATGCCTGGATGAGACATCTCCTCTGTTCCCAAGTATAGAGCCTTGGGAAAACATTGTGTGTGGCAGATCCCTGCTCTCTACTGCTGTCCTTGCACCCTTTATCAGTTAGAAGCCAAGTATCTACAGCAGACAGTATGTTCTCCTGTATAATTTCGAATAACTGAAAAGTGAGGTCTTCAGTCGTGTAAGGAGCCTACTCATGAGTCTCCATGACACAATCACTCCTCAAATGGTGGATGGCAGCAAAAAGTCAGGGCCAGAATGGTCATTCCTAGTCTACGGAACTGCATGGGGAAATTAAAATTGACTCTGAAAAACTGGAAACTATTCACATGGCTGTATCCCCATATACTAAACTCAAAATAATTCACTCCGTTCATATTTCTTATGCACATATCAGCAGCTCAAAGCGAAAGGACATCTATGAACATGGGTTCAAGGTGGAGCCCATTTACACAAATCTGTTGTGCTGTGTTTATAGTGAACTCTGCAGAAGATGCTTCAGCTGTATAAAAAGGAAAATCAGTCCGTTTAGCAAGCCTTGCAAATGCTGATTTGTTACCAGTAAACATTTGATTTTTATACCTATTTTATATACCTATATACCTGGTGTCATGTAAAAATTTATCAGACTCAAAGGTATCACAAGTGGAAAAGAGTTAAGAAGCCCTTATCTAGAACAGGAATGAAGAATCTGTGGTTCTGCAGATCTGGTTCTTGCACACTTTCTGGACTTCATCTATGTCCACTGGGCAAGTGGCTGGGAATTCTGGAAATCCAAAAAACACCTGGAGGGCCAAAATTTGAGAACTACTGGTCTAGATGACATGGAACATTTTCGTAACTCCCTTCTACTAGCTATGGTACCTTTTGCAAGTGAACCACCAAACTACCTAGAGGGCCAAAGATTGTCCAATTGTGGATTATGGAATATCATTTTAGGACCAGGCTGAAGCACAACTGGTTAGTAGCCAGCAGCAATAAATCACCACTGACCAAGAGGTTGTTGGTTCGAAGCCCGGTTCGGGGTTGAGCTCCCGTCCATTTAATAGCCTAGCTTGCTGCCCACCTGAGCAGCTCAAAAATAGCTGTGTCTGCGAGTAGAGAATTCTAGGTACTGCTTAGCAGGGAGGCTAATTTAACTTAATTTATGACACCATAAAACTGCCAGCAGCGTGTGAAAAATATGAGGAAGTACTACCATCAAAAAGGACTTGGCGTCACGGTGGATGATGAAGTGGCAGCTCCTCCTGTGGCAGAATCGAACATTCCCTCAAGAAGCCGGAAGCTGGAGAATGTTAATAGCCTCTACGATCTGTCTGTATATGTGATATGTCTGATAACGGCATTGAATTCTGTTCTGTTCTGTCCTGTCTGTCTAAACGGCACTGAATGTTTGCCATGTATGTGTACTGTGCCCTTAGGCAGATAGGGCGGAATATAAATAAAGTGTTGCTGTTGTTGTTGTTGTTGTTGTTGTTGTTGTTATCATCATCATCTCATAACACAACTCAAAAAATGCCATGGTTAATATGAAACAGCCACATAACAGAATATTTCCATAAATCTCAGTACAGCCCCCTTAAGGTCATCTTTGGATGTAACAGAAAGCAGCAATTGAATTCAGTTGGCAAATTTATTCTGTTGACTAACCTACACCACGCAGCTGAACTGGAATGTAGAAAGAGCTGAATATAATTTGAAATCCCACTAAGAAAGAATTCAAAATTTTATACAAAGGTCCCAAACAGGTGGTGGCTCACAAAAAAAACAATGTTTTGAAGACACTGCTGCTTAGATGTGAAACAATTGACATGATAGCATCTATTTTCTTACCGGGTCTATTTCTTATTTAAGCTTATATAATGTACAAAGCTTCTGTTAGCAGCTAGAGGAAATTTGGCATTTTGCTTCATTAATTCCTTCTTTGGTTAACAGTCGTTTTAGTAGTATTTAACACATTTCTGATGCAACACTAATAACCAGTTACAGTAGAGTCTCACTTATCCAACGTAAACGGGCCAGCAGAATGTTGGATAAGCGAATATGTTGAATAACAAGGAGAGATTAAGGAAAAGCCTATTAAACATCAAATTAGGTTATAATTTTACAAATTAAGCACCCAAACATCATGTTATACAACAAATTTTACAGAAAAAGTAGTTCAATACACAGTAATGCTATGTAGTAATTACTGCATTTACGAATTCAGCACCAAAATATCATGATATATTGAAAACATTGACTACAAAAATGCATTGGATAATCCAGAACGATGGATAAGCAAGTGTTGGATAAGTGAGACTCTACTGTATTAAACCGACCGAGCACATCAGGCAGCATTTATTACCTTAGGAAAAATCTAGTTAAAAAGGCTTGTTTTACAACAGAATTTATCCCCTGGACTTGTTTAGCAAGCTAACAAAAATTGTACCTTTTTTACTGTGGAACGTCATATTAAATATTTAGCTAAATGCACACATCACCTCATATATATAGATATATAGATATAGATATATGGAGTTGCTTTTTTTAAAGAAAAATAAAACTACACAATTACATTATTTTTAATGTAAGGGGGAAAATGGAATATGTTTTTTGATTCATTCACAGATGGTCCTTGCAAAAATGATACAGGCACAGTAAAACCCATGTTTTATTTGGCACAAGTTGCTCAATAAATGGATAAAAAGAGAAAACTGTGTGCAGGCCAAGTGTTGTCAAGGCAGCTAATGCAAGCTCCCAGGACAACAAACTCTCCTTTGTTCACACTGTCTATCCTACAAAGAGGCAGCAAACACGTCAGATATTTGGGTCAACAGTCTAATAAAAAATAGAGGGGACAAACTTTTCATATAGCTTACCAAAAAAATTAAAAATCTGTTTTCAGAATGTGTGAGGGTTTTTTTGTATGTGTGAACACAAATAGCAGTAGTTTCCGAACTTCTGCTATTTGTGTTCAGAGGGCTGCTCTTTATACCAAAGCTTTTATTAAACTGGTAACTGAGGAGCTAAATGAGCTGTTGCAGATTTTTTTTTCAACAGCAGGCTGCTTTTGAATCTGAAGAAAAGACTACTGCCCTTTTGGCACTAGAAACTGGAGTGAGCACGTCACTGGGATCAGCCCAACTGTTGTTCTAACTTGTACTATCCGGGATCAAATTGTACATGGTACAATTAGTGCAGTTTGATACCTCTTTAGCTGCCATGGCTCAATGTTATGGTATTATGGGAGTTGCAGTTTCACAAAGTATTTGGCCTTCTCTGCCAAAGAGTGTTAGTGCCTCACCAAAACTACAAATATCATGATTTCATAGCACCGAGCCATGGCAGTTAAAGAGATATCTAACTGCATTAGTTCTGCAATGTAGATGATGCACCCTTCGTGTGTCATTTTATAATGGATTTTAGTGAATTAATATTAATATAATGGGTTTTAATTAGTGTGATGCTGTGCATTTACTTTACCCTTCTGTTGTGCCACTTATGATCTTAAAAGTCTTCTGATTCTCTTAACAGTGGAAATTGTTGATCAAAGGGAGCCCAAAGGGTGGCTTTCTGAAGTTCTGGATTCCTCCTCCTGCTACCTTTTATTCATGTGCCTGCTTTCCCTTTTTGCAGTCTAGTCAACTGCTTCTCAAGCTCTCTGTTCAGCTGTACCAGCAGAATCCTGCCTTCCTGCCTCAAATATGCCAGAGACCAATGCAGTACTTGTAAACATTGGCTCAATTTTTGGAAACTCTCCAGGGATCAGCAACAGACATCTTGTGGACTGGTATTGGTTCGTGAACAACTACTTGGGAATAGGACTAGTCTAGCCTGACATGAATTCAAAAGATTGTTCTGTCTCTGGTGACCCATTGCCTCACTTCCACCAAGCACCACTGTGTCTCCATTCTCCACTTTCAACATGCCTTAATCTGTATGCTAATGTCCAATCAAGCTAATGGAGTAAATGGCTGTAGATCACCAGAGTTAGTATATTCATTCTCACTTTTTCTTCTCGCCTACTGTTATCTGTATGACAACTTGAATTTTCCTTAGCCTTGCTGGTTGAGAGACAATTTTAAAAACCATAGTGGGAATATGCTTTCATTGTGACAAAGTGACCCTCTGGTGTCAAACACTGGAAGAGACAAATGTTATCCAAGTCAGTCTTGGCCCTGCCATTCAGCATTTTTATTTTTGACCGCTTGTCTTTCTTAGGGGCTTTTCTATTTTTGTGCATGTCAAGCCCTTGCATCTTAGATAAAAGCTCATCGGTTTTCACCATGCTTTAGATGACAGAACTCCTGTTTGTCTTGAGACTGATTACCCTGAAGCCATTGCCTTTGATTTTTTATAACTTTCATATATGATGCACTTGCAAAAAGGGAAAAATATGCCTACAGATACATACCCAGGCACCAAGAACAAAAACCTTGTGTCAACAGTCTTTTCTACCCAGGGCAGGTTATGGGGAAAACAAGCAATAGACCTTGGGAACATTTTTATGTTTTTGTGTGTTTTCAAATAAGGCATGTCTCCATCAATAATTTAATCAACACTGTTAGTTCATCCCTTCCATATTTTCTAACCCACATTAATTGAGACAAATCACCCATTAGGGGAAGTTGCAGAGTTATAACGAAAAATGTTGTGATGAATGTGGAAGAGTTGTGTCATAGGAGTGGTGAAAGCTAGAGTGACATTTTCAGCAGAAATCGGGAGAAGAAAGTACTACATACAAAGAGCATTTTAAAAAAATACAGTATTTTAAGGCTTGGAAAACAAGGGATAAACCTACCTTAGACAACAACATAACTGGAGAAACTCATGCTTACTTATGGAAAAGGAAAAGCTACAAAGAAAGAAATTTTAATAATCACTATATAAGAAAAGCACTATTAATAACATGGGAGAAATATAAATTCAGATTTTACAGAAAGACCCCACTATGGCTCTCTCCCCTTGAATCTGAACATATGAGAGAGATACCTAGGGAAAGATGGCTGACGTACAAACAACTGGTAAAAACAGATAACTCTGGAACAAACTTAAAATCATATGAGGACGTTAAACAAATAGAACCTTCCATAACCTGGCTAAATTATTGGCAGATCAGGGAATGCTTTAAAACAGACAATCAAATAGGATTCGAGAGAAATATGACAGTCTGGGATAAAGTTCTAAAACTTTAGTCAAAAATAATCAAAATGTTATACCAGCAATTGTTAATCTGGGAAACAGAAGAGGTTTATGTAAAAGAAAATATGATCACATGGGCAAGGGAGTGTGGGCACACTATAATGTTAGAGGAATGGGAAAGATACTGGCAAAAGAGAATAAAATATACATATTCAACAGCGCTAAAGGAGAGCTGGTATAAAAAAATTTTTAGGTGGTATATCACACCGGCAAAATTGGCAAAATTCAATGAAGGAAAGAACGGGGATAAGTGTTGGAAATGTAGGAAAAAGAAGGGGTGTAAGAGGATTAAAAGGTTTTGGAGAACAATACAGAAGGAGATGGAGATCATACTACAAACAAAGCTTGTATTAAAACCGAAATATTTCCTACTAGGGTTAACAGACTTTTTCACGGACTCAAATAACGAAAAACTGTTTATATACATGATAAGCGCAGCCAGAATTGTGATTGCGAAACTTTGGAAAACGTCAGAAATTCCGTCATTAGAGCAATGGATATTGAAACTGTTGGACATACAGAATATGGACATTTTAACGCAGATAATTTCACAAAATATCCAAACAGGGATGAAAATGGAATGGAGTAAACTAAGTAAATATTTAAAGGAAAAAAGGAATCTGGAAATATAAAGGGTTTTGTTGTTAAAGAGTAGACACTCTTGGGTGATAAGATTAATGGACCGGGGGGGAAAAATACTAAGAAGTTAAACGCAGAGCAGGGGAGCTGGAAGGTAACACAGTGAGGGGGGGGGGGGTCAAGGGGAACTGGTTCTGTGTGTGTGTGTGTGTTTTTTTTTGTGGTTTTGTGTGTGTGTGTGTGTGTGTGTTTTTAAATTTATTTATTTTCTTTCTGGGTCACATGTGTTCCTCTTTTTTATTGTATCACAACAGTAACAAATAAAATGTTAAAAAATGGTGTGATGAATGTGGAAGAGTTGTGTCATAGGAGTGGTGAAAGCTAGAGTGACATTTTCAGCAGAAATCGGGAGAACAAAGAACAAAGCATTTAAAAAAATACAGTATTTTAAGGCTTGGAAAACAAGGGATAAACCTACCTTAGACAACAACATAACTGGAAAAACTCTGATAATTTTTGATGCAACAGATACTTTGTGGTGTGACTGTCCTAAGTGGTGCGTCCATTGCTTAGACAACAAAATATCCTTTCTCCATAGTCCCAACCAATGCATGACTATAAATGATTTGAGTGTAATTAGCATGTACCGTCCATTGCCTACTATCTACGATTTCACTTACTCAGTCTCTCAAAATAATATCTTCCCTGGGAAGTGTTTGTGGGCCTATCAATATAGGGTTTACTATTTATTATCCATGGTTCTAGGTATCCATGGGTGGGTGTGTGCCTTAAAAAAGTATCCCCTGAAATGTATCTCTCAAGGATGCAGGGGCTGTACTGTGTTTTAATTGCTCTACTGTTTGGTGGGATGAAGTGGCATGAGGTGAATACCTGAGACATAGGATATGAAAAACAATACATCATTAATTATTTCATTTACTTTAATACTTTAAAAGTTCCTTTTCAAAAGATAATAGCTATATATCATTCCAATATTCAGAAAAATGTCTATTTACTTGTAAATAAGTACAGTAATTGTCATTTCCTGTCTAACAGTCAGTTGTGATCCTGTTGGAGCATTGTTCATAATGCAAATAGCAGCTGGGAATGATTTTTATCAATTACATAGCAGTTCGCCTCTGTACATCATGAAGTCCAAAGGATACAGTGGCTTCCCCAGGGTTGCTCTTTACACAGCAGAACCATGCATGTTAGCTGCATTCTATCAAATAGTATCAGGTCTCCTTGGGCCCTTCAAATGAAAGAGGCAGCTGAGCAGTACAGACCTCCATGTGACTGTTTTTATAACATACATTTGGGCAACTGTTGCTTGTTTAGATTTTTTTTAAAAAAAATTGTTTTCTAGCAAGTCAGAAATTAACACACCAATTAACTTAGGGACTTGATACTGCATGAGGGCCCACGGGATTTAGAATGTTCTCTTTTTAAAAGTGCAAATGGCAAAACATTATCAGCATTTCAGAACCAGTTCAGGATTTCTTTGTTTGCCTAGAAATCATTAAAAATGGGTTGCGAGATTTAGTCCTGTCTGCTTCTTAAAAGTACCACTTGGGGGTTTTTTTTCTGTGATGCCTTGCTGTGCATTTCATTTTTAGGATGATTTATTTTATTTATGCTTTCATTTTTTTTGTGTGTGTGTCAGGAGCAACCGGAGTTGCTTCTGGACTGAGAGAATTGGCCGTCTGCAAGGACGTTGCCCAGGGGACGCCCGGATGTTTTGATGTTTTTACTATCCTTGTGGGAGGCTTCTCTCATGTCCCCGCATGGAGCTGGAGCTGATAGAGGGAGCTCATCCACACTCTCCCCAGGTGGGATTCGAACCTGGCAGCTTTCAGGTCAGCAACCCAACCTTCAAGTCACTTAGTCCACTACGCCATCTGGGGGCTATATGCTTTCAATGCTGCCCTGAACTTCTGCACTTGTCTTTGTGGTAAAAAATAAAATTTAATAAACACCCAGTACCTAGAAAGGTTCCTTTCCAACTATATTTTCCAGCCTTGGGGCTATAATTCCCAGAACAGCCCATGCATATAACATATTCTGGAGCTATAGTCCAAACAAACAGCTTTGCCAAAGTTTGAAATCACTTTAATATAGTACCTCAATTCCAATACGGGATGTTCAATAATTCTACAGAATTTGATAGGCTTGTTTACTAGCAACTGTGTGTCAGAATTAAACTACATGAAAGCATGCACACATGATTACATTACCATATATTTAACCATTTTTTTAAAAAATGAAGCCAGGCTAATTAGGAAATATTCTGGAGCAGGACCATGGAGGGGGGCAGAATATTAACTCTCTTCTCTTTTTATATCCTTATAAAAATCATACCTCAGCCCTAAATATATGTGCCTCATTGTGGCCGTGTTTGTGTGTTTTAAAGACATTGAAAGAAAAAAACCTATCACCTTATTTCATATCACCTCTTTTGACCCCAGACTGACAAACGTTTTCTGAAACACCATCTTAAGCCTGAAATATTAGGAATTGTGGTCCCCTCATACTCCCTATCAACAACCTCTTTCTTTGCCATCAGTTTTCCTCCTTTAATACCAAATTTGACCATCCGCCCACCCAAAATTGTGTAACTGAATGGCTAGCTTCAATGTCTTGTAATTTTTAGTTGGCAGTACATATAAATTCCATTTAATATCTTGGTGCCCCTGGCTGGAGATTGAAACATTATTTTTCAATGGAAAGAGACAGCAATTATATCCACAAATTCTAGATGTGGTTTTCACTGCCCTAACAAGAGGAGGTCACAGGCACCTGAAATGACTGCTGTGGCAATCAACAATAACAAGACATAGGCATGCTAGAACTTGGAAAAGGGAAATCAATTTTAGAGCATAAATATCTTGTGCCTTGAGACACAAAGAAAAAAGAGAAGAAGCAATGCTGCGCTATTAAAATAGTCTGGTAAGTACAAACAAATTTTAAAGAAAATATGAGCATTTGTCCCTATGTGTACAGCATCCTGAGCAATGATACAAAACATGATCAAACATGAGTAACAAGACAGAAGTGTTAAGATTTTTTTCAGAACTGAGAACTGAGGCTGTTTGATGGCTTAATTGAAATGTGAAATGTCTTGTGAAAACATTTAGCACCCGCTGACAGTCTGCAAAGAGATATTCAAGCAGTTTGATCTTCAAGTCTTTGAGGTATTTTGTCAAAGCCTCATTTTGAGCTAAGCCTCCATCATGTACCACCATCAGATTTCATTCTGCATCTCTGCGAAATCTGTTTTTTGCAAACAAAAAGACAACAACAAGCATCATTCTGAAAACAAAGACGAATGTTGGTAATCTTATAGAATCATAGAATAATAGAATAGTAGAGTTGGAAGAGACCTCATGGGCCATCCAGTCCAACCCCCTGCCAAGAAGCAGGAAATCGCATTCAAAGCACCACCGACAGATGGCCATCCAGCCTCTGCTTAAAAGCCTCCAAAGAAGGAGCCTCCATCACAGTCCAGGGCAGAGAGTTCCACTGCCGAACAGCCCTCACAGTCAGGAAGTTCTTCCTGATGTTCAGGTGGAATCTCCTTTCCTGTAGTTTAAAGCCACTGGTCCGCATCCTAGTCTCCAGGGCAGCAGAAAACAAGCTTGCTCCCTCCTCCCTATGACTTCCACTCACATATTTGTACATGGCTATCATGTCTCCTCTTAGCCTTCTCTTCTGCAGGCTAAACATGCCCAGTTCTTTAAGCCGCTCCTCATAGGGCTTGTTCTCCAGACCTTTGATCATTTTAGTTGCCCTCCTCTGGATACATTCCAGCTTGTCAACATCTCCCTTCAACTGCGGTGCCCAGAATTGGACACAGTATTCCAGGTGTGGTCTGACCAAGGCAGAATAGAGGGGGAGCATGACTTCCCTGGATCTAGACACTATACTCCTATTGATGCAGGTCAAAATCCCATTGGCTTTTTTCGCTGCCACATCACATTGTTGGCTCATGTTTAACTTGTTGTCCACAAGGACTACAAGATCTTTTTCACATGTACTGCTGTCCAGCCAGGCGTCCCCCATTCTGTATCTTTGCATTCCATTTTTTCTGCTGAAATGAAGTATCTTGCATTTATGCCTGTTGAACTTCATTTTGTTAGTTTTGGCCCATCTCTCTAGTCTGTTAAGATGGTTTTGAATTCTGCTCCTTTCTTCTGGAGTGTTGGCTATCCCTCCCAGTTTGGTGTCATCTGCAAACTTGATTATCATGCCTTCTAACCCTTCATCTAAGTTGTTAATAAAGATGTTAAACAGAACCGGGCCTAGGACGGAGCCCTGCGGCACTCCACTCGTGACTTCTTTCCAAGATGAAGACGACGCACTGGTGAGCACCCTTTGGGTTTGTTTGCTTAGCCAATTATAGACCCACCTAACCGTAGTTTTGTCTAGCCCACATTTTACTAATTTGTTTGCCAGAAGGTCGTAAGGGACTTTGTCAAAGGCCTTACTGGAATCTAGGTACGCTACATCCACGGCATTCCCTGTATTGACACAACCCGTAACTCTACTGAAAAAAGAGATCAGATTAGTCTGGCATGACTTGTTTTTGGTAAATCCGTGTTGACTATTAGCAATGACCGCATTTGTTTCTAAGTGTTTGCAGACCACTTCCTTAATGATCTTTTCCAGAATCTTGCCTGGTATCGACATGAGGCTGACCGGACGGTAATTGTTTGGGTTGTTCTTTTTTCCCTTCCTGAAGATAGGGACCACATTTGCCCTCCTCCAATCTTCTGGGAGTTCTCCTGTTCTCCAAAAACTCTTGAAGATAATTGCCAGTGGTTCTGAAATAACCTCAGCTAATTCCTTCAATACTCTTGGATGTAGCTGATCTGGCTTGAATTCATTTAGAGCGGCCAGGTGTTCCTGGACTTGTTTCCATATTTGGGGTTGGATTTCCCTGAATCCTTCGTCCATTTCATTTTGCTGGGGTTGAAGATGGCTTTCTTTTTGTGAGAAGACCGAGGCAAAGAAGGCATTAAGCAATTCTGCCTTTTCCCTGTCCCGTCGCCATCACCCCATCTTCTCCTCGCAGAGGCTTAAATTAGAATCTTAAATGCTTCTCAGATGGTTTTGTTGTTTTAAGCCTCACTACTGCCATCCCATAAAACAGTGGTTCTCAACCTGTGGGTCCCCAGATGTCTTGGCCTTCAACTCCCAGAAACCCTAACAGCTGGTAAACTGGCTGGGATTTCTGGGAGTTTTAGGACAAAACACTTGGGAATCCACAGGTTGAGAAACACTGACATAGCACATCATGAGGTGTGCTTCGATGTGAGTGCAATAGCTAATGCCAATGCTATATAGTGAGTCTTTGGTATCCACCGCACTTTGGTTCCAGCGCCGCCCTCCCCTTGGCTGCATGGATACCAAAATCTATGAATGCTTATGTTCCAGTATATACAACAGTGCAATAAAATGGTGTCCCTTAAATGAAATGGCAAAATCAAGGGTTGTATTTTTTTAAAAATGACTGTGAATGGTTGAATCTAGAGATACAGAACCCATGGATCTGGTGGGCCAACTCTTCCATGTATAGGAAATGTTATATAACATACAGAACTTTCTGGGTTATAGCTCCTACAGTTAGGAGCTAGTTTGGCCAGCACTTTCCCCAAACTCCAATAGCACATTATTACTATTATTATAGATTCTGGTACCAGGTAAGTAAAACCCGTACCAGGTAAGTTATGGAGAAAAACAGTGAATCAGAAAAAACTTAGGGTGAGGATAGGTAGCCTGAAATCCTTTACTTTTACCTAACGTCATACTATACTCTGTAGGATTTGCCCTTGAACAAGTATGCACAGGTTTGCACTGTCAAGTGAATAGATTTCTGCACTTCCACCTCTTCAAATGAGAGTAATTAGCATGTGGAAGACTAGTCTTCAAAGAACAGGGAGGGAGCTCCCTGACCTCTACCAGCCAGTTACACAAATGGGACACCCATCTGAGAAACAAAATCTGCATTACAAAGGTAACCAAGCTATTACAGCTTCAAATTTTGCATCCATTTCAAAAAGATGGAGACATAGGTAGGAGCAAATTTACACTACTTGCTAAGGAACAGCTGCAGTCATAGTAGTAGAAGTAGTATAATAAATCACCTGTTTTGGAAGTGGCAAGGAAAGTACACCTGTGTTTATTCCAACAGCTTGAGATGCCTACATTCAGCAGAGAAAATCTTTTAGCTCTAAGGAAGTAGTGATGAAAAAAACTTTCCTGCTAAGTTTCTAAAAGTTAGGCAGCTATAAAAGGCACAGAATGACTGCCAGGAAAACACCTGGCATCTGTAATGAAGAATGGACTGGATGGAAAAACAACTTCAGTTCTCTGGCTTTTAGCTGGATGCAAACTTAAACAATAACCAAAACCAAAACCAATTGAATAATTAGCAATGTGTGAAAATAACCAACACAAATGGCAACAACAATGTTTGTTCAACCCAGGACTTGGGAGTTAAAATTAGATAAATCAAACAAGTTGAACTAACAAAAAGAAGACCAGTTGAACACTTGGCACTGTGACATTCCAGTTGAGAACAAACTGTTTTGCAGGTGTAGTGTGTTTGTTAGTTTGTTTGGTTCTAGATCTCAGAGTAAGGAGAACACACAACAAGTTTACCAGTCTGTCCAATGATGATCTGAGAAACAGTCACTCTGGGCTCATGATAAATATAGTAGGGTATTAGTCAAAACCTCAACCCCCAAAAACTGAGTCAACTCATCCAAGGGTCAATGTAAGTACCTTAAATCTTATTAAAAAGGGAATCATCCTCTTCTCTGAACAGAATGGCAAAAGGCAAGTTTAGTCTGTCCGAGAAGACCCTACCAGGTGCCACTTCTGTCCTTTTTGAATGCCTGAGTGGGGAAATGGTGGCAGTGGACATGGGGTGGCATTGATGCTTTATCCTCTCTACAAAATGACCCTTGACAGATCTACATCAAAATCCATAATTTGATCCCAAAACCTGCCCTCAATTTATACATGAGGTTGACTTATGCAGTCTTCAAGATGTCCCAACCTCCTGAATAAGTAATTGAAAATAATCACTTATTAAAACAAAGGCTCCCAGGTAACAACTGGCTCAGTTTTCAAGCCCTCTTCTTTGGCATGTCTTTAGAAAGAGAATGACAAAACATGTATCTATGTCGAGAAAAAGGTGTTTAACTATATATGAAATGCTTGTTCCCTATACACCACAGTGCTATAAAAGTTATAGTGATAGCTTAACAAGAAGGGTTCAGTGGTGATTTGCATTCAGAAAGCCCAGGTTCTATCTACTCCAGTGGTGTCCAATCTTTGGTCTGTTGGGTGTTTTGGACTTCAGCTCCCGGGATTCCTGGTCATTGGACAAGCTGTTATGGGCATACTGTATTTGTTCCCAGAGAAATCTGCTCTAATTGTGTTAAAACTTGTTGTCCTTAAATCCCTTTGGATTAGTGGAGTATATTCTGTGTGAAAAAGTGCTTGGGAATTCCAAATCACCCAAGTAGTAATTAGTCCGCGAGTCCTTTGTTACAACAGATCCAGCAGCTACCAGTTTGTTTCTGAGAAAAATTCAAAGTGTTTGTTATGACCTATAAAACTCTACATAATTTGGGACCAAGATGTATTCCTTCACAATTCTGAGAAGTAAATCCCAATGAATAGAATATGCTTTTATAAGAATCCCTCAGACTATCTCTAAACTGAGAAGACATGACATCCACTTGTCAAAAGCACATGTGTTAAAAGCACAAGTGTCTTGCTAAACACAATATGGAAATTCTAGGAAGAGCTATTCCTTATTTGTAACGAGAACATCTACAAAAATATAATTAGAGACTAACATGCAAAGAGCAGGAAACACAAAATTACTTTCTGAAGGAGGAACTGCACATTCTTCTAAGCCTGTCAGTGCTTCTCTTTTGCAAGCTGAGGGCCAGAAGGAGACAATTTCCACAGTGGATTGTAGGATAAAGCAGCTAATTTTTCACTTGGCCATTACTTTCATAATTTCCCCACTCTAAATGTTTGTTGTTGTTGTTGCTGCTGCTGCTGCTGCTGCTGCTGCTGTTTAGTGCACAATGCAGGCTGATGTTTGAACAGAAAACTGACAAGGAAAGAAGCTTAGGAAGAGAATCATAAAGGGAAAACTTATGGATTTTGGAAATTACATTTCAAAGTACTGAGTCCTATATCTTCTTATGAGGCATCTAATTTAGGGTACATCTACACTGTAGAATTAAGGAAGTTCAACACCACTTTAATTGCCATGGCTCATTGCTGTGGAATCCTGGGATTTGTTGTTTGGCGAGGCACCAGCATTTTTTGGCAGAGAAGCTAAAGACCTTGTCAAAGTAAAACTCTCAGGATTCCATAGTATTGAGCCATGGCAGTTAAAGTGCTGACAAACTGCATTCATTTCACAGTGCAGATGCCCCCCTACAGAGACAAAAGCATAGCTGGCTGCTGAAGACAAGGGGCTGAGGCAGAACACATACTTTTGGCCTTGAGATAACAGTCTTCATTTGGCAAGAAAGATGCATAGACTCAAGCTAGTAAACTGTTTCTTAGGATTATTTTTTTAATGTAGGCTTTGCTGCCAAGTCCTCTGCAGAAAGAAAAATCCTGCTGATTTCTTAATATGGTGATCAGAGGAACACCAGCCAGGTGAATGAAAGACCTTCTAGCAGTGTTGGATTCTCTGAGAGCTTCATGGTGCCAAATGGGGAAAATACAATCTATGCCAAATAGCCCAATTTATCTGATGGACAGGCAGGGAAAATCCACTTTCTACTTATGCAAAAGACAAGTGGAGCATGACATTCAAGTTAGATTTAGAAACCATGCAGTTTGCTTGTGTAATTAACGGCTAGATGCCAAATGATAGAAGAGGGATTGCCATTTAAAGAAAGCATCACTTTATAATACCATAGTCTTTGAGTTTGCCCTGGGTGTTTTCAGATTCTCAGTTCTGATCAAAAGAATTGTCTCCCTTTTGACCCTCATGTTGGCACTGGGGACAATGAAGGTACTGTATGAACATCAAAGCCAAATGCTCCAAGCAACCTTCCCACAGGGTGACAAAGTGTTCACATTCCTCAATTTAATGACCAAAGAGTAAAATGTAAGAATCAATTGTCACTTAGGACTTAATCAAGGTTACCTCTGTCATGGTGAGAAATATATGTATAATGGGGAAAGAGATGGAAAACCAATTATAATGTGGGTTGATGTGAGTTTTCCAGGCTGTATGGCCATGTTCCAGAAGCATTCTCTCCTGACATTTCACCCACATCTATGGAAGCATCCTAAGAGGATGCGAGGTCTGTTGGAAACTAGGTTCTAAATATTGAAAGGTCACCACTAAGGTTTTTTTTTTTTACCATACTTTGCTAACTTTTTATGCGTACACAACCCTTTACCCTTTAAATATCTACTCCTAACTGTACACAAATTAAACATTATCTTTTGAATGAAAAACATTCTAAATTGGAAAAACAAACTAAACAATGAAGGTAACCTTCCTTGTTTAGTTTTTTTACAATATACCTCACAACCTCTGAGGATGCCTGCCATAGATGTGGGCGAAATGTCAGGAGAGAATGCTTCTGGAACATTGCCATAAACCCAGAAAACACACAGCAACCCTGTGATTCTGGCCATGAAAGCCTTTAACAACACAATAAATAAATAGTCAATGAATCCACTAAGGCTTGGAAAGGCATCTATGATGGGACTAGATAAGATATTTACATGCAAAGACTTTGCTAACTTTTTATGCGTACACAACCCTTTACCCTTTAAATATCTACTCCTAACTGTACACAAATTAAACATTATCTTTTGAATGAAAAACATTCTAAATTGGAAAAACAAACTAAACAATGAAGGTAACCTTCCTTGTTTAGTTTTTTTACAATATACCTCACAACCTCTGAGGATGCCTGCCATAGATGTGGGCGAAATGTCAGGAGAGAATGCTTCTGGAACATTGCCATAAACCCAGAAAACACACAGCAACCCTGTGATTCTGGCCATGAAAGCCTTTAACAACACAATAAATAAATAGTCAATGAATCCACTAAGGCTTGGAAAGGCATCTATGATGGGACTAGATAAGATATTTACATGCAAAGACCAACATTAGAATTATCTGAGAAGACTTTCAGGAGGATCAGCAGACAGGGCAGCTACATAGAGAGACAGGGATCTAATCCCAATATATCTTTAGGTTGACTGGGGAAAAGCCAAGATAAGGGCCTAAACATGTCCAGAAACCTGACAAATATTACATACCATAGATGGGGGACTTATATGGTACAGGGAAAAATGAGATCTATTAGGCTGGCACTGGTGATATCCTGGCAATGACATGGCTGAGACATAAGTCTTTGCTACAAATCAGAGAAGCTACAGACAGGATAACTGTGCAAGAATCTCCCGCCTATCCAGTCTACATGAGGACTTCCATCAAATCACTGCAAAGTTCAGCAATGACTTACACAGGCCGTCATCACAGATAACGTATGCAACTTTTGTATACATGTGCTACTTTTCTCTGGGAATGAATTCATATATTAAGCCATCTGCCAAGAGGGGGAGGAATCAAGCGATGTATGTGAAATCGCTAGTGAGAGAAGCCACAGATGAGAGTGTTTTCCAGCTTCAGCTTAGAGAGGTCCAGCACATTCTCCAAGGGATGAGGTCATGTAGCTATCTAGAAACTGGAGCAGAGGCAGAACGGAAAATCTCTCTCTCTCTTTTTAGTGTAGTTTTCTGTTGGGAGCTATTGCCGCCTACATTCCAAATGCTGCACTAACTAGAGCCTGGTTTCCAAATATGACTTAATCTGTAAAGATTCACCCAGGCTGGAACATCTATTTCCAAAGAGACTGGATCCCAAAAAGACATATTGTTCTGCTGTAGCTTACCGGAAGCAGAAACTCATGCTTGCTGCTGCTAATATTGGCTCTTCTTCCTCAGACACTATCCCCTTTTGGGGCAGAAAACAAAGATGATCACATAAGCAGAGCAGAGAAAGACATTAACTAGTGGTTTTCATGGAACAGCCAAGCTATTTGGGGATACAATTATTGTAAAGGTGCAGAGAACATACTGTACCGGAATGTCTAAAAGGATAAAGAGATCCTGGCTTTAATTTTTTCCTATAAAAAGTTAGAAATTATTTTATACTGTAAGGCATGCCAATGGATACAATTTTAAAATGGGTTATTTTTGGACGAACAAAAATAGTCTTACTGGTTGCAGTCCTGGGAGAGTTCTTCAACAAGTACTGCAAAACCACAAGTTTGGTAGATTACAATTTTTTTAAGTCAAAAGGAGAAAAATGAACTGCATTATATGGTCAATTAAGACTTATATAATGCAGGTTGAACTGCATTGAACTGGATTATATGAGGGATTCGAACTCTGGTTTCCAAAGTCATAAGGTACTGGTCAAGCCACTACACCACCATTGACTCTTGGAGCCTAAAGCAAATCTCCCTATCAAAATGATTTTGGAAGAGCTTAAACTAAAAACAGATGATGATCAGCTCTTAAGTAACATGGGGATGGGGAGGAATAAGCAGACTTTTGCTCTTCCAGAAATAAGGGTAGAGTCTTTCCTTGTGAGGGACAAGGGTGAATGAAACACTCTATTTATGTGTATCTGAGTGGTCTTTTAATTCACTGTGTAAAACTCTCTGAAAAGCACATTTTAATCAAAATATTGAATCCAAGTAGTTACAAAGACTATGCATTCTCCCTGCCTGTTTATGTGATTTCCCCGAGTCCTCTGATTGTTTTAAAATTTTAACCAGGTAAAGGTAAAAAGAAGAAATGTGTTAGAGTATTTCAAAGACATTCTCTTTCTATGTGCCTTTATTTTGTAAACAATAACCGCTGTATTTGCCATGACATTTTTTCGGGAAAAAATGCCAGCCCTGCTCACCTATAGAAACTGCCCAAAACATTTTTGTTTCACAGCAAACTGTGCAAGGAGTTCATGACACAAGGTCAGTCTTGTGCAAGTGACAGCCACAGCTACATGTCACTGCCCACAGCTGCTCCCACACTGGAGATACTCACAAAGTGCCAGTATTTTAGAAACATGACTGGTGCTGAAATTATTTGCTCATCCCACTGTCTTCAAAGGGCAAGACAGAAACCAATGAGGAAGTATGGATACATAACAGTTTGCTTTTGTTTATATGATCCTGGGGTTACCCAAATACAACTTCACTTCCCATTCCAAATGATTTATGATTTAAGATTAATTGCATGGATTACACTTGGATTACACTCAGTCCCAAAAATCAGACGGCAGTGGCATTGTCAGATGCGGCCAGTTCTTCTGAAGAACTCCTGTAGAAAGTACCTCTGGGAATTGCTATCAACTGAGGCTAAAGGAGTCTACACAAAAATGGAGTTTCAATAATGATGTTGAGGAAGTGGTAACAGTACATGGAGAGCTTGTCTATTTAAAGACCTTTTGTACACTGCCTACTTATTTTTTATCCTTCAAAGGAATCATCTAGCACAAACCTGATGAATTACACTCAGTTCATTTTATATTATCACTTTAGGCTTGAAACAAATACAATGGCACACTGCACCTGTTCAATACAAAGCAAAACAGCGTAAGAGCATTACTGGTCTATCCAGATGTCTGTCTACCATATGATTTTTTTTTGTGTGTGTCAGGAGTGACTTGAGAAACTGCAAGTCGCTTCTGGAGTGAGAGAATTGGCCATCTGCAAGGACGTTGCCCAGGGAATGCCTGGATGTTTTGATGTTTTAACCATCCTCATGTCCCTGCATGGAGCTGGAGCTGATAGAGGGAGTTCATCCGTGCTCTCCCTGGGTGGGATTCGAACCTGGCAGCTTGCAGATCAGCAGCCCAACCTTCAAGTCACAAGGCTTTAACCCACTACACCACCGAGGGCTCCTACCATATGATGACCTCTCCCACAAATTGCATCCAAGTATCCCTTAACCAGGCTGAGCTACCGACAGACACAATGTTGAGAACTTGTAACTGGAAGTGCATCCTCACTATTGAATGAATGCAGTTTGATATGCCATGATGGCTCAATACTATGGAGTCCAGGGTGTTGTAGTTTTACAAGGTCTTTAGCCTTCTCTGCTAAAGAGTGCTGGTGCCACCCCAGGATTCCATATCATTGAACCATGTCAGTCGAAGTAATGCACTCTCAGTTTCCTTTTTCTTTCCCATATCCTTTCACTTCTGGGCTGTGTAGGGACTTTCTGTGCTTTTAAAATGTTAGCTGTACAAGCCACTCTGGATATACAGCTACCAGTTCAAAATGGCTATGTACAGACAGGTCCATCCATCAACACACAGCCCTCTGCAAAGGGCTGAGTGAGGACCCTTCCACACAGCTGAATAAAATCCCACATTATTTGCTTTGAACTGAAATATATGGTAGTGTGGACTCAGACAACCCAGTTGTAAGCAGATAATGTGAGATTTTCTGCTTTGTTATTCTGGGTTATATGATTGTGTGGAAGTTTATCAAGAAACCTTCTCTACTCATGGAAGTTCTATATATAATTTACAGCCTAGCTTTAGCTCCTACTTTTCCTTACTTGCTGATCAAACACAAATCATTCAAATTGCTTTATGCCAGCTCTCTATTTTGAGGGTCAAATATGGTCCCAACCCTGACCCATCAAGAAAGTGCTCACCAAAGCTTGTAAAGGTTTCCTTAACTTGTTCAAAATAGTACATTTTCTCCTTATAATTCAAGACTATACACCTGAGGTCTAGTGCCTAAAAAGAATGCAATTAACAAAACCAACTGCGCAACTTTTTTCAAAAAAAGAGAAGCAGTGGGAATGGGAAAGTACGGTAGATTGCCCAAAACCATTAGTGAATCAGCAGTCTAATGAAAAAGAAAAACACAGTATAACTTTTTCAAAATTAAAGTCGGACATGTTTTTCTGGCCGGCTCCTGCACATTTTATTTGGCACACAGAAATATATCAGGTGTATTTATAGCATTTGGTTCATCCTAATGCTAGGATTTTGCTATGTGTCTGCTTATGAAGGCCATTAGAAACCTGATACAAAAAGGTGAGGGCGTAGGCAACCTTTTTATTCATTTCTTCTTGTAATTTTTCTCTCTGCTCTTGATTTCCCCTATACTGTAACATATAGCTGCTAACATTGTTCTGAGAAGCTGGGAGTCCATTCTGTATCTCAATAGATCATGAAACAACCTTTGTAGAATTTCCTTCTTAAAGACAGAAGCGAAAGCATTTCCAACTTATATCCACATCTGTTTTTAAAAAATCCCTCCTGTTGCTATCACCAATTAAAAGAGAAACCCTGGCTAGACACTTCTTTAAAAAGCAAGTTAAAAAGGTGGTGATGCATTTGTTTCAAGTGATAAAGAGAAACTATAAGACCTATATATCCCCCCTAAGGTGAAGTGTGCTACAAAGAATGAATGGCAGGAACTCAGAAGAAAATGAGAGTTTTAAAGGACATGAAAGGGCAAACACCAGTAATAGAAATTTATATAATTAGCAGTGAAGGATTGCTAGGGGGAAAAGAAACCAGATTCCTATGGCAGAACAAGATTTGAAATAGCTTGGGGTGACCCCGTGACATTAACGAAATATGTCCCAAATGTACATCAAGATGAAAAAGACATAAGCCTTCGGCTACTCATCTCAAGGGGATTTTATTCAGACAGGCTTACTAGAGGACTGTACATTATGACATTCAACAGAAAACACAACCTAACGCAGGTTTACTTAGCAGCAAGCCCTTCTGAGAACAATGAGACATAGTTCCAATAATCAGACATAGTTCCAAGGATCCACACAGGACTGCTGCCTCCATAACAATTCAGATATTAATGTTCACAGTATCACGTATCCCAGGCATGATGTAACATTGAGAACAAAGGCCAATGTAACTCTTAAACTCATTTAAGACAATGGGATGAAACATGTCTAAATATGTGGTGTATTCAGGCCATTATTCAGCTATGATATCACTGCTGTTGTTAATGTCTTTGCCTACTCTCAGAGTAATGTACGTAATTTGGAAGTTCAAACATAGAGGCTGGAAATCACTACTGCCTTGTTTTCTGTGAGATTTTGTGTGTGCTTTCAAGTTGTTTCTAGGGAAGCACCTCCACGGTAGAAGTAATACAGCCTAATACTACTTTAATTGTCCTGGCTCTATGCTATGAAATCATGGGAGCTGCACTTCTCCAAGGCATTTAGCCTTCTCTGCTAAAGAATTTTGATACTTTATCAAATGACAAGTGAAGTCCCTGGTGGCGCAATGGGTTAAACTCTTGTGTTGACAGGACTACAGACTGAGAGGTCGGCAGTTTGAATCCAGGTAGACTCTCTCTATCAGCTCCAGCTCCCCATGCAGGAACATAAGAAAAGCCTCTCACAGGATGGTAAGACATCCGGGCGTCCTCTTGGCAACGTCCTTGCAGACAGCCAATTCTCTCACACAAGAAGCAACTTGCAGTCTCTCAAGTCACTCCTGACACAATTTTTTTTTTACAAATCCCACAATTATATAGCATTGAGCCATGGCAGTTAACGTGATGTCAAACTGCATTAATTCTACAGTGCAAATGCACCTGAAGTTCACACTCAAACCATTATATCACACTTGCTGGGTGTGCACTGAATTCTCAGCCTACTATTCTTGCTATTAGTCTCTTTGTGTAAAACAAGGCTCAGGATAAAAGCCCAAGGCTCTTACTGCAGTACATGTCAGCATACTTGAGGATATCATTTTTTTCAATCCTCCCTGCCCTCCATCTATCCATCTCACTTTCCCTTTGGCAAAGAATGAGTGTTCTTGGTTGATCTGTGTGGGTTTCCTGCTTGCTGTTTCAAGGAAGGCTGGCTTTAAAACACATACCAAGAATAGCATATGAGCCTATCCATGCGGCAGAGTGAAGAGGGAGTGGGGAGCAGTCATCCTCAGCAGGCATTTGGATCTGGTGACCAGAGCAGTCTTCAGAGAAGACACAAAAGCCTGCTGTGATGTTTTTGTGACCTTCAGGAGGTGGGATTCAATATAAAGAGTTCCTCCCGCATTTATTCTTACAAAATTCTCCCTGCTTCCTAGGCTAATTTTAGACACTCATCAGGCATTTTGGTGGACACCAAACTTCAGGGAAAGGCCAAAACCTGAATATCCTCTACTAGTGAACTCTGAGAGAATAGGGGCTTATCATTCACATAATCATAGAGCCCTAAAAGCTGATGAGTTCAAAGGGGGATGGTTGCTGCAAGCTTAATCCCTTCCCCAATGTAGGGCAACGAGAACACAAGACAGAAAACTATCTACAGCCCCCCCCCCCCCCCCAACACACACACACACTTGAAAGGCCAATTGGGGAAACCTATACAACCTTGGCCCTTCTGAAATACACAATAGCTTCATCTCATTAAAATCTGAGAACCAACAAAGAACCAAGCAGACATAACATTTTATTTGAGAACACAGAAATGCTGGACCACTCTAACAACCCCCATGTCAGACTATACAGAGAAGCCATTGAAATCCACAAGCATGGATCCACAAGCAAGAGGAAACCATGAAAATGAACAAAATCTGGCTACCAGTATTTTAAAAAAAAACTCACTAAAATCAAGACAGTAAATAAAGAACAATACTCTGAAAACTGGGGAATCCTAGACATGAAACAATCAGGGCCAGCTAACACCTCCCAACAAAGGATTCCCCCAGGCAAGAAGAAGCCAAGCTTTGAAGCTGCAAGGCTTTTCAATGCTAATAAAAGTGATTATTTGCAACATTCACAATTGCCTCCAACAGACAAAAGTTCTTTCTACCACTTTGGACCTATATAAACCTCCCTTGCCTAGTTTCCAATATACCTCACAACCTCTGAGGATGCCTGCCATAGATGTGGGTGAAACGTCAGGAGAGAATGCTTCTGGAACATGGCCATACAGCCCGAAAAACTCACAGCAACCCAGTGATTCCAGCCATGAAAGCCATTGACAATACATTCAACAACAAAAATTTCCCAGCTTTATAAAAATCTCTCTCCCATGTCTAAATCTACCAAAAGCCTCTTAAATAACTCTCCCAAGGCTGCCTCTCTCTGTCCTGCTAGCCCTCCCCAAAGGCACAACAGACCTTCAAGGCCAAGCGCTGTCAGATTTCGGCCTGCTTTTTTTCCCCTTCTCCTGCAGAAAATCTGTCCGTGGGAAAGATTAAACTACGAGACTGCTCTCCCTGCCACTGCCTGAGTTCAGGCGATGCCAAAGCTGCTCGAGTATTAAAGCCATGGAGGTTGTAGATGCTGGCTGCATTCTCCACCTCTTTTGTAGATCTCTAAAATCCCTTTCCAACTGTGGCTACAGGGTGGAAGGACTGAGCAGGAAGTACCCATGCCAAAATCATTTCATTAAAAAGGAATGCAATGCCAGGAGAGATGCTAAGTGTAGCTATGCCAAAAAGATCACAGGGGGGAGGTCCAAAATCAGTTCATACACTGTGAGTACATACACATTTGCATCTATAGACTCAAAAGGAGGGATTCAGCTCTCCATTGTGGGATGAAATACTTGTCTGTTTCACATACAGTGGGTGATTTAGGTCCCTTCCACACAGCTGAATAAAATCCCACATTATCTGCTTTGAACTGGAATATAGGGCAATGTGGACTCAGATAACCCAGTTCAAAGCAGATATTGTGAGATTTTCTGCCTTGATATTCTGGGTTATATGGCTGTTTGAAAGGACCCTTAGACAGACACACAAACACATACACCTCCCATACGATTCAAATTTTTCCACAGCCTTGCATGTTTCTCTCTCTTTCTTCCTAACATTCCGGCAAGAAATGTATGGGTCAGTCCAAATTTCAAGCTACTCAGGCAAGCCTACAATCCTATGCACACTTACCTGGAAGAAAGCCTTACTCATCAGCCATCCACGTACAGGAACGATGCTGTTAATATGCTTAACTGCACAGGGAGATTGTCATATTTTTATACACACCCACACAGCTTCAAGGCCAGTTCACACCTCTCTATGATTAACCATTACTGGGGGAAGGTGTTGGGTTTTTGTATTTTTACTTGTTTCTCTTATGCTTTTTTCTGAACAAGACTCATGCTGTTAAAGAAAGATCTGTAAGGGGCTTCCAATCAAGCTTCCGTTCCCAATTTCCCTGGCATCTCTCCAACCCTTTATAGCTCCACAAAGCATACCAAGAATATCCTGGCCATTGAGATCTGTGGAGGTTATGTCCAGGACTCTATGGATACCAAAATCCATGGATACTGAAGTTCCACATACTAGTGTTCTTCTATTTGAAGACACCATCAATTGCACACTAATTTCATTACCACTCTGGGGGATTGGGGGGGGGGGGGTGGCGGCACACAAACACTATGCCCCTGTGGTTCTAAAAACATAGCCTGTTCTCAAAATGTTTTTTGTTTTTTTATTTTGGGTGGGAGGGTCTTAGAATGGAAGAAATGCAGTATATAAAGATATAGCCAAAGGGTGACCCTTATATCATCCATGGATGCTCACATTCCACATATTTAAAGGCGTAGTAGAATTGTGTGCTTTAAATCATTTGTACCAAGGTGGCGCAATGGGTTAAACCCTTGGACCAGCTGAACTGCTGACCTGAAGGTTGCCGATTCGAATCCATGAGACAAAGTGAGCTTCTGTCTGTCAGCTCTAGCTTGCGGGGACAAGAGAGAAGATTCCCTGCAGGATGGTAACACATCCATCTCTGTAGACGGCCAATTTTCTTACACCAGAAGCGACTTACAGTATTTTCTCAGGCCGCTTCTGACAAGATTAAAAACAAAATCATCTGTGGGTGCTCAGGTTCCAACACTGTAATAAAATGGTGCCCTTAATGGTAGAATCTAAGTTTGATCTTGGAAGTTTTTTTAAATATTCAAGCCATGGTTTGTAGAATCTGTGAATGTAGCATCTGTGGATATTGAGGGTTCTTGTCTAGTGTGCTACAGAACATGTGGCACACTGGACAAGAACAACCCTTAGTCCCCCATTTCCACCCCTTTCAATCTCACTTTGCAGCCACAGAATCACAGAATCATAGAGTTGGAAGAGACCTCATGGGCCATCCAGTCCAACCCTCTGCAAGAAGCAGGAAATCGCATTCAAAGCACCCCCGACAGATGGCCATCCAGCCTCTGCTTAAAAGCCTCCAAAGAAGGAGCCTCCACCACACTCTGGGGCAGAGGGTTCCACTGCTGAACAGCTCTCACAGTTAGGAAGTTCTTCCTGATGTTCAGGTGGAATCTCCTTTCCTGTAGTTTAAAGCCACTGGTCCGCATCCTAGTCTCCAGGGCAGCAGAAAACAAGATTGCTCCCACCTCCCTATGACTTCCCCTCACATATTTATACATGGCCATCATGTCTCCTCTCAGCCTTCTCTTCTGCAGGCTAAACATGCCCAACTCTTTAAGCTGCTCCTCATACGGCTTGTTCCCCAGACCCTTGATCATTCTTGTCGCCCTCCTGTGCACACTTTCCAGCTTGTCAACATCTCCCTTCAGCTGCGGTGCCCAGAATTGGACACAGTATTCCAGGTGTGGTCTGACCAAAGCAGAATAGAGGAGGAGCATGACTTTCCTGGATCTAGACACTATACTCCTATTGATGCAGGTCAAAATCCCATTGGCTTTTTTCGCTGCCACATCACATTGTTGGCTCATGTTTAACCACGAGGACTCCAAGATCTTTTTCACATTTACTGCTGTCGAGCCAGGCGTCCCCCATTCTGTATCTTTGCATTTCATTTTTTCTGCCTAAGCGAATTATCTTGCATTTGTCCCTGTTGAACTTCATTTTGTTAGTTTTGGCCCATCTCTCTAGTCTGTTAAGATCGTTTTGAATTCTGTTCCTGTCTTTTGGAGTGTTAGCTATCCCTCTCAGTTTGGTGTCGTCTGCAACTTGATGATCTGATGATCGTGCCTTCTAACCCTTTCAGGCATGTATTTCAGGCATGGGTAAACTTTGGCCCTCCAAGTGTTTTGGATTTCCCACAATTCCTAATAGCCTATCAGCTGTTAGGAACTGTGGGAGCTGAAGACCAAAACACCTTGAGGGACTAATTTTGCCCATGCCTGAAATACACTGTAAAATGGATGCGATGTGGCACTCCTTTAACTGCCATGGCTCAATGCTATGGGATCGAGGGAGCTGGAGTTTGGTGAGGGGCCAGCACTCTTGGGCAGATAAGGCTAAAAGCCTTGTGAAGTGCTTACTCCCCATGGGCCCTTCCTGACAGGCCCTATATCCCAGGATCTGATCCCAGGTTTTCTGCTTTAAACTGAAGTATAAACTGGACACAGCATATTATTTGAAAATACAGAAATGCTGGACCACTCTAACAACCACTGTGTCATACTGCACAGAGAAGCCATTGACATCCACAAGCATGTGAACCATTTCAACAGAAAGGAGGAAACCGTGAAAATGAACAATATCTGGCTCTCAGTGTTTAAAAAAGCTCTAAAATCAGGACAGTAAATAAAAAACAACATTTTAAAAAGGGAATTCCAAAAATAAAACAATCAGGGCCAGCTAACACCCCCCCCAACACCCAGTCTTTGAAGCTGCAAGGCCATTCAATGCTAATCGAGGTCTATCTGGAAGGGCCCTAAAGCAGGTATGGGCAAGCTTAGGCCCTCCATGTGTTTTGGACTTCAACACCCACAATTCCTAACAGCCTACCAGCTGTTAGGAATTGTGGGAGTTGAAGTCCAAAACACCTGGAGGGCCCAAGCTTGCCCACACCTGGTGTAGATGTATGTATGTACAGTAGTCTCACTTATCCAACATAAACGGGCGGCAGAATGTTGGATAATCGAATATGTTGGATAATAAGGAGGGATTAAGGAAAAGCCTATTAAACATCAAATTAGGTTATGGTTTTACAAATTATGCACCAAAACATCATGTTATACAACAAATTTGACAGAAAAAGTAGTTCAATACGCAGTAATGCTATGTAGTAATTACTGTATTTACGAATTTAGCACCAAAATATCACGATGTATTGAAAACATTGACTACAAAAATGCGTTGGAGAATCCAGAACGTTGGATAAGCGAGTGTTGGATAAGTGAGACTCTACTGTATATGTATGTATGTATGTATGTCTGTCTGTCTGCAGTGGTAACTAACCAGTGCACACCTTGGCATCGCATTGCCATTGCAAAGGGCATGATGTGGTCAGTGGAGACCCGTATAAGGTTCCATGTAATTCTCAACGCAGCGTCCATCCAGCCAGACGCTTCCACCTCAAGATGTGTGTGTGTGTGTGTGCCGTTGGGGGTTGCCAAGCCTGTCAGCGAGACAAAGGGGGCTGCGGAAGGCGCCTTACCCTCCTCGTCCTCCCTCCCGAGGCCGCCTCGTCTCCTTCTTCCTCTCCTCCTCCTCTTCCTCGCTCCTTGCATGGACCGGGCGCCGCTTCTCCTCAGTCTCCGGCGGAGCTCCTCCAGGATGCCTTCAGCCTGGGTCGCATGGTGGAGCCGCCTCCGCCTCCTCAGCCTCCTCCTCGCCGCCCTCCGCCCGCCTTCCTTCTCCCTCCTTGCCAAGGCGAAGTCGGCTCTCCGCGCCAGGGCGCTGGCTTCTTCTCTGGCCGCCCCTCGCTGCCCGTTCCCCCTTCCTTCCCTCCTTCCTTCCTTCCTTCCTTCCTTCCTTCCTCCGCCTCAAAAAGGGGAGGCGGCGGGAAAGGGAATTGCTATGCGACGCGCCAAGGCGCCATTAAGCGAGGCTTCTCGAAGCGACCCCTGCCGGCCCAGCGGGGCAATGGCCTGCTTTAGGCCTCACCGCCGCCGCGCCTGTGTTTGGGACTTCAACTCCCAGAACCTCTCCTCATTAGCCAAGGCGACAGAGGCTTCTGGGAGTTGAAGTCCCAAGACCTGGAGAAGCAACGTGTAGGAAGCACTGCTTTAATCTTCTATACACTTATTATCTATCTATCTGGACAATTTGACAGTTTCAACAGAAAGGAGGAAATCATGAAAATGAACAAAATCTGGCAACCAGTATTTTTTTTAAAAAAACTCTAAAATCAGAACAGTAAACAAGGAACAACATTCTGAAAACAGAGGAACGAATTCCAGACATGAATCAATCAGGGCCAGCTAACACCTCCGAACGAAAGATTCCGCCAGGCAAGAAGAAGCCAGGATATTAATTAATAACCAGGCCATTAATGCTAATCAAGATGATTAATTACAACATTCACACTGGCCTGCAACAGACAAGAGTTCTTTCTCTCACCCTGGACCTTCCACAGATATATAAACCTCCCTTGCTTAGTTTTCCAATATACCTCATAACATCTGAGGATGCCTGCCATAGATGTGGGCGAAACGTCAGGAGATAATGCTCCTGGAAAATGACCATACAGCCTGGAAAACACACAACAACCCTATCTATCTATACAGTAACGGTAAGAACAGACCATGGAACAACAGACTGATTTAAGATTGAGAAAAGAGTACTGGGGGGTGACTGCCCTTGGCATATGAGAGTTGTAGTTCACCCTTATCTAGAGAGCCCAGAACCCAGCCAAGGGCAGATCTGGACCAAACTTGGCACTCAGACCCAACATGGGCAACTGTGCATACTGGCCTAGTTTGGGGAGGATTGACCCGCAATTCTGGGAATTGTAGTTCACCCACATTGTTATGTATTTTCTAACGGGAACATTCATAAAAACTGAAATCAAAGACTGACGTTTTTCTAATAAATTAACTACATGATATTACCTAACACCCCAAAACAAACAATGCCTTTTTCAAATAACCCGGGCACCACCGGGTACCCAAGCTAATAATGTAATAAATATGCAAAACACAAGAATGGCCATCAGATTGAATAAAATCAACTTATATCCCCATACCAAAAAAAGGGAAACGCTAAAGGATACTCAAACTTTCGTACAGTGGCATTTATTTCACATGCCAGTAAGGTAATGCTCAAGATCCTACAAGGCAGATTCCAGCAATACATAGAGCAAGATTTTCCAGATGTCCAATCTGGGTTTAGAAATGGCAGATGAACGAGAGACCAAATTGCCAATATCCGCTGGATAGTGGAGGCAGCCAGGGAGTTTCAGGAAAATATCTATTTCTTCTTTATTGACTATTCTAAAGCCTTCGACTCTGTGGATCATAATAAACTGTGGCATGTTCTTGATGGCATGGGAATACCAAGTCACCTTGTCTGTCTCCTAACAGACTAGAGAGATGGGCCAAAACTAACAAAATGAAGTTCAACAGGGACAAATGCAAGATACTTCACTTCAGCAGAATGCAAGATACTTCACTTCGGCAGAAAAAATGGAATGCAAAGATACAGAATGGGGGACGATGCCTGGCTCAAGAGCAGTACATGTGAAAAAGACCTTGGAATCTCCATGGACAACAAGTTAAACATGAGCCAACAATGTGATGCGGCTGCTAAAAAAGCCAACGGGATTCTGGCCTGCATAAATAGGGGTATAGTGTCTAGATCCAGGGAAGTCATGCTCCCCCTCTATTCTGCCTTGGTCAGACCACACCTGGAATACTGTGTCCAATTCTGGGCACCGCAGTTGAAGGGAGATGTTGACAAGCTGGAAAGTGTGCAGAGGAGGGCGACAAGAATGATCAAGGGTCTGGAGAACAAGCCGTATGAGGAGCGGCTTAAAGAGTTGGGCATGTTTAGCCTGCAGAAGAGAAGGCTGAGAGGAGACATGATAGCCATGTACAAATATGTGAGGGGAAGTCATAGGGAGGAGGGAGCAAGCTTGTTTTCTGCTGCCCTGCAGACTAGGACACGGAACAATGGCTTCTAACTACAGGAAAGGAGATTCCACCTGAACACCAGGAAGAACTTCCTCACTGTGAGAGCTGTTTGGAAGTGGACTGGGTTGGACTGGATGGCCCATGAGGTCTCTTCCAACTCTACTATTCTATGATTCCTGAGAAATCTGTATAAAAACCAAGTAGCCACAGTAAGAACAGACCACGGAACAACAGACTGGTTCAAGATTGGGAAAGGAGTACGGCAGGCTGCATACTTTCACCCTCCCTATTCAATTTGTACGCAGAACACATCATGCAACATGCGGGGCTTGACGAATCCAAGGCTGGAGTTAAAATTGCTGGAAGAAACATTAACAACCTTAGCTATGCAGATGATACCACTCTGATGGCTGAAAGCGAGGAGGAGCTGAGGAGCCTTATCACCAAGGTGAAAGAAGAAAGTGCAAAAGCTGGGCTGCAGTTAAACATCAAGAAAACCAAGATTATGGCAACCAGGCTGATTGATAACTGGCAAAGAGAGGGAGAAAACGTGAAGGCAGTGACAGACTTTATATTTCTAGGTGAGAAGATCACTGCAGATGCAGACTGCAGCCAGGAAATCAGAAGACGTCTACTTCTTGGGAGGAGAGCAATGGCCAACCTCGATAAAACAGTGAAAAGCAGAGACATCACACTGGCAATGAAGGTCCGCATAGTTAAAGCAATAGTATTCCCCATAGTAACCTATGGATGTGAGAGCTGGACCATAAGGAAGACTGAGCAAAGGAAGATAGATGCTTTGGTGCTGGAGGAAAATTCTGAGAGTGCCTTGGACCACAAGAAGATCCAACCAATTCATCCTCCAGGAAATAATACCTGGCTGCTCACTGGAGGGAATGATATTAGAGGCAACTAGCTGTGCCCAGCCACGCGTTGCTGTGGCAAAGTGGTGGTGGTATTGGTTAAAAATTGTTGTGGAATTTTTATTTGATGTAATTTGTATTTTTAAATTAATTTTATTGTAACTTATCTTTTTATTTATTATATTGTATTATTTTCTTGTATTATTTTTAGTTATTTTCTGTTATTATAGTATTTTATTATATTAATTTTAGTGTTTTTTATTTTTTAGTGTTTTTATTATTATTGTATTATTTGTATTTATTTTATTTTTTATTCTTTTTTATTTGTGTTTTTATTATTTTATTATTTGTATGTATTATATTTTATTATTTGATTATATTATTTTTATTTCTTTTTTATTATATTATTGTATTTTATTTTTATGGGTTTTTTTGTATTAATTTTATTATTTTTGTTTGTGTTTGTATTGGGTTGCTATGAGTTCTGTGGTCTGCCTGGTCATGTTTGAAATGTATTCTCTACTGATGTTTCGCCTGCGTGTATGGGAGGCATCCTCAGAGGTTGTGAAATGTGTTGTAATGAAAGCAAGTGGGGTTTATATATCTGTGGAATGACCAGGGTGAAAGAATGAACTGTTGTCTGCTTTAGGCAAGTGTGAATGTTGGAACAGGCAATTTCGCCTGGGATCTACGAATTAGTCTCCTGTTTTTAACACTGTATCCTGCTTGTTGATTTTAATGATTGTTTTTATTGATGCTGATGTTTTTTACTGGGATAATTGTTTTATTGCTTTGTTACTGTTTTGTTTGTTTTATTGGGCCTGGCCCCATGTAAGCCGCCCCAAGTCCCTTCGGGGAGATGGGGCGGGGTATAAAAATAAAGTTATTATTAATAGCCTTGTAGCTTCAAAGCCTGGATAGTTCCTGCCTGCCTGGAATGAACAAAATGTGGCTCCCAGTGTTAAAAAAAATGTGAAATCAGGACAGTTAACTAAAGAACAGCACTGAGCAATCAGGAAATTCCAGACATGATGTACTGAGGGCCAGCTAACATCTCCCAACAAAGGATTCCTCTCCGAAGCAGGAAGTAGACAGGCCTTGAAGGTGCAAGGGCATTCAGTGGTAATCAATAGGCTTGTCCGATCGATGGAAAAAATGTTTCAATTCTCGTTTCTAAAGTAGGGGGTGCCGGCTCTGCGATGTAGAAATTATTTCTAAATGTTTCACCCAAAATTTTTGGATATTTCTGAAAATTCGTAATGTTTCTAAAATGTTTCTAAAATGGCGGACGCGCATGCGCAATCGCCAAAAAACAGGAAACCGGGGGGGGACTTTTCTGGGGGTCTCCTGCCCTCATTTCTTGAGCTATCCTCATCAAATTTGGTACAGTGGGAGAACACATTCCACACTCTTTGCTCAACAAATTGCAGAATGTTTCCTGTCTCCTATGATTTTTGGTGAATTTTCATAACTTTTTATAATACACTATTTTTCAATATTTGAAGAAACCTGTTCCTGGTTTGAAAGTCTTATTTCCTGTTCTATTGGGTTCTTATCACTGTAAAAGTCCCTCTTCTACTTGTGTAGACTTTGGATTAGAAATGCAGCACACGTCAAGCAATGCCTTGACAGGATTGACAACGTCCTTTGGAAACTATAAATTGCCTTTGAACCTTTTGATCAATGGTGCCACTGGCTGACCTTGTGATTGCAAAAATGAAACTCTGGCTGAGGACTTTGGATTAGAAATGCAGCACACGCCAAGCAATGCCTTGACAGAATTGGCAACGTCCTTTGGAAACTATAAATTGCTGTGGACCCTCTATTGAATCAAATCAATGTCTGACTTTGTGATTGCAGAAATAAAACTCAGCCCAAGGCTTGGGAATAGAAATGGAGCGTGAGGGAAGCAATGCCTTGGCGGGTGCCCCACGTCCTTTGGAAACTATTTCTTCCAATGTACCCTTTAGGTTTGAAAACAATGTGTGTCTTTGTAATTGATGCAATAACACTCAGCCCGGGGGCTTGGGATTATAAATGAAGCGTGAGGGAAGTTCAGCGCTTACAGATATGCTTAGAAAACTATAATTTTCAAGCTCCCTCCTTTTAAGGCTTGGAAAGAAAGGCTTATGGGGTGATTGCTTTATTCCAAAAAAGGAAAAATAGAAAGGCAAAAGGTCTACCTCAGGAGAAGGAACCAACCCAAAGCTCAGCACTAGCAGGGAGGGACGCAGACTCCTTTGGAAAAAAAAATTCCCAACATCCACAGCAAGGACTCTGCCCCAAGCCAATTTCCCCCCAACACAATATCTAAGCAAAGCAGCAACAACCCTCTACCCCCAGTCACTTTGCCCTCTCAGCTTCACGGCGTGCGCGAACCACCCTCTCTCCTCGGTATCCCAACCCAGAATGGCTTGGCTCCGTGCGGAGGCGATTTTTATAGCGATTCTACACGTGGACGCGGAGGACGCTAGCCCCCACCTTTTTTAGCCATCGTGGAAGACTCTGATTGGCAGGGAGCGGGAGCCATGTTAGGCTGCGCTAGGCTCCCGTTCATGTTAGGTTGCAAAAACAAAAAATAAATAAATAATAATATTTTAAAAATATTAAAAAAATTTTGGAGGAAAAAAATTAACGAAAATTTTAAGACACAATTACAGAATGGGCCAACGATTGATTGTATTACATTGCCAGTTGCGCCCAGGGAAAACGTTTCAATACTCGTGTCAAAAAACGGTAACAATACGAAATAATTACGGTAGGAGAATTTTTACGAACATATGGACAACCCATATATGTTTTTTACGAACATATGGACAACATATGGGCAAGTGGAACATTCACAGTCGCCTCAGACAGATAAGAGTTGTCCCATCCTGGATATCATTGCTGAGATAGAAATAAACATCCCACTTGTCTGTTTTCAAACAAATCTCATAATCTTTGAGGATGCCTGGCATAGACATGTATGGCAGTTTGGTAGCAGATAGGGTCGTGAGGGAATGTGATGTTTAATAGGCTTTTCCTGATTCCCTTCTTATTATCCAACATATTCAGTTATCCAATGTTCTGCCGGGGTGTTTATGTTGGATAAGTGAGACTCTACTGTATATTTATAATCTTATATTATCTGCTTAGAACTGGATTATATTGAGGCTCCTTCTATACAGCTGAATAAAATGCACACTGAAGTGCATTATATGGCAATGTGGACTCAAGATAATCCAGTTCAAAGCAGATAATATAAGATTATAAATGGGTTATATAGCTGTGTGGAAGGGCCTTGAGTCTACACTGCCATATAATCCAGTTCAAATAAGATAATTTGTATTTTATAGGCAGTGTGGAAGAGGCCTGAGGCCTAACTGTGCCTGTCCCCTGGGCTGAGTAGGTTGCTAGGAGACCAAGTGGGCGGAGCTTAGCCTTCTAACTGGCAGCAATTGGCTAAAAACAATTATTCCTCTCCCTCCAATTAGGACTTGATTTTTCTTTTCTTTCTGTTGTCGGAACGTAGGGGCAAGGATGGTGGATTGTGCTGCCAAATTTCTAGGTTCTGGGGCTTGTACTTTTGTTGTTTAGTGGGAGGGACGGACACCATTACTCATTTATATATATATAGAAGATGAAGTATTTTGGCCACATCATGAGGAGACAGGAAAGCTTGGAGAAGAGAATGATGTAGGGGAAAATGGAAGGAAAAAGGAAGAGAGGCTGACCAAGGGCGAGATGGAGGGATGGTATCCTTGAAGTGACTGGCTTGACCTTGAAGGAACTGGGGGTGTCAACGGCCAACAGAGAGCTCTGGCGTGGACTGGTCCATGAGATCACGAAGAGTCAGAAGTGACTGAATGAATAAACAACAAATCTATCTATAGACATAATAAAAGTGAAAAATGTATATGTGTGTATGTTTTGGAGGTGTCCGCTTACACAGACAGCCTCCCGCCTCCACAAACAGCTTTAACCCACAGTGCTGGGGAGCCACCAAAAGCACTCCCTCCAAGGACATTGTAAGTTACAGTGAGCGCCACATTCCAGAGTTGTTGTGGAATTTGCATGACTCCCCCCCATGCCCCTCCCTTAACCCTTTCCTATTCTATGGCGCACAGCAAATTGAGGAACTGATCATCAACTGAACAGAGATTGGGGGGACTGACTCAACAGGATGGAAGTTGTAGTTCGCCCTGCATCAAGACCAGGGCCGGCCGGAGATATTTTTTGATGTGAAGCGGGGGTGCTGAAAAGCGCCCCCGCCACCGGCCCCGCCTCCCGCGCCCTGGCCCCGCCCAGCATGCCCTGGCCCCGCCTCCCACGCTGCGTGGGAGGCGGGGCCAGGGCGAATAGTGAGGGGGGTGGGGCCAGAGTTGGCCCCGCCCCCCGCCAAGCGTGCCCTGGCCCCGCCTCCCACGCAGCGTGGGAGGCGGGGCCAGGGCACGCTGGGCGGGGGGGCGGCGCCAGAGTTGGCCCCGCCTCCCACGCTACTCCTGCTTGCCCGTCTGGCCTTTTCTAACAGGCCAGACTGCAGCGGAGGTCCCTCCAGGCCGCAATCGCTGGGCCTGGAGGGACCTTCGCTGCAGTCTGGCCTGCTAGAAAAGGCCAGACGGGCGAGCGGGAGTAGCGTGGGAGGCGGAGCCAGCTCTGACGCCGCTCCCCCCCCCGCCCAGCGTGCCTTGGCCCTGCCTCCCACGCAACGTGGGAGGCGGGGCCAGGGCACGCTAGGCGGGGGGGGGGGGGCGGGGCCAGAGCTGGCCCCGCCTCCCACACTACTCCCGCTCGCCCGTCTGGCCTTTTCTAGCAGGCCAGACTTCAGCGGAGGTCCCTCCAGGCCGCAATTGCGGCCTGGAGGGACCTCCGCTGCAGTCTGGCCTCCTAGAAAAGGCCAGACGGGCGAGCGGGAGTAGCGTGGGAGGCGGGGCCAGCTCTGCCCCCCCCGCCCAGCGTGCCCTGGCCCCGCCTCCCACGCTGCGTGGGAGGCAGGGCCAAGGCACGCTGGGCGGGGGGGGGGGGCGGCGTCAGAGCTGGCTCCGCCTCCCACGCTACTCCCGCTCGCCCGTCTGGCCTTTTCTAGCAGGCCAGACTGCAGCGGAGGTCCCTGCAGGCCGCGATTGCGGCCTGCAGGGACCTCCGCTGAAGTCTGGCCTGCTAGAAAAGGCCAGACGGGCCAGGGCGCACTGGGCGGGAGGCGGGGCACCGTCAGGGCGGTGCCCCGCCTCCCGCCCAGCCTGACGGCGCCCCCCCGGGCCTGCGCCCGAGGCAGCGGCGTCAGGTGCCTCAATAGTGGGGCCGGCCCTGATCAAGACACAGCACTGTGATCCCCACTGACAATGGGCCTGGACCACATTTGGCACACAGAACCCCCATAACCGGGTTTGTGGGAAACTGACCTTGATTTATAGGAGTTGTAGTTCACCTGAACACCATCTGGATTCGGATATGGTGTCTGCATGTATTTGCCCAGCTTCAACCAAACTTCTCCCTGGTGAGGCAGGTACTCCGTCTTTTCTCTCTCTGTGTCTATCTCTCTTCTGCGTGGCATCCTGAGGGTTTATAAGCTCTTATGTGAAAGCATCTTAAACTTCATGCTTCTCTTAAATCCTTACTGAGAAATTGTTTCTCATGGTCTCTGTGACTCCTCTACAATGCTGTTCCTCTCAATAAATTTAACTTGATCCAGTTTTTTCGTGTCAGAAGCGACTTGATAAAGTACAAGTCGCTTCTGATGTGAGAGAACTGGCCATCTGCAAGGACGTTGCCCAGGGGGATGCCCGGCTGTTTTGATGTTTTACCATCCTTGTGGGAGGCTTCTCATGTCCCCACATGGAGAGCTGGAGCTGACAGAGGGAGCTCATCCACACTCTCCCTGGATTCAAACCGGCAACCTTCAGGTCAGCAACCCAACCTTCAAGTCAGCAGTCCTGCTGGCAAAAGGGTTTAACCCACTGCGCCACCAGGGCCTCCACTTGACCCAATACATCCTTAACTCTTTATTTATCTGGAGGGGAGACTATAATCCTCATTTGTGTTGCCCAGATAACTAATGAGAAAGAACTTTATCACAAGCTGGTAGCAGTTGTAGTCCAAAGAACATCTGGAAGACCAGAGCTTGCCCAGCTCCCTGGAGCACCATCTTTCCACTTGAAAAAACTGAAAGACATCTTGAGTATCCTTTCACAATCCTTACACAATTGTAGCACTGATTCCACTTCAGCTGCCATGGCTGCATCCAATGGCATACTGGAGCTCGTATGGAGTAGACAAATGTAGCATCGTTGTTCTATTTTTTTCCCCATCCTACGGCATCCTGAGAATCATAGTTGAGGGAAAGGCATTTAGGATTGTCAGTCGCAACAATTCCAGGCCTCGCCAAACTACAAATCTCAGGAATTCATCGGATGGAACCATAGCAGGGTTGTTTTTATCATGTCAGAAGCTAATTGAAGCAAGTCGCTTCTGGTGTGAGAGAATCAGCCATCTTCAAAGACATTGCCCAGGGGATGCCCAGATGTGTTGCTATCCTGCAGGGGCTTCTCTCATGTCTGCGCATGAGCTAGGGCTGACAGACAGGAACTCACCCCATCTCGCAGATTCAAAACGCTAAACTTCAAGTCAGCAGTTCAACTGGCACAAGGGTTTAACCCATTGTCGTGGCTCTTACCATAGAATTTAAAGTGGAATCATTTTGGTATAATTTGTGTACAAGTATGAATGGGCCTCAGTAATTTATATTTCTTCAGAGGCACTGGCGGAACACTCCAGTGCCTCTGGCCCCTTGCCAGACTGCAAATCTCACTATTCTAATGGATTAAATTCTCTACATTAAAGTGGAATTACAATGGAACCCCCATATCCATGGGGGTTCAGTTCTAGACATATTGTGAATATGAAATATTGCAACCATGCCTTATATTATTAAATTCTGGTGGCCTGAATGAACATGGTCCAGAGTGTTCCCATTCAGGTCACTACCATTTACTAATATGGGATGTCATGATCAAGGTTGGTGGAAATCTGAATCCCATGCATCTGGAGGACCCAATGTATAGATGTTTATTATTCTATTAAGTAGACTATATCCTGGGTTAAATGTTCAGTGAAGCATTATTTGCCAATATTGTGATTAAAATAACAGCTGCCATAATACTACTTCTAATACATTCTTCATTGACAGCATTAAGGTTTGAAGGCATGGGCTAATCCATAATGAAATATCCATGGCTTGTGGTGTAGATTTGCAGGCTTTTTTCAGGCAACAGTCCAAGTAAAAGCATGGCAGTTTTTACTGAACAACTATGCAATCAATCCCTGTAATTGTTTCTGTGGCATCTTACATGTTTTAAAGAGGCGAGTAAGGGGGGGAGACTCACATGCAACATCTATATAAAGTAAATATAAGGATGCAATAATTCCACAAGTTTGTCCCACTGGAGTTCTATATGATTATGGTTCTAGCAATAAATATAGCGATTAAGCTGAACTGGGAATTTAAGAAGTGTTTTTGCTTTTCCCTCATGGTGTACAATATTCTGCTTTTATATAGACACTGTGGCTTTGGTCTAAATATATGTCTGGCAGATGCACAAAGGTCATCATAACTAGACACTTAAAAGCCGTCTCCAAAAATATTATTACACTGTTGCTTAAAAAAATATGAAATATAATTACTATCATAAGGACTCCAGTCATTCGGGATCTAACCAAAAGCCTATTTGGTCCAGCATTTTTTCCCCACAGTGGCTGATCAAATACTTCTGTGAAATTCATAAACAGAACACAAGTACAACAGCTCACTCTCCTATTTATGTTTCCATCAATTAGAATGCAGAAGTACACTGGAATTCCTACACTGGAACCTAGAACTGTAGAATCATAAGAGTTGGAAGTGACCACAAGGGCCTTCCAGTTCTACTCCTTCCATGTAAGAATTGACTATCGAACCACTCCATACAGATTAACATTCAATCTCTGTTCAACACCCCCCCCCCCAAAAAAAAAACCTCCACAACATTCCAGTGTACCATATTCCACTATTAAACAGCTCTCACCTAATGTTTAGGTGCAGCCAGGAAATCAGAAGACGTTTACTTCTTGGGAGAAGAGCAATGGCTAACCTCGATAAAACAAGAGTAGAGACATCACACTGGCAATGAAGGTCCGCATAGTTAAAGCAATGGTATTCCCCATAGTAACCTATGGATGCAAGAGCTGGACCATAAGGAAGGCTGAGCGAAGGAAGACAGACACTTTTGAACTCTGGTGCTGGAGGAAAATCCTGAGAGTGCCTTGGACCGCAAGAAGATCCAACCAGTCCATACTCCAGGAAATAATGCCCGGCTGCTCGCTGGAGGGAAGGATATTAGAGGCAAAGATGAAGTACTTTGGGCACATCATGAGAAGACAGGAAAGCTTGGAAAAGGTCATGATGCTGGGGAAAATGGAAGAAAAAAGAAGGGCCGACCAAGGGCAAGAGGGATGGATGATATCCTTGAAGTAACTGGCTTGACCTTGAAGGAACAGGGGGTGATGGCAGCCAACAGGGAGCTCTGGCATGGACTGGTACATGAGGTCATGAAGAGTCAAAAGTGAATGAATGAATAAACAACAACTCTTTTCCCGTAATTTGAATCCTTTGCTCCATGTACTAGTCCAGTGGTTCCCAAACTTATTTGGCCTACCGCCCCCAGAAAAAAATATTACTCAGTGCCTCCTGGAAATTAATATTAATATTAATTCAGTGGCACAACGTGAACAGTAGCTGTGCACGACTGCATATGCCTCAATGCAAGTGAGGGAGTATGCAAGAACCAAGCCAATGTCCAGTACTTTGTTCAAAGAAAAACTAAGTGCTATGAGTGGAATACATAAATCAATTTTTCTAAATCTTCTGTTCTTTCTTTTATGCTTTCACTGCCCCCTTACAGTTATTCATCACCCCCAAATGCACCTGTGGCCATCACTGCCCCCCTGGATCACTGCAGCGCCCACCAGGGGGCGGTAGCGCCCACTTTGGGAACCACTGTACTAGTCTCTCAAGCAGCAGAAAGCAAGCTCGCTCAATCTTCAATAAGACATTCTTTCAAATATTTAAACATAACTATCACGTTCCCTCACAACCTTCTCTTCTTCACCCTAAACATACCCAGCTCTTCATGGGGCTTGGTTTTCAAAATTTTGAACATTTCAGTTGCCATTCTCTGATCATATCATCTTAACATCTTTCTTGAATTGTGTTGGCCCAGAACATGACACAGGGCTATTCCAGATGAAGTCTGACCAAAGCAGAATACGGTGGTAGTATTACTTCCCACAGACATTATAATCCTATTGATTCAGTCTGGAATCACATTTGGCTTTTTTAGCTGTTGCATTGCACTGTTGGCTCATATTGTGGTCTAAGTTGCTTAGATCCCTTTTACGTGTACTGTGTCAAGCCAAGTACCACTCATCTTATACCTGTGCATTTTGGGTTTTTTTCTCCCTAAGTGACACTTCTCTTTGTTGAAATTTAGTTTGGTAGTTTGGGCCCAGATCTCCAATCTGTGAAGGTAATTTTGTATTCTGATCTTGTCACATTGGATTGGCAGTCTTCTGCCCTGCATGGAGTTACTTACAACTTTTCTTACAGAATGAGTCTTTAGGCCTTGTAAAAGAGGTGAGGGATGAAATAGTACAACTGTGAAGACTACTGAATGCACGAGGGTTGAATGAAAAGTAATGCCTCCACCTTTGTTACTTGGGTTTGGATGGGAATATTTTAATAAATCAAACGCAGAAATAATCCTTAGAATGTGCTCTTTAACTACCACTATTCACTTTTCCACATAATCACCAGACAATTTGATACATTTCTGCCAACGATGAACAAGTTTTCTGAAGCCGTCACGGAAGAAATCGACACTCTGTTTCCGCAACCAGCATCTCATAGTTCTCCCAATGTCTTCATCAGAAGCATAACGATGTCCCCGCAGATCTTCTTTCATTATCGGGAACAGATGGAAGTCAGACGGTGCTAAACCTGGACTGTATGGAGGATGCCATACGGTGGTGAGATCCAGTCTCTGAAATTCTGCTGTGGTGGCACGTGAAGTGTGTGGCCTGGCATGGTCATGCTGCAGGAAAACATTTCCTTTTTCCTTTCGGACTTTTGTTAGCCATCGTTTCAAAGTTTGGAGCGTTGTGATGTAACACTTTGAATTTATTGTTGTTCCATGTTCAAGGAAATCAACATCTGTATCTCAGAACACTGTGGCCATGATTTTTCCAGCTGAGGGCTGTGTCTTTTTTTCCTTTTTCTGGGGTGTCTTTGTGTCAATATTCCATAGACTGACACTTCATCTCCGGGTCGTAATGGTGTGCCCACATTTTGTCTCCTGTCACAATTGGATGGAGAAAGGTGTCACCTTCATTCTTGTAACACGAGAGGAGTTCCTGGCAAATTTAAAGTCTGTGCGCTTTCATTTCAGGTGTCAGCATCCTGGGTACCCATCGTGCACAGATCTTCCGATAGACAAGCAAAGCAATAATGTGACCCACACTTTCTTGTGAAATGCCGATTATGCTTGAAATTTTTCTGAGTGATAAGATGATCATCCTGAATCAATGTCAACCTTTTGCTTTTGAAACTCAGTGGTTGCTGTCACAGGACATCCAACTCTGTTTGTCACGCAAGTCAGATGTTCCCACCTCAACATCTTTAAACTTGCTCGTCCAACGACGCACAATACTCACATCAACACAATCACCATAAACAGCTTGCATTCTCTGATGAATCTCCTTTGGGGTGACACCTTCTGCTGTCAAGAATTCAAAGACTGCATGTTGCTTAAGTCGCATTGACCGTCTGCGCAGGGTTCCATACTTCGCACTTTAACAACACAACCGTTCAATGCTAAGTTTTCCCACGAAATGGAACTGTAGAGGAGAGTCTACTGAACAAGCCAGTACCTGCCACATACCAGTACTGCCATCTGTTGAGTTCGAAGGTGGCGGCATTACTTTTTATTCAACACTCGTATAATCAATGGAATAATTAACTATACCAGAATTACTTGTCTCCAAATTTACTAATAATACAGTATGGGTAACCTACTGCCCTCCAGATGTTGTTGTATGACAAGCCCAGTCAGCCCCAATTCTGATATCCAATGGTCAGAAATGGTGGAAACTGCAATCCAACTGCACCTGGATGTTCAGTTACTGTACATCAGGGGTCCTCAAACTTTTTAATCCGAGGGCCGGTCCACAATCCTTCAGACTGTTGAGGGGCCGGATTATCATTTGAAAAAAAACAAACAAACAAATTCCGATGCACACTGCACATGTCTTATTTGTAGTGCAAAAACAACAACAAGAAGAACAATGAAAGAACAATACAATATTTAAAAATAAAAACAATTTTAACCCAACATACATTTATCAGGATTTCAATGGGAAGTGTGCTCCTGCTTCTGGCCAATGAGATAGTCAAGTTAATTATGATTGTTGTTGTTGTTGTTGTTGTGTGCCTTCAAGTCATTTCAGACTTTGGGCGAGCCTAAGTCTAAAATGTATTTATTTATTATTTATTTATTTACTGCATTTATTTACTACATTTGTATCACACTCTTCTCACCCCAAAGGGGACTCAGAGTGGCTTACAAATTATATGTATAGTAGAGTCTCACTTATTCAACATAAACGGGCCGGCAGAATGTTGGATAAGCGAATATGTTGGATAATAAGGAGGCATTAAGGAAAAGCCTATTAAACATCAAATTAGGTTATTATTTTACAAATTAAGCACCAAAACATCAGGTTATACAACAAATTTGGCAGAAAAAGTAGTTCAATACGCAGTAATGCTATGTAATAATTACTGTATTTACGAATTTAGCACCAAAATATCATGATGTATTGAAAACATTGACCACAAAAATGCGTTGGATAATCCAGAACGTTGGATAAGCGAGTGCTGGATAAGTGAGACTCTACTGTACATACAATATATTATATTATTAGCATAGCACAATATTAGCATTATATGTTACTATATTGAACTATACCACTATACTGTAATATTATTAGTAATATTATATGTAATATAGAATATATAATTAATATTATTATATGGTATTATTATTAGTGTTATATTGTATTACATTATAATATTGTCAATATTATATGTATATACAATATATTATATTATAAAACTGAGGGCGGGGGCCAGGTAAATGACCTCGGAGGGCCGCATCCGGCCCCCGGGCCTTAGTTTGGGGACCCCTGCTGTACATACTCCCTACCCTTGCTATAAGGGTTCATAAACATGCCGAAAATGTGAGGTTTCTAATATCAAAACATTGTCAAAGAGAGAGCAACATATTTTAATAACACTATTTAATGATATCTGATGCTTTATGTTCTTACACCTCTGTATTAAAATACTCTCTCTCACACACACACACACAACACCATCTGTAATTGCATAGTCTAATCCACCTTTTTTAAAAAAAATATAGAAAACTGTTTTTTTTTTTTACATTTAGCTATAATATAGGTCATGTGCAAAACTAGAAAAATACAAATTTCACAGTTAGTCTTTTAAATGTAAAACTAAATTAATTGAGACACAATGCCAAGAAAGTGCATTCTGAATACAATACAAGGAGCATGAAACACCATTATTTCAACACATCAAATTAATCAATGAACACAAAAGAATAATAACCTGAGGTAACTGAACGGCCTTAGAAACACATTAAGACTTGTGCCAGCCAGCTCATTACTGGGACTCGAGTGTAATTTGCTCTGAAAGCCATCAAACTGCCAGTCTGCTACAAGTTTCCAGAAAATGATGCTAATACAATAGTAATATGGCACAGATATTGTACCAGCTCCTGGCACACAGAATTGTGGAAAGTGATTAATTATTGGTTAAAAAGTTCTGGACACATGTCAATCCTACATATCAAAAAGTGCTGTGCCATTTTATTTCTTTGGAAAGCTGTTCACCAGGTAGGTGTTTCAAACCTCCATAGCCACAGCTATGTTCTTGGTGGGTCTGGAATTTTCTCTTCAGTCCTTCTTTTTCATTACAATGATGAATAGGATTCCATGTATTGAGTCACAAATCTTTTGAAGATTGTCTTATATTCTTAATACAATATGATCCATATATCAGTGGAACTGGTATCTGCAGTTTTATCAACTTCTGGCCAAATAGAGCCCCTCTAAGCATTTGCTGGGTCCTGAAGTGCAATTCAATTATATTTATAGGTTGGATACCTTTTATTTAAATGAGGTTCACTATTATTTGTGGTTTTGTGTATCTACCCAAAGTCTAAGAGTATGGATATTTATTTATGTATTATTTAAACTTATATGCCGCCACTCCACTAGGGATATGGGGGTTGTAGTTTCATTCCCTAATGCGTTGGCAATGACCGGGACTATCTAGTGTCCCATCATATTCTTCCTTTGCTTAACAATACCTAGTACAGTATTTATAACAATTGCACCTTCATACTTGAGTATCTCAACACTCAAATCTCTGTCCACATTTGCCATTTCCTTCTTCTTTTTTGTTATGCTAGGCCTCAGTGGCCTTAGATGCTACATGTAAAAGTCATCTTAGTTCTGAGAGAAATGAAAGCCAATTTGGGCAAACCAAATCTCTCAGCAAATCCAAGTGTGGTTCTTTGGAGAGACCTTTTTCCTAAACCAACATGTATTCCATTTTGTATTTATTGCTAGCACAATTGCTTATTTAAAGTGAAGGAAGCCTAATTCCCAATTGTGTGCAACTCTGTGCCTGTAAGCAACGTTCATTGGAATATTCAATGTTGCAGAATAGCTTGGTAGAACAGCAGCTGTTCAGAATCTCAGGGGGTTTTCTTGTAGAGTAGATTAAAGTAGTTCTCAGGGTTTCAGTGCACTTGCAAAGTCTGATCACCATTCGAGTGCCATATCCACTTTGCTCCAGACGTATTTCCCTCCTCGCTTGAGAAACATCTTTTCATCAAATCCACTGAATTGTATAGCATCTTGCACACCCACATCCAAGATAGAGCGGGAAGGCTCTTTCCGCCCATTTACACAGTTCAGAAAGCGCATCTGGAAAAAAATCACAGAGAACAAAATTTTAAGAGCAGATAGCTAATCACAGAGTTGGATAGACGAAACCATGGACTTAAGTCTGGAAGGCCTGAGCAGGATTGTTGATAACAGGATGACTTGGAGGTCTCACATTCATAGTGTAAGTTTGATGACAATTAACAACAACATAATTATTATCCAAAAATTACATGACCTGTAGCTGAACCATTTTATGTTAATGGTAATAGAATGCCCTACTGCAGGGGTCCCCAAACTAAGGCCCGGGGGCCGGATGCGGCCCTCCGATGTCATTTACCTGGCCCCCGCCCTCAGTTTTATAATATAATATATTGTATATACATATAATATTGATAATAATATTATAATGTAATACAGTATAACACTAATAATAATACCATATAATAATATTAATTATATATTCTATATTACATATAATATTACTAATAATATAACAGTATTGTGGTATAGTTCAATATAGTAATATATAATGCTAATATTGTGCTATGCTAATAATATAATATATTGTATGTACATATAATTTGTAAGCCACTCTGAGTCCCCTTTGGGGTGAGAAGGGTGTGATACAAATGTAGTAAATAAATGCAGTAAATAATAAATAAATAAATAAATTTTAGACTTAGGCTCACCCAAAGTCTGAAATGACTTGAAGGCACACAACAACAACAACAACAACAACAACCCTAATTAACTTGACTATCTCATTGGCCAGAAGCAGGAGCACACTTCCCATTGAAATCCTGATCAATGTATGTTGGTTAAAATTGTTTTTATTTTTAAATATTGTATTGTTCTTTCATTGTTCTTGTTGTTGTTGTTGTCGTTGTTGTTGTTTTTGCACTACAAATAAGACATGTGCAGTGTGCATCGGAATTTGTTTGTATTTCTTTTTCAAATGATAATCCGGCCCCTCAACAGTCTGAAGGATTGTGGACCAACCCTCGGCTTAAAAAGTTTGAGGACCCCTGCCCTACTGCTTAACTCCAGACCAAGAAGCGCTTGTTGTTGCATATGATTATACACCAGAGGTTAGAGAAGTTATGCTATGTTTCTGGGCATCAATACTGCCAAAAATAGTAGCTCCTGGGAGCTGTAATCCAAAAATTAACTTTTATGTCAACACTATGCATATTTCCTTGACTCACATCTTTTGGATTTACCATATGCAATTTTTGTTCTTTGATTAACATTTAGGAACAAATGTTGAACAAATGTGATATTTATGATTCCTCATATGATATCTCTATGATATGAATGAGATCCCTTATATTTTCATGCAAGTTTTAGACCCAACCGTAATCTGTCTTTTTAAAACTGAAAATTGCTCTTTGCAGTCCATTTTGCATGGAATGTGATATGACATTTTTATGGGACTGTGGGAACTATATCATTTAAATCAATGTGGCCCAACTTGTGGCCCGCGGGCCACATGCGGCCCACCAATTCATTTTTGTTGGCCCTTGCCCTTCTTACTAGAAAATATTTTAATTATGTAATTTAATATTAATTATGTAATTCGTTTTCTTTCTGGAATGTCTCTGGCCCTCACATTCCTATACTAAAGTTTGATTGGCCCTTGGGTAACTAAAGGTTGGACCACACTGATTTAAATCATAAGCAAAAAGATCAGCATGAAACCATGGAATGCTGGTAAATTTACGTAACACTTGTTTGTGAGAACAATGGACCAAAAATTGGACTAAAGTGAAATTTGTTTCCTGTCTTAAAAAGCAGTATAACATGAGTTCAAAGATGTTTGGAAAATGTCTAATGAATTATTATAAATTATATTATTTTGAAAAACCCTGCCAAAGGACTCAGAAAATGCCTAGAAAGGGCCTTTTGTTGTGCTATAGTGGGTTTTTAGGAAACACACCAGGCCTTCCTCTGGAGTGGAAAAAATACAGGTTTCTTCAGCTGGGACCTCGGGTGGATCACTATAACACAAATTCCCGAAGACCCCCATGGCACATTCACACATAATATTTATACTCTTGGCTTACATCCAAAGCATTTTAAGGCACTACATATTTTATTGGTACAGAAACAGCATGTGAGATGACATGTACAAAAAGTAACTTTTCTCTTAAGCAGGCAAAAAACAACATACTATTCATTTCCTGATCACATGGTGCCCCCTATTGTCTCAATTAGCATCATGCAGGTGATAATGTCTGTATGATCTTACTGACCCCTTCATTCTCCCCTCGGATGCTCCAACTTCTACATGAGGAAGCATCACCTTTGTTTGGTAAACATTGTAAATGAGGCTTTCCTCTCATGGTCCTAAGTAGTTAAGCGATTTTGAAGGAATTTAACAATAATAGGTAAACAGCACAACACTAGCACTGTAAGCAATCCCAAGAAGCAGAGCAACAGTAAAGGGTATTTAATTCATAGGATGGAAGGTAACCAACCCATTAACCAATCAAAGGGGGAACTTGTTCCTTCAGTATTGTGCTATATTTTCTTTTGCAAACTTAACAGCTCATCCTCCACAGAGGTTCCCTCCAATTAGGGTTAGGTAGTCCGGATCGAACACAAGGTACTCAGGATACAATTAGGCCATCATGGTGCTATTTAAAGTACTATTAGACACATAACTGGGATTATAACTATCATGTAAATAGGATGTTGATCAAGGAAATAGGATGTTGACCACCCATACTAGTCCTGCAGATATGGGGCCATAAAATATTTTATTAGCTATTTAATACTGAATTATAAATACACCATACTGATTTCAGTGAGACTTGGTCTGAATCAAGCAGGGGCTGGTGTCTGTTTTCCTAGGGTAAAGTATCAACAAAGTCCTTTGTTCATAAATGAAGTCATATTTTCTAAGTGTGGTTATAGGGTGAATGAATTAATAGTATAAAAAGACTTACGTATTCATCCAGAATTAAGTATGAATCTTTCATCTGTTAAAAGAGGAATAATTAAACTATTTAATGACAACAATGTTATGTTAAAAACATGATTATGACTAATAATGACTCATTTTACGAGACCGGTATAGCTTTTATTTTTGTTTTACTTTCTCATATAACGTAATGGAAACTACAGACAGAAGGCAGCACTCATCTGCACACCATAAGAGCTAGAAATTTGCTTTTCAAAAACATAAAATATATAATTTTAATATATTGCATTCTGTGAGACCCAGCATGGTGTAAGGCTCTGAGTGTTAGACCACAGCTCTGGAGACTAGGTTCAAAGCACCCAGAGCTGTATAAACCCAGAAAGTGTCGTCAAGCAAATCACGTTCTCAGCTTCAGAGGAATCGTACACTGCAGAATCAATGCGGTTTTGACACCACTATAATAGTCATGACTCTATGTTGTGGAATCTTGGGCTTTGTATTTTTGCATTGACACTCTTTAGCCAAGAAGGTAAAACTACAACTTCTGTGACTCGATAGCGTTGAGACATGGCAGTTAAAGTGATGTCATACTGAATTAATTCTACAGCATAGATGTACCACTAGTCCAACACTCAAGCACTACTCCACACCAGCTTTCATCCCTGTTGCTACTCTTCCAAAAAATGGCTGTAAAATGTACATTTTGTTTGCAGCATTCTTCAGCAGTGGAGGTTATGTAACTGCAATTTTGATTGCTATTTAAAATTTAAACTATATTATGCTTAAAAAAAAACAATGCAGCAGAGTGGAATCAGAAAGTTGGAAGACACCACAAGAGCCACCCGTCCAACCCTATTCAGCCATGCAGGAATACACCATCAAATAACTACCAGCAGATGGCCATCCAACCGCTGTTTAAAAACCTCAGAAAAAGAGACTCCATCACACTCCGAGGCAATGTTGTGGATGCTGTTGTAACACTTGTGGCATCCTCTTATTGTCATAAACCTTCTATACTGTTTGGCCCTCTAAGTCTTATCCCAGTGAAGAGTTCTTACAAGTACACAAAGTAAACTTGCAAGCATTCGGACAAATACCCTTTCCTGCCCATAAAACGCTTTGCAGAAACCACAGAAAATAAGAAACCCAGCTATTGTTCTTAGCAAGCATCTTTCAGAATGCTAACAAAATAATTAGCAATTGAGTTCCTAGTACTCACTATTTCACTATTATAATTGTATATTTATATTACATGCAATATTACTAATAATATTGCGATATAGTTGTATAATATAATATATTGTATGTATATATACTTGTAAACCGCCCTGAGTCCCCTTCGGGGTGAGAAGGGCGGTATATAAATGTTGCAAATAAATAAATAAATAAATAAATGCTCTGATAAAATATCTTGCTTTCAGGATGTATGAACACTAGTCATTATAACTTCACCTTTTGGTTAGATTCAGGCACTAAGCATGAGAGACCTTGATGACGCTTAAGGAATTGTTCAAAATCTTCATCGCTGATGACAAATCTTTCTGCTTCTCTCAGAGCATCCTCCCCTGAGTTTTCCCCTTCAATCAGAAGACACTGAAATACCTAGGAGACATCAAGTGGAATGAGTCAGAGAGGATGTTTGCCTCTCACAATTATTGTGGAAAACAATAATGTGTCTGGCTGTCTCTTTCATGGAGGAAAACAGCACTGGGATAACCGCACTATAGTTATTGGAAACTCACTAGTGCAAAGCTGTCAGGCACAAGAGGACACACCCATTGAGTTTTGTTTTTCTCCAAAGTCCCAGAATCCCCCAGCCAGCATGGCCATAATATGGAACATATAGCTATGTCTTCCAATGTTTTTGCCCAACAAGCCCAGCCTTCTGTCTCTACCACTGCTTCTATTGCAATATTTTTAGTTGATCAAAATATTTAAAATAGAGTAATTGATTAACTAACTGGTTAATCAAAAGTAAAAGCAAAACCTGCAGCTCTAATCATTCCAGACACCAGTTTGAATCACTTCTTGCTGCTTTTAGTAATGTTTCAATGTGATCAACTCTTGCAAAATCTTATTACCTACAATGGATACAAATGGAACCTAAGGCAAAATTTAGGAAATAGTGAGATTCAGAACACTTCAAATATGGAACCATGATGATTTTATAAGAAGAATCATTAAGTGCTGATATTTATACACATAAGCCCTGTGTTTGGGATGAATATTACACAAATCTTGTTGTGTATCCCTAGCATGGAAGCAAGGAGGGCTTTTCAGAACATTTTCACAATTTTACTGCCACCTATTGGAAACTAAGGACATTTTGAGATAAACAGTTAAAGTATCTCTGCCAATATGCCACAAGCGAAGCCTAGAAATACAGTGTTTCTTCAATTGTAAGACAGCATCTATTATAAGACACACCCCAATTTCAATACCACCACAAAAGTACATAAGATGCACATGCGATTCTAAGACACATCCAATTTTTAAAGGGAATTATATAGGGAAAAGTGTGTCTCAGAACTGAAAAAATATACTAGTATTCTCCCAGAATTTGGTAGCTATGCTAACAACTGGATTCTGAGAGGTATAGCCTAAAATTTAAAATAACGCCTCTGCTAGGCATAAAAAACCACATGTTACAATTGCCCCCTAATGTGAGCTTTCTCATTTAAAAATTAAGAATTAAAAATGGATGGAAAACACAGTGTTGAGATCACACAGGGAGGCCTTAAGAAAGTCACAAATTAAATGTGCTGGGTCTTGGTATTTTCACATTTTTGCCCAAGGTTACATTTGCACTCATTTTAATGAGTTGATCGCACTGAAACATAGCAGGAAGTCACTTCAATTGGCCTTTCAAAATGTCCAAGGTTATGTAGGGGGCCATTACAACTACCAACTGAGGTATAGGCAATAAATCCAAAGTAAAGTGGGTGGGATCTGATATAATTCTTTCCAGATTGGACGTTTTTCCACTAATCATGCAGTTCTGATGGGAACTGCCATCCAGCCACATATAGAAGGCTAGACTTTGCCCATCCCTGTTGTATGACATTCAGCTCCTGGTTATATGCAATAGGAAGGGAAAAGACATGACACAATGAAATCACTTCATACCCATGCTCTGAAAAGTCATGGAGGAGATATGTAGCAGAAACCCCATGCCTCTTAAAATATGTATCTTATAGAATACAGTATAGAAAAGGATGACCAAATCAATTATACCATACATCATTGTAAAATCACTGTATTGGTGATGCTTTAATGCAGTATGTGGTTTAACCATATTTCAGGGAAGAGTTGAAGCTCAACCACTTAGAATAATTCAAGTGATCCTATGGGCTTCAACTGTGCATATAGCAGTAAGAAAAGTCACTAGCTTCCATGTTCCAAAACAGTGGTTCTCAACCTTTGATTCTCCAGGTGTTTTGGACTTCAACTCCCAGAAATCTCAGCTAGCTTATCAACTGTTAGGAATTGTGACAGCTGAAATCCAAACACCTGGAAGACCAAAGGTTGAGAACCATTGTTCTAAAGCAGTGGTTCTCAACATGGGGTTCCCAGATGTTTTGTGCCTACAACTCCCAGAAATCCCAGCCAGTTTACCAGCCATCAAGATTTCTGGGAATTGAAAGCCAAAAACATCTGGGAACCCCAAGTTGAGAACCACTGTGAAAAAACATAAAATACAAAAGCAAAAAATCTAGTACATGACTAACTGAACAGCTCACATATTTTGCAAAAAGAAAGATTCTTACCTTCCAGCGGACAGGATTTAGAGCTCTGATCTGCTCATTCATATCTTCTTCCATATTAAACCGGTTAATCACAGAGTTGATCTTGAATGCCACCCCATAACATTGGCACCACTGCTTCAATTTATGAAGATTTTCAATGTGGTTTTTCCCTTTTTGCCCACGGCCAATCAAGACATTGACTTCCTCAAAGAAGCTGTCACAAGACACTGCAAGAATGTCAAGATATTCCCCTGAAAAGCAGAGAATACATCAGTGTTCAGCATCAATTACCCACCATTCGCCAACCAGTTTTACTCAGCCACAAACATAGGCTCATTTTCATAGATGTGCATCATTTATCTTACTAGCTTGGAAGGTAGAATTTACTGCTTTAAAACCTAGAGATAGAACATTTTAACTAGAATTACCAAGCAAAGAATGGTCCTGTATTGTGGGAAAAAATTATTGTGATTTCTTGCACATCCCAGAGATAGATACATCACCAGTGGTACACTAGAGATCAGCAAAATCCAGCTCCCATCAGCCCTAGTCAGTATAACCAATAGCAAGAAATGATGGAAACTGAAAGCTAATGTTTCAGACAATCCATTGTTGGGTTATCTATGTGTTCACTTTCCAAGATTTGTTTATATGCTATTCGTGTTTCTTCATGTCTGCTGCAAATTCTGGAGTTACCTAATATCTGCTGAAAGTCCCCAACCCCAATGTCTGTGTATTCTCATTGTTGTGTGCCTTCAAGTCATTTCTATTTTATGGTGACCCAAAGGTGAACATATTGTGGATGTTTCCTAGAGAGAGTTGTTCAGACTTTTGCCATTGCCTTCCTCTGAGAGAGGCTGACTTGCCCAAGGTTACTCAAGAGGTTTCCATGGCTACAAGGAGATTCAAATCCTGATCTTCCAGAGTCCTTGTCCAAAACTCAGAACACTATACCACATTCTCTTGCCTTTCTGTAGCCAAAACAATACCAATCAGAATGGTTAGTATGTGGGTAAGTAGTCACATTTACAGTGGGACGCTGGTATTCATTGGGAGTTTGGTTCCAGGACCCCTGCAGATATCAAAATCAATGGGTGCTTAGATTGCATTATATATAATGGTATAGAAAAACTGCAAACCATATATAAAATCAAGCTTTGCTTTTTTGGAAGGCTTTCTGAAAATTTTCAAAACTTAGATGGTTGAATCTGTGGATGCAGAATCTGTGGATATAGAGGAATGACTACACTTCTTGTTTTATGTGGTTGCTGGCCAGTCAATCAGTCTAGTCTCAGGATACTCCATTCTACTCATTTATGTATCCAAGGTTTGTGTCCCTTCCCCAAATAATGACTCAGTTCAATAAACACATTATACAACGGGCTTGGTAGTCATGGGTCTGTCTATTTGTTTGATTGTAACTTTTAGAGCTCTTTATCAAGGGTTATGGAACAGGCCCAACAACAACAACTGCAACTGCAAAGACTCTGGCACAAGCCAGTAAAGGTGGTCCCAGTAGTGATCAGCACATTGGGTCAGCACTTTAAAACAAGAGACGCTGACAAAATTACCATCTGTCAACTGCAAAAGGCCACCCTACTCGGATCTGCATGCATTATCTGCCGATACATCACATAGTCCTAGAAACAATACAAAAGCCAGCATAGTGATCTTGTTTGCTGTGAACTAATCCTGTTGTATATCAAATGATGATGATGATGATGATGATGATAACAATAATAACTTTATTTGTAACCTGCCCTATCTCCCTGGGGGAGAATGGGAGGAACTGCATATTTTCCATTCTTGTTATAGAAGAAAGATTAAGAGAAGGCAGCATCTAAATCTTGGTTTTCTTACCATAATGTTTAAACCATCTTTCTTTAATCATGCTGCCATTGCTGACAATGCTCACACTTGGCAGCTTCAGCTCCTGTTTGCAAAACTGAACCAGCTTCCCAACAAAGTTGCCTCTCTCATGGAGAAATGGTTCTCCTCCTGAAAAATTTATTTTCTCCATACCTAGAATGTGTCCAAAAGAAAGAGAAAGAGAAAGTAAGTGAAATATATGTTCAAACATGCATGCATATATACACTTATACTTTAGGGCAAGACAGTAAAGAAGAAAAACCAGAAAGTGAACTAAAAGAGCCATAACATCCCTGTAGTAAAGGTAAAGGTTTTCCCTGATGTTAAGTCCAGTCGTGTCCGACTCTGAGGGCTGGTGCTTATCTCAATTTCTAAGCTGAAGAGCCAGCGTTGTCCGTAGACACCTCCAAGGTCATGTGGCTGGCATTACTGCATGGAGCATCATTACCTTCCCGCCTGAGCGGTACCTACTCATCTACTGACATTTGCATGTTTTCAAACTGCTAGGTTGGCAGAAGCTGGAACTAACAGCAGGTGCTCACTCCGCTCCCGGGATTCACACCTGTGACCTTTTGGTCTGCAAGTTTAGCAGCTCAGCGCTTTAACACACTGCGCCACTGGAGGCTCCCCGACATCCCTGTAGAATTTAAAAATAATGTAGAAATAGATTTATGCTATTGACCCGAATTATGGTGGGCATAAATGACTGGGAGATAAAAGAACTCTGGTCTGAAGCTGGGGATATTGTCAAGGCAGAATGGAAAAAAACTCTTAAAAGAAAAAGAAGCAATAGGTGGAATTTTTCAAGTAGTTAAGGACAGACAAGAAGCAAAAGTGAAAAGTAACTGAAATAAAGTCCCGATGCAACAGTTCAGTGACCTGGGCATAGGAACAAGGATTACTTCTATCATAATCAATGCAGAAAAACAGAACAACAAAAAATGAAGAACAAGAGCTCTCTTTCACAAAATCTGAGAAATCAAAGGGAAATTTAAACTAAGAGTAAGGAGGCTCTATGACCTACAAAAAGAAAACATTACATGATCAAGAGGAAGGACAACACAAACAGTATGCAGAAGAAATATATAAAAGAGACGAAAGAACTACAGATGCATTCAAGGAAGAACCATGGGAAAATGAACTCCAGTTTTAGAAGGTGAAAGGGGAGCTGCACTCAGAGGAAAAATTGCCAGGAACAGGTGCCATACAATGAGCAAAAACAAAATCTACTCTAATTCTAATTAAATTCGGTCAATAGATATGGAAACAGTAACATTCCCCAATTCTGGGCACATAAGCTGTGGAATTGATGCAATTTGACATCACTTTAACTGCCATATCATTTTATGAGATCTTTAGCCTTCTCTGCAAGAGTGTTGGTGCCCCATCAAACTACAACTCCCAAGATTCCACAGCATAGTGCCAAGGGAGTTAAAGTGGTGTCAAACTGCATTAATAGCACAGTGTAGATGCACACCCTGTTTATGCCAGACTGAGATGTAGTGAAGATATGTAATGAATATTTTCTCCCTCCCTCTGCAAATGACCTCTGCTATGTCCTCTCATCACAGGCAAAAGTGGAGCAGGTCCCAAACACCACATGTCCTCCAACATTTCAGATTTTAAAAAAATCCCAGGACATCTGGCCAAGCCACATCAAATTGTGTGATCATTAAAGAGGATCACACAAGCCAGGAGAAACTGTAGCCACTGACTTTTGCCTAGGGATGCATCTACATTGTAGAATGAATGTAGTTTGGCACCAGCTAATTGCAGTGGCCCAATGCCACAAACTCAAGGTCTTTAGCCTTCTCTGCCCGAGAGGACTACTGCCTCACCAAACTACAACCCTCATTATTCCATAGCACTGAGTCAGACCAGTTAACAAGTGTTAAGCTGCATTCATTCTACAGTATAGGAGGCACACCATGAAACATTGTAAGCGCAGCATTTTTTATCACGTCAGAAGTGACTTGAGAACATACTAAAAGTCGCTTCTGGTGTGAGAAAATTGGCTGTCTACAGAGATGTTGCCCAGGGGGTGCCTGGATGTGTTACCATCCTGTTGGGAGGCTACTCTCATGTCCCCAAAAGCTACAGCTGACAGATAGGAGCTCACCCTGTCTCCCGGATTTGAACCGGAAACCTTCAGGTCAGCAAACCAACCTTCAGGTCAGCAATTCATAGCACAAGGGTCTTTTTGAACCTCAGAATGACAACCTATGTGATTTCAAATTCAATGACTTGAATGATGTTAAAACAGCTTTAAAATCATGGGTCACAAAGCAAAATCCCGAATTTTACCAAAACGGTTTTGATGCCTGGGTTAAACAATGATGCAAATGCGTACACATTGATGTTGACTATGTTGAACTGTAGTTTTGAGTACAGGATAGTTCAGGCTATGATCTGTAGAAACTTCTGCTGTGATAAGTTCAGGCATAACGTTTTTATGACACAGGAGGCAAAATCTTTTGACCCACCTGCGTATATCAGTATCTATCTATCCATCCATATATTTTCTTGTACTTAAACTTGAAAGTGTACCTGTTCCGACTTACGTACAAATGTAACTTAAGAACAAACCTATGTTTGTTGGGTTGCTGTGAGTTTTCTGGGCTGTATGGCCATGTTCAGATTCTCTCCTGATGTTTCACCCACATCTATGGCAGGCAGCATCAGAGGTTGCGAGGTCTGTTGAAACTGGGCAAGTGGGGTTTATATATCTGTGGAATGTCCAGGGTGGGAGAAAGAACTATTGTTTGTTTGAGGTAAGCGTGAATGTTGCAATTGGCCACCTTGATTAGTATTTAATGGCCTTGCAGATACAAAGCCTGGCTGCTTCCTGCCATCCTTTGTTAGGAGGTGTTAGCTGGCTCTGATTGTTTCTTGCCTGGAATTCTCAGTTTTTTGAGTGTTGCAGACTTTATCAGAAGCATTTGAAGATGGGCGTGCATCTGGTGAAGTAGACTCGTTGTGACCTCATCACACTAGATAAATAATCCACTTAAATCCGGTTTCTGCCTCCTGCAGAATTCTGGGATTTGTAGTTTAGGGAAGAGCCCTGAACAGCCTCACTAAACTACAAACTCCAGAATTCTGCAGGAGGCAGAAACCGGATTTTAAGTGGATTTTTTCTCTAGTATGACCTTTTCCTACAAACCTCTTGTGTTCAGTTTCAAAGGTGCTATAAGATTTCTTTGAATGGTGAAACAGACTAACATGGGTAAAACTTTGAATGCTCCCAGTAGGACTGCCACTCGTAAGTGAACAATCATTCATTTACATAATGAATCCTGACCATAGGTCCTTTTGTAGCCCAAGCCGTGTGCCTGCTCAGGTTTAAACTGCAGATGTACAGATGAGGTCTGGCTGTCAATTATTTGAATACAACAATTGGCACCCTTTGGTTTTGTATAGATTTTCCAGAGAGCCTTACTTAGAACAATAACTTGTGTTCTCAAGCCTATCTTGACACTATAAAGACAGGATAAAGACCTCTGTACAAATACTCAAGATAAATCAATGGCCAAAATGGATGCACTTTCCAGTGGGCTCAGATACCAATTGATTCCTTTGGCTATACAAGAAAAAGGGCAAGTTGTTGCATCTGACCATGCGATACATCAAGTATTTTGACCATTGGACACATGAACATCTAGACAGCTGCTGGCCAGTGAATCAGGAACATTGACACACAAAAGCATTTGACTGCAATGGAAAATATGAGGGACATTTCAAATACCAAACTAAATGGCAGATCTGATAACTATTTAAAAATCAAGAGAGCAAATAAAGAACAACACAGAGAAAACAGGGGAAATCCAGACAAGAAATGATCAGGGCTAGTTAACACCTCCCAACAAAGGATTTCCCCAGCCAGGTTTTGAAGCTGCAAAGCCATTCCATGCTAATCAAGGTGACCAACTGAAACATTCACACTTGCCTCAAACAGGCAATAGTTCTTTTTTCCCACCCTGGACCTTCCACAAATATATGAATCCCACTTGCCTAGTTTCCAACAGACCTCACAACCTCTTGAGGATGCCTGCCATAGATGTGGGCAAAACGTCAGGAGAGAATGCTTCTGGAACATGGCCATATAGCAAGGAAAATTCACAGTAACCCAGCCCCCTTGTCTCCCTCACCGGCCTCCTTGAGCAGGCGGAGCCCCCGCTGGGCTTCCTCCAGGGGCAGCACGAAGGAGGTCTTGGCCGTGTGGAAGCAGAAGCCGCACTGGTAGTTGCATTGCCGGGTGAAGTGGTAATTCACGCTCAGCGGCACCAGGGGCGGCGGCGGCGGCGGCGTGGTGGTGGTGCTGTCCTCAGGCGTGGCTTTGGCAGGGGCGGCAAGCGAGGAGGGGCGCCGCGGAAGGGCGGAGAGCCAGAGGCAGGTGGGCGCCAGGTAGCTGCTCCAGAAGGCGGCCAGGGCGAGGCGCAAGAGGCGCAGGAGGCGGAGCGGAGGGGCCAACATCGCGGCGTCCCCAGAAGCGACTCAGGAGGCTCTGTGCCTGGGAGGAGTGGCACGCCGCCTTTTGAGGCTTCGCGATAACGGGACGCATGTGACCCTCGCTCAGGGAGAAGAGGGAGAGGAGGAAAAACCCAGTTTCGGTTTCCTCTTCCCCAGCTGGGGACCCAAGGGGAGGCTTGTGTAAACAGGCTTCAGTGGAGACACGGAGCCTCCGGTGGCCTAGGGGATAAAAGCCTTGCGACTTGAAGGTTGGGTTGCTGACCTGAAGGCGGCCAGGTTCGAATCCCACCCGGGGAGAGCGTGGATGAGCTCCCTCTATCAGCTCCAGCTCCATGCGGGGACATGAGAGATGCCTCCCACAAGGATGGTAAAACATCAAAACATCTGGGCGTCCCCTGGGGAACGTCCTTGCAGACGGCCAATTCTCTCACTCCAGAAGCAACTCCGGTTGCTCCTGACACAAAGAAAAGAAAAAGTGGAGACACCTACTCCTGTGATAACTTGCCCGCCCTTGGCTGCAGCTAGCAACACCGTGGAACGAATGCAAGTTGACCCCACCTGAGCTGCCAATGGCCCAGTGCTATGGGGTCTTGAGGCTTGAAGCTTGGCCAGAGAAGGCGAAAGATCTTGTAAAACAACCACAGCTCCCACGATTCCATAGCCTTGAGCCATGGTGGAGTGACATCAAACTGCATTTATTCCAGTGTAGAGCTAAACAGGCTGGCAGAATCTCGGATAAGCGAATATCTTGGATAATAAGGAGGGATTAAGGAAAAGCCTATTAAACATCAAATTAGGTTATGATTTTACAAATTAAGCACCAAAACATGTTATATAACAAATTTGACAGAAAAAGTAGTTCAATACGCAGTAATGTTATGTTGTAATTACTGTATTTACGAATTTAGCACCAAAATATCATGATATATTAAAAACATTGACTACACTTAGATAAGTGAGGCTTGGATAAGTATTTAAAATGAGGAACAACTTTACCCAATGTGTTTTCAAAGGTTTTCATGGCTGGAATCACTGGGATGTTGTGAGTTTTCCAGGCTGTATGGCCATGTTCCAGAAGCATTCTTTCCTGACGTTTCATCCACATCTATGACAGGCATCCTCAGAGGTTGTGAGGTCTGTTGGAAACAAGGCAAGAGGGGGGGTATATATAGCAGAATCTCGCTTATGCAACCTTTGCTTATCCAACCTTCTGTATTATCCAACACAGTTTGCCTTTTAGTAGTCAAATGTTTTTGTAGTCAGTGTTTTCAATACATTGCCATGTTTTGGTACTAAATTCGTAATTACAGTAATTACTACATAACTGTAGTATCTCAGAGACCCCCGAGTCATGACCCTGTCGCCATTACATCTTGTCTCCCTGTCAAGCCTGGACAGCGTTTTAGCTTTACCCCGACTAACTTTGCCTTGCCTTGCATCCTAGCCTTTAGATTCGAGCCCTGGAACTCTTTGACAGATCTTGCCTTAATCCCCACTCAAACAGCCTAAAGGTTTGAGTGTGTTTCGGTTATTGGATTTAAAACTTTAAACTCTAATACTGGACATCTACTTTCATATTACTGGACTATATTTGACCTTTCCTGAAAGGTCTATTGCTGGACTATATACTCTGCTTATTTTTAGTTGTCTCCTTTATTTCCTTAATAAAGATATTAGATCGTTTATTGGCCTTCATGTCTGATTCCCAATGCTCACGCAGCCTGAGGTGTCACAATAACATTACCGTTTATAGGACTGCTTTTTCTGTCAATTTGTTGTAAAACTTGATGTTTTGTGCTTAATTTGTAAAATCATAATGTAATTTGATGTTTAATAGGTTTTTCCTTAATCCCTCTTTATTATCCAACATTTTCGCTTATCCAACATTCTGCTGGCCCATTTATGTTGGATAAGTGAGACTCTACTGTATCTGTGGAAGGTCCAGGGTGGGAGAAAGAATTCTTGTCCGTTGGAGGCAAGTGTGAATGTTTAAATTAATCATGTTGATTAGCATTGAAAAGCCTTGCAGCTTCAAAGCCTGACTTATTCCTGCCTGGGGGAATCTTTTTTTGGGAGGTATTAGCTGGCCCTGATCGATTCATGTCTGGAATTCCCGTTTTCTGGGTTGTGTTCTTTATTTACTGACCTGACTTTTGAGTTTATTAATACTGGTAGCCAGATTTTGTTCATTTCCATGGTTTCCTCCTTTCTGTTTTCCACATGCTTGTGGATTTCAATGGCTTCCCTGTGTAGTCTGAGATGGTGGTTGTTAGAGTGGTCCAGCATTTATGTGTTCTCAAATAATATGCTGTGTCCAGGTTGGTTCATCAAGTGTTCTGCGATGGCTGACTTCTCTAGCTGGATTAGACTGCAGTGCCTTTCATGTCCCTTGATTCATGTTTGGGTGCTGCGTTTGGTGGGCCATAGCAGAACACTTGATGGGCCAACCTGGACACAGCATATTATCTGAGAACAAAGAAATGCTGGACAACTCAAACAACCACAATGTCAATTGAAACATTTGCACCTGCCTCAAACAGACAAGAGTTCTTTTCCCCATCCTGAACATTCCACACATCTATAAACTCCACTTGCCTAGTTTCCAATAGACCTCACAACCTCTGAGGATGCCTGCCATAGGTGCAGGCAAAACACAAGGAAGGAATGCTTCTGGAACATGGCCATACAGCCCGGAAAACTCACAGCAACCCAGTGATTTTGGCCATGAAACCCTACGACAACACATGAGATCCCCATACTTTTGAAGCTGAGGGCCAATTCAGCATCCTTCAAACTGTTAGGAGTTGGACTATAGTTTGAAAAAAAACATGAACAGATGCATATACACATTGCACGGATCTTATTTGTAGAGCAAATAAAAGCTACGAAAGAACTATACAATATATAACATGACAGAACAATTTGAACCAACATAAACTTACCAGTATTTCAATGGGAAGTGTAGGCCTGCTTTGGACTGATGAGAGAGTCCAGTTAATTAGGTCTGTTGTGTACCTTCAAGTCGTTTCGGACAAAGTCTGTAAAGTTTAGGGCGGGGGCTTGGAGGGCTCACGGGTCTTAGTTTGGGGATCCCTGTGAAGAGGAACCCCTCATTGCCAAGCCATTACTGTTGCTTTCAAGTCAACTCTGATGTAATAGGACTCTATGAAGGGTTTTTTTCTCTCTCAAGAGTTATTGAAAACAGGTTGTGCTATTGCTGAGGCTGAGAAAGTGTGGCTGTAACACTCCTGAGCGACGCGAACACTGGGAACCAACACAGAAGCCAATAACCATATAATATCTTTATTAAAGCAAATAAAGTTCCAAATGGAAATAAGCAATAAGGTAGAAGTAGCAATTGATCTTCCAGGAAAGATCAATTTTAGTCCAATAATATAAAGTCTTATGTCTGGTATTAGAGTTCAAAAATCCAAAATCCGAAGCACACTCAAACTCCGTCTGAGTTTTGAGTGGGGAAAAGAGCAAGGAGCAGAAAGAGTCCTTTAGAAGAAATGTTCCAAACAGGGATTCAAAGCAAGGCAAGCTGGAAGCTCAGGAGCTGAAACGCAGTCCCAACATGGCAAGAAGGTAAACCATCACCGGTCTACTCCAGAGTAAGTGCACCGTCAGGCCGCTTGGAAATCAGGAACAAGAGGCGACGATACTTCTTAATCCAAAATTAAGTTGACACCGCACAGAAGATTCTCAGCGCATAACTTTTAATGAAGTTCATAGCTCCCCCCAAACAGGTGTTAAACTCCCCAAAACTTCCCAAGAGAACTGAGCCTCCAAAACATCATGCCTGGTGCCTGCCTCCCTAATTCTTCCCAAGAGAACTGGGTTTTGCCACAATCGCCTCGCTCTGCTAATCTGGCACTTCTTAAACTTTGCCTTAGAGAGCGGTCTGTTTTCAAGAAAGCCCTTCTATCAAACAGCAACCCCTCCGGAGAGCCAGGAAGAGCCGGCACCTTCTCAAGGGCATCCCTAATTGGCTCTGGCACGGAAATGTCAACAGGAGGCATCTGGAAAGGAATTGAATCTTGCTCCCTTGGGAAAAAACCCAAGTCTTCTTCGGGGCCAAAGGTGCCTGAGACATCACAGTGGCTTGCTCAGTAGGTGAACAAGGATTTGAACCCAGTTCTCTCATAAGGTACATCTACAGTGTAAAATGAATGCAGCTTAGAACTACTACTACTCCTATGATGATGATGATGATGATGATGATGATGATGATTCTATAGAGTCCTGGAACAACTGTCTCAAATTCCAACAACTGGTGCTCTTTTAGGTACACCAGAGTCCAGCACTCAAACCAGAGCACCACACTGGCATTTTTGTTCTGAAAAGGGATGAAGAAAGTCTTTGGCTGAAGATGTTAGAACAGTAGCAACAGGTCCCTAGTCTAACAATAAAGATCTAATATATTTGGTAGTTCTGAAGAAAATGTGTCAGGACAGTGACTGAATCAGATGAAAATAGAACAAAATGCTGAAAAATCTGGTGCTTCTTTAATACATAAATTTCAGGATCAACTGGAAACTAACCCTCATTGTATACCTCATTCTACTGCTTGAACATTTATACTTGCTATGGAACATGGCCATACAGCCCAGAAAACATACAACAACCCTATTGTCATTTCCTTACTTTTCCTTCTTTAGCTCTGTCTTGACTCTGCATTTTTCTGAGAAGGTTGAAAGCAAGAAGATCCTTAATTCACTGCATTAACTAAACCGTTACAAACCCTTCTGAATATTCTTCCACAATGATAGGCAACCAAACATCAATATTGGAACATAGACTAAATAAGGTGGAAGGATGTTTTAGTAGCTGCATGCCAAGTTTAGGATTTGTGTTCTAATTGTTTTCAACAGCTAATTTGTTAATCATTCTTACTCCTTTTCATGGCTGACTTGGCAATGTCATTCTCTCATATTTCCTTGCTGCTGTGACTCATTGTATTGTTCTTGAGAATGAGACATCAAGCTTATTTACATGGATTTCCCTTTCGGTTTACCATGTCCAGTGCCCTGAAACTTGATCAAATGTTACCTGGTTAAGCACCTAAGTGCCACTGGCCCAGTCACACACCCTAGTAGAAGATCCTCCATTGTGGATCTGGCATGACTGAGACTGCATTGTAGTAGGTGGTCTATGGTTTGCTATTCTCAAGAGGACATTTAATATAATGCCAAGTTTTTAAAACTTTGTGTTGTCAAAGGCTTTCATGGCCGGGATCACAGGGTTGTTGTATGTCTTTTGGGCTGTGTGGCCATGTTCCAGAAGTATTCTCTCCTGACATTTCACCCACATCCTCAGAGGTTGTGAGGTATATATAATTGCCAGTGGTTCTGAAATAACCTCAGCTAGTTCCTTCAATACTCTTGGATGTAGCTGATCTGGCCCTGGGGACTTGAATTCGTTTAGAGAGGCCAGGTGTTCCTGGACAACTTGTTTCCCTATTTGGGGTTGGATTTCCCCCAATCCTTCGTCCATCCCATGTTGTTGTTGAAGATGGCTTTGTAGCCCACTTTTTTTTTTTTGTGGGTAAACAGTTTATTAATGAAACGTTACATAACAAAACAGCAAATTATCGCAAATATAGTCAGATAACAATCATTTTGAAATGTACATGCATATCTACATTAGTCAACCAGCCTGCCAATTCTACCACAGTACATATTATTATCTGTTACTCAAAACATATAGAACTGCTCTTTCCACATGTCATCCACCACTCACAATCCAGGTTTCTACTCATTTTTTTTTTTAGAAATTAAATATAAGAGTTTACCCTAACATTCAAACAAAACAAAAACATACAACGTATTACACACAACAAACCCTGCACGCACCCAAAACCCCTATCCCACATAAAATAAAACCCCTTCCCCACACCCGTGCACCCTTCACCATGACTTCCAACCCTGAATCACTATGAAGCCTTTAAGCCAATTTATCTATCCTTGTTAATAGTAACCCTAAATTCCTAATGGAACTCCTCTATGTTACTGACTCCTTATTCAGATATGCTATGGCCAGCTTCCATGTTTCTAAAAAGTCCTCATTACTTTTGTTCTTCCTATTGTTGGTAAGTTTGGCCATTAGCATATATTCCCGCATTCTTTCTCTCCAATCCTTTTTAGTTAAACCTTTTTCCCCTTTCCAGTCTTTGGCTATGGTCAATCTTGCTGCCGCAAAGCTATATTGGTATATTTCTTGGTCCTTTTGGTTATTGTTTTCTCTATGTAGACCTAATAGACACAATCCTGGGCTTTTTTAAATCTTATTATGTAGCATTTTATTAGTCTCTTTAATTACCTTGTCCCAAAATGCCTGTATGGTCATACACGTCCACCACATGTGGATGAATGTCCCTTTCTGTTTCCTACACCTCCAGCAAATACCTTGTTGTGATTTATCTATTTTTGCCAATGTTGCTGGGGTGATATAGCATCTATAAAACATTTTATATTGATTCTCCCTAATTGATCCAGATATTGTGAATTTGAATTCTTTGTTCCATAGGTACTCCCAGTTATCCAATTCTATTGGCCTACCTAGGTCCTTGGCCCAGGATATCATTATTGTCTTGACTGTATTATCCTCCATATTATAACTTAATATGTATTTGTATAATCTGGATATTAACCCTTTATTTCCCTTTTCCCATATTCTTTCCAGTTCTGATTTTTTAGTTGCGAAACCAACCCTCATATCTTTTTTATATCTTTCATGCAATTGGTGATATCGAAACCAATCATTAATCTCCAATTCTTCCCGCCCTTTTAATTTCCATTCTTCATTTTCTCTAATAAGGTATTCTTTATATGTTCTTGTTTCTACACTTAAGGCTGGTCTTATAACTGCTTCTAATGGCCTCAACCAAAGGGGTGTTTTCGGTTCCATACCTTTTCTATATTTTTTCCAAATGTCTAATAGTCCCACTTTCTTAAGGTTGTCTCTGCATCTCATGGTGCCAAAGTGCAGTCTGTTCAGCGCCTTCCAAGTCACCCAGTCTTCTGTGTGCACAGGAGGGAGTCTCATCCGGCGTCTGCCACTGATTGAGCTTCCAGGTTTTAGCCTGCCACTTTTGGACTCTCGCTTGCTGGGGTGTGCCTGTGTGTATCTCTGTAGATTTTCTGCCCTGATATTCCGGGATATAGGGCTGAGTGGAAGGGCCCTAAGTGTTGCTCTTTATTTACTGCCCTGATTTTAGTTTTTTTTAAAAAAAAATACTGGTAACCTTTGACAACACCTTGAACATCTGGAGAGTTGTGTGGTTTCTGGGCTGTATGACCTGTGTTCTAGCAGGATTTTCTCCTGATGTTTTGCCTGCATTTAATAATAATAATAATAATACTTTATTTTTATACCCCGCCTCCATCTCCCTGAAAGGACTCGGGGCGGCTTACATGGGGCCAAGCCCTGATAAAACAGCAAAAAAATACAGTAACACCAGAAAAAAACAAGCAAATAGTAAATTAACATTCTAAACATAATAATAATTAAAAAAATATAAGTATAAAAGACAATAGAGGTAAAAACATGGATAAAGTAAAATGTACTGGGTAAAGTGCAGTGAGTGAAAATTGTAAATGAGGTAGATATTAAGTGCTATCGTCGAATAGAAGAGCAACTTTTAGCCACTTTTGTGGCTAAAATCCACCTTGAACAGGTTTATATGGCAGTGTGGACTGAGATAACCCAGTTGTGGATGATCTGCCTTGATCTTCTGGGTTATATGGCCGTGTGGAAGGGCCCTTTGTGTGCCGATACCAAACAAAGCTCTTTCCTCAAGTTTCCATTTCCCAACCCTGTCGGTTTCTATTTCGTTTTCTGCGTCGCGCGGTTGCTGGGCGCAAGACGGAGCCGGGCGGTGTGGCCTCAAGGCGGGGGCAGTTTCGTTTCTTGACGCAGCTGGCTGGGAAACACCCCCCCCCCCCCGCCCTTGGAGAGGAAAGTCAACAAGACTCGCTTTCGATTCCCGGCTGCCTCAAGGCTGGAGTCCCTCCGAGGTTTCGCTCCCCGCCCGTGAGAAGATGCTGCTGCGGCGCCTGGCGCCTGGGCCACTTCTCCGAGGGAGCTTCATGGCGGAGCCACTCGCCCCAGAGCGGGACTATTCCGCTTTAGCCAGCGACGCCACGTTGGGAAGGGGCTCCCCAACCGGGGATGGGAGGCGAGGAGGGGACCCCGGCGGGCCCTGCCTCCGGAGCGCCGGCGTCTTGGGCTCTTCCCAGGCGGCCAGGAGGGTTTTGGAGGAGGTGGGTGCTTCTCCCCGCCAAGGAAGTGGCAGATACGAGGCGCCAATGGAGAGAGAAGCCTACCCGGAAGGACTGGCCAACCAATCACACTGTGGAATTGGTGTCTGGGGAGCAAGCCCTATGAGGAGTGGTTTAAAGAGCTGGGCATGTTTATCCTGCAGAAGAGGAGGCTGAGAGGAGACATGAGGGCCATGTATAAATATGTGAGGGGAAGTCATAGGGAGGAGGGCGTAAGCTTGTTTTCTGCTGCCCTGGAGACTAGGATGCAAAACAATGGCTTCAAACTACAGGAAAGGAAGGAGTTTCCATGTGAACTTCTTCACTGTGAGATCTGTTCAGTAGTGGAACTTTCTGCCCCAGTGTGTGGTGGAGGCTGCGTCTTTGGAGGCTTTTAAGCAAAGGCTGGATGGCCATCTGTCAGGGGTGCTTTGAATGTGATTTTCCTGCTTTTTGGCAGGGGGTTGGACTGGATGGCCCATGAGGTCTCTTCTAACTTTAGGATTCTATGATTTAACCACCATGGGTCAATGCTTTGGACTCGTGGGAGTCATAGTTTAGTAAGGTCTTTTCCTGCCTCACCAAACTACAAGGTTTCTATAGCACTGAGCCTTAGGACATAAAAAGTGGCATCTTTTTTTTTTTTTTTTTGTCCTCAAGGCCTTGCAAAACGATAACTCCCAGTTTTAACTCTTCAACCCTGTGGAATCCAGGGAGTTTGCTGTGCTATTAGGAACCAAGGGCAGCTTTCTATAGGGACATTTCAGGTGGATCTACAACACTGTCGTCTGGCACTGTTTTAACTGCCATGGCACAATGGGATCCTGGGAGTTACGGTTTGGGGAGGCACCAGCCCTTTTTGGCAGAGAAGACTCAAGGCCTTGTAGAACAACAACTCCCTTGATTTCGTAACATGGAGCTGTGAGTGAAGTGGTGTCAAACTGCATTCATTCTGGGATCTAGATGCAGCTTATGAGACACTAATCTACTCTTGAGAAAAATTACAGGAAAGGAGATTCCACCTGAACATTAGGGAGAACTTCCTCACTGTGAGAGCTGTTTGGCAGTGGAACTCTCTGCCCCGAACTTTGTGAAGGCTCCTTCTTTGGAGGCTTTTAAGCAGTGGCTGGATGGCCATCTATCAGGGGTGCTTTGAATGCAATTTTCCTGCTTCTTGGCAGGGGGTTGGACTGGATGCCCCACAGTGTGGCTTCCAACTCTATGATTTTATAATGGAGAAATATGCGAGGAAGAACAGACTATTTATACTAGGCGTATGCAAAGTTTAGCACTCTGGAAGTTTTGGAGTTTTAACTCCCACAATTCCTAATGCCTGATAGGAATTGTGTTAAACTCCAAAACACCTGGAGGGCCAAAATTTGCCCATGCCCGATCTATACTTGGGAATTAATGCATTATTTGAGCTGCTATAAATCATAAGATTTGTCATTTTACAAGGCCTTCAAAGCTGTAGTTTGGCAGTGCCTCACCATACTACAGCTTTCAGAATTCCATAGCATTGAACTAGTTCATTGCTGTGCACGAGCTATCTACACTGTAGACGGAATACAGTTTGACACCACTTTTAATTGCTGTGGCTCAGGCTGTGCTATCCTAGGACTTGTAGTTTGGTGACATACCAGCACATTTTGGCAGAGAAGGCTAAAGAAATTGTAAAGGCATAGATAGCACTGAGCCATGGGAATTAAAGTGGTGCCAGGACTGCATTAACTTCTAGTGTAGATGCTCCTAAGGACTACAGCTTGCGTTTGCCTCTTCCCTTCTTCAGGAAGGAATGGTAGGGAAGTGAGTGTGTTGGCCTTGTTTGACCTCTATAAAGAATCTTGGAAAGCAAACATTGTTATTCTTACTATTCTATTGCAAGTCTACACACTGAGCTTAAGAATTTCCCTTCGGCCAACAAAGGTTTGTGATGGTTTTCCTTTGCTTTGAAATATACATGGTGATGATGAAGTACAGAAAAAAGCTGGAATCTTGGATCTTAGGCCACTCTTCAGAAAAGCATTGAAGCAAATGTAGCTTAAATGGGGAGCCATACAACTGAAATATCACGGGGTTGTCGAAGGCTTTCATGGCCGAAATCACTAGGTTGGTGTGAGTTTTCTGGGCTGTATGGCCATGTTCCTGAAGCATTCTCTACTGATTTTCCGCCCGCATCTATGGCAGGCATCCTCTGAGATGTGAGGTCTGTTGGAAACTAGGAAAGTGGGGTTTATATATCAATGGAAAGTAGGTTGGGAGAAAGAACTCTTCTCTCTTTGAGGCAGGTGTGAATATTGCATTTGATCACCTTGATTAGCACATGGCCTTGTAGATTCAAAGCCTGGCTGCTTCCTGCCTGGAGGAATCCTTTGTTGGGAGGTGTTAGTTGGCCCTTATTATGTCATGTCTGGAATTCCCCTGTTTTTAAGTGTTGTTCTTTATTTACTGTCCTGATTTTAGAGTTTTTTAAATACCAGCAGCCAGATTTTGTTCATTTTCATAAAAGTTTCCTCCTTTCTGTTGAAATTGTCCACATGCTTGTGGATTTCAGTGGCTTCTCTGTGTAGCCTGGCATGGTAGTGTTGGATTACGCCGACAGGTAGTTAGAGTGGTCCAGCATTTCTGTGTTCTCAAATCATATGCTGTGTCCAGGTTGGTTCATCAAGTGCTCTGCTATGGCTGACTTCTCTGGCTGGATTAGTTGCAGTGCCTTTCATGCTCCTTGACTCATGTTTGGGCGTTGTGTTTGAATTTCACTGTTTATGCTTATGAAAAGCTTGAGCACCCTTATGTACTGTAACCTACTCCCATCGCAGGGCTTGGGAAAAACAAATAGTTGTTCTAAATGCATTTTATTTAGTCCTTCAAAAGTTAAATTTAACATTTTAAAATCCTTTTCTTGCAGTGCACATCTTCCATCCCCGAAGCTAGATCCATTCTTGATCTTGTGGATAATTGTCCTGTGCACGCAGAGAAGGGAAATTTCCCTGTGATCGTTATTGAAGGACTGGATGCAACAGGTAACTCATAAAAATGCTCATCAAAACATTTTTACAGGCTTACATACAAACTCAATTTATGAACAAATCTATAGGATGTTCGGAACTCAGGGACTGCCTATATCTATCTTATATTAGTAAGCCAACCCATTTCTCGGGTTGCCATTTCCGCAGCAACTTTGAGAAGTGTCACATTTTTAAAAATTCTAAAGTCCATTTTGTGAAGTGTTAGCGATTGAAGTGTTTTATGAGTGTTTGCTGATGATCAGCTGTTGTGGGGGATTTACATAGATTAAAATAAATAGGTGTGGTAGCATTTTGAGGTGCAGTGCATCAATGTTAATGTTGATAGCAACGTTTATCAAATAATAGAGTTGGAAGACACCCCAAGAACCTTCCAGTCCAACCTCCTGCCCTGCAGGAGCACACAATCAAAACATTCCCAACAGATGGCCATTCCGTCTCTGCTTAAAAGCCTCCAGCTATGCAGGGTTGTGACATCAGAGAAGGAGACTCCACCGCAATCCCAGGCAGCCTATTCCACTGTTGAGCAGCTTTTAATGACAGAAATTTCTCTGTAATGTTTAGATGGATTCTTTCTTCCTGCAAATTTATTTAATTATGAGAATATTCATCCATTCATTGCACTTTTACCTATCTGATAAACAGAACTTTCTGGATAGTGTATAGTTTGAGACAGAATGAATTCTCATAAGGCTTCTCTTCATTATCACCATCACATAACCTAACTACCCTGTTTCCCCGAAAATAAGACAGGGTCTTATATTAACTTTTGCTCCCAAAGATGCACTAGGTCTTATTTTCAGGGGATGTCTTATTTTTCCATGAAGAAGAGCTCACATTTATTGTTGAACAGCAAAATGAACATTTATTATATACTGTAAAGTAGTTGTCATCACAAACCAGCATAACCAGACAAACTATGAATCCTATCAAGAATTTCTTGTTACTACAATTATTTACATGTACAACAATCTATGGTACCTCTTGCAGTTTAGGTTTCACAAGGTTTCCACGCTGATTTCTCTCTATTCTAGTTTCAATGTAGTCATGAATTATGAATAATATAATATACTATAATAATAATATGATAATATAATAATAATATAATGATATACAATATATTAATGAGATAATATAATAATAGGATATAATAACAGAATATGATAATAATATGTTATTAATAGGATAATATAATAATGGGATATAACAGAATAGCATAATAATATAATAATAATAGGATAATTGTCAAGGACAGAACGCCACAAGATTCAAAGTAACAGAGTTTATTAGATTACAGAACTCAAAAATGCCCGTAAAACACAAGGGCCAGGCAGTTTTTGCCTTTAGGAGCAAAAAGGGGCAAAAGTAAATGTTCAAAAGATAAACCGGATTAAACCGGAGTTTAATCCGGGTAAAAACAAACTGCTTGCTTCAGCCTGGGTATAAACGAAACGAAAGCCAAGGAACAAAAGATACAAAGAATGCAACTAATTGGCAGCAGATTCCTCTCTGCTGCCAACACTGTGCTTAGAGTAACTTGCGTCGCTCCCCCACACACACAGCAGACAGGATCTCCAACACGAGTAAATCAGCCAAGGATTGTAGCAGTTGAGTAGACCAGTTCCGTTCCGTAGATCAAAGCCAGAAGCAGACGTTTGTAGTTTTTCCAAGTCCAAGAAGGGGGGAAGACAAGCCGTGGTCAGTTCAGTCCGAGTTCTCAAAGCAGGAGATGGCGTCCGTCAAGAAGACGACGGAAGGTCAAGCTAATAAGAGTAAGCACAGGTTTGCACAAACAAATGCCCACACAATCCCTCCCGCCGTCTGACCCTGGATTCCAATCAACTTACGTCACAGCACAGGAAAGCACACAAGTCTTCAGGGAAGCGTCCCACACACACACGGATCCCAAGCGTTTGCCCAGATTACCTTGCCCAACGCAATTTGCAATTGCTCTCAAGCCCCATTTTATGCCAGTTACAAATCTTCATCACTGTCAGCTGTCCTCCTTAACCCGGGCGTTTCCTCATCACTTTCCTCGTCAGAGCTGGAACACCTCTGACTACGCCCAACAGCATCTCCAGCTGTGGATCCCGTCCCATCCCTCCAGCTAAACCATGGGTCTAATCCTGAAGGTCCCCATTCATCTTCTGTCCCATCATGGCCAGTGGCACCCACTTCCTCCCTTACCCGAGTCCAATCCATCTCATCCTCCTCTGAGCTAACCAGCCCCTCCTCCATTCTCTCCGTAAACCCTTCGAAAGACTCCTCGTCAGATGGTGCTGCAAATATGTCTCGCAGTCTTTTTCTCTCTCGCTCCTCGAGAGTATCTGACTCTCGAGGAGTCTTACGCCCACGTCTGTCAGTAACAGAGCCATGAGGCTCAATCATAACACTATCCCCTCTCACAAAGGCCTCCTCCCCCGATGGCGGAGAAGTGGCAGTGATACCCTCCGCTATAGCACCACGACGACTAGAGGTATCAAGTTTCAACAGCGAACGATGAAAGACTGGATGGACCTTTAAACTAGACGGTAAACGCAAACGAAACGCAACAGAAGAAATCTTTTTAACGATAGGAAAGGGACCCAAATACCGAGGCGCAAACTTTCCCCCAGCCTGTTTAATATGTTTGGAAGATAACCACACCAAATCCCCTTCTTCCAACTCCTCCCCTGCCTGCCTGTGGCGGTCAGCCTGAGTCTTCTGCGTTGCCTTAGCTTCCAACAGTAAGCGACGGGCAACATCATGCAATGCAGCCATTTCCGAAGAGCGGTACACAGGGTCCAAAGAGACCACATTGGTCGACGGCGCCACACCTCCCCGTGGGTGAAAACCATAAGTTAGCTCAAATGGCGTATGCTGACTAGACGTGTGCACCGCATTGTTGTAAGCAAATTCCGCCACCGGTAACCACTTTACCCAAGCCGTGGGTTGATCTAAACAAAAACAACGCAGATACTGCTCTAAGAGCCCATTAACCCGTTCCGACTGTCCATCCGTTTGCGGATGGAAAGCTGAAGACACGTTTAACTTAGTCCCCAAACACTCATGGAAGTGTTTCCAAAAGCGTGACACAAATTGCGGAGCCCTATCTGAAATAATCACCTCGGGTGCTCCGTGCAAACGATAGATGTGCTTTGTAAATAGTAAGGCCAACGTAGGGGCCGCCGGAATGGTTGAACAAGGAATAAAATGAGCCAGTTTACTAAATAAATCCACCACCACCCAAATACAAGTATAACCCCCAGACTTAGGCAAATCTGAAATAAAATCCATGGAAATGATTTGCCATGGCCTCTCCGGAACAGGTAAAGACGATAACAACCCTTTAGGGCGCCCAACAGGCGTCTTACTCTGCTGACAAACGGCGCAGCTGTCACAAAAGCGCAGAATGTCTTGCCGCATCTTTGGCCACCAGTAGCTCCTGGTGATAAGCTGTACGGTCTTGAACCTGCCAAAGTGCCCAGCCATGGGTTCGTCATGGTGGGCTCTAATCACCTCCAACCTGAGGGTCCCTACTGGTACGTAAACCTGCCCCCTACGCACCAATACCCCGTCTTGATCCTGGAGATGCGGCAGTATGGTACGGTTACCTGCAGAGAGCAGCATCAGTTGCTCCTGAGTCCATACATCATCCTTCTGAGCCTCAAGGATCTGGTCATGTAACCCAAGCTCATTATCTACAACACACAGAGAGGCAGTAGGCAAGATGGTCTGACATACTACCTGCTCATTGGTCTTAAATTCCGGCTTGCGGGATAAAGCATCGGCCCGCAAGTTTGCCTTCCCCTCCACGAACTGCACCTTGAAGTTAAACCTGGAGAAAAACAAAGCCCAGCGGATTTGACGCTGGTTTAACTTCTTTGCTGTTTGCAAGTGCTCTAAGTTCTTGTGATCAGATCTGACCACGATCTGGTGCCGTGCCCCTTCAAGCCAGTGCCGCCACACCTCAAACGCCACCTTAATCGCCAACAACTCCTTCTCCCATATGGTATAGTTCTGCTCGAAGGGTGTTAGTTGCCGCGAGTAAAATCCACAGGGACGCAAGGTCCCTGAGGAATCCTTCTGAGACAATACAGCCCCCAACGCGTAGCTAGAAGCGTCCGCTTCTACCACGAACGGTCTGTCAACATCAGGATGGGTTAGTATGTTGTCCGATTGAAAACTAGACTTTAGTTGTAGAAACGCCTCGTGAGCTTCCCGCCCCCACACAAATGGCTGTTTCTTGCGCAGAAGCTGCGTCAAAGGTACCGTGAGCTTTGCAAAATTCGGAATAAACTCCCGGTAGTAATTAGCGAAACCCAAGAACCTTTGTACATCCTTCTTAGTCTTCAGCTCCTGCCATGAGTTGACGGCGTCAACCTTATGTGGGTCCATTTTAAGTTCCCTACCTGACACTACATGACCTAGGAACTCCACTTCAGGCACATGAAAGACGCACTTGGAAGCCTTGGCGAAAAGCCCATTAGCCCGCAGTCGGTGCAGAACCTGCTTGACATGTTGACGATGTTCTTTCTCGTCCTTAGAAAAAATCAAGATATCATCCAAATAAATCACTAAAAATTGGTCAATTAGGTCCCTGAACACATCGTTCATGAACCTCTGGAATACCGCAGGAGCATTACAAAGCCCAAAAGGCATGACTCGGAACTCGTGGCATCCGAAACACGTGTTAAATGCCGTCTTCCATTCATCCCCTTCCCGTATACGGATTAAGTTATAGGCCCCCCGCAGGTCAAGCTTGGTAAAGACCTTAGCCCCTTGCACCCTTGATAACAGTTCCGAGATTAAAGGCAGCGGGTACCTATCCCGAATGGTGTATTTGTTTAGGATCCGATAATCGCAGACCAACCTAAGTTCCCCAGTCTTTTTGGCTACAAAGAATACCGGTGCCGCAGTTGGAGAACTAGATGGGCGAATAAACCCCTTGGCTAAATTTTCATCTAGAAACTCCCGCAAAGCTTGCCTTTCCGGTACAGTCAAGGCATACAGCCTCCCTGCTGGCAGTTTCGCACCTTCTGCCAACTTGATGGCGCAATCATATGGCCTGTGCGGTGGTAATTTGTCCGCTTCTCTTTTACAAAATACATCAGAGAACTCCCCATACTCAGCAGGCACTCCCTCCATATCAGAATGAGTAACATTTAGAGTGCAACAATCCTGCCTCTTTAAGATCACTTTACGTGTTGCCCAATCTACATGTGGGTTTACTACAGCTAGCCAATCCATCCCCAGGATCACATCATATCTAGGCAAGCTCGTAATATCCCACACAAACGTTCCCGTTACTCCCTGCACCTCCCACGTTACTGCTGAGGTTTCATGGTTAACCACCCCAGTCTCCAGCAGTCTCCCATCTGCTCCTTCCACCCACACGTCGCATGCCTTGCGCACTCTAGGAATGCCATGCTTCTTAGCAAACTCAATATCTACATAGGAGACCGTAGCCCCTGAGTCCAGCAGTGCCAAAGTAGAAACAAGTTCCCTTCCCCCAACAGATAATGTAATGGGTACGAAAACATGCTTCCTCCCCTCAGTTGACTGCTTGAGGAGCCCTAGTGCGTTGGACTCACGTCGCACTAGGGCTGGCCTTTTCCCGAAAGCTGGGAAGGTTTCACATTACAATTTTTGGCAAAATGCCCAGCATTCCCACAGTACAAACACAAGCCCAGCTGCCTCCTACGGCTCTTTTCCTCTGTAGACAGCTTTTTAAAGACCCCAAGCTCCATGGGCTCTTCCCCCATCACCACAGGTGCCCTGGTTACATGCATGGGTGGCGCACACATTGCTTTTGAGTGTTTACGAGCCTCGAACCTTGCGTCTAAACGCAGCACCTTAGCTACTAAGGCGTCCCAGCTTTCAGCCGGCTCCAAGCGTGCTAATTCATCCTGGAGCATATCACTTAACCCGGCAGTAAATAAAAGCATGAATGCATTTTCCCCCCAATCCAGCTGGTGGCGATACAGGTTAAACTTATTTAAGTAATCCAAAACAGTCCCCTTTCCCTGTTTCAACCGATACAGAGCCCACCCAGCGTTCTCCGTGCGGAGAGGATCCCCAAAAGTATCAGTTAACAACTTTTTGAAATTATTCAAATTGTCCTTGACTGGGTCATTTCCCAAAATTAAATTAGTGGCCCATTGTCCTGCGGGACCGGTCAACAAACTCAAAATAAAGGCCACCTTGCTAGTGTCTGTAGGAAAAGCATGAGCACTGAGCTGAGAAAAATAAAGCTCCACTTGTGCCAAAAAGGTTGGCAACTTGCACCTGGTTCCGTCAAAGCGTTCAGGAGTCAAAACATGTCCTTTCACAGCCTGAGCTGTTTGGATAACGGTAAAAGCCGTTTGCAATTGGTCTACTTTGGCCCTTAACTCATCCATCGTCTTCCTGACGGGTTTATTGCTGCAATAAACTTTTTATTGGCGTTGGGCAATCTGTCAAGGACAGAACGCCACAAGATTCAAAGTAACAGAGTTTATTAGATTACAGAACTCAAAAATGCCCGTAAAACACAAGGGCCAGGCAGTTTTTGCCTTTAGGAGCAAAAAGGGGCAAAAGTAAATGTTCAAAAGATAAACCGGATTAAACCGGAGTTTAATCCGGGTAAAAACAAACTGCTTGCTTCAGCCTGGGTATAAACGAAACGAAAGCCAAGGAACAAAAGATACAAAGAATGCAACTAATTGGCAGCAGATTCCTCTCTGCTGCCAACACTGTGCTTAGAGTAACTTGCGTCGCTCCCCCACACACACAGCAGACAGGATCTCCAACACGAGTAAATCAGCCAAGGATTGTAGCAGTTGAGTAGACCAGTTCCGTTCCGTAGATCAAAGCCAGAAGCAGACGTTTGTAGTTTTTCCAAGTCCAAGAAGGGGGGAAGACAAGCCGTGGTCAGTTCAGTCCGAGTTCTCAAAGCAGGAGATGGCGTCCGTCAAGAAGACGACGGAAGGTCAAGCTAATAAGAGTAAGCACAGGTTTGCACAAACAAATGCCCACACAATCCCTCCCGCCGTCTGACCCTGGATTCCAATCAACTTACGTCACAGCACAGGAAAGCACACAAGTCTTCAGGGAAGCGTCCCACACACACACGGATCCCAAGCGTTTGCCCAGATTACCTTGCCCAACGCAATTTGCAATTGCTCTCAAGCCCCATTTTATGCCAGTTACAAATCTTCATCACTGTCAGCTGTCCTCCTTAACCCGGGCGTTTCCTCATCACTTTCCTCGTCAGAGCTGGAACACCTCTGACTACGCCCAACAGCATCTCCAGCTGTGGATCCCGTCCCATCCCTCCAGCTAAACCATGGGTCTAATCCTGAAGGTCCCCATTCATCTTCTGTCCCATCATGGCCAGTGGCACCCACTTCCTCCCTTACCCGAGTCCAATCCATCTCATCCTCCTCTGAGCTAACCAGCCCCTCCTCCATTCTCTCCGTAAACCCTTCGAAAGACTCCTCGTCAGATGGTGCTGCAAATATGTCTCGCAGTCTTTTTCTCTCTCGCTCCTCGAGAGTATCTGACTCTCGAGGAGTCTTACGCCCACGTCTGTCAGTAACAGAGCCATGAGGCTCAATCATAACAATAATAGAATAGAATAATAAGATGGAATAGAATGATATAAAATATATTAATAGGATAATATAAAATGGAATATAATAATAATAACAGAATATGCTAATAATAATAAAATAATAATATGATAATATAATAGAATAATAGTATAGAATAGAATGATATAAAATATATTAATAGGATAATATAAAATGGAATAGAATAATAATATAATAATATGAAAATATAATAGAATAATAATATAATGATATAATAATAATAGAAAAATATAATATAATGATATAAAATATATTAATAGGATAATATAATAATGGGATATAATAATAGTAACAGAATATGATGATAATAATATGGTAATAGAATAATAGTATAAAATAATAAGTTTCATGGCATAGGATAGGAATAAGGATGAGAGGAGAATCCCTATGCGTCCTGTACCTTTAAGAAGCAGAAGGAGCAGGACGAGTGGAAAGCCCTTTTCCTTCCCACCCACCCTCCCTTGCCCTGGCTCCAGGAGCCAATCAGAAGCCTTGGGTGCTTCCCAAGGGGCGATTGCGGGGCGCTTCCCTAAACCGGTTTGCTGGGAGGGATAATAGGGCCTCCCTATTATCCAAGCAATTCGGTTATTTATTTATTTATTTACAGTATTTATATTCTGCCCTTCTCACCCCGAAGGGGACTCAGGGCGGATCACATTACACATATAAGGCAAACATTCAAAGCCTTAACATAGAACAAAGACAGAGACAAATGCAGGCTCCAAGCTGGCCTTGACCTCATGACCTCTTGGTCAGAGTGATTTGTTGCAACTGGCTGCAGCTGGCTGCTCACCAGTTATCCGAGATTGGGCCCGCCCCTTTATCTCGGATAACCGGAACTCTACTGTAGTGGTTTTGAAAAGTTGATTCACATTTGTCAAATAGGTATGACACCATTTTTCCTTTTCAATAAGGGTATGATTGCCATTTATTTCCAAAAAGATATGTGCCCAGAGAGTGGGTGCAGTTATTTTCCAAAATCTATTCTGTAAATACATTTTCATTTTTGTATTTTCTGTGTCAAATTTAGGCAAAACGACAGTGACTAGTGCTGTGAAGGACACACTGAATGCTGTTCTCTTGAGGACCCCTCCTCCTTGTGTCAGCCAGTGGAGAAAGGTTTTTGATGATAAACCAACACTCATACGGAGAGCATTTTATGCACTGACTAACTACATTGTTGCTTCTGAAATAGCAAAAGAGTCTGTGAAGTCACCAGTGATTGTGGATAGGTTTGTAAACGTGAAGCATCTCCTGTGTCACACTTTATTTAAAAGCAGTTGGGGATCCATCTCTGAGTCCAACCCTCATTCTGGATGGAGATAGGCTCAACCAGCCATTACAGCTTGAAGGGTTCTCTCTATTATTATACACAGGCTACCCACATTTCATAGGCCAGACATGGGAATTATGGAACCCTACAGTTGTTATTGGACTGTATTTCCCAGTATTCCTCCTTAGTTAAGGCTTCTGTGATCTGCAGTCCAACTATGGCAGAAGGGGAGGCATGATTCTCACCACCTGTTTTAGGCATTCATCCTATTTTAGATGCCATGTTTGTGATATTTAGATAGAAGAGCAAAGAGAGAAATAACATGAACTATTTTACAGCAACATCAAGCATTTCCAATGAGATCACTCTTGTTACTTGTATCATTGTTCTGATTTACAGCCTTTGGGAAAGTCAAATACTGTAGGTATGGCCAATTGGTGGCTTTTGGAAAATGATTGAATATTACACTAACTCGACTAAGCAGTTCAGCATAGACAATTGTCAGCAAAGCCAGTGGTGAAAACTGATAGGAGCTGCACTCATCCTGAGTTTCACAGTTTGCCCACTCTTGCAGTTTCTCTACCTTAGTTGCCTTGGATCATAACAATTCTGTTCACTAGTGTCATAAACCAAAGAGGATTTTGGAGTTTCTTTTTCTGAAACTGTGACTTCCCCTATGAGATATATATATATATATATATATATATATCTCAAAAATTTTCTTTCTCTCTCTCTCTCTCTCTCTCTCTCTCTCTCTCTATATATATATATATATATATATATATATATATATATATATATAAAAAGAAAATTCTTGAGAAGCTTCAAAAGTCACTGCAAAAGTTTCGGAAATTTGCCAGCCACCAACCAGACCTATCCCTTAAAGTGGTCCCTGTGAAGATAAAATGTGGACTCCTATATGTACCGCTTGCATTCCTTTTGAGAAAAGGTAGATATGATTCTGATATATATAAATAGATAGATTTATATATGTGTGTGAATGTCACGCTGTTGTGTTTGGCCTGATAGATATTGGCACAGCACTGCTGCCTATGCAATTGCCACAGAAACCAGTGGGAAGGTAGAAGATCTCCCTCCACCCCATCATCCGGTCTACTGCTGGCCCAAAGACTTGCTGAGGCCAGACATTGTCTTGCTGCTGACTCTCAGCTCAGACGAAAGAAGCCGGCGATTGCTGGGACGAGGGGTGGAGAAGACCAGGGAGGAGGCTGAGCTGGAAGAAAATCGATATTTCCGTCAGAGGTATGAACTAAAACGATAATACTTCACCATCAAGTGTTATGTTTTGTGACTACAGTCCAGGGTAAAAATGTCCACAGTACATTATAAACCATTTCTGGATGACATAAACCATTTTCATTAGCTGCAGGAAACCCTGTCTATCCCATTTTTTAAAATCATTACATTTGACAATGTGACAAATCCTTCAGTACTAGGTTTAAGAGAAATTACTTTTGTAATTATAACTCAGTTACAATAAGTACTTATAGGTGGCTTAGAACTATGGTTGTAATTACTTACTCTTTAAAAACAGCTTTCAGAAAAGTTGTCAAGTGCATGTAAGAGCTCAGCCTTTTTCTATTTTACTGTTAAACCATTTGCACTATAGGGTTTCCAGTGTGGGAAATTTGGAGTGGGATCCTGTACCGTTAATTAAATTTAGATTATATGGGGACAAGATCATCTGAATTACTTTAAATAATGTTGCTTTTAAGTTATTTTTATAATTATATTAACTACCTTTAAGAACTAGTTACTGGGGAGTGGTACTCATCTCCATTTCTAAGCCTGCATGACTTCATGGAGCACCATTACCCTCCTGCCGAAGCAGTACCTACTGATCTACTCACATTTGCATGTTTTCAACCTACTAGGTTGGCAGAAGCTGGGTCTAACAGTGGGAGCTCACCCCACTCCCTGGATTTGAACTGCTGACCTTTCGGTCAGCAAGCTCAGCAGCTCAGCGGTTTAACCTGCTGCGATGCCGGAGCCTCATGATCTGTTCTATTTTCACTAAAATCTAGTAAAATCTTAGCAGGCTTATGAAAGGAGAAAGTTAATAAGAACTTGATCAGACTTAGGTATAAGTAGCACTGCATTAGAAGTATTGCATATCTATTGCATGTGAGTTGTATCTGTAATTTTTGAATTGTCTGCTTTTAAAAAACAGAGTAGAGGAGGCCTACAGAAGAATGGAGAATCCTGGATGCCAACCAGTTGACGCCAGTCCATCTAGAGAAAAAGTTGTAAAAGCTGTCCTACATCTGATTGAAACACAATGCGATCTACCACATGTATGATGGCACACTGAGGGAAAAGGTAACTATATGTCTGGCTACTCAGCAGCCATCGATTTACCCTATGATGTACTTTAAACCCTTTAAAGTAAACACTCTTGAAACTGGATAAAGATAACCAAGAATATATTTATTGAACAAATGCAGTGTTAACTTCAGTCAGTATTCTTGAATAATGAATCAAAATAATGTATAACAGAAACAAAACTTGAAGATTGAGCTTAAACACACTGGAAATAAACTCTGCAGTACAGTAGTGTCTCACTTATCCAACATTCACTTATCCAACATTCTGGATTATCCAATGCAGTCTGCCTTTTAGTAATCAATGTTTTTGTAGTCAATCTTTTCAATACATTGTGATGTTTTGGTGCTAAATTCGTAAATACAGTAATTACTCCACAACATTGCTGTGTATTGAACTGCTTTTCTGTCAAACATGATGTTTTGGTGCTTAATTTGTAAAATCAATGTAATTTGATCTTTAATAGGCTTTTCCTTAATCCCTCCTTATTATCCAACATATTCACTTATCCAACGTTCTGCCAGCCCGTTTATGTTGGATAAGTGAGACTCTACTGTATTTGAAATAATATGAGGTAAAATCACTGAAATATGTCACTAGTAAATTAGTACAATTCAGAATATAAATGGTAAAGCACTAAACTATAATGTTGTGAAAAATATTTTAGGCTCTGGTTACCATTAGGTAAATACTCTGATCTATATTGGCTGATATCTTTACTGCTATAAGGATTTTGAGGTAAGGTATATACTCAACTAAAATGGCTGTAAGGTTGGTGCACAAGGCTATAAATTCATATACTGTTGGCTATGAGGTAAGTATAAATTATAATATCAATGAGGTATGTACAGAACTAAAGGCTATAAAGACTATGAGGTAAGTACTTTTTTAGGCTTTAATATCTATGTGGCAAATACTTTCTATGATGTTAAATACTCAACTATGAGGTAAGTACTAGCTTTGAAGTAAGCACACAAAGCTATAATGGTAACTATATGGTAATTACAGAACTAAAGGCTAAAGTAAAATTCTCTAATCTTTGTGGTAAGCACTCAAAGCTATAATGGTAAACACTTGCTATGCTGATGGTAAGCACTAGCTATGGCTTTGAAGTAAATACTTTTAAGGTTATAAGGTAAATACACAAAGCTATAATTATATGGTAAACATGTGATAAAGGAGCCCCGGTGGCAAAATGTGTTAAAGCACTGAGCTGCTGAACTTGCAGACCGAAAGGTCCCAGGTTCAAATCCTGGGAGCGGAGTGAGCGCCCGCTGTTGCTGCAGCTTCTGCCAACCTAGCAGTTCGAAAACATGCCAATGTGAGTAGATCACTAGGTAACGCTCTGGCGGGAAGGTAACGGCACTCCATGCAGTCATGCTGGCCACAAAGCTAAGTAAGACATCACAACATGATACCAGTAAATGATACTAAATTGTATCATTCAGCACAAAAGAGTCATCCCAATGTTCCCCAGCAAGTGTGCGTTAGAGAGGAGATACATTCTCTCCAGCCATAAGAAGCCTAAAGGGAAAAGGGGCAACAAGCCTTTATGATGTCAACCAGTTTTTAAATACAGAAATAAGGCTATGAATTACACACTATTAAAGCTAAAACATACAGCTCAAGAGTTTAAAAGAAAAGAAGGAAATGAAACTATGTAGCCACTATTATTTTGCAGAATGATATCATTAACTGGCTTGCGTCAATGCTATATGGAGTTGTCTTTCTGCGAGTTATTTAACCTTTTCTGTCAAGTGTTCTGGTGTCAAACTACAAATCCCAGAATTCCTTAGAATGGAACCATGTCAGTGACATTGAACCGTTATAATTCTGCATTTTGGATATTCCCTTTGTTGTCCTTTTTGGGGGGAGGAGGGCAGAGCAGGATGCAGATATTCTTACACTTTTGTTAACAAAGAGATGTAAATCTCAATTTGAATGGAATCATTTCTGTGTTGAGTCTTTTTTGCTACATCATGACTTTCCTGTAGTTTATTACTGCTAACTTGCTCTGCACTACTTCCATTTGGACTCACTGAAGTGGGAGCAGATGGGGGAAGAGTTCAGCACTTCAGAATGATCCATGAGTAAATGGGCACTTATGCCTAGACTCCTGGGCTGTACCGTCAAGAATGTTTACCACTTGAGGGTACAAACATCTCACCTGCTTCAGATGATAAACTTTGTGTCTTTTCAAGCAACATAAGCGGCAGAATAAAATCAGCAATTTTCACCTTTGAACAAGACTTCCTGCAAGTGCATAGATTTCATTGTGTGTGTGTGTGTGGGGGGGGGGGGGGGTGTGTGTTAAGGCAAGGAGGTGGTTTTTGCCAGGTCCTTCCTCTGAAATATAGTTGAACGCACTTGGTATTCTTTAACAGTCTCCCATTCAGCTTAGCCAGGGTTGACTTGCTTAGATTCAAAGATTCCTTCATATGTTGATCTCAATATATTCATGTAATCATTTACCTGCTTGTTAGGGTATAAGCACCACTGACACCAAAGGCCTAAATCCACGTCAATTGTGTTAGGTCCACAGTAATGAGGCAATCATATATATGTAAATTCAAAGGCAAGCTCTTTGAATCAATTGATTCAATAGTTCTGCGGATTCAGTGGGAGCTGTAGTTTGTTGAAGCCTTCTCTACCAAAGCATATTGGTGCCTCACTAAACTACCAATCTCAGGATTCCATAACATTGAGGAATTGCACTTAAAGTGGTGTCAAGCTGCATTAATGCTACACTGTAGATGCACACTAGGCATTAAGCCTTTAAAAAGTTTTTGTACCAAGGCATTGTCTTGTAAGTGTGGATTTTGGAAAATAAGCAGAAAATTCCACCAGAGAGCAGAAGAGAGCCAGGCACAGCATGATCTTGAATCTAGATTGGAAGCAAGAAGTATCTCCTGTTAAGGCATCCATGTTTTACTTTATTTGGAAGGGGGCAGGGGAAACAGTGAAAGAGTGCTGAAACAGCAAAATAGTTTTCATTGCCACTTGAGTTTCAGGCTGTGCTGCTGCTGCAACAGTGGTGATACTGGGATGGGCAGGATTTTGTGATTGTAGTGGGAGGGTTTCCCTTAAAAGTTTGAAATATTCAACAATTTCTGAAAGACTCATTCCCCAACCATTCCCCCATCATCTTTTTATCTCATATTTGTGGGTTCTCAGTTGTAAAAGACCAGAATTGTGTAAATTCTAAGGTGCAAAAGGGCTAATAGCTTGGCAAATCAATTCTAATGGGGTTCTTTTTCCCAAGCAGGTGTTTTGCAAAGTCAATGAAGCTTCAGGAATTTGTTTTTGTTCTTCTTTCTTGTATGCAGGCATGGACAAACTCAACACTCAGAAATCCCAGCCAGCTTACCAGTTGTTAGGAATTGTGGAAGTCCAAAACTGTGCTATAGGCTCTCTTTGCCTCTCTCAGATGCTTGAAGAAGGTCTCTCTTCTACTGACCTTTCCAATGTTCTCCTCTGCAGTAGATTTAATTACAATTGATGGGAATAAACTGCTTTCCTTTTTCCTCCTGCCTATATCTGAAGAATCACCTACATCTTCCTTGGCATTAAAATCAGCAGTGGAGCCTCTTCACTTACTTAGGCAATCTCTCGTCCGAGTACGATGGCCCTCCAGTGTAGTGTCTTGGCGGTGGGTACACAGGTGTCTGTGGAGCCCTATTCTTGACCCACATGATCTTCCACAGTGAGGGCATCTCCCTTTTGCTGTCTGTTCATGCACTGCTGGTCACCGCTGACCTCCAGTTAGAGCGCTTGAGGGTCAGGGCTTCCCAGTTCTCAGTGTCTATGCCACAGTTTTTGAGGTTAGCTTTAAGCCTCTCTTTAAATCTCTTCCTGTTGGGAGTATAGTAACTGCTTTGGGAGACAGTGATCAGTGTGTGCCCACACGCAAGCCCCCTCACCATGACAAGCTGACAATCCATCGAGGGGGAGCCTCTTCACTATCGGGAGGAAGGATTTGCTACAAGTGGTGGCAAGGAGAGGGGAAATAGGATGTTAGCCTCAAAGCATGAATCATGAGCTATGAAAATAGCATGATTGAATTTCACTGACTTCCCCCGGAGCCCCAATGGCATAGTGGGTTAAAGCCTTGTGATTTGAAGGTTGTGTTGCTGACCTGAAGGCTGCCAGGTTCGAATCCCACCCAGGGAGAGCGCGGATGAGCTCCCTTTATCAACTCCAGCTCCATGCGGGGACATGAGAGAAGCCTCCCACAAGGATGGTAAAAACATCCGGGCATCCCCTGTGCAACGTCCTTGCAGATGGCCAATTCTCTCACACCAGAAGCAACTCAGGTTGCTCCTGACATGAAAAAAAAAACCTGACTTTACCATGACAAACCACTTTTCGACCTCAGAGCTGATCTTACTGGATATGTATTAAGCAAATTTACATGTAAGGGACACAATGAGTGAGCCGTACCCTGCCAATCTTTTGGGACTGCAGCTCCCATTAGCCACATGGTAACTCATGCGAAGAGAACATGGAAGTTGAGCAACATCTAGAGAGCTGCAGATTGACCTTCCTGTTCTTTAAGACCAAAGGCCATAAAATAATGAAATCCTTTTGAGTTCTTCAGATGTGTATGACATATTGCCTGGCCCTTAAAAAAGAGATTTCCCAACTGCATTTTGAAGTTTCCTCCTAGTCTACTCTGGTTATCTTCACTTTTTTTAATATACGTTTGCTTCCATAATGAGAGACCCATACATGGTGACAGAACCTGCCTTGTGTTCTAGGGCCACAGTTTCATGAAAGGACTCAGCCTTTCTTTGTGTTTGTGTATATGAACAAGTACATGTACTTTAGCAGCTGTGGAAGATAATTGAAACAAGGTAAAAGTGAATTGTATCTTCTATATTTTTATCTGGCCATTCAGCTTCCATTTTGTGGCATTAAGTTCTCAGTGCTTTTGAACCATTTTTGTTCATATAACCCATTTTATACATTAAAGGTGCTTTGATGTAAGAAATGGGATCAAATCGCTGTTCCAAGATCAAGGTAGAGCTTTGATGCCTCTCCCCATTCCATTTTCTTTTCTCATTTTTCTTCCTCTCTAATTTTTCACATACATTCCTCCCACCTCTTCCACCTGTGTTTGGTTTTTCTTCTTCCCTGCCTTCAAGTTTATCCACAAGTCCAATGCCTGTATGACTGATAGGGCACACATGAGGTGGGGATGGTGATAGGCAGAGATCAAAAGCGTTGTAGGGCTTACTCATAAGTAAGTGAGCAGCCTATTTCAGCTTTGGGAAGGAACAAAGATTCACAATGCTACAAATTCTTTTTTAAAGTGTTATATCAGATGGGAGAGAAGACATGTTTGTCAAAGAGAGAGAAAGAGAAAAGGCATGGTACACTGGACCAGGAATCCTGTTAGTACTCTATTGCTCAGATTTTTTTTAATGTCAGGAGCGACTTGAGAAACTGCAGGTCCCTTCTGGTGTGAGAGAATTGGCCGTCTGCAAGGACGTTGCCCAGGGGACACCTGGATGTTTGATGTTTTACCATCCTTATGGGAGGCATCTCTCATGTCTCCTCATGGGGAGCTAGAGCTGACAGACAAAACTTCACCCCACTCTCCAGATTCGAACTACTGACCTTTCGGTCAGCAGTTCAACCAACACAAGGGTTTAACCCATTGCACCACTGGGGGGCTCCACTGTTCAGGATGAGGCTTCATAAGAATAAGAGCATTTTCGTTTCCCCCTGAACATTGGTCTGTGAGGAACTTAGAATGTCAAAAAGATGACTCAATAGTGAATTGAGCTTGAATTGTCCCCAGAAACCACAATGATAAGACTAACATGGTTGTACTTTGGACATACCATGAAATGATGTGATTCACTAGAAAATGCTTCGTAAAGTGAAGCGCATAAGAAAAAAAGGAAAGCCACATTAGGTTAAGGTAAAGGTTTCCCTTGACATTAAGTCTAGTCATGTCCGCCTCTGGGGGGTGGTGCTCATCTCCATTTCGAAGAGCTGGCATTGTCTGTAGATACCTCCAAAGTCATGTGGCCGGCATGACTGCATGACTTTCCCACAGAAGTGGTACCTATTGAACTACTCACATTTGAACGTTTTTCGAACTGCTAGGTTGGCAGAAACGGGCTAACAGCGGAAGCTCACTCCACTCCCCGGATTCGAACCACCAACCTTTCGGTCAGCAAATTCAGCAGCTCAGCGGTTTAACCCTCTGCACCACAATCCAGGAAGCCAAGGCCATCAGTTTGCAAGACCTGAGCAGGAGCTGTTGATGACTAGCTCTAGATCTCTCATTCATATTGTGACCATAAATCAAAGCCAATCTTGGGGCAAATAATAAAAACTTATGTTACAGATGGATGGAGGTGACATTTAGCTCTATGCCTATTTCATATTTGAATTCCACCTGAATTGACTGATTCTGGTCTGCCACCTTGCCATGTTCAACCCGGGTCTCTATTCCCATTATGCTTTCTTCACTCAGCCTGGGGTTAGGGGGAAGAATGAGGATTCCTGGAACTCTGAAGTCATGTACTGATTGCATTGATCGGACACCACATTACAGAAAGCCCTTCTGTGCCGCTGATGTATTTTATTTTAATGGATTCGCTCATGCTGGTATAATTAAGGGTGTGTCAGACTTTCTATAATAGGATCTCTTTTTTTTCAATGGACTATAAAATTTCACTCTTGGCTGCATCTTGGAATATATACCAGAGGACCTGCTGCTTTTAAAGCATTTCTGGAAGCCTTAAAGCATTCTTTTAACCAAATTGGCTCATTAAAGGAGAGAAAGTGTATGTATTCAATAATACTTTAGTCCTGAAAAAGTCTGTCTTTCTCAATCTCTCTCCCTCTCGATATGTCTCAATATCTCTCCCTCCCTCCCCAAATTGGGCTAAACATTCTACCCACATCCACAGTTTTGTCATAGCAAAAACATGTACATGCTCTTTTTAAAAAATTGCGTTCTTTTAAAAGAAATTATGAAAATGTGTTAGGAATGTGGCACCATTTTTGCAACGAGAAATTATGGGAATGCAGTGAATGGGGAAATGAAGTTTCATCTCTGTTTTATGGGCCAACCAATTAATCCATCCTTTGGCATAAACAGGTTTTAGTCTACAAAGGAGATAAGGCAGGATCCTTGCTTTGAGCTATTCAATACAATTGTCTAATAATCAATTTATTGATGTTTGCTGTGGTTGTTGTCTATCCCAAGACATTTCTGACTAATGACAACCCTATGGTTGTTTTGGTTTTCTTGGCAAGATTTGTTCAGATTCGCCTTGTCTTCCCCTAAGGCTGAGAGAGTGTGACTTGCCCAAGCTCACCCAGTGTGTTTCCTTGGCCAAGTAGGGATTTGAAGCCTAGTCTTTAGTCGAGCACTCAAATCACTACGCTACACTAGTTCTCTGATTTCCATTAGTTATATTTCTATTACACTCATTCCTTTAAAATGTATTAACACCTCTGGGTTATTTTGAAGATCTGGGAAATTTTCTAAGATGGCTTAAATTTTTCTTCCTTCTTAATCCAGTCACAATTATATTGACATCTCTAAATGTCGTCTTGTCCTTTTTGTCACCACAGAACACACCTTTCACACGTTTTCAACATCAAAAACAATGGTAGACTCTTATTGCAGTGTTCTAGCAGCATGTTTATTCATTGACCCTCAATCATTTTGGTGTCCATAGCAAATTTTCTATACTAAGAAACATCACGGCTTTATATGAAGCCCATTGATTTTGGTGGAATAAAATTCCATTGCCTCACTTGAAGTTTTTAGCTGAAATTGATAATTCTTTAACCATTCTTCAACAATTTCTTTAACTCTTCCATTGAAAGCAATAGGATTACAATAAGGACTTCATCTTCTCAGGATTTGATACTCAGTTTTGAAATCAAATGGCCGATTTCCCTACCTTCATCATACTGTTAAATCTTTCTGTGTTGCTCAGTATTCTTTCAGTATTCTTTCAGTAGTTCTCATAACACTGCAGAAAGTTGGTCCCGACCTCAGGTTGTCCTCCCAGCATAAGGACGGGGCTGCCAGCCCCATCCTTATGCCGAGAGGAAGGCGGGACATGCAGAGACTGCCCCGATCCTCCTCTCCTGATACTTGGGCTGCCCTCTTGGCATTATGCCAGGAGGAAGGTGAGACAGGCGACATCTGAGAGTGCTCTGGAGGGCTCTCAGCTGCCACATGCCTTTCTTGAGCTATCCTCCCAGCATAAGGATGGGGCTGCTCTCACTGTCCTTATGCCAGCAGGAGGGTGAGACGTCGTGGCTGAGAGCGCTCCAGAGGGCTCATCAGCTATGTGCCTCCCCCCCACTCCCATCTTTTTGGCATAAGGATGCAGTGAGCCACCATGTCCTTATGCCAAGAGAATAGGGAAAATGAAAAGGGCCTGAGATAAGTGCTCAGGGGGCTGCATCCGGCTCCTGGGCCTTAGTTTGCCCATGCCTGGCGTAGATGCACCCAGGGAATGGTATGGACCTTGGAAAACTATAACTCCCAGGACTGCACAGCATGGAGACATGGCATAATAATAATAACAACAACAACAATTTCATAATAATGACCTTTAAAATAAGGTCCAACTGTATTTATTCTCCAGTGTAGATGCACCCAGAGAAGGGTATGGAACTTGGAAAACTATAACTCCCAGGACTGCATAGTATGAAGCCGTGGTATTTAAAGTAGGGTGCAAGAGCATTCATTCTATATTGTAAATGCACCAAGAGTAGGGTATGAACCTTGAAAAACTATGACTCCCAGGACTGCACAGCATAACATATAACTTCCATTTAATTGCATTATATTAGCTCACAAGACAAGACTAGAAATAAAGCCCTGTTTATGTCTGTCTGTGGGAGGAAAGTGCAAAAATCTCTGCTCCAGGTATTGTACATACCATAATGTATAACATGAGAAAGACCACTTGTATTTTAGTTATTCTCAGTGGAGCAGCCTTGACAATTTTTCAGAGTCTAGAAAAGTTGCTGTGGGAAGGATGCAGCTGTCAGAAGCCAGTGCTTATGGTGTCTATGGGGATTCTGGGATTTAGTTGAAAAACAACTGTTCTGAGCTCAGCCATTTTATTTCATGTCAGGGAAAAGGAGACTAAGAACAGCATCAGTCCAAGGGAAAAAAATAAGTCTTCTGGGCATACTCTTTTGTGAAAGCTGGAACTGAAAGCTGAAATGCTGACAGCATCTCCATAGCACCTGTTCAAACACTCTAAGGACTTTGTTGCACAAAGTTGCTATTCCACAGTAGTTGGATGATCTTAGATAGTAGATATATGCTGGGATGTACAAACTTCAGCTCTCTGTATTTTAAACTTTAACTCCTAGAAATCCCAGCCGGCTTACTGGCTGTTTGTTTGGAATTGTGGGAGTTGAACTCCAAAACATCTGGAGCGGCTTAGTTTGCCCATGCCTAAGATATGTACTGGGATGAGCAGCTTCAGTATCTCTTCATTCAGATAATTGTGCTGATTTGCCAAATCACATTTCCTTGATTGTTATTTCATACACCCTCGCAACCACACCTTCCCATATTTCTCCTATTTTTAGAGCAATTTTGTAGTTTTTACAGTTAAAAATAAAAAAGAAACATAACTGTAAGATATTAAATAAACAGCTCAAAAAATCATGACAGGAATGGGAAAATATGGGTGAGAAGGAAATTCCTACCCAATGGCATCAGAAGGGGCCTATTATACAAGGCAGGCAATGGGAATGTTGTGGGGTTGTGAGCTATTGATGTGTTTTGTCCATAAGTAGTGGGGGTCAGGTTACTCTTGGAGAGGAGGGAGAGTAGCAACAGGTTGTACATGGCATTGTGAAATAGGGCCAGTGCCAATTTCAATACAAGCTTGTCTGCCTTGTGCAATAAAGTCCTAACACTAGATGATAGTGTGACTACTATGAACCATTATTGGTATAGTGCCAGACCTCAGAGAAGTTTATTACTGGGCTACATCTCCTAGAGTCTTCCGGTCAATACTGCTGTGCTAGCTGGGGAATTCTGGGAGTTGGGAGTCCCCAGATGAAACCCATACATTCTTAAGATGCCATAATAATAGTTGTAGATCAGCCTGAGACTGATGAGTTCACTGATGTTTTAGAGAGGATTGTGATGAAGATTCAAATCAAGGGAATGATGCTTCTTTCAGTGAGAAAGCTCACTGGGAAAGTGTAGGCCTTCAAGGTCAGTCAAAGCAGCCAGAGACATTAGATAAGGAAGAATCCAGTGGAGAATTAAGTGATACAGTAGGTTCCCAGGAAAAAGTATCTGCAGATACGGAAATCAACACAGGCCTTCATTTACAGATAAGAGCCGACAATAGACATCACAGGGCAGAGTGTTTGCGTGGCAAAGCTGGGGAGGCAAAGCTCTCCTCTCTTCAGGGGAGACGAAATGCTTTCATGGGCGGCTTTTACTTTCAAGTTAGTTCAGGCAACATAGTGTTTGGAGTAAGAAGCTGGGCCTGCATTCCTGGTCCATGTTTCAAGTCAAGACTTTGGTTTTGGGATTCAATTATATTGGAAGTTTCTCTGTTCCTGTGTTTATATTCATGATTAAGTTTTTCTAAGGATACCTTTTGCTTGTGGACTTAAGCTGTTCTTGTGATTTTTGGCTATTCCTGGACTGTATTACCTTTGAATCCAACTCCTGTTGGATTATTGCTTATTGCTAAACCCTTTCTGGATAAACTTCTTTCTCTATTCCTGAATTTTTTCTATACTTTTGATATATTTTACAATAAACCATTTGCTTATATTCTGGACTCTTGCGTGGTGCTGTGATCATAGGGGTTTCCAGGCCTGGGGTGCAACAATAATAGAGGTAGGATTCGGGTATGACAAGAGGTGATGAGAGACTAAATGGTTGGAGCTTGAAAAATTTGGCAAACCATTTAGCCGTTTGCTATTCAATGACTCTTGAATCCCATCCCTAGAGAATGGTAAAGTATAAATTGACAAACAAACAGACTAGGGAGATGGAAGTTTGTCTGTTTCTATCAAATCTTAGGCCTGGGCACCTGCTTCAACAGACAGCCAAATAGTTGTGCATGTGTATTGAAGGATAAAAATGCTGAATAGGTAACATGGAAGGTGGTCACTTATAAAAGTTACAATTGCCTGTGGAAATGTTTAAAGAGGGTATCTCTATTGGTTACTAGGCTTGAGCAAATTTTTCGTTATTTCGTTAAATTCGTTAAAAATTCGTTTCGTAAGCAATTTTGAATTAATATTGAACCATCTGCTCACTGCCCTTACAAATATTACGAATTTGAATAATAAAAGTACCTTTTTTCGTTTGTTTCTGATGTCTTCGGATGAAGCTGTAGAGGAGAAGCCATGTTGGCATGCCTCTCAGTCAATCAGAGCGGAAGAGGGAGGGAGGGAGAGGCATGGGACATCGATCTGCTAGCATTTTAAAAAAAATGTTGCTTCAAAAATCCCCAAAAATCAGTGGATGGGTCAAACATTATGAAACTTGATAGGCAAAGAGTACTTAATTTTTGCTTCCATTCTGGCAAATTTCATCATAATAGCTTTCATAATGCAGGAGAACGAAGCCTCTGAATATTGACCATTAATGAAGCAATTCGCCATAACGAGAGAAAAAACTCCATTTCCCAGAAGCCTTAGCAAGCCAATCAAAGTGGAAGGAAGTGGAAGGACAGGGAGGCGTGGCTATCGATCTGCTAACATTTTAAAAAAATGTTGCTTCAGAAATCCCCAAAAATCAGTGGATGGGTCAAACATTATGAAACTTGATAGGCAAAGAGTACTTAATTTTTGCTTCCATTCTGGCAAATTTCATCATAATAGCTTTCATAATGCAGGAGAACGAAGCCTCTGAATATTGACCATTAATGAAGCAATTCGCCATAACGAGAGAAAAAACTCCATTTCCCAGAAGCCTTAGCAAGCCAATCAAAGTGGAAGGAAGAAGGACAGGGAGGCGTGGCTATCGATCTGCTAACATTTTAAAAAAATGTTGCTTCAGAAATCCCCAAAAATCAGTGGATGGGTCAAACATTATGAAACTTGATAGGCAAAGAGTACTTAATTTTTGCTTCCATTCTGGCAAATTTCATCATAATAGCTTTCAAAATGCAGGAGAAGGAAGCCTCTGAATATTGACCATTTATAAAAGCATTGGGCTGAAGCAAACGTTTCTCCAATAGTATTATGCCCGCTTTAAAACTACAATTCCCAGGTGTTCCAGGCCCTCTCTCCTCTTAACATTCTCCACCCCCTTTTGTCCTCACTTAGAATCATAGCGTCATTGAACAGTAGAGTTGGAAGAGACCTCTTGGGCCATCCAGTCCAACCCTATTCTGCCAAGAAGCAGGAAATCGCATTCAAAGCACCCCCAACAGATGGCCATCCAGCCTCTGCTTAAAAGCCTCCAAAGAAGGAGCCTCCACCACAGTCCGGGGCAGAGAGTTCCACAGGTGAACAGCTCACAGTGAGGAAGTTCTTCCTAATGTTCAGGTGAAATCTCCTTTCCTGTAGTTTAAAGCCATTGTTCAGTGTCCTAGTCTGCAGGGCAGCAGAAAACAAGCTTGCTCCCTCCTCTCTATGACTTCCCCTCACATATTATACATCATGTCTCCTCTCAGCCTTCTTTTCTGCAGGCTAAACATGCCCAGTTCTTCAAGCCACTCCTCATAGGGCTTGTTCTCCAGACCCTAGATCATTTTAGTTGCCCTCCTCTGACCATCTTGACCAAACTTTCATACAGTATGTGAATTCTTAGAAGGTATGAGAAGTTTAGAGAGAAGGAGGGAGGAAGAGGTTTGAATTTTGGACTCCAATTGTGTCATGATTCCCCACTCTGCCACCCACTTGGGCAAGTCACACACTCTCAGCCCAGAAAAGCCAATGGAACAGGAAATAGCACTTTCAAACCAGGAACTAATTTCCTTATTCAGAGGCTGATAGCCATCTGTCAGGAATGATTTGATGGTGTACTACGATTTCTGTTCCTGGGTGATAAATGTCATTTCCTAATTGGTTCTGTCATAGAAACATGGCAAAATCTATGACACTGCCTGAACTTTGTGCAAGCGACATGGATGGAACATATTATGGTTTGGTCCACCAATTTAACAAAGTTTCAGTCACAAAAACAAAGTTTCTGAAGTAGAACAATGACTTTCACAGTAAAGACAACCCAATGAAACAGGAAATAAGACTTTCAAACCAGGAACAGATTTCTGCAATTATTAAAAAATGGTTTATTATAAAAGCTATGAAAATTTGCCAAAAATCAGAGGATAAGGGAAACGTTCCACATTTTGGTGAGCTATCAGTGTTAAATGTGTTCTACCACTGTACCAAGATTGAAGAAGATCACTCAAAAAATGAGGGCGGGAGAGCCCCCTAAGTCCCCCCCCCGGGGCTGTTTTGGGGCAACCGCGCATGCGCGTCCGCCATTAACGAATTAATTTCGAAAATAACGAATTTTCGTTAATTTCAAAAGATTTTGGGGGCCAAATTCGTTATTAGCAACAAAAACGAAAAACTGCCCCCTCTAGTTTTGAAACGAGTTTAGAATCAAATTTTTCATGGATCGATCAAGCCTATTGGTTACCCTGTCTATTGGCTCCATCCAGAGAGGAAGTTTGGTTTAAATAAAATAAAGAACCACTGTCTTTTCCCCTTATAAGGTCAATGATGGGTTTCAGGTTTTCGTATAAAGTAAGTGCTGCATTAATGAAGTGACAAATTAAATTTGAGCTTAAAATTTACTTAAAATAAAAGAACAAACCAGAAACTAGTCCCCGTGTTATTCCAAAGGGAAAGCACATAATTTACAGCACATTTAATTTCAATCAGTGCTTCTAAATGGTTCACAGAAAGTTCACTTGCTGTATATATGCTACCACAGGATAAGATGGAATGTGGAAGAGGGTGTGAAAATCTAGCCCATTACACACACAGAGAGAGTAATTAGGGAGGTGTGTCATCTCTCAGCGGCTTGCCTTGGGAAGAAGAGGCATTTTTATTCTAGAGAGGAAATTGGATTTAAAATAATGTCTTTTATTCATGATGAATCTATCAAAAACTCTTTAAGGGGACTATTTCACACATATACACATACATGTGTGAGTCATCTCACACATGTATGACTATTTGCCAAAGCTCACATGGATGCCTTTTCTAAAGTGCTATTAAATATCATGTCAAAGAGAAGAAGGGCTGAGGAAGCGCTAAAACTTAAATTAAATTAAAAATATCACAAAGGCTTAAAGAGAATTCCAGTTACATTAATTCCTTCTTTATAGGTATGTGTATATACGTGCTCACAAACATGTATACAGGTTGTTGTTGTTATTATTATGTTTATTGATATCCCACTTTTTTCTCCATACGGAGACTCAAAGCTGCTCACATACACAGAAAAAGAAATGACAGTATGCTAGAACTGAAAAGTGAATTTGAATGTGCTAATTAATGGTCCTACCGTGACCACATTTTGGGAACATTTGAGCACATATCTGTGAGCTCAAAACTTAGTAAAATGTTTCTGGTGTTGCAGGGATGGACAAAAGTGGTATATCACAATGTCTATGCAGGTGGATGGATAAATATTGTTTCAGTCTTTCAATAATAGTAATATTATATTAGCAACTCAGATGTTACTACTACCAGTAACTCAGATGCAATTTTTACCTATAATAATACAACAACAACAACAACAACAATAATAATAATAATAATTGTTTCCATACGCAATTGTCTGTTTCCACCATATCTACAAACCATTTAACCTGGACACATGAAACTTGGTGTGAATACTCGGTGTGAGTTCTGTCATAGCTATTTAGTATTTGTTGTATGTATGTGTTTAGGACTAAGTTCAGATAATTAAAATCTGGCTATTATATTCAATTCCATTTTCAGGCTCTAGATGACAAACCTAAGGTTTGAGACAGATCTAAAAGATTTTGTCCTTAGGGCTTCTACATAATTTATATAGTTTGCGGCCAGCTTGTGGTTAGAGCAAGAAACAGGCTTCCTGCTACCAATTTGGGATGACTGCCCTGAACAGGCCCAGGGGGTGGAGAGAGGATAATCCAAAAGCAACCAAGCAATTTCCTACCAGCTTAAGGAACATAAGCTACTGTAAGGCAGTCGCTTTTTCATATTTCCTTCTCCAGCCAGGCAGCCTGGCCTCTGTTCACCTCAAGCCAGAGGCATTTTCCGGGTTGCTTTTGGACGCTCACTGTCTTCTTCATCCCACTGGCCAGATTTAGGTTGATCACTTTGTCTGGATAGGTTTACAGGAGCATGTGCTGCTGAAGAATGGGAGCGGGGGCAAGGAGGAAGGAAGAGGGTCATCTAGAAGCAACCCACCAAATTCCTGGCTGCTTGAGATGTGCACAGGCCAGCCTGCCTGGCATGGTGGAGAAGATGGTGGGATGGCGAAGAAGGAAAAGTGGCTGTTGAAAAAGCCCTAAAGCCATTCCAGTACACATTCCACCATTATGCCTTTCTTCAATCTCTGACATAGGAAAAATATGTATTTTTTTTATGCTTTCCCCACTTAGCATTTTGTTGCTGGTGCAGCAGGCACATGCTCTTTAGCAACCAGGAGATGATGGTTTATTGGGAGGGAAGAGTGAATGAAGAGAGGAGGTGGATAGTACATCAGATAGAGAGTGATTTATGACAGCAGGCACACTAAACAAGCAAAATGTTTTTTTAATCATATACTGCATCCAGTGCTCTGTGTGTGTGTGTGTGTGTGTGTGTGTGTGTGTGTGAGAGAGAGAGAGAGAGAGAGAGAGAGAGAGAGAGAGAGAGAGAGAGAGAGAGAGAAATGTTCACAAGCAGCCAAGGGGATCATGGGGTAAAACATTTGAGAACAACTGCTTTAAGATGTTCCTTAAAGTCTTATTTGGACTGAACTTTTGTTTTGCTTAAGGAATACTGGTTTAGTTAGTTAGACCTCATCTTCAAGCGATAAAATTCCCTTTATACTCACAATTACAAATGTATGGATATTTGTTAATGCAACATTTCTAATTCTATACCCAAGCAATTGAACATCACATCTTCTTTCTCTTTTCTATAGGTTATTGGATATTTCATATTATTTTATAAGTACTGCTCTGGCGGGAAGGTAACAGCGCTCCATTCAGTGATGCCAGCCACATGACCTTGGAGGTGTCTATGGACAATGCCGACTCTTCAGCTTATAAATGAAGATGAGCACCAACCCCCAGAATCAGACACGAGTAGACTTAATGTCAGGTGAAAACCTTTACCTTTACCTTATCAATATCTCTAGTGGTGGGGTGTCAGCACAGCAGCTGTTTCTTTGGCAGGTTTGGGGCTATCAGAGAAGATCACACCTGCCAGAGACTGCGTATGGCTTCAACCTTTGAATTGCTTTCAAAGTCTTCATCTGGGAATTCTGTGTAATGCACCTTGCTCCAATCAGCAGCAAGGACTAATAATGGTTACCTTAAATGCAGCCTTTGTATAGGGATAAGTGAGTATTTAACTATACAATTGGGGGGGGGGGGTCTTTGGTATGATATTATTAGTATAGTACTGCTACTATACTTCTGATTACCCTACTAGCCCAGTTAACATCTTTAGCAATAATCAACTTATATACCCCCAATAAATTATGTTGGCTCTGGGAAATTGATGCTTATTTTTAATGTTTTGTTTTATGTTGATATAATTCATTTCATAAGGTAAAAGTAAAGGTTTTCCCCTGACATTAAGTCTAGTCGTGTCTGACTCTAGGGGTTAGTGCTCAGCACAGGTTAGGTAGGTGGCCCTCTGCCAATCTTGGGGTCTAGGCAAATGGCCAGTTACGTCCCTCTGTAGACCTACCAATGTGTTCAATCATCTCAGAGCAGGCAAATAAAGAGCATTCTATTTTGCCTCTGGAGTTAAAAACTGCGACACATGGCTATGACAAAGGAGATGCTTCATGGATGGGAACAGGTTGGGGCATAATGGTGATCCATTATCTCTCTGTTACAGCTTAGAAGTGTAGTGACAGAGTGTCGGGCAGATGGCACATTGGCAGGGCCTCTTGCATTTGGCAACACCTTTAATTTCAGAAGTTCAATTGCTATTTTTGACGTATGCAGCAATATTGGTTACTGTGTCCATGGGAAGAAAAAGGTATTCTGTATGCATTTATCTATCAGTCATGTTTATGTCTCACTCCTCCTCCCACCCAGGATAACATATGTTTCTCTTCCTTGTATGCATTTATGTATGTTCCAAGTGTGTATGTGTGTGAGAGAGACTTCAAGTTATTTATTGATTGATAACCCCATTAATTTCATAGAGTTTCCATACACATGGTATACTCAAAGGCAGTTTTGTCAGTCCCTTTCTCTGAAACAGAACCTATGGCATCATTCAGTGGCCATCTCCCATCCAGGGCTATCCTTGCTGAGCTTCCAAGATCAATCAGGACTCTCACATACACAGCTTAAATGAATACATTAGTTTGAATTCAGCAAAACAACTACATCAAAAGCCCTCAGAGATTTACTTTAGTTTTGAGATGTCATTAACTTAATGTAAAACAGAAATAAGGGCACTTCACATATCTGTAGCAGAAATCTCTGCTTGAGCCTTAACTTCATCCAATGGCCTTACTTGGAACCAGGGGAACCAGGCCTGTAGCGAGGGGGCGGTTTTAGGGGTTCAACCCCCCCCCTGAAATTTTTCAGGTTATAAAAAAAAAACCTGGTTTACTCATGAATTTTAACTGGTTAACCAAATCCCCATGCTAAGTCTATGAGACACAAAACATTAAGAGTCCCTCCATGCACTATCTCAAGCAGATATTGACAGGTTTGTAGCGGGGAGGGGTGTGTGCAAGGGGTTAACCCCCCCCCGAAATTTTCAACCCCCCTCCCCCCCGAAATTTTTCAGGTTATAAAAAAAAAACCTGGTTTACTCATGAATTTTAACTGGTTAACCAAATCCCCATGCTAAGTCTATGAGACACAAAACATTAAGAGTCCCTCCATGCACTATCCCAAGCAGATATTGACAGGTTTGTAGCGGGGAGGGGTGTGTGCAAGGGGTTAACCCCCCCCCCCCCCCCGAAATTTTCAACCCCCCTCCCCCCCGAATTTTTTTTCTGGCTACGGCCCTGAGGGGAACCAACCCGAAAGGCTTACCTATGGATTCAGCTGATGGAAACCCTATGAATGTGTTGATTTTCTCACTTACCTTGAAAGAGTCCTAGAGACAAACAGGCCTTGTGAGAACATGTTTACTAGATCAAAATCTAACAACTGTTATTCCAGGTTTACCATCAGTTAATAGCAGTTCCTGGCTATATTAACAATATATTATTGGAAACCTTTCATCCAGCTCCTGGCTAAAGACCATCATACATTTGCAGATCTTTATGGACCTGTGAACTCCACTCACCAGAGGTAACAGATAACCTTCTTCTTTCTCCTTTTCTTCTCCCTGGTGAAAGGAAAATGAGCCAAGAACCCACAAAGTCCTAGCTCACTGAGTAGTTTTAATCCCAGTTGCATGGACATATGGGATGGAATTCTCTATCAGCTATGTAGCTACAGAACCACAATATTTACATAGCCATGTAGTGCTTCCTGGCCTAATTCTCCCCATCCCCACTTACTGCTCTGATCAAGGGAAGTCTGTTTAGGAAACAGTTGGCTGACGTTCTTCTCTCCTTCTGTGAGCAACCTCCATTGAAAGGTCCCTCTCACAAGCCTCCCTTGTACCAGAGATCATGCTAATGGAATTATGCTTGAGATCACATGAATAGGATTTTCAGACTTTCACATTCCCTATGTATAACTGAAATTAGGAGCTACAAAGGGATCGTGCATACAAACGAGTCACAAATGTGTCCCTGTAGATAACTTGTTTATAATTGTCACAGTCTGCGTGTACACTGTGTAATTATTGCATTTGACAACACTTTAATAGCCATGTCTCAATCTTGGGAGTTGTAGTCTGGTGGTGTCCCAGGATGCCTTGACAGAGATGGGTAAAGACCTTGCAAAACTACAATTCCCACAATTCCATAGCATTGAGACATGGAAGTTAAAATTGTATTTTAATGGGTTTTCTGGAAAACTGTGGGCTAAAAAGCAAGTTTTTAAAAAACAGATTAAAGCCCAAGCAACCACAGTCCAAGGAAATCATCTAGAACGTCGTGTGTACAGATCTCAATGGCTATGAGGTGAGATGTAGACAAGCAGAGATCCTATCCTACAATGCAGAAAGATGGATGCTTTCCTTTTCCATTTCATGGACAGATTTCAGCAGGAACATCTAACATCTTAAAACACATTGAACCACAGTGTTATAGAACGGGGGTAACTGTAGGCTAATTATCCCCGGTGCTCCTGCAGAATTCTGGGAAATGTAGTTCAGGGCAGAGTCTTTCAAATTCTCAGATAAAAAGGTCCTTGGCTTCCCTAAACTACATTTCCCAGAATTCTGCAGGAGCAGATCGAACGATTGGCAGACGATAACCTCCTTTCTACAATGCTGGTGGGAAAACGTCCCAGGATCAAATAGGAGGCTGAGAGGTATTCTGGCAACAAATGCTTTACTATAGATGACCTTGGATTGCAACCCTCATCAGCCCTAGCCAGAATAATCAGTGGTGAGAAGTGCTGAAAGTTGTAATCCAACAAAGGCTGGATGAGGTATATGTTGCCTATCTGCTTTACACACATGACCCAATAAATGCTGCCTATGGTACAATAAAATACATTATTTTTAAGGGAAAGTGGCCACTCAGCATATAAGAGTGGAGAGGTCTGTTTCTGCTGTAATGCAAAACACTGCATATAAAAGGTGTAGTAAAAGACTCCCATGGCAGATTAAAAGGTAGTAAACCAGGAACCAAATGGCTACTCTTGTAAAACAAGAAAAAGAATACAAACACAGTAGTATTCTATGATTATGTGAAATGAGGTAGTAACAGCACAATGCAGCATCTGCAAATAATGCTAGCTGGCCAGAATTTCAATGTACTGGAAAATAAGGATGTGTAGATCTGGAATATATTCCACATATCTTTTTTAGAATGTTTTCAGGAGGGAATGACCTGACTATTTCTTCCCTTCCAATAAAGTAAATTCTGAAACACAAAAATTGCTACTTTTAAATTTATGTTCAAAACACCCTTACTTTCAACATGTCCAGAAGTTGACATTTCTCTTTGAAAATGTTTTTTTCTGCTAGAAATAGGGGTAATCTTGAATACATTCAGGATTGTCTTAGAAGATGCTTTCTGTGACAAAAGTAAAGGTGTCTGCCCATGTTCAGTGGCGCTCAGCCTAAGACATCAGAATTTTCAAATGTAAATATAGAGCAACCCTTCATTTTAAACAGACACCGGATTCCCCCTTTATTCATTAGGTTAGGGACCAGGGCCCTGTCAAATACAAGAAATGGTTGAAATTGTTCACAAATAAAATAAAATAGGAGACATGCAGAAATAACTTGTTCACAAATAAAATAAAATAGGAGACATGCAGAAAAAGGTCAAGTCTTGGGGGGGGGGACCCTTGATACACAGGAGGAAACTCTTTCTTTGGGATTTTCCTTTCTTCATTCTTTCCTCTATAATCTCAATTGTTGCAGACTGGCCATTCATGCTCTGCAAGACCCTCTCCTGCAGACATACCCCTCCATGGGCAAGGGAGAGGAGAGAACAGAAAGGGACCAGATACAGCCATTGTGGTGAATAAAGGGGGCAGATTGATGTGTGTGTGCATGCGCGTAACACATATATCTCTACACAGATAGGGTGAGAGGAGCTGGAGAAGTATTCCTCCCATTTGCTCAGTCAGTGTAAGGGATAATGGTACAGAAGTTGTGTCAGATTCTGTTTTTTGTTTGTTTGTTTGTTTGTTTTTTTAAAGTCTACTGCTGGCACTAGAAGCTTCTGATCTGCAGAGCTGCTGCTACTACTGTTATTGCTACCTTACAATTTTTTGGTGTTTTTTTTTTCTTTTTTGGAAATTATCCCCCAACGTATGTTACCTTACATCTCCAGCTAGGAGTGAAGCAGGACAAATAAACAAACAATAATTAAAGATAGGCTTAGAGCAGGGGATTCAAAGATGCATCTTCCAGGAGATCCTAAACTGGGGACATCTTGTTTTAAAAGTAAAGTCTGATTCAGCTGCATGCGTTGTGGTGGGCATACTAGCTTGCTTTCACTTTAAGGCTGATTTAAAGATACAATTTGATATCCACCTATCTGTAGATAAGTCAAATGAGAGGACTTCCTTCTGAATAGAAGGTTTTACAAAAGAAGCAAACAAAAAATTATCTTTAGCTTGTTTGATAGTTGCTGCCACCAATTATAGGAGCCCCATAGTTTTTCCACTTTTTGTTTGGGCCCTGCATTTCTAACCCCAGTGAATGTGGAGGGCTGACTGTAGTAATCACTTAAGAAACATACATTTGATGGAGCAGTTGGCATTTACAATATCTTATACAATAATACATTTATTTTAGGATGGCAGTTAAAACTAGTAATTGGTGAAGGGATTAAACCACTCTGGAATATAGTTTAAACTTTATAGACTCCATTCCAAATGCTGCATCTTGTCCCCTTGCTATATTGAGTAGCTCATTTGAAATTCAGACTAAAACGAGGAACAGCCGTTGCTACTTCAGCAACATGCAAGCCATCACTAGAAGTTTTTGCTTCAACTGTCTAATGCAATTCCCACTCTGAAATTACTACTCCCTTCTTGTCTCATTCCTTGTTTAATGCTAAAACACTGACTTGCCACAGCAGGGGGGAGGCTGAGTGGGCAGAGTGACATAATTCTCTGTCAGCCCATAAGCTTCTGTGAAAAGAACAGCTGCAGGGATTTTGCAGGCCTTGGAGATCCAGCCAAACCTCCATGCTTTTTTATTTTGTAGCTTGCTTGCTTTGACTGCACAGCACAGGATCTTCAGAAGAATGAGGCCTCAGAGGCCCTTTAAGGCTCCTAGGAAAATTTATGGCTTGGGACATTCACCTGGCTTCAGTATTTCTTGTCTTGTTTTTTTTTTTTTTTTTTTTACAAGTCCTCTGTCAGGAAGAATGTCAATACCAATAGGTAGGAGATAGATTACACTGCAGTCCTATGCCCACTTACTATGCTCCTTTGAACTCAGTGGGACTTCTTTCTGGATAGACACCAGCCTCTACCACTTGCGGAGTGAACGGGTAATCATGCAGCTCCAGCAACCCATTTGATCACAAGAACACAGCTTCAACTTTTCCCATGCTTGGGACAGTAAAATGCACAAGGGGTATGTATATTCCTGGCTCGAATGTAATTGAATTGAAACTGTGGGTTTGACCAAATGACATTGACATTGAATTCCCTGAGTTCTGGGTTAAGCATAGCACTCAGTTGTGCTAGAGCACTGGTTCCTAAACTATGGGAGACTGTCAATCAAATAGTTGGCCTTGTGTGGTTTTATTTTAAATTTGATTTTTGAAGAATTTTCACAGAACCTCTTCAACACTTTTGTGGAATTTCAGGGTTTCAGATAACATAGTTTGGGAATTATGATATTGCCCTTGACTGAGACCTAGAATCCCTTTCTAATAATACTTTTCAACTTTGTGCTGAAACAAAACCTCCCTCCTCTCTTCTTTTTCCAGAGCCCCTAAAGGGAGTCAATAGACGTGTGCTTCAGAGGCACTAAAATAAACAGACATCTGGGCAACACCTGGTTGATGTTTGTGATACCCAAAGAGAGCTTGCAGGCTTTTGCTTGTGCACTCCGAAGCTCAGGACCTTGGGTTCTGTTTACATCTTGCTGAAGATAGTATAAATAGAAAAGTCTCCTCTTTTCCTGCAGTTAGAGACTTAATATACACACTGAAGTAAATTTGCAGACTTTTCTGCTCAGGTTACTTTGGAGGGAGGTTATAATATGGCTGTTCCTGCCTCCTCCATCTTATCTCAGACCTCAGAAATTGCAGTTAGATTAGCAAGAGAATGCATTACATGTATTACCTGTCCACTTTTGCATGTTCCTATAGAAATAGCCTTTCAAGCTCAGTTGTGCTCCTAAATCTCCTTAAAATAACATGATTTTCTGCACAAAATATGTAAACTACTGATAGGAATGTGTAGATTGCATTTATCTCTCTCTCTTTTAAAAAAGGAGAGTTCATCCTAAAAACACTCATAATTATCCTACCATCTTACTTGCAAATGTTTAGCAGGATGATTGGCGACCCTTGTTAGAGAAAGGGCCATTAGTGGAGGGATACTTTCAGGAACTGTGTTGTTGAAGGCTTTCATAGCTGAATCACTGGGTTGCTGTCAGTTTTCTGGGCTGTATGAAGATGTTCCAGAAGCATTCTCTCCTGGTGTTTCACCCACATCTACAGCAGGCATCATCAGGGGTTGTGAGAAGAGAATGCTTCTGGAACATGGCCATAGAGCCCGGAAAACTCACAGCAATCCACTTTCAGAGATTCTCTGGTAGAATCCCAGCTTATTAGATGAAATATAGTTTTTTGCAGGGTTACAACAGTCATGTTGGCTCTTTTTGTCTTGACATTTTGCTGTTTTCATAATAAAAAAGTACTAAAAAGTATAGCTCCATTTGTCCATAAATATGCTTGCTACATGCCATGCAAAGAAATTACAGTTTACAAATTATTTGTATCCCTGTCCTCATATGCTCTCTTTCCCCTAAACCCGATATAAAAACGGTTTCACAGTAAGGATGGAAAGAAAACTCAGAAAGTTGAAAAACAGAATTTCTAACAGCAAAAAACAACTTTTTAGAAGAATAATGGACCAGAAAGGTTTTTTTATCATTATTTTTCTCCTGAGAGTCAACAACATTTTAGGATGTTGAAATATGGGAAGATAGCTATGAATATTTGTTTTCTCAAACATCAGGGAGGAAAATTATCTTCATTATTCACCCTAACATGTCAGGCCAAATGATCTGAGAAGATATAAATATATACAGGCATTGTGTCCATGTTATCTGCATATGTAATCAAATCAATATATGTGTGCATGCGAATATGACATAATTGACATAAATCCTTGCATTGTCCCCATTTTTCTAAGATTATACTTTCTTGCTCCTGCCAACCTAGCAGTTTGAAAACATGCAAATGTGAGTAGATCAATAGGTACCGCTCCGGCGGGAAGGTAATGGAGTGCCATGCAGTCATGCCGGCCACATGACCTTGGAGGTGTCTATGGACAACCCCGGCTCTTCGACTTAGAAATGGAGATGGGCACCAACCCCCAGAGTCAGACATGACTGGACTTAACATCAGGGGAAACCTTTACCTTTACTATACTTTCTTGAACGTTTCAGTCATGTGCTTACCATTTTAAAAAAATAATACTGTTGAGTTCAAAGAAAGTTATGCTCTTAAGGTACTTTCATACTTTTGGAGAAAGCTTTCATTTTCTAGAAGTAGAAAAATGAGTGTGAATACTTTGGGATTGTAACGTATTTGGCTGCTTTTTAATATATGTACCAGTAGGTGGGAGTATTCTCCACGGCATCTAACATTTGAACAAGCATAAAGTTACTGGGGAGGGGAAGATAACCTTTGGCAACTGGAAGCATTCAATGACACTCCAGGTTGTGGCTTATAAAGCTTTGACCAGGCAGCTGCAGACACCACATTGCTAAAAAAACAAAAACAAACCAGCAGCCACCCAGATACATGGATTGATACCATTCCTGACAGATTTTTTTTATTTTGTAATCCTCAAACAGAAACCTGAACATAAATGTTCCTGAAATTGGGCACTTTTTTTGAAAAACCTCCCATTATGATTATAGTTCACCGTGACCAGTTTTTATATATGCTGTGCTTTATATAATTCTTCAGCAACATAACAGATAAACACAATAGATGTCACATTGAACAACTAGATAATCAAATTTTAAAACAAAATTTCAATATACTCTGTTTTAGGTGAACTGTCCTGGCAAAGCACATATTCAGATTAGTGTAGTGCTTAAGGCAAGCCAAGAGGAGAACAGTGGATGTACTAGTACATACATTAGTTCTGTTGTGATTGTACTACTGTAATATGTTTAAATGTGTTTTTGAAAGCCATATGCAATTTGATGTAGAATGTTGCAGCCAAAACTTTATCCAGAACCTGAGGTTCAGCTAATGTCATATTTTATTTGTTCTACTGGTGTTGATACTATGACATTGATTCACCAAACAACACACTTTTTGGTGCCTCAAATGCTAGACCTACTTCTGGGTATATTGGACCTGCTGATTTCAAAAATGGCACCAGTTTTCCCCATCAGCTCTAGTTTTTGAGAACATAAGCCATGATCTACCAATTGCCATCTGCTCACTCATAGAAAACCTCGATGACCATATCTAAAAAAAAGAGCGGATGCGGTCCATCCAATGCAATTTTCTGAATTAGTGCCCCAAATAACACCAGTAACAAGACGCCAAGGGTTTTTTTTGTTGGTTTGTGTTATTTATGGTGGCATTTGCTAGAAACTGAGCAATTTGAAAGATTATCTCCTCCCATGTGAGTTTGCCAATCACTTAAGATTCTGCTTTTGCAATGCCCAAGATCCCCCAAGAACAATTGAGAGGGCCTTTTCTGTGGTAGCAATGCAGAACCCCGTATATGGAACTCTCTGCTCCAAGAACTCAAATTATCTTCTCTTACTCTGTTAGCAGTGGAAGACTTTTCTTCTTCAGCAAGATTTCAACTCTGTTCTTGTCTATTGCTACAGTTCACTCTTTGTTTAGGATTCAGAATAGGTGTAAGTTGCCTACCTCCCATAGGTTAGGTTTGGGCCATGGTTTGGTTATGAAAGAAGTTGTCTAATTACTTTCATGACTCCACTGAATAGTTTCATGTATTTCATGCCGTCCAATCATTATTATGGAGAAATAACAAGTATCTATTTTTGGTCAGAATTATCTACAACACCAGTTACTAAAAACAGCATAACATTTTTTTAGAAAACTAAAAATAGCAACACTTTTAAATTTACTTGTACACAACTACGATGTGCCCAGATGTGGTCAGACTCCAAATCAAACAAATGTTGGTGATGCCAAGATCAAAGTGGCCTGTTGTATATGGAAGAAGCATGCTGAATCAGATCTGTACTGATTTAGGATAGCAGAGAATGTTTCAGGAGACTCAACCCACTGAGTGCATATTGCATAGCCCTGCACCCAGACAAAGTATTGCAAGCTCCCTTTGGAAATACCTCTTTTAGGAGTTGTATTCTCTTATTCAGAAGTGAAGCAGGCCAGCTGTGCATCTGGCTGGCCAGCCTTTTAGGCAGGAAGAAGAAAGGACAAAGAAATAATATTCAACAATATAAGACAGATATTATCACCAATGGGTTATTGAAAGGGAGTACAGTGTTCCCTCCCTACTTCGCGGTTCACTTTTCACAGATTTGCTGTTTTGCAGTTTTTCAATAAACTCTAAAAGACTATTATAAATCATAAAAAATTACAATTTACAGCCTAAGGAAGGGAGGAAAGGGAAGCCAAAGGGAGAGAAAAGGAGCCCAAGCGGCAATGGGAGGAGAAGGAAGTGATTTATCAACATACAATTGGTTGATAAAGACTTAAAATAGTGTATAACTACTAAAATAATGTATAAATATTAAAATAAATATAGCGTCCCTACTTCACAGATTTTTACTTTTTGTGGGTGGTCCACGATAAGTGAGGGAACACTGTATATTAATATGGTAAATAATAAACCATTTTGTTTTGATGCCACAGGTGATAAAAAGCTATGCCAAGCTGAGATTTGTGAGGGTAACAGTAAAATTTCTTCTTTCAAGACCACTGGTTATACTGTCAGACTACCCCCGCTGTAGTATTGATTTAATTGTATTTTATCCTGACCTGATTCATCCTGGGAACCTTTTGGCTGAAGGTCAATATAAAATCCCCCCTCACTCCTCCTCAGGTTTACCCTGTCAAATACATGATTATTATTTTTTAAAGATACCCATTCAGCTTTAAAGCACATGGAAACAGTATTGACTTTCCTTCTATATATTTTGTGAAGAACACAGTGCAGTGCCACACACACACACACACACACACACATTTGTATCTTTTTGAGGTGTATAGATGTGTATATGTATGAGGATACATACTCAGACTTTGTGTGGATTTGTGAAACCACAGAAAATAGTAAAAACTATTGAAATGAAGGATTTCTGATCTAAGAATATCATAGTAAAGGTAAAGGTTTTCCCCTGACATGAAGTCTAGTCGTGTCCAACTCTGGGGGTTGGTGCTCATCTCCATTTCTAAGCCGAAGAGTCAGTGTTGTCCGTAGACACCTCCATGGTCATGTGGCTGCCATGACTGCATCGAGCGCCGTTATCTTCCTGCTGGAGTGGTACCCATTGATCTACTCACATTTGCATGTTTTTGAACTGCTAGGTTGGAAGAAGCTGGGGCTAACAGTGGGAGCTCACTCTGCTCCCTGGATTTAAACCACCGACCTTTTAATCAGCAATTTCAGCAGCTCAGCGGGGGCTATCCATAGTCACACTGAAAAACCTAGAAGTCAAGAGAAGCCGTATTTTGATGGAAGTGGATAAATGTTGACGATATAAGAGTCCTGTGGATATAAAGGGGCCCTCATGAAAGTATACTACTCAGAGCTTGCCAAAGTTTTTTTTGAGGCAACAAGTTCCATACCCACTTACCCTACCATCACAAGATTCTGAGATCTATAGTCCAAATAAACAATATCTCCAAGTTCTGAGCATGATGGATGCCCAAGCATAGAGTTATTAAAGAAAAAAAGATGAGTAAGTTACAAACAAATTCTTTCTCCAGCTCTCTCTCCCAGTCCCACACACTCCTTTAGGAATTCTCTGCAGTGCAACATTTTTGCTTGAAGCCTATCATTTTCAAACTGTCATTCCGCAACAAGCACATGGCACCATGGGAGGCCTTTTGGTTGGCATTTCCAGAAAGCTGGAACTACGTGGCTATCTAGATCTCCATTGGATGACACTGTTGCTCTGCAGAGGAGAACAAACCATCCCACTTTGCCAATAAAATGTGTAAAAAATATATTTTCTTACATTTGTGTTGTGGGCCAGTAGAAAAGTGGAATTCCAAAAACTGTTTAGTAGACTGTCTACCTCATGGTGTCTAGTTGTTTTGTCCCAGCTTGCCTCTGGAGGTACTTTTTCAAGTTTCAATACTCTTCTCCTTTGACTGATGTGCATCAAGTCTGAACCTCTAGTGACTAGGTTTTCCAGATGAAGAACATGAGGGGGAGGGGAAAAACCAACTCGAAAAACCAAACTTCTCTCCTTACTCCTTCTCTCCCTCTCTCGGTGAATATATATATTTATATAGTAACTTTGTATGTCACATAGGGCGGCTTTCCTTACAACATCACTTAGAAGATTAAAAATAAATTGAAGCATATGTCACTTCAAAGAGGGCAAAAAAAGGACATCTGCATGATTTGGGTGCATTAATGAGAAAGATCTGCTGTGCCTTGATTTGAACTGTATGGGCGAAGATGAGATTGGAAAGCTTGCGAGTGGAATGCATTTCAAATGATTTCTTGAAGGGGTGGCTGGCTGCGGAGAAGGCTGTGCAGCGTAGGGGGAAGGGAAGCCGACTTAGGACATATTGTTGGTAAATTGAGCTTTCACCCTTTTAAACTTGAAGACTTTACAATGGAAAAAATATATATCAAAGCAATTTTGTTCCAAATATCTGAGGCTGCATATCACTGGAGTAAGCAAGAGCAGCTCCCTGCCTCGGGCAAACCTTATCAGCTATGACCATCTGTGCTGCTACAAACTAGCTACATTTGGTTCTGCGGGATTCTGTGGAGGTGGTGGCGGCTTTCTTTCTGTCTGTCTTTCTCTCTTTCTTTCTCTCTGTCTGCCCCCTAAAAGCCCCATCTTTTTCTTTTCATCTCACTTCAAACACAATAATATTGTCATAATATCCTGCACCTTAAGTTAAAAAGGGGGGAAAGGTACACGGAGGAGGAGGGAGACTAAATTTTCAAAGAAGATCAAGGGTCACATTTCAACAGCTCCACATGAATGCTTCAACTTACAAGTTCAGCTTCACTTACTGTCGCTGGCAGGGATCCAAAGAAGTACTTTAGGTGTACCCAAGGGCTACGTCATTCCCAGGGGGATCTCTCTCTCTCTCTCTCTCTCTCTCTTGTTCGTTCTGTCGCCTAACTATGCAATTAAGTTGTCTTTTAAAAAGGCCTTTCAGTTCCAAATGTGGTTGGTTGTGTAAGGAGAAAGGGGGTATTGTTTTGAGAACACAAGCTCTAAGTCCACAAGGCTCTCTCAATCCTGATGTCTATATCCACCTCATGTACAAATGCACAATAAAATCATCATCAGCAAATATGTCACAGACTCATTTAGAAGAAGAGGACTCAAACTTCCTGCCAAATTTCCTACTTAAAATTAGAATCCTACTCCCTGACTGATAAAAAAAACAGCCAAATTCTGTTGGTAGCAGTGGAGTGATTTCCCACTCCACACACACTTTTTGAGACTAGATGGATTTATATAGGGCAAACAGGAGGGAGCAGGTTTGAACCCACTTCCATTTGTGTATGGTGGACTCCGAATGGAACTAGATTTTGGATACTACTAGGTAAAACACACACACCCACAAGGCAGGCAAATCAGCATTGTAGCTGGTCAGTCACCTTTAATGATGACCCGCATCATATGACACTATACACATCCCCAGTACTAGTTTCTCTCCACTGCCTATGGTTCTCCCATTGCTAGCCTTTGATAGGGGAAAATTAATCAAGAACCCCCAATCTTACCATGTTCCCATTAGTTACCTTGGTGTGATGGGTCTTTTCCACTTCTATAGCAATTTGCTGTAACATAATGTCAGACAGAAGGATTTTTATATTGGAATTGTGCCTTTTCTTTTCCTTTCCTTTCCTTCTTTCTTTCCTTCTTCCTTCCTTTCCTTCCTTCCTTTCTTCCTTCCTTTCCTTCCTTCCTTTCCCACATTTGTACCCTGCCCTTCTCACCCCAAAGGGGACTCAGAGTGGCCTTACAACAGGCAACAATTCAATGCCAACAATATACAATTCCAAAAAAACCCAGTTACAGTTAAAATCCAAATAGTTAAAAACAACAAATTATTAAAACATCAATTAAAATAACGCAATTATGCTAAAATTTAAAAGAATGATAAAGGAATTGCAGTAGTGCAGAAAAACAAGATTATGAGGGTGTGTGATTGTGGAACTGTGTATTGGCAAACTGCCACAATTGCACAACTGATCAGAAGTGTGACATCAAAGGTGCTCAACCCAACATGTAAACATTATCTGCATTAACAGAACTATAATGGCATAGTGGGTTGGTATGTTAAGAGTCCTTAGGATGTACATTAACTTTCCACACTACTGTGGATAGTGTTGTCATCCCAGTAAAGGAAAGAATATTGGTAAGCACTGCAGACCTCTATTAGAGCTAAGAACATCTCGCAATGTATGTTGTTGTATAGTTGCATTGGTTACCTGTTGGTGCTTTCATCAGGCTTGTAGATCATTTTGGTTATGGCGGGTGCAATACTGTTTGTTCAGTTATGGGAGGGCATTCCATTGCAGCAGAGGAAAGATTCCTGTATACTGTAACTTCCTGTTGTCTTATCCATGCTCTTAACTATGAGCCATAGGTAAGTTGGATGTTTGTAACTCCAGGGCTGCTTGTAATAAGTATTCCCCTCCCCTTTTCTCTCTTTATTGATTTATAGGAAAGTAACTCTTCTGTGTTTTACCTAACTAGCACATGTGCTCATTCACTCCCAAATTCATGCAACCATTTGCTGGTCAACCATTCAGGATGTCCACATGCCCTCTATAATGTGTAAGGAGCCACTCAAACTGTCTTATGCATACCATGCCCCTGCAAAAAAAAACAACCTTTATTTCTGTTTTTATCAGATACATTTACATACACATAAGCTTGTACACATGTATAGATGTATTATTCAGTATGCTTGCATACATACCCAGAGGAATCATGAGATCAGCAGTCTTCAGACTACTAAGGATCTGTATAAAGAAAGTCTTGTATATAACTTTTTAAAACAATTAGTCCAACTTTACACAGGCAATTATGACATGTGCTATTTTGTAAAATGGTAAAATAAGAAAGTACAAAGTTAAAGGTATCAAAGCGTTTGCATAGAAATATATATCTTAACATTGCTTCCTCCACCCAAATTGAAAGTTCTTTCTACTGCTATCCAGTTGCTAGGCATTTTCAGCCTTTAGTTTTTCAAGATGGTGATTTACTATGTGGTTGCTAGATGGTGCTAAAGATTGCTGTATATTTTATATCATTTTATTAGAAGGCATGCTTAGAATGTGATATTTGCCAATAAGCGGATTCCTGCTGCTATCTGTTCCTTTAGCTACATGGGGCTGTTGATTGGAACTTGTGACATTACAAAATGTAGAAAGCTGCACCTGGAGCAGTTATCTGTGGTTTTCAGTGGCTTTAGCAATACACAGTGTCATAGAAATGTTTCAGCTGGCCTCTAGGATTTAGTTACAAGGCCACCTGCATCTGGCTTACAACAATATATTCATCTGAGACCACTCTTCAATGAATACTGTTTTCTCCTATAGCCAATGATTGCTAAACGGATAAAGGAGAGGGGAATGATTCATGCCAGCATCTACCCTGTGTCAACTTGTTTATTAAGGAACCTCTTTTTTTGGATCAATAAAATACTACAGCATGATCCTTCCCATCTCAAAGTAAATATTAATGCCATGTAGTTTGATAGGAGTCATTCTAAGGCCTTTATCACATGAAGCAGACAAACTGGCATTGTGGCTGAACCATTACCTTGGGTGACTGTCCCTTTCACACAACATCATTTACATCCCACTGCTTCCCCATTATTATCCTGTCCTCACTCCCTACATCGCTACTCCAAAGTTATCAATTTTTAAAGATTTTATGGTTATTTTTGCTTTTTTAGTTTTCAAAGCTGTAATTGTGACATTTTATTAAAATAAAAATAAATTATAGAACATTGATAGTATATACTGGAAGGCAGGGTTATGTGGAAGTATGACTGTGGGAATATGAAATAGATGCAGTTGCACACTTGAAGGGAAATGTGAGATCAAAGATGCTCAGCTCGGTCTGTATACACTATCAATAACAGTGTGGCTGCAGTGGAGTGGTGGTTTTGTGTGATAAAGTCCTGAAATAAATGGGCATATGGTTACTGTTATGGTTGAGCCTTCTGGCTCTGGTACTGGGAGACGGGGACGTAAGACTCCTCGAGAGTCAGACTCTTTTGAGGAGCGTGAAAGGAAACGGCTCCGGGACTTATTTGCAGAACCAACAGATGAAGACTCATTTGAGGGTTTTACCGAGGGCATGGAGGAAGAGATGGTTAGCTCAGAGGAGGATGACATGGAGTGGACTCGTGTGAGGGAGGATTTGGGTGTCACCGGCACTGATAGCATGGGAGGCGATTGGCGGGTTGCAGGATCAGACCCATGGACGGGCTGGAGGGATGGAGCGGGATCCGCAGCTGGGGATGCTGTGGGGCGTAGTCAAAGGTGTTTTAGCTCTGATGAGGATGATGATGATGAGGCACCTGGAATTAGGATAGCAGCTGACAGTGATGAGGAGTTATGAACTGGGATAAAATGGGGTTTAGGATCAATGGCTAATTGCGTTGGGCAAGGTAATCTGGACGAACGCTTGGGCTCTTGTTGGGGAACTTCCTGAAGACGGGCGTGATTCGTTGCTGGATACGTAAGTTACCAAGGACACTGGGCATAGACGGCGGGAGGAACTGTGTGGGGTTTTTCTGTGCAACTTGTGTTTAATCTTGATAGCTTGGACCTCCGTCGTCTTTTTGACGGACATTAATTACCTACTCTGGATTGACGCTGGACTGACTGACTGACTGACTACGACCTTGGACTATCCTTTCTGTGGCTATCAGTGGAACTCGTGGAACTCTAGACGCCCGCACTTGGCTTTCGACCTCGGACCGGACCGGGACCCTGCTGACCGCCGTGATCCTGATTGATGTGCCTGGACCCGGATTTCGCTCGTTGCACGGAGGAGTAACAATTTGAGTTACTCATCTGTAGCTTTTTGGTAGCAGAGAGGAATCTGCTGCCAGCTTTTGATGTTCATTTTGACCATTGTTTACCAACTTTTGTTTGTTTAAACAGTCAGGCTGAAGTAAGCATTTTTGAGTTAATCCGGATTAAACTCCTGTTTAATCCGGTTTATTCTTTCGAACCGTTTTAGTTCAAACGGAGCTGTTTCTGTTACTTTTCACACTGAAGACAAGTGTCTGCCTAGTCCTTTGTTTTCTACGGGCATTTTGTGTTCTGTAACTTTAATAAACTGTGTTGTACCCTATTTGGTGGCGTTCTGTCTATGACAGTTACAGCCTTGGTTCTTCATGACATTGATTATTTCAAGTTGTGATTAAAATTGGCCCATTAAAAATGTTCACACTGGACTGAAGTGCAAGATATAGATTGGATCCAACTGAGTGTTGGATTCTTTCTTCATTGGGTACCTAGCTCAGTTGTCCATTCTAACACTGCAAACAAAAATGTCCTGAAGAGGTGATATGGCTCTGTGCACATTGTACAATCTTGTGAGTAAATACCAAGTTTCTCAGAATGTGCAGCCACCCCTCCTTCTCATAATGGAAAGCTTATGTTGATGTCATTAGGGATGTAATGATAGGCAGATGAATGGACAGATAGAAAGGTAATAGATAGATCTTGCCATTCTGGTATTTCTGCACCACTCAAGGCAGCTAACAACAAATTGAAGTCACTCAGGGAGCAGAAAGTATGTTCAGAATACGCAAGCATTGAGGGTGTTTGTGAAGTAGCTATATTCCCCTGCTGAACTATCTCTAGAATATATGTATTTCATATGTGTGTGTGTGTGTGTGATAGTTCAACAGAGAACTATAACTACTTCACACATATCCTCAACTGTTTATGTAATTACTGGAGTATAGCTTTGTTGCCATGTGTAAATGAGCTAATGTGTCTCGTGATGGCTGCTTTTTGGTGATGAAGCTAATTGCTTAAAATGTGACAGCACTGATTTTTTTTTTTAAAAAAATCATTTTGGATGGTACTTCACTGTCAAAGGTTTCATTAACTATGTGCTATTAAGTTAGATATGGCAGACTGCCAGTCATCCTTTTAAAATAAACCCTTCAGTGATAAAAACTGACACTAGGAAATACATGCCTTTGAATGCCCATTGGAAGATTCTCACATATAAATATGGAAAATGGGGATTGTGTTTCTAGATTTATTCAGAAATTCAACTAAGCTGTTAGAGCACAAGACAGGCAATGCAAAAGTATCAGAAGGTGAGAGCCTATAATGTAAACAAGTATCCTGCTCAGATATAATGCTTGATATCTAGGGGTGTCTTCTAGAAACTCTTGGACTCCCACTATTAGAAGCATCAGTTCACACGGTAAATTATAAGAGTTAGTCGGAGTCTCCCGGGTTCCTCATCCCTACTATATTTGTTGTTCCTCTGGCCCTAGCTCTCACTGCACCTGGTCCACTATACTTCCAAACAGAATGATTATATAGTTCCAGATATACCTGAAGGAAGTCTTCTGTGAACCTATTAGCAAAGTGATATTTCACCTTTCCAGTCTAGTTTTCATTCTATGGGAGATATAAGATGTTGGTAGTTTTTCCGTTCATCTGTTTTTCTTTTGTTTCCATTTCTAGTCTCAGGTCTTTTGACTTTTTTCTTGACTGGCTGTCTTCTTGAAATAAAGCAGTAAATATCCAATATTCCTTAGAAAGAAATGCAGTCATTGCTAGTAGTCAACACGTATTTATCAAAAATATGTCATTCCAGAGTAATCTGATCTCCTTTTTGATAGAGTTACAAGCTGGGTAGATGCAGGGAATGCCATGGATGTAGCGTATTTGGATTTCAGTAAGGCCTTTGACAAGGTCCCACATGGCCTTCTGGCAAACAGATTAGTCAAATGTGGGCTGGGCAAAACTATGGTTAGGTGGATCTGTAATTGGCTAAGTGAACAAACCCAGAGGGTGCTCACCAATGCGTCTTCTTCATCCTGGAAAGAAGCGATGAGTGGAGTGTCGCAGGGTTCCATCCTGAGCCCAATTCTGTTTAACTTCATTATGAATGACTTAAACGAAGGGTTAGACGGCATGATCATCAAGTTTGCAGATGACACCAAATTGGGAGGGATAGTCAATAATCCAGAAAACAGGAGCAGAATCAAAAATGAGCTTAATAAATTAGAGAGATGGGCCAAAACTAACAAAATGAAGTTCAATAGGGACAAATGCCAGATACTCCACTTAAAAAAATGAAATGCAAAGATACAGAATGGGGAATGCCTGACTCAACAGAAGTACATGTGAAAAAGATCTTGGAATCCTTGTGGACAACAAGTTATACATGAGCCAACAATGCGATCCGGCAACTAAAAAGGCCAATAGGATTTTGGCCTGCATAAATAGGAGTATAGTGTCTATATCCAGTGAAGCCATGCTGGATGTCACAACAACATCTTTTATAGAACTTCAGTATGCCAATGACTACATAGTCTGTGCACATTCAGAAGAAGACTTACAAGCCATTCTAAACATCTTTGCAGAAGCATACGAGAAGGCCGGCCTCTCATTGAAAATCGAGAAAACCAAGACTCCACAATTGGAGGACCATCATCCTAGATCTACGAGGGATCGCCTAAGTAAGCTACTCTTCTATTTTGCCTTGGTCAGACCACACCTGGAATACTGTGTCCAATTCTGGGCACCACAATTTAAGAGATATATTGATAAGCTGGAATGTGTCCAGAGGACGGTGACTAAAATGATTAAGGGTCTGGAGAACAAGCCCTATGAGGAGTGGCTTAAAGAGCTGGGCATGTTTAGCCTGCAGAAGAGAAGGTTGAGAGGAGACATGATAGCCATGTATAAATATGTGAGGGGAAGTCATAAGGAGGATGGAGGAATCTTGTTTTCTGCTTCCCTGGAGACTAGGATGCGGAATAATGGCTTCAAACTACAGGAAAGGAGATTCCACCTGAACATCAGGAAGAACTTCCTAACTGTGAGGGCTGTTCGGCAGTGGAATTCTTTGCCCCGGAGTGTGGTGGAAGATCCTTCTTTGGGGGCTTTTAAGCAGAGGCTGGATAGCTATCTGTTGGGGGTACTTTGAGTGTGCTTTTCCTGCTTTTTGGCAGAGGGTTGGACTGGATGGCCCATGAGGTCTCTTCCAACTATAATTCTATGATTTAATGTCAGAGCACAATTCTTCAGCTGCAAACTGTTGACACCATTGAGTACATAATATTTGTCTGTCTGGTTCCTTTTTACATCAAAAGACCAAAAGAGGTGGAAGTTGGGAGCTGGATTTGCAAAATATCTTCAATTCCTCTAATAGTTATCAAGAGTCAGGGAAAAAATAGTGGGGAGGCTTTAGACTAGAATACATTGTTTGTGTTAAAGTAACAGGCATCTACAGCAGGTTTTTCCACTGCATCCTATTTGTGACCTCAGGCTTCACCTTGAATTCCGCCAATGAACACAGGAGATACTGAACCCCAGAGTACTTGTGATCACATTCTATATGGCAATTGCCAGCCATGCATGATGGTTTGAAAGATGTCACATTATTAACTATGGGCATCCAAGGCATTGTTACATCCTTCACGCTTGAAGCTTGAGAGAAAGAGAAAAGTGAAACGCAACGTTCAGAAACTAATCCCTTTATGGAATGTGTGCTCACGCTGAATTTTTGCTTAAAAGTAGAAAAAAGGGAAGGAAGGAATCAACCTGGTATTAGCTAAAGTGAATTGTGCTGTCACTAATGTAGAGGCTTCATTTTTTCCACTGCATGTCCTAGTTACTGTCATGTGATGGATTTCCTCGAAATTATGAGGCAGCAATTCACAGCTGGGAAAGCAGGTCATTTTCAACTGTGCAGAGAATTAATTCCTAGCTTGAATGTGGGTCATGTTGAGAGAAATGCGTGAGCTTTTTTATTTGTCATATGTCTACAGCGTGGTTCACACATTGCTTTGAGCACTGGGATGAAATGTCTTCAACTAGGACTGCAAAGGCAAGTCGCACTTCAGCTCAGTCACCTTAATAGCAAAAGGTCAACACAATTCTTCATGTGGCTTCTGCCTGGGAGCATAAACTGTTATAAAGCAGCCTAAACAACACCACAAGGTGTTGTTGGGTTTTCAGATATAAAATCAGACCTTCTGTATTACAGAAATATTCATGTTTGCAAAGGCAAATGCTCTTCAATATAATAATAATAATAATAATAATAATAATAATAATAATAATAATAATAATAATAATAATAATAAAAATTTAATTTTGTATGCCGCCTCCATCTCCCCAGGAATCGACTCGGGGCGGCTCACACGGGGAACAAGCCCAATATAATCACATAAAATAATAAAATAACAATTTAGACAGCAGACAACACAATTCAAAAACAATTTAAACAAGTCATAGTTAAAATCGACATAGTTAAAATATTAAACAATCATCCAGGCATTAAAGGTCCAATATTATCTTTCTAGCTTCTTGGGATCTAGTAATTAGAATCCATTCTTCTCTAAGAATAGGCTCTGAGTGAAATGTATTTATTAGAAAATTGCATATCTAGTAGATAAAGAAGAAGGATGTTTGCAAGCTATAGCCACATGGCCAAGGAGACATGTGGCCAAGGAGAAGGGGAGGAAAGCAGAATGAAGTCAGATCTATGTGTATCAGTTTATTGAAAGGAAGAACACAACTGGCAACACAGAAAGGGAACATGAAGGTGAACCCTGACTCCTGCAGATTAATGCTGATAATCACAATTCCATTCAGCACAGAGCATCAATCATATCCCCCAGTGCAGATGTGTGGTGTATGCATTGCCCTTGTCATTTTTATCACTTACAATCTGACAGAAAGAGATAAATTTTGGGAAGCAGGCATTTCTTTCTTTTAAAATATAATTTTTTTTGGTGAGCATTATTTTCCAAGGGATCTTAGTTTATTCTTATTGCAGAACTCCCAGGCTTAGAGTCCACTGGTCAATGAAAAAGAAAACAAAAAGAAAACAAAAACATGCCCAGGCTTTCTCAGTTTTCTGACTATTAATCAATGAAATTGCAGTCTCCTGCTGTTTCCGACTTTGTATATGACCACTTCTTCCTCTCTGTATTGCTCACAGTTGCCCAAGTGAACACTGTGATATCCTAACCCAGATGTAATTCTGTTCAAGATATTATGTATTTTGGCTGAAATATTATTTCATCCTTTTTTTCACCATTCCTTTAGAAATCCCAGAGGTAGAGAAGCAGCTGTGTACTGAGAGACAAGGGGAAATATGGCTATGGGAATTTTCAGTCTGAGTGCTTTCAGAAAAAGTGTGTGTATGTGTATAAATGTGTGTGTGTGTGTGGGGGGGGGGGTTAATTTGCTGTGGGAAAATGGAGGAGGATGGGGGAAAAGTCCTTGATGTGGCTTCTCTCCTCAAATCACCCCCTTCTGAAGCTGCTTGGCCCCAACCAGGATCAGGGCTGTATGCGTGAATGCGCCTAGAACCACATTCTTGGGCAAAGAATACTCAGAGGTGGCTTTACCAATTCATCCCTCTGAAATATAGCTTACAATACCTGGGATTTGCTGGAAGTTTCCCACTGAAGCACCCATCAGAGATAACCCATCTTAGCCTCCAATATCAGATGGAATCAGGTACCCTCGGGGAGATAGGGTGGGTTACAAATAATAATAATAATAATAATAATAATAATAATAATAAGAATAAGAAGAAGAAGAAGAAGATGAAGATGATGATGATGATGATGATGATGATTTGAAACACAAGATGAGTATACAGCAGACACTCTGCTGGCCGTTGCATTGGATCACACATCAGACACTTCCCAAGTGTCTAGGACTGTGTGATGTATCGGCGAATAATGCGTGCAGATCCCAGTAAGGTGGCCTTCTGCAGCTGGCAGGTGATAATATTTTCAGCGCCGATTGCGTTTAAGTGCAGGCCAAGGTCTTTAGGCACTGCACCCAGTGTGCCGATCACCACTGGGACCATCTTGACTGGCTTGTGCTAGAGTCTTTGCAATTTGATCTTTAAATCCTCGTGTCGTGTCAGCTTTTCCAGTTGTTTCTCCTCAATCCTGCTGTTACCTGGGATTGCAACATCAACAATCCATACTTTGTTTTTTAGCACGATCGTGAAGCCAGGAGTATTGTGCTCCAAAACTCTGTCTGTCTGAATTTGAAAGTCCCAAACTAGCTTGACATGTTCATTCTCTGTAACTTTTTCTGGCTTGTGATCCCACCAGTTCTTGGTCACAGGCAGATGGTATTTGTGGCACAAGTTCCAATGACTCATCTGAGCAACGGTGTTATGCCTCTGCTTGTAGTCAGTCTGTGTGATCTTCTTGCAGCAGCTGAGGATGTGATCTATTGTTTCATCTGCTTCCTTGCAGAGTCTACATTTGGGATCTGTCGTCAACTTTTCAATTTTGGCTTTGATGGCATTGGTTCTAATGGCTTATTCTTAGGCTGCCAGAATCAGGCCCTCCGTCTCCTTTTTCAAAGTTCCATTTGTGAGCCACATCCATGTTTTTTCTTTGTCAATTTGGCTCTCAATTTTTCCCAGGAACTGTCCGTGGAGAGCCTTTTTCGCCAGTTTTCTCTTCTGCTCTGGATTGTGTTTTGTGTCTTTTGCACTTGAAGCAGTTTACTACTATTGACTTCCCTCAATGTTGGTTCTTGACTGCCTTTCACATAATCTGCCAGGGTATGTTTCTCTTCCTCTACCATTTGTCTCACTTGCAGAAGCCCCCTGCCTCCTGATTTTCTGGGCAGGTAAAGTCTGTCGACATCACTACGCGGGTGTAATGAGTCGTGGATTATCATCATCATCATCATTATTATTATTACTACTACTACTACATTTAGCGTATCTAGGACAAATGCTGTTATGCTAAATAAGTTTGAATCTTAGACTCCATCTACACTGCTATTATAAAGCAGATTGAACTGAATTATATGGTTATATAATCCAGTTCAGTGCAGTTCAACTGCATTCTACACTGACCATATAAAGCAGCTCAATCTGCATCAAAATGGCAGTGTCTTTATATGTGTTTGAACCCAGAGATAGCTTTGGAAAAAAATCATATTTTTATTAATGGTGGGTCCTTCAAAAGCTATAATCTCTGATTCTAACCCTGAATCTCTGGAACATCTCTCAATTACAGTGTTAGAAACAAATAACCAGGAAAGGTCTGCATGCAAAGAAACCCACTCCTTTGTCTCTTTCACTTTGAATTTAGAAATGCAGATTTGTGATCATTGAACAGATAAACCGTATTCTTTGGTTAACTACAATGAAAACTAATAGAGCAATAAAGAAAGCATTCCATTAGCCTATTGCATTCCAGAGACAAATCATAACCAACTATGGAATGTAAAATACCTTTACTCTCCATTTCATATAAGCTGAGTTGCTGGACTAATACATTATCAACAAGCAAGAGAGTGTCTTCAAAGCTCGTTGGAATAGAAAACATGTACACAGTCTGCACATGCAATATTTCATTTCAAGAGAAAGTTCCAGGAATCTAAATTCATTATTTTTATGCTGAAAAATACCTTCCCTTTCCTCTATGGATTATTTATAAGACCACATATTAGAAAATATCCTCAGAAGGTACTACTGTATAAGTATGCGTGCAGTATCACCTAAGAGAATGAGTCTCTAATCTTGATATTGGGACTGCACCTAGTAAACAACATCTCCTTCCTTTTTCAATGCATGGGGAATAACCCCATGCAAAAGTTGTAAATAGATCAGGATGAAAGGACAGCTTGATAAAGACACCATGTATTTTTTCTGCAATAATTTGCTTTGGGTAAACCTTTTCTGTCCTAGGCTGTTATTTGAATATATTTACAGGCTGATTGCATTTAGCTCTCTTTCATTTGCATTTCTCTGTTACAGATTTATAGAATCCTCATTACTGCTTGGTCGTTTATAATTTATATTTTTGTAAAGCAATGCCGTCATTCCAGAGTAACTTCTGACAACTGGTGATCCTGTTGTGTGATGACTTACTTGTTTCCTTCTTTGCTTAAGCATAATAAACAAAGGGATAGCTAACACTCCAGAAGACAGGAGCAGAATTCAAAATGATCTTAACCGACTAGAGAGATGGGCCGAAACTAACAAAATGAAGTTCAACAGGGACAAATGCAAGATACTTCATTTCTGCAAGAAAAAATGAAATGCAAAGATACAGAATGGGGGATACCTGGCTCGACAGCAGTACGTGTGAAAAAGACCTTGGAGTCCTTGTGGATAACAAGTTAAACATGAACCAACAGTGTGATGTGGTGGCTTAAAAAGCCAATGGGATTTTGGCCTGCATAAATAGGGGTATAGCGTCTAGATCCAGGGAAGTCATGCTACCCCTCTATTCTGCCTTGGTCAGAACACACCTGGAATACTGTGTCCAATTCTAGGCACCGATGTGTCCAGAGGAGGGCAACTAAAATGATCAAGTGTCTGGAGAACAAGCCCTATGAGGAGCAGCTTAAAGAGCTGGGCATGTTTAGCCTGCAGAAGAGAAGGCTGAGAGGAGACATGATAGCCATGTATAAATATGTGAGTGGAAGTCAAAGGGAGGAGGGAGCTTGTTTTGTGCTGCCCTGGAGACTAGGAGGTGGAACAATGCCTTCAAACTACAGGAAAGGAGATTTCACCTGAACATCAGGAAGAACCTCCTCACTGTGAGGGCTGTTTGGCAGTGGAACTCTCTGCCCTGGACTGTGGTGGAGGCTCCTTCTTTGGAGGCTTTTAAGCAAAGGCTGAATGGCCATCTGTTGGGGGTGCTTTGAATGCGATTTCCTGCTTCTAGGCAAGGGGTTGGACTGGATGGCCCGTGAAGTCTCTTCTAAGTCTATTATTCTATGATTCTATAAAAGATATTACTGGGTTAGTAAATTAGTTTTTTGGCCTAAATTGAAACAAGAGGGGAACAAAGTTAAAAATAACAGGGGGAGGGGGGAGCCAAAATAACAACCTGGTGTCATACCTAATATATACCTAACATGTATAACATTGAGAGCAGAGATTGGTGTGTGTGGGCACTCCTACCTCCCAATCCAAAAATAATGCCACTGGTTTTGGGTAGAGTTGCGTGACTTCGGATTCCACCTGAGGGAAAATAATGTTTTGGCCCAGTCTTCCTTTGGTAGAGTTGTGCAGACAAGGAGGAAAAGAGCTGTCTGCCACCACTTACTTCACCTCAGCTCCCAGGCTTGAAGCTGTTTAAGGCAATGGAGTACCATCTGGGAACCATTCTTGTCCCCTGTGCTCCATGACCTAGAATGTCCCTCTCTCCCTTCACAAGGAAACCAGAACCAGTCCCTATCAGCAGTAAATCAGAAGAACAGCTTATTTCTCTTGCCAAGAGTCTTTTGGTGCCAGATCCTGCTTGAACTCTTCCTCCTGAGGGTGAAGACTACTGTCTTGGCACAATCTCTGCTTCAGCTCAGATGGAGAAGATCCCTGGCATCCAGCTGCACTGGTCTGGCCTCCCTTGTCTTTTTTCCCTCCTTTGCCTTATCACAGGCCTGGAGTGTCATGTTGTCATTCTCTCCTTTTGGCCAGAAAAAGGGAAAACTTCCCTTTCTGCCCACACAACCCTATTGCCTGCACACAGAGCTACCACTCTGCCCTTGGCACGCCACTGCCCCAGCATGCAAAATTATTTGGATAATATTTTAGTTGACTGATGCCACTTCAGCAGCAAAATTCACAGTTGCTGATATATCATCCTCTTTTGTCACATCAAAGAGATGTTGTTTCCAAAACATACATGTTATTTTTAATTTTATTTAAATCACGTATTTTAATATTTGAATGCTGTTTCCAACCAGAATAGCTAAACCAGCAGTTTATGACAGATGCTGCGCTTGTATTTGTACAGGCAGTCCTCAAGTTATGAACAAGATAGGTTCTTTAGGTTTGTTCTTAAGTTGAATTTGTTTGTGAGTTGGAACAGGTACATTTTAAAAGTATAACTTCATCCAAATATATATATATTTCAGCTTATGATCAGCACAGGGAAGAGTTAAAACCCCTGTGGTGTTTGTCTGTGCTCCTGTTCAGAAGGTTTTGCCTCGTTTTCTGTTCCCGTGATATTGGATTTTGAAGAAAAAAATGGCTTGTTTGAGAAACAAGGATTGGTGATAAAGCTTCAGTGAAGACCCCTTTTTTCTCCATGATAATAACTCTTTAACGAGTGAATTTACCTTCTTAGGGGTAGATTTCTCTCATTTCCTGTTGTCTCACCTCCATTCTTAACTGTAAGTTGTTTGTAAACAGAACTGTATATATTCAGCATTTATGAAGCACTATATACCTTCATTAGTCACTGAAGTGTGGCAAATCTTAACCCTTCACTTTTGTTTCTCTATTCAGAGAGAAAGAGAGGGGGGAGGGAGAGGGAGGGAGAGAGAGATGGTTTCTTTTTCAATAAGAATTAAGGTACAGTACTTATGCTTGCCCTTGGATAAATAAACTGATTTTTCAACTAAAATTTCCAGACTTATGCCTGAGTATATAGGATAGTTGGGTTCACCTGTACAAAGAAGAGAAGACTGTCTTCTATGGCCCAGGGGTAGCAGCAGGAGGGAAAGGGGGATAACAGCCTAATTCAGTATTATCTACAATGACTGACATGTTAGCTTGTGGAGCTTCAGACAGGATACCCACGCCCCATTCTTGTCAGGGATTTAATTGCCTATATATGCATCCTTTGTCCTTTGCAGATGAAACAACCCTGCTCATACACTTTTCTGGCCTGCAGACCACTTCCTCAGATGCAAGGATAGGTGCAAGGCTCTCTTCAAAAAAAAAAAGGCACAAGAGTGGCTTCTCAAACAGGCAGGGGGGAAATCTCTCTTTCAAGATCCCAACCACTGCCACCATTAAATGTGGGACAGCCTGCCCAAAGCCTTTTATATTTAGGCTAAGGGAATCTTCTTCTTAATATCCCACACCTTTGCCACGCCTTTTTAATATGGGATCTCTCAAATCCCACTATGGCAGGGGGCAATCCTTCTTTCAGGATCCCAGCCACTGCCAGCAATAAACACTTGAGTCTGCGTGTGTGCATGTATGAGATGATGTGACACTGAGGGGAAGTATGTAAGACAAATCTACCACTGACTCTAAGTAGAGCAATTCACCACTCAGGAACACCATCTTTATTAAAAACAAAGAATTATTTATTCATGGTTTCTTTAGTCCAAGAAGTGTAACTTGTTGCAAAGGTTTACTTCTTCAGTTTCATTTGTACCTAATATAGATAATATCTTTCATTCCTTAACATCAACCACTTGACTGAAACTTTGTCTCAACAGTATTTCTTTTCCTCAGCTCTATCTCACTGGAAACCTAAACCTAACTGACTTTAGACATCTTCTTTCTATAGCTCACTGGCTAGAGAACTTCACTAACTGAACTCCAGACATCTTCCTCCTAGCTCACCGGCTAGAGAACTTCAATAACTGACCACTTTTTAAAACATTCCCTCTCTTTTCATCCAGCTAGCGCCGCCTCTGTCTTGCTAACTTTGAAATAGTTACATTTCTACAGAAGCAGCTACGTTACCATGGTGACTCACAGCCAATCAGCAGTAGCTAACTCCTGTCCACCTTTACCATTGAATCAACATTAAATAACAGACAAAATCCCCAATAAAATAAGGCTTTCTGTTACAACCCTGCCTATATATGCATCATTTGTCCTTTGCAGATGAAACAACCCTGCTCATACACTTTTGTGGCCTGCAGACCACTTTCTCACATGCAAAGGTAGGGTTAGCAGCTGGTTGCATGTGGGCTGAGAAGGCAGGGAGTGATAGTTCTTTCCACGCACACTGCCACCCACCCAGGGAGATTCTCCTTGTGGAGAAAAAAAGTAGAGTATAAATATAGTAGTATTAGTAGTAGTAAAATAATAATAATAATAATAATAATAATAATAATAATAATAATAATAATAATAAGTCATCAGTATGGGAAGAATAAAATGCATCATAAACTTCAAATAGATTTATTGCATTGTCTCAATGAGCCTCTACAAAGGAGGGCAGAAAGCAAGAACTGTGAAGAGCACATTATAGTATACCTCAGGGTGCGTCTACACTGTAGAATTAATGCGCTTCAACCCTACTCTTAACTGCCATGGATCAATGCTATGGAATCCTAGTATTTGTAGTTTTACAGATCGTTAGCCTTCTCTTCCAAATGACTCAACGATCAATCCCATGATTCCATAGTGTTGAGTCATGGCAGGTAAAATGGTGTTGAACTGTATTAATTCTATAGTATAGATGTACCCTTAGAACTTTCTATTACTTCACTTCATGTAGGCCCAATCTACATTGCCAAATATTGTGGTTTCAGAGTGTAGATTCACTGCATTGAACTGGATTTTATGGCAGTGTAGACTCATATAACTCAGTTCGATGCAGTTTAGTCTTCATTGTATGAGTCTACACTGACCATATAATCCAGTTCAAATTACATTATATGGCAATATAGATGGGGGCATAGATACCTCCACACCTATAGCTCTGTGCATGATAGCCTAAGTCCTACAGAAACTTCTACTAATTGAATAGACATTGGAAGAAGTTACAGTGTGACATCCAGTGTGGGCTATTTGGTGTGAAACCTTTCCAATTTTCCTGTCAAGTATGGTGTGTTATATAATACCTAGACAGAACTAATTCTTCATCCCCTTTCTGTCTCACTCAGTTTTGTGTGTGTGGGAAGAAACACTGCTGTTTGAAGAGACCTTCTCTTTGCATTTTGGGTGCGGAGGTGTATCTGCCAGACAGTTAATCTGTTCAATTTAAGCATTGCACAAGGCATGCCTATTCTCAAAGGACGCCTCTATTTCCAAGCACTGGTTCAAATGTTGAGTCACAAAACAAAATAACATTCAAGTGGCACATATGACTCAACAAATGCCATTAATATGTTAATTCAGATGCTGAATGTTGATCTGACATTTGAATCAACATATTGAAATGAAATGTTTCATTTCATCAACAATCCAAAGTGAACATTTCGTTACCGTATGTCAAAACACCTGGGTTTTCATTAGAAATATTGAAAGATTTATCTTTTTGCATTGACAAGTCAAACATTTCTGGCACTTTATGTTTGAGTTTGAATATTACACTTTTTTGTATCAGGCTGAACAATAGAAAACTTAGTCTTCCAACAGGTTGATAGTATCAGCTTCATTTTTCAAAAAATGGTTCTGTTGCTGATGTACCACAATTAGGGACTACACAATCGCAGCTGTGACATTGATCATAAAGGCTTCTCAATAAAATGGTTTGCAATATAGATATCATATGTGTGTCTGAATGTGTGAGAAATCAACATATTCCAAAATAGAGAGCTCTTTAATGAACCCAATTATTTTAATGTCTTTTGATTCTTACATTTCAGTCACATTTTAATCCCATTTTTCTCTAAGCAATTCAGGGTGCTATTCATTGACAGGATCATTTCTTACAGACTCAGGTGTTGCTTCTCAATAGAAACCATTGAGCCATGTCAGTTTAGTGGTGTGAAACTGCATTTATTCTGCAGTTTAGATGTACTCGTGGCTGGATTTATTCAGTGGAGGTTTGTCATTGCTTTCCTCTTTGAGAGTGTGATTTGACCAAGGCCACCCAGAGAGTTTCTATAGCTAAGTGAGGATTCAAATATTGGTATCCTGGAGGCTTAGTCCACCACTCTACAATTACACTATTCTCTGAAAATGGATTAAATAAAAAGATAGAAACAATACAAGGTGATAACAGATATGCCAAGGTAAAAGCTGAGCACTGCTGTGTAAGTTATGTGCTCAGCCAAGTCAGGTATTTACAGATTTAATCTCCACAATTGATTGCACCTTTAAAAACTGCTGAGATAGATATACTGTGTTAGCAGTCGAAGTGTCGCATGGAGTTTGTTAATATCAATGGTCCTGCCACATCACAAACATGAACTTGTTGTACTGTTTCAGAAGCAGTGTTAATAGTGAAAATGATACCACAAGTAGGTATAGTAAATCTTAATTTAATTTGGTCTTGCATGCTAAACCTGTTGGAAATAGCAACCTTCTACAAGCCTTCTATACTAGTTATTTGTTATGTATATAATTGAGATTGCTTTCTATATTGTATGTATATATCAGTATGCAGTTTTTCTGTTAACTCTATGTTGTTTGAGATTGAGGGAGGGACTACAGACCATGTGACCAGATCTGGAACTAATCAGACTGAGACTCCATTTTAGAAATCAGTACAGTTGGATATAATGTAGTAAGTATGAAGAAGTCAGTCAGTATGCATTAGAAGTTAGTTGAGTACAGTATGTATTATAAGAAGGTGTTAGTCTGTATGCAACAGAGAAGAGACTGAAACAGAATGCTTAAAGAACAGACTGTTTAAACTTTGAACCAGTAAGCATTATACCTGTATCAACTATGTTAACTTTTAATGAAGACTACTTATTTTTGAGTCTCTTGAGAACATGATTTAAAAACAATGTATTTTATGGGGGAGTAGATGTTTTTTGGACAACTGAAATAACACTTTTGAAGATCTGCTATATATTTTATGCATTGACATATCTTTGTTCCTAATAGTTCAAAGAGAAAACCAGGGATATCAGTCTAATAACTGAGAAACCTAAATTGCCTTACGTAAGGGAAAAGCTAATTATAATGGGGATTTTGTTTAGATTTAATAGTGTTCACATTATGTCAAGGACAGGCAGGAGTTGGCTAAATCTGATCGTGGATGCATCACCATGATTACGCAGCCTTTGCAGTAGAAATGTATCCATTTTAGAGTGGCTAGCAAGAAAAAGGGGCAGAGCTAGCTGGGAGGTAAAAGAGGGAACTGTTTGAAATTAGAGACAGTCTCTAGCCAGGGAGCTAGAGTTGAGAGGATCTTTGTTTAAGATCGAGGCTTCAGCTGTAATACTGAAGGAAAACGAGACTAATTTTCAGGTGAAACTGAGAGACAGAGTGCCCTATGGGACTAAGTTTAATCAGACTATTGATGGAAAAGTGCGACTATGAGATATAGGTTATCCAGCTGGAAAGCTGAGAAGAAATATACATTAGAAGAAGAAAGTTGCATAACCAAGTTGAAATAAGTTAAACTGTTCTGGAAGTTATATAATAACAGTTTTATGTATTCAAAGAATAGAAGACAATAGCAATAATATCCAAGTGGAACTGAAGTGAAGTACTTTGTAACAAATACGCCTTATGTGCAAAAGATTTTATAAATAAATATTTATTTATTTCAACATATATTAAAGTCTCATGTCAAGTTACAGGACTGAAATTACATATCTGAGAGTCAGCTAGAGATCATGTTGATGTAACCTGTGAGGAGAAGTTGGAAGCTACATATTGACTCCAGGATTAAGTTACACATCAAAGAGATATATACAAACATTTAAAATTGAATCCTGTAATAAACATATAAAGTTAAAGGTGACACAGAGACAGTGATTGCGTATTCAGACGTGAACTGTAAGCCACAGAGTTTGGGAGAATTTCCCTCTCTCCTTATCGGTTCCATCTCGTAGTCACATATATTGATTGTTGTCATAGATGGGATATCAAAATAAAGATATCCCCCTGACTTAGAAGATCCCCCTCCTTTTCATATTAATTGGTGGCAGCGGTGGGATATCTAAATGAAGATCGCCTCTGCCTTAAAGGTTCCTTCTTTTGCACCTTACATGAATACTAGTGGATGTTTATCACTGAGGAGAAGATTGACTCAAGCGAGTTTTTGACTCTTCTCAGGAAGATCTTAATTTACAAAAGGTTATGATAATTCCAAATTGTGTGAATACCAATTCATCTCCAAAAACGGTCACACATCCAAATGGCTATGGAGAGGCTGGTTTTCCAAAAGGTTATGTCTCTAAAATGTTACGCCTTTCCAAAAAAAAAGGGGAAAAAAAACAACGACACAGAGGAATCTTGGAGAAAATTGGCATTCTTTGGAAGTGGTTTTGAAAAATCCCATTTATGCAAAAAATGAAGACTTGAGAATTCCTTGACATCCTTTCAGGCCTGAAAGTAATAAACCTCTGTTCTTGCAGCCCTCAAACCCAGTTTGCATGTTGATCTGGTTTAAAAGTAGCAGGAGTGCTGGGCATTGGATCCTCATCCCATCCCTCTGGCAGGTAGCTGAATTTCGGCTTCAGTAACATTGCCCATTTTCTAATCTATATATATAAAAAATGTAATGTGCCATTTTACTATGGAGTAAACAACAAAACCACTGAACCAAATCACACCCAATTTGGCCACAAAAGACATAGTCATCCAGTCTATGTCTTTCAAACAAAAAAAACCTAGAAAAATAAAGCCCATATTAGAGGACGAGAAAGAGCTGTCCCCCCCTGCCCCAGAAAAGGCTCAGAACAGTAGGCCCCACCCACTTCATATCCTAGCGATTCCCTCAGCCAAAATGGTGCCCAGGGCTCAGGCAGAGTGCACTTAGGCCTCATCCACACTGCCTATAAAATACAGATTATCTGATTTGAACTGGATTATCCCACACAGCTATATAACCCAGAGTGCCAAGGCACATAATCCACAGTATCCGCTTTGAACTGGATTATCTCGAGTACACACTGCTATATAACCCAGTTCAGTGTGGATTTTATACAGCTGTGTAGAAGGGGCCTCATATAATCCAGTTCTAAGCAGATAATAGAAGATTATAAATATAAAATATTTACTGTGGTATAATAATACAGAACAATATAACCTCTAAAATCAGGACAGTAAATGAAGAACAACACTCTGAAAACAGGGAAATTCCAGACAGGAAACAATCAGGGCCAGCTAACACCTCCCAACAAAGGATTCCCCCAGGCAGGAAGTATCCAGGCTTTGAAGATGCAAGGCCATTAAATGCTAATCGCAATTGCAGCATTCATATTTGCTGCACCGAGACTATTAATTGCTATTCAACCAGGGCAACCAAGGATTCCACAAGGTAGACAACGGCCAGACTTGCAAGCTGCAAGACTATTCAGTGCAATTCAAGCTGGACAAACAATGATTCCCCTACAAAGGAAGTAGCCAGGCTTGAAAGCGGCTTTCTGATTGAGGGTGCTACTCCAGCTCAAACACGAATTACCCTAGCTATAACACAGCCAGGCATTGAAGCTGCAAGGCTATTCAGTGCAATTCAACCAGACCAACAAAGGATTAACTTTGGTAGAAGGTGGCCAGGCTTTGAAGCAGCAATACCACTCATACTATTGAAGCTGACCAACCAAAGATTCCCCTAGGTAGCAAGCAGCCAGGCTTTGAAGTAGTGAGGCTATTCATTGCAATTCTAGCAGCCCAAAAAGCCATTCCCCTAGAATGCAAGTACCCAGCCTTCCAAGCAGCGAGCCTGTTCCATTGCATTCCAGCTCACCAAATAAGGATTCCCAAAAGAAGAAAACAGCCAGGCTTTGAGGCTGCAAGGCTATTCACTGCTATTCCACCTGGCCAACAAATGATTCCCGTAAGCCACAGCAACGCGTGGCTGGGCACAGCTAGTAACATTATAATTTATTTATTGCCAATTGAACAACTTTTAAGGTTGGTGTCAAATGTATTGGTGACAATTGAATAGAAAAGAAAAATTACATATTGTATTTCAATCTTTTTCTTTTCCTTTGTTTACACCTCAAGTCCCCATACTTTCAGTAGGCGTGGAGAAAAAATTGTCATTTTTTTGACTAATGATGAAAATGATGGTGATGATGATAATTAGCTGCCTTTTTTCCTAGTTCATAACTCAAGGTGACTAACAATGCACACAGTTTTAAACCCAGAGAATCCTGATTTTAACAATGGGAAAATAGCAATTTGTATATTTAAAATAGCAAAGAATGGCAAAAACATAATGGGATTAATCCCTCTGCTCCAAAAAATGTAGATAGGCATTTTGAATATTTTTAAAGGGAAAATATTAATAAAAAGGGAAAATATAACCAGCCTTGTCAGCTAAAACTATGCAAAGGGACAAAAGAAGGATAAAGACTAAGGAATGGCTTTAGGGACAGTCAGGTAGGACACTGGAAATAGCAAGTGGAGGGAACCTGCTTCTTGAATGCCGAGGCTTTGAGTCCGAGGACAGAGAATTTCACCTGCATCCTTAGTCCCAACCCTCTATGCTGGTGAAACATTTTGCTTAATCGGTACAAGGGGATCTAATGACAAACATTTTCTCATACAACTAGATAGCTTCCTTCTGTAAGTGATTCCCAACCGTTTTGTTTCTTTTCTCCCTGGGTCTTCATTAGACTCCTAAACAGGTGTTATATTCAGATACATATTGTTTCTAATATTCAGTCTACCACTTGATTTCATTAGTTTATAAAAGAGGACCAGAGGCTGCTGATGCTGGCTGCCAGCTATCTGAATAACTTGATCAAAAGGATGGTTTCCTTACGCTTTGATTAGATTTAATGTCAGTCCTTATAGTGACAGATTCACACAAAAAAGTAATAAAAAGACAATGTAATTTAAAAATCAATAATGTGTCCTGGGGCAGCAGCACAGACGGCAGTTTTGCATAGCTGGTAACATTGCACAATAATATTTTAGCCCCCCCCCCCCCCCTCTGTCAGCCCTTCTTCTAATCTATTAACATCTAAGCATTTTTCTTGGGGATTTTTGGCTCCTTATATAATGAATACAGCCATCTAATTTAGCTCATTTCCATTAAATAACATTCTTGCAGCTCTTAAAGAATCAGATAAAACTATTGTTTATTCAATAGAACAGGACAAAGATGCAAGTTCTATGATAAAAAATTGCTGGTACATTTTTTTAAAAATTCAGATACTCATGCAACTCCATTTGATCCAATGTATTATTTTCACTTTTTTCAAATAAGTTGATGTTGGGCCTCAATCCAGATAGCCAATTAAGTCAGTTCTTTTTCAAGATCATAGTTTGAACTGAAGATTATAGCTGCACTACTGTTAGCAAACCATGCCAGCGCAAGATCCATTAAACTTGCATAAGGTACTCTTTCACATAGTGCATAACAGTTGTAGAAAGCAGTGAAACCCATCTTAAAGATTAAGCTAACTTCTGAGTTTTTGGAGATATCAGGGCAGTTTTGCCTCTTTTATTAACATATTCTTTTCATCACAAAACCATGGTCTCGATAACTCTGTCACTACATTGCCATCTCAACTTTCTCTTGTTAGAACTGAGCAAGCTTTGCATGGCTATACTAATTGCTTTTTCTCATGTTCGAAGATTGTATGCTTTCCATCACCCTACTCTCTTCCTCTAAGCTGCAATAATATTCTTTTCACTCTTAATTCTCTCATATTTTTGAATATGTATAATCTTATAAGAAAATCTCTTATAAGATAAACCTTTTCTGGGGCATCACACAGATAGCATACAACCCTCCTATTGTGGTAACTCCACTGGCTGCCTATTAGCTACCAAGCACAATTCAAAGTGCTGGCTTTAGCCTATAAAGCCTTAAATGGCTCCAGTCCAACTTACCTGTTCGTAGATTAAGATCTTCCAGAGAGGTCTTTCTCTTGGCTCCATTTGCCTCACAGGTGCAGCTGCTGGGGATGAGGGACATGGCCTTCTCGGTAGTGGCCCCACGGCTGTGGAACTGCCTCCCGAGTGACATCAAGTCTGTCCCCTCCCTCTTGACCTTTAGGAAACAGCTAAAGACCTGGCTCTGGATCCAGGCATTTGGTCCATCATAGGGATATTGAAAGTTAAAGTTGAAAGTGCAATGAGCCAGGACTGTTTATGGACAACGGCTATGTCTTTGTGTGATGTATGATGTTATTTTATGTGGGTGTGTTTAATAATGTTTAATGTTTTATTAGGGGAGAGTCAACTTTGATGTTTTATGCTGTTTTTTATCAAGGGGATTGAATTGTTGCCAACACTGGGAACTGCCCTGAGCCCCCTTTGGGTTTGAGAAGGGTGGTATATAAATACCGCAAGCAAATAAATAAATAAATATCTCATAAAATTTGTGTGTGTGTGTGTGTGTGTGTGTGTGTGACACGTTAGAAGTCTGGCCTTATTTCTTTCTCTGCTAAGCCTGGATAAGTAGGTGGGTGTAGAATTGATTGTTGCTCAGCTTCTGCCTTGCCAGTTTTATTGCTCTGCCTATGAGTTTTATGACTATCGCTCACATTTCCAAGCATGTCCTCCTGGTGTAATAATCATCTAATAAGATTTGGTCAATATCATCAAACTATTTCTGATGTTCAGTGAAGAATAGTCAAAATGGCATAATCAACAAACAAATAGAAGGCACCTTTAATTCTAAAAACACTTGGTTTGCAGAACATATCACTGGGGCAGTGGTTCTCAACCTGTGGGACCCCAGATGTTTTGGCTTTCAACTCCCAGAAATCCTAACAACTGGTAAACTGTCTGGGATTTCTGGGAGTTGTTGGCCAAAACATCTGAGGACCCACATGTTGAGAACCACTGCACTGGGGGATAACAGCCAAGCAGCCCAAGCAGTATAAAGTAAGCTCATTCTTCATGACTTTGGGGGGGGGGGGGGAATGAAAAATTGTGGTAGCTGATATGGAGTACCATGGAAAGGAAATGGGCCTTACAACTTTTGTGCTTGGTTGTATTTCTGCACAAAAATGGAAAGAATATTTGCTGTTACAAAATAATGCCATTATGGTGGAGAAATTTCTATTTTATTAAAAAGTGGCAAGAGACAGGTGTTGGTAATTATGCTGTTATCCAATACTTGGACCCCAAAAAGTGGAGGTTCAAGTAAATAACCTGCTCAGCTTTGGAAGCAGAAAAACATTCCCTGCAAAACTCAGCTCTTTCCTTTGCTTCATACCTTTTCTTTCTCTTTCTTTTGCCAACTGATCTCATCCAACAGAGTAGTTGTGCTATCTGACCCCTCTGCTGGCTAATCTCTGAGATTGGATGGCAAAAGGATGTTATGTCAGAAGATCAGTTTGGCCTCTTGCGAAGTGTCTACCTATTCCCTGAAGCCAATACAGGTTTCACTTTGGATTGCACTGCCTTTCACCTTTTAGATACAACCAGAAAAGGCCCAAAGAGGCTTGCTATAGAAAATGAAGACCTTAAGTACTAGGCTTGAGCGATCCATGAAAAAAATGTTTCTAAACTCGCTTCAAAAGTAGGGGGCGCTGGCACTTTGTTTCTGAAACTACTTCCGAAATTTGGCCCAAAAAAGTTCCAAAACTTAAGAATATTTGGAATATTCAAAATTAATTCGTTAATGGCAGACACGCATGCGCAGTGGCCAAATACAGCACTGGGGGGGAATTTACAGGACTCTCCCGCCATCATTTTTTTAGCTATCTTCTTCAAACTTGGTACAGTGGTAGAACCCATTTAACACTGCTAGCTCACCAAAATTCAGAAGTTTCCCTTATCCTCAGATTTTTGGCGAATTTTCATAGCTTTTATAATAAACAATTTTTTAATAATTGCAGAAATCTGTTCTTGGTTTGAAAGTCTTATTTCCTATTTCATTGGATTTTCTTTACTTTGAAAGTCATTGTTCTACTTCAGAAACTTTGTTTTTGTGGCTGAAACTTTGTTAAATTGGTGGACAGAGTCCCAGGAAACCATAATGTGCTCCATGTCCCTTGTGCAAAAATAAAGTTCAGGCAGTGTCATAAATTTTGCCATGTTTCTATGACAGAACCAATTAGGAAATGACATATATCACCCAGGAACAGAAATCATAGTACACCATCAAATAATTCCTGACAGATGGCCATCAGCCTCTGAATAAGGAAATCAGTTCCTGGTTTGAAAGTATATTTCCTGTTTCATTGGCTTTTCTGGGGCTGAGAGTGTGTGACTTGCCCAAGTGGGTGGCTGAGTGGGGAATCAAGCCACAATTGGAGTCCAAAGCTCAAACCTCTCCCTCCCTTCTTCTCCCTCTCTCTCTCTAAACTTCTCATACCTTCCAAGAATTCACATACCGTATGAAAGTTTGGTCAAGATGGTCAGAGGAGGGCAACTAAAATGATCTAGGGTCTGGATAACAAGCCCTACGAGGAGTGGCTTAAAGAACTGGACATGTTTAGCCTGAAGAAGAGAAGGCTGAGAGGAGACATGATGTATAAATACGTGAGGGGTAGTCATAGGGAGGAGGGAGCAAGCTTGTTTTCTGCTGCCCTGAAGACTAGGACACAATGGAACAATGGCTTCAAAGTACAGGAAAGGAGATTTCACCTGAACATTAGGAAGAAATTCCTTACTGTGAGAGCTGTTCAGCAGTGGAACTTGCTGCCCTGGACTGTGGTGGAGGCTCCTTCTTTGGAAGCTTTTAAGCAGAGGCTGGATGGCCATCTGTCGGGGGTGCTTTGAATGCGATTTCCTGCTTCTTGGCAGAATGGGGTTGGACTGGATGGCCCACGAGGTCTCTTCCAACTCTATTATTCAATGACTCTATGATTCTAAGTGAGGATAAAAGGGGGTGGGAAATGTTAAGAGGAGAGAGGGCCTGGGACATCTGGGAATTGTAGTTTTAAAGCGGGCATAGTACCATTGGAGAAATGTCTGCTTCAGCCCAATGCTTTTATAAATGGAGAAAATTCAGAGGCTTCGTTCTCCTGCTTTTTGAAAGCTATTGGGATGAAATTTGCCACAATCAAAGCAAAAATTAAGCACTCTTTGCCTATCAAGTTTCATAATGTTTGACCCATCCACTGATTTTTGGGGAATTTTGAAACAACATTTTTTAAAACGCTAGCAGAACGATGGCCATGCCTCTCCCTCCCTCTTCCTTCCACTCTGATTGGCTTAGCGCAAGGCTTCTGGGAAATTGAGTTTTTTTTTCAGGCAATGGCTGCTTGCTTCATTTCCACTTAAATAAATGGTGAAAATTCAGAGACTTTGTTCTCCTGCTTTTTGAAAGCTATTGGGATGAAATTTGCCACAATTGAAGCAAAAATTAATCACTCTTTGCCTATCAAGTTTCATAATGTTCATCCACTGATTTTTGGGGAATTTTGAAACAACATTTTTTTTAAACGCTAGCAGAACAATGGCCACACCTCTCCCTCCCTCTTCCTTCCGCCCTGATTGGCTGAGAGGCATGCCAGTATGGCTTCACCTCTCAGAGAGGCTACAGCTACATCCGAAGACATCAGAGACAGACGAAAAAAGGGTGCTTTTTGATTCAAATTCTTAATATTAGGAAGGCAGTGAGCAGATATTTCAAAAATTGCTTCAAAAGTGCTTTCGAACCAAATTTGAAACGAATTTAACAGACTAACAAAAAATTTGCTCAACCCTATTAAGTACTGCTAACCAAACAAGCGGTACATTTTGTAGTTGAGGTTCATACTCTCAGCAAAGTCCCCTAAAACTCACAATATATTGCCATTACATTATTTATCTGATTTGGCATCTGAGGACAATTGTATTTTGGCTTTGTTAGCAGTAAGCTTTTAAGTATGCATTTTGTAGTTCTATTGCTTCCTTTAGTATAAGAAAGCACTAGTTTGGATATAAATTATACATGGTCTAAAGTAAATAGCTTTCACAAAGAAGAAATGAATTACTGTAAATGCACAATAGAAAATCCCTCCTCTGGGGATCCAATATAACAGTACATTTTAGCTTTTTTATGTGGCCATAATAGTCTGAATGTCAGAGAGATAAGCGCAACAGGAGGAACAACACATGAACCAGACAGAAATCTATGCATTGCATGCTGCTTAAATTGATTCAATTTAAGCAGAACACATTTTCAGCGTCTCATTTGTACATATTCATCATAGAAGATACGACTTATATTTCCCCACTTAGAGCTGATTTGATTGGCCATATTTTCAACATTTTATTTTCTAGGAATGTCCCCTGTGGTGACCTGTTCCAGGCCAGTCTATGGGGAAAAAAAACTACTAAGTTGTCATTGAATGGCTGATACATCCTGCTCACACAATGTGCCACAATAATGTGATGTCCATGGATTTTCAAAAAACAAAAGGGTTTTTTTTTTCATGTCAGGAGTGAATTGAGAAACTGTAAGTCGCTTCTGGTGTGAGAGAATTGGCTGTCTGCAAGGACGTTACCCAGGGGATGCCCGGATGTTTTGATGTTTTTACCATCCTTATAAGAGGCTTCTCTCATGTCCCCTCATGGAGCTTGAGCTGATAGAGGAGCTCATCTGCGTTATCCCCGGGTTGGATTCAAACCGCCAACCTTCAGATCAGCAACCCTACCTTCAAGTCAGCAGTCCTGCCAGCACAAGGGTTTAACCCACTGCACCATCGGGGGCTCCTAAACAAAAGGGTAGTCACATTGAAATCACAATTTGAAATAAATGGGTACGTAAAAGATTTTATCAGTCTTTTATTATAATCTCCTTGTAGGCTTTTCATGGAAGACGACATTCAGAGGTGGTTTACTGGTATGTTCTCGCAGAAGCAGAGGAAGCAGGAGGACATTTTTGCTCCCTGGCTTCAGGTAGGATTTGGCTAAGATTTGGCTAAGATTTTAAACTGAGTTTGGGCTTGGCTCCTGTGGTCAAAGTCTAACTGTTGTGTGACTGTTGTGTTGAAAGAGAGCCAGGTACTTAAGTTGATTGACAGCAGGCATTGTCCCCTGTTAATTGAGTTTCTGGGAAAGCTTTATTATAAAGGCACCTTTACTAACTATCCTTTGCAGTACATACAGGAAACAAAGCAACATAAACAAATACACAAAGACGTGGTTTGTTGCAGTCTGCACATAAAGTGCGTGCATATTACTTAACTGTACAAAGATCCCACTTGGCCACCACGCTCACCAAGAGATGCAACAAAAGCAAAACATTCCCATCACATGCACCAGCTGTCGCATGTTCCGCTTTTTCACACAAAAACTAGACAAATACATCTGCTCCAAATGCAAACAGATGACTCTGATGGAGCAGAGGATCCAACAGCTCGAGCACCGTATTAAGACCCTTAAGGACATTCAGGCACTCGAGCTCTTCTTGGACACTGCACAACACGCTGCTGTAGATCAGCAGCCTGCATCACACCAACACCACCAAGACCATGATCAGGAACCTTATGGGGAGATCAACTCAAAGGTAGACAACCCTCAGGCTTGGAAGGAGGTCACCCATAGAAGGAGACGCAGGACCAGGCAGCCTCCACAGAACTCCTCTGCTCAGCTGCATTTACACAACAGATTTGAAATTCTTACATCATTAACATACAATCAGGAAACACATCTTGTGGAGGACCACAGTTTCTTAGATACCACTCAGTGGACCATCCTGGATCAATGCGCAGGGGATAGCCCTGACGGGGACAGTGCATCACCACAGTCACACTTATGTAATCATGCAAATGCTCCATCCCCAATCATAGACCAGGAGCAACAGGAACATCCTTGGGAGAGTAATGGGCTCTCGGATGTATCTCAATGGATTGTCATTGATGAATGCACTGGGGATGTTGAGGAGGAGGACAACACTTTACACCTACATGATTCACTTCAACAGGAACACTCTTCAGGGGACATACACACTGTCTTGCACAAAAGGGACCCTGTCAATCCTCAAAGGAAACAGGTCTTGGTAGTAGGTGACTCCCTCCTTAGAGGAACGGAAGCCATCATTTCCAGACTGGATGGGATGGCTCGAGAAACATGCTGCCTCCCGGGGGCAAAAATACACCATATCACTCAGAGGCTCAGCAGGCTCCTAAAGCCCCATCACCCTCCCCACCTTATGTTGATTCATGTAGGTACCAATGACACCGCTAGGCATACTTTTCAAAAGATCACAAATGATTTTCGAGCTCTGGGAACAAAGCTAAAACTGTATAATGTACATGTGATCTTTTCATCCCTCCTCCCCGTTGTAGGACATGGCTCTACAAGGGCCGGAAAAATAGTACAGGTCAATAACTGGCTCAGAAAATGGTGTCAAGAGGAGCATTTTGGCTTCCTTGACCATGGTCTACTCTTCCAAGAGGATGGACTACTGGCAAGTGATGGGGTGCATCTCACACAAGTAGGAAAACATCTTTTTGCACACAGACTCACAAACCTCATCAGGCGCACTTTAAACTAAATCCACTGGGGGAGGGGAACAACAGCCTGGCGAACACTATATTACCCACGACCACAGGGAACCGCCGAAAGGCTAAAAGGAGGGCTGCACAAACACAGCAAGGACCAAGTACAGAGAGCACAATAATCCCAAATAAACAGTTCGAGGGGAGGTCACAGGGGCTTACATGTCTTTACACTAATGCTCAGAGCATGGGAAATAAGCAAGACGAACTCCAACTCCTAGCACAGCACCACACATACGATGTCATAGGCATCACTGAAACCTGGTGGGATGACTCCCATCACTGGAATTTAACCATTGAGGGCTATAACCTCTTTCACATAAATAGAACAAAGGGGAGAGGAGGGGGAGTAGCTTTATATGTCAAAAACAGTTACGTTGCAGAAGAAATGCAAGACTGTAATCCGGGAAACCAGCTTGAAAGCATCTGGATAAGAATCAAGGGAACCGGGACTCAAAAAGATCTTGTCGTGGGTGTCTACTACAGACCTCCGAATCAGGATGAAGGACTTGATGAAGCCTTCTGTCAACAGCTGACCAAACAGGCACAAAGAAGAGATATAGTAGTCATGGGCGATTTCAATTATCCCGATATCTGCTGGAAAACAAACTCAGCCAAGAGTACAAAGTCCAACAAATTCCTCACTTGCCTTGCAGATAATTTTATGGTCCAGAAGGTAGAAGAGGCAACAAGGGGATCAGCAACTCTTGATCTAATCTTAACAAATGTGGAAGACCTGATCAATACAGTTGAAGTGGTTGGATCCTTAGGGGCAAGTGACCATGTGCTCCTGCAGTTTGCAATACAAAGGAATGCTGAAACTAAGACAAGTCAAACACGCATTCTGGACTTTAAGAGAGCTGACTTCCAAAAAATGAAGGAATTACTGAGCGGCATTCCATGGACGCCGATATTAAAAAACAAGGGAGTTAAGCATGGATGGGAGTTTTTCAAAAGTGAAATACTCAAGGCGCAAATGCAAACAGTGCCAACAAAGAAGAAAAATAAGACAAGTGCAAAGAAGCCAGAATGGATGTCCAAAGAACTTCTAACTGAGCTAAAGCTCAAAAGTGACATGCACAAGAAGTGGAAAAGGGGAGAAATCACCAAAGAAGAATTCAAACGTATAGCCAACTCCTGTAGGGAAAAGGTTCGCAAGGCTAAAGCGCAAAATGAGCTCAGGCTTGCCAGGGACATAAAAAACAACAAAAAAGGTTTTTTTGCTTATGTTGGTAGAAAAAGGAAGAAAAAGGAGGCGATAGGGCCACTGCAAGGAGTAGATGGGGTGATGGTGACAGGGGATAGGGAAAAGGCAGAACTGCTTAATGCCTTCTTTGCCTCGGTCTTCTCACAAAAAGAAAGCCATCTTCAACCTCAGCAACATGGAATGGACGAAGGATTGGGGGAAATCCAACCCCAAATAGGGAAACAAGTTGTCCAGGAACACCTGGCCACTCTAAACGAATTCAAGTCCCCAGGGCCAGATCAGCTACATCCAAGAGTATTGAAGGAACTAGCGGAAGTTATTTCAGAACCACTGGCAATCATCTTCGAGAGTTCTTGGAGAACAGGAGAAGTCCCAGCAGATTGGAGGAGGGCGAATGTGGTCCCTATCTTCAAGAAGGGAAAAAAGAACGACCCAAACAATTACCGTCCGGTCAGCCTCACATCAATACCAGGCAAGATTCTGGAAAAGATCATTAAGGAAGTGGTCTGCAAACACTTAGAAACAAATGCGGTCATTGCTAATAGTCAACACGGATTTACCAAAAACAAGTCATGCCAGACTAATCTGATCTCTTTTTTCGATAGAGTTACGAGTTGGGTCGATACAGGGAATGCCGTGGATGTAGCATATCTAGATTTCAGTAAGGCCTTCGACAAAGTCCCCCACGACCTTCTGGCAAACAAACTAGTAAAATGTGGGCTAGACAAAACTACGGTTAGGTGGATCTGTAATTGGCTAAGCGAACGAACCCAAAGGGTGCTCACCAATGCGTCGTCTTCATCATGGAAAGAAGTGACAAGTGGAGTGCCGCAGGGCTCCGTCCTGGGCCCGGTTCTGTTCAACATCTTTATTAACGACTTAGACGAAGGGTTAGAAGGCACGATCATCAAGTTTGCAGATGACACCAAACTGGGAGGGATAGCTAACACTCCAGAAGACAGGAGCAGAATTCAAAACGATCTTGACAGACTAGAGAGATGGGCCGAAACTAACAAAATGAAGTTCAACAGGGACAAATGCAAAATACTTCACTTCGGCAGAAAAAATGGAAATCAAAGATACAGAATGGGGGACGCCTGGCTTGACAGCAGTGTGTGCGAAAAAGATCTTGGAGTCCTCGTGGACAACAAGTTAAACATGAGCCTACAATGTGATGCGGCAGCTAAAAAAGCCAATGGGATTTTGGCCTGCATCAATAGGGGAATAACGTCTAGATCCAGGGAAGTCATGCTCCCCCTCTATTCTGCCTTGGTCAGACCACACCTGGAATACTGTGTCCAGTTTTGGGCACCGCAGATGAAGGGAGATGCTGACAAGCTGGAAAGCGTCCAGAGGAGGGCAACTAAAATGATTAAGGGTCTGGAGAACAAGCCCTATGAGGAGAGGCTTAAAGAGCTGGGCATGTTTAGCCTGCAGAAGAGAAGGCTGAGAGGAGACATGATAGCCATGTACAAATATGTGAGGGGAAGTCATAGGGAGGAGGGAGCAAGCTTATTTTCTGCTGCCCTGCAGACTAGGACACGGAACAATGGCTTCAAACTACAGGAAAGGAGATTCCACCTGAACATCAGGAAGAACTTCCTCACTGTGAGGGCTGTTCGGCAGTGGAACTCTCTCCCCCGGAATGTGGTGGAGGCACCTTCTTTGGAAGCTTTTAAGCAGAGGCTGGATGGCCATCTGTCGGGGGTGCTTTGAATGCGATTTCCTGCTTCTTAGCGGGGGGTTGGACTAGATGGCCCTTGAGGTCTCTTCCAACTCTACTATTCTATGATTCTATGATTCTATGATTCTATGTCCATTTGTACAGTACTATCAAGATTTAAATAAAAATGCTTTGGTGTCCCTAAGAGATGCAAACATTCCCATCACTGCAGAGAGTCAGAGGCACAGGATTTTAGCATAGCTGTTAATAAAAGGTTGTTCTAGAGACTTCAATGTTGTTGCCATAAGATGAAACCAAACTGATGACAATTAACAGGGGTGTTGTATGTCTTTCGGGCTGTGTGGCCATGTTCCAGAAGAATACTTCTGGAACATGGCCACACAGCCCGAAAGACATACAACAACCCTGTGATCCCGGCCATGAAAGCCTTCGACAACACAATTAACAGTAACATTCATTTTTCACTGCAGTCATTTTATAACAAATTAGAATGGAAGAGGATGGACCACGTTTGTTGCATTTTTTTTTGTTTATTGCAATTTTTCACATCATTCCAAAGTTGCCATGAACCCCATAAAAAAACTAACTAAAGAAGAACTAGCCAGATCTGAATCTACTAAAGTTAACATTTTCTTGTGACTAGTCAAATGCTCCTGGCAGCTCAAAAAGTGATGGTTATCTCCTATTGCCTGTTCAAGCATCTGGTAGTTATTTAGTTACCACAGGTAATAACTATAAATTGTGGTATTGCAGTTAATAAGGCATAAAACTGCATAAGAGACAGCTGGTAAGAAATGTAAACTGTGTTTCTGGAAAGTGGATTTTGGGGCCAAAATGAATGCAAACATACTCATTTGAAACCAACTTGGAATAAGAGACGCAACAGAAGGGAAAGAGGAGGCCAAGTTTTCCCTGCCCACAATTTTTATTTTCTAAATCCCCTCTCTCTGTTTTTCTGAGGCAAGTTTTTAAAAATGTAATGAATGTAATGAAACACACATTTCAATACCCATTGGTAGAAAGGATTCTTGAAAGTCTGTTTGAGTTAAAATAGTACTGTATTGAAAAAGGCAACTAGGGGAAAACCCTTCTCTCCTCTGCTGTTTCTTTCTAATCAGGATCATCTTTCTAGTATTTAGCTTTAAAAGGAGTGCTGGCAGAGAAGCACAGAACAGCTTCTAGTTTGCAGTGATAGTTGGTGGGTTGCATGTAGTAGCGAATCTACTTCAGGTTTTAATCTCTATTTTAAAGGCCCTGACCAAATTGCTGAACATAGTTTGGGGATAATGTCAATATTTTGGATAGCTCCTTTAAAGTCTGGATTAACACCTAGAACAGATTCACTGCACCTGCAACAACTTCATTTAAAATCAAACAGAATTTATAGTAGCCACAAGTCTGTGATGATCTGGTACAGAATCAAATTTGTGACATCCTTCCAGCCTTGGCCCAGAGGTTTGCCCTAATGTTTCCTTATTTCATTTCTCCAAATTTAGGCAGACTGTTGTGCACAACATGAAAATTAATTTGTATAACATGCACATAATACACCTTAATTCTGGCACTGCACATTTATCTGGTAACCCTACTGCTAAGTTTTAACTTTGGAACTACCATACGTACGCAAGTCTAATGCTCACCCTTTTGGGCTAAATTACTTTGTCAAAATTGAGATATTCATTAGATTAAGTGGCTTGTTAAAATCATACACATAAACCTGCCTGTGAAAATGCCCAGAGCAACTTGAAACTCGGGAGGCAGAACAGAGAAGCAGGGAGTGTGAAGAGGCTGTTCCTGGTGGTGGTGACAACTTCAGGGCTCTGTGCAGAAGGATGAGGAGCTCCAGGATGGTGACCCAGTCATTCCTCCCACTTAGTCATAGATCCTGTCTCCCGGGTGGTCCTAAAGGTCTCTCACTCATGCACCCTAGGCTTAGTCCCAACTAGCTTCATTCATGAGGCTTTCAATGCCCACTCCCTCCCCCCCTCCATCAGCATCCATTTTGAAAACCTTATGAATGAGGCCAATTGGGAGTTAGTCTCAGCCTAACTTAGGAACATGGTGTCTCAAATGGCCCCCAAAGCTGGCTACCTCTCTGATATACTATGTCTGCACTGTTGGACACATTACATTCAAGAGCAAATCCATTTTATTGTAATGTATACCTTCAAAACTGAGGTGAACATTACATTTGAAGGCACATTATACTAGAGTACATTCGGATATACTCAAGTACTGATATGAAAGAAGTGGCAAAGTGTAATGGCTAGAGTGCTGGAGCAGGTAGATCCCAGTTCAGAACCTTCTTATTGCAAAGCTTTTCTTGAGATTTTTGTCTCTTGACCAAACCTCACTTACAGAGAAAAAGGAGAACTATCAAAATGGTTGTACACCTTGCTGTTGCAGCGCACAATTAGCCTGACTTTGAGCAGGTAATCCATTTCCCATTTGAGATAGTGCTTTTACAGATCTTCAACTGAATTAAGGCAATTTGAGTACTTAAAGAACTATTTCCTGTCTTTGCAACTGCCACTGAGTGGGAACAACCCACCTCACCCCACAAATGTAAAAGATACTAGTCAATTCTACATCTATTGATACTTGGTATAGGAAAAATTGGTCATTAGCTTTATTAGTGAAACTGGTATACCAATCATGAGGTTGTTCCAAACATAGACTGGCAATTTCAGTCTGTTTAATTTTATTTGTCAGAATACTGGATAAGTGACTTAGTAATATCTGTGTAATAAAAATCAGGAAAAAAACCCACATGAAGTACCCAAACACACAGAGACATACAGATTCCTTTCAGTAAGCAATTATCCATGCTGCAACTGAAGACACCCAGACATGTTCTATTTCAATTGCAACTGAAGGGTTACCAACATGCTGTTGACCTGCTTCCCTTGTTATTGTGTAGTTTCATGTCATTTCTATCTTACGGTGTCCCTAAGGTAAGTCTGTCATAGGGGTTTCCTTTGGCACAGAATGTGTGACTTGTCCAAGGTAACCCAGAGGGTTTCCATGTCTGAGCAGGTAACTGAATCCTGGTCCTCCAGAGTTGTAGTCCATTGTTCAAACCCATTATCTCATGCTGCATCTCTGCTCTACTTATAAAATGCCTAATTTGCAGTTCCTTCATGTTTCCAGCACAAAAATCCCATAGATCATGCATCCTCCACATTGGCTATTTCATATAAAGAAATGTGTCCTGCTGTTGCTCCTTCCCTCCTCCTCCTCCTCTCTTTTTCTCTTTCCTCCGTAGCACAGGTATTCACCAAATGCAGGACCATTGAGGTTGTGCTAACTGCCTGCTGGCTGTGCTTTCTTTTGTTGCTGCCACTTCACTAAGTGCATATTGTTCACACATGCCCTCCATCTTCCCCATCTCTATCTTTCTGTCTCTCAGATTACCTTGGCTTTCAGGCTTGTGCCATCTATGTCCTGTCTTCTTATCTGCTTATCTTGTTCCATATCTCAGCTGCTCCAAGAGATAAAAATGTTTTTTTAAAATGAGAGCTTGAAATATGTGCCAAAAGATAATGCAAATGGGTTGGGGTAAAATCTCTTAATTCTAGAAAGAATAGTAGCTAACCAGATAATGACAATCTTCATTCTTCAAGTTATGCCAGGTAGCCTTTCATCTAGCTGGTGAAGGACTCTCTAATTCAAAACCTCAATAAATTCCACAGCTTTTGATATGTGATTCAATATGTTTCACCAGGGTGGCCTACACAGCAAGTCCCAAAGTTTCAGAGGGTTGACTCTTTGTATTCATCACACTGAATACACTCATGTATGCTTCCCCAAGGGCCTGCATTACTTTGCCAGAATTATAAAAATTCACATGTGGACTTAGTGCCCAGGAAAGCATTTTTGTAAATAGAAAAAAGGAAGTATTTTCATGCTGAAAATAGTATTTTCTGGGCAATAGATCCTGTTTCTTGCATAGAAGAAATGCTATTATCTGTGTAAACAAATGGACAAAATTTATTTCTACAGTCACAACTACAGCGTTTACAGTACAGCATATTTAGTAGAAATACTATATAAAATGCATAAAATTCTTATTACTGTGTATACGATTTTTTCTGTAAAAGAATAACATTGAAAAGTTGTACTAAAACACTTTCAGCCCAGGAAACAACACTTTCTGCACAGAAAACAATTTTTTTTGTAAATAAAATACTGTTTCCTGTGCAGAAAATGATATTCACTCAACAAAAATCCTGTATAGAACGTTTATGCTGAATAAGTTTTAAATTGTGACTATTCCAATCAATCCAGAACTATCTTTTCATGGTGTCCAGACACTCAGGAAACATGTTTCCCCCATTTTTTTTTTAAAAAAAGAAGAGTTTCAAATATTCTTTCCACCTTTGATTAGTTGTCTTTTTGAGTGTGCATATATCCGTCTGTAGCACGATGTATCCAACCAGGGAATGCAGTAAAGGAGTGCTACATATCGATGTATTTTGTGTGGCACAGAGGAAAGTTTCAGTTGCAACTGTGATGACATCAGTTTTCAGTATAAATGCAAGAAGGGAGCTACAACCCAAGAATGTAATGTGCCATCTGTAAGGTAGTTATACATAACACATCTCTGTTTTCAATGGGAGAGCACTATAGTGCTCTTCTGCAGAATTATAAACAAGTTGTTTTCAGGAAGAATGTACAAGGACACAGTAATGGAGGTGAGTTGGAGCTATGAATTTTATGAAAACTTTGATAGATACCACATTAAAGGCCAGCATCAGCTCACAAATCAGTCTGGTAATGCTCTTTCCTCCAAGTTGGTGTGCAGCATGATTCATAGTGAGTTTACGTCTTCATGGCCACTCTGTCCTATAGCATCATTCATCAGTTTATCAGCTATTTGACCCAGAAAGTTATCTGGATCATTATTTTTAATGGCATTAAGTAGCACTTTTGCAGCTGTCCCTAGTCTACCCCATATACCTTGTCATCAAGTTATTTTACTCGCCATGGGACTATTGGTGAGTAAAATCTTAGGACTTTCAAGGTGTCAAGGCAGTATGCTGTAGTAGCTTGAGTGTTGGACTATGACTTTCGAAACAAGGTTTAAATTATTGCTGGGCCATGGAAATCCGAAGGTGAAGGCAAACTTCCTCTGAACAAATCTTGACAAGAAAACTCCATAGGTTAACTGTATGGTTGCTGTAACTCAGAAATGACTCAAAGGCAAAGGATACCAAATGTATTGTGCTGGCATTGTAGTCAAGGTTCATCTTGAATCAAAGTAGTGTAATGTACTTTGTCTTTTGCATTTATATTCTCAGATCATTACCATGGGTGGTCACTCGTATCCGAGTAGGATGGCTAGAGTGCTCAAGGACCAGGGTTTCCCAGTTCTCAGTGTCTATGCCACAGTTTTTAAGATTGTATTTAAGCCCATCTTTAAGTTTCCTTTCCTGTCCAACAACATTCCATTTTCCGTTCTTGAGTTGGGAGTAGAATAACTGCTTTGGGAGATAGTAATTGGGCATTCAGACAATGTGGCCAGTGTAGCGGAATTGATGGCAAAGGATTTGCTTCAATGCTGGTGATCTTTTCTTCTTCCAGTATGCTGACATTTTTCTGCCTGTCTTCCCAAGAGATTTGCAGGATTTTTTGGAGGCAACGCTGATGGAATCGTTCCAGGACTTGAGTGTGAGGTCTGTATGTGGTCCACGTTTCGCAGGCATATAGCAGGGTTGGGAGGACTTTATATAGCTTTAAAAACAAGCACCTTGGTATCCCTACGGATATCCCAATCCTCAAGCACTCTCTGTTTAATTCAGAGAAATGCTGCACTTGCAGAGCTCAGGCGGTGTTGTGTTTCAGTGTCAATGTTGATTTTTGTGGAGAGGTGGCTGCCAAGGTAGTGGAAATGGTCAACATTTTCTAACATTACACCATTATGCTGTTTTTCTGACATTGCAGAGAGATTGGCTGGTGCCTATTGTAAAAGCACTTTGGTTTTCTCAATGTTCAGTGAGAGGCCAAGCTTTTTGTATGCTTCTGCAAAGGCGTTTAGAGTGGCTTGTAGGTTTTCTTCTGAATGAGCACAGACCACATTATAATCAGCATATTGAAGTTCTATAACAGATGTTGTTGTGACCTTGGTTTTGGCTTTCAGTCTGCTGAGGTTAAATAGCTTGCATCTGTCAGATAGATTATTTTCATGCTGGTGAGAAGCTTCCCATCATTCTCAGATACTGTTCACATGTCACTCTCCTATGAAATTCTATTTGTTGGTTGCTTTGAGATATAATGCAAAATGGTAGTGTAGTGGCATTTTCAAGTACATTGTTTTCACTACACTCTTCTTGTATGATGTAAGGTGAAAATCAGAAGCATTTGTTTCTGTCTTCAGTTTACCAAACGTCTCCTGGGCATACTATATGAGAAAAGAGATCAGTTTCAAACCTTGGTTTCTGATCCTACATAAAAGATGCTAAATCAGAAGAAGAAAACCACAGTTTTCTTGATAACAAAACACAGAAGAGGGCACTCTTGGCTAAGCTGAGTACATAGGATTTCTCTCTTTACTCTCACTGGTCACTGGCAGTATAAAGCCACAGGCATATCCTAGATTTCCTCATTTCTGAAGGAATGCTTCCAGCCATATACTGGCACTAGCATTGTTCTCTGCAGTTGATCTATTAGATGCTTACTTGGTTGTGTCAGCAACACTGAAACTTTAATAAGCACACAGTGGAACACTTGCTATTGCTTAGCCTAACCAGAATGCAATACAAGGGAAGAATTGGCCATGCATTTCTCTAGATTAATTCCATATGATCCTATTTATGGAATACACTAATTAGTTTCTGAATGTGGTGTCTTTCATGACCTGAAAATTACCTAAATACATTTATGTTAGATGAGAGTGGTTACAAACAATAGAAGGCTCATTCTTTTGAAAATCTTTTAGCCAGCCACCATATCTATACACATAATAAAAGTGAAAATGTGTATGTGTGTATGTGGAAATGTCCACTTACACAGACAGCCGCCCACCTCCACAAACAGCTATAGTTCTCATTGAGCAGGAGACAACAATGACCCTCCCTCCACTGACATGCAGGTTATAGTGAGCGCCATGAACATGCAGTCCAAACCTTGCCCGTGCCCTCCACAAACACCATTCTGCCCCCCACCCAAGTGAAGGCTTTCATGCAGGGACAATTTCATTCTAGACGTTGTAGCTCCTTAATTTGCATGACCCCCTCCCACTGCCTCTACCTTAACCCTTAACCCATTCTTTTTTAAAAATTAATTTTATTGGTTTATAAGTGTAAATACAGAGAAAGCGAGGAAAACAAAATTGGTGGGGATAGTGCAGAGAGGTGGGGAGGGGAAGGTAGGTGAAGAGACATGAGGAGAGTACAGGAAAAAGAAGGGGATATATATATATATATATATATATATATATATATATAGAGAGAGAGAGAGAGAGAGAGAGAGAGAGCGCAAAAGAACCCCCCCCCCAATAAAAAAAATTAACCCATTCTTACCCTTTCCTATGTCACACAGTTAACAGAGGAATTGATCAGCAAGTGAACAAGAGGTTTGGGGATTTACAAGAGTTGTACTTGATCTACATCCAGAGAGCACTGTTAACACAACCAATGATGGATCTGGACCACACTTGCCACAGATAATGGGACTTGCAATACCTTCACTGATACTGTGGCTCCCACCAACAATGGACTGGGACCAAACATGGCACAGAGAAGCCCCATGACCAACTGAATATACTGCAGGGTTTAGCGGGAATGGACTTTGATTTTGGGAGTTATAGTTCACCTGCATCCAGAAGGCACTGAACCCAGCTGAAGTCAGATCTGGACCAAACTTAGCACACAGACCCAACATGACCAACTGTGCATATGGGCCTGGTTTGGGGGTGATTGACCTCACATCTGGGAGTTGTAGTTCACCCTTACCAAGACAGCACTGAACCTAGCCAACTGTGGATCTGGACCAAACTTCAGTGATACTACCTAACATCCCAAAACAAACAATGCCTTTTTCTAATAACCCGGGCACCGCCGGGTCCCCAAGCTAGTATCAAATATAATGCAGTCAAAATACATATGGTGTATTTGTCCAAAAATAGAGAGGGACTGTTGCTTTTCAAGGATTAGAATAACATTCCTTGCTGCAGGAAAATTCTTTGGTGAATTTAGAATTAAAATAAAACTCTGTTTATGTCAGTTTTAAAATGAGAAGGTCCCCTTCTGTCTAATGTGTCTGAGCACTGACATTATAAACAGCATCTCACCTTTTTATCTCACAGGTCAGGAATGCCCCACAGTTTTTCCTTCTCAACCCAGACATTTCACTTCTAAAAACCAGGAAGATAGGGCTGAAGCCTCAGCACACTCTACGACACACAGGTGATTTCTCATTTATCTTGAAAAAATTACCTTCATCTTTGACTTGTCCCCCTTCATACAAAACTGTGATCTCCAACAATCCTTAAAAAGGCATGTGTGCATGTGTTGTGTCACCTGTCAATTTATGATAACTTCATGCATTTCATAAAGTTTACTTAGGCAAGGAAAACTTAAGAGGTTTTGCCAGTTCCTTCCTCTGAAAGGTAGCCTATAACACCTGGCATTCATTGGCTTTCTCCCACCCAAGTACTAACCAGAATGACTTTGCTTAACTTCCAAGATCACATGGGATCTGGTGCTTTTATTTTAGGACAAGACATACACATAATAAAAGTGAAAATCTGTATGTGTGTATGTGGCACAAGTGTCCATTTACACACAGGCTTCCGCCTCCACAAACAGCTACAACTCCCAGTGCTACTGAGTCACCAATGGTCCCCACTCCAAAGAACATTTCAGGTTATTGAACATGTCCAAGAGCCCTGACAAAGTCTTCCACAAACACCATCCTGCTCATCACCCAAGTGAAGGCTTTAATACGGGGATAATTTAATCCTAGATTTTCTGTTTTTCCTCCACCAAAGACACTTCCTAGTTTTCCTTTTTCTCTCCATTGATGTGGAATTAGAATGACCCCACCCACTGCAAACAGAGCGGAATTGATCAGCAACTGAACAACTAAACATACTGGAGGGGTTTAGGGGACTGACTCAACATGATGGAAGTTGTAGTTCATCCTGCATCAAGACGCAGTACTGTGATCCCCACTGATAATGGACCTGGACCCCATTTGGCACACACAACACCCATGACCAGCAGAACATACTGGAGGGATTTTTTTTGGGGGGGTGGGGGGTGGGATTGGCCTTCACATTTGGGAGTTGTAGGTACTGGGATATAGAGTTCGCCTGCCATCAAAGAGCACTCTTATCTCCACTGATTATGGACCTGAACCAAACTTGGCACACAGCACCCCCATGACCAACTCAACTTACTGGAGGGGTCTGGGGAAAGTGACAACTTCTGGGAGTTATAGTTCACTTACATCCGGAGACACCATGACTCCCCACCAACAATAGACTGGGACCAAACTTGGCACACAGAACCACCATGATCAACTGAACCTACTGCAGGGAATTGAGGGGGGCTGACCTACCATGGTGGGAGCTGTAGTTTACCCTGCAGCCTGAGAGCACACTGAATCCCATCAATGATGGATTTATAGAGCAAATATGCCCAACATGACAAATTTTAACTAATGATGGAGTTTCAGGGGGTTAACCTGGCGTGATGTGAGTTGTAGTTCACCCACAATCATATGCATTTTGGACAATTAAAAATCGACTTTTTCAAATAACCCAGGCAACGACGGGAACCCAAGCTAGTTTTTTATATCAGCAATAGGTAATAAAACTTTGATCCCGTCTACACTGCCATATAAAATCCAGATTATCTGTTTTGAACTGGATTATATGGCAATGTAGACTCATGTACTCCAGTTCAAAGTAGATAAATGGATTATCTGATTTGATAATCTAGATTATATGGCAGCGTAGAAGGGGCCCAAGGAGATAGTACCTGAATGGAAGCCCATCAGTGAATACTGCTGCCTAACTTTGATATAACCCATGAGAAAAAGAGTGCTGAAGACATTATTTCCCTCGGTTGTTGTGTTTTTTTCCGGGCTGTATGGCTATATTCCAGAAGTATTCTCATCTGACGTTTCGCCCACATCTATGGCAGGCATCCTCAGAGGTTGTGAGGTATAGATGTGGGTGAAACGTCAGGAGATAATACTTCTGGAACATGGCCATACAGGCCGGGGAAAACACAACAACCTTGTGATTCTGGCCATGAAAGCCTTTGACAACACATTATTTCCCTCATTTGCAATGCTCTCAGGCCAAAAAAGTAGGGTTTTCAGAGGGCAGTGGCATAACTACAGCAGTTGTATCTATGTCTGGTGATATATGTTGTCAGCCCACATGTTTTCCTGTGCAGGCTGAAGGCCTAAGAATTAATGCAGAGCAGATTTTATAACCAAATGGTCTCCACAAAGGAAAGGCAAACAAAGCCAGCCTTTCTCAACTTGGTTTACTTCTAGACATTTTGGACTACAACTGCTATGAACTCTCACCTTTGATCTTTCTGTCACTCCTCATAATTGGCATGCTTACTAGGGCTGATTGGAGCAGTAATCTAAAACATTTGGAGGGCTCTGGGTCTATCCAAGAGTTGACAGAATTAACCAGTGTAGATTGTTTAGAAGGCAACTGTGTTACTCCAAGGACTCGTTCATATTATGCAATTATAGGGGCTATGATTCAATTTCAACACTTTTTCCAATGAAGCCAATAATTGTTTAACTTCTTCAAATTATCTATTGCTTCCAACTTCTTTGTGGTCGCTATGAATCATGCAAATGGGTTACTCTGTGTCTGTGCAGTACAACCCATTTGCATAGTTTTACAAATGACCACATGAAGAAACACAGGTAAGCAACCCGTCTTTCTCTCTCTTTCTCTTTTATGTCACTGGCATAGATGTTCTGCCATCATGGTGTGAATGGATCAGATGGCAGATGAGAAGTGGAAGAATACAGAACTGGGACTGGACAATCAATCTCTTAGATCTGCATTGTATCTGAGATTTTTCAGAAATGGGCTATATTTCTCCTAGGTGTTTTGTGGGCAGGTATTATTCAAATGTACAGTAGAACAGGCACACATTAAAGAAGTGATGATATAAGAATGAGTATAGAATTTTGAGCAGCAGGAAAGTAATTCTATTTGGCTAAAAGAGTGATTTGCTTCCCTCACTTGGCAGTGGGTAATTTGTAAGAAAATCATATCTGTTATATGAGACGATCTAAGCAAAAATTTGAGAATGAAAGATGTAGATGTTAATAAATAAAAAAAAATGTTCTGTTCCTTTGAACAAAAAGGCACAGGCCAGGATCCTGTTTGGGTGTTATGCTGGCACAAATACACCAGCAGTTGTACATTTATGAGAGCTTGCATAAGAAAGTATCTATTAGGAATACACATTTCAGCTGAACCTTGATCCATTTCTTCTGGTGGGATACCAGTAGACTCCTGTATCCATTTTCACGCACCTCCCAAAAAAGGGTAAGTGGCCGGGTAACAGTTTTCGGTCCGTAGCTGAAAACTGCAGCTAGATCCAGCCCATTGGCGACAATGGGAAACTTATGAGGCTCTCCTTTCCATTCCTGGGAGCCTTTCCTTTTTCCTTCAAGGGAGCCTGGGTGTCAGCAACAGAGTTAAGAAAGCACCCTAAAAGCTGTTTCTACTCTAGAGGAGAGGCACTGCAGGCAGGCGCAAGCTTTCTCTCCTTGCAACATGCCACATAGCTTTCCAAGGCATTTTAAAGAGGCTCAGGGAAAGAAATAAAAAGAATAAAGAAAATAAAGGAATTTCAAAAAGATTAAACTGTGGTGCTGAAAAGGGGAGGAAGAGCCGAGATCAGCTGCCATATTGTCCCGTTATGCACGGGAATCTGGGATGGCTGGGCCCTTGCCATTACGGGCACCTGAACAAACTGAAGAATCCAGATTGGTTTAAGGCAGAGCTGGCCCTAGGTATTTTTCAAGTGTAGGCAAACAGAATTTTGGCACCCCGCCCCCCCAAACCAATCACTGAAAAATAAAAGCGTTGGATAAGCGAAAATGTTTGATAATAAGGAGGGATTAAGGAAAAGCCTATTAAACATCAAATTATATTAAGATTTTACAAATTAAGCACTAAAACATCATGTTTTACAACAAATCAACAGAAAAAGCAGTTCAATACCTTGCGGAGGCAGGCCACAGGAGACAGGAGTTGCCTCGATGGCGCCCTCCACAAGATGGCACCACAGGCAACTGCCTAGTTGGCCTGGTGGTTGAACCGCCTCTGGTTGAAGGTAATGGCTAAAAACGAATCCTGGCTCAAGCCTAGTATCTATTACCTCTTTACAAAAACAGTTTTCTCACACAATGACAGTACCTGGGAACGGTGCATCCCTATGGTTATAATAGCCACAGTTTGATCTGTGGGGTATATCAGAAGCTTACATAGGGATGCTAGGATTGCACATGGCTTCCTTGGTCACCTCGGACATTTGTCTTAATCATACCAGTAGAGGTTTCTGCTCCACAGATTCTCAATAAGATCTTTGCCAGGCATTGCAGTAAGATGGAGTGATGGGTATGAAACATATAGTTGCAGAGACAGAATAATATGCACATTCAGCATTTCCCACATAGATTTCTCAAAAAAAAAGAAAGAAAAACAATAAATAAGCAAACTCCTTTTAAACAAGTCTGCTCTTGCAGTGGTGAATTATCAGAGAGTATCAAATGTTGGAATGATCCTGTGTCAGATATTGTAATATTCTTTCCCCAAAACACTGTAATGGGAGAAAACTAATAAATGTTTTTACTGTGATTAAAAGATGGTGTTCACAAAATGTTTTTACTCCAAATTACTAACAAATCTTCAAGTGCATGAAGATTTTTATTTGATCTGCTTGGAAGTTCTTGACATGAGATCCATCTGAATTTGAAGGATCCATCTGGTTAGAATATACAGTGGTTAGACTATACTGGTTGGTATCCACTGGGGTTGGTTCCAGTCCTCTCCCCTCCAGTGAACACTTAAATCTGTGGATGCTCAAGTCCCATTATATATGATGCCATAATGCAATGGTGTTTCTTATATAAAACTACAAAATCAAGGTTTGTTTTTGGATTGGGGGCGGGGGTGGGGGTATGATAAAATCTGTGGCTACAAGACTGGTCTTGAACAACTTCCAGTTGTTGTTTCACCGTTGCTGTCATCATAATCACTATCACCACCTCCTCCACCTTCTACACCATCTTTGTTACACTCCGATCCCCCCACCATCCGCCAAACAGGATGATGAAGACACCCTTAACTGAACAGTGTTCAGTTCTAACCCGAACTGATTTTCAGACAATTTTCTACAAAGATTGCTTGAAGTATCTATACATTTCCCCAAATTTCCTATCCAGCAAGAGCCTCGTGACTGTGGAACACATATCCACAGTTTCACTTACCTTCCCCAGGGGAAAATTCACCTCTCAAGGACTTTTCTGGGTCCTCTAGGTGATTCTATGGTATATTTTTTCCAGTACTTTGCCCTAGAGTGATGTTGGAGGATCTAGCAAACCTATGTTGGGACCAGGAGTGAAATAACTCAATGCTATTTGGTCAAATCCATGGTTTCACATAACTCTGCCTGGCTGGGAATGCCCCCCCCCCCCCTCCAATATCAGAGTCTTACTGTACCAGAGATGTTGCTAGAGCCTCACCAAACAACAAACTGCAGCATGGAACCTTGACAGTTGAAGTGGAATCAAAGTGTTCTAACACAGTAGTGTGGAAAGGCCCCAATTGTTCTCTTATTTTCTAAGCTGGGTGAACTGATATAATGTGATGTGTGTACTCCCCTTTTTGTGAGTCTGTTAAAATCTCAGCTTATTCTGCTATGAATTACACATTCCCTTAAGCATATAAAGCAAACATATTGACAGGTTGTGCTATCACTTGGCAGCTCGAAATATGAGACCATCAATCAATGTCCATGATATGCTGCATAATTCTGAACTTACTTATCCTAGCATGATTTAGCATTCTTCTCATCTTTCTCTGAGTATGCAGTCAAGAATTTGTGAAATATTTAAACCAAACTCCTTTTTTGTTATTATTATTGGTCATTCAAAATTAATTGCATTAATTTATGGCATTGTATTCACGCTTGACCCCCTATCCATTTACATGACAAATCAAACCAAACCTAAGCCTGGAGCATCCTTTCCAACCCACTAATGTATAACTTAGTAATGTAGAACCATGGTTATAGTAATGTTCCAGGTTTCTTTGAGGGTAAAATAATACCTACAAAATTCAGGCAAGAATATAATAGCATGGAGGAAGAAGTGCTGGATAAGACCAAAGCCAATCTGGTCTGGAATATCACTTTTTAAAGCTGTTCAAACAGGTAGGCAATGGCATCATTGTTCCCTTACTATAATGAATTTCATGATTGGCCATGGACGGTGTGAAAAATTGCTTCCTTTTAATTACCCTGAGTTAAGATACAAATTCTGGATCAAGGAAAGAAAAAAAATGCCAGTTCCCTGGTTAAAATGTGCCTCCAAAGAAAACAAGAGCAAAGTGGCAGCACATTCACTAGCTTAAACAAGAATGAATCATGCTCACATAAAACCAAATGTTGGGAAGATGGGTTTGGCCAGGCTTCTAGTTGCTCCAAGAGCTAGAAAACAGAAATGAGGTCAGCTTTAGAACATCACGTATTGAAGCAGATTGTGGACTAACTGTCCTTATGGTAAAGGGCTCAGGCAGATTTCAGTAGATTTCAAAACTGGTCTGGAGAACAAGCCCTAAGAGGCTTAAAGAACTGGGCATGTTTAGCCTGCAGAAGAGAAGGCTGAGAGGAGACATGATAGCCATGTACAAATATGTGAAGGGAAGTCATACGGAGGAGGGAGCAAGCTTGTTTTCTGCTGCCCTGCAGACTAGGACATGGAACAATGGCTTCAAACTACAGGAAAGGAGATTCCACCTGAACATCAGGAAGAACTTCCTCACTGTGAGAGCTGTTTGGCAGTGGAACTCTCTCCCCCGGGCCGTGGTGGAGGCTCCTTCTTTGGAGGCTTTTAAACAGAGGCTGGATGGCCATCTGTCGGGGGTGCTATGAATGCGCTTTCCTGCTTCTTGGCAGGGGGTTGGACTGGATGGCCCATGAGGTCTCTTGCAACTCTACGATTCTATGATTCTATGATTCTGTCATTGAAAGTGAAACACTGTTATTAAATCCTTATGCATATCCTTGAGATAGCTACAAATGAGAATTCATCCTTTGGTTTCTTATTTGTATGGGTTGATTCATTCTATAAATAGTTCCACAAATAAGTTATTCAACTTGCCACTGACCTCTATCAATCCACTTAAACTCCAGATTGTGCCACTTCATTAGAATCACCCAGAATAATATAACATGATCCAGGATAAGGCTAAATCACTATATATTTAAGAGCAGGCATTGATGGTAATGTGTTCCTTATTAAGTTCTGTATGGCACATTTGTGGTTGTTGGGTGTGTTCAAGTCATTTCCAGATTATGGTGATTCTAACATGGCTCTATTACAGGGTTTTCCGCAGTTAAAAGTGTGTGATTTGTCTGAGGTTACCCAGTGAGTTTTCATGGTTGAGCAGGGATTCAAATCCTGTTTTCTAGATTTGTAGTCCAGTGCTCAAACCATTACACCACACTGATTCCTTGCAGGACAAAGTGCATGACTCAATTGTGGACCATTGAACTTTGACTTTGGTAACACAACTGGTTTATTAACATGATTACATCTACTTCCCTGATAGGGCTCTAAACATAAAGAATCTTCCTAGGTGAAACAAAGAGGGATTTCTACACATTATTACATTTTCTTGGCAAAAATGATAGTGAGAAACTGTTACAACACTGCCTCCCCCCCATGTTTGGGAGTCAAAGCAATGTACAATGGTTAAATAAACAAAATTCGTAACATAAAAATACAACAATACAATACAAAAATACAACAATACAACAAGATTATTGCTATCACTACTACTACTACTGTTTCTTGTAAAAATGCACATATAAAATTATCCTCTCCATCTTTTCAATCTGCCTAACAGGATCAAGGCTTAAATGCAAGTAGTCATCTTCACTTGAAAGCAGGCCCGCTGAATTTACATAAATATTACTCTCAATTTCACAATTGATTCAATGGATATTCTCTAGCTGGGATTACAAATCAGATTCATGTGTTATATCCTTGTGAAAAATGCTCTGTTTTACTTTCATTACATTTCTCTGAACGTGACCTATATTCTCAGCCCATCACACAACCATCATTTTACACCTTTCAATCCCCAAGGCAAGATGCAGACAGTGCTTTGCTTCACAAATGCATACATTTGGAAAGCTTGTGGTAGATTTATGAGGATTAACACACACATATTCATGTATGCAATTTACAAATATGGATGAATATCCTTTGTCTTTTTATATCAGATGGTCAGATTTAGGACTTTATTACATGAAGCTGCCATTCAATGGCAGCCAAATGATCACAGATAGCAGATTCATACAAGGATAAGCACCTTCATTATCACACTTCTCTTCAATTGTGCCAGTTTGCTGTGATCCTGCCATTGTACTCCTGCAAACCCTTGTTTCGGCAAACTCCGGTTTCAGCAGTGTTTGTAAAAAAAAAAAAGGACAAATATAACTAAAAATATTCAATAAACACAGAGCTCAGGAATAGCATGCGGGAGGTGTGAGAATGGGAGAGGAAGAGGTGAATCTCAGCCCATGACGTCACTAGACTGCTGCCATCCTAGCATGAATGCAGAACAGACCCATCACACAAGATAGGTGATGGGAATGTTGTGATACTGTGATCTACTGACAAGTTTATCCCATCAAAAGCAGGGAACATGTAAATTGTGTGGAGGAAGACCAGTAATGGGATGTGCAAGGCATTATGTGACAGGGACAGTCCAGCTTCAATGCAGGTTTGACTGTACATCAGAGTTTACAAATTATCTCCTGAAACATGCTGGGCACTGTAGTCTAGAAAAGTAACTTTTCCCAAGTTTTGTTATCAGTTCATTCCCAGAGTTAACTTTTTGCTGCAAGCGTGTTGACTTAGCTTTTCACATTTTCTTTCAAAGAACAACACACATGCAGACATAAATACACTCTCATTCTGCTTTATTAAAAGTAGTACAGTAGAGTCTCAGTTATCCAACATAACGGGCCTGCAGAACATTGGATAAGTGAATATGTTGGATAATAAGGAGAGATTAAGGAAAAGCCTATTAAAGATCAAATTAAGTTATGATTTTACAAATTAAGCACCAAAACATAATGTTATACAACAAATTTGACAGAAAAAGTAGTTCAATACACAGTAATGCTATGTAGTAATTACTGTATTTACGAATTTAGCACCAAAATATCACAATGTTTTGAAAACATTGACTACAAAAATGCGTTGGATAATCCAGAACGTTGGATAAGTGAGACTACTGTACCTCCAAGCAGGCTCCACTATTCCAAAACATTTGGATGCCTGGTGTTTGCCTTGGGTCAATGTGCAAAGCTATCTTTATATTTACCTGGAATCATTCATATTAACTCTCTTTCCAGCCTCTTTAGCCCTTCTAGTCTTCAGAGATCACCTGAACACCCCACATCCCATTCCTCACCTCTCTGCATTACTATCACTGCTTAACATATCCAAGGCTGCCAAAGAGATTGACAAAAGCTGTTTATTAAACAGATGGGGAGGAGGTATGAGTAAAGTGAGAGAACTAATAGCAGTCATCAGCAGAGGCTCTGGTAGGGAATGGAGATCTGCAGCCAAATGCCCAGCTTGGGTAAATCAACATATATCAGAGGACTTTACCAAAGGGATAGCATTCTACACTTCACTGGAATCTGGCCCAGAAGCACAGTGATTAATATCACAAATAATTTATCCAACAGGGCTGTGCACATCATTATTTATTTCATTGGTAACGATAATATCTCAGCAGCATAGAAAGTTGGCATGGTCTTCTGTCTTCAATCTTGCGCCACTTCACTCCTCTGACATTCATGAGCTAATCTGAACCCATTGGGCAGAAACCAGCCAAAGCTAGAAGCTCAGTGTGTCTGTTCGAGAACAAGGCCCACAATGGCAGGTCAAAGACACCTAGCCTAGAAAACAATCATGGCCAGACCTTGCAAGGAAAGAGTGACAGGTAAAATAGTTACCTGGAATATATTACATGGAGAAGGAAATGAGGATATTATAAGCCGAAGAGCCAGCATTGTCCGTAGACTGCTGCAATGTCATGTGGCCAGCATGACTGAATGGAGTGCCGTTACCTTCCCACCGGAGCAGTACCTATTGATCTACTCACATTTACATGTTTTCAAACTGCTAGGTTAGCAGAAGCTGGGGATACCAGCGGAAGCTCATCCTGCTCCCCGGATTCAAATCGGCAATCTTTCAGTCAGCAAGTTCAGCAGCTCAGCAGTTTAATATGCTGTACCACTGGGAGCTCAATGATGGATATACTAGCTTGTTATTTTTGTATTCCTGCCCCCAACAGATACTTCTACATCGAGGTGGAAAAAAATTCTTCCTGCTCTTTTCACTTGGAATAACACTGAAGAGCCATGAAAAGGTGAATACCCTTCTCTGCTTCCTCTGTTTTTCTGTTGAACACTAGCCAAAGTGTTCACAAACTATGTTGAATTGGCTGAGGCTCTATGAGATAGTCATTGAAAAACTATAGCAAAACGTGCTGCAGGATGTCCCACAGAAACAAAGTTTTTGCATTTTAATAAACTTTTCTATGTTTTCATTATAGAACCAATTAGGGCATGACACTTATAACCCAGGAACAAAAACTGTGTTACTGTTATGGTTGAGCCTTCTGGCTCTGGTACTGGGAGACGGGGTCGTAAGACTCCTCGAGAGTCAGACTCTTTTGAGGAGCGTGAAAGGAAACGGCTCTGGGACTTATTTGCAGATCCAACAGATGAAGACTCATTTGAGGGTTTTACCGAGGGAATGGAGGAAGAGATGGTTAGCTCAGAGGAGGATGACATGGAGTGGACTCGTGTGAGGGAGGATTTGGGTGTCACCGGCACTGATAGCATGGGAGGCGATTGGCGGGTTGCAGGATCAGACCCATGGACGGGCTGGAGGGATGGAGCGGGATCCGCAGCTGGGGATGCTGTGGGGCGTAGTCAAAGGTGTTTTAGCTCTGATGAGGATGATGATGATGAGGCACCTGGAATTAGGATAGCAGCTGACAGCGATGAGGAGTTATGAACTGGGATAAAATGGGGTTTAGGATCAATGGCTAATTGCCTTGGGCAAGGTAATCTGGACGAACGCTTGGGCTCTTGTTGGGGAACTTCCTGAAGACGGGTGTGATTCGTTGCTGGATACCTTGGACCTCCGTCGTCTTTTTGACGGACATTAATTACCTACTCTGGATTGACGCTGGACTGACTGACTGACTATGACCTTGGACTATCCCTTCTGTGGCTATCGGTGGAACTCGTGGAACTTCAGACGCCCGCACTTGGCTTTCAACCTCGGACCGGACTGGGACCCTGCTGACCGCCGTGATCCTGATTGATGTGCCTGGACCCGGATTTCGCTCGTTGCACGGAGGAGTAACAGCCTGAGTTACTCATCTGTAGCTTTTTGGTAGCAGAGAGGAATCTGCTGCCAGCTTTTGATGTTCATTTTGACCTTTGTTTACCAACTTTTGTTTGTTTAAACTGCCAGGCTGAAGTAAGCACTTTTGAGTTAATCCGGATTAAACTCCTGTTTAATCCGGTTTATTCCTTCGAACCGTTTTAGTTCAAACAGAGCTGTTTCTGTTACTTTTCACACTGAAGATAAGTGTTTGCCTAGTCCTTTGTTTTCTACGGGCATTTTTTGTGTTCTGTAACTTTAATAAACTGTGTTGTACTCTATTTGGTGGCGTTCTGTCTATGACAGTTACATAGTTCATTTGGGGAGAGAGGGCGAAATATACATAAAGTATTACTGCTAGTAGTATTAGTATTATTAGCATTAATCAGACAAAGCTTTAAAAGAAATTGATTTGATTTGCCTACTGAGAAAGGATTGGGAGCCCCAAATGACAAGTAATGATCAGCACATGGACATATATGCATATATGCATGCTTGCTAGCACACACACACACTACGAAAGAAGAATATTTTTTCAAGCTATGGAAATAAAACTCACTGAAATGGAGATAACTTATAGCCCCAAATTTTATTTTATAGCTAGAATTTATACCCAACTCTTTACCCTTCTCATATAAAAGTAATTATATGTCTAAATAAGATAATACATAATATAAAAACTAATATTAAAATGTGAGTAAAGCATAATGCAAAAAAAAATCATAAATATGAGTCCAGATTTGTAATACATGCCCTTTTTGAAATCCCATAGAGGATGTTTTCTGCATTTTAACGTCTGTGTGTGATGCTAGGAAATCTTATAAAATAATAAATCCATAAGATATGCTTTGCTATGGAGTTTAAAACAACTGAAACACACATACATTCAGATAAACATTTTTTTCCAGATCTTACTGCGACTAAACTTGGAAAAACTAATGTAATACATTACATTCAACTATCCATCTTATTCCCATGAAAATAGCAGAAATTCAAGGTACATAAAGCAGTTTTTAAAAGCTAACGCAAGTCCATTTTGATTCCTGGACAGATAATTTTTGCATTGCTCTTCTGATCTATAAAATGTCATTGCAACCGCCTTTTACTTTGAACCCACAATTATCACCATTGCCCACATCTTGTTAAAAGCTTCATTGGATCCAACAAGAATGATCTTGGTCACCCTGCAGCCAATCTCTCTGACTTTTATCATTAATGAAAACTTGGCCATAAAAAAGAAAACCGGGGAGTGTGGGCAAAGGAGTGTATTTTATTGAAATAGCTGCCCCTTAAACTCTGAGGCACATATGATATAGCTCCTCATTGTCCCCTCCTATGAAAAGGAAGAGACGGTACAGAAAGCTGTAATGCGCAACAATGGACGTATAAGTTGGTTTCCAGAGAACCAGAAATGAGAAGTGCATTGTTGGCTTCAGTACAGTACATTGAGGGAAAAGATGAGAGATTTGTGCAATTGGCTGGCATAAAATGTGGTTGAATGACACTTACTATTCTTTTTGGACATATACTTCAGTTCACTTTGGCAAGCTAGTTAACCACATGGCTCAGCATCTGGGCCTTTTCTGAGCCGATTCTGTACCTGACACTTGCAATTATTCACAGACATATTGCTAGCGTTCAAACCTGTGACCTATTTCCTTCATTTCTAAAATCTCTTTTTGGGTGAAAGTCTTCTTTCTTGGGGGATTTCCCTTATTCCCTTACTCTTGCAGCTCCCCAGTTCATCACATTGCTTTCTCAAAACATGTTCAAATGTAAGCATGCAGTCATATACTGTGGTGTTTAAAATCCTGTTTCAAAATCATGACAGCCTTTGTTGAGTCATGTAAGTTTCATTGCCTAGCTCTTTTTTCTAAGATGTGCACGCATTAAGTAGCTGTCATCATCCATTTGTATTGATTATAAAGTATATTGATACAATTATCAATAAACCAGGAGCTGTGGTGGCAGAATGGATTAAACCCTTTTGCTGGCTGGGCTGCTGACCTAAAGGTTGTGTTGCTGATCTGAAGCTTGCCGGTTCGAATCCACGAGACAGGGTGAGCTTCCATCTGTCAGCTCTAGCTTGCGGGAACATAAGAGAAGCCTTCCAGCAGGATGGTAACACATCTGGGCATCCCCTGGGCAACGTCTCTGTAGACAGACAATTCTCTCACACCAGAAGCGACTTGCAGTATGTTCTCAAATAGCTTTTGACACGATAATGAAAAATCGATAGACCCAGCACAACAAGAAATAATTCAAAGCTGTGTTGGCAGACAGGTCTAAGGAGTAATGAAAGGCTTGTGTTTGGGATGCAGATTTCCAAAATATTTTAATGCAATTCCTTGGGATGTTGGATATCTGTTATAAGTGATTTATTTAAAGCAACATTTATTATTCAGCAACATTCGGCAGCTGCAAAGCCATGGGGCCTTGGTCCAGAGCAGAAATGTCTCCAAATTCCTCTGTCTCATCTGAATCTAACTCCATCTCTTGATGAAACATGGGCCATGATGGCTGAGCCACAACAGTTCGCCTACACAAAACGAATTACATTTTCATAAGAAATGAGAGGCAACATGAAAATGAAAGCCGCACAGTCATCGTGCTTGCTTTCATCTTCCTTTCGTTTTGGCCCCGTAACAATAAGCAGGTACTGACAGAGGGCTACTTTCCCATTACAGCTGATGTGTACCAATGGGTGTTAATATTAATATTAATAACAATAGTTACACTGGTGCCCTAAGCTGAGTCTGAGAGAGGAGTGCTTTTTCATGACATCTGATGTGTACCAATGGGTGCAAATATTAATATTAATAACAATAGTTACTCTGGTACCCTAAGCTAAGTCTGAGAGAGGAGTGCTTCCCGATGACATCTGATGTGTACTAATGGATGCTAATATTAATATTAATAACAATAGTTATTCTGGAACCTTAAGCTGAGTCTAAGAGAGGGCTGCTTCCTCATGACAGCTGATGTGTGCCAATGAGTGACAACAACAACAACAACAACAACAACAACAACAACAACAACAACAACACCACCACTCTGGGGAAGACTCAATGTCCTGTTTTGTCTTTCAAGAACAGCCTTAAGACACTGTGGTAAGTAAATGAAAACTGCTTTACTTCAGCAAAACATAAAGTACAGTACACTCAGTGAAATAATGCAAAAGAAAGCCAGGAAGTCTTACTTCAGACAAAGAAACAGGCACAAATCCAGAGGCAGACTTGGAGCAGGCACACAGAGAGTGAAGGCATTAGAGTCAGTTTGTTACCAGCAAGAGCTGCCTGCACCTGCTTCGGCTTTTATAGCCCTGGGTCCCCACACAGCTGCTAGGGCAGTTCTTAATTACTCAGCTGCATTTCTGGCAGCTAATCTAGCTGAACGACGTCTCTGCTCTGTTTCCTTTAGCCTCTCCTGGAATGAGGGTACTAGCAAAGTCTCCTTCTCAGATTCCAACTCACCCTCAGATTCATGAACACTTCTGAAGAAGAGGAATCCCTGATACCCAAATGTTTTAAAAATTGGTGGGCTAAAAGGGGTCGAAATTCCCTCCATGTGTGGCAGTTTTCACCCCTCTAGCCCAAAAACCAAACGGAGGTGGGGTGGGCCTCGGATACCTCCCCTTGTTGCCAATGGTCTGAACATTTTCATTTTTTCGTAAGCCAGATGGAAATTCTATTCATATAGATGTCCCGTTTTCGGAAACAGGGACAAATACAAAACTGATACAAAACGAATGACACTAAACAAAACAAACAGCTATTCCATACAACTGCACACCACTAATTGTTTGTTGGCTCCACTGGAGTCAGCACAACATGGAAGGGTTCCCATGTTTGCAAGAAGCATGCAAGGACATGTGATGGCTGGCTTCGGGTTCAGCAGCTGAAGAAGGCTTGAAGCTTCCTAGGATGTTTGTTTTAGTAAGTGTGATGAGGTCATTAGTCTGGAATAAAAGTATACAAAGTGATCTTACAACACCTTAGACATTACTATGCATCTGTAGAATTAATACAGTTTGACACCACTTTAACTGCTCAATGCTATGGGGTCCTGGGAATTGTAAACCACAACTTGCATAATCCCATAACATTGAGCCATGGCAGTGTCAAACTGCATTAGTTCTACAATTTTTGGCCCTTCTACACTGCCACATAATCCACATTGTGAAAGCATATAATCCACATTATATGCTTTGAAATAGATTGTGTGAGTCTACACTTCCATATAATGTAGTTCACAGCAGATAATCTGGATTTTATATGGCAGTGTAGAAGAGGCCTAAGATGATTTTGATTATTTTGTCTGGAGTTAACTTGCATTGATATGAATGGGATTAAGGTTAACAATCAATTTGTTAACATTTCAACAATGACTTTAAAAAAATTGATTACTTAAATGGTTAAACTCCAACAATACTATTTCAGAATAACAATTGCCATTTTCCATTACTTTAATTTGCTTCCAGCCCATTTTTAGTAATTTAAGGCCAAATTTTCCTGTAATGACTCAATACTTTAACTATCACATTAGCTAATGAATAAATTTTATAAAATCTCCTCAACGGTTGAACATTAAAAAATTAATTCCCTTTAACATTTCAGCATTTATGTTAGTGTTAACAGGAATACTACGCATTGGGTGAGACATGATTAACTCCTTCCTGCACCCGAATGAATTCACAGGGATCAGAACAACCAATTTTCTTTGGATCCAGGCCATAAAGTTCAGGAGAGAGCTCTGTATTATTTTAAAAGTCTCATCTTCAAAGATCAAGTGTTAATAGCTGAACACCTCATGAGATTTTATCGTTTTATATTCCAAACCTTGAGAAGAATAATTTTGAAATGTGGTCTACCATCAAAATCCTAAGGTTACTGTTATGATTGAGCCTCATGGCTCTGTTACTGACAGACGTGGGCGTAAGACTCCTCGAGAGTCAGATACTCTCGAGGAGCGAGAGAGAAAAAGACTGCGAGACATATTTGCAGCACCATCTGACGAGGAGTCTTTCGAAGGGTTTACGGAGAGAATGGAGGAGGGGCTGGTTAGCTCAGAGGAGGATGAGATGGATTGGACTCGGGTAAGGGAGGAAGTGGGTGCCACTGGCCATGATGGGACAGAAGATGAATGGGGACCTTCAGGATTAGACCCATGGTTTAGCTGGAGGGATGGGACGGGATCCACAGCTGGAGATGCTGTTGGGCGTAGTCAGAGGTGTTCCAGCTCTGACGAGGAAAGTGATGAGGAAACGCCCGGGTTAAGGAGGACAGCTGACAGTGATGAAGATTTGTAACTGGCATAAAATGGGGCTTGAGAGCAATTGCAAATTGCGTTGGGCAAGGTAATCTGGGCAAACGCTTGGGATCCGTGTGTGTGTGGGACGCTTCCCTGAAGACTTGTGTGCTTTCCTGTGCTGTGACGTAAGTTGATTGGAATCCAGGGTCAGACGGCGGGAGGGATTGTGTGGGCATTTGTTTGTGCAAACCTGTGCTTACTCTTATTAGCTTGACCTTCCGTCGTCTTCTTGACGGACGCCATCTCCTGCTTTGAGAACTCGGACTGAACTGACCACGGCTTGTCTTCCCCCCTTCTTGGACTTGGAAAAACTACAAACGTCTGCTTCTGGCTTTGATCTACGGAACGGAACTGGTCTACTCAACTGCTACAATCCTTGGCTGATTTACTCGTGTTGGAGATCCTGTCTGCTGTGTGTGTGGGGGAGCGACGCAAGTTACTCTAAGCACAGTGTTGGCAGCAGAGAGGAATCTGCTGCCAATTAGTTGCATTCTTTGTATCTTTTGTTCCTTGGCTTTCGTTTCGTTTATACCCAGGCTGAAGCAAGCAGTTTGTTTTTACCCGGATTAAACTCCGGTTTAATCCGGTTTATCTTTTGAACATTTACTTTTGCCCCTTTTTGCTCCTAAAGGCAAAAACTGCCTGGCCCTTGTGTTTTACGGGCATTTTTGAGTTCTGTAATCTAATAAACTCTGTTACTTTGAATCTTGTGGCGTTCTGTCCTTGACAGATTGCCCAACGCCCTTAAAAAAAGTTTATTGCAGCAATAAACCCGTCAGGAAGACGATGGATGAGTTAAGGGCCAAAGTAGACCAATTGCAAACGGCTTTTACCGTTATCCAAACAGCTCAGGCTGTGAAAGGACATGTTTTGACTCCTGAACGCTTTGACGGAACCAGGTGCAAGTTGCCAACCTTTTTGGCACAAGTGGAGCTTTATTTTTCTCAGCTCAGTGCTCATGCTTTTCCTACAGACACTAGCAAGGTGGCCTTTATTTTGAGTTTGTTGACCGGTCCCGCAGGACAATGGGCCACTAATTTAATTTTGGGAAATGACCCAGTCAAGGACAATTTGAATAATTTCAAAAAGTTGTTAACTGATACTTTTGGGGATCCTCTCCGCACGGAGAACGCTGGGTGGGCTCTGTATCGGTTGAAACAGGGAAAGGGGACTGTTTTGGATTACTTAAATAAGTTTAACCTGTATCGCCACCAGCTGGATTGGGGGGAAAATGCATTCATGCTTTTATTTACTGCCGGGTTAAGTGATATGCTCCAGGATGAATTAGCACGCTTGGAGCCGGCTGAAAGCTGGGACGCCTTAGTAGCTAAGGTGCTGCGTTTAGACGCAAGGTTCGAGGCTCGTAAACACTCAAAAGCAATGTGTGCGCCACCCATGCATGTAACCAGGGCACCTGTGGTGATGGGGGAAGAGCCCATGGAGCTTGGGGTCTTTAAAAAGCTGTCTACAGAGGAAAAGAGCCGTAGGAGGCAGCTGGGCTTGTGTTTGTACTGTGGGAATGCTGGGCATTTTGCCAAAAATTGTAATGTGAAACCTTCCCAGCTTTCGGGAAAAGGCCAGCCCTAGTGCGACGTGAGTCCAACGCACTAGGGCTCCTCAAGCAGTCAACTGAGGGGAGGAAGCATGTTTTCGTACCCATTACATTATCTGTTGGGGGAAGGGAACTTGTTTCTACTTTGGCACTGCTGGACTCAGGGGCTACGGTCTCCTATGTAGATATTGAGTTTGCTAAGAAGCATGGCATTCCTAGAGTGCGCAAGGCATGCGACGTGTGGGTGGAAGGAGCAGATGGGAGACTGCTGGAGACTGGGGTGGTTAACCATGAAACCTCAGCAGTAACGTGGGAGGTGCAGGGAGTAACGGGAACGTTTGTGTGGGATATTACGAGCTTGCCTAGATATGATGTGATCCTGGGGATGGATTGGCTAGCTGTAGTAAACCCACATGTAGATTGGGCAACACGTAAAGTGATCTTAAAGAGGCAGGATTGTTGCACTCTAAATGTTACTCATTCTGATATGGAGGGAGTGCCTGCTGAGTATGGGGAGTTCTCTGATGTATTTTGTAAAAGAGAAGCGGACAAATTACCACCGCACAGGCCATATGATTGCGCCATCAAGTTGGCAGAAGGTGCGAAACTGCCAGCAGGGAGGCTGTATGCCTTGACTGTACCGGAAAGGCAAGCTTTGCGGGAGTTTCTAGATGAAAATTTAGCCAAGGGGTTTATTCGCCCATCTAGTTCTCCAACTGCGGCACCGGTATTCTTTGTAGCCAAAAAGACTGGGGAACTTAGGTTGGTCTGCGATTATCGGATCCTAAACAAATACACCATTCGGGATAGGTACCCGCTGCCTTTAATCTCGGAACTGTTATCAAGGGTGCAAGGGGCTAAGGTCTTTACCAAGCTTGACCTGCGGGGGGCCTATAACTTAATCCGTATACGGGAAGGGGATGAATGGAAGACGGCATTTAACACGTGTTTCGGATGCCACGAGTTCCGAGTCATGCCTTTTGGGCTTTGTAATGCTCCTGCGGTATTCCAGAGGTTCATGAACGATGTGTTCAGGGACCTAATTGACCAATTTTTAGTGATTTATTTGGATGATATCTTGATTTTTTCTAAGGACGAGAAAGAACATCGTCAACATGTCAAGCAGGTTCTGCACCGACTGCGGGCTAATGGGCTTTTCGCCAAGGCTTCCAAGTGCGTCTTTCATGTGCCTGAAGTGGAGTTCCTAGGTCATGTAGTGTCAGGTAGGGAACTTAAAATGGACCCACATAAGGTTGACGCCGTCAACTCATGGCAGGAGCTGAAGACTAAGAAGGATGTACAAAGGTTCTTGGGTTTCGCTAATTACTACCGGGAGTTTATTCCGAATTTTGCAAAGCTCACGGTACCTTTGACGCAGCTTCTGCGCAAGAAACAGCCATTTGTGTGGGGGCGGGAAGCTCACGAGGCGTTTCTACAACTAAAGTCTAGTTTTCAATCGGACAACATACTAACCCATCCTGATGTTGACAGACCGTTCGTGGTAGAAGCGGACGCTTCTAGCTACGCGTTGGGGGCTGTATTGTCTCAGAAGGATTCCTCAGGGACCTTGCGTCCCTGTGGATTTTACTCGCGGCAACTAACACCCTTCGAGCAGAACTATACCATATGGGAGAAGGAGTTGTTGGCGATTAAGGTGGCGTTTGAGGTGTGGCGGCACTGGCTTGAAGGGGCACGGCACCAGATCGTGGTCAGATCTGATCACAAGAACTTAGAGCACTTGCAAACAGCAAAGAAGTTAAACCAGCGTCAAATCCGCTGGGCTTTGTTTTTCTCCAGGTTTAACTTCAAGGTGCAGTTCGTGGAGGGGAAGGCAAACTTGCGGGCCGATGCTTTATCCCGCAAGCCGGAATTTAAGACCAATGAGCAGGTAGTATGTCAGACCATCTTGCCTACTGCCTCTCTGTGTGTTGTAGATAATGAGCTTGGGTTACATGACCAGATCCTTGAGGCTCAGAAGGATGATGTGTGGACTCAGGAGCAACTGATGCTGCTCTCTGCAGGTAACCGTACCATACTGCCGCATCTCCAGGATCAAGACGGGGTATTGGTGCGTAGGGGGCAGGTTTACGTACCAGTAGGGACCCTCAGGTTGGAGGTGATTAGAGCCCACCATGACGAACCCATGGCTGGGCACTTTGGCAGGTTCAAGACCGTACAGCTTATCACCAGGAGCTACTGGTGGCCAAAGATGCGGCAAGACATTCTGCGCTTTTGTGACAGCTGCGCCGTTTGTCAGCAGAGTAAGACGCCTGTTGGGCGCCCTAGAGGGTTGTTATCGTCTTTACCTGTTCCGGAGAGGCCATGGCAAATCATTTCCATGGATTTTATTTCAGATTTGCCTAAGTCTGGGGGTTATACTTGTATTTGGGTGGTGGTGGATTTATTTAGTAAACTGGCTCATTTTATTCCTTGTTCAACCATTCCGGCGGCCCCTACGTTGGCCTTACTATTTACAAAGCACATCTATCGTTTGCACGGAGCACCCGAGGTGATTATTTCAGATAGGGCTCCGCAATTTGTGTCACGCTTTTGGAAACACTTCCATGAGTGTTTGGGGACTAAGTTAAACGTGTCTTCAGCTTTCCATCCGCAAACGGATGGACAGTCGGAACGGGTTAATGGGCTCTTAGAGCAGTATCTGCGTTGTTTTTGTTTAGATCAACCCACGGCTTGGGTAAAGTGGTTACCGGTGGCGGAATTTGCTTACAACAATGCGGTGCACACGTCTAGTCAGCATACGCCATTTGAGCTAACTTATGGTTTTCACCCACGGGGAGGTGTGGCGCCGTCGACCAATGTGGTCTCTTCGGACCCTGTGTACCGCTCTTCGGAAATGGCTGCATTGCATGATGTTGCCCGTCGCTTACTGTTGGAAGCTAAGGCAACGCAGAAGACTCAGGCTGACCGCCACAGGCAGGCAGGGGAGGAGTTGGAAGAAGGGGATTTGGTGTGGTTATCTTCCAAACATATTAAACAGGCTGGGGGAAAGTTTGCGCCTCGGTATTTGGGTCCCTTTCCTATCGTTAAAAAGATTTCTTCTGTTGCGTTTCGTTTGCGTTTACCGTCTAGTTTAAAGGTCCATCCAGTCTTTCATCGTTCGCTGTTGAAACTTGATACCTCTAGTCGTCGTGGTGCTATAGCGGAGGGTATCACTGCCACTTCTCCGCCATCGGGGGAGGAGGCCTTTGTGAGAGGGGATAGTGTTATGATTGAGCCTCATGGCTCTGTTACTGACAGACGTGGGCGTAAGACTCCTCGAGAGTCAGATACTCTCGAGGAGCGAGAGAGAAAAAGACTGCGAGACATATTTGCAGCACCATCTGACGAGGAGTCTTTCGAAGGGTTTACGGAGAGAATGGAGGAGGGGCTGGTTAGCTCAGAGGAGGATGAGATGGATTGGACTCGGGTAAGGGAGGAAGTGGGTGCCACTGGCCATGATGGGACAGAAGATGAATGGGGACCTTCAGGATTAGACCCATGGTTTAGCTGGAGGGATGGGACGGGATCCACAGCTGGAGATGCTGTTGGGCGTAGTCAGAGGTGTTCCAGCTCTGACGAGGAAAGTGATGAGGAAACGCCCGGGTTAAGGAGGACAGCTGACAGTGATGAAGATTTGTAACTGGCATAAAATGGGGCTTGAGAGCAATTGCAAATTGCGTTGGGCAAGGTAATCTGGGCAAACGCTTGGGATCCGTGTGTGTGTGGGACGCTTCCCTGAAGACTTGTGTGCTTTCCTGTGCTGTGACGTAAGTTGATTGGAATCCAGGGTCAGACGGCGGGAGGGATTGTGTGGGCATTTGTTTGTGCAAACCTGTGCTTACTCTTATTAGCTTGACCTTCCGTCGTCTTCTTGACGGACGCCATCTCCTGCTTTGAGAACTCGGACTGAACTGACCACGGCTTGTCTTCCCCCCTTCTTGGACTTGGAAAAACTACAAACGTCTGCTTCTGGCTTTGATCTACGGAACGGAACTGGTCTACTCAACTGCTACAATCCTTGGCTGATTTACTCGTGTTGGAGATCCTGTCTGCTGTGTGTGTGGGGGAGCGACGCAAGTTACTCTAAGCACAGTGTTGGCAGCAGAGAGGAATCTGCTGCCAATTAGTTGCATTCTTTGTATCTTTTGTTCCTTGGCTTTCGTTTCGTTTATACCCAGGCTGAAGCAAGCAGTTTGTTTTTACCCGGATTAAACTCCGGTTTAATCCGGTTTATCTTTTGAACATTTACTTTTGCCCCTTTTTGCTCCTAAAGGCAAAAACTGCCTGGCCCTTGTGTTTTACGGGCATTTTTGAGTTCTGTAATCTAATAAACTCTGTTACTTTGAATCTTGTGGCGTTCTGTCCTTGACAGTTACAGTATTTGGAATTCAGATTTTAGCAGCAATTTTAAAAACAACACTATGCTTAATCATTTGCTGTCACAAGATGTCAGTCGTTTCTGGCAATTGACATAAAAGTGGATACTGATACTGTTCATTCTCCCAAGAGTTGCTTCAACCGTTTACCATTCCCAAAATGCAACACACAAATGATGTGCCCCCTGGTGGCCAGATAATGGAACAGTACCTAAAAATCAATACAAATAGGTGGGTTGCTTTGAGTTTTCTGGGCTGTACGGCCATGTTCCAGAAGCATTCTCTCCTGACATTTCAGCCACATCTATGGCAGGCATCCTCAGACGTTGTGAGGTATATTGGAAACAAGCCAATATCTGTGGAAGGTCCAGGGTGGGAGAAAGAACTCTTGAAACCCACCCTATTAGAAGTATGGAAATCTTGCAGCTTCAAGGCCTGGCTGATTCCTGCCGGGGGAATCCTTTGTTGGGAGGTGTTAGTTTGCCCTGATTGTTTCATGTCTGGAATTCCCCTGTTTTCAGAATGTTGTTCTTTATTTATTGTCCTGATTTTAGTTTTTTTAAATGTTGGTAGACAGATTTTGTTCATTTTCATGGTTTCCTCCTTTCTGTTGAAATTGCTTGTGGATTTTAATGGCTTCTCTCTGTCGTCTAACATAGTGGTTGACAAAAGATTTCCCCAGGCAGGAATCAGCCAGACCTTGAAGCTGCAAGGCTTTTCAATGCTAACTAAGGTGATTAATTGCAACATTCACACTTTCCTCCAACAGACAAGAGTTCTTTCTCCCACTCTGGACCTTCAATGAATTTATAATCCTTCCTCGCCTAGTTCCAATATACCTCACAACCTTTGAGGATGCCTGCCATAGATATGGGCAGAACGTCAGGAGAAAATGCTTCTGGAACATGGCCATGCAGCCCAGAAAACTCACTGCAACCCAGTTATTCCGGTCATGAAAGCCTTTGACAACAATACAAATACAATAAAATAGGAAATTAATTTTAAAAAACAATTGAATAATTTATGATGTTAAATATATGAACCATTGAAAATATTGAAATATATTAAAACTTTAGCTCCACCTTAAAATCCCAATCATGGGCGCTTTAAAAGCTTAACCTTTATATAATCCAGAATGGAGTTTATAAATGCCTGATGGTAGAGAAATATTCAGACTTGCTGATTAAAGGCAAACAGGGATGGAGCCATCCTCTCCTCTCCAGAAAGAGAGTTCTAGATTCTGGTAGCAGCTACTGTGATAGTATAATAGTTTCCTGTCTGTCTTTTTAAAATAAGCATAGACCATGATTTGGATGATGATGATAATGATAATAATAATAATAATAATAACAACAACAACTTTATTTTTCTGTCCTGCCTCCATCTCCCCATGGGTACTTGGGTGGCTTACATGGGGCCAAGCCCAAAAACAGATAATAACGAATAAAATACAAGATGTGGACACAACATCTTAAAACGGATAAAACAGAATAAAAACAGATAATACAATATAATAACAATAAAACCAGGTTAAAACATGGAATAATGAGGCAATAACTACCATTTAGGTGAAATAAAATAAAATGGGGGACAGTCTAGGCGAAAGTGCAAAAAATCTGTATTATAGTGCCATTTGGGGGCATAGAAGAACAAAGTGCTCAACATGATCAACAAAAATTGGGGTGAGGTCGGATTTCAAGCTTCTTCCAGGAGAGAATAATACAAAGTGTAAGATATCGTAACATTTGTTCAAGTTATGTTCATGGAGCTAGATTATTCAAAAACAACGCTCTGCTTAATCAGGATTGCAGCAATGTAGATGGGAGGACTGCCCCCTCCCCATCTCAACACTGATAAGAATTTTTAATTTGAAAACTACTCCTCAAGAGGTTTCTCCAAATACAGAACTTCCTTGCTGCTTGGATTTTAGGCTCATCATATTGCAGGCTTTGCAATACAGGACATCCCATACGTGCCTAGATATCTGCTCCTTATTGTACTTTCAAACATGTTTTCTTCTTTGCAAGTTCTGTGCAAATGAATATTTATATTTATTTATTTATTTACTACATTTATATCCCGCCCTTCTCACCCTGAAGGGGACTCAGAGCAGTTTACAAATAATATGTACATACAATGTATTATGTAAATTGTACACAGTGATTTTGTTTTCTATGTGCTGCAGTGTGAATGTAACAATAAATGAGAAAACATTTGGAAATGTATGTTATTATCTCACAAATCATTTTTTTTAAAAAAAATCTAAATAAAATACTTTCATAAGATATAGTATGTTTCTATGTATTTCATCATTACAATTTATGTATATGTCCATATCTCTTATAAGGGGTTGGTTTAACCGTTGGTTTGCTAGTAAGACTGAAGCCCCTTTCACATAGCTGAATAAAATCCCACATTATCTGCTTTGAAATGGAATATTCTGTATGGCAGTGTGGACTCAGATTACTCAGTTCAAAGCAGATATTGTGGGATTTTCTGCCTTGATATTCTGGAATACAGTATAGGGCTGTGTGGAAGGGCCCTGGGAATCTGGGCATGGAAAATCAGTGTATGGAAGAAGATTTAAGTAACCTATAGTAACTACTGACTCCCTCCTATAAGTTCTTCCCACACTTATCTAAGAATTATGATGCAAATGAAGTGCATGCATCCCAAGCCAAGGAATTACTAAACCGGGTGATGTCCCTACTGAATCTAGAATTTCAGTGCATGCTATCTGCTCTGAAAAACATTCAAGAAAAGCAGGGTACAATATGCATATATTCCAGTTGAAATAGTCTATGAATTGATGCCAAAAGAGTGAATAATTGTTGACATTATTTTAAAACATCCAGTGTTTCCCAACTCACAATTTACAATCCATGAAGCATTTTGCTTGGGTTGAGGTGGGAAGGAGAGGGAAGAAATGAACGGCATGTAAAAGAAATTAATGGACCTCGGTAAATTTAGGGGCTGCTGGCAACTCAGCTTTCCATGTTGTAATAAAAATGGTTTATTGGGCTAACGCTATTCAGTACAGAAGCTAAGGCTATTCCAAATCTCTTCACAGTAACCTGGGCTGTTTGGAGGAGCACAGAGGGCTGATCCCAGTTACTCTCCAGTTCAAGGCTTGAATTTCTACCTGGGTGCAAGGGTTGAAAGTACAAAAGTCAACGTCTTTCCTTTCATTTAGCCCTATTTATTTTCCACAGTTTCTGTTTGCACTGCCGTCCCTCTCATGTCCCCAGAGCACTAGAACCCATTTATTTCCTGCCTGCTTTCCTGAAATGGAGCTAATGTACCCCAGAAGGCTTAGAGGCTCTGTCGGTTGTAGGCAGAAAAGCACTCAGAAAAGATTTCAGGGCCATTTGTTGTCAGGCCAAGAAAATAAACAGCCTCAGGATTTCACAAATGGAAGTGAGAAGGCTGAGAGGAAACTCTGTAAGTAGGAGAAATTGATATCTTGGCAGATGGCAAATCTTACACCAAACCGGGTGGGGATGTAGCAACCATGTGGAGAACCAAGGCTTTCAAAAACAATAAAAATAAAATAAAAGTCAATCTGTGGATGAATACGAGGAGGAGAGTCTATTTCTCAGAGGCTCACAAGTCATACTCATAGGCAGTTTATATGTACAGTATACTTCGTTTTCCTGAACATATTGTGCTCAAAGTAGTTCTCACACACTCCATCTCCATAAAATAACTATAATGAGAACACAGTGACACTAGAACAAGAAACAGTGTAGTCGGAGTGTTGGAGAAGGATCTGAGGGATCAGGGGTTGAATCTTCATTTGGCCATGGAAAGCCATTAAGTGGCCTTAAACAGGTCACATTAATTCAACCTCAGAGGAAGGCAATGAACAATTATTGCCAAGAAATCAAGATGGGTTTGATTTAGGGTCATCAATTGGAAATGATTTGAAGGCACAGAGCAACAACGGCATGGCATTAACTTAATTGCAATTTATTTAAGACATAGTTGGGAAGCAAGTACACTCTAGGCCACATGTGCCAAGCACAAGGCCCTTGGGCCAAATCATTTTAGGTGGCCTACAAGGCTTTTAATGCCAGACCAACATACTTACATTTATACAGTCTTACAAATACAAACAGCCCTTTGAAGGCAACCACAAGGCTGACATGGCCCACTCCTCCTCTAGGATGCTTATGGTTCCCTGCCATTTTTTTTTTTTTGCTTATCTCTGGACTCTTACCCTTGCTGGAACCTATTTTTGGTCAAAACAAATGGCAAGATTGAATGTTTCTGGAAGTTTTCAGGAGCAAGCCACCATATTTTCTTATCTTGACCCTGTCCCAAATCCCAAATTTTTACAAAAGAATACGAAACTACTCTTGCTTTAATCTTCTAGAAGATTCTTGCATTGCCAAGTCCTAGGATGGGAAAATTAGCTTTGGTCCTTTAAAATTTGCCCACCACAACATGAACATATTGAAAGTCTAAATGAACAAATCACATACCAAAAAATTAACCATAACCAATTTTAATGATAAAAGGTAAAGGTTTTCCCCTGACGTTAAGTCCAGTCGTGACTGACTCTGGGGGTTGGTGCTCATCTCCATTTCTAAGCCGAAGAGCCAGTGTTGTCCATAGACATCTCCAAGGTCATGTGGCCGGGATGACTGCATGGAGCGCCGTTACCTTCCCGCCGGAGCGGTACCTATTGATCTACTCACATTTGCATGTTTCGAACTGCTAGGTTGGCAGGAGCTGGGGCTAACAGCGGGCACTCATTCCACTACCGGGATTTGAACCTGGGACCTTTTGGTCCGCAATTTCATCAGCTCAGTGCTTTAACGCACTGTGCCACCAGGGGCCCCATAATTTTAATGATATCAGCTATAAATGCATGGGACAACTGAGTAAGATACTCATGTCAATAGATATAAGGATAATATATGGGATTCATATAGAACAAACAAATACATAACCAATATAATTTGAAACCCACCCTATTAAAAGTATTGAAAGAGGAAATAAACTGTAATCAGAAGGACTTAGAACTGTGGCTAAATTCAATCAAAAACTCAAACATTTAAAGATCAAAGAAATACAAAGGAAAATACTGATGAAATGGTATAGACCCCCCCCCCCCCCAGCAAATAGCCCATATTACAAAAGAACATCTAAAAGCTGTTGGCATGAATGTGGGGAAACTGCAACATCTATCCATATGTGGTGGGACTGAGCCAAGGTAGAAGAATTCTATAGAAAAATAAAGGAGGAAATGGAGGGATTATTAGAGCAAAAATTAGGGTTGAATAGGAAACATTTTTTTACCCTGAAACTGGAAGGGAATAAAGTCTGGGCCAAGATGACTTAATATATGTTAGTTGTGGCGGAAGCTACGGTCACCCTGGGATGAAAAGAACATAAAAAATTGGATATACAAAAATGATACAAATATTTAGCAGACTTTATGCTTCAAGATTACATTATGGATATGAAAAATAAATTTGCCTATATATACCTTAAGAGGAAATGGGAAGGGAAATGGGGAAAACTAATAGCCGAGGCTAAGGGCAACAGAAAATATAAGAAAGTAAACCAGATTATCCTTATGATCCAACAAACAAAATGAACAATAAAGGAAATGTATGACTGTTCCCAGAGAGGGGGGGGCGGAATAGTGGAAAAGGGATGGAAAAAAGTAGGGGACATGAGTGATTACATATGGTTTTAAATCTCTTTTTGTTAAATTGTTAAAATATACATTCTGTAAAAGTCACTTATGTTATCTTCTAAACTTCCTTATTCTCTTACTTGTCTGAGATCAAGAGTAATATATCTTGATCTCACTATCCCACTGACTAAAAGAGTTTGCATATATGCAGTGTGTGTGTGTGTGTGTGTGTATATATGTCTTGAAAAGTTTAATGTCCATCTAAGGGCAAATTTACACTGGAGGTCAATCTGTGGCCAGTATGAGCAGAAATGATCTGGACTGTTCCTGGAAGTGGCCAAATGCCACTTCCTACTGAAAGCACAGCAGTGCCATGTCAACATCCACGTGGCCGGTCACAATGAGTCCCAAACAGATTGATGGGCCAGCACCTAGAGAACGCTTAAGGGAATTTTAATGGACTTTAAAATTGCTCTTGACAGCTTTAATCATACTTTTATTGATTTAAGTATTTACCTGTATCTGTTTTTCTGTTTTGGTATTTAAAAGCTGCCTTGAATATCAGAACTCGTAGTGATGACAATGACAACAGCAATGTTGTTGTCATTGCCAAAGAAATCAGCAACCCTGTTGACTGTGCATGTTAGATTCCTAAACAATGATTTTACTGGAAAAGTGTGTGATCTAATCTGTTACCAAGGATGATACAAGACCCTTGGAGGTTTGCAGTATTTTCAATAGTATCACTATTTGTCATATATACAGTACATAATAAATGAGCTAATGGGAGAAATCCCTACCCTGAAGAAAAGATTATATCACCCTGGTGAAAAAATGCCAACATTGAGGCATTGTGCCACATAATAAAATCTTACATAAAATAGAAAGCTTTTAAAGCTGCTCTCTAAAACAGCATCAAAATACTCTTTTTGAGGAGATTTTGTTTTGGTGGGAAGGCAATACACAGAATTCCCATGTTTATTATTGCCACAGAAAAATAGCAGCCATCTCTTAATAGCGCCCAATGATTCTAAACAAGCAAGTTGAAATTCAACAGCTCTGAAGATTTGTAGGTGTAAATGTTGGTTTCTATCTTGTGTAGAGCAATGCTGTATTGTGTATTTAAACGAACTCAGTTGTGTTCCATCCACAAGGAGCTGCTCAGGTCACCCCATGGGAAAAGTGAGTGAAATTGTCTACATATCATAGCATTCTGTTCCATTTATAAGAAAAATGGATAATATATTCACCCTATCACATGCGATGTACTTTTGTCCATTTCAGCTTTCTGAGCTATCACACAGGTAAGTATTAAGCATGTGCGATCCATGAAAAAAATGGTTCATTGCTCGCTTCTAAAGTAGGGGGTGCTGGCGCTTCATTTCTGAAACTACAGTACTTCCGAATTTTGACCCCATTTTTTTGAAACTTAAGGAATATTCGGAATATTCAAAATTAATTTGTTAATAGAGGATGCACATGCGCAGTGCCAAAAACAGCACTGGGAGGAACTTTACAAGACTCTCCTGCCCTCATTTTTTGAGCTATCCTCTTCAAACTTGGAACAGTGGTAGAATATATTTAACACTGCTAATACACCAAAATTCAGAATGTTTCCCTTATCCTCTGATCTTTGGCGAATTTTCATAGCTTATATAAGAAACAATTTTTGAATAATTGCAGAAATCTGTTCCTGGTTTGAAAGTCTTATTTCCTGTTTCATTGGGTTGTCTTTACTTTAAAAGTCATTGTTCTACTTCAGAAATTTGTTGTTGTTTTTTTTTTGCACATGTCTAGTAAGTGTAGTCCCTGTCCATTCTGCATTCTTGTTCTGTTTTTTTTAAGGGAAACTTCACAGTTGCAGAAGTCTGAAATCTAGGTCTAAAAAGGGGGGCAAAACAGCCACAGCTAAGTGGTGATATATTGAAATTGCGGAATTCTTGAAGAAAGAATTCTACTTGTGTGATGAAGGGTTAGAGGAAGTGTAAGAAAGTGATGTGAGGAAAAAGAAATAACGTTTTGAGTGCATCGCAGAAGAGGAAACAAGTGGCAGAGGAGAAAGAGAAAACCAGCAAACTTCTAAAGCTAACATCTTGGTGTATTGGTTAATCTTTGTTGTATATGATGTTTTTAAAATGTCAAAATACTAATTTTTTTGGAGTTACCAATAAATGTAGCTTTATTTTATCGATAATTTACTCCCCCCCCCCCCGGTGAGCAGTTGTGTAGGCAGGGCCCAGTACACTGCTTTGCCTGGGGGGTCTATAATACTCTTTGGATGCCCCTAGTCCAAGATTGTTGCTGCTGTGTACCTTCAAAACATTTCTGAGTTATAGTGATCCTAAGGCGAATCTCTCACAGGGTTTTCTTGGCAAGATTTGTTCAGAGAGGAGTTGTCTTTGCCTTCCTTTGAGGCTGAGAAAGTATAACTTGCCAAGATCACAGGATGGTAAAACATCAAAAATCTGGGCGTCCCCTGGGCAATTATTTAATAAAATGATTTTTTTTCTAAGAACATCCCTTTACTTCCAAAGAGATCTTTCTTTTCTCCCTGTTTCCCTACTCTTACCAGTCCTTCGGTATTAAGTGCTGTTTCCCCACATATGTGGATGTAATCATAAAACATTACACACATGAAATAAGCCACTTAAATTCTATTATACGAATGGTATAGAAATTCTATCTATATAAATCAATAGTGTATATGGATGATGGCAATTTCCCCCTTTTAATATACACAGAGAGACACAAAACCATTAAATGGGGGAAATGTGTGAATGGCTTTCATCCAGCCATCCCATCATGTTGAGGACCTAAGAAAGAGAGAGGGAGAGAGAGAAAGCAGAACCACCCTATTAGCTCAGCTGATCAGCAGTGGGGGGTTTTTTCCCTTTGAAATAATCTAGTCCATTTGACCATGCAACAAGGAATGCATATAGCAGTATAGATGTTATTCTATGAATATTCTATGAATTCTATGAATCATAAGGGACAGGTCTGTCTTATTATTTTCCCTTTCCCTCCCCCATTTTTTCTAGCATCATATCTTTTTGGACTGTAAAATCCAAAGGAGAGACAAGATTCCCTTGTTGATGGGTAGCCCACCTTTAAGAGTCTTTTCACATGTAGAATATAAATGCTACTGATAAACTGAGAAATAGATTAATATGATCTCTCATTTGTGATTCAATAATTATTGTGTTGTAACAGTGCTCCATGCAGTCATGCCGGTCACATGATCTTAGATGTGTCTACAGACAATGCCGGTTCTTTGGCTTAGAAATAGAGATGAGCACCACTACCACCCCCCCCCCCCCCCACGGACACGACTAGACTTAATGTCAAGGGGAAATCTTGACCTTTACCTTAGTTCTTGTGTTAAAGTTTTAAAAAACTGCAAACAGCATTTTGCATTTGTTCTGTTCTGCCTCATTTATTATCTCACTATTGGACAGGTTATAATTTTTGTTTATTTTTATAATTGAGAATTTATATTCCTCACCTTTATTATTTTTCTCCTTTGTAGAAGCTAAAGCTTGATCCCACAAATTTCAGATTTCAACTATTTTCAAGGTGTCAAGGTGTCCTCTCACTGCTTCTTCCTCTTGTTCTTTCAGGACTATCCTTTTCACAAAATGCTTTGTCGTGTTAGGGGGCACTTTTGTGAATTCAACATTATTTAAAAATGAATGGGAAAGAAAACAACAAAAAAGCCCTCCTGCAATTCTGGGAAGATGAAGTAAACACAACTGGAAAGTAGCTGACAGTCAAGAATAAAAACTAAATGAAATGTGACAAGATTAGACATCTTCTCTGGGAAAAGGTTTTCTACTCACCAAGTTTCACAATTTGTTCTGGGAACTATATCATATCCATAAACTGCATGTGAGTAAATATATATGGATGCAAGAGAAATAAACAAAGGACATCCAAACATCACACTGCCAGACTAATCAGTCACAGCAACAGTCCATAATGTGATAGATATTCCTAGGAATAGTATCTTTAGAAATGTATTAGGATGGAGTCATCCATCTCCACTTCCATTTCCTTCTTAGGAGGAGGAGATGGAGATGGAGATGGATGACTTCAACCTAAATGATAACATTTCAACATAGAGTAGGCCTGCACAACATCCTTGCACAAGTGTTTGCTGGTCTGATTCAAATTGCAACAGGAATTCTGCTTTTGCTTGTTACACTACAGCAGTGTTTCTCAAATTCTGCTCCTTTGGGTGTTTTGGACTTCAGTTCCCAGAAATCCCAACCAGATTACCAGCTATTAGGAATTGTAGGAGCTGAAATCCAAAACATCTGTAGGAACACAGTTTGAGAAGCTCTGCACTAAAGCAAACTGATGAGAGGGGATGGAAAGGACAGCTGATTTCAAGAAACAGGAGAACAGCTCCCTGTTGTTTGCAGCAGCTGCTTCCCAGTAAGTGGAGATTTGAGAGGTTGACCCAATATTTACTGTATTGTACCATAACAACAGTGCTCATGTGGAAATATCTCCTATACAGGATTCTTGCCCTACTCCCTTTATGTGTGTGCATGTGTATTTTTAGTCAGCTGATTCGAAAGCAACTGCACAATGAAGAGACAATCCTGTATATTCATACATGCAATTAAGTCCCACAGAGTTCATTCGGGCTTGGTTCAATGCAATTGGATTTTGAGTTGTAGCCTAAAAATATGTATGATTTCTGAGGTTCATAGCAATAAAAAGCTTCTTTGTTTTCCTAATGGAATTGTGATCATAAAACATATGAATATTACAAAAGGTTATTCCATTAAGTTGCCAGGTTGAGCCTGGTAGCTTTTCTTGACTAATGAATGGGGCCCAGGAAAGGGGTGACAGTGAAGAGTGAAGTTGGCCATTATTTCTCAGGCCTCCAACAGTGACTATACTGCTGTCAAAGTAGTGTAGTACATATTCTGCTTCCTTTAGCATTCTTTGGGCATGTTAACATAAAGTACACAGATGATCCAATTATGCCTTTCTGCAACAGCATCTTATTTTGCTAATGCTTACAAATTAATAGTGTCTGTCAACCTCACCTCCACACCCTGCCGCATGAGAAGCAACACAGATAGCATTTTAAGTCCCATGCATGTTATAGTTTACATTACTTAAATATAGAAACAACCCCTAGTACAAACGGTTGGCACATCTCTCATCATCTCTGTCAAGTCAATAGGAAAATGGAACTACGTCTGGAATGCAAAACACTGATTCTGCAATGTAGTCATTTACTAACCAAAATGTTATTTATTCCTTGCAATTTACTGTTGGAAAATTTATTTCTGGGTTGCCATCAATGTACAAATGTTAAGGGCTTGCTCAATTGATCACTATGCATATTCCCAAATCACTTGCTTTAGTTTGTATGCCAAAGCCATAACAACTCCTATCACCATTACCATTTCTGTCATTGATTTCAAGACCTAAATCATTATATCCTCATTTCCTGGTTCAATAAAGGAAATATGTAAACCTCCAGTATATTCACCTTTGACAACCATGGGGACTACACAGGCTTACTTTCTGATGTCCCTTTTGCAGTCTTTGCAGTATTTAGAGGCCACATAAGTGCAGCTCAATGCTATGGAATCCTGGGAACAATAGTTTGGTGAGGCATCAGCGCCATTTGGCAATGAAGACTAAAGGCGTTATAAAAACAACTTCAAAAATCCCATACTATAATCCCATACAATTGAATACAATCCCAGACAAGGATCCCACACTAGCCTGACTTATGACCTCATCATACGAGGCAAATTTCGGCAGCAACTACAGTAGTGTTGCAGCTTTGCTTTGAAGCCCAACAGCTCCCACTACACATGGGAGAAGTTGTTCCAGAGTGGCTCTGGGTCAAAACTGTGGCAGAACTGGAATGGCTGCTGAAAAAAAGCTGCCACTGACAACACGGGACAAATTCCATGTTGAATTGCCCACAATTGGAAAGCCGGCTGGCAGATGCTTCCTTTCATGTGATGAGGGAGGGAGGAAGCTGGAACGGTGCGAAGAACAGGATGATAGGTCCCCACACCTCTTGGGAGGGTGCTGCCGGGATAGCTGCAATGTGCGGTGATCCGCAGCAATTCTTATAGCATGTGTGACAAGGTAGTCCTTTATGGATGGATGAATGACTGGAGTTAAATTCCACCAACATAAAAGTAGAGAATGCATTCTATCTTCCAACTGTCCTGATTTGCCAGGGATGATCCTCATTATTTTTCTCACCCTATCTTGTCAGCTGTTTATCACATGTTTCCGTTCTTTCTCCTCCATTTCTATTTTGTTCTCAGCTTACTCCAATTGCTGCAAAATAAATTTGGAGAACAAAAGTAGTTTGCATTTAAATAAGCTGAGAGCCATTTCCTATGGGCTTAAGCAAAAGCAAAATGTTTTAGCTCTTTTTAAAGTTTGGGTGTTCTTCCTCATTAATATTTTTGCCATCTTGATCACATTTTGATGTTGCTTGACCTTATGTGTCCCAGGTTTTAATATATAAAACATTAGAGGTTATGTCATCCTTTGCAAATATGCACCACATGCTAACCATAAGAAAGAAAATAGAGATTTTTAACAAGAGTAGAAAAAAAGCTAGATGAATTTGTTGGTTTTCTAAAAACCTCTTCTAAAAAGCATTTTTAAAATCCCAATGCTATCCTTGTGATAACACACTAACAAAAGGACATTAAAATAAATGGAACTTAGGGCGTAAAGCTGAATCTGTCAGCTTTCCTTGAAACAAATGAAGAGAGATAAATTTAACTAGGCAGATAAAGCCACTAAATGTGTGGCGCTTTTCTGCCCTGCAGCTACTCATTCCTTCCTTTATATTGGGAGCCGCCCAAATATTTCTGGTTTAAAGGAGTGTTTTCCTAGCAGCCCATATAACTGGCTCTTTTCTGGGACCTATGGTTGCATTCCTTTTAAGAAATGAGTGAACTTAATGTTGTCTCTTCTTGTATCCATAGCAGCTGAAGATGAAGGAAACCAAGGGGAGTTTTAAAGTACAGTTGATATGTATATTTTTAATATTTGTCACAGCTCCAGTCTGGGTCACAGTGGGAGCAGACAACATGACAAGAAGTTGAGGCTGTGGTTTGAGACAGGGACAGAGGGATCTGCCTCCCATTTTAAAGTTATTGGATACAGAAACTTTAGAAGAGGAGCTCAACACCCGAAGCAGTGATTTAAGAAGAGAGTTTTTGTTTTCTTATGCTGTCATTTGAGAGTAAAATATGCCATATTATCCACAGGAGAAGAATGCCATCTTATGTTTAGGATTGTCCTATTTTCTCCTCATTTCACAGTAGTTGATGTACCAAATCAACAGAATTATATCAGTTATAACATTGTAACATTTGGGGCTAACAAAGGTGTAATGACAAATTCCTTGTCTGCCAATATAACAAGTGGTAATCTCATTACCAGTCATTAGATCTTATTATTAAATTGTATCTAAGTGTAACATGTAACATTTATTCACTACTTCTAAAATAATACTTTGGGGAATTATTGGCCACATCAGCCACTTTTCCATTATTGTTGCTATTATTATTATTATTATTATTATTATTATTATTATTATTATTATTATTATTATTATTAACATCATCATCATCATCATCATCATCATCATCATCATCATCATCATCATTATTGTATGACACAGCAAACAAGATGGATATGCTGGATTTCTTATCACAAAATCATAAGTCGAACACTTCCCAAGTGTCTAGGACTGTGTGATGTATTTTCGGATGATGCGCGCAGATCCCAGTAGGGTGGCCTTTTGCAGTTGGCAGATCGTAATTTTGTCAATGTCTATTGTTTCCAAATGCCAGCTGAGTTCTTTTGGCATGGCACCCAATGTGCCGATCACCACCGGGACCACCTGCACTGGTTTCTGCCAGAGTCTTTGAAGTTCAATCTTGAGGTCTGTGATGAGTCATGGGCCATGTAGTCCTGTTTCTGGTACTGTAGTCCCAGATGAAGAGGAGGACTTGGGTTTTTCACCGTCTCAGTCAGAATTGGAACCTTCCCAGCCAGATTTAGGAACCTTGCACCTGCAAGAGATTTGTCTTCCAGAAGTCTGTCAAACAAGCCCTGAGCCTAAATCTCCTGTGTTTTCTCGCCACGAGTTTTGTAAACAACAGAGGGGAGTTCAAGCAGCGTCTCGCAGGAGTGCTAGGATAGCTGCTAAGAATTCAGCTGATTAAGCCTGCTTTCCATGGGAAACTTTAAGGAGTCATGCATCTGGACTCAGAGTTTAGCTTTCGTTTCTGGTTCCCCAGAGAACTGCTCTTTGGTGGGAAAACTAGACCCTATTTAGGTGTTTTGCCCACAAAGGGATCTTGCGGAGTCAATTCGTCAGCTACTGGAGTAAGTTGTGTGTGGACAGCGCGCTCCGTTTCCAAGCCTCGTTCCTGTTTCAAGCCTTGTTCCTGATTCCAAGCCTTCGCTCCCGTTTCCAAGCCTTCGTTCCCGTTTCCAGCCTTGTTTACCTCCACGGACCTTGCCTTGTTTTCCAGGACTCAGCCTTGCCTTGTTTTCCGGATTTTGCCAAGTAATTCCACGGATCTTGTTCTTGCTCCTCGTTCCTTGTTGCCTTGTATCAAGCCTTGTTTCAAGTTACTCCCTAGCCTCGCTCAAGTTTCATGGACTAAAGGACATTGTCATCTCCCCTCACTTTGCCTGGCAAAGTGAGTGTTTCGGTTATTGGATTACAACTTTGGACCTTAATATTTCATATTGGACATTGTTTCTTTGGACTAATTTTGACCTTTCCTGAAAGGTCTACTTCTGGACTATTTCATACACTTGCTTTTATTAACTTTATATATTTCCTTAATAAAGATATTAGATAGATTCTGGCCTCTGTGTATGGTTATTGGTGCTCTGCAGCCTGGGTCGTGACAGGTCCTGATAGCGGCTGAGTTTTTCTTGTTGTTTTTCGTCAATGCAACTGTCAACTGGGATGGCATCATCATCATCATCATCATCATCATCATCATTCCTTTCATAAGTCACTAGAAGTGGCTCTCCATAAACACAGAGTCAGGAAATAGTGGCCTCACAACTCTAGGGGGTCTTGGTAGACACTGATTATTAGAGGTGTACATGAAATTGGTCTCATATGTTTATTCATGGTTCTGTTTCGTATCGTCCATTCGGATGGCACAAAACAGAAAGACCCCCAATGGAACACAAACTGCCTTGAAACAAAAAGCAGGTGGAATGAATATCGGCTCCAAGCCTGCTTTCAGATCGATCAGTTGTAGGCCCTGTGGGGCCCGGGTGTGTAGGCCCAAAGCCTGCACCCATAGGTCTGGGAGCTTTGGGCCTACTGAAGCAGGCTTTGGGCCTACACGCACAGGCCTAGCAAGGGCGGGGGGGGGGGAGGTTGGGGTGGCTGAGTCGTCCTACACCTCCCCCTCTCTTTTCCCAGCTCCTTACTGGGCATTTGAGCAGCGCTGGCTGCTGCTGTGGCCTTGGCAGGCACCTCCCCCCCCCTGAAAAAAACCCATGAAACAAAAAAAAACCACCCCATAACTAATGTCTGACCTCCCAATTTTGGGAGGTCAGATGAAAACAGATCAGGGCCTCAACGAAAGCCGGGACACGAAACAGAACAAGGTACATTCTAAAAGCCCATCTTTACTGATTATCTAGATCCAGCACAGTCTGGCTAAAGGCTGGGACATGGAACCAAAACAGCCTTGGTCACCTTAGTAGATTATCTATGCTGGGAACTGGACAGTTTGGCATCACTTTGACTGCCTTGGCTCAATGCTATATTGGTATTTGTAATCTGGTGAGAATGAAAAGGTACCTCACAAAATTACAAATACCAGGTTTGTATAGCATTGAGCCAAGACAGTTAAAGTGCTATCACACTGCAGTAATTCTACATTGTAGATGCACCCTTAGTCCAATGCTGAAACTACTACACTAGGCTGGTTCCATTTCTTATCTTATGCCTGTAGAAGCATCTTCTTTGGATTTCTAAACCTCAGATTCCATTTTTCCTCTGAGACACAAACAATTTCCACTCCAGGTCCCCCCCCCCCCCCCCACAATAGCTGCAAAAGGATTGAAAAAACAATCCTTTTACAGCACATTGAAAGACTTGCAGATCTTTAAGTAATGATGATATACAGTTCTCTTCCCAGGTTGCAGCTGGAGATGATCAGATTATCTTAGATGGGTGTCAAATATTTTTTACTTAGCTGAAAACATTTGTAGATACACTGAACAGCAGCAATTTTTGCTCACAGATGTGCAGTCTCGTGCACATTTCAGACTCTATTTGTCATTTTTTTTCTGTTTCTACCATATTTCTTTTAGTTCTCCTTTTCAGCCAATTATTCTGTTGCTCATATTTTTCTTCAGAATTTGCTCATGTTCTTGGAGCAATAACATACACCAATATTCAACATCAGTCAGCATTTCTAACTTCCTCAAGTAACATTCATCTATTGTAGGAATGATAGAAGAAGGCCTTCAAGCAATATGTCAGCTCCATTCTGGAAGGGTACCAAAGAAAGGAGGCTTTCCTGGGCACATCTGAAAAAACTAGGCATATTATTTTGTATGGCTTTGGTTTTTTCCAACTTGATGATTAAATATTAGGCCATTAATGTACCATAAGCATTGCTCGTTTTCCTTTCATTCTATATATCATGAGACATTACTTCGTTACAATCCAATGCACTTACACGTTAATCTATCCAGTGCCTTTTATACCACATTTCTTAACTATAATAAATGAGGTCTCTTTTTGTTTTGGCTGGAGAAAACTGTTGGCATGATAATCCTTGAAAAACTGGCTGATACTTTTTGCCTACTTCAGTGATGAATTGCCACCAGAATAGGTTTTTAATGGGTATACTATTATACAGTAATAGAGTTGGCTATAACAATTTCTGTTTGCAACATTTCTCAAACCACACAATGAACAACCACAGGCTGGAAAACATTTAAATACCCTATTTAAAAGGTGATGTATTTTGGGATATATCCACACGGCAGAATAATATTTATTTTATTTTATTTACAGTATTTATATTCCGCCCTTCTCACCCCGAAGGGGACTCAGGGCGGATCACATTATATACATATAGGGCAAACATTCAATGCCCATATACTCATAGAACCAAGACAGAGACAGACACAGAGGCAATTTAACCTTTTACTGAGGGGATGTTCGATTCTGACCACAGGGGGGAGCAGCTGCTTCATCATCCACTGTGACTGCACTTCCTCATTCCAATGTCATAAATTAGTTAAATTTGCCTCCCCACTTTATAAGTGGTACCTTATTTCCTACTTGATAGATGCAACTATCTTTCGGGTTGCTAGGTCAGCAACAAGCAGGGGCTATTTTTTATTTTTTTAATTGACGGGTGCTCACCCCACCACGGGCTGCCCTCGAACTCATGACCTCATGGTCAGAGTGATTTATTGCAGCAGGCTGCTCACCAGCCTGCACCACAGCAAATAACAAATAGCGATTTTACACCACAATACAGTAATTACCACGGGTCAATTCTATGGAATTCTGGGACTTATAGTTTTGTGAGATATTTAGGCTTATTTATCCAAGAACTACAAATCCCTAGATTCCATCACAATAAAAGTGATATCAAACTTGTCTTAACCAATCTGCTGAGATGTGCTAATGCACATATCCATTTCACTCTGGTGGTGAATTAATTCTACAGTGTAGGCGCACCCTTGATCTACAATCCTGTATCCACTTACATGGGAAAAAGCTCCTCTGATTGTTGTAGAACATACTTAGTTCCAAGAAGACATTTTAGGATTTTGCCATTGGTGAATTTGTGGCTGAGGTGGAGCTTGAACTGTGAAGTACAATTTAGTCTTCCAAGCTATTATGTCTGCTATTATGCTATCTATATCATCTGGATCTGTCTATGGATTTTATCACATGAGTCAGAAGATATGTGGCGCAATGGGTTAAACCCTTGTGCCGACTGCACTACTGACCTGAAGCTTGCCAGTTCGAATCCATAAGACGGGATGAGCTCTCATCTATCAGCTCTAGCTTGCAGGGACATAAGAGAAGCCTCCCAGCTGAATGGTAACACATCCAGGCATACCTTGAGCAACATCTCTGTAGACAGCCAATTCTCTCACACCAGAAGTGACTTGAAGTATGTTCTTAAGTCACTTCAGACTGATAGCGTATGTAATGCCATGTGCACCCCACTACCAGTGTACCTCCTCCCCATGATTCTCCCATCCTTAGCTATTAACCCAGCTGCCATGCCAATTTGCCTCTCATGTAATGAATTCCTACATCTATCTGTATTTTAAAGGGAGTGTTTACTCAATCCTACTTGATTTTTTCATTTGTGTGGGAGTTCTGCATTTACAAATAAAGAAAAGGCATGCAAAGAATCTGTATGTTGTTTGTCACTGCCTGAAATCTATTAATACAATAACCCAGTTTGTACTGCTTAAGAAATACGATTAGGCATTTTGCCTGCAGCCGTTGATGAGGAGTCTTCCCAGTTACCAGTTGCAAATGAATTCAAAGAGAACTAAAGATATAGGATGACAAGAAGTGTTAGTTTACCATCTGTCCTCCCAGAGTTCTTTGGCAACAATATACCACATAGGCTGGTGCTTTAAAATAAACCAAATAGTTGTGGCATACGGGCAGAGATTTCTTTTCAAAGCAGTGCTTCAGTGAGCAGCAGGAAAAATGGAGATCGTTAATGTGCGGAAGTATAGTTTTTGGAAGCGTTTGTGAATTTTCAGCCAAGTAATTTGGTATTTTCTTATCTTTTTCTTTAGTCTTTAAATGTTCTCATGCTCCAGATCCGGGTTTGAAGGAGATGTGTTGTGCCAAAGATCTGTTGACACCCTTGAAATTTTACTTAAAAATAGAGTTTAAGTGCAGACATTTTATTCCATTTTATGTTTGTGTTTTGGGACTAGCAAAAGGTATTGATCTTGAAATAAATAAAGCATTCTTGAGGTGAAATAACTCTGCTTGTGCTATTAGCCACCAGAATGCTTTTTAAAAAAAAAAACAAACAAAACAAAAACAAAACAACATCCAAATGCATGTCTGCTTTGAAGTAAATCCCATTGTGGACAACCTGCAGAATCTTAAATGTTGGGCTGAAATTCAAACCAACCTTGGCCAGCAAAACTGCCATGGCTCAATATGAACGAATTATGGGAGCTGTAATTTTATAAGGCCTTTAGCCTTCTCTGATAGTGTGCTGGTGCCTCACCAAAGTATACCGTATCGCCTGGGTTTCAATACCATTGAACCATGGCAATTTAAGTGGTGTTAAATAATTTCATTGTGGTAGAGATGAGATGGACCCTAAGAATATCTAGAGTGGCCCAATGTGAAGGATGCCAGAATGTAACACAAAATTACTACAGAACATAAAATGTTAATAACAAATTGCTTACTTTTTCAGCAAGAGGGACAACACTCAGATTCATAATAAAGAAATGTCTGATGACAGAATAAAATCATGCTTGGATTTTAACTTTCTCATATTGTAGGCTTCTCCTTCCAATTATGGTGAACTGTGATTTTTCTTCTTAAACAATTCAAGTAGCTAGACAGAGAGGGATAGAAACATTTTATGAACAGGGAAAAAGCACCATGACTTGTTTTTAAGGTTGCAGTCTTTTCCATGTACACCTCATTTTTCAGCTTTCAAGAACACATGAACTGAAAAGAGGTTGCACTGCAATTCTGGCTAATAATTCTTCTCTTTGAAAAAACATTACTTGCTTTGAATGTAATTTTGAAACTGGAGTGACATTTCTAGAACTGATGGATGTGCTGAATGGATGATTCTAAGGACCTCTTCACCCAGTTATGCCGTTGTGCTGATAATCACCAGCAAAAGGGAAGGCATGCAGGGTGACTGGTGGCACCCGGCACACCTTCTCTCCATCCCCCATCACATGGTGGAGACAGGACAAGGTAAGCTGGCACCTTGACCCCATCAGAAGGCAGAAAGGATGGCAACGCGCATTGCCCCCTGCCCTTTCCCCTATCATACGGAGAAGAAGGGAGGAAAGTCCGATGAAGGTACCCAAACTACATGTTCCTCCACATAGTGGTGGAGGAAGCACCTTTCGGCACTTCCACCCCACTTTGGGAGGAATGTGGGCGGGGCCTGCCATGTGTTGTGTGATGATGCATGGCAGGCTGCGTCTTTGCCACACGACAAAGTGATAAAATGGGGCAAAAATTCCCTGTGTGAAGAGGTGGCAGGAACTGCAGAAGACAGCTCAGAAGGGGCTTTAGACATTTTTTAATCCCATCAAATTTATTCAGATATTGGAAATAAGTCACATTGTATCTGAAGGCGTTACCTTTCTAGAAATGGTGTTAATGACTGAAGGTTCACTCCATCTTTTCATGTCCTAATTTCAATTCAGGGAAAAGTTGACACAACATTTACTATTAGAAACTCTCAAAATATATCAACAAGGCAGGGCATGATCTAAGTCAAAACACAATACTCTCATAAACAAAATATTAGTTAAGGCATCAAATGTAATCATATTTGTATTCAAGTGATGTTAAGAGCATGCACTGATTTATGATCTATCAATCACCACCAGATTTCCTGGCTCTGCTTTATACATATGAATGGGGTGGCTGAACAGATAAACAGACAGTGAAATTGCGTTGAAAATTACATGGCATCAAGACCGTAACCTATCTTTAGACTCATTAAAATATTGCACCAATATGTGTGTGTGTGTATTTTCCCGAATAGTTCAAGCATTCTATTTTATAATATGAAAATCAACAACAAGAGGAATTGTCCTATTAAATATGCAGTTTCAGTATGCCGCATCTTTAATTTTGCAGCTCAACAGTCCTTAGCAGTAATACCAAATAGCAAGTTGAGAAACTAAATTATTTTTATTTTGTTCTTCATTCTGTTATCATGGGATCATGGTAAAGGATCCTATTGTATAATGATAGAACTGCAGAATGCAATGGAAACTGGGAAACGATTTAATCTCTCCCCATTGCACCTCTAGTGTGGCCCCAAAAACTAACCATGGAGGACTGGGATATCCTACACAGTTTTCAGATGGTAAAGATTGCAAAAAAAAGAGATGCCGAAGGTTTTCTCTTGCTTCTTTATGCCACTATGGTGTTGGATTTATGCTCTCTGATTAAAATAAATAACGTTAGTGAATAGGTCGACTAGTACTTACTCTAGTACTTGAATAAACTGTTGAACTGAATAAACACAATTCTGAAAAAAAGAAGAAGCAAGGTGCCGGGGGAAACAAAGACAAAAAAATGCTGAATATGTATATGTATAGAAATGAGGGTGTCATTTTTAAAAATTAATGTCTTAAACTGCAATGTATACATGTATAAACTGAGGGCAGGTTTTAGGGCCAAACTTATGGATTTTGATATGATCTATGGATAAGTCAAGGATTATTCTGTGGAGGGAGGGAAGTGGTAAAGCCACGTTAGGGGGCTAGCCAGCCACCAGTAGCTTTTACCTGGTTGCCTAGGGATTTTCCTAGAAGGAGCCTCCACCACACTTCAGCAGTGGAACTCTCTGCCCCGGAGTGTGGTGGAGGCTCCTTCTTTGGAGGCTTTTAAGCAGAGGCTGGATGGCCATCTGTCGGGGGTGCTTTGAATGCGATTTCCTGCTTCTTGGCAGGGGGTTGGACTGGATGACCCATGAGGTCTCTTCCAACTCTACTATTCTATGATTCTATGATTCTGTGTAACTGGCTATGACTGCGATGTATGACTAGTATCCATTATACACATAGAATCATAGAATCGTAGAGTTGGAAGAGACCTCACAGGCCATCCAGTCCAACCCCCTGCAAGAAGCAGGAAAATCTCATTCAAAGCACCCCCGACAGGTGGCCATCCAGCCTCTGCTTAAAAACTTCCACCACAGTCCAGGGCAGAGAGTTCCACTGCCGAACAGCTCTCACAGTCAGGAAGTTCTTCCTGATGTTCAGGTGGAATCTCCTTTCCTGCAGTTTGAAGCCATTGTTCCATGTCCTAGTCTGCAGGGCAGCAGAAAACAAGTTTGCTCCCTCCTCCCTATGACTTCCCCTCACATATTTATACATGGCTATCATGTCTCCTCTCAGCCTTCTCTTCTGCAGGTTAAACATGCCCAGATCTTTAAGCTGCTCCTCATAGGGCTTGTTCTCCAGACCATTGATCATTTTAGTTGCCCTCCTCTGGACGCTTTCCAGTTTGTCAACATCTCCCTTCAATTCTGTGCCCAGAACTGGACACAGTATTCTAGGTGTGGTCTGACCAAGGCAGAATAGGCCTGACACATCATTTTCTGATAAGTCTCATGTTTCCATCTCAGAATATGAAATAGACTCATGTGACAAAAAGGTTGGAGCCTCCTGATTTAACATGAACTAGCATGAAAACCTGTGTATCAGTTTTTCAGTGATCACAAAAAGGATGTGCTTCTCTTGAACTTCATGCATTGGTTTTGAAACTGCTTTCCCCTCTGTCATTTAAAAAAAGGAAATGACCATTCTCCCAAAGTTGATATTCTAGTTCTAGGGTAATCTTTGCATGCTTGGTGAAGTCTATGGGCAAATTTTCTATGTATACTTTCTTTAGTTTTTAAACATATATCTTCCTGATTACAGTATCCATAGTGCATTGTTTTTAAAAAATGAAAGCAGAGCACTCAACTTTTCTTTAGTTGAGTTCTGTGTATGTAATTTGAGATGCAAGGAAAAAAGCTACAAATGTTTTTGACCTTGATGAGAAGAACCACTCGGGACACTTGACTGAAAGGCTGGCAGTCTTGATAATTATAGTATCTATCTCACCATTAGTATGTAAGCTGTAAGAAGGTGAATGAAATATGTTGGTGGGATTAAATCACAAAGGTTAATATTAACATGACAAGAACTGTGGAGAGAGCTAGCATTGTATAGTAGTTTAAACGTGGGACTACGCACTTCATTGAACAAAGGCAAACTGGCATTGAAGCAGTTTATCATGTCCATCCCATCACTGATATGCTTTTGTTATTTATGAGCAAAACCCATCAATAGCTTATTACTAAAGTGATATCAAACTGCATTCATTCCACAATGCAGACACACACGAAGTCTAGAGATCAGATTTTGACTTTCCACTCAGCCATGGAAACTCACTGGATAAATAATAATAATAATAATAATAATAATAATAATAATAATATTTCATTATTTTCTGCCCTTTCTCCCCAAAGGGACTCAGGGTGGATTGGGACTCAGGGCGGATCACCTTGGCAATCTCAGAGGAAGGCAAAGGCAAACCCACTCTGAATAAATCTGGATAAAATAAACCCTATGATTTTTTTTCGTGTCAGGAGCAACCTGAGTCGCTTCTGGTGTGAGAGAATTGGCCATCTGCAAGGACGTTGCCCAGGGGACGCCCGGATGTTTTGATGTTTTTACCATCCTTGTGGGAGGCTTCTCTCATGTCCCGCATGGAGCTGGAGCTGATAGAGGGAGCTCATCCATGCTCTCCCCGGGTGGGATTTGAACCTGGCAGCCTTCAGGTCAGCAACCCAGCCATCAAGTCACAAAGCTTTAACCCACTATGCCATAAGGGGCTCCAACCCTATGATAAAACACCCTTAAGTTTTCCATAAAGCAGAAATGATGTGAAGGCATGTAACAACAGGAAGAAGGTGGTGAGGGGGGAAAGAAGGAGGAGGAGGAGGAGAAAAGATGGAGAACTGTTGAGAAATGTGATTTTCCTTAGTAAATTAAATTGCAAAAGCAAAAAATGAACAAGAACCACTCACACCTGCCCACCAGGCCTAGCAGAGAAAAAAGTAAGCTTAATCCTCATTGTATATACTAATAAAAACATACTTTTAAAAATTCAAACACATATTCTTATGAAGAGAGCAAGGGATTAGAGAAAAATGGCTGCAAGATAGAGGTCATGTAGGAAGAGAGTGAGCGTAGCAAAACAAACTGGAAACATTGCATGCCAGGGTTGCTAACTGTAACATGAAAGATCTTCCCAAAGCTCAAGCCTAGATGTTTAATTGATGTTTAATTCTATTTTAATGTTTGTATGTTTTTGGATTTTAAATTGTATTGATAAGCTTTTAAAGTGAGCCGCTTTGAGTTTCTTTTGTGGAGAGAAAAGTGGGTTAACAACAACAACAACAACAACAATGTTGGATCAAAACAATGAAAAGCAAGGAAAGGAAAACCCTGCCCTGTGAATGCCTCCAATGTCATTCCAGCTGAAGGCCCAATTATTCGGTGTAGGCATTAGGATATCCAAATGCTGGTTATTCTGAAATGTTGAATCCAATTTATTGGGAGTAGGGGAGTGGGGGATGAGACTCACAAAGCATTTTTAAAGAAATAATTGCCAACCATCAACAAACCTCTGCCTGGTGCCTCCTCTCCTCCTGGGTGCCATCTGTCTACTGCAGTAAATGAAGCCTCAAAAAGCCCCACTGAGCAGAAGCAGCAGCATTTTAATTATAAGCCAAATCCACCAAGATGGTTATCTCACTATAACTCATCATCACTCAACAGTGGAAAGGATTTGTGTGTGTGTGTGTGTGGGGGGGGGGGGGATAAAAGGAAGTCCCCTTTCACTGTTCAGAATGCACCCACTGTGTTATCAAATGATTCTTCAGGCTTGGTGACTGGGAGAAATTTGCATAATCTCACAGTAAATAAAATCTTGCATTTGAAAAACCTTTTGCTTTAATAAGGGCTACAGCTGGACCCTATCCTTATGGCACTACAGTGACACGATAGCCTTCTGTGATTGGTTCTTTCACCTTGGTAATTAGAATGATGACACTGCATATGCTTAACCTCCTCTGAAAAGAGGCTGTGAAGCGATCAGGGAAAGAGGGGCATAGCAAGTTTTCAAACATACACAACATTGGTATATAACTCTTCATATGAGATGTCAGGTTATTTATTTGGGAAGACAACAGGTTTTAGCAATATCAATGCCTTTATTATCATATGCTAAAGTGTGGAGCAAGAATACTCCTTCATTTTGGTTATTCAGTGACCGAGAATAATTCTTCAAGCAGAATGGACAAAATAAAGGAATAATGATAGTATTGGGGCCTCATCAGACAGGGCAATTTGGCATCCTACAATATTTCCACCCTGTTTTGGGGACGGAACCTTAGAATCAGGGGCAGCTAACGACTCTGAACAAAGGATGCCCCCAGGCAGGAAGAAGCCAGGAGATGAAGCTATTCAATGCTAATTAAGGTGATTAATTACAGCATTCACACTGACCTCCAACTGACAAATGTTCTTCTCTCACCCTGGATTTTCCACAGATATATAAACCTTCCTTGCTTAGTTTTCTCCATACCTCACAACCTCTGAGGATGCCTGCCATAGATGTGGGCAAAACGTCAGGAGAGAATACTTCTGGAACATGGCCATACAGCCCGGAAGACATACAACAACCCAGGAACCTTAGATTGTGTGACTTCTGGCAGAGGTCACACAATGGGTTGTAAGTGTCCTTGCGCCAACTGGGGTGGAAGAGTCCTTGTGTTGTGCTGGCTCCAATGAAGCCAGCACAGGTCCTTGCTGAAAGGGCAATGCTTCCCACGTGTGTTGGGGAAATGTCACTGAGAGGCAGCTACACGCAGGATGACAGATTTGTCCTGCTGCCCTCTCTGTCCAATGGCAAAATGGGACACTTTGCCTGGCCTTTGTGATGAGCCTCGTAGTCAGCTTTTGTCTTTTTGTTGACTGACAACTCCCATCACCCACAGGTATCATGGGCATTATTTATGATGAGAACTGAAGTCCAAATATTTCTAGAAGGTCCCATCTCTGCCTTAGACAATTAGATGGATGCCAGTGTAGAAAAGTGTGGAAGCATAAACCAAAGAGAATCTGGTTTCAATATGTAGCTAGCTGTTCTTTAGGGTGCATCTACACTGACTATCTGATTCAGTTTAAAACTACCCTGTTTCCCCGAAAATAAGACAGGGTCTTATATTAATTTTTGCTCCCAAAGATGCACTAGGTCTTATTTTCAGGGGATGTCTTATTTTTCCATGAAGAAGAGCTCACATTTATTGTTGAACAACAAAATGAACATTTATTATATACTGTAAAGTAGTTGTCATCACAAACCAGCATAACCAGACAAACTATGAATCCTATCAAGAATTTCTTGTTACTACCATTATTGACATGTACAACAATCTATGGTACCTCTTGCAGTTTAGGTTTCACAAGGTTTCCACGCTGATTTCTCTCTATTCTAGTTTCAATGTAGTCATGAATGCTGAATAATATAATATACTATAATAATAATATAATATAATAATAAAATAATGATATACAATATATTAATGAGATAATATAATAATAGGATATAATAATAACAGAATATGATAACAATATGGTATTAATAGGATAATATAATAATGGGATATAATAACAATAGCATAATAATATAATAATAGGATAATATAATATAATAATAGAATAATAGAATGATATAAAATATATTAATAGGATAATATAAAATGGAATATAATAATAACAGAATATGCTAATAATAATAAAATAATATGATAATATAATAGAATAATAGTATAGAATATAATGATATAAAATATATTAATAGGATAATATAAAATGGAATATAATAATAACAGAATAATAATATAATAATATGAAAATAGAATAATAATAGAATAATAATATAATGATATAATGATAATAATAATAGAAAAATATAATATAATGATATAAAATATATTAATAGGATAATATAATAATGGGATATAATAATAGTAATAGAATATGATGATAATAATATGGTAATAGAATAATAGTATAAAATAATAAGTTTCATGGCATAGGATAGGAATAAGGATGAGAGGAGAATCCCAATACGTCCTGTACCTTTAAGAAGCAGAAGGAGCTTCTTAGGAAAGGGTGTTCAAGCCCTCTTCCTTCCTTCCCTCCCACCCTCCCTTGCCAGACACCAGGAGCCAATCAGAAGCCTTGGGGGCGAAGGGAGCATGGCCAGGACGGAGCCTTGTCTCCGAAGGAAGAAACGGCAGCGCAGCAGCAGCCACGGAGGCTGGGGGACAGGCAAGGCAAGGCCAGCAAGCACTTTCTCTCCCTCCCTCCCTCCCTCCGGTGTGTATGAATGAGTGCTGCTTCTGCCCTGCAGCCATGCTTCCCAATGGCTCTGCTGCAGCCTTAGTTGCTAGGTCTTACTTTCAGGGGAGGCCTTATATTTGGCAATCCTCCCAAACCCCTACTAGGTCTTATTTTTTGGGAAGCTCTTATTTTAGGGGAAACACGGTAGCTTCACAGACAAGAAACTCCCACAAAAGTGTGCCCTTAATGCGAATCAGTGCGCTGTGGTTTGTGTAATCACCATCTGATCCTCAAACTGGTTCCAGGATTTCCTATGTAATGATCATCTGCACAGCAAAACAACTTTCTTCAATATATGTTTGAAACTGTATTAATAAATAGTGCAGATGGGGTCTTAGACAGCCATGGCTGATCCAGTCATTGTTTTTCAGGCTAATGTAGTCCTATGGGGTCTGTGAGGATAACATAGGATAGATCCATGTAACAATCTCTTCAGCTACTTGGACGAAGACTGCTCTTTAATCGTGACACATAATGTTTGATGGAATGACTGGAATGACTTTTTGGTGACCATAATGACTCATTATAAAGTAAGCATTTAAAGATTTTGTGGGGTGGCATAATGCATTCTTTCTCTACCCTAACCTCCCCACAAGATGATATGTTTAGAGGTTTCTAAATGGGCTTTAAACATTTTATTATGCTCTTGTCAAAACCTTTTCATTATTCCTGTCAAGCTCTCTCAGTGCTTGTTTCTAACAGATTTAAACAGCAGCAATTTGTTCCTCAGCAGGAGTGAGAAAAGAACACAACACTGAACCCCTTTCCTGTTGTCAGCCAAGATGGAAAAACAGCCACCTATCTCAAAATAACAACACCAACATTATCCTGTGTCAAACTAAGCCCAATATGATGATATGTGTGGTTGGTTTTGTAAAGCATTTGCTGCTGCTTAACAGTAGATATCTGCTCCTCCTTCACATTTTGCTTCGCCAAAGCTTATACTGGAGTCTAAGCCAATATTCCCAGTGAGCTGTATATATGTTTTTTCCCCCAAAGTGAATTGTTCCTTTTATTTTACTTTTTGAGAAAACAATCTGAGTGCTGTATATGTGTGCGTGAGAGAAATACCGATGGTGGAATATAACTGCATACTCATTAACATTGCCAGTCGACCCCCCCCCCCCCCCCAATAACACTTATTTCAGGATGCTGGTAAGGTAGCACCTTCATGGGTTGTATGTAGATCCTTGTTAGGGTCCTTAGTACAGGCTTGCAGCAGGATTTCTCATTCTGAAGCAGAAAATGGGATGTACGGTCTAGACAGAGCCGGCCCAAGGTAATTTTCAAGTGTAAGCGAAACAGAATTTTGGTGCCCCCCCCCCCCCAAAAAAAAACCAATCACCAAGAAATAAAAGGTGGAAGGTAGAGGTGAATAGAATGGATAAAAGAGTTTACCTTACAAACCAGAAGTTTATTACAACATTATGTTCATATAGTAACATTACATAGAATTAACGCCAATTTTGCATTTTAGAATGCAAATATCTTAATAAACTTTGCAACAATTTTAATTTTTTTGTTATTTTTAGTCTACAAGTACTACACTAAGGTTTCCTGGTCATGCTGTCTCAGATTTTTCAGACTTCGGACTTGCTAATAATCAGTTTTGTTTTGGAGAATGCACCCCCAGGAGAATAGACACTTCCTTTTCCAGGAAGCGAACTCTTGTCCTTCAGAAGTGCCACGCCAGCCTGGACCATTGTCATTGGGGGTGGCAACCTATCCAGCCTCTGGCCCCTTCACTTGAGTGGATATTTCAACATCCAGTTTTCCTTTATACAAATTAACTTGAACACTTTTAAAAATTAAAAACTGATTTTTCTGGCTTTCAATTTTGAAAACTCCTGTACTAGGGAATCTGTTTCCATTTCATCCAACAAGCTATTTTCAATGGCCAAGGTTGATAGTCCATTCAAGCGCTCTTGACTAACAGTAGATCTTAAGTAATTTTTTATAAGTTTTAATTTTGAAAAACTTCTTTCACCGCTGGCCACGGATATTGGAAGTGTTAAAAGAATTCTCAATGCAATGTAGATATTTGGGAAAGTATCCTCCAAACCACGATTTATGAAAGACAAGGCTTCAGCTGGGAGACTTCTAGGGGGTAGCATATTTGCAAGTATTTGTAGCTCATCATACAGATTATCACCATTCACATCATGGTCTTCTCCCTATGACTTCCTCTCACATTATTATACATGGCCGTCAAGTCTCCTCTCAACCTTCTCATCTACATGCAAAACATGCCCAGATCTTTAAACCGCTCCTCATAGGGATTATTCTCCAAAGCCTTGATCATTTCAGTCACTCTCCTCTAGACAGATTCATGTTATCATTTAGAATTACAGTAGAGTCTCACTTATCCAAGCCTCGCTTATCCAAGCCTCTGGATTATCCAAGCCATTTTTGTAGTCAATGTTTTCAATATATCATGATATTTTGGTGCTAAATTTGTAAGTACAGCAATTACAACATAACATTACTACATATTGAACTACTTTTTCTGTCAAATTTGTTGTATAACATGATGTTTTGGTGCTTAATTTGTAAAATCATAACCTAATTCAATGTTTAATAGGCTTTTCCTTAATCCCTCCTTATTATCCAAGATATTCGCTTATCCAAGGATTAGCTTGGATAAGTGAGACCTACTGTACTCATTATTTTTCCTGGAAACTTTCCAAGGCCTGAAGATATGAGCTATGGTGGCACAATGGGTTAAACTCTTGTGCCAGCTGAACTGCTGAACTGAAGGTTGGGTTGCTGACCTAAAGGTTGCCAGTTCGAATCTGCAAGACAGGGTGAGCTCCCGTCTGCCAGCTCTAGCTTGTAGGGACATGAGAGAAGTCTCCCAGTAGGATGGTAACACATCTGGGCATCCCCTGGGCAACATCTCTGTAGATGACCAATTCTCTGACACCAGAAGCAACTTGCAGTATGTTCTCAAGTCGCTTCTGACAAGGAAAAAAAGCTGATGGTTTGTAGATCAGTCATAAAGAAATTACCATAAATAAATGTCTCTTAAATATTTTGCCAATATCTGCTTATTATTCCTTCTATCCAATAGAGAAAAGTTCCATAATAACCTCAGGCCCATCATGAAAGTTGGGCAAGGTTACCTTCCGTACAATTTACAGAATCTTTCACCTAGCATGAACACAGAACTTTTGGTAGGTAAAGGTAAAGGTTTTCCCTTGACGTGACCGACTCTTGGGGTTGGTGCTCATCTCCATTTCTAAGCCGAAGAGCCGGTGTTGTCCATAGACACCTCCAAGGTCATGTGGCCGGCATGACTGCATGCAGCGCCGTTACCTTCCCGCTGGAGCGGTACCTATTGATCTACTCACACTTGCGTGTTTTCAAACTGCTAGGTTGGCAGAAGCTGGGGCTAACAGTGGGCCGCAAGTTCAGCAGCTCAGCACATTAACACATTGCGCCATCAGGGCCCCCACTTTAGGTAGCTCTACTCAAATGAAATCATCCAAATGAAATCATTACAAAGGAAATCCAGTTAGTTCATCCTTTCATATACCAAAACAGTTTAATGGAGACACCCAACCCACATAAACTGGATTACTCAGGATGAGGTCAGAAACAACCAGTCAGCTAATCATAGAATCATATGGGACATCCAGTCCAAAACCCTGCCATACAGGAAGAGCACAATCAAAGCACCCCCAAAAGATGGCCTTCCAGCCTCTGTTTAAAAACCTTAAAAGGAGAAGCTTCTACTGAACTATGAGGCAGTGAGTTCCACTGCTGAACAGCTCTTACAGTCAGTAAGTTCCTCCTAATGTTCAGTTGGAATCTCCTTTTCTGTAATTTGAACCCACTGCTCCATTGAGTCCTAGTCTCCAAGTGTCAGGACCCAGGCTGCAGAGCACCAATAACCATACACAGAGGCCAGAATCTATCTAATATCTTTATTGTAGGAGTATATAAAGTTAATAAAAACAAGTGTAGAAAATAGTCCAGAAGTAGACCTTTCAGGAAAGGTCAAAATTAGTCCAAAGAAACAATGTCCAATATGAAATATTAAGGTCCAAAGTTGTAATCCAGTAACCGAAACACTCACTTTGCCAAGCAAAGTGAGGGGAGATGACAAGGTCCTTTAGTCCATAAAACTTAAGCAGGGCTAGGAAGTAAACTTGATTCTTGGAACACTAGGCTTAATTCAAGGCAACAAGAAACGAGGAGCAAGAACAGGATCCGTGGTAAATTCGTGGCGAGGTCCGGAAGGCAAGGCAAGGTCCGTGGAGCAAGGCAAGGTCCTGGGAAGCAAGGCAAGGCTGGAAACGGGAGCAAAGGACGCGGGAGTAGCGTAGTCCACACACAACCTACTCCCGAAGCTGACGAATTGACTCCGCAAGATTCCTACGTGGGCAAAACACCTAAATAGGGTCTCGTTTTCCCGCCAAAGAACAATTCTCTGGGGAACCAGAACCGAAAGCCATTCTCTGTGTCCAGATGCATGACTCCCTAAAGTTTCCCATGGGAAGCAGGCTTAATCAGCTGAATGCCTGGCAGCAATCCTAGCGCTCCTGCGAGACGCCTCCTGAGCGCCTTTCTGTTGTTTATAATAATCACGGCGAGAAAATGGGGGAGATTTCGGCTCAAGGCTTGTTTGGCCGACTTCTGGAAGGCAAATCTCCTGCAGGTGCAAGGGCTCCAATTCTGGCTGAAAAAGCTCCAATTCTGGCTGAAACGGTGGGAAACCTAAGTTTTCCTCTTCATCTGTCACAACAGTGCTAGGAACGGGACTACATGGCCCATGAGTCATCACACCAAGGCAGCAGAAAACAAGCCTGCTCCCTCTTCCTTAAGACATCCTTTTAGATATTTAAACATGGTGATCATGTCTCCTCTCAACCTTCTCTTCTGCAGGCTAAACAGACCCAGCTCTTTAACCTGCTAATCATAGGGAAGGTGGGAGCCCCCAATAGCACAGTGTGCCAGCAGGACTGATGACTTGCCCGTTCGAATCCAACCTGGGGAGAGCACGGATGAGCTCCCTTTATTAGCTCCAGCTCCATGTGGAGCGGTCTGAATCAAGGTAAATCAGGATGGTGGCGATGAGGAGAGCAGCCAGTTAGGGAACATTTAAAAAATGGTAATCAACGATATGGGAAATAAAGAACATGGACAGATTGACTTTCCTGAAGAAGAAGCATCATGGAAAACCAATCAAAGAAACAGGAATATATAAGAAAAGGACAGACACAGATTGAAGGAACTCCATAACTGAAATAAGAAATAGCCAACCCAAGCAATATAAAAGGGGGGGCACAATCTGCCCCCTAATAAAATAAAACAACTACTCCTCTACATCCAGCAACTTGCTCCACAAAGAGACTAGACTCATTGAACCGAAGATCCAATGGAATATACCGATCCTCTCCCCCTCACCCAATCCCCCCTCCCTCACCACGAATTCCATGTTTTTTCTTTTATTTTTAATTGTAAATTAAAAAAACATCAATTAAAAATATTCAAAAACAATTTTTTATCATAACTGTATGCATTGCATTGCTGCTGCTGACTGACCTGAAGGTGGGCACTGACTGGGCAGGCAGGCACAAGTGAGATGGTTTTAACAGCAAGATAGAAGCTGCTCTGCTACGATCAGTCAGCCGGGCCCTAGCACCTCCTGGCTGGCTGCTCCACGTGGTGGGTGGCTGGAGGCTATGCCTGCACAAAAACAGCCAAAATGGCTGATGGGAGTCCTGTACGCATGCGCACAGAAGCCCCATCGGCCATTTTGGGCGATGGCATGCCAGTCCTGTGCATGCGCTGCACTCAGGGCCTGCATTGCCGGCGCCAGGACAAAGAAGCCCCATCGGCCATTTTAGGCGATGGCATGCCAGTCCTGTGCTTTTGTGCGCATGCGCTGCATGCAGGGCCTCCATTGCCGGCGCCAGGACAATTTGAACAAACACCATGACTGGAGCAAAACGGGGGTGCTGCCGAGGCCTCCACACAGCCCCCCCCTCGCCTGCGCCCGACGCCAAGGCGTATTCAACATACTACATTGGACCGGGCCTGGGTCTAGAGAAGTGGTTTCTCACCTTCTGTCCTTCAGGTGTTTGAGAACTTGAACTCCCATGAACCCTGGCCAACTTTACCAAGGGACTCATTAGAAAGGCCACATAAAGCATCCTGCTTTGTCTGGCCTCCATGACAAAAGAGAGCAGCAGTGGCATGAATCCATCACCCTACACGCATCTCCCTCTCAGTGACACTTTTCCTATCACATGGGGAAGTGTCGCCCTCCCAGCGAGTCCCGTGCTGCCTCCATTGGAAGGACCCCTTGTTCTGGGGGAAGTGTCCAATGATGTTTCTACCCCAGTTGGGGGAGGAGCCTCTGCTGGAAGTCACGCAACATAGTGTGATGTCCAGTGTGGGACTCTGTCCTGAAGATGGCATGAAAATGTCTTAGAATGCTGATTTCAGTAAGTACAGTAGAGTCTCATTTATCCAACATTCGCTTATCCAACGTTCTGGATTATCTAATGTATTTTTGTAGTCAATGTTTTCAATATATTGGGATATTTTGGTGCTAAATTCATAAATACAGTAATTACTACATAGCATTGCTGCATACTGAACTACTTTTTCTGTCAAATTTGTTGTATAACATGATGTTTTGGTGCTTAATTTGTAAAATCATAACCAAATTTGTTATACAATTTGATGTTGGATAACAAGGAGAGATTTTCCTTAATCTCTCCTTGTTATCCAACATATTAGCTTATCCAACGTTCTGCCAGCCCGTTTATGTTGGATAAGTGAAACTCTACTATATGATGAAGTCCCAAACCTCATTGGATGGGCAAAATTGCCCATTTTATGACACTTCCATTTCACTTGTGGCATGGAGCCCCTCAGTTTCCATCCATGACATTGATCTACTGATGTATGGAGAATCCTAGTCTTAATGTGATGAGGTCTCAACTGTCAGGGAATCTGGGAGATGAGATTCAAAATACTTGGAGGACCAAAAGCTGCGAACCACTCATCTAAAGTATTAATGGCACTGAAAGAGATAGTGGAGCATCAATACACTATGACTGAATCCAACACATTAGGGCTATAGAGTTTTACATTTCTCTGTATCCCTTCATAGTTTTCTGACAAAAAAGTTCTTTCTAGTTATAATAGGCAGTTCCAAAAAGGACATTATTCTTCTAGAGCTGTGTGTGTCTGATAGTAGTGCTGGATTAGATCAAAGTAGGCTCAAGCTATGATAAAACTATGTTAGTAGTGGTTGGCATGTAGGTAATGGGCCCTTCTTCAACTCTGGTTTGATTCCATTGTGAGATCACGTCCTCATGCTGGCATAGCCTGTACTGATGTCAATGCAAAATTTCAAGAGGATTCCATTCTCCGACTTTACTACTCTGCTGGAGTAATACATGGAACAAAACCCTGATTGCAACATCTAAAGACAAAATGTTTGAAAGGAGGACTATTTTTAGTGAGAAAACACTGGGGCCGCTTCTACACTACATCCCAGGATCTAATCCAGGTTATCTGCTTTGAAATGGATTATATGAATCTCCACTGCCACATAATCTGGGATCAGATCCTGGGAGAGAAGGACAGTGTAGACTATGAGACTTTCTCACCACATGATATTTTTCTTGTTAAAAATCTTTAAGCTTTTCTTCCTATTTCAGATTTTCCATGTTCCCAAATTCTTGATGAACTCTAAAAACAATCTGTTGCTTGAAATTTGAACCAGTCGTTCGATGGCCATATGTGTTCCAGATATTGCTGTAAAGCAGAACTGTCTATAATCCTTCTAAAATATTCATCTCCTCCCCACTGTTTATTTAACTGAGCTGCAAAATACATAAAATATGCTAATAATGTAGCTTTAATAAGCTTGGGGGGGGGGGATGTTTTTTTCTCTCTCTCTCAGACACGCACACAAACTTCCACATTTGGAATACATTTGTATTAGGATCACAGTAGCATGAACACACAAATAATTTAACCCCCTTTTCCCTGGAAAACTCCCTTAGCTACTGTTAATGAGAAGTACAGTAAATGACTTTCTCGACAGTTGAGGGCAATTAATGGTACTGGAATTATTCACTCAAGGATCATCAGCTAGTAATTGGTTTTCCACACTGATAGAATGGGGTGCATAATACCAGTACTACCATTAGGGAGAAAGTAGTAGAAGCAAGGAAATGCTCTTTTCCACACTCTCATTTTCCTCATTTCAAATGGCAGGCTAAATAGGAGATGGAATGAGGTTTTTTCCATTGGGCATAAGCTACATAAATATAAGCAGTTCATTCATACTCAAAACATCCTTGTTAGAAATCTGTGTAAAGTATAAGAAAATAAGAACCAAATATAATATAAGTAACAAAAACATGAAAGAAAAATGGGAAAGAATGCTAATGAGATAAGAACACACACATTCAGTCAATTTCCAACCTCCCTCATGATGATTATACAAAACTAAATATTGTAACTTCTTCAAAATAAAGTTAGCATTTATGTACTTCTACTGTTTGAACCCAATCTACTAATGATCAAAACCTGAAGGCAACATATTGTTTTTGTTTCTCTGCAAACACCCTATAAAAAGTTTCCAGTTACAGTAAAATCTCGGTAATCCGAGCCCCAGTGATCCGAGGCTCTGGATTATCCGAGGGGCTGCCACCTCCCCTCCCCCTCCCAAAGGAGCCCTCACCCCTTGGAAGGAGCCCACGAGTGCCGCTGCCTAGCAGCGCTCGTGGGCTGCTTCCCAAGGGGTGAGGGCTTGGCCCAGTGAAGTAGGCCATGAGCACTGCTGCAGCAGCAGCAATCGCAGGCCACATCTTCTGGCCTCTCCCTCTCCTCTTGTGAGAAGGAGCTCCTTCGCGCGAGAGGAGGAAGAGGCGGGGTGCTTCTCTTTCCTCTTGTGAGAAGGAGCACCTTCTCATGAGAGGCAGGAGGAAGCGGCCCGCAATAGCTGCTGCTGCTGCAGTGATCGTGGCCTGCTTCCCTGGGCCCAAGCGCCGAGCGGAGGGAGAAGCCCTCCGCTCGGCACTTGGGCCTTTAGAGAAGCGCAAGGCATGTCGCTAAGTGGTGGCATGCCTTGTGCTTCCCTCCCTGGGTCCAAGCGCCGGGCGAAGGGAGAAAACTTCTCCCTTTGCCCGGCACTTGGGCCTTTAGAGAAGTGCGAGGCATGTTGCTAAGCGGAGGCATGCCTCGCGCTTCCCTGGGTCCAAGTGCCTGATGGAGGTAGAAGTTTTCTCCCTCCGTCAGGTGCTTGGACCTACAATCTGGGTTATCCAATTAATCTGGGTAACCTGAGTTGGGGTCCCCCCGTTTAAATCGGATAACCAGGATTCTACTGTATTTACAAAAGTCACTCATGATTTTTCTGTAATCAAAGTTGTTAATTGGTTTATTTCAACTAAGTCCAACACTTTCAATAACCACTTTTCATTTACTAGAATCATTGAATTTTTCCGCTTCTCAGCAGAACTTGTCGTACTGATCACCTGAGGAAATGGGACCAGTGTGATTTTGAAACAGGGCTACTACTCACTCATGAAAGCACACTTGCTTGAATTCTTTCAAGTAGACTTCAAGTGAATACAAGTTTCTGAAAAACATGCTGCCAGTGTAGCAGCATATTTCCCAATGGGATTCTTTGGAGTTAAAGTCTCATGAACTCCAACTGAATGTGAAGCTGACTTTTTACTCTGGAAACTATGATAGTTGCAATTCAACACCAGTAAACTGCAGTGGCTAAAGATGTTGCTAGCGCTAGTATATTGATAATTATCTACTTCTGTTTTCTGATTTACTCCTCATAACATTTGGCACAATTTTACTCCATCTTCTACTGTCTAAAATGAGCTTGGGAAATTACTTTTAAAAAGAATCCAGTCCCATTGTTAGTTGCAAGGTTTAGAAAGTAACTTATTACCATTACTCAGTGATGGGCAAGTAGCTCTTTGCTCAGCTCCCATCTGTAGCAATGTGTAGGTGAGGTTTTTTTTCTCTTTCTTTTGCGCCAATATGCACCAGTTTACACTTCTTCACACTGAATTTTTATTTGCTATTTTAACGGCCAGTCTTCCTGCTTCAAGGCATCCTTCTTGAGAATTTCCAATCTGTTTATGTTCTAACTATCCTATGTAATTTGACATTGCCTGTCCACGTGGCCACTTCACTGCTAAGGAGTAAATCAGAAAACAGAAGTACAATTATCAATGTACTAGCACTAGCACTAATTCACCATTCTCCTTAAAAAGTATGTGAAACACACCAACTGGAAGCCCTAGGAGCAACTTAGGGAGCTTGGTATATTCCAGGGGTCCTCAAACTTTTTAAGTGGAGGGCCGATTCACAGTCCCACAGACTGTTGGGGGGGGGGGGGTGGACTATGATGAAATAGTCCAAAATTAGGATTGTTTTTGTGTGCCTTCAAGTCATTTCAGACTTAGGTCAACCCTAAGTCTAAAGTTTAGGACAGAGGCCAGGTAAGTGACCTTGGAGGGCCGCATCTGGCCCACGGGTCTTAGTTTGGTGACCCCTGATCTGGACGATCTCATAAGAGCATAGGTAAGCAAAGAGACCTCCAAAGACCATCTAGATGGTTTCATTAGATCATCGGTAAGGAAAGGGACCCTCAAAGGCCATCTAGATGATCTCATCAGGCCATCAGAAGACCATAGATAAGAAAAGAGACCCTCAAAGACCATACAGATGGTTTTATAAGACCATAGGTAAGGAAAGGAGTCCCCAAAGGCCATCTAGACAATCACATAAAACCATAGGTAAGGAAAGGGACCCTCAAAGGCCATCTAGATGATCTCACCAGGCCATCAGAAGACCATAGATAAGAAAAGGGACCCTCAAAGACCATCCAGATGGTTTCATAAGACCATAGGTAAGGAAAGGGACCCTCAAAGGCCATCTAGACAATCTCATAAAACCATAGGTAAGTAAAGGGACCCTCAAAGGTCTTCTAGATGGTCTCATATGACCATAGGTAAGGAAAGTAATCTCCAAAAGCCATCTAGATGGTCTCATAAGGCCGTAGCTAAGCAAAGAGATCTTCAAAGACCATCTAGACGATCTCATAAGGCCATAAGTAAGCAAAGAGACCCCAAAAGACCAGGTAGACTGAAGTTTAGGACAGGGACCAGGTAAATGACCTTGGAGGGCCGCATCCGGCCCCCGGGCCTTAGTTTGGGGACCCCTGGTATATTCAGCCTGGAGAAGAGATGTTTAAGAGGCAATTTAACAGCCATGTCTAAATATTTGAAGGATGTCATATTGAGTAGAGGCAAAGTTGAGTTCTACCTCTCCAGAGTCTAGGGGCCCTTCCACACAACCATATAACCCAGAATGTCAAGGCAGAAAATCCCACAATATCTGCTTTGAACTGGGTTGCCTGAGTCCACACTGCCATATAATCCAGTTCAAAGCAGAAAATGTGGGATTTTATTCAGCTGTGTGGAAGGGCCCTAGTACATGGGGGAATGGAATCAAATTGCAGGAAAAAAGATTCTTAGGAAGAATATACTTATGGTATGAGTTGTTCAATAATGGAATGTGTTGCTTTGTAATGTGGCGGAGTCTCCTTCTCTGGAGTGCTTCCTTCCTGCACTGCAGAATGAATTTGGACTGCATGGACCTTATGAGCTTTTTCAATCCTATGTTTCTATTCTAACCGTACAGATACTAAGAAACCCTTCAAGATACTCACAACATCTCTCCATTGCGGTAACAGACCATTTATTATAACCTTCTGCTTCTTGTTTTTAATCTTAAGAGGATTTCTTCTCTTATCCCATGACTGCTAGTTCACTCGGGAGTCAATGGTGAGGACCATATACCTAGGGGCAAGGATATGTCAAGTAGCCAAGTCCTGATATGACATTACTCTACAGATCTATCTGCATAGGCATCCATACTTACATCACAAATGGCTGAAGGCTGGCGTTGGGAAGGGTAACATGTATACACCTGTCCTTGTGAAAGCATACTACAGAATTCAACACAGTCAAGTATCTGAATATGCCTGACAATGTTACTGTATCATTAATAGCACTTCTCACCATATTAACTGAAAAAGATTTCATGTTAACTGGTGTCTAATCCCCTAGTTTCCATTAGATCCATTCTAAAAAAATATACACCAGCGACTTTAATTAAAAAGATCAGCAATTTTACACTTGAGTTCTTTAACACTCTCAGATGAAACCTACTTGCATTCATTCAGATATGTATATAGAGAGGAGGAAGAGAGAGAGAGAGAGAGAGAGAGAGAGAGAGAGAGAGAGAGAGAGAGAGAGAGAGAGAGAGAGTATTTTGTCAATAAACGTCTCTATTTTATTTTCATTTTAGCTTTCTTTAGCCTTCAGCCAGAATAAGAGTTCTGGGTAACCCAAAAGCTAGCTTTGAAATTTCTCCATAGTGAAAAATTCAATATTTCCCGGGCAAAATACTCATACTAATGCACTCTGAGGCAAACTCCCTTACCCCCTTGGTTTTCTGCTCACAATTTCAATCAATAACAACCCAAGCCTGTGTGCTTGTTTGTATGATTGGAATTCCTTCTTATATACACCCCTAAGGACAAGGCATATATCAAGTAGTATGACCTTTAAAAACTAAAATACACACCCAGTTCTGGAAAAAAAGACAAAAACTTCTCATTGTTTGGTGGGGCAGGGAACAAATTCATGGTCTCATAAACAGCTAACTAATGCATGTATGATCTTTCCAACTTCCTGCTGTACACAGAAACTCCAACCAATTAAAGCTCCCCCACCAGCATTTAGTAGATTGGGCTCATAATGAAACTGATGAAGGCTGGCAGAAATTACAGGAACACTAGATTCCTGAAACTGCAAAGCAAAGGATGCTAAATCTGAGGTGGGAATTGATGGGCCTTCATAAATAGAGGCCAGTTCTTAATTTGGCAGGAGGCAGAACTGTAGGTTATTTAGACCAGCTTTAGATTATGACCCACTCTCATGCCCCCAGTGCAATATGAGCTTTGTTTGTTGCTTTGGGGCCAGGTAGGAATTTTGTCTCATTTCTGTGTTTTTGTTTTAAAAAAGCAAACATATACTCTATCTTTAGGACTCAAATGATTGGCATTATTTTAGTGTAGGGCTGGGCAGGGCCGTAGCCAGAAAAAAATTTCGGGAGGGGGTTTGAAAATTTCGGGGGGGGGGGGGGGTTAACCCCTAGCACACATCCCTCCCCCGCTACAAACCTGTCAATATCTGCTTGAGATAGTGCCTGGAGGGGCTCTTAATGTTTTGTGTCTCATAGACTTAGCATGGGGATTTGGTTAACCAGTTAAAATTCATGAATAAACCAGGTTTTTTTTATAACCTGAAAAATTTCGGGGGGGGGGGGGTTGAACCCCTAAAACCACCCCCTCGCTACAGGCCTGGGGCTGGGTGATGGGGTGGCTTCTTTAGATCCTGGGACCTAATGGTTATGAAAGAGTCTGCTCTTAGGGTTAACCTGGGGGTTTCCTGTCATTAAAACCTCAATTAAAACCCATATCAGGTTGATCCCTCCTTCATTTTGCTGATTCTCAGGCATTGATATACATCAATAAAGTGATTCTCTATGTCTGGTCTTGTAATTTCATGGTTGGTCTCTATTCTCAGGTGTAATGACAGCTGATGGTTTCTAAGCCAGTAGGATTGAGAATCATTTTTGGGGTTTAGTTTGGATTTAAATGAAGTACCCAAGATACTGAACTCAGTCTGGGAGAATTGGATTCAGGATCTTGGATAGTTCCTTCAAATGTCTCCCAAGACCTGCCAATTGCTATTGCTTGGATGGTAATTTAAAGCAGGAACAGTGGAGTGATCCTCTGCACCTGGGAGCCTGCTTTTGAGTAGATCTGTATTGGATTGTGCAGAATACAGTGGGAGCCCTCTTTGATGCTCCTATCAGTGTCCTTAGCTCCTATACTATCATTCCAGTTGGCAGCCAGTCTAAGGATGTGAGTGATAAACTAAAAATATAGAAAGATACTTTTTTCCGGCAGTTGCCCTATGTGTGATTGCATTGTGAATGTAAAGCTGTGATTTTTCTGTCTTATCAGCGTTATTCCTAACCAATCAGACAAAACCTATTAGTCTATGTATTCTGTACTAGTGAATAAATAATTCACAAATTTCTAGTCTTGCTATTCCATAGGAAGCTATGCATTTAGAAAGTTGTTCCCTGTAAATGACAATTTAAAAACCCACGTTATATTTGTATTTTTAAAAAACTCCTATGTTCTGTGCCATTTTTCAGTACTATTATTTGAATTCTTGTGGAAATTACTATTTTAGTAGCAGTAACTTTTTATTTGTCTGTCATGATGGCCATTCACAAGTCATCTCAGTCTGAGGAATAAGTAAAAGGGGCTATGTAACTGTAGTTCAGCCATGATATACATTCAAGTTCCTTATCAGTGTGCTGGAAGGAAAGGATTATTAAAATTCACCTTCTTCTTAAAGTCCTGATTTCCTTTGGCTAAGGAATAAGGTAAGATCCCTCTTACTTAATGGAACGCTGAATTTTGGATCAGATACAGTTGTCAGGCTTATAATACCGTCTATAGCATAATACAGTCAATTGCAGCTCATGAGAGGTGGGACCATGCGAATCAGGCCTATCTAAGGCTGCCCCAAGTCTTGTGAGTCCAGTACGACTCCCTGAATCTAATTTAGTTGGGAAGTTCCACAGTCAAGGGGCCACCACTGAGAAGGCTCTGTCTCTCATCCCCACCAGTCGCGCCTGTGAAGGAGGTGGGACCGAGGGCAGGGCCTCCCCGGACGATCTTAACCTCCAAGGTGGTTCATAGAGGAAGGTAAGTTCAGACAGGTAAGCTGGGCCAGAACCATTTAAGGGCTTTATAGGCTAAAGCCAGCACTCTGAATTGAGCTCAGAAGCAGACTGACAGCCAGTGGAGCTGGTGTAGCAGGGGGGTTGTGTGCTTCCTGTACCCCATTCTAGTGAGCAATCTGGTTGCCACCTGTTGGACCAATTGAAGTTTCCAAACAGTCTTCAAAGGCAAATGTCTTCCTGCCTGGCAGAATGGGGTTGGACTAGGTGGCCCTTGTGGTCTCTTCCATCTCTGTGATTCTGCCAAATGTGATTCTAAAGAGGATACAGGGCAAATGCATAATCTGGTAGAATTATACCATAGAATAGCCTAGAGGAGATATTTTATTGGATGTTGGTAGGTGAAATCACACATCCACAAGTATGGGACAGTTATGCTGTATAACTTTTCAAATTAGCCACTAAACAAGAAATTTATTTATTTATTTACAGTATTTATATTCCACCCTTCTCACCCCGAAGGGGACTCAGGGTGGATTACAATGTACATATACATGGCAAACATTTAATGCCATTAGAAATACGACACACAGATGGAGACACAGAAGCTATTTAATATTTCCAGCTTCTGGATTCATGAGGATATGCTCGATTCTGGCCACAGGAGGAGCTGCTGCTTCATCGTCCTCTGTGACGCCGAGTCCTTGATGGAGTACTACCTCCTCTTCCAGCATGCACGCTGCTGGACATTTTTATGGTGACATAAATTAAATCATTAAATTGGCTTCCTCGCATAAGCGGTCCCTAAATTTCTACTTGACAGATGCGACTGTCTTTCGGGTTGCTTAGGTAAACAACTACCTGGGGTTATTTAATAGTCGGGCACTCAATCTGACCCGGGCTTTGAACTCATGACCTCTCAGTCAGTAGTGATTTATTGCAGCTGGCTACTAACTAGCTGTGTCATAGCCCGGCCCCACAGAAATACACAGAAATAGCAATAAACTAATTATCACACCTATGGTTGACCTTTGTGTAGAGAGAATCATATTTGGAGAAGGTTGAGGTAGCAAAGCTATACCTTTCAAGAGATACAAAATGGACTGGAGAAGAAGGACTTCCTCTTCCACTGAGACCGTCTAAACCTTGTCTGACTGTATAACAACAACAACAACAACAACAACAACAACAACAACAACAACAACTTAATTTTTCTATCCTGCCTCCATTTCCCCACAGGGACTCAGGGCGGCTAACACGGGGCCAAGCCCAAAGAACAAGTAATGAGCAATGTAAAATACATGTAAAAACAGCATCTTCAAACAGACAAAAGCACATTAAAACCAATGTAATACAATATAATAACAATAAAAAACATTAAGAAATAAAATTGTAAACATGAAAGGATCACCATTTAGTAACAAAGTGAATAAAATGAGAGGGCGGTCTAGGCAAAAGTGCAAAAATATGTATTGTAATGACATTTGGGAACATAAATGGACAAAGTGCTTAACATTCTCTAAGAGAATTGGAGTGAGATAGGAATTCAGGTTAGTTCCAACACAGAGCAGCATAAAGTGTGAAATATAGTGATTTCATTTAAGTGGGGTTTTGGTTGTTGGGATTAAATTATTCAAAAGCGCACTAGAAGAGCCAGGTTTTCAACTCCTTTTTAAAAGCTGACAGGGTGAATGCTTGCCTAATCTCCCTGGGAAGGGAGTTCCAAAACTGGGGGGGCCACTACAGCGTAGGCCCTCTCCTTCGTCCCAATAAGCGGAGCTTGTGATGGAGGTGGAAGCAAGCGAAGGCCCTCCCCAGATGATCGAAGAGATCATGCAGGTTCATAGCGGGAGGCACGTTCACGAAGGTAGGTGGATCCTGAACCATTGAGGGCTTTGTAGGTAAGAAACTGCACCTTGAATTGGGACCAGAAATGATTGGCAGCCAATTGAGGTCCTTAAACAGGGGGGTTGACCGCTCCCTGTAATTCGCTCCAGTTAGCAGTCTGGCTGCCGATCGTTGGACTGATTGTAGTTTCCAGGCCGTCTTCAAGGGCAGCCCCACATAAAGTGCATTGCAATAGTCCATCCTAGAGGTAATTAGGGCGTGGACCACCATGGGCAAGTCAGATTTCATGAGTAACGCAGCATAGTTGGAGTGAAACTCCAACAGTTCCTGGGATTTGAAGTTTTCCCAGCAGTTGCTGCTGCTAATGCAGAGAAGCATCCAGTTACAATGGCGATATGGACAAGCCTGTTAACAGTCTTGTCTGCATATAAAAATACATGATACAATAGCTTTATTCTAAGTCCCTGGTATCGCTGATGCTTTATACATGTTTGGAATCACAACTACTTTCCATTTAACAGAATGAATACAAATTGTTCACGGTCACTGAAATCCTCCCACAAGACATGCATCATAATCTTGATAAATCAAGAATACATTAGAATATCAATACATTAAAATTCACATAACCCACCTCCACAGGCGGTGTAGTTTAGAAATTAATCAAACAGCCTTATCAAATCTCGTCCTTAAAACGAATCCCTGAGAAATAATGTATTTTTTAATTTGCTTTGCTAGTAGTAAAACACACAGTTATTGGTTATTTTCTTACAGTGAATAACAATGAATTTTAAAATGAACAGCCACACTCATTCTTGTCATTTTGGTGCTGTTGTCAGTTCAAAGGAAAAAAATTATTAGGTGCATTTACTTGCAAATTTGCAAATGCAAGAAACTTTCTGTGTTTGCTGACTGGTGGAGACTGTAGGGAGTAGGATGAAATCATTAAACTCCTTAAAACATCAGTACATGGTCAGTGGTTACGTTTCAGATCACACTATCCTCAAATTTTCATGAAACATTTAGATTATACAGTTTAGCCATCCAAATAAAAGGGGACAGGCAAAGGTACCAAGGAAATACAAACACAAATTCAAAGAAGGACCTGCAATGCTTCAATAACTTTGAATGTATTTATTTATTTAATCAATTCATTTGAATCAATATATTTCAATGTATTTCTGAAAGCAAGTAGAAGAATTCTATGTGTAATCATTTTCAGTGTCTCTCTTTGCAATGCTAGAAATTCGGGGAATTGAAGGAAATGTCATTACATCCTTACTCCCCCATCTCACTTATACTCCTCAGCGACTCCCAGATGTTATCAGTGCCATCTAATTCACATGATATTAGATGGGAGACCACCAATGAATTCCAGATGCCGTAAACTATATTTTAGAGGAAGGAACTGGTCAAACCACCTGAGTATTCCTTGCCTATGAAAACCTCACAAAATTGATGAGATCACCATATCACAGGTGAATTTAGTCACAACTATTTAGCTGCTTGTGATTCCTTTATTTCATCACTTTTAAACTTATTTATTATGCAATGCTTTTGACATGAAATAAAACAGGTGAATTGAAGGTGTACATGAAAACGTGGCTTAGTCTAAATAAAACTCATGAGTGGAAGGAACTCTGGAGGCAAGAAGTTGTCACCAGTCAAAGCAGGAAATGATTTTTCGTGACTCTCCTTTATAATCTTGTCCCTCCAGATATCTTCTCTAGTTCAATGGGAGGATCTTCCAAGGCCATGCAAAGTAGGAGTGCAAAGGAAAAGCAGCAAAATGGGATATTTATTCCCATGTTGACTTCCACAGTAGAATCCTCCCAACTTGACCTCAATATTAAAATGCTGTTTGGAGATTATCCTTCCACCCACTCTATCCACTGTACAGGGCCTGTTTAAAATCTAGCAGAATAGGGTCTTTTCTATTCACAGAAAGATGTCTGAAGTCTGGATTCAGTCAGATAAAAGAGTCTAGACTCAGAGTTTTTATTCTTCATGGGAATCATGCACAGCCCTCTGGGTGTCATCCAGATGCCACTTCCAACATTCATCATCACTGAGTGTGCTTGCTAGAGCTAATCCTACTTGCAGTCCAACAGCTTTTGGAAGGCTCCATGATTTCCATGTAAAATGCTATGTTTGTTGAAAGAGAGTGCATGAAAATATTTTTGTCACTTGCTTTTTCCTTTTCAATCTCCTTTTACACCACCTCTACTGTTCTCCAAACCTTAGAAAACTTCATAAGAAGGGCAGATTGAGGATTGTTTGTGACTTTCTCTGTTTAGTGGGAAAGCTCTGATGAGGTCCTTAGGCCACTACCAGTCAGAGTAGAGTGGGGTATAGCTATGGTGGTAAGGGAGGAATGAAGACAATGGCCCCTTTGTAAGAATATTATTTACTTAATGAATTTTCCCTTGGTCTTAAAAAATTTAGCATTGAAGTTACTTAAAACTTCAGTTGAACATTTAGAGAAGATTTTAGGCATCCAAAAGGGGCAAGCAAAGTTCCCCAGGGAATGCAAATATAAAACATAATAATTCTAGGTGAATTGTTTTCACTTTGTGCTTGCAATCCTAAAAATGTGGGGGTGATTTAGTGACGTCAAGTTTTCCCCACCTCATTCTATACTTAATTCTATGATAAGATCAGGATGATTTCAAAAAAATACCTTACCACAAAAGAACAAGCACCTGTGGTTCACCAGCCATAGAGGACATTGTGCATATTTTGTTTGATTGTTGTCTATATGCCAAGGTGAGATCCCAATATTTTCTGCCTTTGGTTAGAACAATCAACTGGGATCCAATTGCCAAACAGTCCTATTTTCTTTCTGGGGAGAATCTACCCTTAGTTCACTACAAAGCCACCTTCATTATAATAGCTGCCCAACTGAGAGATCTCTTTATCTCACAAAATGCATGGTGATGAATTTATCTGAATTATTTAATTATTCAACTGATTATTTTACACTCGCCAATCTACTCCCCTGCTTTCAACTTGTAATTTAATCCCATTTTACGAAACCTACTATTTAATTGAGTTTTATAGTGATTTAATTTATTTTAGTTAACTGTTAGGATTTTAGGATTGCTTTAGGATTGCTATTCATAGAATCATAGAATCATAGAATTGTAGAGTTGTAAGAGACCTCATGGGCCATCCAATCCAACCCCCTGCAAGAAGCAGGAAAATCTCATTCAAAGCATTATTTATCTATTCATTCTTGTATTTTATTGTTGATACGGCCGATGGACTAATAATAAATAAACAAATCATCAAAAGTAGAGGTGGTGTAAAAGGAGATTGAAAAGACCAGAAAAGTAATTTCCCCAAATTCTAAGGTGGAACATAGAGTCTGACCTCATATAAAGGAAGACCTAGGAAGTAAATCCCAGAGCTTGGTCAAGCTTGATGTGGGAGTGTGGTCTTTATAAATTGATTTAATATGTATGGAAACTATCCAAAGGGACCTCTCTCTCTCTCTTTTTGTTCTGTTGGAGAGCAGATGTCCAGGAGGGTGTTTTTGGCAAGACCCACTCCGTCAAACAGTCTGGCTTTGACAGTTGCTTGCTGGAGGGATGGCTGAAACGTAAAGCATTTTTGATCAGGATATCACATTCATCTGGAAGTTAATTACTGTGGCTGCATCGGTATAAATAATTAATTATGCAAAAGTCCACGCAGCTGCGGCTGGATGGAGTTAAGTGAAGGGCGGCGGATAAAGAGATTTGGAAAACCTAAGCCTCTTTCGCATTGGCCTCTGTTGTTTAGGGTGAGTTTTTTGTTTTTGTTTTGGAAAATGTCCCACTGAGTGGGCCTTTCAGAACAAAATAAAATAAAGGGGATGCTTGTATGTTTGCCCCAGTTGAGCTAACTAGGTCTCATTAATAACCATCTTCCAGCGTCACACACACCACCATCTGAAGCACAAAGGAACCAACCCAATCAGATTTATGTTTTTTAAGTTTGCCAAGAGTTTATCTGAATGGACACAGTAATTTGAAAATTTACTTTGGGGGGCTGTTAGTCCCACAATCCTCTAACTGGCATAGATAGCGATCGAGCCATTTGGAGACTCTGAAAGCCCTCCTGACACTGTTCTGGAGGAGCCTCCCATTGGACTCAAAAAAGTAACATTCTTAGCTTTTAAGGAGAAAGATCAGCTTGAGACAATGGTCAGATATGGGAGATTTAATAGCATCCCCTATAATGAATGGATTTGTATCTGCAGAGCACCTGAAATTGAGAATATAGCACACATATTATTTGACTGTAAATTGTCAGAAGGAGAGAGGCTTCTACTTTGGTTCATATATCAAACGGACAATGTACTGGAAATCTCACATCGGAACAACATATTTTATGTGTGGCCAAGATCCAAAAATAACATATAAACAGCTCTGTATTTAAGTAAAACAATATGTTTGAGATCCACATAGGTGGGATGATCGGGGTAAATTGTAAGGTGAAAAGGAAATATGATGTATCTATTCAGTTTTATCATATTTATCTATTGTATTGTCATAAGTGTCTTATTTTAACTTTCTATATAGAGTGTAATCAAGTCCTATCAAGCCTTGTTGTTTGGTTTGGTTTTGTGATACGGTCTAAGGGCTAATCAATAAAATTTATTATTGCCTCTAAGGTGAAATAAAATAATTGGTACATATTATTTTTATAGCCACATACTGAACAGTACCTCACTGAGTATATCTGATGAGTAAACCTGTTCAGAATTTTACTAACAACGCTGCTCTCACAAAGCCATGTACTATGCCAGCTGAGTTTCTTGCAATATTTAACATTAGAGACTGAGAGATTTACTTTATCAGTGCAAATACCGTAGTCATCAATTGGCTCTCAGTTCAATGCAGCCATCCCCAAGGTAGTGCCCTTCAGATATGTGGACTACAATTCCTGTGACCTCCAGCCAACATGACTATGAACTGGCCATCTGGGCATTGGGTTGTGGCCATGGTCTAGCCATCTGGAGGGTATCAAATTGTGAGAAAAGGTTGACAGAGTAGATCCTGAACTGTAGTCATTGGGTTATGATCTGACTTAAGATGGGTCACATCGTAAGTGCTGCCACTGGAGGTCAGGCATTCCTTAGCAACTGATTTTCAGAGAACAAGTGCATTTTTTAAACAGCACTGGATTTGGTGGCCTTTGTACAGGAGCAGCAAGTGCAAAGCTTTCTGAAGAACAAGACAAAGCTGGGGCTTAACATTATTATGCTAAGCACAGAACATATAATACAATACTACTAAAAAGTACAGTGGCGGTAATGAGCACCCCCGTTCAACTTGCTAAAGTGCAGAAATAATAGCAAATGCCCTCTCTGGCTCTGAGGAAAGAGAACTGCCAAATGAGTAACACTGACACATTGGGTTCAAAGGTGTTTCACTGCAAGCTTCACCAGGAACAAAAATTCATTCTTTTGGAGCTGTGAGGGAAGAACGTCATTACACTCAATTTAACAGTTCAGGCCTCACTGTCATCACGAAGCAGCACTAATGGCTGAAAAATCTTTGTGAACCCTGCCAAAGTGTTATGGATTTCAGGAGTGGGGAACACGGTCTTTGTAACCAAAACTCCATGTTACAAACATGTCTTTAAAATGTTCATATTCAGCTGCTTGTATTAACTATCAAAGAAAAAAAAAAGAATGCCTGTTCTCTTTGTGTGTGTCATGTAATTTCTAAAAACAGTACTTCCATAAAAAGAAAAAAAGGTATTTCAAAACATCCCTGCCCCCTTCAAAAGAGCATATATGTGTAATGCGGTTTACACATTACATCCACCACAGGGAATATTATTTTAAAAGGTTTCATGCAGTGGTGGCTGTTATCACATGCTGATTGACAGCTGGTTCTCCCATGCCCATGTTTCCTTTGATTTCTCACAGCTTGATGGCCAGCAGCTGAATGTACACACTCATTTCACCAAAAAGACATTGCCGTTGTGGGGAGATGTGACAGGTAAATTCTGTTACCTGCATTAGCTCTATGATGAGCCATTCATTACCTGACACTACAGTCACATACTAATACATATACACAACTTTGAAGACATACAGCAGGAGCTGACCATTCTTTGGCCCAAGAGCTCAATGCATCATATAAACATGTACACGTACTTTCACTACAGTGAAAGCAGTGAGTAAATAGTAATCTTGGGCATAGGTTTTTTTTTTATTGATGAAAGGAATAATCACAACAACATCAAAAGTCTCCACCTGCACTGAATTCTATGATGTTTGCCATTATGGCACTGCTCAGATACATCCCAGATATAGTGGTATGTTACCCTCTATTTAGGTAATGACTGATCAGCTAGGCACCAGGAAAAGATGGATTGATCTGCAGGTTGTGCAGGGTGGAATACTAAATCTTTATCACTATGTCACATTCCATGTTAACTGCCATGGCAAAATCCCATTGAATGTGGTTTGGAGGTTTGGAGCAAGTGGAAATGCCAGGCATGTCCTATTATATTGTCACTTTTATAGGGATATTTAATCTGTGTTTATTACTCCTATAGTACAGAAGATCCCTGGCAGAAATGATGAATATTATTTAAAACATCTCATAGATGATAGGGAATCATGGATCACTTTTAGGACCATGTCATATGGGCAAAAAACCCCATCCCAGGGCACTGCAGAGATGTAGCCAGGAAGGAGTCCAACAGAGCTCATCACATGATGCAGGGCTACTTCTGGGGGGGAGGGGGGCTCTGTCCTGGCTCCATGCATGCTGCACCTCGGCGGCATGCTAAGAGGCTGCCCTGAGGACACAGGTGACTACCCATGTTCTCATTGAGTAAGCCACTGGACAGTGTGGGATGAAGCTGGGGACAGACAGAAAACCACATGGGATGGTAAAGGAGTGATGTGGGATGCTGCCCAACAGTTTCCAACACTGCTCCATAGATTCACCCTACTGTCCCACGGATTAACCCGCAATACCGCAGCTTAAGGACGTCCATGTGATGATGTACTTAGAGTGGCTGAGCTTTGTGTTGCAGCTGTAAAAATAAGGAGGCAGATTGCAGATGATTTTACTGAATAATGTCTTAACCTACATACAGTAGAGTTCCGGTTATCCGGAAGGGGTGGTATGTTGGATAACTGGAATTTTTGGATAAAAGGGAGGCCTATTATCCCCCCCCTGGTCAGTGCCCGCCCAGTTTAGGGAGGCCCGGTGCGTGTTGCTACGCAACGGGCACGTGGCTTCTCCAAAGTGCGGCCGCTGGCCTGAGGGATGAGCCTCGCCCCATTTAGGGAAGCCAGGTGCGGGCCTAAAGTGTGGGCCCCAGGTACTTGCCAAAGGGAAGAGTCTCATCCCTCTAGCAAGCATGTCAGATAATATGGTAGGTCGGATAACCGGAAGTTGGATAACTGGAACTCTACTGTATTTTAATATCTATATCCACAGATTGTATAAGTGTCATATATGATGTTGATTAGGATGGTTCCATATCTTCAACTTTCTGCTTTTAATGTGTTGAATTTCTGATTTAAATGTTTAAATGTTTTACACTCCTGGTCTGTGACCATAACAATAAAATTCATTCAATCATTGAATTCTGGAGTTTGTAGTTTAGTGTAGCCCAAAGCTGTCTGAATGGGAATTCTACATACTCCTCCCTAAACTGCAAATCCCAAGATGTTATGGTTGGTATGGTTACACTGTGTCCTTTGGTACCAGGACCAAAATCTGTGAATGCTCACATCCCATTATATGCAATGACATAGTAATATAGCAAGGAGTAATATAATAATAATAATAATAATAATAATAATAATAATAATAATAATAATAATAATAATAACTTTATTTTTATACCCTGCCTCCATCTCCCCGCAGGGATTCAGGGTGGCTAACATGGGGCCAAGCCCAAATTCCACAATAAACAAAATAAAAGTACATTCACAATAAAAACAGACATCTTCAACATTTAACATTACACATATTAAACTAACATATAGGCTAGTTGTGCTAATCACTACTATGTTTTAAGTGTTAAAGACTGTTTCAGTGTTTTCAGGTGATAGGAATAAGTAGCCTAGGGAGTCAGCATTTCAGTAACGCAATTTGGAGGGGAAACTACAACTATTTAACACCAGAAACTACAAGTGATCCAATGATTGGCTACTAGATTACTAACTGGAGTGACTTACGGAGAGCGGTCAACCCTCTTGTTTAAGGATCTTCACTGGCTTCCGATCATTTTCTGGTCCCAATTCAAGGTGCAGGTTATCACCTACAAACCCCTGAACAGTTTGGGACCTGCCTAGCTTTATGATTGCGTTTCCTCCTATGAACCTGTGCAGTCTCTTCCATTGTTGGGGGAGGCCCTTCTCTCGTTCCCACCCCCATCACAAGCACGGCTTGTGGGGACGAGGGAGAGGGCCTTCTCCGTGGTGGCCCCTCCAAATTGCGTTACTGAAATCCAGACTCCCTAGGCTATTTATTCCTATTGCCTGAAAACAGTGAAACAGCCTTTAACACTTGAAACATAGTAGTTTTAGTGATTAGCACAACTAGCCTATATGGCCACCTATTCTTCTGTCACATGGAACCTTCATATAAGCAAGGAATGCTTATCATTCTCTCCTTCCTTTATGCTTTTTTCTTTTCCCAAAAACTTGTTCCTGAGTCTTCATTCCTAATTTTGTAGTCCAGCAATTTCCTCTGAATCCTCCTCTTTAGCAGTCAACTTGACCTAGTTTATCAAGCTATACCAGGGATCAGCTTAATTTTCTCCCCTCCTCCATGTCTTTAGAGGTGACCTTTCAGCATCCCTCCATGCCAAATATCTATCAGTATAGTGCAGCATCTGAAACTCATGGATAACATATCCAAAAAGAACATTTCCAAACTAGCTTGGATTTAATCCTAACTATTACGACAGTTCCAATCGCTGCCCATTTCCGAGAGATTATCTTCCCCTTCCAGGAGGTTTGGTCTGATAAAGTGACTTCGGCATCTAATGCATTATTAACTGAGAAGAAATACCAAGCCTTTTCCTCATTATAAACTTCTGCACTGAATTCCCAGCAGGAATACTACAGGGTCACAGAGTCATCATTAACCAATAGATGACAGCTAATTGATTTTATACTTCTGTGTATCAGAGATAGCATACCACAAGTTTAAAAAAACTAATTTGTCTCAGCTCTATAATACAGGTGACCATGACAAAATTGTGTGTCATAGTTCATTTTCAAAAATCATAGTTCAGAGTTCAATATTTCTTTAATTCCCCACCCCCTCCAAATTGCATTACGGAAATCCAGACTCCCTAGGCTACTTATTCCTATCGCCTGAAAACAGTGAAACAGTCTTTAACACTTGAATCATGAAAGCATTTTCAAAGCTGAAACCACTTTAGGGTAGCTTTTAATGAGATACTGGGCTTTGCTGACAGAAACACAAAGTTAGCTTTTTGAAGCACCAGATCTCTGAAATGGAGCTTAAGCAGGCAAAAAACCCAAAGCATGTTTTTATATAGGGGACAGGTAACACTTCCATAGTTCTGCTCAAGACTATTTGGTTAAAATTAATGCTGTACATTCTATGAAAACAAAGAACTTTGCTGACACTTACTGAGGTAACCTCTTCCTTTGATTTAGGACGGTCTCAAATGAAGAGACCATTCTACGGCATTCACACTTACAGCTATCAATTATTTTTAATTTTGATCACAAAATAACATAATTATCTTTTATGCCTGATCATCAAATGTATGGTGTAACATGGCGAAAAGCATAATCAGGGCTAGTCCTAGTGTCAACAATGTCCTAAATAAGAAATGGCTTCATTAGCTTTCCCCTTCCCTATAAATAGTGTTATCGAACAGGGAAATGGATGATTTGCCTGATGAGGTCCCATTCTACTCTGAAATTCCAAAAACTAGGGAGCTATCCCTCCGAGGTCCAACCGCCAAGTTGCATAAGCATCACACACTTCCTCCTTTCTTGCACCATCAGAATAAGCAGTAATTGCCCCCAGATGGTTTACCCAGCCTCACAAAATACCCCAACCATACTGAAACTTGAAACCAATTAGCCCACCTTTTTGGCCTTTGTTGCCTCTGCTGAACCGTTCAGGATACCCATGCACCCATTCACTGATTTCTGAGCCCATCAAGATATTGCGAAGCTCTAATATCCCAAATCTGGGAACTGTGTTCCCAAGGATAATCCAGCCAAGCACCCAGTATCTCGAAACCTTGCCCTTGTTCCTATTCCCAGACTCTCCCAAAGAGGTGGACATACCAGGCAATAGACAACTTCAAATTTAATCAATGACAGGTTATTGAATTTTCTGCCAGACCACTCACCCAGTCAGCAGATTCATGGACCTTTTAAAACTTTTATCCAATCAGTGGCCAGAAACTGATGACCCCCTGGTGCCAATGAAAAAAACAGATCCTGGAATTGCACCAATCATCTTTGTCTTTTATGTTTCCAAAGGTATGCAAATCTCTATATAACACCCATATTTGTGCTTGAAAAACATGCTGGATTTGGGAATTGCTATCCCCCAGTGTCCATTCTGGCCAGAGCTGAATAAAGCAATTTCTGTTCCTGCCTTCAACTCCTGTGTATTTCATTGGACCAATTAGGATCTGTAGCACAGTGGTCATACCCGATAATTTGAACAACAATAGCATTGCAGGGAAGTCCATTATGGGAAATGTGATGTTGGGTAAGCCTTATCAAAACCCATGCATATTTGTACAAAGTGCCCTATGTGGAAATTGTTTCAGATTTGGACTATGTGTGAGAATTCCTGCCTTGTTCTGGAATCAAGCAGAATAATCAGTGCGGCTCATATTTTCCATCCATGTTAGAAAGTAACAGCGATCAGAGTGTGCATGATTGGAGTATGCTTCTATTAACTACCCCCCTTACATTCAAAATCTCTTCGAAATAAGCTTCTTTCTGCTTCCAGTCACAGAAGTCTACTGGTGGTGGCCTGGAAGTGGCTGTCTCCTCTACTGAGGAAGGATTTCTCTAAAGATCAGTTCTCACATTGTTCCTGCACTTTTCTCCAAATGCCCCACAAGTGGCAACTTGCCTGGAATCACTCGCTCCTTTGCTCAGTCCTTGAACTCCATCCATGGTGGACCTGAGGTTCTTCTTGTGACAGGAAAAAGACATCTGCTCTGTGATGAATCCCTCCTGAAACCCTTGTGTGTTTAGGTGAGTCTAGTGAGTAAGTATGCCTCTTCCATTCTTCTAAAGATATATTTCATAGCCAGGATAAGTTTGAACAAAGAAGCAAATGTATGTAACTTGTACTTTACCAAACTCAAGTAATCACTTTAAGTATCAAAGTAGCATCTTTTCTGTTTCACACACAGCTATCACATCATCCACCATTACTGATTTGGGAGGGCCATTCCTGATTAGTCTTTTGCAATCCTGCTTTTTCAGCTGCTCCAAAATGTCCCAGTTTCTCTCACTTCCCCCTTGTATTTTACTTATGTCACTTGCTGAAACTAAGTTCAAAGTACCACAATAGTTTGCACTTAATTAACTTAGGGCAGGTGTGTGTGTGCAAAATCTTGTTTTTTCTGGTGGGCTCAAACATACATAAAATTCTGCAGCCTCTGCAAGCATGTGTGATTTTTCTCATTCATAACATTTGGCAATTTGATGTTCTGAAAACACAGTTTTAACTGTGAGAGTATGGGCTATGCAAAACAGTTATTCCATCATGGCTGGGAAAAGGTATCATTATATTCCAGTTTAATATTTCAGCAATGCCAATTTTTTAAGCACAAACATAATGAGGCTGGGTACCATTTAGGATCAGTTGTAAGTTCTCTGCCCAATTAACACATAGTGAAATGCTAAATCCTGTTTTTCTGATACAATTCTTACTAGGTACCTTCTAACCAAAATATAAAAATAAAAGAAATCTTATAAGAAAGGGTTTCCTTAATGTAGTTTCATAAAAAGCTTTGTGGCAAATTGTCAAGAGCATTCACATAAAAGGACTGTTTACTGTGCAGCATACTGCAAAGGAACTCATGTGAATGGACAGGTTGACAGTACACCACTGGAAATGTATTCTTCTTCGAAGGGAAAATTACAAAGGGCTGTTCACCATATGTCAGAACAGGGTATCAAATAAGATGGCTGTATATGTACAGTTCATAATTTCAAAGGATAGGGGGTGGGTAAGAAAGAAGAATTTGAATACCAAGCTATTCTGCAGTGCTCTTCCATCTTTTGCATCCCTGTGGTACAAATGTCATCTTTCTCATTACAGTATCAAGATGTTTCAATTGGCAGTTGAGTCATAAATGCTCATGATGCAACTGTCTACATAGAAGAGGATTCCTTATATGAGCATATTTTATATTTTGCTATGCGATCTGGCAGCAAATGCTAGCAAAACTGGATGGGAAGCAGTAGCCTTCCTATTTTAGAAAAAAATCTCTTTTTTGAAATAACAACTGAATCATTAGTTTCTGTTTGGAACCAAAAAGATATACCAAGAAAAGAAAATAATTTGCTGAAATAACTGGAAGAGATGCACTCAATACGACATATGTATTTTGTGTCATTATATACAATGCTTATAGTTCTCTACAGAAGGGCTGGGTCACATTGTTATAGTTACTCCAACACTGTCTGAAAAAGGAACCCTGTTTGTTTTAATGTGCTATACCTTTGCCTCACGTATGCTCTGGGTTGTGTCAGGCTATGATAAAAGCTGCCATCACCTCACCAGGAATTTTCAGTAATGTATAAACATCTGATTTCATGCTAACCTCCCCTCCTTCTCCCAACACATCCTTGCTTGCATATCAATGACTGCTGAAAAGGGCACTGCTGTGTACCAAAGCCTAGTCAACCGCCGGGATTGATGAAGCCTGGAGGATTACTACACCTCTGACTGCTAATCAATAGGTATTGAGTGCAACCTTAGGCTCTACATTCAACAGGGTTAATAAGTGTCTACACAAAACAATGGCCTGAAATACAATCTTTCTATTGAATGAGTTAAAGGAGAGGTGGGAATGTTTGCTTCAGCAACTGCTGATAAAGCCACTGAGAGACCAAACTATCTTCTATCACAGTCTGGCCTGAAGCATTCCTATTCTGCCAAGTATTTGGTGCTTTAGCTTCAGTGTTGACAAAAGGGAATAACCCACAGTATGGTTTGGAATTTCAAAATAGTTATATTACAAGGCAGAGACCATATGAACAAACCTCCGGTATGATTTGCACCGATCAAACTCAAAACCTCTTGTAATATTCAACACAAAAAATCAACAACCGGGAGGCGATGGAGAGAATTTTTTAAAAAATGGCCTGGTAGTAGAGTTGCCATCTTTGTCCTTAAACACCAGCAATGCTTTCTGTAGTGTGGGGATAAAACCTTATGATATAATAAATAGTTCCTGCCCCAACAATTTATGCTGTTTGCTTTGCCTTGGAGAAGAAAATGAATCATTCAAAGCCTTCAGTGATTCAGAGTCTACACTGAATCAAGGTGAACCTATCATAGAGTTTTCTGGGACTAGAAGTATGTGACTTCCCCAAGCTCATCAGTTTTCAGAATTTCAGTCTAACACTCAAACCATTTTTATTGTATTTCATTTAAAATATATATCTGTCTCTTCATCACCATCCCCAGCCCGTAAGGACTCCCAGGGTGATGAACAAATAAAATCAATACGAAGATAAAAACATTTAAAAACCCAATAGAATACTCTTAAAAAATTCCTAAGAACAATTCTAAAACCAGTTTTAAAACCCAATTTTAAAACTATTAAAACAGAGCAGTTTCAACATTAAATGTCTCGAGGAACAGCATTGTTTTGCATGCTTGTCGGATGCTTGAAATAGATGGAGCCAATCTAATGATTTTTATTCCTAGAAATGAAGTGTTGACACTGACATTGCTCTCATGTGTGTTAGATATTTACTCAGTTAAGAATGGCTTCTAAGCTTCCTTGGATTCTGAGCAGGTATTTTTTTTAATAACTTAGGGCTTTATCACAGCAAATTGCTATGCTGCAATATTCAGATTAGTGTAGATTGGGGCATCTTAAACTTTCCCTTTCTGCTCAAGAAATGTATATGTAATTCGGGGTATATAACTATATAAAATAGATATAGAAATCAAACATTTACTTATAACTAATCAGTAAGGCTTGAAAAAAGGATGGTTTTTCTTTTTAGGAAGTATAACTGAAGCATCTTCTGCAGAGTCCACTGTAAACCCTGCGAAACAGATTTGTGTAAATGTCTGAAACAGCCACTAGGTGACATTCAGAAAACTTGTAGTGTTGGCAGATTTTTCGGGACCCCAACATTGAGCTTCTCAACCTTTGAGTCCGCAGGTGTTTTGGCCCACAACTCCCAGAAATCCCAGTCAGTTTACCAGCTGTTAGGATTTCTGGGAGTTGTAGGCCAAAACATCTGGGGACCCACAGGCTGAGAAGGGGACCTCATTTGGGGTCAAGACCCACAGTTTAAGACAATGCATACATATTCAGTTGAGCACCTTCAATATCACACCCCACTTCAAAAGAGCAATTATGCCAGTTTGCCAATCTGTGGCCCTGTAACCAGACTTTCACACACCTTCATAGGTTTATTGTTTTATTGCAGTTGAGTGATCATAGCATTAAAATCAGCAAAGATATATATAAAATAAATGAAAACAGCCACCTTGGGGATAGGAGCAAAATCCCATCCATTGTTTCTGTCAGTGTGCTGGCACAGATGAAATAGAAACTCATCACACTGTAGTAGTGTGAACATAGTGGAATGGGGAATTGATCGGTTTTATTTATCAATAGTTAGGAAGGGGGGGAATTGTGTGTGTGTGCATGGGGGGGGCAAACTGGTAATGGGATGCACATGGCACTGTGTGATGCAGACAGTTTGCTTTCCTCATATGATAATGCCTTTACTTTACATACCTCAGGTGAATGTATTTGAATCCTGGGGTACAAGAATGGTCAGTGAGGTTTCATTAGTTGTTCAACCCGTACAGTTGTACTTTTTTCTTCCTGAGTCATTTGATTTTTTTTTCTTAACCAAATTGTATGGTTTGCTTGAATAGCTATGTTAAAAGGCTTATGAATGAATTTTCAGGGCTGAGATGAAGATTTTTGTACTGGTTGTTGTTTGTTCTTCTTCTTTTTATTTATTCATGCATTTGCTTTATTTCTATGCCACCATCTCCAAAGTGTAGAACAAAACATTTTTTTGGACTGCTTCGGGACTCTAACCATAGTCTGGCCTTGAGAGTGGCTGACATATCCAAATAAACTCAGTGGAAACAGTATCTCAAGATCGCTAAATTTCCCCGTTGCCACCTTCCTCTCCACTGCTCTTCATTCCAGTACATATGGATTTTCATTTACTCCTTTTCAGTGTTGTGGTGCAAATGGGTGATGCATGGTTGTAAAAGATTAAGCATGTTTATGTTGTGTCCCCAAACTCTGTCTTGAGCTTATGATTGATTATCTGGAAATGGACATATCTTTTTACTGATCAGGACCAATGAATGATGGACTGTCCAAACAACTTCCGTGTGAGAACAAGCATTTGTTCACCATTGAGGTTCTAGCAATTAATCACAAAGAAGAATGAGCAGACTGCATGGATTTCCTCCATCAAAGGAGAAATTGTACTCAGGAATTGGGGACACTTTCTGACTTTTGGCAACACTTGGACTAAACTATAATCACTAACAGGTACAGGTACATTTCCTGATCAAACAGAATACCTTGGGATTTTTAAGTGATGATGTGAATGATATTTGATTTATGGAATCATATAATAATAGAATTATAAGAGATCACATGGGCCATCTAGCCCAACCCCCTGCCATGCAGGAAAAACACAAAGTATCCTTGACAGATGGCCATCCAGCCTCTGTTTAAAAGACTCCAAGGAAGGAGCTTCCACCATACTCTGAGGCAGAGAGGTCCACTGTTGAACAGTTCATATGGTCAGCAAGGTCTTCCTAATGTTCAGGTGGAATCTCTTTCCTGTAATTTGCTCCTAGTCCTAGTTTCAAGGGCAGCAGAAAACAAGTCTGCTCCCTCTTTCTTATGACACCCTTTCACAATTTATTGGAAGAAATCTGCTTATATATAAAAAGCTGTGCCCGGCCACGTGTTGCTGTGGCTTAGTCTGGTGGTGTTGGTCAGTCTACATTAGGTTGTATTTATGCTGTGACCTCCACCCTTCTTTATGCTCACATTAGTAGTAGTATTTGAAGTCTGTTACCTTCTTCAATTTTTGTGTTGATTGATAATTGTTTGAGATCCCTGTTGTCTTTGGTTTGTTGTTAATCGTGAGGTCTGATTCCACTGAGTGCAGTTTATATTTTTATGGTGTGGTTGTGTTGTTACAACCGGGAGGCAAGGCTTTTGCATTGTGTTGTCAAGTTTCATATTTCTGGGGTGTTTAGTTGTGTTGTTATAGTCACAATGCGTTGTTGTGAGTTTTATGGGTCCGGATTGTGGTTTTGTGGTGTGGTTGTGTTGTTACAACTGGGAGGCAAGGCTTTTGCATTGTGTTGTCAAGTTTTGTATTTCTCGGGCGTTTAATTGTGTGCCAAGCTTCATATTTCTGGGGCATTTAGTTGTGTTGTTATAGTCACGATGCATTGTTGTGAGTTTTGTGGGTCCGGATTGTGGTTTTGTGGTGTGGTTGTGTAGTTACAACTGGGAGGGAAGGCTTTTGCATTGTGTTGCCAAGTTTCGTATTTCTGGGGCGTTTAGTTGTTTTGTTATAGTCACGATGTGTTGTTGTGAGTTTTGTGGGTCCAGATTGTGGTTTTGTGGTGTGCTTGTGTTGTTACAACCGGGAGGCAAGGCTTTTGTGTTGTGTTGTGTTGCTAAGTTTCGTATTTCTGGGACGTTTAGTTTTGTTGTTATAGTCACTGTGCAAACAACTTTATATACATACATACACACACACACACACACACACACACACACACTTTCAAATCTCCGAGACACTAACATCTACATGTAATTTTATTATGTGATTTCAGCTCCACTAAATCACTGGTTCAGGGCTTGGAGTGCTTGGCTTCCAAAGGATTGAATGAGACTCAGATGTGTTAAAGGCAAAATCAGAGGTTTTATTCTCAATGGCCAGAGAGGATTTCAGTGGAGAGTGCACTCCAAAATACTGACATACCACAATCGTGAATAATAGAATATATTTATTATATTTGATTCAAGTTACCCTCACTAGCTGCTGATTGGTCCAGGAATTGGCCCAGGCTAGGATCCACTCAGTGATTGGTCCAAGATTCCCTCCAACATAATCCCTGGTTGGTTCTTGCTTTGGCAGGTACAGCGAGCTGTGTGGAAGCGAGCTGACAATCGGGGTGATTATCAGCCCAACCGTCGCCACCACATCACAGAAAGAGACTCAAAGGAAAGAAATAAACGGGAAGAAAGAAGCCTACCGGAGGGGCAAGAGTGCTTCATTCGATTACTAGGCAAGTAAAACTTTAAAATTGGAGGAAATTTAAAATTAAAATTGGACTGACTGGGCGAGAATAAAGAAACGAACGGGGAAAATACCTGGACACGTAATAGCTTGACTGCTAACGGAAGAAAGGAACAGACATAAAAAGAGGACGGAGGGACAGACAATTTAAAGAGCGAACAGTAAGTCAACTAACGATTATACAAATATATATATAAATATACAAGATACAAATAATATACAAATAAACCTTGGAAAACATGGCGCCTGCAGGGCACCGACCTTGAAAACGCTGGGAGGCTCTGAGCTGGCTTGGCTTTGAGGCTGGCAGAGTGGAGGCGGGGAGAGAGAGCAAGACACACAGGGAGGGAGACGAACCAGGAAGTAAGGAGGAGATACCGCGAGGGAGAAGACGAGAGGAAACATCGCGAGAAGACAAAGAGAGGACAGGAAGAGCAATAAGGGGGAAGGAAGAGAACGAGAGAACGGGAGAGGAAAAGTGAAAAGAGACAAGGGAGAGAGCGAGAGACAACTCGGGAGAAGAGAAGAAGGGAGAAGACAAAGAAACAGTAAAGACCTAAACAGACCTGGGGAAAAGACAAAGAGTAAGAAAGTAAGACTACTCAAAACTATTTATAAGCTTAGCTACACAAGCGGGACTGCACGGAGTGTTTGTATAAGGGGGTTTACAGACCCAAAAGGGAGGAACTACAATAAAGAAATTGGGGAGGGTCCTTAGAAGCTCCGATAGCAAGTGGGAAAGAAAGGGAAGGAGAACGAAATAAAGAATGAAATGAAGATATAGGGACAAACAATACTCCGTTGGTACAGTCATAAGGAAAGAGGGACGCTATAAGGAGACATCTCAAAATACATTTTGAATTATTTTCCTTTGAGAGAGAGAGATAGTCAAAAGCCTAATTACGTTATCCTTTCATATATGTCCTCTGTGTTGCTGATACTAATTCAACAATAACTCTATCTTATTTGAAGGACCTTCCTGATCTTTAGAACTATACAGATTATACGGACTCGAACGGGAACTAATAAATCTCACCTAAAGAACCTAGGAAGGACAGAAAATACAAAAAAAATGGCCTACAGACTTAGAAGTGAGAGAGACACAAAGGAACCAAAAACTATGCAGAAAAGAGCTTCATTCTCGGAGGAACCTCAGGTCAAAGAGATGACAGAAATGATTCTAAAAGAACTTTATAGAATGCAGGAAAAGCAGGACGCATACCAAAAACTGGCACAGGACCAAATGGCAGAGTTTAAGAGAGAAATTAAAAGTGAATTGAAGGGAATGAAACAGGAAATAGGGAGTTTAAGTCAAGAATTGAAAGAACTGAAAAATGACAAAGAGGAACTCAGAAACTCGCATGGAAAACTACAAAGAGAAGTACAAATATTAGAACAAAAATATAACTAAATTGAAGCGAAACAAGAACTAGTAGAAGCAAAAGATCTAGAATACCAACTGAGACTACATAACATCTGGGAAGAGCCAAGAGAAAATATAAGGATGGTGGTGACAGAAATTTTAGCGAATCTATTGCAAAGTACAAAAGAAGAAATAGAAGATAGAGTGGACCGTATATATAGAATTAACACCAATTACGCCAAAAGGAACAAAACATCAAGAGACGTAATAGTAAATTTTACGAAGAAAATTTATAGAGATGAAATTCTAAAACTGAGCAATGAAAACACTATTTCTTTCAAGGAGAAAAGAGTGATAATACTGAAAGAATTCCCAATGGACACAATAAATAGGAGAAGAAAATACCTCTTTTTGGTAGATGAATTGAAAAGGTATAACTTAAGGTTTCGCTGGGAAAAAGAAGGATTAATGACGACATACAGAGGAGAGAAACACTGGATAACATCGGAAGGGAAGGCACAAAATTTCTACAAAAAAATCAGAAAGGAGATGGAAGAAGAAGAAGAAAGGGACCATGCGGAAAGAATGAGGAAAAAGAAATCTGGACGGAAGAAATACACAACACCCCAAGGGAGAGAAGAAGTAGATAGAGAACAACAACCTAGAGAAGAACAACTAATAGAGGACAATAAGACAGAAGAAGAAGGTGGAACAGAGGAAGAGGCAGAAGAGAGCTCGATAAATCCATCAGAGGAAGAAAGAGACCCTGAGGACAAAGAAGAAGATCAGGCATGAGCAGAAAGCTAAAAATTTATAGTAACAATATTAACGGACTAAATGCACCCCAGTAACGGAATAAAATATTTAATAGACTTAAAAAACTGGAATATGACATAATATCACTACAAGAAGTCCATATTAAACAAGACCACGCCAAATTGTTAACTCACCCAAAATTAGGCCAAGAATTCCATTCATTGGATACACAGAAAAAAAGAGGAGTAGTTACATACATTAATCCTAAAATTACGGCTGAATTAAGCTTCAAAGATAATGAGGGTAGAATACTAGGAGTAATGATAAAATTGGAAAATTTAAAAATTTTGGTGTGCAATATCTATGCACCAAACGAATCTAAATCAAAATTCGTGAAAAAACTTAAAGAATCTCTGGAGGAAAAGGAATGCGATGGGATTATACTACTAGGGGATTTCAATGGTGTCCTAAACAAGGAAATAGATAAAAACCCAAGTAAAAATAGAGGGAAAGGTCAGAATAGAGAAACGTTACCTAAAGAATTAAAAAAATTAAAAGAGGAATATAATCTGGTAGACATATGGAGATTACAACATGAAAAAGTCAAGGATTACACATTTTTCTCAGCCAGACATAAAAGCTGGTCCCGAATCGATATGATTTGGATATCAAGCTCACTAGCATCCAAAGTCACAAAGTCAAAGATCCTTCCCATGCTAGACTCAGACCATAGCCCAATTGAGATAGTAATGAATCAAAAAAGAGGAAGATGGAAATGGAGATTAGATGAAAATTTATTAAAAAGGAAAGAGGATATAGAAAAAAATAGGAAATTAATAGAAGAATTTTTTCTGATTAATAATAACCAGGAAACTTCACCAACAATAGTCTGGGAAGCCAGTAAAGTAACTATGAGAGGATACTTCCTACAACAAAATATTCAAAAAAAGAGGAAAAATCAGGAACAACTAAAACAAGCAACTGAAAAAATAATTGAAATGGAAAATAAACTAAAAAAGAACCCTAAGAATAATAAATTTTTGCATGAATTGATATTAAGACAGAAGAATAGAGAATATTTGGAACTAGAACAAAGAACAAAACAGCTAAAGTATTTAAAACAGGACTACTTTGAAAATGCAAACAAACCGGGGCGTTGGTTATCAAGGAAGCTAAGGAAAAAAAGAGACTCAGCTTTTATAAATAGAATAAGAATTGGGGAGAAATATTATTACACAGATAAGGACATACTACATCAGTTTCATAAATTTTATAGTAAATTATACGAGAATGATAATATAAAAGAAGAAGGGATCACAAATTATCTGGGAAAATTAAAACTAGAAAGAATAACTTCAGAGGAAAGAGAATTTCTAAATAAGGAGATTTCAATAAAAGAAATAGAAGAAACAATTAGTAAAATAGATGGATCAAAAGCGCCAGGGCCGGATGGCCTAACGGCAATATATTACAAGACATTTAAAAAAGAACTAGCACCACACCTCCAAAAAGTAATGAACACAATAAGAAACCAAAAAATAATGCCGGAAACATGGAAAGAAGCTTCAATTACGGTAATTCATAAGGAAAACAACGATCCAGAAGAAATTAAGAATTACAGACCCATCTCGTTACTGAATATAGATTATAAAATTTTTTCAAACATAGTAGCGGAGAGACTAAAAAAATTCCTAATAAATTGGATAAAGGAAGACCAAGTGGGATTCCTCCCAAATAGACATATAAAAGACAACATTAGAATAGTGCTCGACCTCATAGAATACTATGAAGCAAACAACCAAAGAGAAATGATATTTCTGGCAATAGACGCCGAAAAAGCGTTTGATAGGGTGAATTGGAATTTCTTCAAATTTTTAGCGCAAGAAATCGACATGGGCTATTACTTTCAAAATTTATTGGATACTATTTATCAAGAACAATCAGCAAAAATTACAATAAATGGTCTAGAAACAGAGCCAATAAAAATACAGAAAGGGACAAGACAAGGATGTCCACTGTCACCATTGATATTTATATTTACACTAGAGATATTACTTAATAAGATTAGAGAAGACAAGGAATTACAAGGCACGGTGATACAAGGGACGCAGTACAAAGTAAGAGCCTATGCTGACGACTTAATTTGTTTTATAGAAGATCCGGCAGGTAAAGGGGATAAATGGATTAAAACTATTAAGGAATTCGGAGATCTAGCAGGATTTAAATTAAACCTAAATAAAACCAAAGCATTGGCTAAAAACATTCAAAAGGAAAAACAAGATAGGATAACAGAACATCTAGGGATCCAGATTACACCAAAAATTAAATATCTAGGAATAACTATAACACCAAAAAATATCCAATTATTAAAAAATAACTATGAAAAAACATGGGAGGAAATAAAAAAAGAATTGGCGATCTGGAAAAATTTAAAGATATCATTATGGGGTAGGATAGCAACAATCAAAATGAACATTCTCCCAAAAATGCTATTTTTGTTTCAATGCCTCCCAATCCTAAGAAATCAAAAGAATTTTATAAATTGGAACAAAGATATAAGTAAATTCATCTGGAATGGGAAGAAACCCAGAATCAAATTAAAAAATCTGACAGACAATAAGAAACGAGGGGGCTTCTCCTTACCCAACCTGAAGTTATACTACGAAGCAAGCAATTTATTATGGATAAAGGATTGGATACAATTAAAAAACAAGAAGATACTAAATTTAGAAGGATTTGATTTGCGTACAGGTTGGCATTCATACCTATGGTATGATAAAATTAAAATAGAAAAAAACTTTGGTAATCATTTAATCAGATCGGCCTTAATAAAAACGTGGGATAAATATAAAATGAGAATGTATAGCAAAACACCTAGATGGATATCACCCCTGGAAGCCTCACAAAGGAGACTATTGGGATGGTCAAACTGGCCTACATACGAAGATTTAATTAAAAAACAAGGACAGGAAGATACATTAATGACACAACAAGAAATAAAAATAAAATACCCAAATTTAAACTGGCTACAATTTGGACAACTAAAAGAATCCTTTAAAAAAGATAAAATATTGGGATTCATGGAAAAAAATAACAGATGGGACAGAATTTTTGAATTGAATAGAAAAATAATATCGAAAATATACAAAGTATTACTTGAATGGGATACAGAGACGGAGATAGTCAAAGAAAATATGACCAAATGGGCAAAAGACTTAGGTAGAGTGATACACATGGACGAATGGGAGTCAGGCTGGAACAGAAAATTAAAATTAACATACTCTTATGACTTAAAAGAAAATTGGATGAAGATGCTATACAGGTGGCATATAACACCAAAAAAATTAGGCTTGATAAATAAAAGTAGGAATACAAAATGCTGGAAGTGTGGTGAGGAAGAAGGCACGTATTTCCACATATGGTGGAAATGCAGAAAAGCTAAAGAATTCTGGTCAAATATTCATCAAAGTGTAACAAGGATCTTAGAAAAAAGACTTAATAAACTCCCAGAAACATATCTATTAGGATTCTCTAACCTACCCCCGGGCTCAAACGAAGAAAAAATAGTGACATACTTAACAACAGCGGCCAGAATTACCTATGGTAGATACTGGAGACAGAAAGAAATCCCCAGCGAAACAGAATGGTTAATCAAAGTAGCAGAGATAAAAAATTCGGATAGACTAACTTTTTTACTGGCTAAACAGCGGGGAAATCCAAGAAAAGAAACAAATTGGCAACAAGTAGACAACTACATAAATAGAAAGGAGAAAAATAAAAATAAGGAATAAGTAAACAAGAAAATAAGATATCATTTCAAGGTAAACGATAATAGAACATCAGGCAAACATAGTAATATGAAACACACAGATAAGTCGAAAGACAGAAACAGATAGCTAGATAAGAACACAACTTTACACGAAGAAGTAGGAGAAAATGAAAGGAAACGAATGAAGAAAAGAAGAAGGCAGCAAAGGAAAAGCACCTCGCCGGGAATGCTGGGAAGCCCCAGATTTTTATTCATTTATTTTATTTTTATTTTTTTATTTTTTTTTTCTCTCCTCTCCTTTTCTCTCTCCCTCTATCCTGTTCTTTTTTAATCCATCTTGGATGTTTTTCCCTTCTTTTCCTTTTTTTTTTTTAATTCTCTTTCTTTTTTCTCTCTTTTCTCCTATACCCTTCACTTATCGATTTTATCATACTGTATAAAAATTTTCAATAAAGATTATATATTAAAAATAAAATAAAAAAAAACTTTAATAAACTATCATTGGAGTATTTTGAGATGTCTGCCATTGATTGATCCACCCCAGTCTGCAAAACTACTAATGAAAATGTGCACCCATCTTTTGTTCTTCCTTCTTCAGGAACCAATATTTAATGTGTTTTAATTGTGTTTTAATTGTATTGAAAACTTTCATAGGCAAGAGCTATATGCTATTTATTTTATATTGTACTTTTATGCTGTGTTTATTCTGTAGGTGAATGGCTTATGGACTTAAGCACTAATAAACAACAGTTACTACTAATTTATTCAATGATATGAAAAATCAAAATAAGAACACATTTTCCTACTGGAATCAAAAGAACAGTCCTGCCACCCAAGCCAGAACTTTGACATAATCACTATGCTATTGGGATTCTAGGGGTGAATTTACACCACAAAATGAATGCTGTTTGAAAGTGATACCACTTTAACTATCATGCCTCAATGCTATGGGATTGTGGGAGGTTTTTTTTTTTTTTTACAAGTTCTTTAGTTTCCTTTGCCAAAAAGTGCTGGTGCAACACCAAACTACAAATCCCAGGATTCCATTGCATTGCACCATAGTAGTTAAAGTGGAGTCAAACTGGATTAAGTCTACAGTATAGATACACCATAATAAACCCAATAAAGGTGTAATTGACGCATTTACAATGTGCATATCCTTTAATGATCTTTCAGGATTTTTTTTGTTTCTCTCTGACTAGCATCTATCTTGGCTTCTCAATTAAACAATATTACATATGTTCCTGTAGGAAACCTTTATCATACTCTGCAGCCCAGAAGAGCTCGTTGTATTCTTTGGAAACTTCTATGCAGGGAATATTTGTTGTTTAGAAGGCATTTCCCAGCACTGCAAATGTGAGATTGAAGTACTGAACCACAAGGGGGAGCGATCCAACCTTTCTTTCCCCTAAGAAAAACCTCCTGACCCCAAGAGGAGAGATAATGGATGTGACAAAGGCTATTTAACTCCTGCAATCATTTTTTCACAATGTGGTTGACAAACTAATTTATTTAAACTCTGCACACACGAACAGTTCAGCAAATCATTTTATCCAATTCCACCTTGATCAGGGTGACACCTGTCATTCCTGTGAAAATCTACATCAGATACCGCCTTGGAGTGTTTGTGTATTTGTCTACTTAGTGGCTTTTAAACTGTCATTTGCCACTTATCGGGTTCAAATGCCTGGATGGATGGAAAGAAAACACCGGACTCAGTCAAAAGTGCAAAATTATTAATCATGCTGGACAAACAAATAAATCTCTTGCCAGCTGCTTTCAAGAGACAGGTTTCAGGGACTGGTGCAAAAAGAAGCAAAGGGGATACCAAGGAGTTCTGTTGCTTATCAACCCAGATTTATCTTAGCTTCATGTTTACTCTTCATTAGCTCCACATAGAAGACCAAATTGCCTGGTAAAGGATGCACTCGGCTCTGTCATGTGCTGTGCTTTTAATCACTAACACCATTCATTAATCAAACAAAAGGAAGCCATGCTCAGGGGGTACCACTGGGAACTGGCACGGTTTGGGGTTACCTAGCTGAGTATGCTAATGACGGTTGATTTTTGTTTTAATAAGCCAGTCAAAAGCGACTCCCTCAAATCTGGCCTAAGCTGCTGTGACAATCAGAGCATACAGTGACAGCTGTGAAGTCAGAATGGCGCATCCCACTCTGAGGGGCTTGAGGCTTCCCTTTCATATCTCCTGGGGAGCTCGGCCAAATGGTGGATGAAGCCTGAGACTACAGTAATATCCACTCTCTCACACTCTTGTAGGTTATGAATTTCAATCAATACACATTCTCAGTGGCAAAGGAAAGCAGCAGGGAATAGAGAGTGGGGTAGAGAGAGAGGGGGGAGGGAGAGAGCCGCTCAAAAGTCAGACCAGCAAGAGATAATCCAGGCTACAACAATTTAACCATCATGGGATAATAAGCATAAAGTTACTGATGGGAACTGCAATCCTGCACACCGTTAGGCTTCTTAAATCCTGCCACAGTTAAGCCTGGCTAAGCTTAGCAATGCCTGACTCTGCAGCCTTAGTGTGTAACATTTCAGAACATTACTTATTTGAAGAATCTTCAGTATTTAATCCTCATAATGCCCAAACTTTGGATTTATTTCTATCAGAATATATTTCTGCTATAAAGACGGAATGCAACAAGGTATACTTTAAAGCAACTAATATTGGGGGTTCCTTCCTTGCCTGTTGGGGTGCCCATTACAAGGGGGTACCCTGTCATGGGGACTTGTGATGATTTGGAGAAAGGACAGTCAGTGCCTCTTCACGATTTACTGCCAAAAACTTATGGCTGGCAGGTGAGTTGGATGCTTTCATTCCTGATCTGAATAAAACAAGATTAGACAAGCCTGAAACAAGATTAAAACAAAAGGGAGGGTGGAAGACCACACAGAGGCATGATAATCTGTGAGTCCTTGATTATTTTAAAAACCATAACAGATCCACAAAGCACAAGATGTGTCATAGTCTCAACTTGATTGCCGATGGGCTGAGCAGAATTCCCTTAGTACTGTGGTCTCTAGACATAGAAGCTGGTGGCTTTCATGAGGCAGTGAATCAGAGCTGGGCTTTTAAGCAAACTTGAAATAAACAATCCAAGGTGTTGAACCTAATCTCCCAAAGAGCTTCAGCAACCTGCATGGCTCTTGAAAATTTAGGTGAAAATCTGGAGAAGATTCATCAGCCTGTTGACATAGAACACCACTTGTGTCCTGTAACAGGTAAGCTTTATAGATCTACACCTCACAACATGGAAATCCTGGATATGTGGTATTGTTTTCTAATAGCAAGAATACAGTAATGGTGCTGGATAGCTTGCTCCCAGGTTTCTCTAGACATTTTAATGCTATAGGAGCTGGTGGCTGCCATCTTTGTGGAGCAGGGAAACTAGCCAGTGTTTAGTTCAAAATTTTAAGAAAAGATCCAAGGTAGTGAAGATTATCCCCATATATGTTCAATGTTTTGAATTGCTCTTTAATAACCTGGAACACTGTCAGACCCCTGGCTGCTGGGCACCAATAACCTTACACGGAGGCCAATCTCTATCTAATATCTTTATTAAGGAAATATATAAAAGCAATAAAAACAAGTGAAGAATATAGTTCAGAAGCAGACCTTTCAAATGAGGTCAAATATAGTCCAAAAATGTATTGTCCAATAAATGATATTAGAGTTCAAAGTTCTTAATCCAATACCGAAACACACACTTTTGCCAAGCAATAGTGTGGGGAAATGTCAGAGTCTTTAGAGTCCAAGGTAGCTTGACAACAAGGCTAGAACAAGACTGGATTTAACTTGGTTCTTTAACAAGGTCCGTGACTAAAATACAAGGCAACCGGTGAAATCCTGGAACGAGGGCCGTGGTTAAAAGCAAGGCGAGGCAAAGGCTTGAATGCTTGATCCGGGAAGCAAGGAACTGGGGTTACGAAGTCCACACACAATCTCACTCCTGAAGCTGATCTGTTGACTCCGCAAAGAATCTCCCGCGTCAAACACCTATATTGGGTCTCGTTTTCCCGCCAACAAATCTCTTTTCCTAGAGAACAAGAATCGAAACCCAACTCTGTCCAGATGCAAGACTCCTTAGAATTTCCCAAGGGAAGCAGGCCTAATCAGCCTGTTGTTTGGCAGCGATCCATAAACTCCTCCGATTTGCTTCTCTGACTCCTCTGTCTCTAGAATAAGATTCCTTCCTGGGAAACGGAGGCGAGGAATGCCCAAGGTCTGGTTTACTGAAGTCTTGAGGACAAACATCAACATCCGGCAGTGTCACGACCCAGGCTACAGAGCACCAATAACCATACGCAGAGGCCAGATTCTATCTAATATCTTTATTAAGGAAATATATAAAGTTAGTAAAAGCAAATGTAAAAGTTAGTCCAGAAGCAGACCTTTCAGGAAAGGTCAAATTTAGTCCAAAGAAACAATGTCCAATATGAAATATTAAGGTCCAAAGTTGTAATCCAATAACCGAAACACTCACTTTGCCAGGCAAAGTGAGGGGAGATGACAAGGTCCTTTAGTCCATGAACTTGAGCAAGGCTAGGAAATAACTTGATACTTGAAACAAGGCTTGAAACGTGGAACAAGGTAACGAGGAACAAGAACAATGTCCGTGGAATAACTTGGTAAAATCCGTGAAACAAGGCAAGGTTTAGTCCTGGGAAACAAGGCAAGGTCCGTAGGTAAACAAAGGCTGGGAAACAGGAACGAAGGCTGGTAACAAGGCAAGGCTTGAGCAGGAACGAGGCTTGAATCGGAGCGCGCTGTCCAAACACAACTCGCTCCGGAGGCTGACGAATTGACTCCGCGAAGTTACTACGCGGGTAAAACACCTATATAGAGTCTAACTTTCCCGCCGAAGCAGTTCTCTGGGAACCAGAAACGAAAGCTAAACTCTGAGACCAGATGTTTGACTCCTTAAAGATTCTCACGAAAAGCAGACTTAATTGGGTACATTCTTAGCTGCTATCCTCGCACTCCTGCGCGAAGCTGCTTCCAAACCCCTCTGTTGTTTACAAAACTCATGGCGAGAGAACACGGGAGATGTAGGCTCAGGGTTTGTTTGACATACTTCTGGGACACAACTTTCTTGCAGGTGCAAGGTTCCCAGATCTGCCTGGGAAAGATCTGGCTGAGAAGATTCCAGTTCTGACTGGGAAGGTAAAAAACCCAAGTTTTCTTCTTCATCAGGCATTACAATGTCATGAGCAGGACTACAAGGCCCATGAGTCATCACACTATCCCCCTCCTCAAGGCCCCTCCCAAACTGGGACTCTCTCCCCGAGGCGCGAGGTCGTGGTTTGGCGGGATAGGTCTGATGAAAGCGACGGGTTAGATCAGGAGCATGGACTGTGGAGGCGTCTTCCCAAGAGCGTTCCTCAGGGCCAAAACCCACCCAGTCAATGAGATATTGCAGGCGGCGGCGGTGAAAGCGAGAATCCAAAATGTCTTGAACCTCGAACTCGTCCTCCCCATCCACCAAAATAGGGACAGGGGCCGGCCGGTCTACATCTGGCCGCACACCATCCGCCGGAAGGAGCAGGGAGCGGTGAAACACTGGGTGAATGCGCATTGAACGCGGAAGTTGGAGTTTGAAAGTCACGGGGTTTAATTGCGCCACCACTGGATAGGGGCCAATGAAACGGGCATCTAACTTCCGGCAAGGGCGATGGGAGGGCAAAAAGCGAGTGGACAGGAAAACCCGATCTCCTACCTTGATTTCGGGGCCCGGCTGGCGATGTTTGTCCGCGTGACGTTTATAGTCCTCCTTGGCTTGTTCCAGTTGCTGGAGCAAAAGTTGTTGCACCGCTGTGAGTTCTTGCAGCCAATCTTCTGCTGCGGGAACTTCTGAAGTTTCAATGACAGGGGGAAAGAAACGTGGATGGAAGCCGTAGTTTGCAAAGAACGGCGTTTCTTTTGTAGAAGCCTGGACTCCATTGTTGTAGGCAAATTCCGACAGTGGTAACAGAGAAGCCCAATTGTCCTGTTGGTAGTTTACATAACAGCGAAGGTACTGTTCCAAAGTGGCGTTGGTGCGCTCCGTTTGCCCATCCGTTTGGGGATGATGAGCTGAAGATAAACGAGAGTCTATGCCCAATAGTTTTTGTAGTGCCTTCCAGAAACGAGAGGTGAATTGGGATCCACGGTCTGTGACTAAACTCTTGGGCAATCCATGTAGTCTGAAAACATGTTGGAGGAATAAATCTGCAGTCTCTTGGGCCGTGGGAAGACCTTCACAGGGAATGAAATGGGCTAACTTGGTGAAAAGGTCCACCACCACTAGGATCGTGGTGAATCCACAGGAAGGTGGTAAGTCAGTGATAAAATCCGCAGAAATTATTTCCCATGGGCGAGATGGGTTAGGAAGGGGGTGTAGAAGCCCTGAGGGCTTCTCCCTTCTTATCTTGGAGCGCTGGCATACTGGGCAGGTGTTAACATATTTTTCCACATCCTTGCGGATCTTGGGCCACCAGAAATCTCTTAGGATCAAATGCATGGTTTTAAATAGTCCGAAATGCCCTGCTGGTTTGCAGTCATGACACAGACGAAGTGCTTTTCCCCTGCCCGGTCCGGGTGGGATATAAACATGATTTCTATAGCAAAGCAGTCCATCTTTAAGCGAAAAGGGAAAATGCAGACCTTGACGAAGTTGGTCCTGCGCCCAGGCATCTGCTTGCTGACTAGCCCTGATTTCTTGAGCACAGAGGGGCCCTGGAGTAGAGGGAGTTGAATCAATGGGAGTGGATTTGGTGTTCCCCACTGTGAGCGTGGCAAAGTTCTCGGGTTGTAGTAGTTGGGATTCAAAGGTCTCCTTGCGTCCTGCAGCGTATTCCGGTTTACGTGACAGGGCGTCTGCTTGCTTGGTTTGGGCTGGGGTCACATAATGAATCTGGAAGTTGAAACGTTCAAAGAATAAAGCCCAACGTTGCTGCCTTTGATTTAGCTTGCGGGCAGTTCTTAGATGCTCTAGATTCCGATGATCAGTGTGGACTTCAATGGGAAATTTGGCCCCTTCTAGCCAATGTCTCCAAGTTTCAAAAGCTGCCTTTATGGCTAATAGTTCTTTTTCCCAAATGGTATAGTTCCTCTCTGGTGCGGTTAGTTGACGAGAATAATAGGCACAAGGATGAAGGTGATCTCCCACCGGTTGTAGGAGCACAGCCCCAATTGCCACATCAGAGGCGTCCGCTTGCACCACAAAAAGGGTTTCAGGATCTGGGTGCTGAAGGATTGGCTGGGATGTGAATAATTTCTTTAGTTGCTGGAACCCTTTCTCTGCTTGATCAGTCCAGCGGAAGGGCTGTTTTCCACGGATGCAGCTAGTGATTGGGTCAGACCAGCGGGCAAAATCTGGAATGAACTTGCGGTAATAGTTCGCGAACCCCAAGAATCGCTGCACCTCCTTCTTGTTAGTTGGCGCCCGCCATTCCAATACTGCTGAAACCTTGGCTGGATCCATGGAGAGCCCTAGAGGCGAGATACGGTATCCAAGGAAATCTACCTCTTGTAGATCAAAAGCGCATTTTTCCAGCTTGGCATAAAGTCCATGATCCCGCAATCGTTGTAACACCATTTTGACGTGGTTCTCATGTTCTGATTGTGATCTAGAAAACACAAAAAAATCGTCCAGGTAGATTATCAAGAACCTATCTAGATAATCCTGGAAAATGTCATTGACAAAATGCTGGAACGTTGCGGGAGCTCCGCATAATCCATAATTCATAACTCGGGACTCGAATAATCCGAATTTGGTCTGGAAGGCGGTCTTCCACTCGTCCCCTTCTCTGATGCGAACTAAGTTGTAAGCTCCCCGAAGATCCAGCTTGGTGTAAACCTTGGCTCCTCGAAGTCGGTCTAGTAGATCCGAGATTAAGGGCAGGGGATAGCTGTTCCGCTTGGTGATATTATTCAATGCTCTGTAGTCCACCACCAAGCGTAATTCCCCTGACTTCTTCTTCACAAACATCACTGGGGAGGCGGCTGGGGATTGAGAGGGTCTGATGAATCCCTTGCGAAGGTTTGTCTCTATGAATTCCCTGAGAGCTTCTTGCTCTGGTTCAGTCAGGGAGTAGAGATGCCCTCGCGGAATCGGGGCCCCCTCCACCAAGTCAATGGCACAGTCATAAGGTCTATGTGGGGGTAACTTTTCGGCTTCTTTTTCATTGAATACATCCCAATACTCGGAGTACTTCTTTGGCAAGGTGATAATGGGCTCGGTGTCTGTGGCATGGCAGACCTTGGCTACGAGGCAATGGTTTTGGCAGTACTTTGAAGCAAACTGCAGTTCTCTGTTGGACCAGGAGATGCTTGGGTCGTGAAGCGTCAGCCATGGAATCCCCAAAATCACAGGGAAATGGGGAACCTCAGTAACAAAGAAGGAGATCTCTTCCATATGTTCCCTTATCCACATCCTGGTGGGTTCCGACCACTGGCTTACGGGGCCCGTCTTGAGAGGGCGGCCATCGATGGCTTGCACCACACGGGCATTCTTGAAGTCATGATATTGTAATCCCAGAGAGTCGGCATACTCTCTATCAATGAAATTGTTGGTAGCTCCTGAGTCTATCATGGCGTGGATCATGACGGGTCCCTTTTTTGCTGACCATAAGGTGACCACTAGAAGGAACAGGACCCCGGTTGGCGGCTCTTGAACGGGTTTCTTGACCGGGTTGGCGAGCCTCTCTACGCCCGGTCGTTGGCTTCCCCCGCCGGCTGTGTGCCAGCCGCCTCAGACGCCTTCGTCTCCGTGGAGGACGCCGCCGCAAGACGGGCGGCGGGCTTCCCTTTGGCTGGGCACTCTCTGGCGAAGTGGCCCCCATTCCCGCAATACCAGCAGAGATTTAGGCGTTGGCGGCGGGCCTTCTCGGCGGCATCTAATCTGGGACGCACATTGCCCAACTGCATCGGCACCTCCTCGCTCCCTCTGGGGTATGGGGATGGTGGTGGGGGTCTCCACACTGGACGCGGCTGAACGCTGGCGGGAGCGGGGGGTTTTGCCCCAGCTCTACCGCTCTGGCCTCGTACCCACTGTTTTCTGTTGGCAATCATGACTTCAGCCCGTAAACATTGATCGATGAGTGCTTCCAGCGTTTGGGGAGGATCCACCTTGGAGATTTCCTCCAGCATTTCAATGTTGAGACCCTCCCGAAATTGTCCTCTGAGGGCAACATCGTTCCAGCCGGTGTTGTGGGCCAGCACTCGGAACTCGGCTATGTACTGAGACATGGGTCTGTCTCCTTGGAAGAGGCGGCGGAGTTTGTGCCCGGCGGCCTCCAAATTGTCCTCGATTCCCCAGGTCGCCTTAAGGTGGTCTAAGAAGTGTTGCGCTGACCTTAGATGTGGGGAGGCTTGGTCGAACAGAGCCGTCGCCCAGTTAGCCGCTGGCCCGTCTAGGAGACTGTAAATCCACGCCACCTTGATGTCTTCCTGGGGAAACTCGGCATCACGGGCCTCTAGATAAGCTTGGCATTGGCGACGGAAAACATGAACCTTAGAAGCTTCTCCAGTAAACTTGGTTGGCAACGCCATGGCCGGAAGACAGATTCCGCGTTCCTTCAAACCCTTTATTTCCCCATCCTGTGCATTGAGCTTATCACGGATTCGGTCCACCTCATCCTTGTCGATGGTGTAGGTAATCGGCTGGCCGCTCGGCCCAGGTACGGTTCCGGTGGACATTCTGGCCGAGGTTAATTGGTGCTTAGGGTGGCGGAGTCAAACTGTCACGACCCAGGCTACAGAGCACCAATAACCATACGCAGAGGCCAGATTCTATCTAATATCTTTATTAAGGAAATATATAAAGTTAGTAAAAGCAAATGTAAAAGTTAGTCCAGAAGCAGACCTTTCAGGAAAGGTCAAATTTAGTCCAAAGAAACAATGTCCAATATGAAATATTAAGGTCCAAAGTTGTAATCCAATAACCGAAACACTCACTTTGCCAGGCAAAGTGAGGGGAGATGACAAGGTCCTTTAGTCCATGAACTTGAGCAAGGCTAGGAAATAACTTGATACTTGAAACAAGGCTTGAAACGTGGAACAAGGTAACGAGGAACAAGAACAATGTCCGTGGAATAACTTGGTAAAATCCGTGAAACAAGGCAAGGTTTAGTCCTGGGAAACAAGGCAAGGTCCGTAGGTAAACAAAGGCTGGGAAACAGGAACGAAGGCTGGTAACAAGGCAAGGCTTGAGCAGGAACGAGGCTTGAATCGGAGCGCGCTGTCCAAACACAACTCGCTCCGGAGGCTGACGAATTGACTCCGCGAAGTTACTACGCGGGTAAAACACCTATATAGAGTCTAACTTTCCCGCCGAAGCAGTTCTCTGGGAACCAGAAACGAAAGCTAAACTCTGAGACCAGATGTTTGACTCCTTAAAGATTCTCACGAAAAGCAGACTTAATTGGGTACATTCTTAGCTGCTATCCTCGCACTCCTGCGCGAAGCTGCTTCCAAACCCCTCTGTTGTTTACAAAACTCATGGCGAGAGAACACGGGAGATGTAGGCTCAGGGTTTGTTTGACATACTTCTGGGACACAACTTTCTTGCAGGTGCAAGGTTCCCAGATCTGCCTGGGAAAGATCTGGCTGAGAAGATTCCAGTTCTGACTGGGAAGGTAAAAAACCCAAGTTTTCTTCTTCATCAGGCATTACAATGTCATGAGCAGGACTACAAGGCCCATGAGTCATCACAGGCAGGTGAAAGGACTCCGGCTCTTGTTGAACTGGTGAAAACCCCATGTTTTCATCTTCATCTGCCACGATAGTACTAGGAACAGGACTACAAGGCCCATGAGGCATCACACTATCCCCTCTCCCAAGGCCCCTCTCATTCAGGGCCCGTCCCCGAGAGTCACGGGGCCGCGGCTTGGTAGGGTAGGCCTGATGGAAGCGGCGGACCAAGTCAGGGGCGTGGACTGTGGAAGCGTCTTCCCAGGAGCGTTCTTCTGGGCCAAAACCTACCCAGTCAATGAGATACTGAAGGCGGCGGCGATGAAAGCGAGAATCCAAAATGTCCTGAACCTCGAATTCCTCCTCTCCGTCCACTAAAACAGGGGCGGGGGGCGGCCGGCTCGCGTCGGGGCGTACCCCATCCGCCAGAAGGAGCAGGGAACGGTGGAACACCGGATGAATGCGCATGGAGCGCGGAAGTTGGAGTTTGAAAGTCACGGGGTTAAGTTGCGCCACCACTGGGTAGGGACCAATGAAACGGGCGTCTAACTTCCGGCAGGGACGGTGGGAGGGCAAAAAGCGAGTGGACAACAGAACCCGATCTCCTACCTTGATCTCGGGGCCAGGCTGGCGATGGCTGTCAGCGTGGCGTTTGTAGTCCTCCTTGGCTTGATCAAGTTGCTGGTGCAAGAGTTCTTGCACCGCTGTGAGTTCCTGTAGCCAGTCTTCTGCTGCAGGGACTTCTGAGGTCTCCATGATGGGAGGAAAGAAACGAGGATGAAAACCATAATTCGCAAAAAACGGGGTTTCTTTAGTTGAATTCTGGATACCATTGATGTATGCAAACTCTGACAGAGGTAATAGGGAAGCCCAATTGTCCTGTTGGTAGTTTACATAACAGCGAAGATATTGTTCCAAAGTAGCATTGGTGGGCTCAGTTCGTCCATCTGTTTGGGGATGGTGAGCTGAGGATAAACGAGAGTCTATGCCCAATAGTTTTTGCAGGGCTTTCCAAAAACGAGAGGTGAATTGGGATCCACGGTCAGTGACCAAACTCTTGGGCAATCCATGTAGTCGGAATACATGCTGAAGGAATAGATCTGCAGTCCCTTTGGCCGTGGGAAGGCCATCGCAGGGGATGAAATGGGCCAACTTGGTGAAAAGGTCTACCACTACTAGAATCGTGGTGAATCCAAGGGAGGGTGGTAGATCAGTGATAAAATCCGCAGAAATTATCTCCCATGGGCGAGAAGGAGTGGGAATGGGATGCAGTAGCCCTGACGGCTTCTCCCTTCGCGTCTTGGAATGCTGACATACAGGGCAGGTGTTAACATAATTCTCCACATCTTGCGAATCTTGGGCCACCAGACGTCTCGCAGAATTAAGTGCATGGTTTTGAATAGCCCAAAATGTCCGGCAGGCTTGCTGTCATGGCACAAACAAAGTGCCTTTTCTCTGCCGGGGCCTGGAGGGATGTAAACATGGTTCCTGTAGCATAATAGATTGTTCTTGAGTGAGAAAGGGAAACGTAGTCCTTGGCGAATCTGTTCTTGAGCCCAGGCATCTGTCTGTTGACTGGCCCTAATCTCTTGAGTGAAAGGGGATTCTGGGTTAGGAGGAGCTGGCTCAATTGAAGTGGATTTGGTGTTTCCCACTGTGAGCGTGGCAAAGTTCTGGGGTTGCAGCAATCGAGATTCAGAGGTGTCTCTGCGCCCTGCTGCATACTCTGGTTTCCGTGATAGAGCATCTGCTTGCTTGGTCTGAGCCGGAGTCACATAATGGATCCGGAAGTCAAAACGTTCAAAGAACAAAGCCCAGCGCTGCTGCCTTTGGTTTAGCTTCCGTGCGGTCCTTAGATGCTCCAAATTTCGATGGTCAGTATGGACTTCAATGGGAAATTTGGCCCCTTCTAACCAATGTCTCCAATTTTCGAAGGCTGCCTTTATGGCTAAGAGTTCTTTTTCCCAAATGGTATAATTTCTCTCTGGGGCTGTTAGTTGACGGGAGTAATAAGCACAAGGATGGAGATGCTCTCCCACTGGTTGCATGAGCACAGCCCCAATTGCCTCATCGGAGGCATCAGCCTGCACAACAAAAGGGGTTTTAGGATCAGGGTGCTGTAGAATTGGCTGGGTCGTGAATAACTGCTTTAGCTGGTGGAACCCTTTCTCAGCTTGTTCTATCCAGCGGAAAGGCTGTTTCCCTCGGATGCAGCTGGTGATTGGGTCAGACCAGCGAGCGAATTCTGGGATGAATTTGCGGTAGTAGTTTGGAAACCCCAAGAAGCGCTGTACTTCCTTTTTGTTAGTTGGCGTCCGCCATTCCAATACGGCCGAAACCTTTGCCGGGTCCATGGATAGTCCTAGTGGCGAGACGCGGTATCCCAGGAAGTCTACCTCTTGCAAATCAAAGGCGCATTTCTCTAACTTGGCATATAGTCCATGATCCCGCAATCGTTGTAGCACCATTCTGACGTGCTGGTCGTGATCCGTTTGTGATTTCGAATACACCAAAAAGTCGTCCAAGTATATGATCAAGAACCGATCTAGATAGTCTTGGAAAATATTGTTGACCAAATGCTGGAATGTTGCGGGGGCTCCAGATAATCCGAAATTCATGACTAGGGACTCGTATAATCCGAATTTGGTCTGGAAGGTGGTTTTCCATTCGTCCCCTTCTCTTATGCGAACTAGATTGTAAGCCCCGCGAAGATCCAGTTTGGTGTAAACCTTGGCTCCTCGGAGTCGGTCCAATAGGTCCGAGATCAATGGCAATGGGTAGCGGTTCCACTTCGTGATGTTGTTCAGTGCCCGATAGTCTACAACCAAGCGTAGGTACCCTGACTTCTTTTTCACAAACATCACTGGGGAAGCGGCTGGGGATTGAGAGGGTCTGATGAACCCCTTGCGAAGGTTTGACTCTATAAACTCCCTGAGAGCTTCTTGCTCTGGTTCAGTCAGGGAGTAGAGATGTCCTCGTGGAATTGGGGCCCCCTCCACCAGGTCAATGGCACAATCATAGGGTCTATGTGGGGGTAGTTTCTCGGCTTCCTTTTCATTGAAAACATCCCAAAAGTCCGAATATTTCTTAGGCAAGGTGATGATGGGTTCAGCGTCTGTGGCATGGCAGACCTTGGCTACTAGACAATGATTTTGGCAATACCTTGAGGCGAACTGCAGTTCTCTGTTGGACCAGGAGATATTTGGGTCGTGGAGTGTCAGCCACGGGATACCCAAAATCACGGGAAATGGGGAACCTCGGTAACGAAGAAGGAGATTTCTTCCATGTGTTCCCTTACCCACATTCTGGTGGGCTCGGTCCATTGGCTTACTGGGCCTGTCTTCAGGGGTCGGCCGTCTATGGCTTGCACCACCCGGGCATTCTTGAAGTCATGATATTGTAGTCCCAGAGAGTCAGCATAGTCTCTATCGATGAAGTTGTTTGTTGCCCCTGAGTCTATCATGGCATGGATCATGACGGGTCCTTTTTTCACTGACCACAGCGTGACCGCCAGGAGAAATAGGACCCCCGTTTGTGGCTCTTGAGTGGAGTTTTTGACCAGGTTGACGAGCCTTTCTACGCCCGGTCGCTGGCTTCCCCCGCCGGCTTTGTTCCTGCCGCCTCGGCAGCCTCTGCCTCCGCGGAGGACGCCGCCGCCAGACGGGCGGTGGGCTTCTTTTTTGCTGGACATTCTCTGGCGAAGTGGCCCCAATTTCCGCAGTACCAACACAAATTCAAGCGTTGGCGGCGGGCCTTTTCAGCAACATCTAGCCTGGGGCGCACATTGCCCAACTGCATCGGCTCCTCCTCGCTTCCCATGGGATTAGGGGCTGGCGATGGGGGTCTCCATACTGGACGAGGCTGGACACTGGTAGAAGTGGGAGGCTTTACTCCGGCTCTTCCACTCTGGCCCCGGAGCCATTGCTTTTTGTTGGCAAGCAGGACTTCAGCCCGTAAACACTGGGCGATGAGTCTTTCAAGAGTTCCAGGGGGGTCCACCTTAGAGATTTCTTCCTGCATCTCGATCTTGAGGCCTTCGCGAAACTGCCCTCTGAGGGCTACATTGTTCCAGCCGGTGTTTTGAGCCAGCACCCGGAACTCGGCTATGTACCGGGACAACGGTCTGTCCCCTTGGAAAAGACGTCGGAGTTTATGGCCGGCCGCCTCTTCGTCGTCCTCGATCCCCCAGGTTTTTCGAAGATGGTTCAGGAATTGCTGCGCGGTGTTTAGGTGCGTGGAACCCGCGTCGTACAATGCCGTCGCCCAAGTGGCCGCAGGCCCATCTAGGAGACTGAAAATCCACGCCACCTTGACATCTTCTTGGGCAAACTCGGCTTGACGGGCTTCTAAGTATGCCTGGCACTGGCGACGGAAGACATGAACCTTGGAGGCTTCTCCGGAAAACTTGGTTGGTAGCGCTAGAGCAGGGAGACGGGCTCCTCGTTCCTTCAAGCCCCGTATCTCTCCCTCCTGTTCTCGGAGTGTGTCCCGGATCCGATTAAATTCATCTTGAGAAATGGTGTAACTGAGTGGTTGAGCTGGGGGGGGGGTGCTCCGGCTCCTGGTGTTGACATATTGGCCTTAGGTTGCTTGGTGCTTGGGTGGCGGAGTCAAACTGTCAGACCCCTGGCTGCTGGGCACCAATAACCTTACACGGAGGCCAATCTCTATCTAATATCTTTATTAAGGAAATATATAAAAGCAATAAAAACAAGTGAAGAATATAGTTCAGAAGCAGACCTTTCAAATGAGGTCAAATATAGTCCAAAAATGTATTGTCCAATAAATGATATTAGAGTTCAAAGTTCTTAATCCAATACCGAAACACACACTTTTGCCAAGCAATAGTGTGGGGAAATGTCAGAGTCTTTAGAGTCCAAGGTAGCTTGACAACAAGGCTAGAACAAGACTGGATTTAACTTGGTTCTTTAATTTTAGTCCGTGACTAAAATACAAGGCAACCGGTGAAATCCTGGAACGAGGTCCGTGGTTAAAAGCAAGGCGAGGCAAAGGCTTGAATGCTTGATCCGGGAAGCAAGGAACTGGGGTTACGAAGTCCACACACGATCTCACTCCTGAAGCTGATCTGTTGACTCCACAAAGAATCTCCCGCGTCAAACACCTATATTGGGTCTTGTTTTCCCGCCAACAAATCTCTTTCCCTAGAGAACAAGAATCGAAACCCAACTCTGTCCAGATGCAAGACTCCTTAGAATTTCCCAAGGGAAGCAGGCCTAATCAGCCTGTTGTTTGGCAGCGATCCGTAAACTCCTCCGATTTGCTTCTCTGACTCCTCTGTCTCTAGAGTAAGATTCCTTCCTGGGAAACGGAGGCGAGGAATGCCCAAGGTCTGGTTTACTGAAGTCTTGAGGACAAACATCAACATCCGGCAGGTGAAAGGACTCCTGCTCTTGTTGAACCGGCGAAAACCCCATGTTTTCATCTTCATCTGCCACGATAGTACTAGGAACAGGACTACAAGGCCCATGAGGCATCACAAACACATACCCTGCCCTATTGGCATGGGAGACTCTGTTGTCCAGGGCTTTAATGCTGAAATGTGCAGCCAAAGCTCACAGAATCAAAGCAAAATGACTATGTTTAGCAGGGATGAGGGTGACATCTTCCAATCCAACCTTGGCCTGCCTGTTCCCTTTGAGCTTGGCTTGAATATGAACAGTATCAGGTGAGGAAACAGATTTTCCCATCAGCCCCATATTCAAATGATCTATTCCTGGTTTTTCCTACTATATCAGAATAATATGATCTTAAGAATATGTAATTAACTTAAACCAGTGTTTCTCAAAGTGGTGGTCCATTGACCACTGCTGGTTCCTCAAGCCATTGATCACTAATCCCCAGTAGGTTTCTAGGAAATAAATAAATAATTATAGCCCTTAGTCAAAATGGTCCCAGTCCTGGCACATTGGAAGAATCCCTCCCCCCCCGACTTCTCATATTAAATACCTTGATAGGCACTGATTTAAAATCACATCCCCACCATCATCTGCTGCAGGTAGAGATAAAACCTGCTGGAATTGGTTTGCTGATATAGATCAATACAGTTGCCTATGTTCTGGATTCTCCTCAAGGGTGTAATTACAGAGGCTGCCAAAATGAGTACCTACAATTTGAAATGTATCTCTGTACCATGATCTCATGCATCATACTATTTCCTCATCTTTTGACAGACAGAACCTTACATCACTTAGAGGCATCCTATGCATCTCTTATATCTGACATTTGATTACTCCTAATTTCCATATTTGGGTTTCTGTATCACTGTTGCTTTTACTCCGCACAATTAGTGTACTGAGTTCGGGCAAAGAGCATGCATAATCCTTCAGTTAGAAGATGGAGAATCCAGAGTATTGCCTGATGAATAACAAATCAAGCTTTCTTATAATTGTGTCAGCTAGCACAAGGATTATGTTTGTTTGTACTAGTAAATTAAATGTAAATTCCAAGTTCAGTCTTTTGATGCCATTAAATTAAAATGCCTTTATGAGTGTGATACATTTCTTATTTAGAAGATGTGGCTTTTTCAGTGTCCGTATGTGTCTATCTCCAGAAAGGAGTGATATGATTTCAAATCACCTTGGGAGAAATGAGCTTTCTAAGACCAAATGATAAGATCACTAATGGAATGTTAAACCCAGCCAAAGGCAACAGAGCCAGAGTGCAAGGGTAAAATGCTTGGTTTAAGATTTATTTAGCTTGCTTCTTAAGAAGATTAACAATGAATTGTTGCAGGAAAAGGAATCCAAAGGGGTTTAGGAGACAAGCACCTGGAAAAAAAAAGTATATTCTGGGGTTGTCAAGAGAATGGCTGATGCATTTTTCAAAACACCTTTTCTCCTGACAAAAGTCTACTGGGAAGTTCGATTTCAGAACAATTAAAACCATTGCTTACAGCAAACTCCTTTCTGATACCAGACATAACTGAGGAACCTCTTGAATAAAATGAAAAGGTATTTGGTTTGGGGCAATAAAAAGATGGGAGAAACAGTGTCTTAAATATTGGTCTAAGAGTGCATCTATACTGTATAATTATTGCAGTTTGGTACCACTTTAACTGCTATGGCTCAATGCTATGGAATCACGGGAGTTGTAGTTTGGTCAGACACCAGCACATTTTTGCAGCTAAGCCTAAAGACCTTGTAAAACTACATTGAGTCATGGTGTATAACTGCATTGATGCTACAGTATAGATGCTCCATAGGACTCTGCAAGAACAGTATTTGAATCCTCTGCACAGCCATGGAAGCCCACTGGGAGCCTTGGGTAAGTCACATCTCTCTGCCTCAAAGGAAGGCAATGGTAAACCTCTTCTGAAGAAATCATGCCAGGATAATCCCAAGATATGTTGGGATCAGCTCAAAGTCCCATCACAACAAATTATATGATATCAATATTATGTGCTACAGAACCAACTTAGAAGTAGTTCAGAATTATGAGAAAGGACTCATTCACAGTTTATATTTACATACATGTAATTAAAAGATACAAAGACATCACAGTGACCCATCACTATAATGAGGAACATTTGTTGAGAACATGACTGTTGCTCAATCTAGCAAATTACCTTCAGAAACCCAAAATCACTGCTCTTCATTGGCCCTTGAACTTATTTCTTCTTATTTTTAAGATATGCTTCCACAAAGCCTTTGCATCTCAGACTCACACCAGCATTTCCTCTTTACTGTGTTTTATTTCTGTACTATATTTGCTATTAATTGTCAGGCTCTGACATTTTTATAAACCACCCACATCCCTATCTGTCTCAAGCTCTCTGGGTAGCAGCAACCAAATGTGATTTAAGTTATTATATGCACAAACATAGGATGCCCAAGACTCACACTTTCTATATTCCTGCATATCATCAACATTTAAATCAGAGACTTATTTATCTTCCTCTAAATGGAAATCTTCAATAGATAGTCAAGATTTCACTTTGAACATGAATAATATAAAATAGGAAATTGAGTTTCATCTTCTTGCATACTTCTTGTACATGTACACAAGTGCTAGGAAAATTTGCAAATTTTCTCATTTTCAACAAGAAATGCTCTCTCAACACAATGTTAAGGTATTAAGAAAAACTTCCTTGCTCTGTGTCAAAAATATCTTTTTTTCCATGTCAGGAGTAACTTGAGAAACTACAAGTCACTTTTGGTGTGAGAGAATTGGCCGTCTGCAAGGATGTTACCCAGGGGATGCCCGGATGTTTTACCATCTTGTGGGAGGCTTCTCTCATATCATCACATGGAAAGCTGGAGCTGACAGATGGGAACTTATCCTGTTCCCTGGATTTGAACTGCTGACTTTTCGTCCAGCAATTCTGCCGGCACAGGGGTTTAACCCATTGTGCCACCGGGGGCCCTACAAGAACTAAAAAAAAAAAGACAAGACAAAGTGAAACAATAACAATAATTAAACACACTAAAACATATTAAAACACAACAATGAATCTTTGTAATATAAATATTTGGAATTAATTAATGAGGCCCAAAGGCCTTGAGTTTTCTCATTTAATTTTTGTGTAGCAATTGGACCTCCAGCAAGATGTCATTCCACAGTTGCGGTGCAATTGTTACAAAGACCCTCTTCTCCAACAGGAAACAGAGCTCAGCCCTCAGGCTAGAACCCGAAGGAGGATGTGTTCCCTCAGAGTATCAAGGGCCCAAGCTGTTTCAGACTTTAAATGTCATTTGAAGCAATTTGAATTCAGATTGGAAGTGTGTTGGCTGTCAGTACAATTCGTATTGCACATTCTTGCTTATTTTTCCACGTAAAGTCAACGTTTGTAAGGGTTGGGTCAAAGCATTCATGCAAAAATAGTAAAAGCATGAATATCTTAACCTTTCCAAACATGTATATTCTGTAGGGGTGTGCAACTCAGCAAAAAAAAAGTACCATTTCCGGTATTGTTTTCGCACACCCCCCCCCCCCCCCCCACCGGCTCCCATTTACTGGGAAATTCTCAAAATTAGGAGAAGGCTGCCATTTTCCTCCTGGTAAGATTTGGTCCATTGGCACCAATGGAGAAACTTTAGAGGCTCATTTCTCTGTCATTTTGATCCCTATCAGGATGAAACTTGCCTGAGTTGTAGGCCACATTTACAACTGCAAGCCCGCCAGGTTACAGAATGTTTAATCAATCTACTGGTTTCAGGAAAATGTGTAAAGATTTTACCATATTATTATTATTATTTTTAAAAAAATACACAAGGAGATTCTGAGAATTGAAGTCCCAACCAGCATGCCACAAGAGGGCAGGAGAATGGACACAGTCAACAAGGTCTCTGATTGGCTGAGAAAGAAACATGAAAAACAGAGAGAGAAACTAACTTCCATCATGCGCTGCACAAAGAGCAGCTGGGAAGGCAAGTTCTCATTGGGGACCTCTCTGGAGGAGAGACCAAGGGAAGCCTTTGCTGCCTTATTTGCCTTAAACGGGTGCTGTGCTGGGGGGGGGGCTTCTGGAAGGGATGAAGGAGACTGCGGGGGAAGAAAGAAGAGGAGGAGCTGCTGACACCAGGCACTCACTCTTGCTGCAGTTTCCGCCTCAGGTAGAGTGCTCCTCAGACCCATTGACCCATTAGCCAAAAGATCCAGCTGTCGTGATCTTTTTTCCAGTTGAGCCTTCGGCTGTCTCCGCCTGGTCTGTTTTCAAGAGTCTGGCAGCCAGATCTCTGAATTTCCCTGAATCTGGAATCGCCAAATGGAATTGTACACATTCCTAATATTCTGCTGCCGTAAAAATCAACTTGAGTGGTGTCATGCTCTTGCCTTTGTCCCCCTTCTGCCACCAGACTGCCTGATGAGATGGCAGCAATGAGGACAAGAGTAGTGGGAATAGAACCCAGTAGATGCAATTCTGGTAGCTGTCTCAATAGGTCTGGGCTATTGCTGGGGAATTCCAAGAGTGGTAGGCACCACTCCTTTTGGAATGGACTGACACAGTTCCGACCCAGTGAAGCCACCACCCTATGAGCAGCTGCTACAGTTCCTACCCACTGCCCTTGCTCTCTTCCCTCTGCCATCATTCCACATACTTGCCATAGCTCTCTTCTCTCTCCTATCTCTTCTCTTTCCACCTGCCCTAGAATCCTGCTTCCCAAACTTCCACCTAGTGAGTTACTAAGGGAATACACACCAACCAGGTCTAGCAACCCCACTAGTATGGTTTCCTCCCAGCAACTGTGGTGTTATCTACAGCCCCTTCCACACAGCTTACTAAAACCTCACATTATCTGTTTTGAACTGGAATATATGTCAATGTGGACAAAGATAACCCAGTTCAAAGCAGATATTGTGGGATTTTCTGTCTTGATATTCTGGGTTATATGGCTGTGTGGAAGGGCCCTAAGTCCCTATTAAAACTGTGTAAAACAGCAGCAGAAGTTGTGGCAAATATAGTAACCTGCAAGCAATCATACTGGTGAATGCTTAAATCACAAATGTGGAATGATAACTGTAGCTGGAGTTTCTGTGATCATTTAACTCAAAAAAATAATAATTCTGCACATGTAAATATGTACTATGAGGGACATTCAAGTCAAAATGGGACTTCTAAGTGTGTTCTATTACTGATAGGCAGCAGAAATGGCATGGGCTAGTCCAGAGAAGATGGCAGACAAGAGTGTTAGTGTGTGCATGAAACAGCATGTGGTAATGAAGGGTTTTGTGAACAAAGGTGTAAAACCCATGGATAACTCCAGAAGACGTCATGCATAGTACGGTGATGAGGTGCTCAGCCACAGTAAGACATTTGAATTGTGTAATTGTCTGTTTGTGATGATCCCAGCCATGGTGGTGCCCAGATCACACCAGTCATTCCTGTGAACATTTAGCATGTGGAACACCTGAACCTTGATAATCAACACATAGCTTTTCATGTAATTGCACAAGAGATTAATCTTCTTGTGGGAACAGTGAATACAATCATTCCTGAACATCCCACTTACAGCCCAGACCTCACTCTGCTCCTATGATTTGGATGATTTGGATCTCTCCAGAGGTCAGCATTTCAGCACTGATGATGAAGTGTAATAGGCTTTCCTAAGATTGTTTGAGTGTACTGACATATCTTTCTATGCTGGAGTTTTTCAGGCATTAATTAAACATGGAGATAAGTGTATAAACATAGCAGAGGAGCATGTAAAAATGCAGTTTCCATTTCTTGAAATTGTTCTTACTGATAGATTGTAAGTCCAATCGCCCCCAAGTAATCCAAATTCTGAGGTATTGCAGTACTACAGAATATTGATATTCAATATGGCTTTCTTTAGTTCTATAACAGGAGAGACTGAACTCTGTCCTCAAAACTTTTAAGATACAGGCTTCATCATATATCTCCCTGGAGAGAAAAATCAAGAGTGGGTACTCTGGTCAGCAGACTTTGCTATGTGCAGTATTCATTAACCCCGACCCTTAGTACTCAACAGAAATAGCAACTTGATTAATCAGGTCAGTACTTTAATAAAATACATTAAAAAACGCTCTTGGGTTTCTGCCAGCTGTCTGACTTGCCCTTTGAATAACTCCTGCTTTATTGTTCTTCTGTTGTGACAATAAAGAGAATGAACTGAAAGGCACCCACATGGCTTAAAAAACCTCACTGATCTCCAGCCTCTGCAGCTTTACCTAGTCATAGAATGGCAAACTGTGCTCTCAGTTCTGCGCAAAGCTTGGTGCATGGCATTCTTAGTGGAATGGCATGGAGTCAGTGGATTGGGGCCAGGACTCAGAGAGGGAAGGTACCACAAAAGGTGTCATTTGTTGCTCTTCTTAAAAGGTAAAGGTTTCCCCCAACGTTAAGTCCAGTCGTGACCGACTCTGGGGGTTGGTGCTCATCTCCATTTCTAAGCCAAAGAGCTGGCGTTGTCCATAGACACCTCCAAGGTCATGTTACCGGCATGACTGCATGGAGCGTCGTTGCTTTTCTTAGGCCTCTCTATTCTCTTTGTGCTTTGCTGAAATATTTACAATAGAACAGGGGGTTGGTTTTCTCAGAAATGCTATATTGTGATGAGCTCTCCTTCTTGTATTACATTGCAAAACATCTTGGGATGGCTTGTGTTGAGGGGCCAGTCGAAACTACTGGCAGTTGGTGCCTGTCTTTTCAGTTGGGTGACAAATCCAGTCTAGTTTTTGATGTGAATTTTATAGAAACTATCAAAAAAAAATCTGAACACCATGGATAACTCATTTAAAGTCTGTAGTAAACACAGAGTAAATTCACAGCCCCACAGATAGGGTGATGAACCTGCTACTCATGGAAAACTACACTGATAGAAAGAATTTAAATGATAAAAATCAATAGCACTGCCTGCAACTTTGGATTCTCTTTGAGACTATGGGAAATAATATGTTGGATACTCATTTTGGAATTCAAAAAATCTGACTTCAGTAGGCCTAGGGAAATATTGGGAAAATCTCCTGGTCGGAAATGGCCAAAAGCCAAAAGAGTTCATCTTAAAAGTAAGATATTGAAGGCACCATTGCAAATGATCTAATTGGGAAGAAAAATGAGAGGTATCTAAAAAACCTGGGTTTTACAATGAGCCTTAAGATAAGATGAGATTGAAAAGAATTAATATGTAAAACTGTAAGAAGGGGGGAACATACCAAAGAATAATACAAATGAATAGTTAGCATTTAAAGTGGGAAAGTCAGAAAAACTACAGCTTAAAATGAACTGAGGTTCACAAGAAAGGAAAAAAAAACCCCAATAAAATAATATATTTAGAGCAAAAGCTAGAATAAGTGGTAAGACCACTGTGTAGAGAAAATGATGAATTAATAACAGGATTCATGGAAGGCCAAACTGTTCATGCTTTTTTTTGCCTCAGTTTTGCCCCAAAAGCAAAACAGCACTGTAATGATTGGAAATAAACAGATGATGCTTTAAGAGGACTATAGTCCAAAATGAGTAAAGAGATAGTGAAGGATATCTAGCTACGAGCCCCCGATAGCACAGCAGATTAAACCACTGAGCTGCTGAACTTGCTGACTGAAAGGTCGGTGGTTCGAACCCAGGGAGTGGGGTGAGCTCCCACTAGTAGCCTCAGCTTCTGCCAACCTAGCAGTTTGAATAAATGCAAATGTGAGTAGATCAATAGATACCGCTCTAGCAGGAAGATAACGGCGCTCCATGCAGTCATGTCAGACATATGACCTCGGAGATGTCTACAAACAACTCTGGTTCTTTGGCTTAGAAACTGAGATGAGCACCAACCCCCAGAGTTGGACACAAGTAGACTTAATGTCAGGGGAAAACCTTTACCTTACCTACCTATCTACTCACATTTTCAAAGCCAGATAAACTGGATGCAAGAGTATTAAAGGAACTTGAAAGTGTACATTTTAGAGCCACTGTCATAAAACATGTTTCTGATAACATTTTGGAGTAGCCAGGAACCTTCTCATCTAAGTTTACAGTGGCTTATAATGGGACAACCCACTTTAGGAGACACATGTGTTAATGTCCTGCACTCTTCATTGTAACTCCATGATAACTTCTGGAAGAAATTACGTGAACACCTAGATAATTCCTAGACAGGACAAATTCGGTTGGATGTGGGCACTGGTTTCACTGGTATGGGGATCATACTGTATATATGTTCTTTCTATGCTTCACATTCCTTCACTGTTGCCCTACAGGGGCAGGGCTGTGGCGCAGGCTGGTGAGCAGCCAGCTGCAATAAATCACTCTGACCAAGAGGTCATGAGTTTGAGGCCAGCCCATGGCGGGGTGAGCACCCAACAATTAAAAAAATAAATAATAGCCCATGCTCGTTGCTGACCTAGCAACCTGAAAGATAGTTGCATCTATCAAGTAGGAAATTAAGGTACCACTATAAAGTGGGGAGGCTAATTTAACTAATTTACAACTCTATAAAAATCATCCAACCACCATTGGAATGAGGAACTGCCGTCACAGAGGATGATGAAGCAGCTACTCCCCCTGTGGACGGAATTGAACATCCCCCCAGGAGAAGGTTAAATAGCCTCTGCGTCTGTCTCTGTCTTTGTTCTATGTGTATATGGCATTGAATGTTTGCCTTCTATGTATACAGTGTGATCCGCCCTGAGTCCCCTTTGGGGTGAGAAGGGCGGAATATAAATACTGTAAATAAATAAATACTAGGAAAAGGCATGAAGCTTACCTCGCTTGCAGGTTCTTCCTCATTACTTGCAGCCACAAGTGGAAGCCCTTTTGGCATTTCATGGACACTTGCTTATTAATGGCAATTCATTGTGTAGAGAAGCCTGACCTCCAATTGGGAAGCAAAAGATAACTGAAAATAAATGATAGGACTTTCCTTAGCTGTTTTTTTTTTCACTTACAAAAACAGTATGGTTCAGCTAGCATTATAAAACTGGGGCTTGTAAATAATAAAAAGGACAGAGGAAACTTCAGCTGGGCTGACCTTATTAAATTTGAATTATATCGAACAGTAGTAACCAATGTGAAAACGTAACAGCATTATGGGGATAATAAGCAGGTATTTCCAGAGACACATTTCTCACTTGATAATTGCAACCATTATATGACAGCAAATTGGCTATTGCAGCCAGACATGAGCAATGAGAGGGCAGCCATAATATTAGCTGATCACATTGATTGCTTAGAATACCTGCTCTCTTTTCTTTAGCTATAGTTCTAAGAACCCCTGAGCCAGCATGGGTAGTAGGTTGGAAAACACGCAATCCATTTTAATGGAAGTGTGTGTTGCAATAATCTTTTGTGCTATCTTTCAGTTATATGCAATTTCAAGCACTACCAAGCCTGCCCTTCCACAAACACATAATTTGGTTTGAGATACACTGTAGTGATTCAGATTGGGCCTCAATTTCTTTGGACAAATTTGGATTTGATCAATCCCAATTTGGATTGGAATCTGAATTGAAATACGCTTCACATTGAATTGCAGAAAAAACCAATGTGATGGTTACTTTCTTCCCCACATATATGCAAAAGTTAGCCATACAAGCCACCTCAGAAGGGGTTAACCCAGTTAAACTGGATTAAAGATAACAAACTACATGTTATTTGCTTTGCCTATATTTCTTTTGCTGTCTGAAAAGTGAAAACACACTTGGGGAACCTCATGTGTTCACCAAAAAGAACTTGACTAGAATCATAGAATCATACAGTTGGAAGAGACCTCAAGGGCCATCCAGTCCAACCCCCTGCAAGAAGAAGGAAAATATCATTCAAAGCAACCCCGGCAGATGGCCATCCAGCCTCTGCTTAAAAGCCTCCAAAGAAGGAGCCTCCACAACAGTCCGGGGCAGAGTTCCACTGCCGAACAGCTCTCACAGTGAGGAAGTTCTTCCTGATGTTCAGGTGGAATCTCCTTTCCTGTAGTCTGAAGCCATTGTTCCATGTCCTAGTCTGCAGGGCAGCAGAAAACAAGCTTGCTCCCTCCTCCCTATGACTTCCCCTCACATATTTATACATGGCTATCATGGCTCCTCTCAGCCTTCTCTTTTGCAGGCTAAACATGCCCAGCTCTTTAAGCCGCTCCTCATAGGGCTTGTTCTCCAGACCCTTAATCATTTTAGTCGCCCTCCTCTGAATGCTTTCCAGCTTGTCAACATCGCCCTTCAACTGCAGTGCCCAGAACTGGACACAGTATTCCAGGTGTGGACCTGTTTTACTCTAAAGGAAGCAGATCCCATTTGATCTTGGAAGCTAAGCAGGACAAGCCCTGGTGAATACTTGGATGCAGGACTATCGACAAATCCCATGGGCTGAAGGTTATATTCCAGAAAAAGGGAGTAGTAAAACAATTTCTGAGAATTCATTGCCTAGGAAACCTTTATGAAATTCATGGGGTTGCTAAAGGTCAGCAGGCAATTTGAAGACACATAGCATACAATTTGGGATACTGTACATCTTGATTTCAGTAGGTTGTAGGATAGTTACTCTGCTTCTGGCTACAGAAGGTCTGGGATAACCTTGGCTGGTGGAAAAGAAGGGAAACTATGCTATGTACCAGAAATGTGAGACATCAATAAAATAATTGCTTCCTTTTCTGTTGCAACAATAATAATGAAGATAATAAATAATAATATAAAATAGAAAGAAGGAAAGAGTTTATTCATTGATGTGGGCTCATTACTTGGGTGTAGGTACACATAATCATCATTTATTTATTTAAATATATATCACATTTCAATATTTGTTCTTTGGAAAAAATAGCTGGAGAAAAAGGAAACAAGGTACGATATTTGCTCAGTTCTAATGTTCATATTTTTTGCTAAATTACATTGCCTTTTACAAACCAAAATGCATTGGAACTGTAAATTAGGAGAGGGGACCTTACGGAGGAGTGGAACTGGCATGTTAGAACTGCCACCTTAAAACAAGCTGTAATAAAACCGCTGTTGAAGAAACCAACACTGCACTCCACTCAATTTGTTAACTTTCGGCCAATTTCCAATCTCCCCTTTTTTGGCAAAGTCCTGGAACAAGTGGTGGCCTCACAACTCCAGGTGTTCTTGGAAGACAAGGATTATCCAGATCTGGCGCAGTCTGGCTTTAGGCCAGGACATGGAACTGAAACAGCCATGGTCGCCTTAGTGGATCATTTACTCTGGGAACTGGACAGGAGGAGTGTGTCCCTGTTGGTTCTGCTGGACCTCTCAGTTGCCTTCGATACCATAGACCACAGTACCCTTCTGTGACACCTTGTGGGAATGGGTCTTGGAGATACTGTTCTGCAGTGGCTCCAGTCCTTCCTGGAGGGTCACTCCCAGAAGGTGTTGTTGGGGGACACCTGCTCAACCCCACAGCCATTGTCCTGTGGTGTCCTGCAGAGCTCTGTGTCCCATGTTAACATCTACATGAAGCCATTGGGGGAGACCATCCAGAGTTTTGGAGTTCGATGTCATCTGTACACAGATGACATTCAACTCTATCACTCCTTTCCACCTGCTACTAAGGAGGCAGCTCTGATGGTCTGGATGAGGGTGAACACATTGTAATTAAACCCAGACAAGACAGAGTTATTCCTGGTCAGTCGCAAGGTCGAACAGGGTATAGGGTTACAGCTGGATGTGGTTACATTCCCCCTGAAGATGCAGGTTCGCAGCTTGGGAGTTATTCTGGATTGATTGCTGAGCCTGGAACCTCAAGTTTCAGCGGTGGCCATGGGAGCATTCGCACAATTAAAACTTGTGCACCAGTTGCGCCCGTACCAGTCAGACGTGGCCACAGTAGTCTATGCTCTGGTTATATCCCAAATAGACCACTGCAACATGCTCTTCGTGGGGTTGCCTTTGAAGATTGTTTGGAAGCTTTATATGGTCCAACGGGCGGTAGGCAGATTGCTCACCGAAGCAGTGTACAGGGAGCACACAATCCCCATTATGTCAGCTCCATTGGCTGCCAGTCTGCTACCGAGCAAAATTCAAAGTGCTGGCTTTAGCCTATAAAGCCCTAAACAGTTCTGGACCAGCTCACCTATCTGAATGTATCTCCCTCTATTAACCATCTTGGAGTTTAAGATCATCTGGGAAGGTCCTGTTCTCGGTCCTGCTCTTGGTCCCACCTCCATCGCAGGTGTGATTGGTGAGGACGAGAGACAGGGCCTTCTCAGTGGCGGCCCCTCGGCTGTGGAATTCCCTCCCCAGGGACATCAGATCAGCCCCCTCCCTACTGATCTTCCATAAGAGGGTTTATTTATTTCATATCAAAGCATTGCATAAATTAGCATAAAACTGAAACAAATAGAAGGAACACTAGCGGCTAAATATATTTTGACCAAAAACAGGCAACAGCGACCACATTGTCTGTAGCTTCAAACAATTCTTCCTCTATACATGAGGCAGGGCATTGTGGACAAGCATACAGATGTGGAGTTGTCTGTTTTGCTCCACAGTCACACAAGGTGGTGGATTCTTTAAGGTAGTAATAATAAAATAATAATAAAACTTTATTTATACCCCGCCACCATCTCCCCAATGGGGACTCGGGGCGGCTTACATGGGGCCATGCCCAAGACAATACAATAAACCATAACATAATACAATTAAATAATACATTACATAAAATAAACAGTACAACATAAGATCAAAACAGCAATATAACACGAGCGGGCCGCATGAATACTACATTTAAAAACTAGATTAAAAATTAAAACTCTGGGTGAGAAAGGGATCAGAATAAAACCTCGAGGGACGGGACATCAGATAGTGAACCAGTCTAGAGGATAAATATTGGGGGGGGAGTAGCATAGAACATTTACTCTCCGAAAGCACACCGGAAGAGCCATGTTTTTAAATCTTTCCTGAAGGCTAAAAGGGTGGGGGCTTGCCTGATTTCAATGGGCAGCGAGTTCCACAAGCGATGGGCCACCGCAGAAAAGGCCCTCTCCCTTGTTCCTACAAGGCGAGCCTGAGATATAGGTAGTGGCGACAGGAGGGCCTCCCCTGATGATCGGAGAGGTCGGGCAGGTTTATGGTAGGAGATACGGTCACGAAGGTAGGCGGGTCCCAAACCGTTTAGGGCTTTATAAATGATGGTCTGCACCTTGAATTGGGACCGGAAGATGAACGGCAGCCAGTGGAGCTCCTTAAACAGGGGAGTAGATCTCTCCCTGTAACTCGCCCCCGTTATTAGTCTGGCGGCCGAACGTTGGACCAGCTGTAACTTCCGGGCCGTCTTCAAGGGAAGCCCCACGTAGAGCGCATTACAGTAGTCCAGTCTAGAGGTAACTAAGGCATGCACCACCGTGGTCAAGTCAGACTTCACGAGGTATGGTCGCAGTTGGTGCACAAGTTTGAGTTGTGCAAAAGCCCTCCCGGCCACCGCCGACACCTGCGCTTCAAGCGTCAGCGCTGAATCCAGGAGGACCCCCAAACTGCGGACCTGTGATTTCAGGGGGAGTGCAACCCCGTCCAGCACAGGTTGCCACCCAATACCCCGATCCGACGAGCGACTGACCAGGAGGGCCTCTGTCTTGTCAGGATTGATCCTCAGCTTGTTTCTCCTCATCCAGTCCGCCACAGCGGCCAGGCACTGGTTCAGCACCCGAGGGGCTTCCTTGGAGTCAGGTGGGAACGAGTAGTGGATTTGTGTGTCATCTGCGTAGAGATGGCAACACCCTCCAAAACTCCGGATGACCTCTCCCAGCGGTTTCATGTAGATGTTAAAAAGCATGGGGGATAAAATAGACCCTTGCGGGACCCCACAGGTCAATGGCCAGGGGTCCGAGCAGGTGTCCCCCAGCTTCACCATCTGGGAACGGCCCTCCAGGAAGGACTGGAGCCACTGCAAAACAGTGCCACCGAGTCCCATCCCGGAGAGCCTCCCCAGAAGGATACCATGGTCGATGGTATCGAAAGCCGCAGAGATGTCCAGGAGAACCAGCAGGGTCACACTCCCCCTGTCCAGTTCCCTGCGGAGGTCATCCACCAAGGCGACCAAAGCCGTCTCAGTGCTGTGCCCAGGCCTGAAGCCAGACTGCGAGCGGTCCAGAAAATCAGTGTCATCGAGGAACTCCTGGAGCTGCGTGGCCACCACCCGCTCCAGAACCTTGCCCAAAAACGGGAGGTTGGAAATTGGTCTGTAGTTGCTACATACAGATGGGTCTAGCGAGGTCTTTTTTAGTAACGGTTTTACCACCGCTTGCTTAAAACAAGATGGAAATGACCCCTGACCCAGGGAGGCATTTATTATAGCCACAAACCAATCCAACAACCCCTCTTTGGCCTGCTTAACCAGCCAAGAGGGACAAGGATCCAGAGCACAAGTGGCCGCCCTCACAGACCCAAGAATCCCCTCCACGTCATCCGGAAGAAAAAGCCGGAAAGAATCCCACAAAATCGGACAGACAGGTGCCTCGGTTACCTCCGCTGGAACTACAATTAAGCTGGAGTCCAACTCATGGCGTATCTGAGCAACTTTGCCTGCAAAGTGGTGCGCAAAATCGCTGCACCTAGTTGCCAAGTCATCAGGAAGCCCCTGGATCTCAGGAGGCCGCAGGAGCTCCCCAACAACTCGGAACAACTCCGATGGCCTGTTGGCCGCAGACGCTATGCGGGCAGTCGTGAAAGCTTTCCTGGCTGCTCGCAGAGCCACGGAGTAAGCCTTAATAGCGGCTTTAGCCCGTGCTTGGTCAGACACATCCCGAGATTTCCTCCAGATGCACTCTAGTCCCCTCCTCGCACGCTTCATCACGGCCAGCTCCTCAGTGAACCAAGGAGTCGACATGACTCTACGCAGCGAGAGGGGACGTTCGGGAGCGATCATGTCAAGTGCCCTTGCCAACTGGCTGTTATAACGATCAGCCAGGACATCAACAGGATCGCCAGTCTCCAGAACAGGAAGATCCCCAAGAGACCTCAGGAGTCCATCCGGATCCATCAGCCTCCTGGGGCGGACCATCTTAATGGGTCCACCACCCCTGCGGAGGTTAGAAGACACGGCGAAACTCAAACAGATCAGATGATGGTCAGACCATGACAATGGAAGAATATTTTGCTCTTCCACTCTGACTGTCCCACCGTCCACAATGAAGACGAGGTCCAGCGTGTGTCCCGCCTGATGTGTGGGCCCAGATATAACTTGAGTCAGCCCCATGGTCGTCATGGCAACCATGAAATCCTGAGCTGCACCTGTCAAAGTGGTCTCGGCATGAATATTAAAGTCCCCCAAAACTATGAGTTGTTGGGAGACCAGGGCCGAATTGGAGACCACTTCTGCTAGCTCGGACAGAGAGACTGCTGGGTCGCGGGGTGGATGGTACACCAGCAGAATCCCCAAGCTGTCTCGGGCTCCCACCTTCAGGAAGACACACTCAAACCTCGAAGACTGCGGAACAGCGCATCTGATCAGGGCAATGGACTGCCGAGCGATCACCGCGACTCCTCCTCCCCGCCCCCCAACCCTGGCCTGCTGATGCACCCCGAAACCTGGTGGGCACAGCTGAGTGAGATTCACACCACCCTGCTCGTCCAACCACGTCTCGGTGATGCATGCCAGATCCGCCCCCTCATCCAGGATCAAATCCTGGATAACAGCTGTTTTACCGTTGACGGATCTGGCGTTCAAAAGCAAGACCTTAAGGCTGGGAGGTCTGTCCTGAAGACTGCCACACCTATTCCTCTCCAGGGTCGCAAAAACTCTGTTGCGCTTCTCCCTGGGTCGAAAGTGACCGTTCTTCCTTCTCCCCCAAACCACCTCAATGAGACCCTGCCCGTGGAAACCCTCTTCCCCCTGGAGAGATGACTGATTGAGGTTGCCCATTGAAGGGGATAGTCAGCTGTCCTGAGATAGAAAATCACCAGCAATACTTGGTTGTTTAAAGGAGGGGCCTATCTCCGCTGGTGTAGGAGGAAAGGAGTCATCTAACAGATCATCATCTAGCATGGGAAGGGGGCTAGGCACTAATGATGTCTGAGAACGGGACTGAGAGGTAACATAGACATGGCCTAAAACTGGGGGATCTTGTCTACCAAGATTCCGCCTGATGTCCAGGGGGCGAATCAATGGGTCTACTAGTACCCTCCTGAGAGTAATGCCCCACTGTTGTAGTTTGGGCCTATAAAAAAACAATTCCTCCATCAGCGTTCTGTCTTCCAATCCAATGAGAAGACAAATGGAGCGGTTCCAGGACTGATAGTCTCTACGAAGCCAGTCGATAGTCTTGATCTTCACTTTCGACCAGCTTAAAGATAGAATTTGTGAGAGAGATGTCCGGACCGCTCGCTTAGATGTCCATCTTCCTCTGTTCAATAGTGAGTCTTGCACTTCCACTGCCACCTTATTAGTCCGCAACAGATGTTGGGGATTGCAGTAAGTGTCCAGGGAGTGTCCAAACAGTTCTGGGGACAGCGTGTTGTTTGTCCTCTGAGAGACTCTATTAGTTTCCTTCCGGCCGTCCCTCCCCTGACTCTGACTCTCTTCCCCAGATAAAGACTCCACCCCATCCCTGGCCCCTTCCAAGCCTGACCTATTGCCTTCCTTCTGCTCCTCTAGCTTTTTTCTTCCCTGGCTTTCCAGAGCATTTAATTCCTCATTAATATTAATAAAGCTGGTTGGTACAGTTTGTATAATGTCTATAGGAGAAGGATTCTTCACCATTAGGGAAATTCCTTTGAAAAGATGGTCAATTTTCTTGTTCAGTGTCTCCAACTGTTGTAAAACAGTACTGAACGATTTTCCCAGTAGATCACATAAGTAAAAGAGTTCGTTTTCCCTCGATGTTTCCTGCCAACTCATTCCTATTACCTTTCAAAAACCTTCCTATAATATACCTCTCTAATCTTTCAAAATTACCCCTCGTTTCTACTATCTCTTTCAGCTCAACAGTATCTCGTCCAACATACACATACCTTCATTCACATTCTGGGACCATCAATTTACCAATCTTGCTGTTGCTGGGGGAACATTAAGAGGGATGGTGGTTTTCATTTAGAAGGTGAAAATGTGGCTTTGTGACCAAGCCTTTGGAGAACTTGTGTAATAGATAGATATGGAATGATGTGCAATGACTATAGGAACAGCTTGGATTATGCTTGTGGATTATGTGATTAAATGTGAAAGTATTGTTTTAATTGTTTTAATATATTTTGTAATTCTATTTTAAATGTTTATTTTAATTGTACATTATTTTAAGTCATCAAATAATGTAAAATGGGATACAGGATGTTTATTTTAATTGTACATTATTTTAAGGCATCAAATAATGTAAAATGGGATACAGGATAATGAAGAAAATAAAATGAGCACTTTTGAGAACCTCAGACAGACGGCTATGTATGAGTGATAATAGAATAGCTGGTGAAATCAAGGGAAATCATTACAGTGTTCCCTCACTTACATTCCAGGACCACCCGCGATAAGTGAAAATCTGTGAAGTAGGGATGCTAGGCTTCTCCTTAGGAAGGAAGTAGAAAGAGGGAGGAGAAAGGAAGGGAAGAAGGGAAGAAAGAGGCAGGGGAACATGGTGCTGCCTCCTCCTCCCGTTGTCGTTTGGGCTCCTTCTCCATCTTGCCGCCCGCACCCGATTGAGACCACCACCACTGTAAATCATATTTTTTATGATTTATAATATTATTTTAGTGTTTATTAAAAACTGCAAAACAGTGAGTCAGCGAAACAGCGAGTCTGCGAAAAGCGAACTGCGAAGTAGTGAGGGAACACTGTACATGCTTGATCATACTGAGGTATAAATATTCAATAGTATTCCTGTATCTTCATATTAAGTAAGGAGAAGTCAAGGGTGGGGATTCATGGGTGGGAATGGGGAGGTGGCAGGACTGGGGATAAAGACTTTTGATTGTATTTTGATTGTGGAGTATCAAAGATGATATGTTTCTGTGTGTGTGTATGTGTGTGTGTGTGTGTGTGTGTGTGTGTGTGTGTGTGAATGTGTATATATATATATTCCACAATAAAATAATAATTTAATAAAGGCATCAAATAGTTGCCTATGCCTAAAGCCGCCTTGAGTCCACTTCGGGGTTGAGAAAGGAATGTTGTAAATAAATAAACTGCAAGAGAGGAGAGTTATGTGCCAACTGGAATTATGGTCAACGATCACGGATTGGCTGATCATCACTGTCATGAGACCACAAAGATGTGCAACACTGAGGGATGATCATATTGGTAAGTTGTCAACATTTGCGATTGTGCAAATACCATGAGATGGCAGCTTCATGAGATAACGTCCTTGAAAGTTCTTTAACCTAGTCCCTTACTCAACCCTGAAATCCTCCCTTCCAGTATCTGTTGATTACTTCGACTCAGCACCGAGAGCGTTAGAAATCCTTGGTTAAGAGTTTGCACACTGGAAACTATGAACAAGCACTTCACCTGGTGTCAATATACTAGCTCCAAGCTCTGAAAACTACACAAATATACTGAATATTTGTTTTAACTCTTAGAGCTTCCATCTCTTCCTCATTTCTTATTGCACACTACAGTGTTGCTCTTTTGACTTGCATTAAAAAATGACATAGAATGTGGTGAGAAAGAGTTCATGACAAATTAAATATATCTTGTTACAATGGTATGTAATGCTTTGATTTTTTTTCCTGTGGGAAATTAATTTTAAAAATCAAGTTTTATTTCAGTCAGAAAGGATCTTACAGGGATAACATGCATTCTGATCTCTGCCCCTAGCCTTGAAGCCTTTTACATTCCCACCCAAGCACTGCTTTTATTCCTAAACTTCTGGAAATAATAGCTGGGCGTCTAGGTGGATTGAAGTTGATCACTAGAAAGATACAGTGTTTCTATGCCTATTGGACTCCATCACACATTTTATGAATGTATAGAAACATTTGAAAGGCTCCACTAAGAGCTGTGAAGCTCATTGGACTGGGCACCCTTCAAACATCACTGCTATCAAGTATTCCCATGGGAACTGTTTTGATATATCTTACCCTACCCATTGTAATAATGAATCATTTATGATCATGCGGGTGGACCTGATTCCAATAAGTTTCCTTTGCATCCTCAAAATACTTTTTTTGAGTGTCAATGCTTTGGGAAGACCAGCAGAAATGGCCCTTCTGATGCGAATGGCTATAAAGCCATTCAGGTTGAAGCTTCTGGTACTAGATACTGCACAGAACAAAGAAGACATATGGCCTTATAAGGCACACACAATACGTCATACGAACAGGTTGGGGGGGGTATGAATAAAATGCACCAGTGTGACTTTGACATATTTTATTCATGTTTGACTTTATAACTGGTATTCCCATTCTTATGCTCTCAGGAGCCAACGGACGACAACTCTCATTATCCCCAGCTGGCATGGATATTGTAATGGAAACTGGTGTTCAGCACCTCTGAAAAGCACCAGATCAGGGAAATCTAAAGCAACTGCTTAAAACCATGAGCTGGAGGAAGGGACAAAGAAAAAGACTGTTGAGTGGATTTCCCACTATGCAAGGCCTCAGAGATAATGGAGAAATCTCAAAGCAAGAGAGAAGCCTTGAAGTGAAAAATAATTACTATGTACTGTTAGCCTCTGTTGATATTGTGTAATTGCTAAAAGTTATGCCTACCGGTGGAACAGCAGGTTAAACTGCTGAGCTGCTGAACTTGCTGACTGAAAGGTTGGTGGTTGGAATCTGGGGAGTGGGTTGAGCTCCCTCTGTTAGTCCCAGTTTCTGCCCACCTAGCAGTTTGAAAACATGCATAGATACAGCTTCAGCAGGAAGGTAACGGCACTCCATGCAGTCATGCCGGCCACATGACTTTGAAGGTGTCTATGGACAACATCGACTCTTCGACTTAGAAATGGAGATGAGCACCAAGCCCCAGAGTCAGACACGACTAGATTTAACATCAGGAGAAACCTTTACCTTTACCTATGCCTACCTAGACATCTTCTCCCTCTTCAAAGTCTCTCATACCAAACTAGGACAGAGTGATCATTGAGAGGAAATGGTTTTTAGGTTCATGAAAGTTTTTAGTTTCCCAATTCAATTCTCTTTCTAATTCTCATCCTCCTTCTCCCATTTCGTCACTCCAGCTACTAGCTAAACATCTCTTCCTCCCTCACCCATTACTTGCATAGGTATAGGTAAAGGTTTCCCCTGACGTTAAGTCCAGTCATGTCTGACTCTGGGGGTTGGTGCTCATCTCCATTTCTAAGCCGAAGAGCTGGCGTTGTCCATAGACACCTCCAAGGTCATGTGGCCGGCATGACTGTATGGAGTGTCGTTACCTTCCTGCCAGAGTGTTACCTATTGATCTACTCACATTGGCATGTTTTCGAACTGCTAGGTTGGCAGGAGCTGGAACTAACAGTGACTGCTCACACCGCTCCTGGGGTTTGAACCTGGGACCTTTCAGTCTCCAGCTCAGTGCTTTAAGGCACTTCGCCACCAGGGCTCCTATATTACTTGCATTCACTCTTATATTTTCCCCTAGTCTAGGGGATAGGGGGATCATTTCATCCTTATATGCAAGGATGAATAATTTCCTGTTTTCTCTCCACTATACTGGAAAACAAATATTACAGTGCAGATTTGCCTGGTGCTCATATAACCCAAAAACATTTAAAGAATTTATTCCGTGCAGAAATACATGTGGAAAATTGGGGGAACAAATTTGTGGGGTTTGTGCAAAAACCATTTCTTACATGCAAAAAAGCCATTTTCTAGGAATACACTTCTTGCACAAAATTGGCCAATCTGCTAACAGGGAAAAAAGGGTGATTCTGGAAACAGTTTTTTTCTGTACAAAATTCCATGTTTGATGCAAAAATCCATGTTGTTCAAACAAAATCATCTCATTTTCAGAAACACACTTCTTTCAGTAATTCCTTAACATTCTCAAATTCCAAAATTCCAAAACATGTTCTTTTAGAACACACATTTGTAAGGACCTCATCACAAAGGCCCATGGATTTGTCATGTATCATGGTGAATCCATGGGTTCCCGGTGGGAGGTGTGGGGAACCTGCTGCTCCATGCCCCACATCACATGACTTGTCTTTGCCCCCATCCCACGGGGGGGAAGGGAGTGTTGCTGACCAGCTTCCCCCTGTAGTGTCTCAGAGACCTCTGAGTCATGACCCTGTCACCATTATGGATCAGACCGAAGAAGAGATGGGGTTCTGCCATTTCCCCACGATTCTGTTCCCTTCCAGATGTCCCCTGTTGACAGTTTTAGCCCACAGTTAATTAAAAAGGGCCTTGACTCACAGCCCAGTTCTCCAGAGAACGCTATGTTTAACCGCAAATTGTTTTGGGAAACATCTCACACGGAGAAACAGAATTTGAGGAGAAGCGCTAGATTAGCAGAGAGAGCAAGCGTTAATTAAGCCGGTTCCCTTGAGAGTTTTCCGGGAGGATTTCAGCTGGCAAGTTGTTGACTTAGTCCACTTTCCTTTGGGAAAGAGTGTTCAGACACCTGGCTGGAAAGGAGAGCGAAGTCCCATAAAAGTTCTGGGCGCCAACTGTCCCTTGCGATGTTCAACGTGTCAGTTGAGGAATTCACATCGACTCTAGTTCTGCAGCGTGCTACTCTCGAGTAGACTGGCGTTGCATCTCGTCTCCCTGTCAAGCCTGGACAGCGATTCAGCTTTACCACGACTAACTTTGCCTTGCCTTGCATCCTAGCCTCGGATTTGAGTCCTGGAACTCTTTGACAGATCTTGCCTTAATCCCCACTCAAACAGCCTAAAGGTTTGAGTGTGTTTTGGTTATTGGATTTAAAACTTTGAACTCTAATACTGGACATCTACTTTCATATTACTGGACTATATTTGACCTTTCCTGAAAGGTCTACTGCTGGACTATATACTCTGCTTATTTTTAGTTGTCTCCTTTATTTCCTTAATAAAGATATTAGATTGTTTATTGGCCTTCGTGTCTGATTCCCAGTGCTCACGCTGCCCTGAGGTGTCACACCCCCATTGCTGGTAAGGCAACATGGTAAGGTTGCTGTGGTGGTGGCATACGCTGCTTGCTCTCCCCTTTCAGCACGGAGCCTGGCCAGAAGTACATACACCATTATTTGTGGAAGAAAAGTAATTTAATACAGAATTGTATTTCTTTAAAAGTGGGGAAAGTTAGTAACACGAAAAGCATGTCTTTTGCATGCACACAAAACCACCAATAACATTTGCACAAAAAAATAGATGTATTTTGTAGAAAATAACCTCCCCAAAACTGCACAAACTACCACTCTCTGTATTAGTACTCTCACCTGTTTTTTCAGTGTTAAGAAATGTACCTTTTGGCTAAGAAATGAATAATGGCAAATATTATTTCCATTTCTAACGTACACTCATCTTCTCCCCAATTCCTTGGCTAAATCCTCTTGGAGGGGTGCATTGCCTGAGACGGCCTTATGAATCCATTGCTGAAATAAGAAATGTGAAGCAAAGATTTCCCAGCTTGCTACTCAAATCTTTACAGTCCTGTGCATCCCAAATCCTGTGTATGTTTACTAAGAAGAAAACCCTGCTGTGTTCAGTGAAGCTTAATCCAGGATAATAAATGTGTTTAGGATTGCAGTCTTAACCACTATGGTGCAACAATATTCAACAGCACCTCTTGCATCCCTGTTGCTACAGAACAAAGGCAAATCCACAAATTACATGCTGCTGCAAATTGTCTGAAAGCAAATTAGTTGTTTATATGATGGAGCAATCAACGCTGCAGTTGCCTCCATCTGCAGTTGGAAATGATACCACTTAGCAAAACTGCATCATGATAGTTCTGATGGCGTATTTTAGACTGAAATCAGTTTTCCTATCTTCAGTAACACTTGCTGCCACGAGTAACTTTTCCCACTTTGCATTAGGGTTGCTAGATTTGCCCTGATCTACAACATGTGGGGAATATTCTAATCTGCAGAAAGGACAGCTGCTAAAGAGGAAGGAGGAGGAGTAAGTCAATGATATGGTATATTTGAATGGAAGGAATCACTTTATGTCTCTCAAACATGGAAGGGAGGGAAATGTACATTGGTGAGGATCAAAATATTCCTCACAGGTTTAATAAGCATTTAACTTTTTTTTGATCAATACGAGTTGGCAAGAGCTTTTTCCTCACACATACACACCTTCTGTGCGGTGCTCCAAGTTATTTTCCCTGATTTCTTGCCATTTATTGCAGCTGTGTAATGACTATAAAACTCAGTAAAAGCATAAAACATGAAAGAAAGGTGTTGAAGTCAGCCTTAAGGTACTAAATTCTTGACAGCACCTTGTAAAGTAGTTGAGATTTAGGTGCTAGAGAGGCATAATAAGGGCTTACTAGGGAAGAGAAAGAACTAAAATGCACCAGGCCATGAAAAAGTAGGACTGGTGAATTCTTATTCTGTGTTTCTCTATCATGTGAAAAAGAAAGCAACTGAAAGAGTCTAGGCAGAACAGGGATAAGTGGCAAAGCCAACCCAAGCCATTTTGCTGCCTGATGTAGAACAACAGCTGGTTCTCTTCTTAAAGTACAAAGTAGTAAATTATTTAGCACTTGGGGTTAACAAATAACCCAAAGGTACCTCTCCAAACCCTTAACAATAATAATACAATTTCAGAGGTGAACAATTATTTTCTCCCTTGCCTGTGGAAGATATTTCACTCTGTATAATTTTAACACTAGACATTCATAGATCATTGTTTATTATGTGTTTCAATATAACCATTATGTGTGTAGTACTTTCATAATTTTGTGTGCAATGTTTTTTTTTCAGATGTTCAGGAGGGAACAGCAATGTGAGGCACCCACCGTTGGAAGTGAAAAATAAAAATTAAAGCCTGTTTTTGGTAGCTAAATAAGAATGTGTTTCTGGCAAATTCTTTTCTGTAAAATCATAAATATATAGAGGGGGTTGGGCACCATCGTTCAGATGTTGCTGAACTGTACCTCCCAGCATCACTGATCTGGCTAAGCCTGCTGGGAATTGCAGTGTAATAATTCCTAGAGGGCCAGAGGCTACCCATCCCTTCTGAACTCTAAACCTTGATGTGTTGAAGATTCAAAATACTGTGATTTTTTCCCTTTTGCTATGTTTTTGTGTGTGCTATTACTTGACACTTTCTCTTCTATGATTTAATTATTTTCTGCCATTTCTTCTGAAGAAGGTTGTTTTGGAGAGGATGGGAATCACATCACCTTCCAGATGTTACTGCACAGTTGTAATCTTCAATAGTGGCCACACATGCTTGGGCTACTGATAGTGGCAGTCCAACAACATCTATGACATGATTCCCACTTTTGCAGTAAATGAAAATGATCTAACCAGTCTTCTAAAGGAAAGAGAGAAAGCAGCAAAGAGAAGAGAAGAGAGGATGCAAAGAAAAGACTGACTTAACTGGAAGTAGTTTTAAATTAGGTTCAAGGACCTAGATGACTTAATAACAGTTATCAATTACTGCACGTAATAATGTTTGTTTAACTTGGAAGTTTTCTCTTTCTTCCTGTGTGATTAAAGAAGACATTGGCCTGAAATGTTCTGGTATTTCTAACTACAGCATACTCATTGAATCAGTGCAAATGATATATGTTGACTCTTCATTTAAGAATTAATTCAATAGGTCTGTTCTACTTGAAAATAACCAATGTGATGGAGTCTTCTTCTCTGGAAGTTTTAAAACAAAGGCTTGGTGGACATAGATCAGGAGAGCTTTGTGAATTCCTCCGTGGCAGAATGGAGTTGGTTTAGATGGCCCTTGTGGTCTCTTTCAACTCTATGGTTCTGTCAGAACTCCTAAGAGCTGGGAAACTGTTGAACAATGGGAGAGCAGCACTGCACCAGTCAAACCCTGAAGGATTTGTTTCATAGGAGGAATGCAAAAGTCATTTGTATAACAAAGGATGTCTTGAGATATGCAGATATGCAGATACAGTAAAACAAGTAGAAGAAGTAGTTGTCTAGACAAATAGTTTTACATGTAGTTTTGTATTAATACCATAGCCTATTTAGATTATATAGAAAGATAATATAAAAGTGCAGCAATGTAAAATAATATAAAAGTAGTAATTAAAATAATTGGCATGTAATTTTGCATATCAAAATTCAGTATAATAAAAACACAACTCATTAAGTATAAACAATATTAAACTTTAGGTTCGATAAGAGCATCTCCAAATCAATGAACTTCAATATCAGCAAGAAGTTTTGCCCAAATGTTCATGTCTGCAAAGATGTAAAGAGAAACCTTATAAGTTATAAAATCAATATCACTCAGGAGATCTTCCCTGACGCATTACTGGAATGTAGATAAGATGCAACACATCTCAAAGATTTGGTTCTTGGTTCCAAATATAAGGTTGTGAAGTGGTTTTGGTTTTGGTGGTGTTCTGTTTGTTTGTTTTGAGAAAAACATTTGGGGATTTGTTTGCAACATTTTTCATGGATTTTCTTTATATACACTCATTATACAGTGTTGGATGGCTTTGTCTGCAAACACCATTAGGTTTAGTTTCCCAAAATCTTAATGAATTTTTTACCCAAAAATATCTCTTAGATGCCAAGAAATGTCCAAAAACTCTTCAAATTTCACCTACTATTTTTTGTTTGGGCTTGAAGCAATGAGATAAGCATAATTTTGTTTCTTGTTACATACACTAAGCAAAATGGGAATTGAGAACCTAAAATATCTTTTCACATAATGTGAACTATTTATATTGCATTCATTTCAGATGGAAGCTATTAGATACATATACGTGGTTCCCAAATTAGTGGGACGTGAAAGTGGGTACTTTGAAAGTGGGAATCGTGCCCATTGTGTTCATCCATTATAAAGTCAACAATTCCTCTCTCTTTTTTGGGAAATAGAAAGCAATGGGAAATATTTGAATGGAAGATGATGGAACTTCCTTTCAACTATCTATAGCCTAAAATTCAATCGATCGCCATTTAAATTTATGATTATGGTATGGATTAATATAAGAAACATGATAATACAATTTTATCTAAATGATTTACTACATATATATCCCATTACCCTTTATCACCTGTGGGCATGTGGCTTTTTACAATAATTCTTTTTTTTTAAAAAAAATCTATATCGAAATAGTGTTAATGATATAGCTAAAAGCTTAAAGACTGAAAGGCAAGAATAGTCTGTCCTTCTTCAGAGATCTCTTACAGCATGATAGATACAGCAAAGAACGTTTCAAGTAGCATTCCAGCATGGAACAGAACTGAATCACAAATTGCTAGGTGACCTCATACAAGTTGACGATTGAAGATTGATTGCTATTGGTTTCTTTTAAGTGGCATTTCCTTTGGTACCTGCACTTGAAACAATACAAGTCAGTGCCTTGAAAAAAGTTCATAGTGAATGGGGTGCGAAAGGGCAGGGAGAATTAGATTTTGAAGACACATGTGGTTGTCATGCATGGCTTCAGAAGCCAATTCTTCTTCCCCTTGTAGTATTTTAAGTTGTGAGGAACTTGTTCTTTTAGCAGAATAAAGGACCACATGGATAGATTTTGAGTGGCCTTGAACCCCTCCATTTGGGCTGTGATTTAGTTTGACCAAAGGAACTGAGATGTTGCCTTTTAAGTCTCAGGAAAGGGCCAAAAGGATGGCCTACCTTTCTGCTAAAAATTTTTCTAGCCTTCTCAAATGTTTTTCACAAGTTGCACAGTTAGACTGAAATTAGGTGAATGATAAGTGCCTAAGTCTACTTTACATAGAATGATATTAGTCATTCAGTCCTCTTGTAATGAGGTCAGTTGTATTATTTTTGTTGGGAGGCCAACTTCAGATGTATTCTATGCATATCAAGTCACTTTTATTTTGTGTTTGATTAATTGCCCCTAAAAGTTCCTCTTTTGCCCATTCTTTTTGACTTGATTATTCAGCTATTATGTCTTGGGGTAAAACAAATCTGCTCCAGCATTTCAATAAACATCACAATATCTGAAAGCATCATCAAAGTAAAGACGTGATATGTAAGATTTGGTTTTGCTTCTTTGCAATCCTCTCTTCCTGTCATCCTTTTTTAAACTATGGTTCCTTCTAGGCCCCCTTCCACACAGCTGAACAAAATCCCACATTACCTGCTTTGAACTCAGATATATGGCAGTATGGACTCAGATAACTCGGTTCAAAGCAGATATTGTGGGATTTTCTGCCTTGATAGTCTGGGTTATATGACTGTGTGGAAGGGCCCTACACTGCCATATAAATCCAGATTATCTGCTTTGAACTGGAATATATGGCAGTGTAGACTCATATAATCCAGTTCAAAGCAGATAATGTTGATTATCTGCTTTGATAACCTGGATTATATGGCAGTGTAGAGAGACCACACAGCCATATAATCCAGAACATCAAGGCAGATAATCCACATTATCTGCTTTGAACTGGGTTATCTGAGTCTACACTGCCATATATTCCAGTTCAAAGCAGATAATGTGGGGTTTTATTCATTTGTGTGGAAGGGGCCTGACTCTACCCAGAAACAACTGAGGTCTTGTGCCATAAAATGACTAAACCATACAGTGATAAATTCTATGAGTCCAATGTTTTCATCCAGATGGTAAATACCACCCAAGTGCCTAATGTGCCTGGTTTCTTCCCTGATTCTTGATGCTTCTCAGTCATGTTTACAATTATTGTCAGATTAAAAATTTTTAAAAAAGGAAGTTAGAATTCCCCTCTCATCTTTTAGTAATGCCACTGAAGCTTCCTTCACACAACACAGGTATAGTACTAGATTCCTCTTTAAGTGCTGTTGCTGCATTCTATGAAATTCTGGCCACAGTGGTACATTAGTTGGTTAGATCATATTTGGATTACTTTAATGCACTCTATATGGGCTTGCCTATGAAAAGTACTCAGAAATTTCAGATAGTCCAAAGAGCAACAACCAGGATATTAATTGGGAATGGATACAGGGATCATATAACTTCCCTGTTGAAAGAGATCCATTGGATTTGATCTATAAAGCTCTATACTGCTACACTTCCAAGGCCAATGTTATTTGAAGGACATGATCTTTCTCTATGAACCTGTCAGAACACTACAACCATCCAGAGAGGGTCTTGCTTCTGCCCCATTACCCTTTCAAGCTCATTTGCTAGGAATAAGCTTTGGTGGCTGCTCCCAGGTTATGGACCCCCCCCCCCCAAGAGAGATCATTATGTCCTTGTCCCTGCTCATATTTTGGTGGCGGATAAAATAATTTATCTCCCACCAGGCATTTATAAACTGATGAAGGTTGAACTTTTAGGTTGGGATTTTAAGGTTGGTATAAAATTGTATGATTTAAATAACATACCTTGTTTATTTTTTTATTAATTTTATATTATATTTTAATGCTTTTTTACTTTGTTTTAATTAGCATTGTGCCATATATTTATCATCAGCATCCTTAAGTCTTTATATTAGAAGGGCAGGATAAAAATAAATAATATCTCAGAAATGTTTGATTTCAGGAGGCTATAGAATTCTCCGGCCAAATATTGTATTCACTCCTCTTGAAATTCTAAATCAGAGGCTGCTTCCATAGTAGTTTAAGGCTACCCCCATCTATACATGCTGTAAAATCCAAAATAATATGGATTATAAGGGGGAGGGGGGTAGCTAGAAATTGTGCACTTCTAATGCACGCTGCAATGCACATCCACATGGAAAACATATGTTTCAAAAGTCAGGAGAAAGTCTGAAATTGGCAATAAAATGTACTGCAGCTGATCGTATGGATGCTGCAGAGCAGAAATGTGGGATGAACGTGTGTGGCACTGCCACTGCTGGAAAATTTGAATAAAGGAACCAGATATGGCACTCTCAGAAAGGTAAACATCTTTCCTCTACTCCTGCAGCAATTCAGGGCATTCTTCCAAGTGGGGTACAAAAAATATCATTCTGTTGGATTGATTCATCATGAGGGGAACTTTGTGGACACTATAGGAGCTTTTTCACGGTTCCCAGGGTGTGTGTGGAGACTCTCCAGAGTGAAAGTGGATTTTTAATCCACATTCTGATCCAGATTATGTTGCTTTGTAGAAGCAGCCAACGTGGAAACATCACAATTTATTGTGTAGTGTGAAAGGGTTCTTGGACATGCACTTCTAGTTGGTTGGGTGGATCTATTGATCCCCACTAAAAGAGATCAGAGGCTCTTCATCTCACCCCAGTATAGGAGATCCAATGAATTTTGTGTGGCAGCTTTCACCCTGGCCCCCAAAGCAAGGAGACAGTGACAGACAAGCAAATCCTGCCTAAGTCTTATAAAGGAGCCATTTCCCAGTCTGATGGTTTAATTTCCTTTTCTTTACTTGTTCAAATGAATAAGCAAACTTTGACAAATTTTGTGCAGCTGGAAAATCAAAAGGGAGATAAGCTTTTAACCCCCCCCCCTCTACATTTTACTACAGTGATGTTAAATGCATACATCCAAAGAGTCCTTTGATGCAGAAAGTTAACAGCTGACGTCCTGTCTCCCAAGACATCACAATCACCAGTTTCTTGCAGTTGCAGGACATTGGTGGTCTTTTAAGATGAAAGAAAGTATTTTAATTTGGTTGGGGGGGAGAGAGTCAAAATGATTTTTAACGGAAAGACGTTTGTTTTTCTTTTGCTTTCAGTTTACAATACCTAAAATATGCTCACAGCATTTGTACTGGTTCATTCCTGAAATTTGTTTTTAAAGGGGAAGTGAAGACTCTTTAAAAAAGTGACTTGTAAAATATTTAAATCTTACAAAATGCCTATAGAAAAATGTAATATTAACAATGATTTTTTTAAAAAAGAACAAGCATCTCTTTTTCTTTTGTTTGCTTTATGTGACAGTTTTCAAGACTGTTTTGTGTATTACCATGCCTGCATGGTGCTGCCATAATTAATGGTGGCCATTAGTCTTTGGCTGAAGGTAAGCAATCTTCCTGACTTTGAAGGACAATAGTCAAGTAGCCCAGTGGGGCTCATTAAATCACAAAATGGCACTGGTCTCCTAAAGTCACCATACTTCATATTCATCACTATTTTCTAAAGAGAGAAACTGCATTGGATTTGGGTTTTTTTAATTTCGTGTCAAAAACATTGCATAACAAACAAGTCCAAAAGTGATAAAATAAAGGAATCACAAACAGCTAAATAGTTTTAGACCAAAAGCGGGCAACAGCGACTGCGTTGTCCATAGCTTTAAACAACTCCTCCTCCGTACATGAGGCAGGACATTGTGGGCAAGCATACACATGCGGAGTTGTTTGTTCAGCTCCACAGTCACACAAGGTGGAGGATTCCTCCAGGTAGTGCCATCTTGCCAGGTTGTCTTTTGATCTGCCCACTCCGCTTTTGAGTCTGTTCAGGGACTTCCAAGTTGCCCATTCCTGGTTTGTCCCTGGAGGAAGACCCTCTTGGGGGGCCATCCAGTTAGAATTGCCAGGTTTAGCTGCCCAGAGGGACACCCTTGCTGCTGCTGGAGGAACATCAAGAGGAGTGGTGGTTCTCATGAAGCTTTTCCTTGATTTGTGTCTGGTGGGAGGAGGCTGATAGTCATGCAGTGGGTGGCTTTCACAATGTTCAACCTTATTTCTCTCACCATTAGCAGCAACTTCCCGTCGCACGTCAGGAGGGGCAATGCCAGTTTATCAACAGGTGTAGGTTTAAGGCATCCTGTGATTATTCTGCATGTTTCGTTCAGTGCTATGTCCACCTGCTTTGCATGGGCAGACTTGTGCCGGACAGAACAGGCTTACTTAGCAGTTGAGAAAGACAAGGCCAGGGCTGATGTTCTTATTACTTGTGGGTCTGCACCCCATGTGCTGCCAGTCAATTTCCTCAGGATGTTGTTGCATGCAGCTACTTTGTGCTTGGTGTTCATGCAGTGTTTCCTATATGTTAGTGTTCGATCTAAGGTGACACCAAGGTATTTAGGATGAAAGCAGTGTTCGAGCTCTTGGCCTTCCCAAGTAACTTTCAGTTTCCTGTTGGCTTCACGGTTACGTAGGTGGAAAGCACACACTTGTGTCTTGGCAGGGTTAGGCTTCAGGTGGTTCTCTTTGTAGTAGCTGGAGAGATCTTTCAAGGCATTAGTGAGTTGCTTTTCAACTGTTTCATAGAATCATAGAATCATAGAATAGTAGAGTTGGAAGAGACCTCATGGGCCATCCAGTCCAACCCCCTGCTAAGAAGCAGGAAATCGCATTCAAAGCACCCCCGACAGATGGCCATCCAGCCTCTGCTTAAAAGCCTCCAAAGAAGGAGCCTCCACCACGGCCCGGGGGAGAGAGTTCCACTGTCGAACAGCTCTCACAGTGAGGAAGTTCTTCCTGATGTTCAGGTGGAATCTCCTTTCCTGTAGTTTGAAGCCATTGTTCCGTGTCCTAGTCTGCAGGGCAGCAGCAAACAAGCTTGCTCCCTCCTCCCTATGACTTCCCTTCATGTATTTGTACATGGCTATCATGTCTCCTCTCAGCCTTCTCTTCTGCAGGCTAAACATGCCCAGCTCTTTAAGCCGCTCCTCATAGGGCTTGTTCTCCAGACTCCAGACAATCTTTTGCTTGTGTTGTTAGGCCAAGGTCATCAGCATATATAAAACTCTTTGTGAGTGGTGGTTGTGGCTGATTTGGGGTGTAAAAGAATGAAAAATACAGAGCCAGACATTTGTTTATTACTTGGGCCTTTCCTACTTTCTTCCTCCAAACATCTTTCTTTCTCACTTAGGAAACACATTCCTACATAAATAATGAAGGAATCCCTAGCATTTTAAAGGCAAGCAAGTTTATTGCAGTATCAGCTTTCATGGATTAGAGCCAACTTTGTGAAAAGCATGCCTTTTGCAGAATTTCAGATGTGCAGTTCATGTTTGGAAATGGGAACAACTAGAGACAATAAGATCAGAGGAAAATTATATGCAGGAAGTACATGGTGACAATTACATCATTGATATTGGTCATTCCCAAAACTGTTGCTGAAATCCTCCTGGCAGGAGACCATCAAAAAAGAAACTCTTATCATGATTAGCACCTTTGCTAATAAATGAGAACTTTCTGATTTGTTGTTATTCAGATGTTTGTATCATTAATATCCCTTTGAAAGTGGCATTTCTGTACAAAGACTATTTTATGGCTGGGAACAGAGCATCCTTAAAAAGTCTTACATGCCCAAACAAATGCTCTTATAATGTCATGGATGATTCCTGATACCGAATTGCCGTAATAGAAACAGGAGCTGAACTGGTATCTAGGTATTCTGCAAGCTCTCTAACCCAAATGTTTATAAGCTTGTTGGGATGTTAATGGGAAGATGCTTAAAAATTGGGATTGTCTGTAATCAATTATAGGCTTGCTACTCAACCCTTCCAAGAGAAAATGTTATTATTCATGATGGGTAATAGATCAGTTAAGATGTATTTGTGCGGTTTGACCTGTAAGTGAAAAGAAGCATAGTGCCCTATATGCATATTATGTGAGTATGTGCAGTGGTGGGAGGCATTCCCATGTACTAGTTTTGCATCTGAAAATGTTTACATGTGTAAATGTTCATATGCTTTTAAATTATATACCTGCCGCTTAGAATGCAACAAATCTAGACAGTCCCCAAGTAAAAAAACATCCTTTTTACAAATGACTCTTCTGGAGCACTTCTGGATCATTTCTGGAAGAGTTATCATGGGGAAAATGTGTTTCTGGTGAAGCTTTATCCCCAATCCTTCAACAACAATCACTATTTTTTTCAAAATTAAGTAATCACAGGGACATAAAGTGAAGGGAAATCTTCTGACCAGGTGCACAGACAGCAAAACAGACACCACGGGTGTGTTAACCCTTCCCTATGCTAGCCAAAGCTTATATATATATATATATAACCTAGCAGTTCGAAAACATGCAAATGTGAGTAGATCAATAGGTACCGCTCCGGTGGGAAGGTAACGGCGCTCCATGCAGTCATGCCAGCCACATGACCTTGGAGATGTCTATGGACAACGCCGGCTCTTTGGCTTAGAAATGGAGATGAGCACCAACCCCCAGAGTCGGTCACGACTGGACTTCACGTCAGGGGAAACCTTTACCTTTACTCTCTCTCTCTCTACACACAAACACACACACACACACACACACACACCTGTAATCCACCTGTCTTTATTTTGCATTAGTTGGCTATGGCTAAAATGAAGAAATTGTTCTGCAGAAAAAATGTTAATTTTTGTGCAATCCTAGTCTCTGACTTTTCTGTCCCCCAAAAGTTTTTGTCCCCAAACAAACAAACAACAAACCCAGATGTTTTTCTCAGTGGAAAACTTTCTCTGTAAATGTTGGTTCATAAGCATACAAGGGGAATGCTTCAGAGGAATATTCATATCCCTCCACAGCTGGAAGAAAAGTGCCTTGATTATTTATCCTTGCATGTGAGAATAACATAGTGAGCATTTATATTCTCAGAGACAACAACAACATACAAACAATCCTGTTCTAGGTGCTCCTATGGATAAAAGTACTTTTGGTATTTCATATGGTAGCTTTAAAAGTCAGGGCCATATAAAATGCCAGTGATGGATTCTGAAACCACCCATGAAGCATAACATCAATAAGTTGTCAAGAGTGGGAACTTTTTAGGCAATACGTGTCTTGCCCCATTAAAATGATTGCCACTCTTACTTTGACATTTATAAATGCTAAAACAGTGGGTTTATCTTATTGTTCATTCCACAGCAGGGGATATTATTTAGAACCCTGCCCTTCTTGGGCATAATAGATTATTCCTTGGTTTTATTTGGCTTTTTTACACAGATGTAAAAAGGATCCCCCACTGCTCTCAGTGGCTTTACTGCTGTCTAGGAACACCATGTAGCTTGATCTGTCATCATAAATTAGGAGAGGAAACAGAACGTAAGGAAGGATTTGGCCAACAGATGCTTCTAGTGCTGTTCTTAAATAGCCATTCTCCTTCAACAAGTCCTTACTTCACAAAGAAGTAAGCATAAGCCCCAAATACTGTAAGGTGCCAGCAGCATATGACTGATTTCTGGTATCTTTAGGGAAGATAATCGAAGATAATAATGACTGCAGAGCAGTATGAACATTATTATTTGCTTATTGGTTGTGTCAAGAGACAATCTCAAATAAACAGATAGCTAACTAGCTAGATGGGAAATTTGAGATTTTTTTTTTACAAAGGAAAAATGCCAAGCAAAACTATGTACTACAACCCTTTGAGAATATGCATTTTCAGATTTCCATTCCCCTTAAAATGGCCCATGGCCTATGGTGCTTGACTGAGGAATGGGATTACTGTCTATGTTTTAAGTTATTTTAACTTTTGTGAGAAGAGTTATTATATTGTGATTTTATTGTGTTACTGTTTTTATTGATGTAATACTGTTTTGGGCTTGTCCCAGTGTAAGCCACCCCGAGTTCTTCGGGAGATGGAGCGGGGTATAATTTTTTTAATTATTATTTTTATTATTAATAATAATATATTTGCATTCAGGAACCTGGAAACAAAGTAGACCCCATTCATTTCTATTTTTAAATGATTTTTCAAATTTACAAATTTGCCAAACTTATTGTGATGCTATGTGTTGGGCCTCCGGTGGCGCAGTGCATTAAAGCGTTGAGCTGCTGAACTTGTGGACCAAAAGGTTGCAGGTTCAAATTCAGGGAGCGGAATGAGCGCCCACTGTTAGCGCCCCAGCTTCTGCCAACTTAGCAGTTCGAAAACATGCAAATGTGAGTAGATCAATAGGTACCGTTCCGGCGGGAAGGTAACGGCGTTCCATGCAGTCATGCTGGCCACATGACCTTGGAGGTGTCTACGGACAGTGCCGGCTCTTCGGCTTAGAAATGGAGATGAGCACCAACCTCCAGAGTCAGACATGACTGGACTTAATGTCAGGGGAAACCTTTACCTTTATGTGTTTTCAAGTTGTTTCCAATTCATGGTGATTCCGAGATGCATCTATCATGGCCTTTTCTTGGCAAGTTTTCCTCAGAAGACTTTGCCTTTACCTTCACATGAAGGTCAACCACTGAGTTTCTGTGGCTGAGCAAGGATTTGAATCCTGGTCTCTGAAGTCTTAGGCTCCCTCTACACTGCCATCTAATCCAGATTATCAAATCAGATAATCCACATTATCTGCTTTGAACTGGATTATATGAGTCTACACTGCCATATAATCCAGTTCAAAGCAGATAATCTGGATTTTATATGGTAGGGTAGAAGGGACCTTACAGTCAACCAAACCAAGACACCATGCTGGCAAAGTTAATTTTAGAATTATTGTTTCCATAATCCCTCAGCCATAAAAGTAAAAATCAAAGTATTTTCTAAGTAAATTGCCTACAGAAGGACAGGGCTCTCCAGCTATGACAAGACCTAATGTCATTCAATGGGAAATTTGGAGTCTAGGAGCAATCACCAAGAAGAAAATAAATTTATCTCTTTGTCCATAATGGTTAATGTCTGTAAATCTTTCTCGATAATTGCTTTTTCTGAAATAAACATTCCCACTGTTACCCCATAGATTTGTTCCCTGGCATTGCAAATAGAAAAGAATTAATATATTTGTGAGAGGTCAGATGAATTAACATAGTAGATGACACTTCACTGTTGTATATCACAAATATGAAGTTATTTTGAGGCTAAACTACCCAAAGACATAATTTCAGAAAGTTAAAATACTGCAATGATTTTATTGCATGATCCTATGCCATGTGTGTGATCAGGATCATCAGCAAGAGTACCTGGTATGGTGTCCATCCCTAGCACATCTTGGAGCATCACACAACTCTGACATTTTGGCAATCTGTGCTCCCATGGCCACATTTCTAGTGAAGGATGCACTACACAGTCCCCTGCAGTATTGCTGCTCCAGTATGTTTTTCATTTATTTTGTTAAAATAGATTTGCAGTTTTAGTGAGTTTTGAAAAAGAAAACTCTAAATCTTTAATTCTAGTGGGAGGACAGTAGAAGAGGAGGGCAATCTCACCCCTCGATGCCACCCACATACCTGCACAAAACCAGAACTGTATCATGATTTCAGTCTGTTAATGGGTTTGTTGCAGACTGGAATCAGGTGTCATGGACAGCAGTCTGTCTGGCTTGGCTCAGCTGCTGCTGGGAGTTTGGAAGGGGTTAATCTGACTCAGCTGCTTAGAAGAGGTCAAGCTAGCTGAACTTCCCTTTTTGACTAATGCTTCTGTCCTGTACAGGCTTGATGAAATTTATTTATCCAGCAGCAGCTGAGTTCTCTGGATAAATAAGGGGTCTGGAAGAGTAATGTCATACTTTGGTACTTGTGTATTGGATTCTGGCTGTTACCCCTGGTTAGACCTGTGGACCCTAACTTCGTTCCTGCAATCTTGTTTTGAACGCTGCTGTTCCTTGTCTTGGACCTTGGCATCCTGGAGTCTGAATCTTGAACAACCTGCCTGGCTCCAAAGTAGTTAATCTTATAAATAATTACATTCTTTTAGTCTCGTTTTCTAGGCAACTTAAAACATACTGTAAGTATAATCTATTGCTGTTCCTGTAAAACATTGAACTGAAGATGGTAATCAGCACCTCTAAAAATTGTAGCTAAACATAAAATTGCAGATACTGCAATTTTTGACTGTGGCAAATTATTGTAATACTGATTTGGTCCTAAGACCGCTATCCCATTCCTTGCTACTTTTCCAAAACTATCTACTGCACTGGTGCAATTTTTCACTGTCTGTGACATATTCTGTGTCAAATCCACATGAAATTTCCCTCCTACAAAAACATAATTTTCTGCAAAACAACCAAATCTGAATTTTGTGCGGAATAAATCTTGAACTACAAATAGTTTTCAAAGAAGTTCTTGCAGTAGGAAGTAATCTGCTAAAATTGCCCATTCTTTGCAATTGGCCTTCAATGGATCAGAGAGGGGGAAGCATGCAATTTTGGAGGTTGCCAAATGTTAACAAAACGAACAGGTGCATGTATTATTGTCACAGTTTAGGCAGATTTTGGAAATGATGTGGAAATATCATAAGATACTATTGAAACAAAGAAAAAACATAATGATTTGCTGTTTCATTTTTTGAGCATTGAAAACAATTTGGATAATATTATCCCTCTGCAGTCTTTGGCTAGTCCAGAGCAGGGTTTTTATCTGGCTTTTGCAGGCTCACTTAAGAGATGCTAATATATTAAGCAGGTACCGAAAAGATATCCAACCTGAGCAGAAGGCCTGGCAGAGTATCTCAGCCTGAGAACAAAGCCGCCTCTATCCTTTCTCCAGAGACCCAATGTATTTTGCCTGTGCCATACTTTCCTCTCCATCTGCTTTCAAATGGGGTTATCCATATGGCAGCAGGTTGGGCTACTAAGTCAATACATTCTCTGCCTCCATGAAACACCCTTAATGTTAAATAATGGGAGTCTGGTTAAAAGGGGATAGAATCCACATGTTCCATGAAGGTGAAATATGTATACTATAATTCTATTGCTCTATTTTTCAAGGTAATAATGGGAAGTAATAAATCACCCACTGGTGCATAATTATTATGTTTAATTTAAATTAATAACTATCTGAAACCTGCAAAGAAGGTGTTTCTAAAATACAGAACTATGAATGAAATTAAGAGCATAATCACTTGTAAGGAAATATTACAATTGCCACTTAGCACAGGAGCATTTTGGTTTTTTTTCTTTATTGTTTGGAACCAGCCAGAACATTTGGACAATGGTGATAATTGCAATGCTTGCATTTGCTAGTTGTTTGCTGTGTAGTTTTATTATGGGGTGGAACAGGATTGTAGGGATTCTGTGCCACTTCTTGATCATAGGATGAAACTGTTTCTTAACTGCATATATAAATAGGAAGGCTTTAATGCACACCTTGCCAGATTTTAATACCTACAGTCAATAAGGAAGATGATTTGTGGCAATTCATTTTAAACATAAGCCTGCAATCCAATGCAGACCTGCTTGGGAATCGTTCCTGAGAAATGCAAGGGGGGGGGGCTGTTAATATGCATGGAACTAGGCTGCACAGGAGGAGAACAACAATTTCCACATGGAAAAAGTGTTTTTCTGGAGCTGCACTTGTCAGAATTTCTCCAGTTACTACTGCCCGTGGTTATGCTATTTAGACATCTCTGGAACTTATAGTTCATAAATATAACTTTACGGGTTCTGAAAAGGATTAATCAATTTGTCTTTCATTTTTACCTGTTTCAGAAATGGGAGTTTTACCAGTCCAGTAGTAGCTTGTACTCCGTTACATCCAATGTGGCAGACTAGTGACTTTGTCACAATGCTGCCAGCATCATCCCATGTCATTGAGGGGTGTGGGGAACCAGCCACCCCATGCCCCACATCACCTGGCTTCTCAATTAGCTGATGCCATGGAGAAGCATCGATTGCACAGCTTCCCCCATGTGGCAACACTGGATGCCTCTTGTGTTGTCACAGTAGTGGCATGCACCAGCTCCACCCTACATCGCTCATGGATCCCTGCTGGCATCATTTGATGGGAGCCGGTGGACTTCATGAGTGATGTAAAGCAGAGCTGATGTATGCTGCTAAAATCTTGCCCTTGTGATGAGGTGGTTTAACAGAGATACCAGAGGCAGAGCTAATGACATCCATTTTTCTGTTTCTTCTCACCTGCTAATCTTCCCTTGAGACCTAGTTATCTCTTTTTCTGGAATAGCTGCTCTGAGGGCACTTCTAATTTTTTCATGGACAGAAACCCCACTGATAAAGAATGCATCTTCCACTAAGCAACAAGGAGTCAAGATGCAAAAACATATCTTGATATTTATTTATTTAAAACATTTATATTCCACCCTTCTCACCCCGAAAGGGACTCAGGGCGGAGCACAACATATATAAGACAAACATGCCATATGCTAGGTTTTTTTTTAAAAAAAAAACCCTGTTTATCTATAGCTATACTCCATACACAGTATTTGTTCTGATTTGACAAGGCATTCCTAATTAATCCTCTGCTTCCAGTTTCTCTTTCCTTCTCCCACTCTCCTTGCCCTTACCCTCAGCTTACTTGAACTGCAGAAAAATAAATTCAATTTCCCATTTGTCCTCGGCTTTCTTCAATTTCTAAAAACTCAGTTCAAAGCTCCGGGCTGTGGCGCAGGCTGGAGAGCAAGCCACCTGCAACCAGCTGCAATGAATCACTCTGACCAGGAGGTCATGAGTTCGAGGCCCGCTCGGAGCCTATGTTTGTCTTGTCTTTGTTCTATGTTAAAAGGCATTGAATATTTGCCTATATGTGTAATGTGATCTGCCCAGAGTCCCCTTCGGGGTGAGAACGGTGGAATATAAATGCTGTAAATAAATAAATAAATAAATGAAGCACAAAGTAGCTTGCATTCAACTCAGTGGGAGGGTTAAAGGAGAAGATGGAAACATTAATGTCTTGGTAGGCTCAGGCAAAACCAAACTGCTGCAGCTTTTCCTAGGCTATCTATTTTTACTCATTAATAACCTTTGACACCTTGACCATACCCATTGCTTGCCCCTAAGTGTCCTGACTTTCATCTGTGAAACATTAGAGATTAACAACATTTGATTCTTATTTTGACACTGACCCCTCTTCTTTATAGTTTTTGAACCATATTTGCCTAATGAAAAAATATGTGGATTCAAAATTTTGTACATAAACTCTTGCATTTTTTGGTTGACCTCATAAAGATATTACTGTAACATAGCCTTTGGAGGTAGTATATGAACAAACACATAACTTATTACCAAAACAGATGTCAAAAGAAGTACATTTGTGGTTCTGAGTAATAAAGAAAGCCTGAGATGAAGCAATGGAAGGCACAGGGAACTATCCACCTGCCTAGATGTGACTGGCTTTATAGCATTTGGCGCATCTGGGTATGCATAATTTCTATCCTTTAACATTTTATTATAAACTGGAGTGGGATTGTCCGATCTCTCTGTCTTCAGCTGAAAACTGGCAACTTTGGAAAGCAGTTCAGAAGACTTTGACAAAAAGATGTGCTGTAGACAAAGATTGGTATTGTAATTCTATGTGCTGTTTTTTTCATTTGAATATCCAAAAGAGCAAGTCTTGTTTTCATTTAAAAGAAACTGAGGGCGAAAGCTAGCTCTTACAACAAAGGCAAGACTGGTGAGAAATGAGAACTGGATCATTTTGGCTTTCAAGAACGTAAGCACTAGATTTATCGTCACCATGTTTATACTATATCATCACATGTATGGTACTGTACAATATCTAAGCAAGAAGGTCTTCAGGGCTACTACCATTTCAGATGAAAAATAGTGCTTCAGTAGGGCATAATGCACCACAGATGGCAAGTTGTGTTTTGCCATTTTACTGTTTCGGTGCATTACCCGAGCAATAAATACTGGTCAAATCAAGCAATCATTTCTAAGGTTCAGTATAACTTATTTTTGCCCATATCCACTTCTGCAGTTATATATTCCCAAGAGTATCTGCTTAGATCTCTAGGTTTTCTAAGCCATTTCAAGGAGAGCTAACATATAGCGCCGTATGGCAAATGCAAGCTTGATTTTTAAAATCTGGACCCAATTCTACCTTTGCGTTGTTGCTGTTTTCACTCATCATGTTCTTTAGTTATGTTACTGCATTTATTTAGATAATTTAATTCATTTTCTAAATGCCAAAACCTTTTGCAGAGTTCATTGAAAATCACTCTTCAAAAAAAGGCAAGTTGTGAAACACTGAGTAAAGGCAAGGAAGAACAATGCATAATGGGATCTGGGAAATGATACAATTTGCTTTCTAACATAACGGGAAATAACACTCCCTCCCCCCTTATGGAAAGAAGTCCTAAAACTGGGATGTTGTGGCCAAGTAACATCAGAGTGTCATCAAATGGCAAACGTTATTAAGGAGGACAAATGCACTGGGTAGGAGAGGCTCCCACAGTTTGCTTTTGCCTGAATCTTTTGGGGAGGTTCATGTCCTCCTCTCCTCTTTTACTGAGTCAATTGAATACAAACCACTTTTGCACTTTGAAGTAAGCAGCTAAAATAAGCTGAGGACAAAAGGGAAACAGGGAAAAGCAGGAAGAAACTGGGACAGATCAGAATTAGCTGAAAAAACTGGATTACAGAGGGTTAATCAGGACTGTCCCTATTAATCCAGATATTAGGAAGACATGTCAGTGAATATATATCTGTTAATGGAAAGATCAAATTCCCTTTTTTTATTTTTGTCCTCTACAGAGGAGGGCTTCTTGAAAACAAACTATCCATAGGTTTGGAAGCTATTGTCTTTCTGCTGGCATCCAACCTTTCCGTTGAGTCAGACTTCAAGCAACTGCTGGACTGTTATTATCTGAAATCAGTGTTGTACCAGTTGTGCATTACAAGCTGAATGTGCCATGGAGCTATTTATGCACTCCTCACCAGAGTTTTGACTATTCCTGAATTTCCCGTGGTGTCAATATTAACACTATTCTTTAATAGGTAAAAAGGGACAGAGTATCTCATTTTTAAAGAGAACCCCACTTCCAGAAGCCTCTGAGAGCACTTCCTTTAGTGATCTTGCTGAACAATGGCAAATTCTCCAAATTTAGCAGTGATAAGATGGGTGTGGGTTGGGATGTCCAATGTGGCTTTCTGGCTGCAAAAGTTTGCTAACTTTAAATGAAAGCAAAGATACTGCTTTCTTGCCAGAAGACTCTTTTTCATCCGTCTGTTTCTTTGTTCACATGTGTATATGTGGATTTTACTCTGAGCCATGACCTATATTTGACCTTAGCCTACAAGCAGGCTGAAATATCTGTTTCAATGTTATATTTCACTTGACTAGATAGAACCATGCAGCTAGTCCTTGCAAGTTCTGAAACAAAGCAACTTTTTTTTTTTTTAAAAAAGGAGGAAATATGCTTTTGAAAGGGGACATTTCTCCCTTGCATTTAGCTAGAAGGAGAAAGTGTTCATTCTTGTCAAGGCAGCAAGAAGAGCTGCTTTGAAAGAGTGGTGTGTAAAACCCAATAATGACAAGAGTTGAAGTGGAGACGTACTTACAGGTATGCCGTCTTCATTAAACACAGCGATAGATTTAACCTAGCAGACTTGTAAACAAAGGAGCATCACCTCCACGCTAACCCTTCTCCCTGCTTTCTCTCTTGTTTGCCCTATTTCATTTCACATCATTTAAAAACTGATATTGCTGGAGGGGGTACTTACAAAGCTCTGTGCTCTGGGAAGGAATGGAATTCATGACAGCTGGCGACCAATTGAAGAGAAAGAACAAGACTTGTCAACTTTAAAGCTAAATGGATGTGCTAGGATAAGCCGGATAATGATGCCAATTTCAAAGATGTGCTTTTGAGTTCACTCCGGAAAGAAAATAAAATAAAATTGTGGCAATGATTTTTTTCATATGCATGGCTGTTACTTTTCATAGTCACAGTCTTAGACTGTGTCCTGTGATAGCTATCAGAAACTCCATACATAACACGTCCTTCAGTCATCTTTTCTCTAAAATTGTAGTCCTATTGAATGCCCTGAAAGTCACCTCTGAGCTAAGCCCAATTTAGATGTTATTTGTCTCATTACTTCAACATGACTTTCTGCCATCATGAGATCTGGAAAACATCTAGGTCCACTTTCACTGTCATCACTTCCCTCATAAAGACATCAGTGTGTCCTGCACTCATTGTGAGTTTGATCTTGGATATCTTCCTGATGTCCAAGGACTACTAGTCCTTATTGTGGGGTACCTGATTAATCTGATTTCACTTCATACCAAGGGAAATCAGGGAATATTCTGGAACAAATCCTGTAATTGGGGCACAATGTGGACAATACAACCAGGTCTAATGTGGACCAGTCTACTGTGGCAATTTCCCCTTTTCTGCACAGGGAATTGGTGCTGTCAGATGTCCACAGAGCTCCATGAGTGCTGCTGGCCATCGTGGGCATCCTGTGCTGATCTCAGTAAAGATGCTTCTGTGACCAGATAGAGAGGGTCTTAATCTGGTTCGATCATGCAGATCAAATTTGCACAACCTCCAGGTGTTTCGGACTTCAGCTCCCAGAATTCCTGATCATTGGAACAGCTGGCTAGATCTTCTGGGAGTTGGAGACCCAAACACCTAGAGGGCCTCAGGTTGTTCAGGCTGGATGTGTAGACTATATTGTGCTGACACTGAAGATTGAGCACAAAGTATGTGGCCATCTCTGAGGCCTATGGGGTGTGATGACTCATGGGCCATGTAGTCCCGTTCCTAGTACTGTTGTGATAGTTGAAGAGGAAAACCTGGGTTTCCCACCGTTTCTGCCAGATTAGGAGCCCTTGCAGCTGCAGGATGTTTGCCCACAAGAAGTCAGCCAAACAAGCCTTGAGGAGAAATCTCCCCCATTTTCTCGCCGCCTTTATTATAATCAAGATAGACACGCTCGGGAGGCGACTCGCCGAAGCGCCCGGATAGCTGCCAGACAATTAGATGATTAAGTCTGTTTCCCTTGGGAAAGTTTAAGGAGTCCTGCATCTGGACAGTATAGGTTTCGGTTCTTGTTCCCCAGAGAAAGTGTGCTTTGGCGGAAAAACAAGATCCTATATAGATGTTGGGCCACAAAGGATTCCTTGCGGAGTCAATTCGTCAGCTCGTGGAGTGAGATCGTGTGTAGACTTCGTACCCCTGTTCCCAGCTCCTGAACCAAGTTTCCAGCCCTGCCTTGTTCCACGGATTTCTATGGACTCAGTTCTTGTTCCACGATTGTCTTGTTTCAAGTTGGACCTTGCCAAGTCTCAAGTCTTGCCTTGCCTTGCCTTTTAAACCACGGACCCTGCTTCTCGGATCCCAGCCTTGTTTTCCCTCCTTCGGATTTACCTTGAGCCTCAAAGACTATGGACAGTTCCCCACACTATTGCTTGCTAAATAGTGTGTGTTTCGGTGAAGTGGATTATAACTTTGGACTTTAATATCATATATTGGACATTGCTTTCCTGGACTATATTTGACCTTTCCTGAAGGGTCTACTTCTGGACTATATTCTACACTTGTTTTTATTGACTTTATATAATTCTTTAATAAAGATATTAGATAGATTCTGGCCTCTGCGTATGGTTATTGGTGCTCTGCAGCCTGGGTCCTGACAGTTTGACTCCGCCACCTTAAGCACCAATTAACCTAGGCCAGAATGTCTACTGGAACCGGGGCGGAAGCCCAACCACTCAGCTACACCATCTCCAAGGATGAAGTGGACAGAATCCGAGATATGCTCCATACGCAGGAGGGAGAAATACGGGGTTTGAAGGAACGCGGAACCCGTCTCCCTGCCCTGGCGTTGCCAACCAAGTTTTCTGGAGAAGCTTCCAAGGTTCATGTTTTCCGTCGTCAATGCCAGGCATACCTAGAAGCCCGTCATGCCGAGTTTCCCCAAGAAGACATCAAGGTGGCGTGGATTTACAGTCTCCTAGACGGGCCAGCGGCCAATTGGGCGACGGCGCTGTTCGATGAAGCCTCCCCACACCTAAGTTCCGCGCAAAACTTCCTGAATCACCTTAAGGCGACTTGGGGGATCGAGGACAATTTAGAGGCGGCCGGCCACAAACTCCGGCGCCTTTCCCAAGGGGACAGGCCCTTGTCCCAGTACATAGCCGAGTTCCGAGTGCTGGCCCAAAACACTGGTTGGAATGACATAGCCCTCAGAGGACAGTTTCGGGAGGGTCTCAACATCGAGATGTTGGAAGAAATCTCCAAGGTGGATCCTCCAAACTCTCTTGAAAGACTTATTGACCAATGTTTACGAGCCGAAGTCATGCTTGCCAACAGAAAACAATGGCTCCGAGGCCAGAGTGGGAGAGCTGGAGCAAAACCTCCCGCTCCCGCCGGCATCCAGCCACGTCCAGTGTGGAGACCCCCGCCACCACCCCCATACCCCAGAGAAAGCGGGGAGGTGCCGATGCAGTTGGGCAATGTGCGTCCCAGATTAGACGTTGCCGAGAAGGCCCGCCGCCAACGTTTAAACCTCTGTTGGTACTGCGGAGACGGGGGCCACTTTGCCAGAGAGTGTCCAGCCAAAAGAAAGCCCGCCGCTCGTTTGGCGGCGGCGTCCTCCGTGGAGACGGAGACAGCCGAGGCGGCTGGCGCAAAGCCGGCGGGGGAAGCCAGCGACCGGGCGTAGAGAGGCTCGCCAACCCGGTCAGAAACCCCACTCAAGAGCCGCCAACCGGGGTCCTATTTCTCCTAGTGGTCACCTTATGGTCAGCGAAAAAAGGACCCGTCATGATCCATGCCATGATAGACTCAGGAGCAACAAACAATTTCATCGATAGAGAGTATGCCGACTCTCTGGGATTGCAATACCACGATTTCAAGAACGCCCGGGTGGTGCAAGCCATAGATGGCCGCCCCCTAAAGACAGGTCCAGTAAGCCAATGGTCTGAACCCACCAGAATGTGGATAAGGGAACACATGGAAGAGATTTCCTTTTTTGTTACCGAGGTTCCTCACTTCCCTGTGATTTTGGGAATCCCATGGCTGACACTCCACGACCCCAGCATCTCATGGACCAACAGAGAACTGCAGTTTGCTTCTAAATATTGCCAAAACCATTGTCTTGTAGCCAAGGTCTGTCATGCCACAGACGCTGAATCCATCATCACCTTGCCCAAGAAATACTCAGACTTTTGGGATGTTTTCAATGAAAAAGAAGCCGAGAGACTACCCCTGCATAGGCCTTATGATTGTGCCATTGACTTGGTGGAGGGGCCCCCGATCCTGCGAGGACATCTCTACTCCTTGACTGAACTAGAGCAAGAAGCTCTCAGGGAGTTCATAGAGTCAAACCTTCGCAAGGGGTTCATCAGACCCTCTCAATCTCCAGCCGCTTCCCCAGTGATGTTTGTGAAAAAGAAGTCAGGGGATTTACGTTTGGTTGTGGACTATAGAGCACTGAACAATATCACCAAATGGAACCGCTACCCCCTGCCTTTGATCTCGGACCTATTAGACCGGCTTCGAGGGGCCAAGGTTTACACCAAGCTGGATCTTCGGGGGGCTTACAATCTAGTTCGCATCAGAGAGGGGGACGAGTGGAAAACCGCCTTCCAGACTAAATTCGGATTATTCGAGTCACTAGTCATGAATTTCGGTTTATCCGGAGCTCCCGCAACATTCCAGCACTTTGTCAATGATATTTTTCAGGATTATCTAGATCGGTTCTTGATCATATACCTGGACGATTTTTTGGTGTTCTCTAGATCACAATCGGAACATGAGAAACACGTCAGAATGGTGTTACAACGATTACGGGATCATGGACTATATGCCAAGTTGGAAAAATGCGCTTTTGATCTACAAGAGGTAGATTTCCTGGGTTACCGTGTCTCGCCACTAGGGCTCTCCATGGACCCGGCAAAGGTTTCAGCAGTATTGGAATGGTGAGCGCCAACCAACAAGAAAGAGGTGCAACGCTTCTTGGGGTTCGCGAACTACTACCGCAAGTTCATTCCAGACTTTGCCCGCTGGTCTGACCCAATCACCAGCTGCATCCGTGGAAAACAGCCTTTCCGCTGGATGGAGCAAGCAGAGAAAGGGTTCCAGCAACTAAAGAAGTTGTTCACGTCCCAGCCAATTCTACAGCACCCTGATCCCAAAACCCCTTTTGTTGTGCAGGCTGACGCCTCCGATGTGGCAATTGGGGCTGTACTCATGCAACCAGTGGGAGAACATCTTCATCCTTGTGCCTTTTACTCCCGTCAACTAACAGCCCCAGAGAGAAACTACACTATTTGGGAGAAGGAACTTTTGGCCATAAAGGCAGCCTTTGAAAATTGGAGGCATTGGTTAGAAGGGGCCAAATTTCCCATTGAGGTCCATACTGACCATCGTAATTTGGAACACCTAAGAACTGCCCGCAAGTTAAATCAGAGGCAGCAGCGCTGGGCTTTGTTTTTTGAACGCTTTGACTTCCAGATCCATTATGTAACCCCAACTCAGACCAAGCAAGCAGACGCTCTATCACGAAAACCAGAGTATGCTGCAGGGCGCAGAGAGACCTTCGAATCCCAATTGCTGCAGCCCGAGAACTTTGCCACGCTCACAGTGGGAAACACCAAATCCACTGCAGTTGAACCAACTCCCTCTACTCCAGGACCCCTTTGTGCTCAAGAAATCAGAACCAGTCAACAGGCGGATGCCTGGGCTCAGGACCAAATTCGCCAAGGACTACGTTTCCCTTTCTCACTTAAGGATGGGTTACTTTGTTACAGAAAACACGTCTACATCCCTCCAGGACCAGGCAGAGAAAAGGCACTTCGTCTGTGTCATGACTGCAAGCCAGCAGGGCACTTTGGACTTTTAAAACCATGCATTTGATCCTACGAGATTTTTGGTGGCCCAAGATCCGCAAGGATGTAGAAAAATATGTCAATACCTGCCCGGTATGCCAGCGTTCCAAGACAAGAAGGGAGAAGCCCTCAGGGCTACTGCATCCCCTTCCTACTCCATCTCGTCCATGGGAGATAATTTCTGCGGATTTTATCACTGACCTACCACCTTCTCTTGGTTTCACCACGATCCTAGTGGTGGTGGACCTTTTTACCAAATTGGCCCATTTCATTCCCTGCGAAGGCCTCCCCACGGCCAAAGAGACTGCAGATTTATTCCTTCAGCATGTTTTCAAACTACATGGATTGCCCAAGAGTTTAGTCACAGACCGTGGATCTCAATTCACCTCTCGTTTCTGGAAGGCACTGCAAAAACTATTGGGCATAGACTCTCGTTTATCTTCAGCTCACCATCCCCAAACGGATGGGCAAACTGAGCGCACCAATGCCACTCTGGAACAATACCTTTGCTGTTATGTAAACTATCAGCAGGACAATTGGGCTTCCCTGTTACCTCTGTCAGAGTTTGCCTACAACAATGGTGTCCAGGCTTCAACTAAAGAAACCCCGTTCTTTGCAAACTACGGCTTCCATCCACGTTTCTTTCCTCCTGTCATTGAAACCTCAGAAGTCCCCGCAGCGGAGGACTGGCTGCAAGAACTCACAGCGGTACAACAACTATTGCTCCAGCAACTGGACCAAGCCGAGGAGGACTATAAACGCCACGCTGACAGTCATCGCCAGCCGGGCCCCGTGATCAAGGTAGGAGATCGGGTTCTTCTGTCCACTCGCTTTTTGCCCTCTCACCGCCCCTGCCGAAAACTAGATGCTCGTTTCATTGGTCCCTATCCAGTGGTGGCACAACTTAACCCCGTGACTTTCAAACTCCAACTTCCGCGCTCTATGCGCATTCATCCAGTGTTTCATCGCTCCCTGCTCCTTCCGGCGGATGGTGTGCGCCCTGATGCAGACCGGCCGGCCCCCACTCCTGTTTTGGTGGATGGGGAGGAGGAATTCGAGGTTCAGGACATTTTGGATTCTCGCTTCCACCGCCGCCGCCTTCAGTATCTCATTGACTGGGTGGGTTTTGGACCCGAAGAACGCTCTTGGGAAGACGCTTCCACAGTCCATGCCCCTGATTTAGCCCGCCGCTTCCATCAGGCCTACCCTGCCAAGCCGCAACCCCGCGAATCAAGGAGAGAGGCCAAGTTTGAGGGGGATAGTGTGATGACTCATGGGCCATGTAGTCCCGTTCCTAGTACTGTTGTGACAGATGAAGAGGAAAACTTGGGTTTCCCACCGTTTCTGCCAGATTTGGAGCCCTTGCAGCTGCAGGATGTTTGCCCACAAGAAGTCAGCCAAACAAGCCTTGAGGAGAAATCTCCCCCATTTTCTCGCCGCCTTTATTATAATCAAGATAGACACGCTCGGGAGGCGACTCGCTGAAGCGCCCGGATAGCTGCCAGACAATTAGATGATTAAGTCTGTTTCCCTTGGGAAAGTTTAAGGAGTCCTGCATCTGGACAGTATAGGTTTCGGTTCTTGTTCCCCAGAGAAAGTGTGCTTTGGCGGGAAAACAAGATCCTATATAGATGTTGGGCCACAAAGGATTCCTTGCGGAGTCAATTCGTCAGCTCGTGGAGTGAGATCGTGTGTAGACTTCGTACCCCTGTTCCCAGCTCCTGAACCAAGTTTCCAGCCCTGCCTTGTTCCACGGATTTCTATGGACTCAGTTCTTGTTCCACGATTGTCTTGTTTCAAGTTGGACCTTGCCAAGTCTCAAGTCTTGCCTTGCCTTGCGTTTTAAACCACGGACCCTGCTTCTCGGATCCCAGCCTTGTTTTCCCTCCTTCGGATTTACCTTGAGCCTCAAAGACTATGGACAGTTCCCCACACTATTGCTTGCTAAATAGTGTGTGTTTCGGTGAAGTGGATTATAACTTTGGACTTTAATATCATATATTGGACATTGCTTTCCTGGACTATATTTGACCTTTCCTGAAGGGTCTACTTCTGGACTATATTCTACACTTGTTTTTATTGACTTTATATAATCCTTTAATAAAGATATTAGATAGATTCTGGCCTCTGCGTATGGTTATTGGTGCTCTGCAGCCTGGGTCCTGACATGGGGCCAGTCTGGAGCAATTTTCATTGTGGGTCCATTTCTGCTCTGTATGTGCCATACAATAAGAGGCCAGTGTAGATGAGCTCTTACAAGGAAAGGTTCTGGTACATGTGGAAGCTTTTCTACCACAACCCCCCTCCCACTTTTATTTTTAAGGGTTCTTGCTCACAAGGAGTGCCTCCATGCAGAATGCTCAAATGAATACTTTGCCAGTTCCTTCCTCTGAAATATGGCCTCCCATTCATGTACTACCAGGGCTGACCTTGCTTAGCTTCCAAGATCAGCTGAACTTTGGGTATTACAGAAAAATATGAAGGTCCACACAGCTCCCATCCACTAGCCAACGATGACATTCCTGGTTGTCTATAGAAAAATAATCAGCTAATCAGGGTTCTTTTTTTTGCTAAATATTACAGTTGTCTGTTAGTATTGTTCTAGTAGGGTAGCTTTGTGAATATACATAATTTATATTATGTCTATTTTGGTCCAACAACACCAATTAACATTACCTCTTATCATTCACTACATTGTGTGTATGTGTGTGTGTGTGTGTGTGGGGGGGGCTCAATAGTTAATACTAATTTGTACGGTGGATATTTATTGTTTAGTTGTTGCTTTTGCTGTCTTATTCATCCCCAACCACAAATGAGAAAGTTTATGATGTACTACATAATTATATATTTAAACAGAAACTTCACAACTCATAAGGGGAAATAAGTAAGCCTTTGTGGACTACACTATTCCATCACCTACATGAATGAATTTTTCACTATTGCCCCAACAGCTTTATTGTTCTTCACCTCAGGCAGCAAAATGTCTGAAACCAATCCTGAATCTTTCAGCCCACATTCATAAAAGTCCCTAAATCTCTAGTCATAAGTATATACCTTATCACATGAGGTTAACTTTGGGCAATGCAAATACATTTTCCCCCTCAACAGTTCAGTATTGCGATTATACTTTGAAGTATAGAGAAAACATGTTTGCCAAATTGGATTGCATGTGGGAAAGATCAAGATATGGTTTTAATTTATTACATCAAAAAACAAAGTTCACCTTCAGATTAATGCATGGGATGGTGATTAATATCTATATGCCACCTGGCGGACTCTTCCTATTAGTGCAGTTGAAATCTTTTTTTTCTTTTCATTTTTGCTTCTGGCATCGATCCAAGACCAGAAGAAGATGGCTGGATAGAAGAGGGATGCTGATTGACTTAAATGATTGACATGGAAATGAATATTTCACTCCAGTTCTCCTCTATACCTGAAGTCTCTTCTATCTTGTTTTCTAAAAAATTAACAAACATGAAAGTTCATTTAAGTTGTATACATCCTTTCTGAGTTGACTCTGGCAAGATTGCAAATCCAGTTCACACTCTTGTAACTACTATGTAGGACACCATTACAGGACACATTTTAGAAAGCACGGGCTATTTCTGTTTTAATTACCATATCAGCATTGCCTTGTAGTAATTCCAGTCAGATACAGCCTGTTTCTGCATCCATCAATATTTGAAAATATTCCAAAACAAAGCCCATCTTGATTTTGCAATTTTATATAAGTGACAACAGTTCATTACACTGTTGTATATAATGTGCCTTGAGCACCCACATATTTTAGTATGTACAGAACAAAACGCTAGAAATAGCAAGGTCCCACTGTATTTGCTTTTTGTTTTGTAGAATTTTCTATACATTGGATAAACGGTTAGGAAAAATATTAGTTTTGATATGGGATTGGGAAGAAATTTGTTAGTATCTGAAGGTAAACATACCTTATGCCACTTGTTTGAAAGAAAGCATGACTTTTCTGAATTTGTGAACACATAGCAACATACATATATTTGTGAACACTTAAAATATATTGGAGTGGGACAATTATTTTTGGAAAACATAAATTCTCACAGATGGAATGAATTGAACTGAAGAATAGAAACAAAAAATTTGCAGATTAGTGTATCCTTGCTTATAAGAAATGAGACAAAGGCTTCTGATATTTATTTTCCATGTGCCTTCAAGTCTTTTCTGACATATGGCAACCTGATCCAAGGCCAATGAATGAATTTTCAGTCTAATAACAAGCCATATATATTCCCACTGCTTTTGCTTCTAATGGTAGCATCTAACAGCATCAGAGAAGTGGGAGTTCATTGGGAGCTGTCCCAAAACTGCAAGAAGAAAGGGTTAACGACTCTTCATGAATGCCAAAGTTGCAATTCTAATTCTTCCCCCACCTCCATGAATAAGTACCATGTGATGCCAGACTATGCATTTATAGCCACTCCAACTGCAGTGTGGCTGCCTGCCAAAATGAGAAGACTAGCACACTTCCCATCCCCTAAGCAAACCTCTGTGAGGAAATGTGTTGCACATTCTGACTGCATTTCTAATAATTTATCTTCTCACCCACCCCTCCTGGAGACACCCCCCCCCCACGCCCACCACATGCTGGCAGAATTTAAAATGCTAATGGGTCAAAAGCTCTTTTACTGTAAACACCATTCTTATTTTACCATTATATCAGGAGGGTGGTGCTAGAGAAACCTGACCCCAGTCTAATTTGCCATGGTAAAAATGGGTTTACACTGGAGGCCGACTGATGCAAGGATAGATCACTTCTTAGCGAAGTGTGTCACTATTAACTACCTCAAACAACTTGCCGTAAACAAGCATCACATTTTATTATATACCTTGCTTGTTTGGTATATTTACTATCACAGATGGGAGAATTATAGTATTTTATATTATTTTATGTTCCCCTCTTTGACAAAATTGGATAATGCTGTAACTGTCTTTATCAGACAGAAGATGCAAACTGGTATTTTGGTTCAGATAGCAAAATGTTTTGGGTTGACCCAGACACGATGCATGGGGAAAGAATTCATACAAATTATGCAGTCTCTCATAGGTTGAATAGTAAAGGTGATTAACAAGACAGAATAAAATCAAAGTAAAATACAATGGCCATGGACAGTTGAGTAGGGCTACCAGGTAGCATCCATGCTATGGTAAGGTTAATAGTTCAGTGCTAAATCCTATCTCCAAAATACATTAAGGAGGTCTTCTAAAATTCAAAGTAAAACCCCTGTCAGACCCATCCATCACCAAGTCAGTTAAAAACAATTTTTAAAATGCCACAAAAACCCATACCCTAGAGTTATTTCTCATCCATGTCGCTCAAGCACCAGTTGTACATCAGGACCTGTATTTTTAGACATTAAAGGGACTCTAAATATTCTGAGTTTTGAAGAGCAATATTCAGAAAGTTGAAGAATCAAGTGGAATTCCTAGTGTTTATAAACCCCATGGAACTATACAGAACCCATCTTAACAATCCTTTTGATTAATTGTGGGTATCTTTAGCTAATGAACTTGATCCATATTCTGCATAAACTACACTAACATCCACTAACATCCACTTTTTCAGTGCTTAAATTAATTTAATAATAATAATCATCATCATCATCATCATCTTTATTTTTATATCCAGCCACTATCTCCCCGAAAGGACCTGGGGCGGCTTACACACAGCACAAGGTGCTGAGAAATAGAACACAAAATAAAACACAATATAAAATACAACTGGATAAAACATTTAGACATATAAAACTCAATTAAAATAGCGCTAATCAACCAATGGCTGTAAGCTACTGTAAATGTGGTCAGGCTTTAAACAATAGGACAAGGGAATAGGATAAGTGCAAAACTTTAACATAAGGTTTCGAATAATACAGAATTGTCAGGAAAGCCCAAAGCTTCAAAATCAGACATCTGTCTGGAAATGAGATTTACTTAGGGCCAAAGTGTCCTGCTTCTTGGGACATCTGGGAGGAAAGAGAAGGGCAGTGGGTAAATCTGTCACCACATGCACAACTCCTTCTCGGCAATGCTTTCCCCATCACATCAGACCCCATGCTGTCTCCATTGAAGCCAGGACAACATAGGAAGTCTCCTGTATTCAGAGGAAAGCACCCAGTGAAGCTTTCACCACAGTTGAAGTTGAAGTGTGGGGCTCCATTCTCTAGAAGAGGTGAAAGCATTCTAGATTCACTAAATTCACCCCATCTGATGAGGTCCTGAGTCTACTTAGTTACATGTCTACTTAGATATGAGAGGATGGTGTTATTAACTTGCAAGAAAAATAGCAACTTCTTCCAGTAAAAATGGGGGAGCTGACTGTGAGAAGCAGATTCTCCAAAATAGCCACATTTCACCAGGATTTTCAGAAGACCTTAATTTACTTGAGCTTGTGGTTTGAAAGCATCTAGGTAGGTATTTGCCGAAGTGACCCTCCATCTGAATCAGAAAAGACAATGTTAAATTATGAGATTTCAATAAGAGGGTATTTCATTGCAATACAACAGAAGTAAAAACATTCAATTCAATTAGATTATTAAGAGTGCATCTCTGTACAAACAAAGTTCCAAGGAGTTCAAGGAGGCTTCGTGCAAGGTAATGGTATAGCAGACTGCATACTGCTATACACATTTGCCTAGGAGTTATTAATGAGCAAATATGATCTCTAAAACCTCTTAAATCAGGAGGGCCCTCAGTTGAAGAATTTCCGAGGCTCTGTAAATTGGTGTGCTGGGAAATAATGTCTACTATGCACTCCTGGCCACTGAGAGCTTATGGCAGTACCCTGTGGGTCCTCTTCAGTCATAATTTACCAGAGCCTCAGTCTGCAGTGACTCAGATGCCCTTCAGTTGAGATCCTGCCTGTCTGAAAAAGTCATACTGAAGGGCATGACATTGGCAGAAGTAGCTGCATCTAACAATGCAAGAGTTCAATTGTCGTAGCTGCATCTAACAGTATGGGGTTACACACTCCTGTAAAGCAGGAAACACCATCTTCTATGACACTAGCATGCCTTTTGTTCTTAGTTCTTTTTTTCTTATCAACTCCACATAAAGTGCAGCAGCACTAGGAATCTGGCAAGTGCCCAGAGACAGTGTTCCCAAATAAACAAGAAAGCACTTCACTGTAAACAGAGGAGCGCTCTACTGTGACTGTCAAATATACACAGCTTTAGTATTGTAAGCATAGGATTTTATCAAGTTATGTCAATATGCAGCCCTCTTTCTTGAACTGGTGTAAAACCACCTCGCAGTCTGAAAGCCAAACAAAATTGAAGCATAATGTTGGTAGTTATCCCAGCGGTTTGCTCTTCCTTATGTATCATAAGCCTGGCAAGATACTATTTTTCCAAGGAGAAAGTATATGTTGAATCTGGTCTGCTTTGCCTCAATGCAAGAAAATTGCTGTTTGTTTCTTATGGCACTATTCAAACATATATTTATTTGTGTAACATTTATTTGTTTAACATTTCCCCCATTCTTTCCCTTTCATTTTACTTTTCCCGTATTCTACCTTTTTTGTTTTTATATACAAGGATCCCTGAAGTACAATTATCAAAGGCAAGCTAGTGTATGCACTTCTATATATGTGGAGGGCAGGCTTTGGGAACAAAATTATGTATGCTGATAGTGCCCATGGATAAACTGAGAGTAAAATCTAGAGGCATGTAACACGATATGTAGAGGATTATTTTTTCTACTTTAAAATAGTATCTTAACAATGTTTACTTGGAATTAAAATCATTAGCTGCAATAGGATTTGCTTCTGGGTAAGGTGTGTTTTTCTTGGGGCCCTTTCAGATAGGCACTATATCCCAGGATCTGATCCCAGCTTTTCTGCTTTAAAGTGGATTATAGGAGTCTGCACTGCAAAATAATCTCGGATAAACAGAAAACCTGGGATGAGACCCTAGGATTTAGGGCCTGTCTAGGGACCAAGGGCCCTTGGTCATCTTCCAGCAAGAAACATTCTCCAAAACAATAAAGTTTTCAAGAACTATTATTCTGTGAAAAATTCACCTCACAAGGTTTTTCATAGAAAGCAGCATTTTCTTTTCATTTAAAAATATGCATAAAATTCCAAAGATTAAAATTAAAAGTAAAACAACAAAACAGAAATTAACAATAGTTACAAATGACATGTGCTATACTTTCATGATCACAAAATACAAAAATGAATCCCTTTGTAATTATTTGTTTTGTTTGATTAATCATTTCCAGATGGACTCGTGGGTAAGTGGAATATTGCTTTTCCTCTCATTAGTTTGATTTACATGAAAAACAAATGGGAGCTATGTTAACTCAAATATATTATTATCTTTCTGTCCTTTTGCTTCTCTTACTTGAAACGTCAGTCTTTCTTTTTTATATACCAGAGATCTAAACAAGACATTGAAGGGTGTTTCCAATTACTGACAATGACATGCCTGGCTGTTAGTAACAGAAAGGATGCCAGATCCCTATGTATATTTTCTTTATGTTCGTATCTACATCAATTTAGTGGTGCCAATCCTGGACCAAGCATGGGGTATTTCACCATTTGACTAATTTCTGGTAATATGTACTGCCAGGATCATTATGTCACTTGACAATCCCATCATGTATTGTATGAAGATATGGTCCTACTGAACCACAGTTTTTGGGACACAATGAACAACAATAACAACAACAGCATCAACAACAACAATCCTTGTTCTTTTTCCTTAAAAAGCAGTATTTTCAAGTGATAAGTTTTGTTTTCTGTTTGGAAAACATTGGCAGACATTTAATAGTGCAGTTAAAGATTTGTAATTTAGCCATGGTATTGAAGTGGTGTCAGGCTGCATTAATTCTACAGTGTACATGCCCCTGTAGAATTTCAGATCCATAACTGATTTTTATTCATAAGTCTATGTCAACTTACTGAGTGAAGAGCAGTTATGGATCTGACTTTAAAAAGCATTTAGTCCAGTGTGTGTGATAAGGTTCCCAGTAAATCTATGGACCTTATCCCACAGGCAGGAGAGAAGTGGGGGAAAGCATTTGAAAGAGTGGGACTCGTCTTACCCCAGCCATGTCCATCTTCACTATTCCCAGCCAGGTCCATCTTCACTATTTTTAAAACCCTACAATCATGGAGAAATTGAGATTATATATATATGTATACACACACACACACACACCTTTAAAAATAAATGTAGGTTAAACAAAAGAGAGTAAATGTAGAGAAATGTATGGTCTTTAATCAATTTCTTTCAATGGGAACCCACAATCTGCTAAACTACTTCAGGCCATGGAAACACCATGTTCTGTTAATATGTTTCTTTCAATGGGAAACTCACAATCTATTAATAGATGGTGAAATGCCAACAAACTACCATCACATATTGAATACTGTGGTTTTGATACACATGGAGAAATTAAAGATGAGTGGAGTCAATTCCCACCCATCTTACAAAAATATTGTTTGCAGATCCTTTTCCTACAAGTTCCTACAGGTTACACATGAATCAAACCATTCATCGTGTGATGGCCCCTCATAGAAATCAATATGCAAAGTACATCAAAGATGAGATATTATGTGAGAAGGTCCTGGAAACATTATGTATATGTGTGTGTATATATATGTATATATGTGTGTGTGTGTGTGTGTGTATTCCTAGGACACCTTAAGAGCCAATAATTACATTGGGTAAAAAAATTCATTCAGCTTCCCATTTGGGTGCATGGAGGATGTTTCCACATACATATATACACACACCATTAAATGAGACTACAATTAGATACAGGGTCCTTGTCACAGCCTTGCTCTCTTAATGGCAGAGGGGAGAAATGTCATCCTTCTTGAGCCCCAAATAGCACCTGAATAGCCTCCTTCACCTCCTTATCTGGCTGCTATCTCTTATGTAGTGTCGGAAGTAGCATGAAGATTGGCAAGTCAATTTAGCAATGTAGACAGGAGCCAATTTAAATATGCAGACACTTTCTGCTCAGAGAAACTTTCATTTGTCACAGAAAATAACAAAAAATCCACCTGGTCTTTATTTATTTATGCACAGTAACTTCCAAAATGTGAATTTTCTTATCTGTCTAGGATTCTTCTCCTCATAGCTTCCTAACACTTGGGAAAGCCTCTTACCCTTGGGATTGGAATATTTATGAACAATCTTTCCCCCTCAGACTAGAGTCTTAAATCAGAATTTAATTTGCTTCCTCTCATGAATGCAGCCATTTGTGTAGTTTGGAAATTAGCTGTGAAGGTTTTTCCTGGAGCAGTTCTTGAAGTGATGATGAAAGACCGTCTGCTCCTGATTGTGTTAACAAAAGTTTCTTTGCCTGTGGTGATACCTCATTGGTTCCTGTCTTGTTAAACTTAAGGAGTCATTTTAGGCAAGAGATGTACAATATGGAGTTCAACACAAAAGAAAAAAAAAACCCTAAACTTCCGACAAGCTTCTACTCCCATACCACAACAGATCAATTTGCAAGAAATCAACTACAGTTAGTATATTGAAGCAATTGTTTGCAATCACTACCTTGAAGGCAGAGCCGGTCCAACAATGAGGCGAATTAAGCGGTCGCTTCGGGCGCCAAACATACGGGGGCTCAGTTGAGACTGCTTTTTCTGTTGATTTGTTGTAAAACATGATGTTTTGGTACTGAATTTGTAAAATCTTAATGTAATTTGATGTTTAATAGGCTTTTTCTTAATCCCTCCTTATTATCCAACATTTTTGCTTATCCAACACTTTTATTTTTCAGTGATTGTTTTTTTTTTGGGGGGGGGGTGTACCAAAATTCTGTTCGCCTACACTTGAAAAAATACCTAGGGCCGGCTCTGCTTGAAGGCAAAGTGTGATGCCTCATGGGCTTTGTAGTCCTGTGCCTAGTAACATTGTGACAGATGAGGATGAAAACATGGAGTTTTCTCCAGATTTACGGCCAGAGTCTGAGTCTTTCCAGCTGCCTGAAGTTCTTGTCCAAGAATCAATTAAAACTGACCTTGGTCAATGCTCACCTCCCTTTGAGAGAAAACAGTCTTTCTCGGCAGATAGGGGAGCGAGAGAGAGAATTCGGAGGAGTGCCCGTATTGCTGCCAAGCAAGATGCTGATTAGCCATGTTTCCCCTGGGAAAATCCAGGGAGTCTTACACCTGCAAGCTGGGTCTTTCGTTCCCTGTTCTCTAGGGAAAGGGATCGCTGGACGCCGTTTGGCGGGAGACGAGACCCAGATAAAAGTATCGGGCTCTGTTAGTTCTTTGCGGAGACAACAGCTCAGCTTCGAGAGTGAATTCCATGTTCCCAGCCTAGTGCGGACTTTGCCAAGTCCGCAATCCAGTTTCCTTGCCTTGCCTTTCCAAGTTTTCAAGAATTGCCTCGCTTCGTTCTTAGCCACAGATTATGCTTCTTGAGACAAGTTTTGGACTACCTGCCTTGTTTTAAACCACGGACCTTGCTTCCTAGATTCAAGCCTTGTTTTCCAGTTTCCCTTCGGATTTACCTTAAGCCTCGAAAGACTTTGGACAGTTCCCCACACTATTGCTTGGCAAATAGTGTGTGTTTCGGTTGGATTTTACCTTTGAACTCTAATATAATTTATTGGACAATACATTTCTGGACTATATTTGACCTTATTTGAAAGGTCTGCTTCTGAACTATATTCTCCACTTGATTTTATTACTTTTATATAATTCCTTAATAAAGATATTAGATAGTTTTATTGGCCTCTGTGTTGAGTTCTTGGTGCTCCGCTGCCCTGGTGCATGACACAAAGTACAGCCCTCTAGCACAGAGAAAGAAAAAAATCAAAAATATTTGGAAATTAGGGGTTTTTTGAAATTGTTTTTTGAGTGTTAAACTTTTATGACAGAATCCTCACAATTTGGGACTTATTCTCCACAAGATTTGAACATGGTTATTTTGTGCAGAAAACCTTTTTTTTTGCACAGAAAATATTTCAAGTATTTTTTCTTTCAAAATCTATATGGTTTACAAAGATCTTTCTGCCAGTGGGTAGAAAATTGCTTACATTATGCATTGTTCCTTTTGAGAAGAAACTTGGAGAAGAATAATAGACTTACTCCAGAGTTCATTGGGCTTCAGGTTCAGTAGCTCTAGCAGCATAACCAGGAATACTGAGAATTCAGTTCAACAATATCTTGATATCTGCACATCGCTGATTCCTGTTCTAGAGTCAGTCCCTGTGGGTTCAATTTTGATTTGAACAGCCAGGTATGTCATTCAGACACCGAAGTGCTGTTTTGCCTCAAAACTAGGGCAGTGTGTACACTCTATGAATTGTGACAACTAGACCAGAAGACTCCATTAATTCTCAGGTCAGGATTTGGTTTGTACACTGCTAAACAGTTTAACTGAAAGAGATGGGTTTGTAGATGTCTCTAAATGACTTTTTTTAAAAGCACAGTTTTCTTACCAAGGGCTTGTGCTGAAACCAATTTCACAAGTCATTCAAAATGGACTGTTTATTACTTCCTAAATGCTTTTATTGCATGCCAGATGTCCATTACAAACTGCTGTGTGGCTTTTTCGCTGTCCCTATACCAAGAAGCAACTGTCCTTTTTCATTAATCCAAAAATGGAATTGGTTTAAGAATATTTTTTTGACTGGGGTAAGTTTATGCTCAAGCTAAGTAAACTAAAGTTTAGGGTAGAAACTTGTTATAAAAGAAATAATATTTTTCAATCTCTTCAAATAAGACATGTTTTAAAACTGACATAACATGAAGCCTTCCCCTGTTTTTTGTATCAGTGAAATGGATAATGGAAATAAATGTTCCCTCGAATCTGAAACTTGTGGCAATAATTAATTCCATGATTAGAGTAACAAATATGCTAATATGTTTTTGTACTATAAGTCTTTTGAAGTATGCACTGAGGTATTGCCTTGACAATTGCTAGCTATTCTTTTATTGAAGTAAACACTGAAATGGATGCTTTACTATAACAGATTTATACATTTTATTGTGTTTTTGAATGATTTTGTTGTTTTTGTTATTTTGCACTGTACTCAGCTTTAGCAAATTCTTTCCTAAAGCAATAGTCAGTCGATCAATAACTTGCTTAAGACAAGCCAACAGGTAAGAAAGCAAACTGAAAGCAAAATTGAGTAAAATCCATATTCTACGCAGTCAGGCAATACCAAATACCAGTGCTAGAATGCATATTCAGTATAACACAGAGCTAATACAAAAAATCAGTTTTTTTTATCATGAAAAGAAATATATGTCATTATATGATCACTGTAACCACATTATCTCAGGGCCTTATATAAATCATCATGAATGTTTCAGGTTCAGGTGCCAGTCAGAGAAATGACCCCCTTGAACTCATCTGGCTTTAAAACTGTGCTCTTTGTATTAAGCATTGTAAATACATTTTAAAAGATTAAAACACGTGGTTGCTATTCCTTTGTTGATCTATTTAAGCATTGCATGAGTTAGAACTGTCACAAGTGTATTTTTTTTGTATTATTGAACCATATATCTAATTTGCATTGCTGTTAGCCATGACATTTTGAGTAGCAAATGGTTCAGAATGGATCCAGGTACAACTGTTCCCACTTGGACAGTCCAGGAACATGAGGTTACCATCCTCTCCTGATCTTCATGTCACTGTGACATTGATCCTATATGTCAGCCACCATTCACAGTGATGTCAGATACGGCAATGGGGTGATCTGGGGATTCCTTATCTCCCCACTTCTCCTTCCCTCGGTGACCCATTGCCCCAGATTATGTTACTGCAGGTATGACCTGTTTTGTGGCTCAATATTGCTGCAACAGAGAGGGCAGAAGAGGATGATATGGGTAGTTGTCCAACCTAATTCAGCACAACTGGGACTCCCTCCTATCCCGGCAGAGGCTGTGGGAGTAGCTGGGTGACCCATACTGGAGCTGATCTGGTGTACAACATGCCAGATTCAGTCAGTGTCAATGTGGCTTTGGAAGGACACCTAGGAAGGAACTAGATAATTTCTTCTATAAAAATATATTACAAAACAGCAAAGTTAAAATTATTATTCCAATTCTAATTTATAGGCATGGTTATAAAAGCTTGACAGGAAGGGGATCAATCCTATCCTTTCCCTGGTCCCTGGCCATTCGGGCACTCTACTGATGTCAGACACCTGCAATGACCAGGAGGTCTCCTGGAGTATTGTGGCCATGTGGTTACAGTGGCAGCAAGAGGATTGAGAAGATGACCATCTAGCAGGGCTGAACTGGATTCAGACTGGCTGGACAATCTAGGCACAGTTGGAAAAGCATGGACTATGATTTCTGGAATCAGAGTTCAAATCCTCACTTGGGAAATCACTGGATGACCGGGAAAGTCACACTTTCTCAGACTAAGAGAAAGGCAAATATAAACTCCCTCTGAACAAATCTTGTCAAGAAAATCCCATGATAGGTCTGCCTTAAGGTGTCCATAAGTAACAGCTTAAAGGAACACTAAAACAAGGATTCTTCTTTTCTTTTCTTTTTTGCTTCCCAATATTTTGATTTATAGGCTGCCTTTTCACCTCAAAAGCAAATTATGAGGAAATGACAAGATAATTTAAAAAACATTTAAAACAAATGCACTTTTTTTTAAACCCTCTAAAACTTAATCCAGGATCAAAGGCAATGTGTGAGTCTTCAATGTGGTCCTAGAGACCTTGGTTCAAATATCCACTCAGCAGCTCACCCTGATCAATATGGAAAAATGATGGGATGTAGTGTGATAAGTAAGAATGGACATTCAGAAATCACAGAGAAGCATAATACTAGGACAAGTGAATAAATTATTCTTCCACTGGAATTGTACTCAGAGCAGATGTGAAAGTTATGTTTCAGAAGATAGAACCATATATTTTCTTGCAAACCTGCATATATTCTTTGCTTTGCTGCCTACATATTTGGAAATACTTTGATTTGAATTTTTGGAGTTTCCAACATGGTACAGTGAAACTGATATTTAATGCCAGAGCTTGGATTTTCTTTACATGGCAATTCTCACAATATCCCCAGTATCTAGTCCTACATTTCAGGGTCCACTGGTAAGGGGATGAATCTCAGGGTGAGACCACTGTCTTCAATTATATTCATATACACAAATTGAGTATTTCTTCTCTAGAAATAAAAAAGTAAGTACTTTGCTTACATTGGGCCTCTATCCCAGACATTTCCATGCTCACCTTCTACATAGCAATGGCAGCATGCAGTAGCATGGAAATTGCCATGTACGTGAGTATGGCAATTTCCTGTTGGCCACCACTTTTATCCAGCCTTGAGAGAATAAAAAGACTCATGACAGGGCAGTTAGGTTGAGTGGGGAGATTTCACTCTCCCTTCCCAATTACTTTACCAAAGAGGCAGAAGGTGTACTATCAGTTGGGGAAGGATCAGAGGTCCTTAAAACCTCAGAGGGCTCTGGGAATGTGACTAGCCCTCTTTCCCCCAATCCCTCATTCATTATGTATATGCCAATACAGCTATTCCACACCCTCCCTCACAATACAAAGTCCCCAAAACATCTGGTCCTATGCATTTTGGGCTAAGACTAACACAACCTGTATATACTGTTCCAAGAAACCATCCCTTAACCATCTCTTCTAGCCCATCTTCACTGAATGTCTCTTAAAATGTTCTGTGAATCATTACCAGCTGACACTAAGTCTTCATAAGAAGGGGCATCTGTCATTTTTAGACTCAAAAACTTTGTGGTAGCTGTGTGTGTGTGTTTGAATAAGTCACACAAGAAATCACAGCAGCAAAACTGAGATGAATTGACTCCAACAACACTTAAAGGATTATGGACAGGATGTTTCTCTGAGCTCTTATAGTAAATAATATACTTGATCTTCTTCAAAAACTTTTTTTGGTGTCAGGAATAACTTGAGAAACTGCAAGTTGCTTCTGGTGTGAGAAAATTGGATGTCTGCAAGGAAGTTGCCATGGGGACGTTGGGATGTTTTGATGATTTTTACCATCCTTGTGAGAGGCTTCTCTCATGTTCCCGCATGGGAAGCTGGAGCTGACAGAGGGAACTCATCTGTGCTCTCCCCAAATTCGAAACAGCAACCTTCAGGTTAGCAACACAACCTTCAAGTCAGCAGTCTTGCCGGCACAAGGGTTTAACCCAGTAGTTCTCAACCTGTGGCTCCTTAGGTGTTTTGGCCTACAACTCCTAGAAATCCCAGCCAGTTTACCAACTGTTAGGATTTCTAGGAGTTGAAGGCCAAAAAATTTGGGCACCCACAGGTTGAGAACCACTGGTTTAATCCATTGCGCCACCTAGCAATGACTATTTGATACTTGAGACTGCCTATCTGCCAGTCTCAAGTGTGGGCACTGAAATATTTGGATCTAGGATAGGCTGTCCACTGAAGACTGTGGTTATTAAAGTCCATATGGTAACTTTCTGAGATGAGACTATACCTTTCTCTAAGAAAAAGAAGCTGCTTGATATGTATTTGCAATTACCTTTTAAAAAGGAAACAACCTACTAAGGGGTTGAGAGAGACCAGATCAAACACTGTAGATTTACTATGACAAATGCTGATATTTCCGAGGTTATTTCCTTTATGCTAGGTTTTCTATCCTGTTGGAAGAAACCTTGCAGATGTCTTGGAAGGGAAAAGCTTGGCAGCCATCCTTGGAGATCTGGAAGGGATCTTAGTTCCATCTGAGTTGTGGTGTATTTGGATTATATACCCGAGACAGATTCAGATAAAGAGTTTCTTTTCTAATTGTGTCAAGGGACATCAATCCTTTATTGAAAGATGGAACAGGTGCTCATAATAGTTTGATGAAGTGAAAGGGCATTGAATTTATGTAGATATTGAAGGGCAAACTCTCTAACTCTGTGCCAGACTTCAACATATTCCAGAGATCTTCAGCTCAATGGTTCCGTTTCACACAGCTAGGATTCACTGGCAGTGGTAAAGTATAAAAAAGGCAACTAGTGATGAAATGGACATCAAAGTATGTTGGCTAGACTTCAAGTTAGAAGCCTGGCTAACAGGCTCCTGACTTGTAATAATATCATAGTGAAAGTCATAAAGGAAGTGAAAGTTTGGGAGGTATGCTTCCTGCACGTCAACATCAAAGTCTATTATTGTTCTTTTTATTTATTTTCCACAAAATAAAAAACCAATATAATCAAACATATAAAAGGTTAAAACTCCACGTTAAATAGAATTCAATTAATTATAATAAATAAATTGAATAAAAGAATAATTTTCAATTTATAAAAAGATTAAATGCTCTTTTAAAAAGTCCAGTTAAAACATTACAGCAACTCCTAGCCAGTTCTGTAAAAACTTTCTGTTTTGAAAGCCTATCTATGGCAGCATTTTATCTTGTGCTGATACCTCAAACATATATAATGCATTAACTTATTACTGTGGAAAATATTTTGATCAGGAACAGGCAAAGTCTGAAAACCACTTTTGCCCTGTCTCAAACAGTCTCATTTACCACATTAGTACTTGCATCTGCTGCACAATTTCACTGCAAAAGCAATACCCCAGAAGCCTCAGGACTAGATAGAGAATTGTTCAAAATAATTGGGGACTATTTGGGGTCTGAAAGAAGCCTGGGGAGTTGAAACACCCTTTAAAGGACAGATTGTTCTCATGAGGCTTCTGAGGCACTAACTGTCATTTCCGAGCTTTTTTTAATGAGAGAGTTTAGGGGCTGCTCTGAGGCCCCTGGGTGACTTCTTATGGAATGTGGAGTAATCTTTGTCCTCCCCTAATAATTGAATTTGTGGTTAGTGAGGAGAGCAAGGTTTTTTTTTTTTAATCCAGAGCATTCTAACCTGTACTCCTAAAACTACACACATAAAACAAGAGCACTTTCTGTTGCTGTGTGCCTTCAAGTCTTTTCCAACTTATAGCAACTCCAAGGTTCATCATGGCTTTTTCTTGGCAAGATTGTACAGAGGGGGTTGCCATTGTTTTCCTTTGAGACTGAAATAGTGTGATTTGCCCAAAGTCACCCAATGGGTTTCCATGGTGTCCTAGTCCAACACTCAAATCACCATCTCACTATTTCTTAAACCATATCTAGGTGGCCATAATTCTGTTCACAGTCATTAACACTATGGCTGTCTTTACATGGGACAGATAAAATGGACTCATTATGTAATGGCTGTGAGGAGTCCACAGACATACAGCTAGTTTGCAGCAAAAGCATCAATTCCAACCATTAATATAGAATAACAGGAACTGCCAGAGCTTCAAGGAAGCTCCAGAGTGATACTGGTGTTTCTAAGGTATAGACAGCTAGATTTAAATTGATCCCGTGCCCTCACATCAGACAGACCACTGCTGTACCACAAGCTAGAAACAGCTCCCTGGTAGAGCCTTGTTGACAACATCACTTCTGTTCATCACATGGTTGAGTGCCCTGTTGAGACCTCATCAGAATCGATGTCACCAGCAAGGCTCTACCAGGTAACTAATTTTGACTGGCAAAAAAGTGGAAGCAATAGCAGCCCTACTATGCTGTTAGACGACTGATCTGGCGGATATCAAAGGGCTCTAGGGAGTAGTTCGGTATGTTTAGATGCAAAATGCTGTTATGTTCAGAAACACATCTGGAGAAATGAGATTTCTAACTATCATACTCTCTGGTGTTCCAGGATGTCAACTTCCATCAGCCCTAGCTGGCATAGCCAATGGTGAGGGATTATGGGAGCTATGGTCCAAAAGTGTCTGAAAATCCGCCATTGGCCACCCCTGCTCTAATTAAATTAAATAAATTAAAGTACTGTTTTGTTCCTCTCTTTTATTGTACAGCAACATGAATCTGGCACTTTCCACTTATGAAGTTTATGGACATACCACAGAGACCTTGACGTTCCTTTGAGGGCTGGCATACAGTGAGAATTTTGATCTCTCTTTGTTTGACATCTACTCGGCCTCCTCTTACAGGCCCAGTAGTACCATAACTCTCAGCAGACAACCTGATCTCATCCTAAGCGCAAACCCTTGCAGGCGAGGCTAGAATTTATATTACTTTTTATTTTCCACAGCTGGAAGTGATACATGTCTTCCAGCTCAGTAGCTGGTGCTGAACATACTTAGCTCCTGGAAGAAGTATCTATTTGCCAGTGGTTTGTGAGTGTGTGTGCACATGCAAATATGTGTGTGTGTGTCTAATGTAGAAATTACTCATTGCCTTTTCCATTCATTGACTAAATTGCTCCCATTTCCTACACAAAAGGATTGCCTGAAATTGCAGCAATACAAACAACATCAGGAATAAGGATGCTGCACACATTCAAAGCTATTTGTCACATGGAAGCAGTGCTGGGAAATAACTAGTTGCAAATAATGAGTTTTATAAATAAGTTTCCCCAATAATGAAGGTAGGCTTTTGTTATCTGAGGTGTAATTTAGCCTAGACATCTTAAAGGCACCAGATCCTATCTAATCTTGGAAGATAAACAGGGTTTGTGCCGATTAGTATTTGGATGAAAGAACATCAATGAATACCATGTGCTTCATGCTCTGTTTCAAGGCAAAACCCCCTCTGAGTATTCCTTGCTTAAGAAAACCCTAGCGCTGTCAGGGACTATTGATAGGTTTTACATTGTCATGCAGAGATGGTGGACCAGCAATGTATTTTGTCACCAAAGAAACTGGTCCTGCTTCTGTTCCTGTTTGTCACTTCCATGCCATGAAGTCCATAAGGTTGACAATTCTTGTTTTACAGGCATTGGGGTGCTTTTTTATTAAAGTAAATGGTGTTATACAAGTATGACAATATCACACCATTATAAAGCCCATGTAATCAATTTATTTAAAAATCAAAATAGCTCTTCTTGTTTATCTCAAATCTGCCACAAAATTTCTATCTTGCAACTACTACAAGCTGGCCATTTAAAAAAGTCCAATATGGAAAAGCTGGGTGAAAGCATTTTAAGGATTTCCCCTTGAACTGTTTCCCCCTCAAAGTGTTTAATTGTATGTTTTATTGGACTTTGGCATCTAACATAGTCCTGCCTTCCAGCATTTAACTGTTTGAGATCAGGAACAGAGGAATGAAACCTGGAAGCTTTTGAAAAACAAAATGCAAAAATACATCTTCAATATCCAATTCCAAATGCAAAACAAAGGCAAAATAGGGATAGTATAGAAATAGAATAGAGGCTCCCTACTAGAAGAGCGTGTGTGTCTGTATGTGTCAGAGAAAGGGAAGGATATCTACATTGGCAGGTTAATTCAAGGCCACTCCAGAACAGTAATGCTCCACTCTGTTCCCAATCTGCAGTGCTATCAGGCTAGAGTCTACACCTTCTTGCCAACCCTGCTATCCTGTCACCTTGGGCAGATTTACACTGACCCATTATCTGGGAGCAAGTCTACATGTCCAATGCAAGACTGCCCCAGGTATGATCACACAGGGACTCCCCAGCACTGAATGCAGTTTGGTACTGCTGGGCATCTACCCTAACTGTGTCCCCCACCTTCCGTGTCACAACAATCTCCAGGAGCAACACGGGTTCTACATATTCATTATATGCAGTGATGTCAACCAGGACAATGGGATGCCAAGGGAAGGGGTGTCCTGGTTGATGTCACTACATGCAACAGTTGATAGGTAGAACCCATATCATGGCTGGAGACTGATGAGATTAAAATAACATCACTAACATCATCCTGAACATCACTAAATAGCTTTTTATGCTGATTCAGATTCATACTTTCTAGACAAGTATTTTTTTGACGGATTAGTCTCGAGTCAGCTTAATAGGAAAGATTTTTCCCATCTTGCCATTCATTGACCATAGGTATTTAACATTTCTTACAAAGGACAAATTATATGTCTGTTAAGTCAAATAAAACCAGGTAACCCAGCCCAATTCCAGAAAGCAATTCCAAACCAAATCTACAGCAAAGAGTGCTATGTTATTATCCATACATTGTGCAGTTCTTAATATTGGGAACTGAAACATAATTTCCTTTTCCAATAGAAGTCTTCTTACACGCACGGTATATTAAAAAAGCGCTTTCTGGAGAAGGGTTTCCAGCCTCCGGCATGTAGGATCTCATAAAACAAGGCAAGTGAAATTCTCCAGACATGGCTTGGTTGTAGGATGTAAATAATATTCAGATACCAGTTTCCAGAAGCCCAGTAAAAAGCATTAAAATTGCAACTTAAAACTATTTGCTAGGCAAAGAGAGAGGGGGAGGGAAAAATCAAAATGCATTTCAAGGAAAGATGTATATTATTTCTGTCCGGCAAGCTCCAACTTGTAAAGCTGCTCCCATGCATTACAGGCTTAAGCTTGTCTGAGCTCTTCCCCAACAAGGATTTATGTTTCAATTTACCACAATATTGGCCAAATCTCATAGATTCTGTGGAGATGGACATCAGTCAGGAATGTACACAGGTGTGGACCTAAGCTTATCATTCAGCCAAGCCAAATCAGAGGTCGGGGCAATCTGTAACCTGCTGGGTCAAGTAAGAATCAATATCCAGAAAGCCAGTTTACAATCAGAGCTTGGAATGTTTCTTCTAAAAGGTAAATAGTTACCATTGCAGTACCAAGCCCCTAGCAGAATTTGGAAACACTTTTTTTAAGGAGAGGAGTAGTATGTTGGGAGGATGGGAGTTTCAGTCTCTTAAATAATTTCTTCAAGTTTTGATAGGAACTAGGCTTTATTACTACTATTTTCAAACTTTACATTGTTGTTATTTCAGTCTGACAAAAATAGTTACTTTCTATTTTTTAAAGAAAATATTAGAATGTTGCCAGCATCTACATCACTATAAAAGTAACTCAAATAGTTACATCACAAAAGCGTTTACCTTTTCAAGTAGTAATCATATTGTAATACAGTACAACCCCCATATCAATTTAGGATACATTCCTAAACTTTGTACACAAAATTGTGAACCTTACTGAAATTATTGAGTTCTGGCCAAATAATATCATAGGGTTGTGCTGCGGGATCTCGAAAATGCCTTGTTGAAGTGGATAAATGACAACGTGGATACGGGTGCCATAATCTATAGTTACTGTACTAGTACTGAAAGACAACTGGCTGATTACAGCTAGTTACTTCCAGATTCTGTCCATAGTGCAACTGCATGATGAATACCAAAAACAGACAGTTGTTGAAAAAGTAAAGGCAATGTCTAGCAGAGCCTAGCAACTATCAACCATAGTAGAGTGAGCCATTACAAAATAAATCCTATTACCATACCTCTTAAATCCAGTGTCTTCAATTGACTGTACTCTGGTTCAGTCATAGAATCGTAGACTCTTAGAGCTGAAAGGGGTCAAAAGGGCTGTCTGCTCCACTCTTGCTATATAGAAATACATAATGAAAGCATTTCTGAAAGATGCCCATCCAACCTCCGATTAAAGACTACCAAAGAGGAGGTCTGATGTTTGACCATGCATAGGCTGTAGCCAAGGAGCGGGATGGGGTTCAACACCCCCCCCCCCCCCGCAAATTTTCAGGTTTTTTAAAAAAACCTGGCTTACTCATGAGTTTTAACTGACTGATCAAATCTCCATGAGTGTCCATTGAAGTTTATCTGTCTTGAGTGTCCACAGAAGTTAATCGTCCGAACCTGATTTCTAAATTATTTTCTGTTACGGAACTATTCTTCATGGTTTGCTAAAAAAAGGTTTCAACCCCCCCCTCGAAATTTTTTTCTGGCTATGGCCCTGGTATGACCCGTACTTTCACAGATTTGCAACAACCTACCATCTGAGAGAATGATATCCTAAAGAATTAATCTCTTTGATCTATCTATTGTTTTGGCTACCTGCACACAACAGTAGGCAAAAGCTCCCATGCCCTGAGCTGAAAATATTCAGAAAGTCCCCTAAAGCAGATTCCCCCTCCTGGGAACTGTGCACGCAAAAGGTAGTCTGTTCAGCTCAATGCTAAAATTAAAAAGCCTTGGGTAATGTCTTGTCCACCAAAATTGCCCCATTTTTCTGCTTTGGACTCCCATGTGTAGTTATTTCTTATTGTAGATATGTGTGGCATGAGTGAATCAGTCACAAGAGATATTAAACTTTATTTAGTGTCTATTTTTCTATAGAATGATTCCTCCTGAAATGAACAGTGGGACTGAAGTCAGCTCTCTCAAAAGAGAAATGCATCAAACAGCTGTGCATCAGAGGCAGAACACAAATAGTAATTATTACCATCGGTGGCCATGTTGGCCTCTGCCAGAACATTATCTGACCAACAGCTAAATGAACTTAGCAGAACATAAGAAGCAGAGTAGAGTGTATACATAAATCATGTATAGGTTTTTCTGGGTAGCACAAACTATGTCCAGACTCCCAGACAAGGAGCACTTTGGGATGGTGCCAGAAGATTTATTGTAAAGCACAGATGTGACTTAAAAAACCCATGTGAGTTTTATTTAAAGAAACGTAGAGTCATTCCTACATCTGTTCCACTCCTTCCCCTCTTCTAAGAAACATTTAGTTTAAAGGCCTGGTTGTCACAATATTCAACTGATGATTTGTTTGTAGACTTTCGTATTGGATACAGCCAGAATACTAACAGCATATGAAAACCAATTCTTGGAGTTGTTCCTCAATACCTGTGGAATAATAAAACAAGTAGCCAAAGGAAACTTGGGCCCCTTCTACACTGTTCTTATATCCCAGGATCTGATCCCAGGTTATCTGCTTTGAACTGGATTATATGAGTCTCCACTGCCATGTAATCTGGGATAAGCAGATAATCTGGGATCAGATCCTGGGATGTACAATGTAGAAGGTGCCTAATTAGCAGCAAGTAGCATGAGAAATATCCAACATGATGTGTGAATTGAATGCATATTCTTTGGCTTGTTTTGATGATGACACAGTAAGTACAATGTCAAGCTGGATCAATGACTCAGTTGGCAAGAGCATTTGACAAGGCCAGGTACTACCATAGTGCCTTACTGAGAAATCATTTCTCCATGGTGAGAAAGGACTATAATCAGTTTGAGAAAAGCAGAGCATAAACGAAAGAAATATTGAATAAAATCTTATGTAGCTTGATATGTCCAAAGTGTCTACTCTCTTTCTCATTGCTTCCAATCTTCCCAGAGGGCCAGCACTATCTCCACATTTTCATGCTATCAAAAATTCCCAAAAGAAGTTCAAGAAGGAAAGAGGGAATGTACATGGAGAAGGAGGACCAATATTTTAGAATCTCCCGTTCAGTGTCAAAGATAGGAGTGACCAGTCTCTGGCAAAGAGAAAAAATTGTATGTTCAGAAAGGAACTATTTATTGGGAGGAAATGGTAATAAGTATGCAGAAGGTATGCAGAAGGGCCCCCTGGTGGTGCAGCTGGTTAGTGCTGAGCTGCTGAACCTGTTGGCTGAAATCCGGGGAGCAGGGTGAGCTCCCAATATTAGCTCCAGCTTCTGCCAACCTAGCAGTTTGAAAACATGCAAATGTGAATAGATCAATAAGTACCGCTTCAGCGGGAAGGTAATGGTGCTCCATGCAGTTATGCCCGCCACATGCCCTTGAAGGCATCTACAGACAACGCTGGCTCTTCAGCTTTGAAATGGAGATGAGCACCAACCCCCAGAGTCAGACACAACTAGACTTAATTTCAAGGGGAAACCTTTACCTTTTACTATGAAGAAAACAGGGACATAAAAACATTTAGAGCCACAGTAGAGTACAAATGAGAACAACAACACAAATGAACACATCTTCCCAAACATCAACAATGGATGATTATAATTCACTGGGTTAAACCCAGGTTAAAAAGACTTGCACTAGAAGGAAAGAAACAAGTTCATCACAGCAATGAATGTTTGTGGTTTAGAGAGCATGCAGCAGTTAGAGATCTTGATTTTAGGAGCAAGCATGCCAATGGTTTGGAGAAAGAAACTAAGAACCTCTTCACATGGTCCTTTTAGGCTGTGCCATCCAATGCCAGATTGACAAAAGGTGTTTTAGGTACAGTTACATACAACAGAGGATTAACAGAGAGGGTCCACATAGGTGCTATAGAGAGGCAATGCTCCCAAGATAAAGTTTTTGATAAAATCAGATAAAGGTGGAAAACCTTTGTGTCTCTTCATGAAAAAAAACAAATAAACCAAACATTATGTGTCCTGGGATTTTTCCAGGGTGTTGTGAGAGGGTTATGATAATTATGAAGCCATTCCCCAAGGTCCTAAGGTGTGATGGGAGACATTCTAAAACATTCCAAGGGAGATTTGTGAAAGTTTACTAGAAGGCAAGGAAAAATAGAATGCGTGCTGGCTGTCCATCTCAATGGAGACACAGATAATAATTCATAATTTTGGAGTATAACTATCAATAGGTAAAGGTTTTCCCCTGACGTCAAGTCCAGTCATGTCTGACTCTGGGGGTTGGTGCTCATCTCCATTTCTAAGCTGAAGAGCCAGCGTTGTCCGTAGACACCTCCAAGGTCATATGGCCGGCATAACTGCATGGAGCACCGTTACCTTCCCGCCGGAGCGGTACCTATTGATCTACTCACATTGGCATGTTTTCGAACTGCTAGGTTGGCAGGAGCTGGAGCTAACAGCGGCCGCTCACGCTGCTCCCGGGGTTTGAACCTGGGACCTTTCGGTCTCCAGCTCAGTGTTTTAACGCACTTCACCACCGGGGCTCCTAACTATCAATAACACCTACACAATAATCAACAAGGGTGGTTACACGGAGATTTAATTAGAACTTATGCTTGTGTAGGCCAGTAACAAGATGCTAGGCAATGTTTTTGTGTTCAAAAAAGAAATTTATGGCTAAAGGCCTGACCTTTCATACAGTGCTTTTAAAAATAAAAGTATCAGTCTGCCTCCTGATCTCCAAAAGGTAAGGGAAAAATTGAGAATGGACAGCAATTGCTTTGCTGATACATCTGTCATTTCATTTCAGTCTGTTATTCTATTCCCAGTGCTAATTTCACACAACAACTGAAGAATGTGCTATGGAATTTGTTTTTATATTACATCTGTCTTTACTCGAAGCAGTACATCTATTGTGCATGTGCTTCAAAGTAAAAGAGAACCAGTTGTGGCCTGAGTCCTTTTCCCATTCTGGCTGCACATGGAGACTGGCTATCATAAATTGTTCCACATGTTAAGCAATCTGCAAAACCTCAACCTGCCTGTTTTCTTTACACCACCTACCTGTTGAAAAGAATGACTGTTTATTGGGACAGGACAAAAAATGGCATGATCCACATGGTGAGTACTGCCTGCAAATGGTCCAATGTATGGAATCATTTAAAATGGCCACAACACTCTGGCATATTCACTACACAAGGCAGAAACAATGGTGAACCTCTGATTGAAATCAGAGGTCCTGTTTATTTAGATGTGTGCACAGTTTCGGATGGAAGGGTCTTTGATGTATCTGATACTGAACACAGATTCTGAGAAGAATTCCCCAAAGGAGAGTGTATGTATATACTGCTTCCACTACTCTGGAGAAATGAATATCATTATGACATCACAGTCTTTCACAAACAGCTGAAGAGAAACAGAAAGGGATTGAAGGGTGAGGAGAAAAAAAGGCTTGCATGGTCTATCAGCAGCTGCAAGGTTAATTGTATCTGCTGTTTAAAAATGCTAAAGCTTTAGAAATTTTCTAAAAAGATAAGAAATTATTTAGTGCAATTATAGGCTGCTACAGCTTTATTAATAACAATAATAAAAACCCGACATCTGACTAGCTTGCTGCAGGAAAAGAGGGTGATAGTGGCATGCTGCACATTGAAGGAAATAATTAAAAACCAGCTTTTTCTCCCTATCTGGAGTGAGCTGCCAATCAATCCCAAGAAGAAAAGAGCTGCTAATAAAATATTCATATATCCCTCTTTCTGTTATTTTTTTCCTCCCCAAAAGACAAGGAAAAAATAACATGCTTTTGGGTTCCATGCTTAGTCGTGTTTGTCAATCAAAAAGGTAGGAAACATGAAAAAGGCAAAGCAAAAAAGTCAGAGCTCTTGGAGGGTGAAGAAGGGAGCTGGGTAGTGATGGAAGCTAATGGCCAATCGTGCTTGGCCTTGGCAATAATTTATTGAGGCATTAAGCCAAGTGTCATTGGGAAAGAGTTTCATGGTGTGGTATGAATAACTGACCGTGCTTCACCCTTTAGAAGAAATTATACTGAGGGGAGGAAGTAATTTCTTCCTGAGAGTTACTTGGTGTCGGCAATCATGATATAATCAGTAAGGGTGGCATTATGTTTAAACGGCTTGAAAATCTGTAAATTCTAGACAGAATCAAAAAGAGAAAGAGCTACTTAAAACATTTCTAAGACTTTTATACAGATATAGTCTCTGCACACATGCCATGAATGCTTGGATGAAGTGGAGTGTTTACCTCCGGGGACAAAACATAAGGAATGGGAAATTATATGTGATCTCTCTGGGTGCATCTATACTGTAGAATTAATCCAGCTTGACTCCATTTTAAATGGCTCAATGCTGTGGAATCCTGGGAGTGGTCATTTGGTGAGGCATCTGCAATCTTTGGTAGAGGAGGCTCTAAAGCCTTTGTAAAGCTACTACCCTCCTGCATTCAAGATGACAGAGATGTTGGGCTATGGTGATAAGAAATGACAAAATTAGGTTTGGATTGCAGAAGAATTTGGATCTGACTCATATATTTTGCAATGGATTTGTATGACAATAGTGCAATCCAACAACATTTGGAAGACCGTGTGATTTCTAGCCCTGCTATAGTGGCAAACTAAACATGTAATGTTGTGGAAGTGGGAGGAGTGACTTTTTTCTTCCCCTTCTCACTGTTAGAATCATAAAATCATAGAATAGTAGAGTTGGAAGAGACCACATGGGCCATCTAGTCCAACCCCCTGCTAAGAAGCAGGAAATCGCATTCAAAGCACCCCCGACAGATGGCCATCCAGCCTCTGCTTAAAAGCCTCCAAGGAAGGAGCCTCCACCACGGCCCCGGGGAGAGAGTTCCACTGTCGAACAGCTCTCACAGTGAGGAAGTTCTTCCTGATGTTCAGGTGGAATCTCCTTTCCTGTAGTTTGAAGCCATTGTTCCGTGTCCTAGTCTGCAGGGCAGCAGAAAACAAGCTTGCTCCCTCTTCCCTATGACTTCCCTTCACATATTTGTACATGGCTATCATGTCTCCTCTCAGCCTTCTCTTCTGCAGGCTAAACATGCCCAGCTCTTTAAGCCGCTCCTCATAGGGCTTGTTCTCCAGACCCTTAATCATTTTAGTCGCCCTCCTCTGGACGCTTTCCAGCTTGTCAACATCTCCCTTCAACTGTGGTGCCCAAAATTGGACACAGTATTCCAGGTGTGGTCTGACCAAGGCAGAATAGAGGGGGAGCATAACTTCCCTGGATCTAGATGCTATTCCCCTATTGATGCAGGCCAGAATCCCATTGGCTTTTTTAGCAGCCGCATCACATTGTTGGCTCATGTTTAACTTGTTGTCCACGAGGACTCCAAGGTCTTTTTCGCACATGTACTGCTGTCAAGCCAGGCGTCCCCCATTCTGTATCTTTGATTTCCATTTTTTCTGCCGAAGTGAAGTATCTTGCATTTGTCCCTGTTGAACTTCATTTTGTTAGTTTTGGCCCATCTCTCTAGTCTGTCAAGATCGTTTTGAATTCTGCTCCTGTCTTCTGGAGTGTTAGCTATCCCTCCCAGTTTTGTGTCGTCTGCAAACTTGATGATCGTGCCTTCTAACCCTTCGTCTAAGTCGTTAATAAAGATGTTGAACAGAACCGGGCCCAGGACGGAGCCCTGCGGCACTCCACTTGTCACTTCTTTCCATGATGAAGACGACGCATTGGTGAGCACCCTTTGGGTTCGTTCGCTTAGCCAATTACAGATCCACCTAACCGTAGTTTTGTCTAGCCCACATTTTACTAGTTTGTTTGGCAGAAGGTTGTGGGGGACTTTGTCGAAGGCCTTACTGAAATCCAGGTACGCTACATCCACAGCATTCCCTGTATCGACCCAACTCGTAACTCTATCGAAAAAAGAGATCAGATTAGTCTGGCATGACTTGTTTTTGGTAAATCCGTGTTGACTATTAGCAATGACCGCATTTGTTTCTAAGTGTTCGCAGACCACTTCCTTAATGATCTTTTCCAGAATTTTGCCTGGTATTGATGTGAGGCTGACTGGACGGTAATTGTTTGGGTCGTTCTTTTTTCCCTTCTTGAAGATAGGGACCACATTCGCCCTCCTCCAATCTGCTGGGACTTCTCCCGTTCTCCAAGAACTCTCGAAGATAATTGCCAGTGGTTCTGAAATAACTTCCGCTAGTTCCTTCAGTACTCTTGGGTGTAGCTGATCTGGCCCTGGGGACTTGAATTCGTTTAGAGAGGCCAAGTGTTCCTGGACAACTTGTTTCCCTATTTGGGGTTGGATTTCCCCCAATCCTTCGTCCATTCCGTGTTGCTGAGGTTGAAGATGGCTTTCTTTTTCTGAGAAGACCGAGGCAAAGAAGGCATTAAGTAGTTCTGCCTTTTCCCTGTCCCCTGTCGCCATCACCCCATCTTCTCTTTGCAATGGCCCTATCGCCTCCTTTTTCTTCCTTTTTCTCCCAACGTAAGCAAAAAAGCCTTTTTTGTTGTTTTTTATGTCCCTGGCAAGCCTGAGCTCATTTTGCGCTTTAGCCTTGCGAACCTTTTCCCTACAGGTGTTGGCTATACGTTTGAATTCTTCTTTGGTGATTTCTCCCCTTTTCCACTTCTTGTGCATGTCACTTTTGAGCTTTAGCTCAGTTAGAAGTTCTTTGGACATCCATTCTGGCTTCTTTGCACTTGTCTTATTTTTCTTCTTTGTTGGCGCTGTTTGCATTTGCGCCTTGAGTATTTCACTTTTGAAAAACTCCCATCCATCGTTAACTCCCTTGTCTTTTAATATTGGCATCCATGGAATGCCACTCAGTAATTCCTTCATTTTTTGGAAGTCAGCTCTCTTAAAGTCCAGAATGCGTGTTTGACTTGTCTTAGTTTCAGCATTCCGTTGTATTGCAAACTGCAGGAGCACATGGTCACTTGCCCCTAAGGATCCAACCACTTCAACTGTATTGATCAGGTCTTCCACATTTGTTAAGATTAGATCAAGAGTTGCTGATCCCCTTGTTGCCTCTTCTACCTTCTGGACCATAAAATTATCTGCAAGGCAAGTGAGGAATTTGTTGGACTTTGTACTCTTGGCTGAGTTTGTTTTCCAGCAGATATCGGGATAATTGAAATCGCCCATGACTACTATATCTCTTCTTTGTGCCTGTTTGGTCAGCTGTTGACAGAAGGCTTCATCAAGTCCTTCATCCTGACTCGGAGGTCTGTAGTAGACACCCACGACAAGATCTTTTTGAGTCCCGGTTCCCTTGATTCTTATCCAGATGCTTTCAAGCTGGTTTCCCGGATTACAGTCTTGCATTTCTTCTGCAACGTAACTGTTTTTGACATATAAAGCTACTCCCCCTCCTCTCCCCTTTGTTCTATTTCTGTGAAAGAGGTTATAGCCCTCAATGGTTAAATGCCAGTGATGGGAGTCATCCCACCAGGTTTCAGTGATGCCTATGACATCGTATGTGTGGTGCTGTGCTAGGAGTTGGAGTTCGTCTTGCTTATTTCCCATGCTCTGAGCATTAGTGTAAAGACATGTAAGCCCCTGTGACCTCCCCTCGAACTGTTTATTTGGGATTATTGTGCTCTCTGTACTTGGTCCTTGCTGTGTTTGTGCAGCCCTCCGTTTAGCCTTTTGGCGGTTCCCTGTGGTCGTGGGTAATATAGTGTTTGCCAGGCTGTTGTTCCCCTCCCCCAGTGGATCTAGTTTAAAGTGCGCCTGATGAGGTTTGTGAGTCTGTGTGCAAAAAGATGTTTTCCTACTTGTGTGAGATGCACCCCATCGCTTGCCAGTAGTCCATCCTCTTGGAAGAGTAGACCATGGTCAAGGAAGCCAAAATGCTCCTCTTGACACCATTTTCTGAGCCAGTTATTGACCTGTACTATTTTTCCGGCCCTTGTAGAGCCGTGTCCTACAACAGGGAGGAGGGATGAAAAGATCACATGTACATTATACAGTTTTAGCTTTGTTCCCAGAGCTCGAAAATCATTTGTGATCTTTTGAAAAGTATGCCTAGGGGTGTCATTGGTACCTACATGAATCAACATAAGGTGGGGAGGGTGATGGGGCTTTAGGAGCCTGCTGAGCCTCTGAGTGATATGGTGTATTTTTGCCCCCGGGAGGCAGCATGTTTCTCGAGCCATCCCATCTGGTCTGGAAATGATGGCTTCCGTTCCTCTAAGGAGGGAGTCACCTACTACCAAGACCTGTTTCCTTTGAGGATTGACAGGGTCCCTTTTGTGCAAGACAGTGTGTATGTCCCCTGAAGAGTGTTCCTGTTGAAGTGAATCATGTAGGTGTAAAGTGTTGTCCTCCTCCTCAACATCCCCAGTGCATTCATCAATGACAATCCATTGAGATACATCCGAGAGCCCATTACTCTCCCAAGGATGTTCCTGTTGCTCCTGGTCTATGATTGGGGATGGAGCATTTGCATGATTACATAAGTGTGACTGTGGTGATGCACTGTCCCCGTCAGGGCTATCCCCTGCGCATTGATCCAGGGTGGTCCACTGAGTGGTATCTAAGAAACTGTGGTCCTCCACAAGATGTGTTTCCTGATTGTATGTTAATGATGTAAGAATTTCAAATCTGTTGTGTAAATGCAGCTGAGCAGAGGAGTTCTGCGGAGGCTGCCTGGTCCTGCGTCTCCTTCTATGGGTGACCTCCTTCCAAGCCTGAGGGTTGTCTACCTTTGAGTTGATCTCCCCATAAGGTTCCTGATCATGGTCTTGGTGGTGTTGGTGTGGTGCAGGCTGCTGATCTACAGCAGCGTGTTGTGCAGTGTCCAAGAAGAGCTCGAGTGCCTGAATGTCCTTAAGGGTCTTAATACGGTGCTCGAGCTGTTGGATCCTCTGCTCCATCAGAGTCATCTGTTTGCATTTGGAGCAGATGTAGTTGTCTAGTTTTTGTGTGAAAAAGCGGAACATGCCACAGCTGGTGCATGTGATGGGAATGTTTTGCTTTTGTTGCATCTCTTGGTGAGCGTGGTGGCCAAGTGGGATCTTTGTACAGTTAAGTAATATGCACGCACTTTATGCGCAAACTGCAACAAACCACCTCTTTGTGTATTTGTTTATGTTGTTATCTCTGTCTCTGTCATTGATGTAATTATGACAGCATAAGTATAAGATCACAGTCATTGAGTTCAGCTCTTGGGTGAGTGGACATAGGATAGATTGCAACCAGAAAGACAAAGAGTCCCCATACTTTTTCTCTTCCCTCCCTCATCATGAAGGCAAAAATAAAAATGCAGCTGTAAAATACAAAAATCTGTTGATTAGCCAAGAAGAGAAGGCATCAGCTTTCTTCCTGAAGTTAACTTGCCTACCGGAAAGCTTTTTCTGATTAAGGAACTTACTAGGTACTAAATTTCTTTTATGGCACATTCCTACACAAACCTAAGTCCGGCGAGCTTCATTCCAATTCAGTGTGTATACGATTGCCATCAGAATAAATCTGAACAAAGGACTTGCAAGCTTCTCTTACTTTTTTGTGGTTTTGGAAATCACAGTAGAAAAAAAAGAAGGGAAGAATTATGATCCTGAACTGAGTTCTGTATTCCACTGGAATCCAAAAGAGCACATTGGATGTGCTCAAATTAATTTGTGTTGCCGAGGCGACATGCAGCTTCATCGGGAACCAGCTGGGTTGTCCATATGGATGAGAGCTTCATGCCCAGCAATGACACATCGCTGTAATCCATCTGGAAGGTGATAAGAGAGATGTGTAACTGGAGCTGTCGTCAGCCACAGGATGGGCTAAAATTTCCTAGCCAACTGGAGGTGACAGGATGAATTATTTGCCAGAACTGTGAAATCTTTCATGAATATGTGACCCCCTACCACCTTGTAGACCTGCATGCTCTGTTTTCCTTTGGTGATGTCTATTGTTTGATTTGGCAGCTTTTGGGCACTGCGTGTTGGTATTTTTTAACACACTCAGTATTTGTTTTGTGATTATATTGACTTCTGTGGCAGTGCAGGTCATACAGTGTTTAAAAGTGGTTTACACAATCAACACTTTGTATTAAACAGGGCAAATATTTTCTTAAGCAGTGGATTTCAAGCTGATTCTTATTGAGCAATGACCTTCTAACTAAGAAATGATTTTCAGATTTTTTTAATGCATTTGATAGTGGACTCTACTGTTGAAATTCTATAACTGTCTTATGAATGTGCTGGCTGAATAAAAAGTAGGGTTTTTTCAGTGTCAGGAGTAACTTGAGAAACTGCAAATCACTTCTGGTGTGAGGGAATTGGCTGTCTGCAAGGACGTTGCCCAGGGGACGCCCGGATGTTTTGATGTTTTTACCATTCTTGTGGGAGGTCTCTCTCATGTCCCCGCATGGAGCTGGAGCAGATAAAGGGAGCTCATCTGCGCTCTCCCTGGGTTGGATTTGAACTGGCAACCTTCAGGTCAGCAACCCAACCTTCAAGTCATTATTGTTATATGTGGTGAACAATTTAAGCAGAAAGAATTCATTTGGGTTTTTTATTCACCAAAGTCATCCCTACACAAGCATTTACAGATTTTTTTTAAAAAAAAGAGCAGCTGCTTTCATACAAAAAGAGGTGTTGTGGACTGAAACTTTGGGGCCGGGGGGAATCTAGCTCTCACATTGACCACAAAACTTTCTGAATGACCTTGGTTTCAGTTTAATCTATTTCACAGAGTTATTGCATGAGTAAAATGAAGAGAAGGAGAATTATGTACAATGCCTTGAGGTTTGTGAAGGAAAAGTAGGCCATCAATGTAACAAGGAAAGGTGTCAGCTTTCTACTTGTACTTTTTCAGGTTCTTGGGGCATTTACAAAAATATGAGATTGTGTGGAATGATATAGGTTCCTAGAATGTTGTTAGATATATCCATGTGAATATAAAATCAACAATTGAACCAGCAAGGTGCAAAGTAGGGGTGTATTATTATTATTATTATTATTAATTTTTCTCCCGCTTTTCTCCCACGGGTGGGACTCGAAGTGAACAAATGGTTAAAAACAGCAATTACATAATGCAAGAACACATCATCATCCCCCCAACCCAACCAATTAAACAATAAATGAACACATTACCTAGAAACATTATAGAAACCATATAAAATAAAATAAGCATAATACATAACAACATTTATCATTATCATTAAAAATCCCTGGGCCTCAGGCCACTGAGGTTGCCCTTAAATATTATACTAAAAATCACGAAGCTCCAAATCTTTGGCCATGTAAACTTTGCCAGACTGAAAAAGCCTTCAGTGATGAGTGTTGGTAGTAATCACTAGTGGTGTGCATTCGGGACTTACCCTGTTCTGTTTCTTGTCCCATCTTTCATCATGATTCATTTTTGTCTGAGCCTCCCGAAATCAGGAGGTCAGACATTTGTTTCTTTGTTTTCAGGGGCCGAAAGATCCATTTTCTTTCAGCCCATTATTGGATTGGGGGGGGGGGGGGCTTCAGCCATAGGCCCAAAGTGCCTGGGCCTATTGGTGCAGGCTTTGGACCTATGCACCTGGGCCTTGCAAGGCCTGCAGCCAATTGCTGAGAAAGGAGCACTCCTTACTGCAACAGAGTCTGCAACAGACCCTGCGAGGCCGGGGCGCGCAGGCCTAAAGCCTGCACCCTTAGGCCCAAAGTGCTGGGTTGCCTGTAGCCCAGCACTCTGGGCCTACATTGATCCGATATCAGCTCCTGCCTGCCTTTCATATCAAATTGATTTTTTTTGGGGGGGGGGGGGGAGCTTTCCATTTCGTGCTATCCAAATGGACGGTACGAAACAGAAACACAAATTAAACAAATGGGACAAATACCGCACACAACACTAGTAATCACCGGCTGCCTAGTCATAGCATATTATGGGTCGTCAGGGAAGGCCTGATTCCATAGAAAGGTTTTAACCTGGGAGCGAAAGGCCATCAACGAGGAGGCTGAATGACCTCTTTAGGGAGGTGTTAATTAATGAGTCCAGGGGCCATTGTTTTGCATTGTTTTACCTCCAGATACTACATAGACTATCAGTAAGAGTGGATGTTGTCATTTTTTTTATTTTTTTTAAAAAGGATATTGCAACTTAATCAAAAGTAAAATATCTTTATTGGAGGCTTGCAGGAAGGTCATTCATCTTGGGAGCAGGATAGAAAATGGGTCTGGAGGGGTCTAAGACCACAAATATTGACAAATAGCTACTCCATTCCCACTCATGATTTAAAATATCAGATTTAGTATAGGAGAATTCAGCTGTAAATTACAATTTAGCTATGATGTTCACTGAGGAGCTTAAGACTCTTTCTCAACTTAATCTGCCCCATAAGAATGGAGGGAATAATGCACATGCCTTGATCTTCATGTGTGAATGATTGAACAATACCAGCAAGACAATGCCAGGAAAGCGAATGTGGTAGAATCTAAGTGAGTTTTCAACTCAGATTGCTGATTTCTTCTACTAACGCGATAACAAAATGTTGCCTTGCTTTACATTTCTACTCCCTTCTACCTCCTCACAGCTTTAAATTTAACTTCACGTTGATTTCACTTCACGTCAAACATGCTCAAGCAACATTTAGCTTGTTAACCATAATAACTCATTGAGTCTCCTTTTTAATAGGCTCATTGAAAAATACCTTCCACATTATAGGAACAGACAGATGGAATACATGTTCAGCCTGTTGATGCTCTTCCAGGTAACATTTGTTTGCCTTTAGATGTACAGCAGCGGCAGCCCTGCCATCACCACCAGCAACTCATGCATGGATTTTATCACTTTGCTAATTTCCCCATCAGTCATGCTAGGTATTGATTGTCCCCATTTAGAGATGCATACAGCTTTTCCAAATGAAAAGTTATTTATACAATCAGCATGGCATTTCAATTCCTTAAACAGATTGTCAATGGGTGCTATTTCAAACTGCATATTCTGAGTCCAAAAACAGAACTCTAAAACTGGAGAAAATCTGGCTTGGAGCTACTGGACTATTTGTGCACACATGTTTTTAAATATCTATATCTATCTGCATGCATCTATTTATTGGGGAAAAAGGAAGGCTAAAAAATATAATAGTTATCCTCAAACCTAGGACACATCTACCAGGCCATAAACTCTGACATGGGCAAAAATAGTTTCTGTGGCATTTACGTGATGCACAGGATCATCTTGCCCCCAAAGCATGGCAAGGCCCCTTAACATGTTTTTGCACTACTTTAGGAAAATTCAAGGAATACTTCAGAGCTTCTGAAACTCTGGAGCAGTCTCATATTTTGAGATGGCGTGGGCTAGTTCCAATTTGAAATGGCCCTGCTGTTCACATGGCATAGGAAAAAAGGGGATGACACTTCCCTGTGTCATTTTTTTGTCACTGTAGTCTGACTGGACAGTGTGGGCTTTGTCTAGGATAGAAGGTGACAGTGTAGACACCAAGAGCTGGTCCTGAGTATTGCCACTCTAGACCAGCCCAGTAGCAAGCAGTCCATATCAATTGACCCCTATTTTTTCTACTCTAGAGGGAGGAGGAATTGTGTGACACTCCATTGTTGTGTTTGCAATTCTCTGTCTGCATAATCAATAGTGAAGAATGTTGGGAGTTACAGGTCAACATTAATCTGGGGAACCACATTATTCTCCATCCTATTTTACATTGTAGCCCATTAAGTAGTAGGCTGAAGGTTTACATTCACAAAAGACTTCTATTTCACTCTTTAAAATCTATATCTTCAATAGTTCCTCTTCATTCTGGAAAGGACTACTGGAGTGCCACAGGGTTCAGTCCTGGGCCCAGTTCTGTTCAATATCTTTTTAATGACTTGTGTGACGGCGCGAGTGGCGCCATTTATATGTTGGAACTATAAGTTTCAAGATTTGAATTGTTGTATCATGCCTGATTTTGCCCTTACCCTGTAAATGTAGTTGGATTGGTTATTTATATCTGTCAATCAATGTTGTTTGTACCTGTTATATTGCTCACTCAGCAAAGTTGTTTGGCTCCGCCTCTTCCTGGAGTAGGACTGTGTTTCCTCCTTTTCATTCCACTCTATCGGATGGACGTGAAAGAGAGGCTTGGCTCTGAAAGCCCTTCAAAAGTTACCTCTCAGCACCAATTCTGAGGTTCTTACCCTTGGGACTCACACTTCATGTTCAGGGCCAACCTGAACAACGTTGAGGAGTCTCAAGCGCCTTCACATCAGTCCTTTGGCAACAGAGGAAGACTCTTGTCTTCAGATATAGGTCATTGGACTGAGGCTGAGTTTGCTCCGGCATTCACAGCCAGAGAAAGAGGGATCTGGACAAGCTTCATGGACTTAAACAATCAAAGACTGTAATGTATATTTTCTTTTACCCCCTTTGTGAACAATAAACCCAGTTTTTGAGTTAACTACAGTGTTTTGGTCCTTGGGAGTTCCAGTTTCCCTAAAGGAGGGCAAGAAGCAATCCCCTGGGAAAAGATGTCACGTCCATGCCTCTTTCACTAAGAGTTTACAGCCCCAGGCGCGACGGCACAACTTGGATGAAAGTTTAGGGGGAGTGCTTACCAGGCTTACAGATGACACCAAATTAGGAGCGATAGCTAATACTCTAGAGGACAGGATTGGAATTCAAAATGGCCTTAACAGATTAGAGAGATGGGCCAAAAGTAAGAAAATGAATTTCAACAAGGAGAAATGAAAGATCTACACTTAGGCAGAAAAAAATGAAATGCAAAGATACAGGATCAGGGATGCCTGGCACAACAACAGTACATGTGTCAGACCTTACCTGGAATACTGTGTCCAATTCTGGACACCGCAATTCAAGAGAGAGATTGATAAGCTGGAAGGCGTCCATAGGAAGGCAACTAAAATGATCAAAGGTCTGGAGACCATCAATCCCTATGAGGAGTGTCTTAAAGAGCTGGGTATGTTTAGCCTGCAGAAGAGAAGGTTGAGAGGAGATATGATATCCATGCATAAATATGTGAAAGGTGTCATAAGGAAGAGGGAGCATGATTGTTTTCTGCTGCCCTGGAAACTAGGACTCGGAGCAATGGGTTCAAATTACAGGAAAGGAGATTCCACCTGAACATTAGGAAAAACTTCCTGACCATACAAGCTATTCAGCAGTGGAACTCTCTGCCTTGGAGTATGATGGAAGCTCCTTTGGAGTCTTTTAAACAGAGGCTGGATGACCATCTGTCGGTGGGGGGTAATACTTTCAGTGTGTTTTTCCTGCATGGCAGGGGGTTGAACTAGATAGCCCATGTGGTTTCTTTCAACTCTATTATTGTATGATTCTCTGATTCCATGGCATTTTTTGTCACACAAAACAAATTTAAATTTGTAATAACGCTATCAGATATAGACCACCAATTACTGAAACTGAATATGTAACTATCACATTATCTATGTGTTTGTCTATTTATATAATCTATCATAAGCATACATAAACATTGTTTTTGCTGTATCTGTTTGCTCTTGTATGGCTTCAGATCATGGTATATTATGAAAACCATTGGAAATTTGGTAAGACTTAAGACTCTAAAATGCCAAATATGAAAACTGGACAATGACATTCTGTCTTTTGACATTTATTTCCCAATTTTTGACATTTCTCTCTGGGCTTATTCCAATCTAAACATTTTAAAGTGGTGCAATAACTGATTATTGTGTGTACCTAATTATGTGTCAGATATTTAATCAATGAAGGAAGGAACTCAATGTATAGCAAGCAATGGAACAGTTTATATCATTATTGAGTTACTTCCTTTTAGTTCAGTATTGAAGCCAGTTTTCTGTCAATTCAAGCTACTTAAAATGCACATAGGTTCATGTTTATATTTTATAGTGTTTAAAATATTTTAACAATAATTAGCCTAATACAATTGAAGGATTTTGTTCACTAGCAATCAATATTAGGATTCTGATTAATTTTATTAATTTTAATGAAGAACTGGTGTTTAATAGATTTCAGCTAATTTTAACCTGTTTTACATGCACCTAGCTGTAAAGGTACTTTACGTTAAAACCCCCCCTCTCTTTCCCAACAAATAAATACTGCCTTTAAACAGTAGACCAACATGAAACATGCCCTCCAGTATACCCACACAATGGTGACCCATCTTTGAGTCACAGGGAGGACTTCTCCACCTCTCAGTTGTCTTGTGGCCTTTAGGGTTAGTCCTAGAGTACCCCCCCCCCCACCATAAGCAATGAAAGTGTATGACACAGTTTAAGAATCCTGCATTGGAAGATGTACCTGTATCATGTAGTTACATCTCCATTGCTGGGGACTTGCCTACATGGCCCCAAAAACCATATTCATATTATTCAGTGTGAAGGCACAATTGATACACAGTGCCCTACAGCAAGTATCCAGTTTGTTTTGGCTTTAAACCAACTTTAGGCATAGCTGGAATATCCCACTTCTTTGGGACAGTCTGGACAGGTGGGTTGAGTCCAACTTGGCCCAGTTCTTTGCCCAGATAGACACTGCCACCATCACTTTTTCCCTGTGTTGTGCAGAGGTTGGAGTTTTGTTCCGATCATGCAGCAGTCAGAACAGAATTCCAAGAGTCACAACAATCCCTCCCAAAACTATCATTGTAAGCAGTGCATCCCTCTATCCCTGAGTGATCCTTTCTACCCTTAGCTATTGTTGGAGAGCAGGGGGATCAGTGAGAAAGTGTCCAACCATTTTCCTGTAGCTATATGCACAGAAGGATGTCAGAGGACCTTTAGATGCCCTGCCAATGCAAGCTGCATCCCCACTAATCTGATTTACACAATTGTAATTCATGATCAGAGCCTCTGGTAACGCAGCAGGTTAAACCGCTGAGCTGCTGAACTTGCTGACCAAAAGGTTGGTGGGCTCCCGCTGTTAGCCCCAGCTTCTGCCAACCAAGTAGTTCAAAAACATGCAAATGTGAGTAGATCAATAGGTATCCCTCCAGTGGGAAGGTAATGGTGCTCCATCCAGTCATACCAGCCACATGACCTTGAAGGTGTATGCGGACAATGCTGGCTCTTTGGATTAGAAATGGAGATGAGCACCAGCCCCCAGAGTTAGACATGACTGGACTTAATGTCAGGGGAAAACCTTTACCTTTACTAAATCATGATAAGGAAGCCAACCACGCCTGTTAGCATTTAGGATACCAAAAGCGCCTTTCTACACAGTTTTGCTAGGTTTTGCCATCAAGGACAATCTGTGGTATGCCAAGAATGATATTTGATTATTGAGGGGTTGGGCATGTCCTGGTTGGAAAATAATTTCAATCATCCAGTATCAAAATATACATGAAAGAATAATGACTATGTTTCAGCTGGAATTCCCTATTCTCATATTTAAGTATCTTATAGAACTGCAGGGAAGTAAAGATACAAAATCTGCATGGGACTGTATGAGCAATAATTGGCTTTCAAGTAATGGCTGCTTGTTCTTATGCTCATAAGGGAATAATTTAGATTTTCATCTTTTGCTTCACTACTCATAAAATTGTTCTGCTGGAGGCAAGAGGGCTTACTCCCAAATAACTGGATATAAGATCATACCCTTCATGAGTTTTTTAATGGTTGATGAGGAGACCAAGTTTCATTCTTGCATTAAAACCCTCTCTCTGGCACACACACACACACACACACACACACACACCATTTGCTATGTTCTGCATGCCAAACATATCAGTAGCTTGTTTGTTCCTATAAGGCACTTACTATTAAAAAAATTCCTAGGAACTGCACATGAAAATTTCATGCTTCCAGGTGCTCCATGGATTATTCATGAAGCTTTTGGAGCTGTCACCATGGGAGTCAATAGGCTACAATGTATTTAGCATATTAATGCTTTTTTAAAATTTATTTAGTGCATGAAGAGCTCCATCACACCACCTGGAATGCAGGCACAAACTACTCCTGACTCAAATAGCTTTGCAACATTAAAACGGATTTTGGGAACATTTTTTTTTTCTGGAGTGGAGAGAGGCTCTCTATGAACTTTCATTTCCAAGCACTGTCTTCTCCATGAAATGGGAGCTTCCTGAAGATTTGTTTTCATAATAATGCTTCCTTTTTATCTGCTGGGAATTTGGGGCTCATTACATGGTCTATCCTACTGCTGTAACACATGCTCTGGAAAGATCTTTTAATAGGCAAGCCCTGTGATTTGTCAGACATTACATCAGAATGATTTAATACACCAAGGGCAAGATTGTATGTCAGGTCCAGCTGCTATTACAGTTTCTTTAGCAGCTCCACTAGATGGGCTTCAGAAAGCAATGACAAAATAATAACAATTTCTTTGTCTCAGCTTTTAAGAGAAAGAGAGGGGAGATGGTGCAGAGGATTTGTTGTGCCCATCAATTTGGCAGTTCTTACTTTATGTCTTATTTGGCAGTGAAATTGTGCTTTAAACTGAAACTAAAAATGCTGAGAACAAGAAAGGTAATGTCAGTATGGAAATGGGGTTGAAAGGCTTCCAATTACCTGTGTGAGGCCATGTTTAACCACTCATAGGTTTCATATTAATGATGTGCATAGAGCACTCAGATGGAATCTGCCATAAGGCAGCGGGAGCAAATATCCGTGTTGCAGGATAAACTAGAATGTGGTGCTAGACTCAAGCAGTGAGAGAAGCTTGTCAGATGAAGAATATTGAGTTAAGGGATTGTCACTGCCCATCTCATGAAAGCCTTTTTCATAGTTGAGGACAGATGCAATGCAGAGGCTCAGGCCCCTTCCACACAGCTGAATAAAATTCCACATTTTCTGCTTGGAACTGGAATATATGGCAGTGCGGACTCAGATAACCCAGTTCAAAGCAGATATTATGGGATTTTCTGCCTTGATTTTCTGGGTTATAAGGCCGCATGGAAGGGCATTCAGTGTGTGAATGCAAAGTAATCAAGTTTGGGACATTATCCCACCATGCCTTTTAGCTGATATGCCAGCTGCACCTCTTCCTAGAATCAGAAGACCCAAAGATGGTAGTGCACATGCTGGGAACCTCAAGGTTGGACTTCTGCAATGCACTGCGCAAATTGTAAGAAATGTATGGGAAATATGATTTCCTGCAATGAATTTACTGTTCAGAAATATTGTATTCTGTTTCTTATGGAACAAGTTTCTGCAGGAATCTTTCCTGTAATAAGGACTCTTTTTCTCCTCTGCCTTACTCCAGGTTTGCCTGGGATTTCAGAGATCTTATGCACTCAAGCCTCATGACAGAGACAGAGAGGACCTAAGGATACTTTTGACAGATAAGTGCTAAAATGAATTTAGAGAAATGGTAAATATGGGTTCCTGTTTATTATGGGGAGGATAATAATAATAATAATAATAATAATAATAATAATAATAATAATAATAACAATAATAATATCACGACCTCAAGATTGAACTTCAAAGACTCTGGCAGAAACCAGTGCAGATGGGCACACTGGGTGCCGTGCCAAAAGATCTCAGCTGGCATTTGGAAACAATAGACATTTACAAAATTATGATCTGTCAACTGCAAAAGGCCACCCTACTGGGATCTACGGACATCATTTGAAAATACATCACACAGTCCTAGACACTTGGGAAGTGTTCAACTTGTGATTCTGTGATACGAAATCCAGCATATCTATCTCATTTGCTGTGTCATACTGTGTCTTTGTGTCAATAACAACAACAACAACAACAACAACAACAACTTTATTTGCATTCAGCCCTAACTCTCAAGGGGACTCAGGGCAGATTCCAACATACAACAAAAAACATTCAATGCCTCCGTAAAACAAACAAATACTGGACTAGTGTTTTGCTGCAAAATCATCCTTCTATTAGTATACCACCTTTTCCCATCAAAATGATGTTCAAGCCCTCTTACAACAACTTTCAAAAACGTACATAATATAGCGCCATTTCCAGATCATTTGTAAACACATAGAAGGCATTACGTGATTTCAATAGCTATACAGATAGGCTAATCAAAACATTTTAGATTAATGAATATACATGAAGATTAAAGAAGCCACTAGTAATTGATCCAAAGACCTAACAAGAGAAATAAAAACAGAAAAACTAAGTAGCAACAAGAAGAATATAAAGGATACTGCAAATGTCCTTGATGAGAAAATGTGTTTCAACCTATTGAGATACACTGATGACAAAAGCTCATTGAGACACACCAATGATAAATGATCAACTAGTAAACGATTAGATGGGGGTATTTTGAGATAGTTATAATTTCTAGAAATTTGCTATGTCCTCCATGGTGAATCTGTGATAACTTCCAGTGGAAGTGTACTACAGAATCATTTTGATGACCTAGTACATTTCTAAAAAGGATTCATTCTATTGGATGCAGGTAATAATAATAATAATAATAATAATAATAATAATAATAATAACAACAACAACAACTTTATTTTTATACCCCACCCCATCTCCCCGAAGGGACTCGGGGCGGCTTACATGGGGCCTTGCCCGATACAACAATCAAATAACAATAACAAAGCAATAACACAATTATCCCAATAAAAACATCAGCATCAGTAAAAAAACAGTCATTAAAATCAACATGTAGTATACAATGTTAAAAACAGGAGACTAATTCATAGATCCCAGGCAAAGTGCAGAATGTTCCGAAGTGGGGAAAGGTAAGGTGAAAACCACATGCACTGGCCCTGCTGGTACGAAGATCATACTATTTTTTCCCCTCAAAAACAGCCCATTCTGTGGGAAAATACACTTTTAAATGACAAAAAGTGTATCAAGAAACTAAAATGAGATCAAAAATCTGACCTAGCAGGCCGAAAAAACTGGAAATACTTTGTTTCTGCATGAAATGAATTAAGCTAACATTATATTTTTAAGCAACATAAAAGTCTAAATTGTTAAAAGGTTTGTTCCATCCTGTTTCAAGACTCAATTGTTACATTCTTAATAGTCAGTTTGCCTCTCTGAAACCAGGTGGAAATCAATTTAAGAATGCGCTCTTGCAAAAAGACTGAAAGAGTGATCATGGGGAAAAGGGATCTGCATCTACTGAATCTTTACCGAAGCGTTATCACCAATCCTTGTGTCTACTAGAAGCCAATTTTTCAAGATCCAAAGTGTGTGTGTGTGTGTGTGTGTGTGTGTGTGTGTGTGTGTATGTATCTGGAGTTACACTTAAATAATGTGTGTGTGTGTGTGTGTGTGTGTGTGTGTGTGTGTGTGTGTGTGTAAGGTCTTACTGAGAGAGGAACAAAAACAGGGTGTAAGTTGAATACATGAAATAAATCAATGAATAAATACATTAACACATTGAAACTGTGAGGAAATACACTGCAGTATTCATAGATGTGTGAAATCAACTGGATTGCTGAGATCTGACGTAAACACATTACTCTGAGAGTCATGGGTCAGGTAAGATTATGCAATAATTTGCAATGTTAAACTTTATCTGCCTTTCCTTGTCCAAATTCTTAAGATCTGACAAAGAGAAGAAAAAGAACAACCTATAAACAACCTATAAATAAAAGTCCATGGATAAGTCTCAGGAGAATAGCAATAATAACCGTCTGAAAATAAACTGCAAGAGTTTAAACAAACTGAGATGAAAGATTTTAATGTGAGTGAAAATGTGTAAAGGAGGATGTAGGAGGCTGTTGACAGTCGTGCAAATGATCCAGAAAAGAACATCCAGAAATTTCAAAAGTGAATTCAATATATTCAGTGAAAGAAATGATTGTGTATAAAAAATTCAGCAGAAAGTTACACACAGTTATGAAAACCATGTGGGGAAAGAAAATGTTGACAGCAGTTGTAAGTTGCTAGAAAGCAGCTGCCTTATTTCCTTAAAGTTAGCAGAATAATGGGGTTTTTTTGGTGTTAGGAGCAACTTGAGAAACTGCAAGTCACTTCTGGTGTGAGAGAATTGGTCGTCTGCAATGACGTTGCCCAGGAAACGCTAGGATGTTTTTGTTGCTTTACTATTCTTGTGGGAGGCTTCTTTCATGTCCCCGCATGGAGCTGGAGCTGACAGAGGTAGCTCATCCTCGCTCTCCCCGGGTTGGATTTGAACCGCCAACCTACAGGTCAGCAACCCAGTCTTCAAGTTAGCAGTCCTGCTGGCACAAGGCTTTAACTCATTGTTCTGGTGAAGTTCTTCAGTTGAGGAGGCTCTGCAAATTGATGTGCTGGGAAAGAATGTCTCCAAGGTCATTGAAAGAATCTTTTATAGATTATGAGTTCTCTCTCTGAGGCTAGGAGAGAGTAACATACCCAAAATCACTCAGTGATGTTCATGGTATTTGAACTCTGCTCGCTAGAGTCATAACCCAATGCTGAAACCCCTACAACATGCTGGCTCTCTTGTCGAAGGGCTGACCTTAGTAAAAGCATTTCAACATTTTTTTAGAATCAAGGGAAATGGTTGTGGAATCCCAGGAAGGATAGATTTGGCTGCAGGGCATCACCATATATTGAAAAGTAGACAGATCAAAGTGGCAGAATCAGTAAATATTAAATGAAATAATTGCAAACAAAAACTGCACAATGGTGGTGCAATGCTTGCATACACACATACACACAGAGAGCCACAAGATAAATAAAAATCCTTTATAGTCATCAGCATAAATCAAAGTTTAAAAGTAACATCTTTAATCAAAAAGAGTGCTCTGTTTAATTTATGTTTAATTCATAGCAAAATAAAACGCGAACGGAATGCAACAAAACAGACAGGAGCAAAAGACACAGACCTCAAAAGTTTTTGCAGGTCTTTGCATGTTACAATATATTTACCATCCATAATGAATCAATACTGTTTGACTTAGGGATTCATTAAAAAAAATGAGACCGAGACACCAAAGGCATTTCTGTCTAATTCCTTTCAAGACATCTGGGAAAACAATCAGGTTAGATAATCTTTTTTAGAAAAATGCTAACGTGTGAAAAAATATCCATTTTGAAGTATATCCACATGTTTCCATTGTTTCTTCCAGATTATCAAGCCCCTTTTTGCTTTCTCTTTGTTCAAAGATAAATCCCTCACTCTTGAATATTATGTCGCTAATGTAGATGTTTAGTCAGGTTAGATAAATCTGGGATTGGTTTGTTGCGACTTTATATGTTTCACCATAGCCATCCTGGACTAGTTTCTTTCTTTCAGCTCTAAGTCATCTCTCTAAATTGTATAGTAACTGTCTGATATCATAACAACTATGACACCAGAAAAGAAGCTATAGCATTTCAGCACACTGATGAAATAGTGTAACCAGAACCAGGAGATGTGATTTAACAAGGGCAACTCTATTTGACTTATAGCCTATTTTGGTTGAGCTTTGCCTGGGAATGAGCAGAGAAATGGAAGGTGTACAAGAACATCCTAATGCAGGTTTAGCTAAGGCCAGATGTCAACCTGTGAGTCCTTCCTCAGTTTATCTTCAGTAAAATACCTGACCTTAAGGCCAATCCAGTTCTATAAGTTGCTCCCCTAGCTAGTCATTTACTGGAAGGCCAACCCGGTGCATTTCCTTCCAAGCCCCATAACTTTGTAAGAGTGAGGAAACCCCTAGTTGAGCCCTAAAATCAGCTTCCTTTGCAACCCCAGAGGTCCCAGAAAATAATGAGGTCACTGCAGAAGCATACCTTTTGCCACTTGGGACTGCCAAGGCATATTCTTCCAAGGATACTTGCCTGTGACAAGGAACAAGTATCTGCTTCATCCCTTTCCCCCACCAAACCCAATAGTGATTGTGAGGAAATGGATTGGCTTTAGATAATTTAGGCTCTGCCCCCAACATGTGCTAAATTTCGATGCATCCCTTCAAGCTGCTTTAATCTGGAATCTTTTCCTAGAGAGCATCAAACAGCCCCCTCACCTGCAGCACCAATCTTCATGTGGTTTGGGGAGCTTATGCCCCATCTATACCATAACAGGACAACCTTTAATAGAAAGGATTCTGGCCCTCCAGAAGTTGTTTGACTTCATCATCACTCAGGACCAGTTCAACTCCTAAGGCTGGTAGGAGTTGCAGTCCCAAAAGATTTGAAGGACTGCACACTTCTCATCCTGGTATCACAGAAGCTTCAGGGCAAGTGGGACAAGGGGGGGATTCTAGAATATACTATTAGAGCCTGCGTTCACTCAGCGTAAGACTGTTCACAGGATAATGGAAAGTATCATATGTTGCCTTGAGCAATCTGGGAAAGAGGGGGAGTAACAATTTATAGAATAATATTTTTGTATCACTGTTAACTTGGCATTGAGGTGCTGTGTGGCAGGGAACAGTCTCATATAGCAGTGCTATAAAAACGATAATCCATGAACCAATTGTAGTCCACAAGCTATTGGTTGCCTCTCTGATCTTCCAGAGAGAGAAAGTGGCAAAGATATGATGCTGATACCCAGCCCCTTTGGGGGGTGGGGGAGGGGGCAGCACCAATAGTCCCTTACAACAGGCAGCACTGGTTTATATTTTTGTATTTGTGTGCTTTTGAAACAGCCCTTAGAGGCACAGCGGGTTAAACCCCTGAGCTGTTGAGCTTGCTGACTGAAAAGGCAGAGGTTTGAATCCATAGAGTGGGGTGAGCTCCCGCTGTTAGGCCCAGCTTCTGTCAACCTATTAGTTCAAAAACATGCAAATGTAAGTAGATCAATAGGTACCCCTCCGGTGGGAAGGTAACGGTGCTCCATGCAGTCATGTGGGCCACATGACCTTGGAGATGTCTACAGACAACACTGTCTCTTTGGCTTAGCAATGGAGATGAACACCAACCCCCAGAGTCGGACACAACTAGACTTAATGTCAGAGAAAACCTTTACCTTTACTTTAAAACAGCCTATGTGTGCATACATAATCAAAGTTCTTGTGATGACCCAGTTTTTTTTATAGTTCCCCCAACTCCTTCTCACCTTGCTGAATATAATTCCTAGCCCATTGCTATTGTAAGAAAGTGGAGTGGTGAACATAGTGGCACTTAAGGGCAAGGATACAGCTGGTTGCACTGACAGAAATGTGCAAAGAAGTGCTGTCTTTCACTGCACTCCACTGTGTCCAGTATTCTGCTAAAAAGTCATAGCAAAACTGTAAACAAGACATAGTCCTTTTGGGTTCATGCACCAGCTCTTCATTGCTTAACTCTATATCCTGTGTAGATTTAGTCTGGCACAGTGGGATCATTGGAAGCTGTAACCTTTTGATTACCTTCTGAGTCACCATGATTCTCATTTTGGTAGAAATGCATTTCTACCAATTCAAGCAATCAATGCCATGTAGCAAGGTATGGAAAAGTAACTTTTTGGTACGGTGGCTCCCTTCATACCCATGTCAATCTTGTTAGTTGAAGTCCTAAACATTTCCAAGTTCTGTGGCAGACTTTCATTTTTAACATTCTAAGCAGCCTGTGGATATAAGTCTGAGTTATTCTAAAAAGGCAAAGCAAGAACCAGAAAAACAGTAGTGTTAAAACCATGCCTGCAGCTGAAAACTACTATTTGCACAGTGCTGCCTTTTTCCATCTAATATGGCAACATCATTTGCCCTATTATGTTGTTTCTCTGAACTTGTGCAAATTTCAGATCTAGAGGTATAATCTTCTTTTGGGTATAAGCACAGGGTTGTTTGGAACATCATGCTAGGCCATGTTCATTTTTTGTCTTGTGCTGTGATCAGCATTGAATAGGACTGAAGCAACAGGAATGGCATTATGAAAAGGATGTGTTTGCCTTTTAAGGGACTATTTTTATGTTATATAAAATTACTCTTAATGTAAAACATAATGTATTCTTACAATTTTGTTATATTATAGGCATCTACACTGAACGTTGTTCTTGCAAGCAAAGCACAAAAATGCCACAGGGAATTTCTTTGAGTTAATTCAGAGCTAGATTTGGTTCAAGAGTTTAAAGAGAGCTATCAGAAGTGTTCTCTTCTGAAAATACTATGCAATGCAATCAAACATGATGAGCTACTTTGGCTAAATCCACATATCCACATTCAAATCATCAGTATGCCCACCATATCTTTAATTTAATTCTTTAATTTAAATACTTTTAATTAAAATTTATTCCTTTCCTTTAAAGGCTTCTTTCCCTTCCTCCCGCCTTCTTAGCGAGTAGAAGAGATAGATTAAAACTTAGGCTTCAAATACTATTCTGTTTAGGAATATTCAGAAAAGGATTTGTAAGAATTAGATAATTATAAAGTCAGCCCTCCACATTTACTGAGGGTAGGGGTGCAACACTCCATGGAAGTGAAAAATGGTGAATGAAGGAATAGTTGGGCCTTTTTTGCCCAAGAGAAAACCTCTGTTGGAAATCTCTCTCTTTTGCTCTTTGTGGGTGTCTCAGTGAAGGATTCTGGAGGCAACTGCTGCCTTGTTTGCTATGGGAGGCACATACAGCTATAATTGGCTACAGCAGTAGTCTGCTATACCTTTGGCCTTATTATTATTATTATTATTATTATTATTATTAATAATAATAATTTTATTTTGTACCCCACCACCATCTCCCCAGAGGGACTCGTGGCGGCTCACAGATATAAAACAAGCATACAGTGATATCAAATACAAAAACACACAAATACTGCAGACATGCTGCTGCAACACAAAATTTAATTAAATCAACTGTCCTTCACCATCTTCCCAATTCTAATCTTGAGAAAAATAAATTATTTTAATTGGAGCACAAGAAGGAACATAGGAGGTGTGGGCAGGCACATAAAAGTTTCTGTAAAGCTGCACTTAGAGTCTTTGTTAACTGAGTTATGTCTATATTCAAACCTGTTTCCGTTTCCCATAGCTATTTTTCAGACTGGGTTTTCATTTTTGCTCATGTTGATAAGCATAAAAGGGAGAAGTGAGGGGCATACAGCCTAACAAACATTGAGTTGAAATACACTCATATATGTACGTTGAGCTCATGTTTAAGTCAAGGGAAGGTTTTGGGGCCCAAATTATGGATTGTGATATCACCCATGAGAGGGGAAAGCAACAATGCTGTCTCAGGGGATCAGCTGCCCTAGCCACCACCATTTGCCCACTCAGGCATTCATAAAGGCCAGAAATGATGCCATGATGGAAACAGCAGAGTGGTCTGGTGCTTCTTTTACAGTCTCCCATGACAGACTAAGCTCTTCACATGTGCCATTATACTCAGAGAATGGGATTATTCTTTTTTGATAAAGAGTTAAGCTACAGTACTCACAATGATCCACAAATACGTCAATTCAAGTTTTTGGAGTTGATTGTAACTAAAATTTCTAGACTTATACACAAGTAAATGTTATGATTTTATGGATTCAAATGTTATTGTTTTTATGGATTTACAAAATTAAGACTAACATTCAGGTTTATGCTAGAACATGGGTTACATAGAACTAATGAGGGAAATTCTTCAGATGGTATTAAAATGGCTCAGAAATTAGTTCCTTCCTGGCCTGCTGAGAAACACCTTAATATATTTTTGAATCAATCCAAGAGGCTGTTTCCATAACTTTGTGGCTCCCTCACCTTACCCTCCCTTAAAAATACCAGAAAGTTACTACATTGGGAAATGAACATGTATCACATTGCTACACCTTTGTAACTACATCTCCTGATGCTATTTGCCCCCAAACTCATCTCTTAATCCAGGGGTTCTCAAACTCTGCTCCTCCAGATGTTTTGGACTTCAGCTCCCACAATTTGTAAAAACTTGTAAACTGGCTGGGATTTCTGGGAGCTGAAGTCCAAAACACCTGGAAGAGCAGAGTTTGAGAAACACTGTTTAAAGCAGTGTAGTCCCTGCCCTCTTCACCAAAAATGAATATGTCCTTGTTGATGAAGAATGGTATTGTGTGTGTGGGGGGGGGGGGGGGGGCATTAAGTGACAAAGGTTCAGGTCTTTCTTCTGTATTGCTGTACAAATGTCAATGAGAAAAGGATTTCTTCTCTTCCTCATATATATTAGGGACCTCATCAGAAACGAATTGTGAGGGAAGAGGGAGTAGCGGGCGAATCTGTCACCCCGTGCGCAACTCCCTTTGGATGACACTTTCCCCATCACATGGGGAAAGTGTTGCCATTGTGCCATTGCAAGGAGGCCCTGTACTGGCTCCATTGGGGCTAGTTCAACACAGCAACACACTGTCACCCTGGTTGGGGGCATGGCCTAAGCCAGATGTCACATAATGTTGAGTGATGTCTAGTGTCAGTCTCTGTCCACCAGATGGGGTGAAAGCATCTTAGGATGCTAAAATCACCCCATCTGATAAGGCTGTTAGAAGTTTTAATCTTTTTTTCAAATCAGCGTTCATCAACATTAAATATGCCCTATCTTCCTCCTAACAAATTGTCTAGCCTTACATCATCGCTGCATTACTGAGATAATGTATATGGAACCTGTTTAACTAAAATGTGCAATTCTGTTGCTAGCTGATTCACTTTATTATATTCAGGTCAAACACGTTTCTCTCCAAACAGATTTTTCTCCATCCTGACATGTCAAATAGGATTCTGAGCATGTATACTCATTGTTTTCAAGGATAAGGCAGCCAAAGCCAGATGTTTCCATGTGCAGACATTGTTTAATGTCAGCCACTTAGTCTTGATGAAACTCTCATTGATTTGCTATGAAGTATGTGACCAGACTATCCAGCCTAGAATCCTTTTGTTTGATGAGTATCTTTTCACTTTGGATCAATCCCTTTACTTGATTAATTATTGCATTTGTTTTGTGCTGTTATTGTCTTGCATCCACATCTAGAGCTCTCTTTTGATCCCAGGTGTTTTTGGTGATAGAGGCAAGCAGAGCCATTCCGAAGTAATTTGTGGGAGTAGGCGACCAGAATTTTGGCACCCCCCCCCCGAATTCCCCCCCCCCCCAACAAATCGCTGAAAAATACATGTGGCAGTGGTGGCGGTCCCCTGGAAAGCACGCACACTGGCGCACACGGACATGGAGGCCCCAGCCACCCATCCGCAGGGTCGATTGGAAGTCCTGTGCATGCGCATAGACCCATTGCCCAAAAAGCATGGTCGATGGGCCTGTGCGCATGCGCAGGCCTTCCAATCGCCCCAGCAGACACGGAACGCCCACCCGTCCACGCAGTTGATCGCCTGGGGCTGCGCCGAGTGATTGCTTTGGCCTGGCACTGCGTGGAGCGGCCTAGGTGGGCCAAGACTCCCGGCGCACATGGGGGGGGGGGGCTCAACGGCACCCTCGGTAATAATGCGCCACAGGCGAGTGCCTAATTGGCCTTGCTGGAGGACCACCTCTGAAAGCAAGCTCATATCAACAACCTCATTACACTGTAGTAACTAAGCTGTTAAATATAAACCCAGTTCCAAGCTAAAATGACAAGTTTGCATGTACTTCCGTTACCTTGAAACTATTGGAATAAGAAAAAGAATGGTGCTGATGATGATGACTGGAGGCCATCACTCTATCTGTGATCAAGGGACACCACATGCCCTTTCTTTCGTGGATTGACCATTTTCAAGGAAATATAGATTAATTCAAAGAGTCTGTCTTTTTCATCCCATTGACACCTTGTGCTTGGAAGTGTGATTCAGCTAAGCTCTGACCATTTCACTGAAATCACTATTTTAAGTTCCCGAATTCTGCCCTTAACCTTGCATGGTGCTCATAAGTAATTAGGAGCTCCCCTTCTACTTCCAAACCTTAGGACTCAGAAAAAACGTGTACCTGAAGAAATCTTCCCCCTACACACATGCAACCTTGTATTTCTCCTCCTTTGTGCAGACTCTCACTTACTTCCATCTTTGCCAGCCAGAGTGGGCTGCACCAAAATGGACTGACCTAGGATTTTGCTGGGATTTAGGAAGGCCTGTTGGGACCTGAGTAGAATGGTTGTAGGTGAGGTTGAATTGAAATATTGAGCCATTTTTTACTTTTATCCTCAAAGCAAACAGAGCCTTCCTGGTGGCTGGTGCCAGAATTTAAATGTGCTTTTATTTGTTTTTGCTTGAATTTATGCATTTTTGAAAAAAAAAATCAGGGTTACTGATTTTGGGATACTTGGGATACTGATGTTTGGTGTGACTGGGCAGGGGGGACTTGGAGGTGGTTTAGGGAGTCCATATTGGGCCTGCATTTTCAGTCCATGTAGAAAGGCTCTTAGATAGAACCCAACATTTAAAGCAGTAACATCTGGTAGAGTGAAATAAAAAATCATAACTATAATGGCCACCTACCAGGTGATCCTAAGTCCTCTCCTTTTTTAAATCCCTCTGGGGTACTCAAAAACATTATTCCATCTCCACTGGTATAGCAATATCTGTCTGGTTGCCCAGTCACAATGCTTCTTCCATCAAATGGAAGAAGCACCATCTTGTCCATATTATAGCATTAATGATGGGTGGTTTTTCCTAATGAGGTTATTTTTTGGCATAACCATTAGTCACTGTTATGGCTTGGTCTATGAGGCAGCAGGGGGGAAATTTACCATCACAGTGAGCCCCAATGTTCAGGTCATAGTGTTCCTGATAGTGTTGCCCCTATGAAGACTGACTACACAACCATGTACATTTTAAACTTAATGTCCATATATGGACTTATATAATCTTTTTGTCACTAAAGTAATGGTGCTACCCCCCCCCCCCAATAATGCCTTACATTTGTGAATAAAAAAAACCCACACTCAAACTGAAGGGAATCCATAATCATGATATCTGTAAATGCTCTTCTGGGATGGCCTACAGCTTGTATGAAAGTGAAGTTATATAGACCTGAGAACTGCAGGTTCAAGGATCCAATCGCAATTCAATGAACACTGTCAATCTCATTTATACAGCAAGTGACTCTTAACAAGCTAGTTGCTTGTTTTCTGCATGCCACTAAAATGACAAGCACTTGTGATATTTTAAATGACAACCTCATTAAAGCAAAAAGAACATAACTGCTTAGATGAAGATCAGAGAATCTAGAGGGGGTTAGGGCCTGAATAAATCACCACAGACATTTGAAATCCAGGTTTTTCCAATTTAAGTGATTTGGAATGCCATGAAAACATGTTGCTTTAATTAGACAATTGTAATGTTAAAAATAAATACTGGTATTTGTCAGGCACACTGCACTGGTGGGAGGACAAACTCTTTTTCTGTTTTCCTGAGATGCTGGCTGATTTGCTAGCCCGTTTATATTAACAAGATCTTCCAGCAGGCACCAGTCAATCCTTCTGCAATGTCAGAAATACAGCTTAATGGCATAACATTAGCAAATGTTGACCCTTTCAGCTACCTTGGCAGCTTCCTCTCCGCAAAAATTAACATTGACACTGAAATACAAGCGAGGGCAACATTTCTCTGAATGAAGCAGAGAGTGTTTGAGGAATGGGACATCCGTCGGGATATCAAGGTGATTGTTTATTAAGTTATTGTCTGTGATGACTCATGGGCCTTGTAGTCCTGTTCCTAGTACTATTGTGGCAGACGAAGAGGAAAACATGGGGTTTTTGCCGGTTCAGCAAGAGCCGGAGTCTCTTCACCTGCAGGATGTTGATGTTTGTCCTCAAGAATTCAGCCAAACAGGCCTTGGGCAGAACTCCCCCCCGTTTCCCAGAAAAGAATCTTATTCCAGAGAAAGGGGAAACAGAGACGCTCAACGGAGGAGTTTACGCATTGCTGCCAGAAATCAAGCTGATTAGGTTTGCTTCCCTTGGGAAATTCTAAGGAGTCACACATCTGGACAGAGTTGGGTTTCGCTTCTCGTTCTCTAGGGAAAGAGTTCTGTTGGCGGGAAAACGAGACCCAATATAGGTGGTTGGCGCGAGGAATTCTTTGCGGAGTCAATTGATCAGCTTCAGGAGAGAGATCGTGTGTGGACTTCGTACCCCAGTTCCTTGCTTCTCGGATCAAGTTTTCAAGCCTTGCCTAGCCTTGCAGTTTTACCACGGACCCTGCTCCACGCTCATGTTTTGCCTTTGTTTCCAGTTATGAATCTAGCCAAGAATCAAGTTTAATTCCAGCCTTGTTGTCAAGCTTCAATGAACTCTAGGACTCTGCTAATTCCCCACACTATTGCTTGGCAAAGTGTGTGTTTCGGTCAAGTGGATTAAAACTTTGAACTCTAATATCTTATATTGGACAATACATTTTTGGACTATATTTGACTTCTTTTGAAAGGTCTGCTTCTGAACTATATTCTTCACTTGTTTTTATTGCTTTTATATATTTCTTTAATAAAGATATTAGATAGAGATTGGCCTCTGCGTATGGTTATTGGTGCTCTGCTGCCAGGGTTCTGACATTGTCCTCCCAACCCTGTTATACGCCTGTGAAACATGGACTGTCTATACACTCAATTCCTGGAAGGATTCCAGCAGCGTTGCCTCTGAGAAATCTTGAAAATCTCTTGGGAAGACAGGCAGGCAAATGTCAGTGTGCTGGAAGAAGCAAAGACCACCAGCATTGAAGAAATGCTCCTCCACCATCAACTCCACTGGACTGGTCATGTTGTCTGAATGCTCCATCACAATCTCACAAAGCAGTTGCTAATACATGGTCTTAAATCCAGCCTTAAAAACTGTGGCATAGACACTGAGACCTGGGAAGCCCTGGCCCTTGAGCACTCTAATTGGAGCTCAGCAGTGCTGCAGAATTCGAAGAGGCACGAATGGAGGGCTTAAAGGAGAAACGTGCCAAGATGAAGACGGTCAAGCCAACCCTTACTGGGACCACCTTTCACCTGGAAACCGATGTCCTCACTGCAGAAGAACATGCAGGTCAAGAATAGGTCTCCACAGCCACCTACGCATCCATCACCAAGACACTACACTTGGAGGGCCATCATCTTTGGGCTACGAGGGATCGCCTAAGTAAGTAAGTACGTTTTAAGGAGAATAGGAAGGTGATGGCCTGCAGATGTTCCTGGACTCCAAGTCACATAAACCCCAGATAGCCTAGTCAGGGATAATGGAATTTGAAGTCCAACAAGATCTATAAGGCATCTGGTTTCCTATCCTTATAGGAATCTACACAACATTAGTATATCAGTTTGATGCCATCTCATGAGTCATTTCTACAGCATTCTGGGATTTGTACGTTGGAGAGGTGTACTTAGAATTCTCTCCTACAGAGTTTCAATGAAATAGAACATGGCTAATAATATTAGAAGTTGGGGAGACATTAGATTTGAGAAGACAATTCTAGTTCTGTTTCCATAGAGTTAGAAGAGGCTCTAAAGGCCATCCAACCCAATCCCCTGCCATGCACAAATACATACTCATTGTCAATCATAGCACTCCAAACAGATGGCCATCCAGCCTCTGCTTAAAAACCTCCAGAAAAAGAGACTCCATTGGACTCCAAAGTTGTTCCACTGTTGAACAGCTCTTACAGTCGGGAAGTTCTTCCTAAAGTTTAGGTAGAATCCTTTTTCCTGCAGTTTGAATCCTTTGCTCCTTGTCTTGGTTTCTAGACTTTAAAAGATATTCACTACATAAAAGAGAGAGTTCTAGTCATGTCCATTGAGACTGAGATTTCTGTTCTCTTATAAATAAAATCACCAAGCAAGTAAATGAGTGTTACATTTTCACTGGTGAGCCTAAAACAAATAATAAGGGCAGTTTTCTGCAGCAAACAGGGAGCACGTCTTCATTTCAGGGTTTTCAAAATCTTCAAAGGGACCTATTAGCTGCTCTTATGGCTCTTTTGTTCACTTCGGAGAAAATAATTATGGTCCAATTTCTTCTTGTTTAGCTTGTGAGCCCTGATTAGACCGAACACAATCTTGCTTTCAAACAAGGTATGTAATTTTGTGTAGGACATGCATTCAGCTTTCCATCTTTGTGGATTATAACAAATTGCTCAATTTTGTCTTTGTGGACTGTAAAATTTAGGGCATTCAACTTATCTGCTTGGCATATGTTATAGTGCCCTCACTAATGAATGCCATTTTAATGCTTTTAGCCTGGATGGAATTTAGTTTTGATCTGGCATAGCTCAGTTCATTTAAAGATGATTTTGTATAGAAAAAGGACCTCTGGGCCTTAGATTAGACATAAATTCTCCCAACAGTGCCACTTACCCTTTAATGCCATTTGGCAAATTAAAAATGAAGGTACTATACCTTTCTTTATGCACACCCAGATACAAAATGAAAGTTAATAGTGCATGCTGGGTATGATATTGTGAGGAATATCACAATATCTAGAAAGTCTGATTTACCCATGCATTGATTTACCATTCAACAGGTGATTGGATGGATTTGCTGTAGTTGGGAGTAACCAACAGAATGGCAGTAATTTCTCATTTGGTTTGTTAATATCTGAGTTAACCAAGTATAAGTGTTACTTTTAAAACAGAAACTTTGGCACCAGGGACAGAAAAGGCGCAGAAAGAATAGAGTTAGATTCCTATGCTACTACTATTTTTCTTTTATAAAAACCATTTGGACATTTTACAGCAGACCATTTATTAAGTACTAAAACATGTCATCTGGTATGTACTGCACAAGTAAACAAAAACATTTGAAAGTAGTGACACTACTTTGAGGCCTCTTCCAAAAAGGCATCCAAGATTTACTATTTTCCTTTTTTTATTAACCTCCACTTTTCTAGTATTTTACTTTTGGATTATGAGGAATATCACTTGATCTATATTTTATTTTAATATGCTGGAAATAACTAATAAGGCTTATTTGCTTTCATGGGGTAATTGAAGCATTCTAGGATGCTTCTGCCCCTGTTCACCTGTGGAGCCCCATGCTGCATATCAAAAGACATACTACAACTTCTGGTGGGCTCCATGGGCAGACTGGTTTGACAGTGTGGTGGGATGCTGCCAACACAGAGGCTGCCCCATGTTCCATAAGGAACAATGGAGCTTTGGCGCAGGGGCGACACTTCATCGCGTGGGATGGGGAAGTGTCAGCTGGCAGCCAGGGCACCGGGATTGCCCAGCTGCTCCTCCCACAGCCATGATTCACCACAGAGACTGGCAAATCATGGTGTTGGACCTTATCCATGTGGTGAGGTCCTTGACTCTCTTTTTTCTCTTTGTGCATGCCCAGGAAGAGTTTTCAAAGGCAGCCTTTGTTAACCTTGCTTATTTAAGTCTTCAAAAATTTATGCTTCCAACTAATTTTCTTAGTTAGGGCCCTTCCACGCAAATGCAAAATGAGCATTTAATTTACATGTGGCTGCAATAACCTACCTCATCCAGGTCAGCCATGCCAGTGCTAGCTTAGCATGGCTGGGCATGGGCAGTGTCTCCTAAGTCTCTTTCCACCCATTCCCTCAATTGAAGGAAAAGCCTTCTTACTGTCACTGGAGGGTGTTCCCTTCCTAATTCTGTGTCACTCAGGACATGATGGAGCTTTGGAGAAAGAAGTCCCTTCCCTCCTGCAAAGCCCCTTTGTGTCCTAAGTGATGCAATCCAGGATGGGGAGGGGACAACATCCTGTGGTTTTTTTGCAGGACAGCATCCATATTGTTTGTAGGCAGTCAAAAGTACAGGGTGGCTTGGGGGCGGGGCACTGCCACACCACCTCCTTGGGCTGCTCTGGGGATGCCATCTGGAATAGTGAATGGTGATCTGAGATAGCAGTCTCCATTGCCACAGCACCCACAAAGATTCAGATCTTCCCGGAAGAGCCAAATCTTTACTGGTGTTTTTTTTTTAACTCATGGTTACTCCAGGTTCAAATGCATTTGCCTGGGTGCATCATTTGGATGCCCCAGACTAATGTGAGTGCTGCATTGCAAAGGTGCTACAAGATCTCTTTACTAACTGATGTTTAAGTAATTTAGATTAACCCTGGGAGATTTTAACTGTCAAATGAGAAAGAGGAATTCCCACAGTACCTACAGAAAATGCATGTGGATGATAGATGTGTGGAATGCATCCTATATTACAGCCGAATTGCAAATATCTTGAAAAAAACAAAAAGATGGTTTATCTGAATGCTATTTTCCACCATTTCTCTACTCTCAAAAGCCTAGAGAATCAAATTCTTTGCTATGTGATAATGTTACAGTTCTGCACGAGGAGGCTGAAGAGGTTTTCTCCTGGTGTGACTTCACTGAAGTTAAGGGAGCTAGGCCAACAGTGTATTTTCCTTTTCAAAAATCAGGAAATGCCAAAGTTATGGTTGAATGCTGAGCTACAACCATATTTTTACATACATTCTCACTCTCACATAGTTCAAGGGAATTCACTGTGGAATTTTGGAAAGGTGCACACAGACCTAGGAGAACTCTCAGGATATATAAAGAATATTTGATCTCATAATCAGAACAAAGTATTTCTTGTATACAGAGTACACATTTGGTTCCAGGTAAACGTTTGTCTTATAATTTGATACAATGATGGTTTTTCAGAAAACTATCACAACCAATGGGATTTATTTCTCAGTCAATGTGCATTTGTGTATTTTTTGGGGGCAGACTGATGAAAATATGTTCCTGGAAGCAATGAATACTAGAAGGTAAAGGTAAAGGTTTTCCCTGACGTTAAGTCCAGTCATGACCGATTCTGCGGGTTGGTGCTCATCTCCATTTCTAAGCCGAAGAGCCGGCATTGTCCATAGACACCTCCAAGGTCATGTGGCCAGCATGACTGCATGGAGCGCCGTTACCTTCCTGCTGGAGCGGTACCTATTGATCTACTCACATTTGCATGTTTTCAAACTGCTAGGTTGGCAGGAGCTGGGGCTAACAGCGGGCGCTCATTCCACTCCTGGGATTTGAACCTGGCACCTTTCGGTCCGCAAGTTCAGCTAGAATACTAGAAAGCATCCTTTAAAATTTGAATTATATTCCAAAGAAATAGTAAAGTCAACCCTTCCCTAAATGTCTGAAGAGATGGGTAAAGTCTCATTAAGCTATTAAGATTCTTGAGAGATCAGTCCTAGGGAGGCCTTTTCTATAGATGTATAGTTCAGGGAAAACTTAGTTGCATGATTAGATGGTAGATCTTCATACAACCCCAAAGATCAGAAATAACCCAATACGTTGGAGGAAAATAGGCTGCAACTTTGACTACAGCTGTATATAATAATTACTCCACACATGAATCTAGATCCTGTCATTGACCAACTTGCTGGTTGATTGATGAGCTATTGGATGTGGCCCAATGCAGGATCTTAAAGAGATGGTGTGAGAGGTGCCCACTGGGCCACTCCAGCCTAGATCTCTCAGCCACCAGGAAGTGGGGCTCCAAGAATGAAATATTGCCATGTGGTTGATACCAATACATGGTTTACTATCTCGTGCAACCTAGTTTCTGTGATGAGCCAGGTGCTGTGTTTATTGGGACAGGTTTTCTTGTCTTGCTTGATCATCATTATCTTTTCACCCTCTAAGAAACTCCCAAACAATGGCCTTTCTGGGCTCTGAGTTCATGCTTCCCTTCTTTCTTGACTTGCCTGTTTACTCCAGTTCTCTGATGCTTTCTCAACCCTGCTGATTTGCTTCATCACCTCAAAAGTTGGTCGTCCTTGATGGCTGTGGGCTTCAGTTGCTTCAGTTCCAGGCTGTCTCTCCTCAGGCACTTCTTCTGGTTGTGTCTCTTCTGAAAAAGTTCCAGAAGTTCCTCCTGAGATGCTTCTGAGCCACTATGACTTTTTTTAGATCTACCACTTGGATAGCCACCTTGTTGGAGTTCGTTGTCTTTTTCTGGTAGGGCCTCATATCAGGTAGATCTTTTCTCTTTCTTTCCCCTCTGGAGAAGTTCCATTTGCCTTCTGACTGTGGTAAGCAAGCTCTCCTCCTTGCTGGCATGTGGCCAGAGTAGTGGCTTTGCACTGGAAGACCTTATTTCTGGATGCCTCTTTTTCTAGTCTTCCTCCTTCCCTTCCCATAGCGCTTTCTGGGGCACCCAGAATTATATTCCAGCCACCATAAGTATGTCATCCTCCTCGTCCCATGCTGGCTTTGCCTGCTGAAGTCTAATTTCCACCAGCCTTCTCTACTGGTCTTTTAAGGGGGTCCTTCCTGGTTGACCCAATCCTCATTCAAACAAGTACCACTGAGGTTTCTTCACGTGGCAGCCTTTTGGGTAGAATTTCCTTCGAAGCAGACACCTCTTCTCCTCCTCCTCCTCAGCCTTGGCCTTGAGCTTAGATGGTTTTTAGATCTTCAAGAAAGACTTGAAGACATGGCTCTTTCGCTGTGCTTTCGGAGAGTAACCATTTAATATTTCTTTTCCGTTGCTCCCTTTAATATCTATCCTCCAGAATACCCCACTCCCTTATGACCCTGTTCGCTGTGGTTTTTATTTTTATGTCTTTCTCACCCCGAGTTTTAACTTAATGTTCATGTGGTCTGCCCTTGTTTTCATTGTCTCCTTGTTTTATTTTGTATTGGATATTATTTACTGTATTGCTTATTGTTTTGTGCTGTGCTTTTATATATATATATATACTGTTTACATTGTATTGTTTTGGGCATGGCCCCATGTAAGCCGCCCCGAGTCCCCGTTGGGGAGATGGTGGCGGGATATAAATAAAGTTTATTATTATTATTATTATTATTATTATTATTATTATTATTATTATTATTATTATTATTATGGTTTTTTTTCTGGCTGATAACTTCCCTCTCCTGAATGAATTGGATGGTGATGCAACATTACAGTAGGAACATAACAGTTTTAAAGGCATGCCTTTGAATAGACATTATATTCCATTGCTGCCTATGAAGTATCAAAAAGCTAGAAATGTCTGTGCTGTTGTCACATGAACTGAAGCAAACTCTGCTAGGACCTTCTGGTTAAGGTTTTTTTTTATAGAAGAGATGTCTTCCTTTCCTATTGTCTAGGTGTGATATAGAGATGTGAGGAGTGCAGCTTTAATTTGTTTCAGGTTAAGAACAAGGATTTAATTCTCCAGAACTGCCATATTATTAACTCTACTTCTTTATACTGGCAAGGGAAGAAAGTGGCAATATGGCTTTCATGTTTTGCTGTTGCCTGTGACCTGGTGGCTCAGGGTGGCTCACACATGAATGTAAGATACATTAATTAAAAATAGTAGTAACTTTTTATTAGCTACTATCTTAAAGCACCGGCACTTTGAAACAGTATTAGATCATTTAAAACCATAAAAATCAAAAGGCATCATGTGCATGCAAAGACCTTTCCACATAGTCATTTAGTCACTAAATGTTTGATTTTTTTAAAAAAAGGCTTTTACTTGTGTACAATGCAAGAACAGGAAGTGGTCCAGACTGGTCTCTTTCAGGAAAGTGTCCCATGGCCTGGGAGCAACTACCAAACATGCCAACAAATGTTAATGGAGCCAAGCAGAAGCCATCCCAATCATGATCTTAAAACTCTGGCAGTCTCATATTTTCTTTAATAGGGTCTTAATTCATGCAAGCATTTTCATTGTTTTACATTTCTGTTTAACATAATTGTTTTTTTAAATGGTTTGCACTTCTTACTAAAAGCTGCAACAAATCAACAAATCACTCTGACCAAGAGGTCATGAGTTCGAGGCCAGCCCAGTGCCTACGTCTTGTCTCTGTCTCTGTTCTATGTCATGGCATTGAATGTTTGCCTTTATGTGTGCAATGTGATCCGCCCTGAGTCCCCTTCGGGGTCAGAAGGGCGGAATATAAATGCTGTAAATAAATAAAATAAATAAAAGCATTAAGCTTAATCCAATACTGTGTTAGGCCTGGCTACTAGCATAGCAGAATATCCTTTCCTGTTGCTCGCAGCGTTCCATGCTACTTGGAAAATGGTTCCTAAGATTTTCCAAGCTGATCCTTTTTTGCGGGGAGGGGGTAAGGGTTGGAGGGTGGAGTTGGATGGGGTGGGTGAAGTGCATTAGAACTGTAGAGAGAAGAAGATATTTCCCTCTCAGTTCTGCTGATGGAAGCAGTTCTAAGAGCTGAATGGCCCTATTCAATATTGATCCTTGGCTTCAATAAGCTCTTGCCCTATAATATGTATTGTGAGATTTTAATTGCTTATTTCTTTGCTTTGGAGGCATTTGTTTTTGGAAGGGATTAGAATGTCAGCTCCATTGGATAAAAATATGTGTGTGCTGGGAAAGTACATATGGATTCTTGGTGGCCTTATCTCAATTTTCTCTTTCCTGTATGTCCTAGGAGCTGGACATTGTGGGGCATAGGAGGTTTTGGACAGAGTGCAAGGACAAAAAAATAGCCTTCTGTTCTCAATTCTAAAAGGGGATAGGATGCAACCACTATCTATTCATTCTATTCAGCTAGAGCAATGCTTCCCAACCTGTGGATGGACCACCAGTGGTCCCCAAAAACTAAAATATTGTCTGCAGCCTAACCGTTACTACACTGTTGAAATGAGAGTGACTGGTCTCATGAAACCCTCTTCTAGTGCCGAGGCAATGGGGATGTCAGAAGGGAAAAGTGCAATAAGCCTCCTGACTGCTGCTGCTTCTCCTCCTCCCTCCCCTTGAGCAGAGCCATTCCATGTGGTGGCTGGAAGTGGTGATGCCTTGGTGTCTTTGTTATTAGACCTGTTCCTGAGGTTATTTAGTGTGCTGATTCAGAAAATTGCATTGGATAGACCACATCAGCTCTAGATTATTCAATATGGTTTTCTGTGGGCGACCAGATGGTGACTACTGGATGGCATATATTCTGTATCAGAAACTAGAGCTGATGTTATCTGTCCAATGCAATATTCTGAGTCAGCACCCCAAATAACAAAACCAAATCTAAAGTTGATCAAAAACTGATCTGTAACCCTTTTGGTACTAATGTTGGAGCGTGGTCCCTGGTCAAATTGGTCCCTGGTGAAAGTGGTCCCTGGTCAAAAAAATGGTGAGAACCACTGAGTTAGAGAATCAAAATAAGAAAGTTAATGTGGGGATGCCAAACCCATGCTTATAAAAACAATTCAATCTGATGGGAACAACAAAATCCTTAATCATCTTTATTTCTTGTCGGTGTGGAAGATGCACTTGGTAAAAATCTGGATGTATTGCCTGAGCAAAAGAGAGGGAAAATAGATATCAAAATTTTTTCATGGTGCCTCCTCCCTGCAATAATGTTTTCATAATGACTGCCATTTCTGCCTCAGTTGCACATGCCACAAAACTTGTTAAAATTAGACAGATTTATGTGAGTAACGCTAAATTTGGGTTTGGAGCTGTAAACTGGAAAGTATTTGGAATGTTCTTAGATGAAGACTGTTCCTACAATGCACCTCTTCATCATCATTAAAAGAGCTTCCTTTTCCATAAAAGATAAGTTCTATTTTCCAGGCAAGATAGCTTTTCTTCACCTTGTACTTTATGTAAATCCCAATGGAGCCCTGGTTTTCAACAAATGTATTGCAAACCAATAAGGCGTATTAGATTCCTAATCCTCATATGCCTCTCTGCTTATTCCTGAGTTGATTTAGCTGTTCAGAATGGGTTCTTTCAAGGGGCTCAGCTGTTGTAAACATTCAGTCGACTTGTCCATTTGTTAAGTAAAAGGAAATAAAGAAAATGCAAATTTTGAAGTCTGGTTTATATTATACCCTCACATGCACATTCCTTTTTGGGTGGTTTGCTGTATTTGTTCCACTAATTATCACTGAAGTGTGATGTACAGCACGGGTTACAGTGATATCAGATAACAAGTGAACCCGCTGCAGATGTTCTGGTTTAAGGAACAGAGCAAGGAACTAGCAGGATCCTTTCAAGTGTCTGAATTTTTGAAATGTAATACATATTGGAATCTGTCTGTAGGATCATTCATCTTTACTCTGTTTGGAAGGTGATCAGATCCAGAGATCACAGAGTTTTTAAAGCATTATCATATGGATGTGTCTATACTATACAGTTACATCTGTTTAATACTGCTTTGATGTCTGTGCTTCCATCCTAAGGGATCTTGGGATTTGGTGAGTTACATAATCTTTTCTGCTTTAAAATTAATGGAGTCCAAGGAAGTGACTTTAGGAAAAAAAGTCTAAGTCCTCCATCAGGATTTTTTTAGGATAATGAAGTCATGGACGTTAAAGTGGTATTAAACTGCTGAAACTCTATATTGTGGATATAATCTATAGGCTCATCTATACCTGTCATAAAATTTGAGACCAGTCTGGAGTATCAATATCAGCAATGATGTTTAGTGGCAGCTCTGTCACTGAGAGCAGGAGATGACAGCCCTGGCCCGTTTAGACAGTGGACTGGTTTGGATTAGAGAAGTTCATGCTGTCCACACACATCTTGAAGAGTGAGAATGCTTTGAAGTATTGCCAAAACTCCAGAGCATTCCCTGACTTTGCACAATGCAGGATAACACTGGATGAACCCATTTTACATGTGTAAAGGACTGGAAGTCCTTGGATGTTGTTTGGACATCCAGGTTCACTTTCCAATCAATGTTGGGCATAGAGCTAGTATTTGTTGTTGTTTACTCGTTCAGTCGCTTCTGACTCTTTGTGACCTCATGGACCGGGCCACATCAGAGCTTCATGTTGGCCATTGCCACCACCAGCTCCTTCAAAGTCAAGCCAGTCACTTCAAGGATAACATCCGTCCATCTTGCCCTTGGTTAGCCCCTCTTCCTTTTTCCTTCCATTTTCACCAGCATCAGTTATCTTTTTCTAAGCTTTCCTCTCTTTTCATTATGTGGGCAAAGTACTTCATCTTTGCCTCTTAATATCTTTCCCTCCAGTGAACAGTCGGAGGACTGTTTATTTCCTGGAGGATGGACTGGTTATATCATCTTGTGGTCCAAGGCACTCTCAGAATTTTCCTCCAGCACCAAAGTGCAAAAGCATCTATCGTCCTTCGCTCAGCCTTCCTTATGATCCAGCTCCCACATCCATAGGTCACTACGGGGAATACCACTGCTTTAACTTGGGGATCTTTGTTGCCAGTGTGATGTCTCTAAACTATTTTATCAGGCCAGTATGGACAAGCTCTATGTCTGTATCCTTAGACATTAGTATTGTTTATTTATTTGGGACTTTATCTCAGTAAACACGGACATGGTTGTAACCTCAGTACTTTACTAAGATGGAGCAATTTCAACCAATTGGACACAAGTGGATCAGTGTGAGAGAGACAGATGAGAATTCAAAGGCTAATATCAGATAGGTAGGTACCTATTTCACTTACTACATAGTTTGCATCACAACACTTGCAATTCTGAAATATAAATATCAAGACATTGTAAGTTCTGGTATTTTGTTTTATTATCCAAAAATGAATTGCAAAGACATTCTCACATACCAAATTGCCACCTTGTGCTGTGTTTGAGTACAACTCTCTCTCTCTTTGGAACTGCAGCATATGCTCCACTTTGGATAATCCGGCTTTCAACATGCAGTGGTTTGGGCTGTTGGGAGCTATGGCAGCCATTTCACTTATTTATTCATTAGCATATTTATTCCCCATCCTATATCACATGGTTTTGCATCACAAGGAAATAAAATCAATGCACATAATTTAATACATCTTAACACTTAATAAAGAGAGTAATGTAAACAGACCATAACTCTATGTGTACACCACATCAGCCTGCTGGATTTCCAGAACTGCCTCTATCTGAAAGCACTCACCTCCAGGGCTGTAGCCGGGGGGGGGGGGGGGGGGGGGAGTGTTAGGAGTTTACTCATGAATTTTAGCTGGTTAACCAATTCTCCATGCTGAATCTATGAGATCCAAAAAAATTAAGAGTCCCTCCAGAACTACAAGCACTATCTCAAGCAAATATTGACAGGCCTGTAGTGTGTGTGTGTGGGGGGGGGGGGAGGGGTTCAACCCCGCCCAAATTTTCAACTCCCCCTCCCAATTTTCTGGCTACCGTCCTGCTCACCTCCAAATATTTCTTTCAGATGGGAAGGAGCCATCACTTTAAGCACCAAACCACATCAGGTTATTATATTGTTAGGAACCTAACACCATCATCTGCCATCGCATAGACAAATTGCAGAAAGATTTAAGATGGACAGAAACTTATTTGGATTTGTAACAGAGAGATCAGAATTTGAGACCTTACTATACTCTGGAGATGATCATTTGATTGCTAAAATGTATAAACTGTTGTTAAAATATGAAAAGAAAGGAAAACAGGTGAAATATTGTATAATTGAGAGTATAATTAATTAAATATTGTGATATGTGAACTAGCTGAGATGGACAAACTAGTTATGTTAATCAAGGAGAAATCCTTGACCAATTTTAAGAAAGGCTGGGATGTATTTATCACTTTTTCCCCACCAAAGATGAGGACAACATAACATAAAAGAGCATTATTAAAATGAGTCATGTGATACAGGCAGAGAGTGGGAAACTTACAGATTAATTTTTATTGTTGTATGCGTAGGATGCATTTAGTAGTGTTGTGTGAGTTGTAAGCCTCTCTGTTATTACTTTTTTTTGTCTTTAACCTGTATTACTTATCATGCAATAACAACAAATCTTTGTAAGTCGACCATTTTTCTTCCAGATAAATTTATTTTTAAAACTATTCTTCATGTGGGGAACAACATAATGGCATCTTTGGATATAATTAATTCTTATCATTATTCCCCATTCGCAATACTGATCTTATTATGAAGTGGTTATTAAAATTTGAATCTGCTTCTATTTTGTCATACAGATGTAAGCGTGTATCCCAAATTTCAGATTCTCTCTAATTGTAGTAGTCTTTTATTTCTATGGGTTAAACAGTTCTTCAACCATGTCAAATATCAAGCATGATAGTACATTTTCAAATTAGGGAGGCCCATTCCTTCTCCTGTATTATCATCTTGTAATATAAACCTAACCCTGAGCCTCTTTCCTTGCCAAATGAATGTTTTTGTGCCATTGTTTAAATGGAATATAATTAATTATAATTGGTAAAGTTTGGAATCAGAAGAACATCTTAAGTGATAATCGCTGAGATCCTACCCATAAGAGACAGTTGTAAATCCTTACATCTATGCAGATTTATTTAAAAACTTATTTCCATATTTTATCATAGTTCTTAATTAAGTTAGATTTTTTCATGAAGATATTAACTTCCAAATATTTAACCAAATATTTAACTCAGTTTCTCACTTAAAGTTTTTGGTCCCACTTTGGTCAAGCTCTTAGTCAAAGCAGTTGTTTTCTCTTTGTAGACTTTAAATCCTGATCTCTTTCCATATTATTTCAAACTAGAATTCCCAAAAATATATGAGGGATATTCTAAAAAATATCACTACATCATCAGCAAATGCTTTCAACTTGTAACTTTGACCTTGTTTTCTTGCTCCTTTAATATCTTCATCCATTCTTATTGCTGTATTCAAGTCCTCTATCACCATTAAAAACAGTGGTGAAAGAGAACACCCTCGTCTAGTCCCTTTCTGAATTTTACTTGATTTTGTTAATTCCCCATTAAACAAAATTTGAGCACTTTGCTTATTATAGATCAATTTAATCCATTTTTGGAATTTTTTCCCCAAAATCTGTTTTCTGCATGACAGCCCACATAAATGGCCACAACACTTTGTCAAATGTTTTTTGAACATCCAAAATATCAAAGCAGCCTGTTTTTCATTATGAACCTCATAATATTCTAGAACTGGTTCCCAACCTTTGGGCCTCCAGGTGTTTTGGACTTCAACTGCCAGGAATCCCAGTCAGCTTACCATCTGTTAGGAACTGTGGGAGTGAAGTCCAAAACACTTAGAGGCTCAAAGGTTAGGAGCCACTGTTCTAGAATGTCCAAAAATACGTCTAGTACTGTCACTTACACATCTTCTTGGTAGGAATCCTGCCTGATCCTCATGTATTTAAGTCTGTAAACTTTTTTCAGTTTCTCTTCTAGGATCATAGCAAAAAAAAGTAACTATTATTAAACAAGAATATAGGTCTGTAATTCTTTGGATCCTCCAGGACTTAGCCTTCTTTAGGAATCAAAGTTATATTTAATAGGTTGCTGTGCATTTTACGGGCTGTATGACCATGTTCCAGAAGCATTCTCTCCTGATGTTTCGCCCACATCTATGCCAGGCACCTCAGAGGTTGTGATGTATATTGGAAAACTAAGCAAGGGAGGTTTATATACCTGTGGAACATCCAGGGTGGGAGAAAGAACTCCTGTCTGTTGGAGGCCAGTGTGAATGTTGTAATTAATCACCTTGATTAATGTTAATGGCCATGAATCTCCATGAGTCTGGAATTGTATTCCTTAATGTTTTGTTTATTGTTTGGAGTAAAGGTAGCCATAGTTGGTCTTTTTAAGCCTTATAGTATAGTGCTGTTAGTCCTTCTGGGCCTGGTTCTGTTCTCAATGTTATCTTCAAAAAAGCCTCAACCATGTTGGAAATGCGGTGACCAAGTGGGAACTTTTTTCCACTGTTGGTGGACCTGCAAAAAAGCAAAGAATTATTGAAAAGAAATCCATCAAAAAATTCAAAAAATGTTGCAAATTAAAATAAATCTGGACCCAAAATACTTTCTTTTAGGGATGCTTAACATTGATAAAGAAAAAAAACTATTTAGCTATCTCATTACGCCAGCAATATGCCAAATATTGGAAAAAGAAAGAAACTCCTAAGATAAATTGTTGGATAAATAAGGTGTTAGAAATAATGAATATGGATAAGTTGATGTATTTATTAAAAAATAATCATGGCAGACTGAAAAAACAAACAACTGGGATTTGATAAAAAACGACTTGAAAGAACAGCAATTGAACGTGTTAATTTAAGGATAATATTTGATATAGATTATTATTATTATTATTATTATTATTATTATTATTATTATTATTATATGACTTTAATTGTGTTGTCATTTAATATAATGTAAATGTTTGAATGTCTTTTTAACTAAGGCTTTTATTGAAATGTTCTGCCTTTTTAAAAGTTCCTCAGCTTTTTCACACTAGACTATTGTATTGCTACAACAGTATTGTTTATGCAAATAAAAAAAAAATGGGAATAAGTCTCTGTCACATCAGCGCGATTGCAAGATGCTGGTACTTTTCTGATGCAAATTCTCATGATTAGTCTTCCACACAGCCTAACTTTCAACCTGTGTTTCCCTTCTGAGGGTTTTTTTTCTTTTCATTTTCTCTTTGCTATTTTGCTGCAGTTGTTAAAGCATTCTCAGGAGACCATCCTCCAATGGGACTGCAGTGAAAGAAAAATATCACATAAGGAACAGAGGTGGAACAAAACTGATAGTGAATGTATTTATGGGTTTTTCTCATCAATGAAAATAGATTATTCAATCGTTTCCAGCACAAGGCAGGTACAATACAGCCACCACACCATGTGATGAGCCCCATCAACAGGCATTTTTATCCTGCTGTAATTGCACTTTACAGCCTCATGTGATAAAGTCATCTGGGAAAAAGCCGGGTTATAAATAAAAGGATGAATGTGTGCGTGCATGCATATGCTCTCAGGGCTCTGAAATGGTGTATCAGGATAACTGTGGACTAAGCTAAATTTGAGAATACTATTTTTTGTTATACATAACTTCTAGCATGTGTGTATATGTATGCATCTGTGCATCAGTAGGTGGCAACATTTGCCTTGAAGTTTTGCCTTATGACAGGGAAATGATAGAAGCATCCTATTTTCAAAGAATGTTGCAAAAAGATGGCAGCATTTTAAAAATGATTAAACGATCCAATACTTTTGCAACTGAACATAAGTAAAGTACAAACTTTCAGAGTCTTTTGTTACTAGCACAGATCCCCAATGCATATTCATTAAGCTCAGGTGGGTATTTAAAAGAAGAGGAAATAGTCCAGGATTAGAAACTTAAACTCTTTCCTTGGTTTCCTCTGAGGCACACCATTGTTTAGAATCTCTGCAGGTAAACTCTGAATCACGGTATAAACCACCATCAAATGTAGATTTGGGATATGAGCTAAAGCAAGGGAAGCAAAGCAGACAGCATGATGCTTTTCAAGTAGAGTTTGAGGGTAATTTTCCAAAGGGCCACTGAAGGAAAAATAAAAAAAATAAGCTGTGAGGGATGGGTGTGTGTGTGTGTGTGTGTGTGTATACACTGTAACCTTAGCGTCTGTACATGCATGCCATATATTGAAGTGTCTTTTCAGATAGCTCTGCTGGGTATCACATAAAGTTTATTTTGAGTGACAGTCTGCTATTTTCTTCTCCAAATTTTCAGTCTAACTCTATTTCATGGCATGTCGACTCCCTATATGATTGCTCCAATATTCAGGTGCAGAGAAGTAAATGTTTCATGAAAGCGGTATCCCTGTCAGGAGTGTGCATATCATTTTGGCCCCCTGAGCTGTCAGCGAACAGATTGTCGAATTACCATTAGAATACGGCAGCCCATCGCTGCAGGCAGTAAATGGAGAACCGGTAAGCATATGTCACCAGCGCGATATTTTAGCTTCCTATGAATTTGTAAAGTGGAAATAAGCCAGAAGTACCACAGCAACTGCTAACTGCTTCGTCTATCCATGTATCCATATTACACCATATGTTTGCAAAATTTTTAGTAAAAATTGGTGTTTTAAAACACACACACACAAAACACCTCATGCTATATTACAGTACTGAAGTGCAGTGGTTATATGAGTAAGGGGACAGATAGCATTTTTGGTTTGGTTTTGTTCAGGTTTTACCAACAAAAAAAAAAAACCCAAACCAGAACACGTCTCACCGCTCAACATTCAAATATAGAAGAAAGCAAAACAGAGGGGTAGGTTACTTTTCCTTGGTTTTTGTCCTTGAAGTCATTTTGGAAGCTGTCTTAAAAGGGGTAAATAAAAGCACAATCTATCTAACTCAGGGGTCCCCAAACTAAGGCCCGGGGGCCAGATGCGGCCCTCTGAGGTCATTTACCTGGCCCCCGCCCTCAGTTTTATAATATAATATAGTGTATATACATATAATATTGATAATAATAATATAATGTAATACAATATAACACTAATAATAATACCATATAATAATAATAATTATATATTCTATATTACATATAATATTACTAATAATATTACAGTATAGTGGTATAGTTCAATATAGTAATATATAATGCTAATATTGTGCTATGCTAATAATATAATATATTGTATGTACATATAATTTGTAAGCCACTCTGAGTCCGCTTTGGGGTGAGAATGGTGTGATACAAATGTAGTAAATAAATGCAGTAAATAAAAAATAAATTTTAGACTTAGGGTCACCCAAAGTCTGAAATGACTTGAAGGCACACAACAACAACAACAACAACAACCCTAATTAACTTGACTATCTCATTGGCCAGAAGCAGGACCACACTTCCCATTGAAATCCTGATAAATGTATGTTGGTTAAAATTGTTTTTATTTTTAAATATTGGATTGTTCTTTCATTGTTGTTGTTGTTGTTGTTGTTGTTGTTGTTGTTGTTTTTGCACTACAGATAAGACATGTGCAGTGTGCATCGGAATTTGTTTGTATTTTTTTTTCAAATGATAATCCAGCCCCTCAACAGTCTGAAGGATTGTGGACCGGCCCTCGGCTTAAAAAGTTTGAGGACCCCTGATCTAACTCTTATACCAATGGACAATGTTTGTCAGGTACCTAGTAGCTGAGAAGTGATTTTTCAGTTAATATGTGGTAAAGGTTTCAACACATTTGAATAGTTCTGGTCACCACTGACTGTCATTTACCAGTACCTCTTACTCCCATCCTCATTGAGATCCCGTTTTGCCACATTATAAATTATTGTTTTTAATTAAGCAGAAATGCCTGTGATAAAAGGGAAGCTTTTATCCTAAGTACCAGTGCTTATGTCATAAATATGCAGATCCTTCCCCTCTCCCCTTCATTTCTTTTTCTCTGGACTTCTGCTGATACAAATTTTGAGTTTTTAATATATGGTGGAAATAAGGAGGAAGCAGTTGTCATGAGACCTTTTCACCCAGGCATGGAAAATGTGTCAAATTAGCATAAGCAGGATTTATGACAGTTCGAGTTTAAGCAGTGTGGTTAGCACTCTTGCAGGTATGTAAGAATGAGGTGTAAGAATGTACTGCCATGAAATATAAAACAAGTTCTTCTATATGATAATTGTGGGAGGGAGGAACCATTCAGGCAATCCCTTTAGATGAAGGGTTCTCCAACTTTTTCAGCTGCGGAGCCATTTTTGAAGCAAAAGTTTCTTGTGAAGCCCCAATAAATGTTTATATATTGTATTGTATTGTACTGTATTGTATTGTATTGTGTTGTATATAAAGTATATTTTTCGGGCATGGGCAAACCTTTGAAGAACAATTTTAATGAACATAAACTGAACAGTATTTCAGTGGAAGACCAAAGAGGCCATTCAGTTCAACCCCCTTCTGCCAGGCAGGAAAATCACAATAAAGCACCACAACAGATGGCCAACCAACCTTTGTAGTGATAGTAGTAGTAACAACAACAACAACAACAACAACAACAACAACAACAGCAGCAGCAGCATAAACCCCAGGAGGCATCCAGTTCAACTCCCTTCTGTCATGCAGGGAAAGCACAATCAAAGTATCCCATGAGCAGTGGGAGGGAAAAAGGATTTTGGTGGGAACAGAAGTAGGGAAGGGAGGCTTTTGGCAATGAGGGAGACAGGGGATGGGGAAGGAGCAGGAAAGAGGAGGGAAAGTTTGGAGGGGAAGGGGGAACTGTGGAGCACCTCAGTATGCTTTGCGGAGCCCCAAGGGCTCCATGCTTTAGATGGTTGCTGGTCCTTTCCTCCTTGCGTTTGAGTCTTCCATTTTATTCTTCTATGAAAGTATGGAAAACTTCTAGCTTTCCCATTGTTGTCGAACTGGAAAGCCCACCATCCTTTCACCATTGGCTATGCTGGCTAGAGCCGATGGGGCATGAAGTTCAGTGTTGTAGTTCACTTGGGGAAATGATAACTCAATTGGTCAATTAGGAGATTCAAGATGTCAGTCAAAAGGTAGAGAATCAAAATCAATAGGGAAGCATGCAGATAAATAGTCTGGATTCAAGAACAAGGCTGAGTCTGTGAGCTGGCTTGCATGTCTCTCACAGAGTAAGCAATTAACATGATTTCATGCAGCCCTAGAGTATTTGCTGCCTGCCTTATCAGTGAAGACAGCTGTGTCTGCACCAGCTCAGCTTTGGCTATGACAAAATTCTGCTCTAACACTTCAGTCCTGGTTTTCCTGCTTTGTGGTGAATGCAATCACTTTTCTGTGGAACGTCATCTGAACGCCGCACTTGAAGAAGTGGGAGGGTGCACATTTTAGGGCCTGTCTGGATGGGGCCCCCAGTATGTGTGACCCATGAATCGGTTCTATCCCATTCCCAATTATACAATCATCATTTTCAAATTTAACATGAAAATCTATGTGCAGTTGACAAATGCACGTTTACATATCAAATAAGCATTTGCAAAAGTCTTCTCTTTGAAAATACATAACCATGTCCTCAGAGGAGTGCAGACAGCTATTCTTCTATTCCAAATGTAAATATGAACAGTGACCCACTTGTTGACAGCAAAATATCCAATTATGAGGAGACATTTGACAGCAAGGAATCAAGTTCAAATGAATTTGGAGACTTCATAGACTCCCTGGATGGATTGGCTTCAAATACACTAAAGTACAAATGAGTCTTGCCCACCAACATACGAAATGTTCGTCAGACTAAAGAAAGGCATACCAAACCAATGAAGTATTGGCATGGAGAATGTGTGGAATATAAGACTAAACATTTAGGAGGCTTTGTAATTCATGGGACAATATCACCTCAACAAAAAGAGCCCAGAAAATCTTAACCTAAAAAGACAACAAAACCTGTTGTGGAATTGGACAATACACCAGATAAGTCCTTACAAGATCTTTTTCAGCCAGTTGTTGTATTTGATGCAGAGTCTAATCAAAAGGTTCTTTTACAATGTGTGAACAGTGGTATTTTAGACTTGCATTTCATCAATAATGAAGCAGTGTCCATATATAAATATCTGACTACACATTCCTTTTTGGCTGGCAAAATGATATTAAAATAGGGGGCGTTCCCAGATGGTGAAGCTGGGGGACACCTGCTCAGACCCCTGGCTATTGTCCTGTGGGGTCGCACAAGATTCTATTCTGTCCCCCATGCTTTTCAATATCTACATGAAACCGCTGGGTGAGGTCATCTGGGGTTTTGGAGTTCGGTGCCATCTCTACGCGGATGACGCCCAACTCTATTACTCTTTTCCACCAAAATCCAAGGAAGCCCCTCGGATACTGGATCAGTGTCTGGCCGCTGTGTTGGCCTGGATGAGGGCGAACAAGCTGAGACTTAATCCTGATAAGACAGAGGTCCTCCAGGTCAGTCGCAAGTCTGATCGGGGTATTGGGTGGGAACCTGTGCTTGACGGGGTCGCACTCCCCCTGAAGGCGCAGATCCGTAGCTTGGGGGTCCTCCTGGATTCGGGGCTGACTCTTGAGGCTCAGGTGTCAGCCATGGCCGGGAGGGCCTTTGCACAATTAAAACTTGTGCACCAGCTGCGACCATACCTCGAGAAGTCTGATCTGACCATGGTGGTCCATGCCTTAGTTACCTCTAGACTGGACTATTGCAATGCGCTCTACGTGGGGCTGCCTTTGAAGACGGCTCGGAAATTGCAACTAGTACAACGCTCGGCAGCCAGGTTTCTAACTGGAGCAAATTACAGGGCACGTTCAATGCCTCTGTTTAAGGAGCTCCACTGGCTGCCATTTACCTTCCGAGCCCAATTCAAGGTGCAGGTTCTTACCTACAAAGCCCTAAACGGTTTGGGACCCGCCTACCTTAGAGACCGCATTTCCCCCTACGAACCCGCATGATCTCTTCGCTTGTTGGGGGAGGCCCTTCTCTCGCTCCCACCACCCTCGCAGGCGCGGTTGGTGGGGACGAGAGAGAGGGCCTTCTCTGTCGTGGCCCCCCAGCTTTGGAACTTGCTCCCTAGGGAGATTAGGCTGGCCCCCACCCTCCTCTCCTTCCGGAAGAACCTGAAAACCTGGCTTCTCCGGAAAGCCTTTGATGAGTGAATTCTGTTGGTTCAAGTTGCCTGCCTACATAATAATAGACCCACTGATTCGCCTTCTTATTGTCATTATTGTCATTTCTAGTACTTTAATGACTATGTCAATTACGTAACTACCTCCCCCCGATTTGACACATTCGCCCTTTGGCCTAGACTCGTGTTTTATATCTGTTTTTAACGCTTTTTCCTGCAATATTGTTTTTATGATGGTTTTACTGATATTGTTGATTTATTGTTGTAAATTTATGTGTTTTGATTTGTTTTTATATTGTGATGTTGGGCAAGGCCCCATGTGAGCCGCCCCAAGTCCCTACGGGGAGATGGGGCGGGATACAAGAATAAAATTATTATTATTATTATTATTATTATTATTATTATTATTATTATTATTAAAAGAAAAAGGATATCAGTAATTTCACACAGATACATCAGTCTTTCATATTACTAAAGGTAAACTTCTCTTGACTCTGTATGACCAATATTACCATTTTACAGTTCTGAGACTATTTTTTATTCCACCTGGGAATGTATACAACATACACAATCACTTGAATAAAGAATGTATCATCCTCGTCAAATAACTGAAAGGAAAGAGGCCAGTAAATGAAGGAAATTTACCTTTGTATCAAAATATCTTGGAAAATCACAGAGATGTTAATTGCAAGATTTCTCAGCAATTTTGTTTACATTTTCCAGGACCACAAAATAAATGTAACACATGCAGCTGTGTTGTATGTTTTCCGAAGGTTCAAATTGCAGCAGTTCTTTTGTAATAAAAGTATAGGTGACTCTAAATGAGACAGACTTTTAAAAACAGTATTATTTGACATCATTCAAATTGCCATCAAATGGCACTAAACACAGGATGAACAGGCAGTCTCTCGCTCTAACAGCATCAGTGGCATAAACCAAAGCTATTGCTTCTTTTGCAGCTGTAGCATTGTCTTACACTGGGCAAGTGGGAGAAAGCTGGTTTCTGCTTTGAAAGCAACTTACTGCACTGCTTTCCTGGTGAATTACTGCTGCAATCCTGGGGCTGGAGGTAGGCTTTCTTTAAAGGCTGTCAAATATCCATGCAGATGGACATCACGGCCAACGAGAAGGAGAAGCTGGGTAACATTGGCATAAGGATATTTGTTGGTTTATTCTGCATTCTGTGCTTAATAGCTTTGTTCAAATATTAGATATTGTTCTGCTTAATGTTTGCATCTTTTTCTATGTATAATGTAAATGTTAATAAAATAAAATAGTCATATCTATCAAAACCTTTTGGTTATATCCTTTGAGTTTCTACAAGTTTGAAAATCACTGCACCATTAGGTTAGGACCTTCTTATAGCAACACCAGAGGCACCCCAAGTGACCAGCTACTGGTCAAAGGACATTTAGTATAATGCCAAATTTTTAATTACAACTGTACCCTTGGTTCACGTCTGACACGATAAATAAATAAGTCTAAAAGGGCTTGACTACAGATCTATCATTCCCAATCAGTGCATTTCTGATGACTGGACTCTTTTTAGGTTATTGATTTTGAAACCCATACCCATGAGATTCAGAACTGTTATGGTTTAACTTGCACCAAATAAAGGACTTCAAGGAGGTCAGGGGTTCAAATCAGCATGAAATTCCCTGTTGTATAGCAGAAGGGACTCTTCGCTCCTGGTAGGGAGCCAAATACCTTATTGCAGTGAAGTGGTCTCCTCAGGAACAAAAACAATATGCAGACAAAAAGCTGTTTGTTCCAACTGAAAGGCTTTTCTTTCTTAGGTTGCAGTAATAGTACAAATGGTAACACAGTATGTACAAACACTCTTTCCTATCTTCATCCATCAATCTCCAACACTCTTCAACCTAACACAGGGTTACTGCAACTTATATACTATAGTCTCAGCAATAGCCACCACACTCCAATTACAATGATACCTGTGGCTAAGCCTGAGATACTGATCCTGTTATCATTTAAAGAAATGCGGTGTAATTTACAAATCCTGACAAGGAACACCAAGGATGGAAATCTACCTCAAATTTCAGTGATGTACTCCTCCTACCCATACCCTCAGAAGCCTTGATGAATGAGCTTGCCAAATTCACGGTTCCAGCTCACTGGAAATGACAAAATCAGCATTGTGCCTAGAGCAAAAATGTTCATTTCCATCTTGGCCACAAACATAGCAGCTGATGACCTTTCATTTTCAACCTGAAGGACTCATCTGCACCTTAATATGCGTGCAAGGAACCTTGTCCGCATGTTCCGGCTTGGAATTTCTTCATTTTAAAAAAATATCTAGGACTACCTTTTTGTATTGGGAAAAATGACAGTGTCATTATGATTGGGGGGGGGGGGCATTTTTAGTCCAATGTTGTTCATCTGTTCATCATTAATATGTTACATTTTAGTTACAACTTGAAATGAACAGATTGCAACCTCACTTATGCTGTTTGTGTGGCAGAGATTGTCAAGAAAACGAGGTGGGGGGAAAGAAGGGAGATGAAATGCTGTGAGATTAGCCAATTGCTGTTGACTTTTAAAAGAAAAAAAAACCCACTGCAATATTTTGGCAAATCCGGAAAGCAAACTAATTTATAGACTGGCTCTGCTTTCTCGTAAGGAAGCTGAGACTGCTATCACAGATGGAAAAGGCTGCACTTTTCCTTCTTGATCATATTCTGTTTCCTTGTTGGGAGAAATGCTTTTTTCAATGTCCAGTCCAGAAAAAACAAACAAACAAATCATGAAATTGATCACAAATTATTCTTCACTTCTTCTCCGTTTTTCTTTACTATTAGAGATTTGGGTCACCACAGGAAGCGAAAGGAAAGTCTTTTTTAATGTGCTTATGTTTATGAACGGAATGAATAGACAAGGACAGTGAAAAAAATCTGCTCATTTGAAATATGGTGCTGGAGAAGAGTGTCATGGATATCATAACTTGACAAAAGGACCAATACATGGATTGTAGAGAAAATCAATCTTGACCCCTTACTAAAAGCCAGATTGACTAAACCGAGGCTGTTGTACTTTGGACGTGCCACAAAGAATCCTTCCTTGCTAGAAAATGCTTGGTAAAGTAGAAGGCAGTAGAAAAAGAGGAATGCTGTGTTCCAGATGGATATATTCAATCAAGGAAGCCATGGCTGCTCTGAGTGTACAAGACTCAATGGGGCTGTTGATGATTGGAGGTCTCTTCACCATAGGGTTACCATATGTCAAAGTTGATGCCAGTTATCTAGAAATGAACAGGGTAAATGCTTTGGGAGGATTAGTGCATCTGAATGTATGTAGTGGAGGAGGTGTGACTGAGGTGAATGTGTGTAGGACTGTCTGTGAGTAACTGGATGAGAATGGGAGTGTACAGATAGATGTGTGCTGATGAATGGGGTATGTATAATTGTTAGAATCATGGTACATGAATTAGTATCTCTCTGCGTGAATTGGAAGTGCATGAATGGATGGAGATATGGGGGCATGTAAATGAATTTGATAATCTAATTACCTTGGTAAACAGGAATAAATCATTTTTTTATAAATAGGTCTGATAAGTAGATATTGAATTAATATAAGGTGGGTGCACGTGTATATATAAATCTGCAAATTTGTAAATGAATTTGAATTGTGTCAAACAGCGATGGATGGATGACTACACAAATGGATCATCCCTGCTGAATGTTGGGCTTGGCCACAGTCACTTTGTGTATTTGTTGGTCACTATCAGAGGGCATGTCCTGATTTAACACTACTGAGATCAGTTTCAGAATGTTTCAATTTAGATGTTGCAAATCGAATGCATTTGAAATCCTATTCAATCAACTCCTTTTTTTCTTGAACAGATATTGGATGTCAAATTCCTTAGAAAAGCTTCTCAACTCTACAAACCTTTCATCTGATCATTACAAAGGTGCAGTTATAAAAAAAAAATGCTATAGGTGATGGGCAAGAAGTGTAAAGAAAAAGAAAAAACCCTATTTTTCCAAAAAAAAAAAATCAGATACAAGATAGTGACAGATCTGTGAAGTAGACTTTCTTAAAAAATGTGGTTTCCATTCAGTTTAGAACCTTTCTTTGGGTGAGAGCTGTTTTTTAAATTATGCCTGTGCAAATAAAGCTTGACAAACAGCTGTTTCTGTTTGCATTTGTATATGTTATAAGCCAGTTCTTTACAAGGAGAAATCTGGGAAAAAAATATTTGAAATCTATGCCAAGTTCCTCTCTGCCAAATTTTAGCTATGGTCCTTAATCCTATGGCCGTGGAGCAAATCCCGAAGATGATGTTTACAGAAGAATTGCTGACAGAATGCAATCCATAATTACAGCAAGCTTCTGTAAATAGTACATACCTATATGGTGTATATATACATGCAGTATATATGCATATGCATAAACTACTTGCACTATTTTATTAGCCTTGAGGTGTTTAGTGCCTGACATATTTTTGGAGAACCTAAAAACAGCCTTGAACACATTTTAACAGAATTTGTAATTAGGTAAAATACATCCTTCCTTGGAACTTTCAAGATTTAAGTGATTCTTATGAAATAAGCCTATGACTCCCTAACCTTCTGGAACCTACTGGTTGTTTTCTCTCGTTTACTCTTTCTCCGTTTTGACTCTCCACTTTTCTTCCATTTCTTAGGACTGCTCTTTTCCTGAAATTCCACACACATTTCCTAAGCCTTTTACCACTTTTCATGGCTTGTTCTAAATTCCTGGATCATCAGATCATTTTTTTCTTAAATCCATACCTTTTCTATCCTCCATTATCCTCTTTTAAGATTCTTTGATTAATTGGCACAATTTGATCATCTCAGCTAGTAACAGCTAGGGATTTTTATGCCTGCACCACATTTCTTTGACCTCATGGGACCCATCATTTGCAGAGATTCCATCATTTGCTAGCATTGCAACACAATATAATTTACAACAGTTTGATTTGTAGAACATCTTAGATATATATTTGCCCAGTAATGTATCAGTCACCTACGTATCTACTGCGAAGACACTACACTTGGAAGGCCATCATACTTGGACAACGAGGGATCGCTTAAGTAAGTAAGTATCAGATCAAGTCAGTGCTTTCATAAAGGGAATAACAGGTTAGAATGATTTTCAAGAGATCAGCTCCATTAAGTTTTCATTAAGTTTACTTAATTTGAAAAAAAAAAAAAAGATTCTAGAGGAGACTGAGAACTTTATCACACGAGCCTGGAAAAACTAAATTACAACAGGATAACCTGGATTTTTTCACATGGCATCATGTTTCTCCTGTTGCTGCTTTACAGTTCAAGTGAAGCATATGTTTTCATTGGCAGAAAAACCTATCAATGGTTCCAGTCATTGCTGTTGTTCCAATACTGCCTCTGGTATTTTTATACCCCGCCTCCATCTCCCCGAAGGGACTTGGGGTAGCTTACATGGGGCCAGGCCCAGGTGAATACAAACAATATAAAACAGCACGACAGTAAAAAAGAAAAAAAATCAATAAAACATATTAAAATAACATTTTACAATCAAACATACTAGGATAAAAACCTGGGTAGGCTCCTAAAAATTAACAGGGCCAGGGAAAGTGCATAAACTGGGGGAGAGGTAGATACCCGGAACTGTTATCCAGATAAAGTACTTGGGAAGGCATGAGCATAGAACCTACATCTGACTGAGGAATTGAATAAAGAGCAGCAGAGATCCTATAAACAATGGGACGATCCCTAACCATGAGGGCGAAATAATTCACCAAAGGACTGTTGGAAGAGCCAGGTTTTCAGGCTCTTCCGAAAAGTTAGGAGGGTAGGGGCATGCCTAATCTCCCTGGGGAGAGAGTTCCAGAGCAGGGGGCCACAATGGAGAAGGCCCTCTCCCTCGTCCCCACCAACCGCGATTGTGAGAGTGGCGGGAACGAGAGGAGGGCCTCCCCCGACGAGCAAAGAGACCATGCAGGTTCACCTTTGAGACTCAAAGAAAGAACTGTCCAGCATAACTGTCATGCATTGCCGTCTGCTTCAGCAGATATTTTATGTATTTATTTACTTTCTTTAAATAAATATAATATGTCAGATATTTTATATATTTATTTACTTTCTTTATATACTTTCTTTTATATATTTATTTACTTTCATATGGCATGAGTTACCATAATTCTCCTCCTACCCTGCTCTTCCCCATCAGGAAAAGGTTGACATTACCCCATTTCTTAATTTTACTGATTAATTTTACTAATTGTGAAATAACAGCAATTGCACATTATCAGCAAAAATACATTTTCAAAATGAAAGGTTTGTATGCAGAGCATACATGGTGAGGAAGGCAAGGTGGTGCAAAAGAGTCGTTATGGGATCACAAATTGCCAAAGCAGTGGCATTGCATGATTTCAGAGAAGTGTGATAATGATTGTTTCCATATTTGTATGGTTTCATTTGCTTCAACAACAGGATGGTGTAATAAAACCCTCTGACAAAAACTGTGGCAAATAAATCTATGGCAGGACATATTTTGTAATGTAAGTCAATTTGTTTTTCTGTGGCCCCCTCTACAATGCAATATAAAATCCAGATTATCTGCTTTGAAATGGATTATATGGCAGTGTAGACTCATATAATCCCGTTCAAAGCAGATAATCTGGATTAACTGCTTTGATAATCTGGATTATATGGCAGTGTAGAAGGGGGATATGTTTTCTTTTAAACTGTAACACATTTTAGAGTCCCTTAAGTTCAATATGGGCACATTAACATCAACACTATATGCAACTTGGAACTGTTTTCGAAGAAGCCAGTTTCACTATATAGGTGATTAGATTGATAGGTCAGGAACTAGTTTGAGTCCAGGAAAGTGATTACATGAACTATGAAACCTCAAACCATTCTGTGGTTCCCCCCCATTTTCACGAATGAAAAAGAGAGGAAAAGTTAGCAGAAAGGTAATTACACAGCCCAACACACAACAAAATTTTGGTGTCCTAGCATTTGGGGGAGGGGGCTGAATCAGAAAATTGAATTGGATAGACCGCATCAGCTCTAGTTTCTTAGATATGGTCATCATGAATTTCCATGGGTGACTGGTATATGGCATATGTTCTGTTTCTCAAATAACAGAACGCCCCTACCAACCAGCTATGTCCTTGAGGCATTTTTGAGCAGCCCACTCCAAATACTACAAAGCACTTCAGCAAAAGCAAGTGTCAACTACAGTATGCCCCATATTCTGCAGAAACCATTTTACCTTGGGATCTGGGATATATTGAGAGCTGAAACAGTGCATTAAAGGGCTTAACTGGAACTTTCCTGTCACTTTCTTTAATGTGCTGACTATATATCCTATAATTTGGACTGCAGCATGCATTGAAAGCATACATTTTGTGGTCACTGGAGTTTAAAGTCAGCTCAGAGGCACATTAAATGGTCAGTATAAATGAGTCATAGAACAGGCAGGCATGGGCAAACTTTGACCCTCCAACTGTTAGGAATTGAGGGAGTTGAAATCCAAAACACCTGGAGGGCCAAAGTTTGCCCTTGTCTAGGATAAGGTATGGAGTAAGCTAATGATATAGAATCATAGAATCGTAGAGTTGGCCAAGAAGCAGGAAAATCTCATTCAAAGCACCCCTGACAGGTGGCCATCCAGCCTCTGCTTAAAAGCCTCAAAAGAAGGAGCCTCCACCACACTCCGGGGGAGAAAGTTCCACTGTCGAACAGCCCTCACAGTGAGGAAGTTCTTCCTGATGTTCAGGTGGAATCTCCTTTCCTGTAGTTTGAAGCCATTGTTCCACGTCCTAGTCTGCAGGGCAGCAGAAAACAAGCTTGCTCCCTCCTCCCTATGACTTCCCCTCACATATTTGTACATGGCTATCATGTCGCCTCTCAGCCTGCTCTTCTGCAGGCTAAACATGCCCAGTTCTTTAAGCCACTCCTCATAGGGCTTGTTCTCCAGACCCATGATCATTTTAGTCACCCTCCTCTGGACACTTCCCAGCTTGTCAACATCTCCCTTCAACTGCGGTGCTCAGAATTGGACACAGTATTCCAGGTGTGGTCTGACCGAGGCAGAATAGAGGGGTAGCATGACTTCCCTGGATCTAGATGCTATACCCCTATTTATGCAAGCCAAAATCCCATTGGCTTTTTTCACCGCCGCATCACATTGTAGGCTCATGTTTAACTTGTTGTCCACGAGGACTCCAAGGTCTTTTTTACACATACTGCTGTCGAGCCAGGCATCGTCCCCCATTCTGTATCTTTGCATTTCATTTTTTCTGCCTAAGTGAAGTATCTTGCATTTGTCCCTGTTGAACTTCATTTTGGAATAGGCCATTGGTATGGAGTAAGCTATTAATGGCTATTAAACATAATATTTTATGTTTTACTTCCAGTGTGAGAGAACTCTGTATCCCAATACAAGTTGCTGGGAAATGCAAAAGGGAACATGAATATTTATAGATGTGTATCTTAGCACATCATCACATGGAGTCTTCTCGGCACTACTGGTACTGAGTCCCCTGGAGCTCATCAAATGATGTAGGGATACTTTTGGTAAGCAGCAGGCCCGTAGCATGCCTGCAGCGCTTCAGAGTAGTTGGGTGTACAGGATGTGGAGCAGGCCGGAGATGGAAGGGAAACATTGTGGGAGGGAATGAGGAGCATTTGTGGTGTCAAGAGGAGCATTTTGGCTTCCTTGATCATGGTCTACTCTTCCAGGAGGATGGCCTACTGGCAAGTGATGGGGTGCATCTCTCACAAGTAGGAAAACATCTTTTTGCACACAGACTCACAAACCTCATCAGGCGCACTTTAAACTAGATCCACTGGGGGAGGGGAACAACAGCCTGGCAAACACTATATTACCCACGACCACAGGGAACAGCCAAAAGGCTAAACGGAGGGCTGCACAAACACAGCAAGGACCAAGTACCGAGAGCATAATAACCCCAAATAAACAGCCCAGGGGAAGGTCACAGGGGCTTACATGTCTTTACATTAATGCACAGAGCATGGGAAATAAGCAAGACGAACTCCAACTTTTAGCACAGCACCACACGTACAACGTCATAGGCATCACTGAAACCTGGTGGGATGACTCCCATCACTGGAATGTAGCCATTGAGGGATATGACCTCTTTCACAGAAATAGAACAAAGGGAAGAGGAGGGGGAGTAGCTTTATATGTCAAAAACAGTTACATTGCAGAAGAAATGCAAGACTGTAATCCGGAAAACCAGCTTGAAAGCATCTGGATAAGAATCAAGGGAACCGGGACTCAAAAAGATCTCGTTGTGGGTGTCTACTACAGACCTCCAAACCAGGATGAAGAACTTGATGAAGCCTTCTGTCAGCAGCTGACCAAACAGGCACAAAGAAGAGATATAGTAGTCATGGGCGACTTCAACTATCCTGATATCTGCTGGAAAACAAACTCGGCCAAGAGGACAAAGTCCAACAAATTCCTCACTTGCCTTGCAGATAATTTTATGGTCCAGAAGGTAGAAGAGGCAACAAGGGGATCAGCAACTCTTGATCTAATCTTAACAAATGTGGAAGACCTGATCAATACAGTAGAAGTTGTCGGATCCTTAGGGGCAAGTGACCATGTGCTCCTGCAGTTTGCCATACAAAGGAAGGCTGAAACTAAGACAAGTCAAACACGCATTCTGGACTTTAAGAGAGCTGACTTCCAAAAAATGAAGGAAATACTGAGCAGCATTCCATGGACGCCAATATTAAAAGACAAGGGAGTTAACGATGGATGGGAGTTTTTTTAAAAGTGAAATACTCAAGGCGCAAATGCAAACAGTGCCAACAAAGAAAAAAAATGACAAGTGCAAAGAAGCCAGAATGGATGTCCAAAGAACTTCTAACCGGGCTAAGACTCAAAAGAGACATGCACAAGAAGTGGAAAAGGGGAGAAATCACCAAAGAAGAATTCAAACATATAGCCAACTCCTGTAGGGAAAACGTTCGCAAGGCTAAAGCGCAAAATGAGCTCAGGCTTGCCAGGGACATTAAAAACAACAAAAAAGGCTTTTTTGCTTACGTTGGTAGAAAAAGGAAGAAAAAGGAGGCGATAGGGCCTCTGCAAGGAGAAGATGGGGTGATGGCGACAGGGGACAGGGAAAAGGCAGAACTGCTTAATGCCTTCTTTGCCTCGGCCTTCTCACAAAAAGAAAGCCATCTTCAACCTCAGCAACATGAAATGGATGAAGGATTTGGGGAAATCCAACCCCAAATAGGGAGACAAGTTGTCCAGGAACACCTGGCTGCTCTAAACGAATTCAAGTCGCCAGGGCCAGATCAACTACATCCAAGAGTATTGAAGGAACTAGCTGAGGTTATTTCAGAACCACTGACAATTATCTTCGAGAGTTCTTGGAGAACAGGAGAAGTCCCGGAAGATTGGAGGAGGGCAAATGTGGTCCCTATCTTCAAGAAGGGAAAAAAGAACGACCCAAACAATTACCGTCCGGTCAGCCTCACATCGATACCAGGCAAGATTCTGGAAAAGATCATTAAGGAAGTGGTCTGCAAACACTTAGAAACAAATGCAGTCATTGCTAATAGTCAACACGGATTTACCAAAAACAAGTAATGCCAGACTAATCTGATCTCTTTTTTCGATAGAGTTACGAGTTGGGTCGATACAGGGAATGCCGTGGATGTAGCGTACCTGGATTTCAGTAAGGCCTTCGACAAAGTCCCCCACGACCTTCTGGCAAACAAACTAGTAAAATGTGGGCTAGACAAAACTACGGTTAGGTGGATCTGTAATTGGCTAAGCAAATGAACCCAAAAGGTGCTCACCAATGCGTCGTCTTCATCTTGGAAAGAAGTCGCGAGTGGAGTGCCGCAGGGTTCCGTCCTGGGCCCGGTTCTGTTCAACATCTTTATTAACGACTTAGACGAAGGGTTAGAAGGCACGATCATCAAGTTTGCAGACGACACCAAACTGGGAGGGATAGCTAACACTCCAGAAGACAGGATCAGAATTCAAAACGATCTTGACAGACTAGACAGATGGGCCGAAACTAACAAAATGAAGTTCAACAGGGACAAATGCAAGATACTTCACTTCGGCAGAAAAAATGGAAATCAAAGATACAGAATGGGGGACGCCTGGCTAGACAGCAGTACATGTGAAAAAGATCTTGGAGTCCTTGTGGACAACAAGTTAAACATGAGCCTACAATGTGATGCGGCGGTGAAAAAAGCCAATGGGATTTTGGCCTGCATCAATAGGGGTATAGCATCTAGATCCAGGGAAGTCATGCTCCCCCTCTATTCTGCCTTGGTCAGACCACACCTGGAATACTGTGTCCAATTCTGGGCACTGCAGTTGAAGAGAGATGTTAACAAGCTAGAAAGCGTCCAGAGGAAGGTGACTAAAATGATCAAGTGTCTGGAGAACAAGCCCTATGAGGAGCGGCTTAAAGAACTGGGCATGTTTAGCCTGCAGAAGAGAAGGTTAAGAGGAGACATGATAGCCATGTACAAATATGTGAGGGGAAGTCATAGGGAGGAGGGAGCAAGCTTGTTTTCTGCTGCCCTGCAGACTAGGACGCGGACAATGGCTTCAAACTACAGGAAAGGAGATTCCACCTGAACTTTAGGAAGAACTTCCTCACAGTGAAGGCTGTTTGGCAGTGGAACTCTCTCCCCCGGACTGTGGTGGAGGCTCCTTCTTTGGAGGCTTTCAAGCAAAGGCTGGATGGCCATCTGTCGGGGGTGCTTTGAATGCGATTTCCTGCTTTTTGGCAGGGGGTTGGACTGGACGGCCCATGAGGTCTCTTCCAACTCTACTATTCTATGATTCTGTGATTCTATGATTCTATGAATCCCACAACCGACCACGGTAAAGACACAAAGTGTTACACTGTGCCACAGTTTCCCTCCTGTCCCCCAGATTCTGGACCTCAATGTGACAAGGTCCTTAGTTTAAAAACCCTCTGTATGCAATGATATGCAAACAATGAGAAGAGTACAGCTAAGCCTGGCTCGGCATACCCCTCCCCCTCCAGCATGTCAAAAAATGCAGATCCATACAATGGGCTGCTAAAAGGAATATCACAAAGAGGAAGGGAGTATTAAGAAAAAGTCATATGGCTTAATTTTTGGGGCTGGCTCATGTCTTAGAGGCTCTATTAAAAAAAATGAACCTAACTTGGATAAAAATTATATGGGGAGATTTGTGTTCAAAGCTGTGTGAGAAAAGAAAGGAAGGTGGGTGGGTCGGGAGGCAGATCTTCCTGGATACATTTCAGAAGAAGCCTTCTACCCCTCTGAAGAAAGTTCAAAATGTTTTTTATAACTTATGCAAGGTTTGCCTGACCTGATTATACATAGTTCTTGTTCTGTATCAAAGGATTGTATTGAACTCTTCTTTTTTCCAGTAGAGAACCCTAATTCTATTCTATCCATGCTATTTCTGCCTCCAATATCAAATGTTCAGTGAAAGAAACATCCAGGAACACATCTATTCCATTAACTGAGTTATACTTTTATATCTATATTACATAAGGGCTTATAGGAAAGCAAATAGGGCTGTTTGGTTTACTATAATATATCAAGTGATTCCTCAGAAAAACCACAAATATGTATGGGGATGAAATGCTATTGCAGTGTATAGGAACAGGTAGAAACAACACTTTACTGACTGTTTTAATCTTCCCTGAAATAAAAATATTAATGTTGTCAATTCAAATATTTTTCTCAGGTATTTATCATTTTAAATTTGTTAAAGAGGTTGTCAACACTTCCTCAAATGTGGTTGGAACTAGAGAACGTGAAGAATGGTAAGATTTCTTCCTGCTGGTTCACATATCAAAAGCCACATGCTCACATACGTACTTTGAAGAATCTCCCCTTTGGCTCATAGTTGGCTATTTCAGATCATTACAACTTGAGAAAAGTGACTTTCCCAAAGGAATTAATTATATAATTCATTATGAAGCCTTCCCCCAATCCAATTCAATATGCTTAAAACAATAGAAAACAATGTCCCTTCTAGTGATGTATATGTTTTATACTTAAATATAGGATTAATAACAGAACTGTAGAAAATTAAAAACTCCACTCTCATACTTAAAGATAACAACTCATTGCACTTACATTTCATGTCCATTATTCTGATACATGGTGAAAATATATCTCTCTGCAAAATTCCCCCAGTTATATTACTTTTCACTCACCATTTCTAATATTTTCCCCTTTGCTAATAAACTGTAGCAAGAGGTAAGATTTATATGAACAGAAGACAGAGCCTCCCCCCCCCCCAAAAAAAAAAATAATGTCTTGCTTCTGGAGTTACAGGACAAGATGGTGCCTGTCTTTATGCAATGTATGCAAACACACTGGAATGGCATTTGAAATCTGCTCTAACACTGACAATATGAAATTGCCTTCCATCTAAGGGCAGCAGGGTGATCTAGGCATGCCATAAAGGTGATGTGACACTTATCCTGTCTTCCAACAAAGAGAAATAATCAGTAGCACTCAAAGAAACACTTAGGGGTTACTACTGCTCTTCTTGACCCTCTGAGGTGGTAGCTTCATCCTCATCAAAAGTGAAGAGAGTGGTTGTTTCACTCTGTTTCACCACTTGTTGGTGATATCACTATGGTTCTTCTCTAGTCTTGGCCATGATAGTGTGTGCAGGATACGGCTAAGATCACATTTGATCACACCTTTAGCAACTGAATGGTAGACAGGGCAGTACATGCACTTGTTCCTGAAGATGCATGCATTCATCATACCACACATCCAGTGTTACCAGGGCTCAGAGGCCTTTGAATATTTTTAGGAAGGAGATGGGAAGGGTTCAACATTGGTGGGCAGGTTGTAATTAATTTTGCCTGATTGGAGGGGAAGGACAAATTGCTTTCTCCTTCTATTACTACTGAAGCACCATTAAATATGAAAACTATGAGCACTATGTATACTTAGAAGGGGGTCCCATCTGTTCAGTGTAGTTTACTTCTAAATTGCAAGCACCCTCAATTATTCCTGGGAGAGCTCAGTGACAATAACTGACTTGACATTTCTTGCTGCTGTGTGCCTCCAAGTCATTTTATTAATTAATTAATTTGCGATATTTCTATCGCACCTTTCTCTACCCCGGAGGGGACTCAAGGCATTTCTGATGTATGGTGGCCTGAAAGAGAACTTATTGCATGGTGGGGGGGGGGGGGGAGCAGCAAGAGTTTTTCAGAGAGGGTTTTCCTTTACTTCCTCTGGGGCACATAGAATGTAAATTATCCAGTATCATCCATTGGATTTCCATGGATGGAACAATCTTCAGAGTCATAGTCCAATGTTCAGACCACTACACTAGAGCCCATCACATGACATAGAGCTACTTCTGGTGGGGCTCTGTCCTGGCTCCATTTCTGCAGCATGTTCAAAGGCTGCCTAAGAACATGGGTAACTCCCTGTGTTCTCATTCAAGAAGCCAGGGACAGTACGGGAGGAAGCCGGGGCAGACCAGAAATGCCGTGCAATGGTAAGGGGGTTGTGCCGTCCGCCGGACAATAAAAAACTATAAAACTGAAACGTGCTGTCCTTTATCCGGGCGAACTGCAAATCCCTATAAGCTGTCCTATAGATATTGAACGACTGAGTCTGGATAACTTCAAAAAAGGATGTTTATTCATACAAGGTTGTAAACCTGGCACAGATCTTAAAGTTGCAGAAAATGAAACAAATTTCTATAGGTTTTAGGTACAGAATTATCCCTGGTTCCAGAAAGCAAAGGTGATTATAAAACCACTATACCCTAATCACGCTGCCTATATTAGAAGGAGAAACTCTTTCCTTCCCTATCTTTACAGCAAAGATTAGTTCTAGAAGCGACAGAATAACCCTGCTCCCCTAACTAGATTTCCTATTCCAGATCAATATAATTCAATACTTATCTAATTTGGATAGGCTTAGATTGGCCTGGTTTTGAGGATGATTTGTCCCAGTTAGCCTTGCACAGCTCCAGCACGTTGGAAGACTATAGCCAGAATGAAGCTCCAAAATGGAGACTAGACCCTGGTAAAAAGGGCGGTCCTAAGATGTTGCATTCTTTGACCAATCACTGCAAAGAAAACTGCAGCCAGCTCTTGCAGATTCCAAGCCATTTTTCCTAGGCTTTTGCAGCCAGAGGCTCAAACAAAATGTAAAGGAGGGAAAACAAACAAACGACCAATAGGTAAGGCAAACCATCGTCCTGGGGGACGGAACAGGGGTGATGCGAGGCACTGCCCAATGGTTTTCCCCGCTGCCCCATGGATCCTCCCCACAACTCCACAGATTCCCCCACTGTCCCCTGGCTTATGGACTTCCATCTGATGAAGTCCACAGTGACTTACTGTTGATTATTTATAATGATTCTTATTGATAATGCCTAAGGAGTCTCAATGTCATATGAGAATTGGTGGCCCAATTTTGTCTGATCATGTGTAGTCCAGCCTTAGAAAGGGAGTGAGCCCCCATCTCCTGTGAAAAACAATCTGTTTGCTTGTGCTCCAGAAGGACTCTGGTTGCCATGGGGGTAAGGTCCAAAATGAGATTTTCTAAAAATTATGTACTGCTTTCATAAAAATCCCACCTCAAGCTGCAAAAAGAAGTGGGCAATACATCATCATCATCATCATCATCATCATCATTATTATTATTAGTATTATTATTATTATTTAGTATTTATTATTAAAGAATAAAAGGAGTGAAGTATTATATCTCTTATTAAAAAGAGATTCCTGGCAAAACTCTGCAAAGCATTGACTCCCCAGATATCCTGCTAGTATCTGTGATGAGATCTGAAATCCATTTCAATTGCTGTGTCTTTCTGACTGTTGTCTTCTTTCCACTGATGAAAATAAATAAGGTAATTTTATCTGTGACATCTTTTTTAAAAAGAAAAGAAAAAAGAAAAGTGGGGTATGTCATTAGATAAAGGAAGAAAAGGTGAAAAAGTGAGTGACTCTTCTACAGACACATTCTTGTTCTCCTTATGCAAATATTTGTATTTGACAATTTCATTGTATACTTGTCCAAGAGTAAGCATAATTTAATAGTTGGGACTTAACTTCTAAATATATTATGTAAATATTATATGATTGTACACTCACCATTAAAACTATTAGATCTGAATTAACATAAATACGTTTAGGTTATATGTTTCTGATGCTCTGGAACATTTCTTTAAAATGACTAAAGAACCTAATTCACAAACTGGATACATGCCAATCTTTTATATTCTGTTTAAAATCATATATTAAAAAGGTATAAATCTGTCTGGTAGGCCTGTTGTATGTTGGGAATTTCCAACCATAGTTATAATTTAGTATTGTGGCAGCCTGAAATTAGGGAACGGTTGTGATACATGCACATCCAAACCACAAGGCTTTAAACATCCTCTTGCATTTCACTAGATAATTTATTTTATACATATGCACCAAGGCTGTAAGTACAGTGTGGGCTAAGAGACAAATTGGCCTCCTTTAGATCTATGTTCCAAAGCCCTGAAGCTGCTACTGGTGCCATGATCTGGATCTTTGCCAGACTTCCCAAAATGACTAGATGAGCATACATTTCAGACAAGCAAGTGAGGATCCCAGATGTTACTCTCTCATTAAGCAGATTTCATGTTAGAGATGTGTCATTGATCTGGTTTCAGTCTGAGGTTTCATGGGCTCTCCTTAACCTGTACGTCCTTCACTGTCAATGAGGCAAATACAATTTATACTCCAAAGTCTTCACCACAGACTGTCTCTAAGGGGAACCCTTTAAAAGGTACGTATAAAAAAATGTGGACATTCCAAATGCGCGTGAAGCACTGCTTCAATATCCTTTTGTCAAGGAGCAGGAAAGGGATTCAAAGAAAGTGTACAATGTATTTAACTTTTGAATTTCTATATCCCACTTTTCTCTCATAACTGGGCCTCAAGGAGGCTCACAACAAAATTGAAATAAATGCAGATTTATTTTAGTACAGGTGAAAAAAATAAAATCTATCTATCTGTTTCCTCTCTTTTATAGCTCGCATTTATTGAGGCAAAAGAAGGATTGAATTTCTCAATTCAAAAATTTCTGCTGGCCATATTCCATAATTTTACATTTGAAATGGCAGTCCAACACCAAGAAGAAATACTGGGTGCATCTACACCAGGCATGGGCAAAACTTGGGCCCTCCGGGTGTTTCGGACTTCATCTCCTAATAGCGTATCGTAGTGGTTCTCAACCTGAGGTCCCCAGATGTTTTTGCCCTTTGACTCCCAGAAATCCTAACAGCTGGTAAACTGGCTGGGATTTCTGGGAGTTGTAGGCCAAAACACCTGGGGACCCACAGGTTGAGAACCACTGGCCTATCAATTGTCAATTTTTGTAAGCCGCCCTGAGTCCCCTCGGGCGAGAAGGGTGGGGTATAAATGTTGTAAATAAATAAATAATAAATAAATAATTGTAGGAGTTGAAGTCCAAAACACCTGGAGGGCCCAAGTTTGCCCATGCCTGATCTACACTGTAGAATGCAGTGCTTTGAAATCCTGGGAGTAGTTGTTTTACAGGTTTTTAGTCTTCTCTGCCAAATAATGCTGGGGAATCACCAAAGTACAACTCCCTTGATTTCATACCATGGAGCTATGGCAGTTAAAGTGGTGGCAACTGCATTAATTCTAAAGTGTAGATGCACACTTTCACACTTATTTCCAAACAACTCCAAGTTACTATCACATCCTCTTCAAACACACACACACACACACACACACACACACACACACACACACACCTATTTATTTACATTTATCTCTCCCTTGATTCAGTGTTATCTTGCAAGTATCTATATTATTTTTTGTGCCTGGATTCAGAAAGTGTGCATTTTTTCTAGATATGAGGATGTGAAATCAGAGCATTGTATGCATCTCTCAAAAAGAATTCTGCCCACTCAAATAAAATGTCCCTTTGCTTCACAAATTTGTAACATTGCAGAGAATATAACAATAAAAACTTTCATACCTAGAACTATATTTGCTGAGTTCACATCCCCACGTCTCCATTTCCTTGCCCTTTCCTTTGGATGCTTAAACTCTTTTTACTGTGTCAATGATATGATATATTTGAGGACTGAAGTAGACTTTATTTGATGCGACAATGCCTTCATTTTCATTGGCAGCAGGCTAAAACCTTTCTTTTTGGGCATGCTTTTAAAGAAGTGCATTTTTAAAACTGAGACAGAGAATGCTGACTGGTATTTATGTATTTAAATATATTTTCAATTATTTTGACGGTTTTAGCTGTTTTTAATGTTTGTTGTTTATTCGTTCAGTCTCTTCCAACTCTTTGTGATCTCATGGACCAGTCCACACCAGAGCTCTCTGTCGGCCGTGGCCACCCCCAGCTCCTTCAAGGTCAAGCCAGTCACTTCAAGGATACCATCCTTCCACCTTGCCCTTGGTCAGCCCCTCTTCCTTTTTCCTTCCATTTTCCCCAGCATCATTATCTTTTCCAAGCTTTCATTTATTCTCATTATGTGGCCAAAGTAGTTCATCTTTGCCTTTAATGTTCTTCCCTCCAGTGAGCAGTCGAGCATTATTTCCTGGAGTATGGACTGGTTGGATCTTCTTGCGGTCCAAGGCACTCTCAGAATTTTCCTCCAGCACCAAAGTTTAAAAGCATCTATCTTCCTTCGGTCAGCCTTCCTTATGGTCTAGCTCTCACATCTGTAGGTTACTATGGGGAATACCATTGCTGGACTTAATGTCAGGGGAAACCTTTACCTTTACTTTATATGTTTAATTCTGTTTAAATGTTTAAATCCTTTTGATTTTAAATTTATTTTTTAAACATTGTTAGCTTTCTTGAGTCTCTTTTCGGAGAGCAACATGGGATAATAATCATCACCATCACCCACTGCTCTTGCTACATTCCTGGTGTGAATAAAAATGCAAACAGAACAACATTTTATATCCATCCGTACTTGTAATGCATATCAATTTAATGTGTTGTCGAAGGCTTTCATGGCCGGGATCACAGGGTTGTTGTATGTCTTTCGGGCTGTGTGGCCATGTTCCAGAAGCATTCTCTCCTGACGTTTCACCCACATCTATGGCAGGCATCCTCAGAGGTTGTGAGGTATGGATAAACTAAGTAAGGAAAGGAAAGAATTTATATATCTGTGTAGAGTCTGGGGTGTGGCAAGGGCTCCCAGTGACAAAGGACCCTTGCCACACCCCAGACTCTACACAGATATATATATTCTTTCCTTTCCTTACTTAGTTTATCCATACCTCACAACCTCTGAGGATGCCTGCCATAGATGTGGGCAAAACGTCAGGAGAGAATGCTTCTGGAACATGGCCACAGAGCCCGAAAGACATACAACAACCATATCAATTTATCATGTAAGAAAATATTTCAGCAGCCCTTGAAATTTTTTATTCTCAACCCAATTGCTTTGTTTTAGTTTCCAGGTTTTGTTCCTGTGTGCATTTCCTTGCAAAGTAAAGTGTGGCTGCATTCGATCTATTTTTTTTTTTTTTACTTATTTAAAATAAGATCCTGTTTCGTTATTGCTTAGTATTTGGGGCTCCCTCTTTTGACACAGAAGCACTACTGCATCTAGTAACCAAGGTTGCAGCCATTCTTAAATGGTGTCCTCAGAAAGAGGGAAGAGCTCACATTTCAGGAAAGGGCTACTTGTGTGCCATGAGAAATCCTTTAATTAAAAGGAATGTGAAGCAATGGGTGTGTTGTTTTTGTGATGTGTGCTGGGGTAAGCATTTATTTACATTGTACAATGTACAATGATAATAAAGTTATTATATTCTATTCCTCATTAAAATTAAAATTTAAGACATCCGTTACCATATCAGTGTGTCTCCTTGCAAGCAAGTTTCAAGGAATCAAGATCAAGCCTGAGATACATCGGGGAAAGAAATGCTTGATGTATAAGCTCTGTTAATAAAATTAATTTGTCTATTTGCCTTACTCATGAATTACAAATAGGCAGATTGTGCCAGCATACATCTTAAAACCTGGCCTTTTCCTGCTGAAAATGAAGTGTACCTCCAATTAATGCCCAAATAGAGTGCCTCAGCTGTTCAGGAAACACTGACTTAAAGGAACTACAGTTTAATGAGCATTTGAAACACAAGTAGTCTATGTTTGTCAGCAGTACCAAAGGCATTACTGCTCAGAATATTTTCCAGCTGTGATTTGCTCTTAGCACCGTGAGCTATTTCCATACATCACATCTCCATAATGAACATGGGGAGACCCTTGTAATTTGAAGCTGACTTGCCATAAAGTCTCCACAAAGACTTACTTTCAAGTAAAGCTGTGCATCCTGCAGCAAGATCTCACAACTGTTGGAGGTTGAGATTTCTGACTTGAAATTCACTTTTTCTTGCCTAACAGCACCCATGCTTCAGACCTTTGTACCTCCTTCACATAGTTTACTGAAAATCATATATTTTGACCTTTCCTCCCTCCATAAAATCCATTAAGGTGGAAAGCATGAGATAATTACACAACGACTTCTGAAAATGAAATGCTTGTTCCATAAAACAAAAATGTAGTGACTTTAGTTATGCACAATCAGCAAATGCATTTTACCAAAAACAAACAAACAAGTGGGGCTACACCTTTGTGGGAAACTGAATCATATGGCTCCTATCTACCAATATGAACACTGTGGAAGAAACTGAAGCCCCATATACACTGCCATATAATCCAGTTTCTCAATCCAGATTATCTGTTTTAAACTGGATTATATGGCAGTCTAGACTTATATAATTCAATTCAAAGCAGATAAACTGGGCTCAGAAACTATTATAAGGTAGTGTAGATCCAGCCTGAAAGAACAAAGTTGGTAAAATAAGTTTTCATTGCTAAGGAGCCTCTGCAGTTTGAGACTCCCTTAATTGCCATGGTTCAATGCTGTGGGACCCTGGGATCTGTAGTTTAATGAGGCAACATCACTTTTTTTGGCAGGGAATACTAAAGATCTTGTAAAACTACAACACCCAGGATTCAATTTCATTGAGCCATGGCAATCAAAGTGGTGTCCAATTGCATTAAGGTGCACCTAGGCCTGCAGTGGTTCTCAACCTGTGAGTCCCTGGGTGTTTTGGCATACAACTTCCAGAAATCCCAGCCAGTTTACCAGCTGTTAGGATTTCTGGGTGTTGAAGGCCAAAGCATCTGGGGACCCACAGGTTGAGAACCACTGAGCTAGAGGAAGTGATATCTGTCTTGAGCAACTGGCTTTGTGCAGCTATTTGGAAATTCACTTCTTAATAGCTTTTATTTGTGCAAAGGGGATTTTTTTGGTTTATTTGATTTATATCCCTCCTTTCTCCCTGCAGAGTATCCAGAGAAAAAACACAGAAGCAGCAATGTAATAGCACAAGAGATAGAAGGTAATGTTGACTGATAAAATTCTACAGTCAAGGCAAGGCACTTGCACAGTAAAAATCTGGTCTGGAAGGATAGACATAGATCTCATTGTCAGTCAGAACTGAACTTGCATGCAGTAAGCTTGTAAGCTTGTAAGCTTGTAAGCTAGTGAACCCACAAAAGTTAGCAACAGGCCCTCCAATGTTAAGAATATTTGATGTCTATGGAGCCAGTGCATTTCTACTTGCTGACATTGAAGATGTGTAACAGGGCAGACTGGCTTGCTGGGAAATAATGAGGACTTATATAACGACTTGGAAGGAGATTGCCAAGTACCTTCCTCCCTTACTTATCCTCATCATAAATCAAAGGAACAAGAAAAAGAGTGCTGCCATTGTAGAAATTGTCTTCTATCAGAATAGGAAACAAAAAAGAGATCCTATCACTGTTGTGTTGGTTTTTTTTCCTCCATGAAGTAAATTCATTCTCTTATATGCATTTTCTATGAAATATAGAAACAGTTCATGCATTATTTTTACAGTGTGTTTTTTTAAATAACTGGAATGATTCTAATTTCATTTTAGCTATTTACTTTATTCAGTAGTAGGCTTCTGCACAGATTTGGAGTGGTCTGTTCCCTTCGGCCAAACCAGCTTGTTTGTCTTGGCTGGATGGCCATCACCACACGGCATGGAGAGGAAGCCGTGTGCTGCTCGGACGGGGTTTCCCTGTGAGCCTTGCCTGTTGGGCCAATCAGAATAGGTGTCTTACGCAAGGTGTCTTACGTGTCTTACGCAAGGTGTGTCTAAGGAGAGGGTCCCAGGAAGGATGCTTCCTTAACCCCGTTCTTTAAACCCAGACACCCTTGAAAGGAAAAAAGGAAAGGGTCCCAGGAGGGGTGCTTCCTTAACCCTGTTTTACAAACCCAGGATCCCTTGAAAGAAGAAAGGAAAGAATCCCAAGAACAGAAAGGGGAGCTCGTAAGGGGAGCTCAATGGGTCAGATCTTCCCAGACCTTTCAACCAGAAATGGCTATTCAGCAACCCATCCATTTTCAGGAGGCTCATGAAAACAGACCCACAGATCTCTTGGAATTCAGCCAGCAGAAACAGATCAAGGTTCAGCCGAAATGCACAAGCCTGTTCAGTAGTCACACACTTTATGATGTATCAAAATGAAACAATAAAGTGCATCTACACTTTATCACATGCGGGGAAGCATCTGCCGGCTGGCTTATCCTGTTGAGTGTTTCAAAGTTGCTGGACAGGAAGATCAGTGTGTATCTTGCTTCTATTAGAAACGAAATGTTTTTCCATGTTGCTTGGTTTGGTACCAACATGCTTTAAATTTCAGTTCTAAACATGAAAGTAATTTATTAAAAATTGCTCTACATAAGAAACAGGCCATATATTAAGGGGGGAAATATCACAGAAACACCCCAGAGTGAATACAAGTCCAAGTAGACCTCAGTTAGTGAACCATATATCTTCCTTAGCATAACAGAAGCTTTGGTACCAGAAGCAGAAAAAAAGTGAACAAAATTGGTATACAAAAACAAAGAGCATCTCAACGTGTTTCAAAAGATATTGCATTCAAACTAATAATATGTTCCTCTGAAATGGAACAACCATATCACGTTAGCCTTGCATAAGCAAACAAAAACATATTCAGTCTTCTTGAGAATGTTTGAAGGCTTCTTCTAAAATACATCTAGGGAAGACTTTTGTTTTCATCAACCACCATTTTTTAACTATTTCTATTTCAGTGGTCAAACACACTATTCTATGAAAGGCACTGCAGACTAATTCAACTAGAGAAGCCAGTCATAGCAGACACTTGATGAACCAACCTGGGCACAGTACAGGGTGTTTGAAAAACACATTAAAACTAGGGAGTTCTTTTTCAAACACCCTGTATATTATTTGAGAACACAGAAATGCTGGACCACACTACCATGTCAGACTACACAGAGAAGCCATTAAAATCCAGAAGCATGTGGACAATTTCAACAGAAAGGAGGAAACCATTAAAATGAACAAAATCCCATCAGTATTAAAAAGCTCCAAAATCAGGATGGTAAATAAAGAACAACACTCAGAAAACGGGAATTCCAAACATGAAACAATCAGGGCCAGTTAACACCTCCCAATGAAGGATTCACTCAGGCAGGAAGAAGCCAGGCTTTTTTTGGGGTGGGGGTGGTGGTGGGGGGGTGGGTAAACAGTTTATTAATGAAATGTTACATAACAAACAGTAAATTTATAGCAGATATAGTCAGATAACAATCATTTTGAAATATACATGCATATCTACATTAGTCAATCAGCCTGTTAATTCTAACACTGAGTACATATTATTTTCTGTTACTCAAAACATATAGAGTTGCTCTTTCTACATGTTATCCACTATTTTCAATCTAGGTTTCTACTCATTTTTTTAAAGAAATTAAATATAAGAGTTCACCCTATCATTCAAGGTCCCAGGTTCAAACCCCGGGAGCGGCAGGAGCGGCCGCTGTTGCTCCAGCTCCTGCCAACCTAGCAGTTCGAAAACATGCCAATGTGAGTAGATCAATAGGTACCGCTCCGGCGGGAAGGTAACGGCGCTCCATGCAGTCATGCTGGCCACATGACCTTGGAGGTGTCTGCAGACAACGCCGGCTCTTCGGCTTAGTAATGGAGATGAGCACCAACCCCCAGAGTCAGACATGACCGGACTTAACGTCAGGGGAAAACCTTTACCTTTTAACCCTAACATTCAAACAAAGACATACAACGTATTACACACAACAAACCCTGCACGCACCCAAAACGCCTATCCCACATAAAATAAAACTGCTCCCCCACACCCGTGCACCCTTCACCATTACTTCCAACCCTGAAGCACTATGAAGCCTTTAAGCAAATTGATCTATCCTTGTTAATAGTAACCCTAAATTTCTAATGGAACTCCTCTGTGTTACTGACTCGCTATTCAGATATGCTATGGCCAACTTCCATGTTTTTAAAAAGTCCTCATTACTTTTGTTCTTCCTATTATTGGTAAATTTGCCCATTAGCATATATTCCCGCATTCTTTCTCTCCAGTCCTTTTTAGTTAAACCTTTTCCCCCTTTCCAGTCTTTGGCTATGGTCAATCTTGCTGCTGCAAAGCTATATTGGTATATTTCTTGGTCCTTTTGGTTATTGTTTTCTCTATGTAGATCTAATAGACACAATCCTGGGCTTTTTAAAATCTTATTATGTAGCATTTTATTTGTCTCTTTAATTACCTTGTCCCAAAATGCCTGTATGGTCACACACGTCCACCACATGTGGATGAATGTCCCTTTCTGTTTCCTACACCTCCAGCATTAGGATGCCTGCCATAGATGTGGGCAAAACTTCAGGAGGGAATGCTTCTGGAACATGGCCATACAGCCCAAAAAACCCACAACAACCCACACTATTCTTTTTTAATATGCCAGGAGAAGCAGGTTTCTCTTTCCACCCCCACCCTTCTTTTCCCTTCTATTTTGTGTTTCATATGTACTCAGGGACTGAGGAAGCACATGCTTATTACCTAGCCTATTGTAGGCTGGTACTATAATAATATTGGTGAGAGCATAATCCCATTCTTTTTTCAGTTCTGGCTTTATTACTTTGATTATTATAGCAACGCAGTTATAACCTAACACTGAAAGCTTGTTTGTCAAGCCCTGCTTCAAGATTATCTCAATGCTGATGCTACTAAATGACATCCATCTAGATAGAGGGCCAGGAGGAGGATGGGGCTGGAGAAGCATTCCAGGTTTTTGTAAAAGTAGATTCTTTGTTTAGAGGATTTACTCTAACTCTGTCAATGTTGTTTTTGTTTGACTCCAAGTTGTTTCCGACATGGCACCCCTAAGGTGTTTTCTTTGTTAAGATATATTCAGAAGAGGATTGCCTTTGCCTTCCTCTATGTTTCAAAAATGTGACTTACTCAAGGTTACCTCATAGCCAAGGTGGAATTTGAACACAGGTATCCAAAGTTTTAGTCCAATGTTCAAACCACTACACTTCATGGACTCTTTACTGGAAACAAAAGTGTCTATGCTTATTATAATAAATAATGACATTTTAGTAATGTATGGCATAAATAATATTATATCTATAAGAGTAAAAATATATAAAAGAGTAGAACCGATACCAAAATTTTAATTAAAATTAACAAATATATAAATCACAGTCTTTTCAATTGATATTCAGCATTGATCACTGTCAAGTGACTTTTGCACGTTCCTGAGCTCGGGACTCACTATGGTGATTGAGGTAAAGAGGGAGTAAAATGAGTTTGGTGGCTCAGTGTTTGTACTGTCAGTTAGTTGTGATCCTGGGAAGTCTACAAGTAGGGCATGAGAGCAATAGCAGCCACCCACTCATGTTTTCCAGTAAGTGTTGCACAGAAACGTATTGTTTCTAGCACTGGGTAGAAGATAATAGCCATTGTGTCAAACAGCATTAGCAACAGAATATCACCTTGTTATATGTCATATAACAGCTTTTTGTTTTGAGGAGTAATTATCTCCTACCACTGCCACTGGGAACTTGCCTGAGAAATAAAAATGGGGCCACTGGTGCACTATACCACTGAGGTATAGTGCACCAGTTCTTAGAGAACGGGAGAAGTCCCAGCAGATTGGAGGAGGGCAAATGTGGTCCCTATTTTCAAGAAGGGAAAAAAGAACGACCCAAACAATTACCGTCCGGTCAGCCTTACACCAATACCAGGCAATATTCTGTAAAAGACGTTTAAGGAAACAAATGCAGTCATCGCTAATAGTCAACACGGATTTATCAAAAACAAGTCATGCCAGACTAATTTGATTTCTTTTTTCGATTGAGTTATAAACTGGGTAGATGCAGGGAATGCCATGGATGTAGCATACCTGGATTTCAATAAGGCCTTCGACAAGGTCCACCATGACCTTCTGGCAAACAAACTAATCAAATGTGGGCTAGGCAAAACTATGGTTAGGTGGACCTGTAATTGGCTAAGCGAACGAACCCAGAGGGTGCTACTCATAATTAGAATCCAACACACCCATTCCACTGTAAAAAACATGTATCTCTAAGGAGAACAAGTGTTAAATTTGGAACTGTACCACCAGAGGAAGGCCTGATGCAGGGCCGAAACTGGTCGTGGCGGACTTACTCTTCTCGGCATTAGAATACACAACGCCGATTGCATTTCAATGTATATTGGACAATCCATTTGAGGCTGTTTGTTATCACTGTGAATTTAACGCCGACTGCATGTCAATGTACATTGGACAATCCATTTGATGGTGTTTGTTATTACTGTGAATTTAAACAGTATAACTAATTTGCCAGACATATTGTTTACTGAACTGGTTTATTTTCAATTGTATATATAGGAGGTCATTTGTGTTTGAACAGAATGGGGGATGCCTGGCTAGACAGCAGTACATGTGAAAAAGACCTTGGAGTCCTTGTGGACAACAGGTTAAACATGAGCCAGCAATGTGATGCGGCTGCTAAGAAAGCCAATGGGATTTTGGCCTGCATCAATAGGGGAATAGCGTCTAGATCCAGGGAAGTCATGCTCCCCCTCTATTCTGCCTTGGTCAGACCACACCTGGAATACTGTGTCCAATTCTGGGCACCGCAGTTGAAGGGAGATGTTGACAAGCTGGAAAGCGTCCAGAGGAGGGCAACTAAAATTATCAAGGGTCTGGAGAAGAAGCCCTATGAGGAGCGGCTTAAAGAACTGGGCATGTTTAGTCTGCAGAAGAGAAGGCTGAGAGGAGACATGATAGCCATGTATAAATATGTGAGGGGAAGTCATAGGGAGGAGGGAGCAAGCTTGTTTTCTGCTGCCCTGGAGACTAGGATGCAGAACAATGGCTTCAAACTACAGGAAAGGAGATTCCACCTGAACATCAAGAAGAACTTCCTCACTGTGAGGGCTGTTCGGCAGTGGAACTCTCTCCCCTGGAGTTTGGTGGAGGCTCCTTCTTTGGAGGCTTTTAAGTAGAAGCTGGATGGCCATCTATCGGGGGTGCTTTGAATGCAATTTCCTGCTTCTTGGCAGGGGGATGGACTGGATGGCCCGTGAGGTCTCTTCCAACTCTATGATTCTATGAATTCTCAATCTCTCAAACATTGTGGAAGGATAGTATTGAATGCAGCTGAAAAGTCCAAAAATATCAGCAGGGACACACTCCCGCTATCAATGTCCTGGTGAAGATCAGACAGTAAACCAGCCATAGTGACCTTAACTCAAATTCTGCTCTGAAGTTAGTTTGAAATAGGTCTAGAAAATATGTATCACTGCAAACCACTTTAAATTGGAAAGGCAATTTGTTACTGTCTTGCATGAATTTGTACAATCCTCTCCCTTAAAGATACCAAAATGCTACCATTTAACTTAAGTATGCATTCTGCAAAGCTTCAGAAAATGAACTACTATTTGAATTTCAGTTTTAGTGGATGACTCCAGGTTTTAACATCCATCAATGTGGGGACCGTTCCTAAGACCCATAAACTCTATCCATCTATCTCTCATACACAAATATACATACACATACACACACTATAAACATCGTATTGTCCCACATTTTGAAGGGAAATGACATAGGAATTGTGTTGGTAACAGAAAGAATAGTGAAGAAACACAGAGGAAAACTGTTATGAATTTCAATTAACAATGGAGACTGAATGCAGTTCTCAAGGGAAGTATTTAATCTTTCCCTCCATCTTCTTCTAGCAGTCAGACACACATGGAAATCTTGGTCTTTGATTAACCCCTGAGCTAGAAGTAACCTTCACGTAGACAGCTCTGCTTTCAAAAGAACCGGACTCTGTAACCTGAGCTTTTCCAATTATTCATGTTCAAAGTGATGGGGGAAAAGTCAGGATGTCAGGTTCAAAGGAAGAGCTATAATTTGGAAGCAACTTCCTGTTTGGACATTCTGTTGGTTTTGATCTTGCAATGTCATGAATGGAAGGAAATTGCATAGAGGAGATACTTTCTCCATCTGTGAGTCATGTCATTATTTGCAATTACATAATTTAACAAATGAGGGTCAATTGTTCACTGTGTCTGGTTTTAAAACACTGACTCCTGATACATGTGTTTATATGCTTATTCTTGGCTACACTACACATAGTAATGACTGAAATCCTATATTCACTTACTTGGGAGTAAGCCTATGAGACTTGCTCTTGAGTAGCCACATTGAATATGATGAGCTTTGTGAACCCTATAATACACTAGAATCCTTGTTTTGGGGATATATATTTGTGAACCAAAAATACAGCATGTATTTTAATCTGCATGGATTAAAATTAGCAAAAAAATAAAGTTAACATATTTAAAAGACCACCACTGGCAGTCTCACAATAACATATATTTCCATATATATATAATAACCATAGATTATTTATTTATTTACTGAATATTTATTTTTATTAATATGTTTCCAAAAGGTATGGTAGGGAAAGGGATAGGGGGAATGATAGGAATGTTAAAATTAGTGTTAGTAAATTAATGCATATTAAATATATAATATTTTTGTATTTAATTGATCTATACCCTGCTTTTTACAATGCTATTCACATTAGGAGAGGCAAAGACAATTTATCATCCTGGACAGGTGGCTTCACACAACTGCTGTTTTTGTGCCACTTCCAGGTGGGTGGTGTAACTCCACCCTCCTACTGTTCCACTTTCCCTTCATTAATATTAATTTTTATATTGTTATAACACTTTACAGTTGCAAAATGGCTCATGACAAAATACATATTTTTAACAACTACAGTGAGGAAAGTACACCAAAGAAACACTCAGACTCACCACACAAGAACATGGTGGTGTTAGGGGCTATTGATGGACTTTGTGTTTTAACAGTCCCTGACAGTCTTATTGCAGCAAAGGGTAAAACACAATGTCATGAAATATGGACCTTCACCCAAATATGATGAGACAGTCCAGAAGAGCTGAGGTAAATGGAAACACAGGGAAGCATACAGGAGGCACATTGATTTCGATTGTCATGGCTCTATATATAGTGAGTCCTTGGAAAAGACAAATAGAAGGAGAATTGGGGTGGGTGGATAGGACATGCCTCCTGGCCCTTATATGAGCTTTAAAAAGAAAGATCATTGGTCATAAACAGGGCCATAGGTGCTATGAGCAGGAGATGGTGCTAAAGGGAAAGCCATTGTCAGTGAGGGTCCACTAATCATTTTCCTCCTCTATAAGATCAGGGGCAGATTCTGGACAGCTACCACATAGATGTGTTATCACTTTTAAAACTGCAGAAATAATAATAGTAATAATAATAATAATAATAATAATAATAATAATAATAATAATAATAATTTATTTATATACTACCCTATCTCCCCATGAGGATTCAGGGCAGTTTCCAACATAAGGCAAAACATTAAATTGTCAAAAGGAGACCATACAACAAAATTAAGCATCATAAAATAAAAAAACATACAACCCTGCTAAAACAATCACAAAAATTAAAATCCAGTTTCAGTCTGCTCCATCAGACAGGTTCAAAATACCAGTGACCAGAGTTTTAAAAACTTTTCAATGACAATCCCTACCTTTCTGCCTTCTGGCTGTCTGTATTCTGACATTAGAGGTTTGAAATTATTTTTGTAGCACCTTTCAAATGAAGGCCATTTCTGATTCAAAAGGTTTGTTAGGATCCTGTCTACACTTTGTTTATCTTCCTCAGAGCAGCCCTAGATCCAGCAGGGTATTCTCTTTAGCAATTTTCTAAGTCCTTTAATGAGACTTTAATGAGAAATTTTCAGTAGAAATGGATAGTAGAATCACCAGGAGGGCCTAGGCATGGGCAAACTAAGGCCTGGGGGCCGAATGCGGCCCCCTTGTTGCTTACCTCAGGCCCTCTTAATTTCCCCTGTCTTTTCGGTATAAGGACATGGTGGCCTGCTGCATCCTTATGCAGAAAGGATGGGGGAGGAAGACACACAGCAGCTGAGAGCCTTCTGCAGCGCCCTCAGCCACTGCATGTATTACCCTCCTCCCAGCATAAGGTTGATGTGAGTGACCCTTTTCTTATGATGAGAGGATGGCCTGAGAAAGGCACGTAGTTGCTGAGAGCCCTCCATAGTGCTCTAAGCCATCACCTGTCTTGGCTTCCTCCTGGCATAATGCCAAGAGGACAGCCCAAAGATTGAGGGAGAAGGATCAGGGAGGATGGGTGCAGTTGCCACATGTCTCATTTTCCTCCTGACATAAGGATGGGGCGAGCACCTCCATACTTATGCCAGGAGGACAACCTGAGGATGAGCTGGGCCTGCTCCCTCCCGGTCCTGCCCTTTACAAGGCCCTCCCTCCCCTGGGCCCATCCCACCCAGCACATGCTCAGCAACCCGCCCTCTCTTGGCCGGGCCCACAAAGCGGCCCCAAGGCAAAACAGTTTGCCCATGTCTGGTCTAAATACTTCCTCTAGAGAACCTTTTATACAAGTCCCAAAGTCATGTTGAGTTTCACAATTAAAAAAAATGATCCTGAAAGAATTTTTGTGTTCCCATCCTTTTCCTCATTCCAATTCTTGTTTTTGAATTAAAATACCACTGACCCCCCCCACCCCCCCCCCAGCTATTATGGCTATCTTGGAACTATTGCCTGAAAATGCTATGTTCTCCCCTACATCAAATTGAGTGGCTAGCAAAATGGACCACATTTTTGTGTACTTCTGAAAGGAAAATCTGCCAAAAACTGTCTAGTTCATTCTCTAGTTCATTCAGTTAGTCTGGGGTTTCTTTTGCAACTTATTGAATTATTGTTGGAATGAAAGGGTATGTCTAGACCCTTGTAAGAGAATATATGTGATTTTAGCACTTCTGACAAGAAAGTTCATCACATGACTGAACTGGGACCGCTGTTTACACAAACAAATGCAAAGGCAGGAGGATGATGAGCTGATTGCAATCTACTGCATGTTTGGGTGACAGGCCACAAAACTGCCAAGGCAGCACTGGCTTTGAAGCTTGTGGAACAAAGACTCTTTTATTGCTTATATTAAAAAGACACACTTTCATAAAGAAGCACTTGACGATCTAAAAGCCAACATTTCTGATACATCAATGGGGATGTTAATCCCCATTAACCTAAAGAGAATGATTTAGACATTGGCCATAGACACTTGCAGGTGTTTTCTGTGTGTACATCTATAGAGGGACCTAGGGTTGAAATTGGCTCTTAAAAGGTAACATGAGAAGAAGAGGAGGCTTTTGTTCCTCTTTCCCCCTTCCCTTCTGTAAATCTCATCATATTTAATGTTGCACCATTACATAGCTCTTATTTTGCATAAATACATGATGATTATAGCAGTATAACCTTGGCAACACACTGTCCCCTTGAGGCAGCCTGAAATAGAACAGAAATGCAGATTATGCCATGTAACCACCCTGTTGGGAGCAATATTTTATTGTGCTTTATTTCCTTTTCCATAAGATTAAATGAAAATGAAGGTAATTGGAGTCTGCTGGAACAATAAGCATCAGAGCAAGATGAAAGTGCCAAAATGTGCATAGCTTTGGTCAGAACTTTGACCAGAATTGAAATTTGCTCTGTTGACCTGTGTAACTAACAATGGCAAATCTGAAAAGAGAACCAAACAAACATTAGTGATATATAATATTTCTCCATCCCAGCTTTCTCATTATGTGATATTCTAAATCCTCATTTGCTACTTTCAAAAGAGAATTTAGAGTCTTGCTGAACATTTGTGAAGATAGGTTTAAAAAACTAGAGAAGCAGGACTTACTCTATTGTTAGACTGAGGTCCCAACTACATGTGCTGTAAAATCCAAAATGATGTGAATTGGGCTGGGGGTCTAGAAAACGCACACACCTTACATGCACTGCAATGCATATCCACATGGAAAACACATGTTAAAATGTCAGGAAAGTCCAAAATCAGTGATACAATGCACTGCAGTTGATATGAACACTGTAGAATAGAAATTTGGAGGGACATGTGAGCACTCGTGTAAACAGCACCACCACAGGGAAATTTGGGTAAATGAACATGGCACTCTCAAAAAGGGGAGGGGAGCTTTGTGGACACATCAGGAACTTTTTAATGATTCTTGCAGTGTGTTGGAGACTCTCCAGAGTGGAACTAGATTTCTTTAATCCACATGCTGATCCTTATGGCTGTGTAGAAGCAGTCAAAGTGAATCAGATGACTCAAATAATAGAAAGGGAAGGTTTTCTGTTGATGTGTTGAGGATAACAATTCCTTGTGCCATGCACCCTGTACGTCCACCACCCCCAAGTTCACTGGATGCCACTGTCCCATTTCCAGTACTCACATTAGATTAGATTCAGGACCTCATCAGACAGGATGAATTCAACATCCTAGGATGCTTTCACCCTATTTGGAGGTCAGAGTCCCACGCTAGACATCACACAATGTTGCATGAGTTCTAGTAGAAGCATGATGTTGTTTGAGTTCTGGTGGAGACCCAGTCCCCAGCCAGGGTGAAAGGATCACCAGACATTTTCCCTCCAACACTGGAGGCTTTCCCTGTTGTGCTAATTCTAATCGAGCCAGCACGAGGCCTTGCCAGGAGGGTGACGCTTTTCTCATGTGATGGGGACAGTGCTGTGGAGAGAGTGCTGTGCGAGTGGTGACTGATTCACCTGGCTGCTCCTTCTTTCCTCCTGATGCCATTATGATGAGGCTATTTGTCTAGCACAGTCATCGTCTGCATGAAATGGGAAGAAGTCAACATAGCTGGAGGTCCTCTCTGGTTGCTCATCAAAAACTGAATGGGCAGTTTGAGAATAGGGAAGTAAAACAGAAAAAAGTGACATCTACAATATGCCCACAACACTCTGAAGATTCTTGCAATTTTGCTGCAGCAATGCTAGTGACATTTTGCACCACTCTCAATGCTGTGGTCCAGCCCTCCCACCCAGTCCACCCTTTGATTTCCTGTTTTCTTTTACACTGCCTCAAAGAGAAAGTATCTTTTCAAGGTTCCACTGTTCTAATCATCATGTATTTATTCTAACTAAGAGCTATATAATGATGTAACATTAAATTTGATGAGAATTATAGAAGGATGTGGGAGAATGGAGCAAAATTTCCTTTCCTCATGTTACCTTTTAAGAGCCAAATTCAGCCAAAGGCCACTCTGTTCTGTAGTGAAGTGAAAACTTATTTGGCTACTGAAGATATCTTAAAAAATTTCTGCTCTAGTTTGCAATACTTAAACGTACTTCACTAAGAAGAAGAAACAGATTTATTAAGAAGTTGAACAGTGGATTTTCCAAATGAGAATTCAGCATCAAAGAGAATATTTAGTTGTACTCTTCCCACCAAATCTTTCTTTTGCCTCTACCTGTATTGGTTTCCTTCTCTATCCTGGTAGATGAGGACAGGAAAACCCATCAAAAGCTAATCTTAAAGCAGATTATGAAATAATAGATAATGGCTCAGTTTGAAAAGAAGATACTTATTTCTGAACAGTCACACACACATGGATTCTTAATTAGTATCACCATCAAAAAATCTTCAGTCTAAGCTACCAGTGAAATACAACTACTTTTGAGTTTCTATCGTTTTAGGAAGATGGAATTAAAGGGCCTGCTTAATCCTGCCACTGAAATCGATGGGATTTAGAGCTCTTGACTCTGACTAGGTTGTGCCCTTTATTATTAACTGATGATATCACAATACCGAAAATACCCTTATCCGTGAATGTGAGACAGGACATTATCAGGATGAAGTCAGTGCTTTGTCGAGGAACTAGGGAGCTTCTTATATTCAAAAAGCTCTGATGAATTAATATTTCTTTCTGGCTTCACTTTGAGTCAACAAAATCCCCTTATTTATTCCTGCAGAGATCAAGTGAAAAATAAATTCGAAATACATTCAACTAGCACAATACCAAAGTGATAATAATGTGTTACTGACATTTTAACAAGCTTTCCATCAATATCTTCTCTATCAATGATGGAATCTTGCAGCTTTATCCTATGAGAAATAGGAAGGCAACATTCAGACATGTTAGGTATTTACATGTAGGCTAGCATGTTTGGCAGGTGCCAATAATACACTGGTGGAAAGCAAGTTTACACATAATGTGCAGTGTAATGCTTTGTACATGTACCTTGTTTATCATGAATGGCATACCAGCATTTAAGCAGATGCCTTTTTTTTCTTTGCAAAATAAACATGTTGCAAGCATGTCAAGACAAATTGTGATTTAAGTGTGGTGTTCGTTACAAAGAAAAGGGAAGCCAAACATAGTCAGACACATGTGCTAGTTAGGGAAGCTGATTTCAGAAAACATAAGACCTCATCCCAAAAGGAGGAGTGGGGAAGCGGGATGAATCATCTTCTTTGTTTAGTAGTGTCCCATCTTTAAAGAAGATGGAGAATTTACTCACCCTCATCACACACCATCACCTCCTCCTGTTTCTCACTTAACCATCTGCTTCATACCCCATCTCACAAGTGGGCAATGTCTCCTCCCATGTTAAGGGGAACAGCACACTTTTAAAACACTCCTTTCAATTGATCCTTTCCCCCTTTGAATTCTTCCTCTCAAATAGACCAGCACACTTTTAAACACTCCTTTCAATAGAACCACACTATCTTTAAACCATTAATGGGACAGAAGGAGTATGAAAGGCACTTCACAAAAAGGAGTGTAAACAAAGAAATCCACCACTGCCCAATCCCATCCCCAGGAAAATACCAATTTTTAGGCATTTCTACATGCAGGGAGAGGAGTGGAGTCAATTCCTTACCATCTTTCTAATTCTCTTGTTTCTGCGCTGTGGAGACAGAGTCCTATGACTAACCACCAAAAACAGTTCTGTATTCTTTTATGGGCTCCATGGAAGTCCGCCTTTGAAATGTGTAGAAATGAAGGAGGAAAACCATCTTATGAGGTTCATAGAGAAACACTGATTTTGATCCCATTTTCAGAGGCATGGCCATGATGGTACACATCTAGGTTATATCCAGATTGGATTACTGCAATGCTCTCTACATGGGGCTGCCCTTGAAGACGGCCCAGAAACTCAAGAGGACTCAGGGCGATTTCCAACCTAGCAAAAGAAACCATACAACAAATTAAACAAAATAAAGAATAATAAACATGAAACAAGAACTATACAATTCAAAACAACGACCAAAATTTTAAAAAAACTAGTTACAAAATGCTCCATCAGCAGGGGTAGATAATGGCCAGGGCTTCAGAGTGAGCAAGGCCAACTATAAAGTGCTAGGCAAGACAAGTACAACAGAATATCATAGGGCTGGGAAATGGGTAAAGTGCTGAGTGGGGTCCTAGTCAACAATGGGGGGGGGGGGGGAGGGGGAGCTAGAACTAATCCTGCTCAAAAATCTGCAGGAACCGCCAAGTTTTCAGATTCTTGTGGAAAGAGGATAGTGCAGGGGCTTGTCTGATCTCTCTGGGAAGGGCGTTCCAGAGTTAGGGAGCCACCACGGAGAAGGCTCTCTCCCTTGTTCCCACCAGCCATACTTGTGATGGTGGTGGGAGCAAGAGGAGGGCCTCCCCGGCAGATCTCAGAGCCCATGCTGGTTCATAAAGAGAGATGTGATCACGAAGATAGGGAGGACCTGAGCCATATATGGCTTTATAGGTCATCACCTCCACCTTGAATTGAGACCAGCAATTTATCAGCAGCCAATGGAGCTGCTTTAGTAGGGGCGTTGTATGCTCCCTGTAGCTAGCTCCAGTTAGAAACCTGGCTGTCAATCTTTGAACCAGTTGAAGTTTCTGGGCCGTCTTCAAGGGCAGCCCCTGTAGAGAGCATTGCAGTAATCCAATCTGGATATAACCTAGATGTGTACCATTGTGGCCATGTCTGACTTCTCAAGGTACGGTCGCAGCTGGCACACAAGTTTTAGCTGTGCAAAAGCCCTCCCAGCCACTGCCGATACCTGAAGATCGAGCATCAGTGCTGTATCCAGGAGGACCCCCAAGCTGCAGATCTGCACCCTCAGGAGGAGTGCAAGCCCGTCGAGAACAGGTTGCCACCCAATACCCCAATTGGCCCCACGGCTGACCAGGAGGACCTCTGTCTTGGCTGGAATGAGTTTCAACTTGTTAGTCCTCATCCAGTCCATCACAGCTGTCAGGCACTTGTTTAGGGTCCAGGAGGCTTCGTTGGAATTGGGTGGAAAGGAATAATAGGGTGTCATCCTCATAGAGACGATACCGAACTCCAAAATTCTGGATGATATTACCCAGCGGTTTCATGTAGATGTTGAAAAACCACTCGCTCCAGAACCTTGCCCAGGAAAGAGAGATTGGAAATTGGCCAGTAATGAAAAAGTAACAGAATTTCATTATTCTTGTTATAGTCATGAGATTTTCACTAACTATACTTTTGAAACACTTTAGAAATGAAAGCAACTCCATTGGCTGCTGATAAGTTTCCGGTCCTAATTCAAAGTGCTAGTTATCACTTATAAGGACCTAAATAGTTTGGGTCCTTTCTATCTTTGTGACCACACACCTCCCCATGCTCTGGCATGGGTTCTAAGATCTGCCAGGGAGGCCCTCCTCTTGGTCCCACCACCGTCACAAGCATGGTTGGTGGGGGCGAGGGAGAGGGCCTTTTTGATGGTGGCCCCCCGGCTTTGAAATTTCTTCTCCAAGAAGATTAGACAGGCCTCCACAATGTCCTCCTTTCATAGGGACTTGAAGAGGTGGCTCTTCAATCAAACCTTTGAGAATATTTAGCCTCTAGTTGTCCTATGTAGTTAATCACACATCCTGCATTTTATCCCATGCCCCCCTGCATTACTGCAGCTTAAACTTATTTTATTCCAATGTTTACAACCCGACCATAGTGCCCAGGGCTGGTTGGTAATGGAAGCCCATGAAGCCGCCGCTTCGGGCGCAGCCCTTGCTGGGCGCTCTCGCGGTAGTGGTGGTGGCGGTGGCGACAATTGGGTCTCTCGCTGCGGAACAAGGAAGTCCTTGCTATTCTCATGAGATTTCGTGAGATTTCTGCGAGATCTCGTAGAAATCCCGTGAAATCTAGCAAAAATAGCAAGGACTTCCTGGAGTTCTGCAGCTGGAGAGTGCGCCACCGCCACTGCCGGTAAGTTGGGGGGGGGGGCATGGCCCTAGGTTTGCGTATATAGTGAAAAAACATAGGGCCGCAGCTGGTAGTGCCATTAATTTACCACCAAGGTTAGACAATTGCAGCTTGATTGAGTTTGAATTGATTTTTTATATGTTGCATGTGTTTTCTTTTTTTGTATTTTGTACTGTGTTCACTTTTATATTGTTTTTAGACACCTTGTGCCACCTGTAAGCCACCCTGAGTCCCTTTGGGGAGATGGTGGCAGGATATAAGATGGTGGTGGGATATAAGTTGTTGTTGTTGTTGTTGTGGTGGCGGGATATAAGTTGTTGTTGTTGTTGTTGTTGTTGTTGTTGTTATTATTATTATTATTATTATTATATGAAATGCCAGCACCCCCTAATTTTGTAATGACCTTTGAAACATTTTATATCCATTGCATATGCCTACTGGCTAGAAAAAGGAGGTGTGAAATGACTGGCCTGAAAGATTTCAGAAATGGGCCATTCACCTCTTTAAAGAGGTTGTAGCTTGCACACTGTTTAACATTTTTAACAGCAGTAGTTCAAAACCAGATCTGAAATTATGGCCACTTTCTTTTTTTCTGGTCCAGGTAGTTTCCAGAGGGTCCCAAAGGTGGAAAATTAGACTCTAAACCAGGCATGGGCAAACTTCAGTCCTCCAGGTGTTTTGAATTTCAACTCCCACAATTCCTAACAGCCTACTGGCTGTTAGGAATTGTGGGAGTTGATGTCTAAAATATCTGGAGGGCTGAAGTTTGCCCATGCCTGCTCTAAACCCACCACAGTTGCCCATTTTTGATCAAATGGTAGAATGGTAGTGCATTCAGTGGATACAGCTTCTAGTGCGCCTTTTATGCACATTTTGAAGATACAGGAATCACTTCAACATACGAAAAAGATAATGTACATTGTCTAGAACAGGTAAATGGAGCTGAAAAAATATGACTTGAAGCTGGAATCTTTCAACTCAAGAAGCACATGCTTCACCCATCACTGGATGGTGCTCTTATTCCTTGTCACAGAACAAGTGCTTCATTAACATGTAAACCCATTAATCTCAAAGTTGGCATATGAATTCCCACTTGATTTGAACATCTGCCTGGAAGGCGCATCTCTAATTAGAGCAGACATGTTATTCCACGATTAAAATAAATATCAAAACGCATTTCTGCTTCTTCCAGTTAGCTTTTCCTCATACTACTGTAGCTGAAATAATCATGGCTAAAGCTTGTCATGTCTCAATGGTGCTAAGATTTCATTAAGAGAGGGGCAATGCAACAGAGTAATTCAATACACATTTATGGGATAAATGTCCACAGGGTTTTATTACTGTCAGATCATGAAGAAAACCAAATAAGCCTCTTGAACTGCAGTTTCCCACACTTTAAAATCCAAATATCTTCAAGTAACTAACTTCTGTCGAATGCTAATTTGTTAAGCATTTTAAAAAATTTACAAAGTCACTAAAACAAATCACCAGTTTAATGCACATCACATCTCTGTATTTATATGTCTTAGTGCCTGAAAATGACAACTGCAAGCTAGTATATCACTTGTTGGATATGAACGCAGGAAGCCAAAATGTGGTGTTCAAGCTCAGGGGCTCAGTTGGGAATTGTATGAAGTACTTCTCCACTTGCTTGAATGGCAAGAAATCCAAGGGCATTGCTATGAGGTTTATTTTTCCCTTTGGATGTGAGAACACTAGAGAGTAATGGTATTTGGGGAATATGTATTCTATATATACAAACATAATCATTTGGAAGCAAGCAAGCTCCAACAAACAGGTGGCAAAATGCCTGATCCTGTTGCCAGAATTTCAACGTATGGCCAAGCCAGCAAATTACAGCAGCAACAACAATAAGAATAATAACAACTTTATTTTTGTATCCCACCTCCATCTGCCCAAAGGGACTCGGGGTGGCTCACATGGGAACAAGCACAAACAACAACAGATTAAAATACAGATCAATGCCCTAAAACATAATAATTACATAAAAACATAATCAACATCAACAACAGTTAAAAACTTGGGCAATAATAATAACTGGACTTTCCAAGATAAAATAAGTAAACTGTAGTTGGGGTTCCTGAGATGTAAGGATAAGCGGGACGGGGGAGAGAGGCAATCTCAATATACACTGAACCCAAAGGTGAGGGAATAGTGATAAAGTGCAATATTTAATACAGTTGTAAGCAATCTGTGGGGCTTCCAGTTTGAGGGACTTTGGTATTAATCAACTTCTCGTTTTTGCTATCTATTCATTTATTAAATTTATAATCACTCCATTCTGGCAAAAATGTACAAGTAGCTAACAATGATAACACTATGTAACACGATTTTTGTTCCTAGGTTATAAATGTCATTTCCTAATGGGGTCTATCATTGTCGGACATCCTGTAGCACATTTTTCTATAGTTTTGCAATGAATTGAGTAATTCATCAACATAGCTTGTGGCACCTACAAAAACGAAGTTTCAAGAATATAACAAAACAACTACTTACAAAGTAAGCACCACGCAATTAAACAGCAAATAAAACTTTCTATCAGGAATAATTTTTTTCAAGTTTTGTTACTTGGTGTAATATTTACATGAAAACTGACGATTGGCAATTGAAACACTTCTGCATGAAGCAGCAACATAACCTACGAGTTTAAAAACCCATAATCATTCATCCATTTTACATGCCAAACACTCAAAGGCCTGAATAAATACATGTTTTCCTATTATGCGAACAGCAAAAAAGAGGAGACAGCTTAGAAAATCCCAATTTTCTATATGCATGGTGAATGTTGCCACTTGGATACCTGTAATATAGAACACATCTAAGTTTCAGTTGAATGATAGCACCATTTGTATGACATATATGGTCCTACGCTGGTGAACACACAAATATGGGACACAAATCTATCACTCTGCTACTTATAGTCCTCTAGCTCAGTGCTTCTTAAACTTTTTCCACTCACAACCTTTTCTGCCCGAGACATTTTTATGTGATCCCAGATATATAGTCATATAAAATAGGTATAAAATTAAAAGATTTACTAATAACAAATCTGCATTTGTAAGGTTTGCTAGACAGGCAGACTTTCCATTTTTATGAAGTACAGCTGAAGCATTTTCTGCAGAGTCCACTGTAAACCCTGCATGTTGTTGCTAATAGATTTGTGTAAATGTTTATGTGGCATTCAGAAACCTTTAACTGTTGCCAATTTTTGTGACCCCTACATTGAGCTAAGGACCACTTGGGATCAGGACCCACAGCTCAAGAAGCAGTGCTCTAGCTTCAAGATTATGATGAAAGTGGAAGTAACCACAGGAAAGAATACAATACCATACTCCTATTGCCTTAAAAGTCCAAATATAGCAAGACCATAAAACCTCATGAAATATATGAAAATGTTTTACTGTTGTTTATTTGAATGTGACAGAAAACAAAATGAATATATTTGTCCATGTCTACATCTGATGCACTTCTTTTTCAAGTGCCATACTTGTCCAGCCATAAAAATATCTGGAGGTTATTCTGGTTCTTGCTGCAAAGTTGAATAATAACAACTTTTCCAAAAACAGAACTAATAAAAGCCCTAAGACATACCTTCAGAGAAGATAAAACCAATCACAATAGCATTGAGATCAATTATATACAAGCCAGAATAAGCAGACTGATGTGACTGTTCCCACAACATTTACCCATTTCTGGAGAGTGTTATAGGTTTCTTACTTTGCTATGACTTCTGCCATAATTGGGAGATACTCCTATACTTGTTGGAAATCCAGATTATTCTGGAACTGCATATCTGTCTTGACACCTGTATCAGGTGGAATTCAGCCTAATCCACTGTCCAGATGGGCACCATGTCATCATCCTTTTGCTTTACTGATCTCCCCTTCTTCTTGCTGGTTGTATGGGTGCCCTGATCTGACATGCTCATGATCACTAGGAGCTTAGATTGAGCTCTGTGGTGAGTTGAGAATCACAGCACCAACATGGAGGGAGATGTGATAGTTCAGTGGGGCTGATGAGGGCAGTAGATTTGGCCATCTCCAGACAGGCTTATATTTTAGCAGCCAGTGTATACTTACCCTAAGTGAGCTATAATGGAAGCACTTACGTTCCAGTCAGATCACTTGATTGAGAAGCAGTCAAGACATACTATGCCTTCTTTATTTTATCCATTTTCATCAGCCTTGCCAGGCATTTGGTGCAGCACTGAACTCAAGGCAATGCACAAATGGGTTCCTAGCCATAGTCCCCTAGTTAAGCAGGCCTAGATTTTTCTTTGGATCAGCAAAATATCACACATAATCAGTAAATGCCTTCAGATTCTTACAAACACAAGCAGATCTTCTACACAGAAATACACAGATCTTTATTATTTATTTATTTACTTCATTTCTATCCCGCTCTTCTCACCCCGCAGGGGACTCAGAGCGGTGTACAACATATATTTAGGCAAAAACTCAATGCCACATTATACAAAGCAAATAAAAAAATCAATAGAAACAATCAACATATAAATATAATTTAAAACCATTAACATTAAGATATTAAAACATAAAAATATAAAAACAGCATCTGGGTACACCTTCCCCCTCCCCCTTCATGATCTTAATGTCTTCTTTGGCTCTCTTGGACGGACTGGGCCCTTGCCAGCATCCTCCTTTTATGCCCCAGCCTCAGGAGGCAGCAGGTGTTTCTGCTGGGCCTTGCTTCAGCCAGGCAGTCAGGGCCAGAGTCTGCAAGGAGCCAGTCACCAGGAGCTGAGGTCAAAGGCAGCCTGCAGCAAACAAACACTGCCCTTTCCTCCAAGCTCCTTGTTGTTGATGTTCCATGGCTGTCTAAGATGGTGCTGGGTGCCACTGATAGATGGAAATACCCCCATTTCTGTCACAGCATATTGTACCTAAAAAGATTTAGAGTTCAGAAAAGATTCATACTGAATCATTTGATTATTGCTAGTGAAATGCAGAAACCACATCACTTGTTTTCCTTGTTTCCCACTACCTATTGACCCATCTACACTGCCATATAAAATCCAGATTAGCTTTGAACTGGATTATATGGCAATGTAGACTCATATAATCCAGTTCAAAGCAGATTATCTGTATCATCTGATTTGATAATCTGGATTATATGGCAATGTAGAAGGGGCCTATGAAAAACTTACTCCTCACACCTACCCTGCCTTGCTCCTGTACTAGGATACCATTCAACCACCAGTACACTCATTGGTGAACTAATTAATATGGACAGCTGCAACTTGTTGCTCAAGAGGGCGGGGCTGAGCCTCTTCCTAGTCCAAGATGCAGGGCTGTGAGGGGGAGCTGGGCGGGGCCACAAATGGGCGGCCAGGACTGGGATGGGCAGAGTTATGAGATCTGAGACAGTGCTGAGCTTCTACCCTGTCCTGTGGCACCTGCCAGGACACAGGAGGCGGGGCTAGAGGAGGGGGCGGGGCCTCTTCCCAAGTTGACAGGGCTGAACCTCTATACCCTGCCCCTGTGTTCTAACAAGCGCCTCTGGGGAGGTATACAGAGGCTCAGCCCTGTCTCATGCTCTTGGGAAGAGGCCCCGCCCCCATCCTAGCCCTGTCCTTTAGTCCTAAAAGACCTCTCAGGAGAGGTACAGAGGCTCAGCCCTGTCTCGGGCTCTTGGAAGGAGGCACCACCTCCTTCCCTAGCTCTGCTCTCTGTGTCACAACAAGCACCTCAAGAAAGGTATAGATTCTCAGCCCTGTCTCAGGCTCTTGGGAAGAAGCCACGCCCACTCCTCTAGCTCCGCCCCCGTGTCCTAACAGATGCCTCAGGTGCTCAGCCCTGTCTCCGGCACTTGGGAAGAGGCCTGTGGCCCCGCCCCTCCCCTGGCCCCGTCCCATGTCCTAATAGGTGCCATCACCGCCCCCTCGGATCACTGCAGTGCCCACCAGGGGGCGGTAGGGAAGCTCTGGAGAGGACATGGGGTAAGTAAATCTGTCCTACCACCTCTTCATACAGGGCATTTTTGTCTTGTTTTGCCACTTTGTTGTGTGGCAAGGACAGAGCCTGCCGTGCACCATCACACAATGCACAGCAGGTCCCACCCACATTCCTCCCAAAGTGGAGTGGAAGTGCCAAAAGGCCCTTCCTCCTCTATACAGGGAGTAAAGTGCAGTTTGGATAGCTCCAATGGAGCTACCAGCATTTTCTTTCCCCTTTTCCCATATGATGGGGGAAAGGGCAGTGGGCCAACATGCATTGCTGCCCTTTCTCCCATCTGATGTGGATAGGGACAAGGTGCCAATACACCCTGTCCCGTCTCCACTATGTGATGGGGAAGGAGGGAGGGCATACAGGGACCATGAGTCACCCTGGGCGCCTTCCCTTTCACCAGCGATTGCTGGCACAATGGCATGGCCCTAAAGGGCCGCATGAAGAGGTCCTTACAGTTGTTTCTCAGTAAGCAGCATTCATTAACTGCTTGTGTTCTTGTATATAGCATGTAGCTGTCATAACTGGAAGGCTTTAGAATATGTTTTAGCTTCAGATTAATACAAGGGTTATCCAGAAAGATTACCTTTTGGAATTAAAAATGAACAAAGTTTAGGAGAAAACATTTACCATATGCAGTTGAAAGCCACATCCAAATACCACTTCTCAACACAGTCACCATTCAAATCTAGGCACTTATCATAGCGATGAATGAGCTTGGCAACTCCTTCCCCACAAAACTCTGCCGCTTGCGTCCTCAACCAGCCGGTCACCCCTTCCCGCAGCTGCGCATCGTTGCCAAAATGTTGCGTTGAGGACACACTATGTGAAGGAAGTGATTTCCCCTCCCCCACTCCCTCCTGCCTTCCTTCCTTCCTTCCTTCCTTCCTTCCTTCCTTCCTTCCTTCCTTCCTTCCTTTTATTAAAGGTAGTACAGCCATCCCATTATGGAAGCAGTTAGCTTTCCAATGATGGTTTTGTTCCACTGCAACTATTGTGTTGCCATTTCTTCTGTTATTCTCATAGGAATATATGTTATTTATTATATGTTCTTCTGTTATTCTCATATATAGGAATATAAATACTGTCAATAGTTTCTAAGTTTATTTGTGATTTTCATTTATAGTTATCTAGGATGTGGTTTTTTCCCTTGTGTTTTGTGCATTGTGAGTTATGTTGGGTTCCCTCAAAGGAACAAAATGTTGGGATACCTTGACAAATAAACAAACAAATATATTCATACAAAGGAACAGATCACTGTTAAATAAAAAGACATAAAGGAATCAAGTAGCACCTTTGAGATTCACTGGGAAGAAGATATTTCCAGCACAAGCATTTATTGAACACGGTCTACTTCACCAAACCTATGAAGTCATGCTTCTCCAAAGAAAGGTTATGCTAGAAATGACTTCCATTTAGTCTCAAATGTATGCTAAGACATCCAGACTTATTTTAAATGCCAGAAAATCTGAAATCATGTTCCTGTTCCTTCTGATTTTATTTTTGAGATTTATTATTAT